>NC_054061.1:15637493-16955673 GCF_017639655.2 Falco naumanni
TAATTTAGTTTTCCCAGTATTACCAGATTAAGATTGCAGAGACACCTTTAATCTCCTTTTGATGTTTGGTTTTAGATTTTGCATCTTTAAACCGTCTTGTTTCGTTTTCCTTGTCCCGGTGATCTGTGAGAGTGTGGAACCACAGTGTGGATGACGGTCTTTACCTGGTAGCGTTTAGATCATCCTTCTGGTGGTTACAAGGAGAGCTGAGCCTATTCATTAGGTGCTTCTCAATGAGGGAAAGATGAAAGATGTTAAAGGATGAGCAGATTAGGCTTGTTTTACAGAACAGTTACGTGGGTGAAGAGTGTGGAACCTGAGATTTACACAAGGTGACAGAAAATTTGCCTTTTCAGGAAGATTAGGTCATTTCCTTGGGAAAATGGAGATTTCAGTTTCTATAATCCTAAAGTTATGCACTATTAAAGTGCATTATAAATATAAGCTCATCTTTCAGTCTCTATTTATTAATTTACATTACCAGTGACTAGTGCAATGTATTCTTTCTTACTGACTTTGTATTTCTCAGTTTGTGTGCCAGGCAAAGTGCTGAGGAACACCAGCCTTTCCCTCCAGAAACTCTCTTTTCTTTCTGTTTTTTATGTTCTCTCATGCTTCCTTTAAAGTAAACAGAACAAAAGACTACTTTCTAATCCAGTAAGAAAAGTTGATTAATTTATTTCTGCACCTGCAAACATATAGTTTAAGCTCTCTTCATCATATTGGAGTGATTCCAATACTTGTAAAATATATTTAAAAAGCATGTGGTAACACTTTTTTTCTGTTGAGGAAATATGATGATGCTGTTTGAAGTAGGTGCAAACTCTCCTAGGTGCACTGATTATTTATTTCCCTAAATCATCACCAACCTGATTATAGCCTCTTTAAGGAGATAAAGTTATACTAAAAGTAAAAAGAATTTTATTTAGGTTAAGTTCCATTTTATCTCTTAATTAATTTGTTTTACGACTCACAACAAATGGTAATTTTTTCCTTTAATACTTCAGAGAATAACACAAGACTATATAGTTATACTCTCAAGCCTCTGTAGAATTCAGAAGGCATGGTACAGGCTGGAAACAAAGCAAAACAGTTTCTAAGAATTTCCCTTTTCAGTTAAAAATTGCTTAGTGGACAGTACGCTGCACATACTAGCTGCAAGAGCAGTAGCTATTTTCCAGAATATGTATTAAGCCAGTTCACAAGAACAAGGTTTTTAAATATTCAGGTTTACTCTATGGTTATGCTACTACATGAGCAATCCATTCAAGTGTAAGCAGCAGGGAAGGAAAACAGGAAAACACAATTTCTGAAAGGTTTCTACTTCATAGGTCACCATCTCTTCTTACTTTAAGATCACTCACAGCACTGTGCAGGAATTGAAAATTCTTCCACAGTTTGTGGATGCTATTCAGTAAGCTGCTTTGTTAAAGATTACTGATGCAGTATTGGACAGTAAAGAAAGCAGAGGATTTATGAGAAGCTGCTTTTCTACAACCGTTCAGAGGTTGAGAGACAGAATCAAGATGGGACAGAGCCCACAGATTTTAAAAGATATGTTCAGCCTTGGAGAGATATTTTTTAAAGAGGTGTGAAGGTCAGATGTATGGATCCAGTAGGAAGTTTAAATCCAAGAAGCTTATTATCAGAGAATTAAGTGTTTCAGGTGAGACAGGTTCATGCAGACTGGAAAGTATGGGGTTTAGTCTCATTTCTTTTCCCCATGTTTTCTTTCTAATGGAGAAGGTGATGGAGTGGGCTTGAAAGAGGTAATGCTCTGAATGGCTGGTATTTAGTCACAGTTTACCATCCACCATGGTGACCTAAGAGGACAAGACTTCATTCATCTGGACCTGAGGAAACCTAATAGATATGTAGTGTTTGCATTACCAGCTTCAGCTAAAGTGGGAGAGTTGCAGGATACTGTTCTCTGGTGATAAGGTGATCATTGTTCTTGGTCAAAATATTTGTGAATGAGAAAGGCATTTTTCAGGATAGGATCATTCCCAAGCAGCATTGTCAAGGTTTGCAACTATCTACATTTGAGAAATGGGGAAGGAAGTATGTATATCTTCTGTTTAAAAAAAAAATCATAGGGTGCCTTAAAAAAACCAAAACAAAAAACCAAAACCAACCAAAAAACCCCAAACTTCTAGGTTGGTTTTGGTCCCCCTTTTCCTAGCAACAGAAGACCTTGTGATTGGTGTAGACGAATCCCTTATACCATATTGCTTTGTTTCCCAATATGAGGTCGCGATGTACCGTTACAATGAAGAGACTATTCACTGTGAAAATCCAACATTGGATTGTGTTCATATCACTGAAACCCAAGCACTGCCTGATGAAAGGGCGGAGGATATAATACATTGCACCAGTAATCAGGAACTGAAAGTAGTTTTACCTGCAGTTCACCAGGATGCCTTTTCCTTTTTTTCTCCTCTGAAATCCTTCTCTCTCTCCAGTCTTTTTCTACATTTTCCGTGTGTGTTAGCCGACGTTATTTAGCTATGGTAATTGAAGCAACAAATTTAATAATATATCTAGTCTTATATTTTTTAAATCTCGGTCATTAAGTTTGCTATTTTTTGCTTCAGTATTTTATTTATTTGTGTAAATATACAAATAACTTACAAAAAATGTGCTTATTCTACACTGATTATTTTTTTTTCCAAGTTGATATCACGTATGCTGAATTTGTAATTTTTGCCCTTCTTATGGAGAAGTAGAGTGAATCTGAGGCATGGCTACAGCAAATGATGCCATTAACTGTATACGGTTCATTGGAATGTACTAAATCACTGAAGTTTTCAGCCATTAGTTCATTTGAATTTTCCTCACCTTAGTTAACCATTTGTTTAAGTATGACACTTCTTGATAAAACCTGATCACAGTATTACGGTCACAATCCTTTGGTGTGATTTTTCTTGCAGCTGTTAAATACAAACATACCTGATTCTGGATAGTAATAGATAAATGTGCAGTGATATTAGCTAACATAATCTGTGTATCTATTAAAACAGTATTTAAACATTATTTCTACTGTAAGTCGTGTACACAAGAAATATACAAAAGCAAAACTTAATAATTAAATTTAGACTCTTAAAATGATCTCATCTTTCAAATACTGATCAATTACACAGCCCTTAATTAATTCCTAACTCTGGCTGTATCATGCGATATAGGAACATCCAGTGATACAAGTCAGTGTTTAAGGTGGTGTTAAATCTTTCTCGCCTCTCGTGTTAAATCTGTGGGTTAACTAAAATGTTTGTACACACAGTGCAGACATGTTGGTTTAGCCATCATAAGGCAAAAGCAGTAAAAAGTTTTTATCTGGAAATATGTTATGGAAACTGTCTCTCTGGTCTAATAAAACTACACTCTCAGAAGACGAGTTTGTGATTCAGCTATGCAGTTAAAGTTAACAAAAGATGATTGCTATGTACAATACTAGCTCTGTTCAAACAAACAGAAATAAGTCACGTTTACTGTATAAACTGGTAGCAGAGATACTGCAATTGATTTGCTGTGCATTAATATGTTTATATTACCCTTAAAATTGTATTTTTTTCCAGACATAATTGCATACTGCAGTTAAAAGAGCTATTGACAATCTACTAGCAACTGCTCCTGTTGCTAGAATTCACAGCAAGACAATTGCCATCAGCTGGTGCATGGCAGGTGTTGATTTACTGAGGGACTTCACAAAACTAACAGTAACATGAATTTTCCTACACTCCATATTTTCTATAACAATTTAGTAATGTGTCATGCAACTAAGGACACATAGGGCTCTTATTCAATAGTTTTACAATGAGAAGGCATAAAATACAGTCAATGTCATTTTAAGCTTAACCATCCTCCCTATGTCAGTTCCTAGACAGTCTGTTCCCTTTCTTCACTCCTGCCCTACTTTCAGATGCAATTTAATCAGACCTTCATTATCTGCAGGCAAATTTAAAACCTTTCTGCCAAAATTAGTTGTAAGGCACAGGCAAGTGCTGTGATGATGTACAAACTGAAGACCATAAGTCAAGTATTAAAAAACACAGCGCTGTATTTGCTATTATATCAGCTAGTGATAATGGATAATCCTTCATGTAGTTCACGTAAAATCATTTCTGTGACATTAAGCTCTTATTTAAACAGTTTAAGTTCACAGAAAAATGAAGAACTAAAAAAACCTACAAAATTTAAAAACTATATACTTTTGACTTTTTTCTTTCCTCTTGATCAGTTAGAAAGCTCTCTTAACATGAGGTTTTCAGCCTCCACTGATCATCTTAAGCTATTGCCTTAGTTAACTGATAGCAGCTCCTCACCTAAGCTAACCCCGTGTCCTAATGTCATAAGGCTTCAGAATGTTTTGTGGTTTTACCCTGGCTGGTTAGTGAGCAGCTAAGCTCACTCATTCCCACCCCGTGGGATGGAGGAGAGAACTGGAAAGGTACAAATGAGAAAACTCGTGGGCTGAGACAAGGACAGTTTAATAGGTAACGCAAAAGCTGCACATGCAAGCAGAGCAAACCAAGGGACTCATTCCCCACTGCCCATGGGCAGGCAGGTGCTCAGCCACCCCCAGGATAGCAGGGCTCTATCACACTTAGCAGCTACTTGGGAAAACAAACACTGTAATTCCATACATATCTCCTTCCTTCTACCTTTTATTGGTAAGCATGACATCATGTGGCCTATTGTAGAGGAATGAAGGCAGAGGGTTGATCAGCATTGATAACATGCAGCTGTGGCCTTGCTGCAGCGGCAGTGGGTTGATTGACATGGATGATGTGCAGCTGTAGCTTGTTCCTGCTAAGTGGTTAAATAGCCCTCAGAAGCCTGGAAGCTGTGGCTGGGTGGAGGAGGAGTTGTCACGTCACGAAGTAGAAACAGCATGGACATTAGAATTTGATCGACGGTAAAAACCTTGTTGCAGCCTACTAACCTGCCAGTACTGCAAGGGTCTGTTTGGTCAGTGGGGTCAGCTGGACCGGCTGTGTCCCCTCCCGGCTTCTTGTGCACCCTCTGCCTTCTTGTGGGTGGGGCAGGGTGAGAAGCAGAAAAGTCCTTGATGCTGTGTGGGGCTGTTCTGCACTACCTGAAACATCCCTGTGTTATCAAGGCCATTTTCATCACATATCCAGAACGTAGCCCCATACAGGTTAGTATGAAGAAATTTAACTATCCCAGTCAAAAGCAGTATACATGTGTATTTGCAGAGTTGTCTTAAAATTCAGAGTTGGTTTGAGACTGGAATTTCCTGCAGCCATCATGCCCTATCCATTGACATACTTTCCCTTTTTCTCTTCCTGCATTATGGATTTTAAAACTGGCGTAAGACAAACTGAAGATGAGAAGGTCAACAATATGGGCTATGTTTTTTTGGTCATCTGTTTAATGAAAGCATGTCTCCACTTCCCTAACATGTAGTCTAGCTACATGGTTGTGTTTTGGGGGGATTTTCTTGATAACTGTAACATAAAAAAAAAAAGTATTCTTTCTAATTTTGATTAGGTGCCAGGCTCTAATAAAAGATTCTGTTGAAGAGACAGTTAACCACTTGCATACAGCTTTTGTTGTTCATTAAAATAAGATGTTACTGTAAGAAAATACACTAACTTGATGCAGATGAAACTACATTGTTCAGTATTAGGAATTGTGTATATGTATTTAGCATGAGAACATTATTCCATTGTTCAGTTGCACCAAGATAATGTGATAGCTGATTGGGCTTTTCTAGCCCACTACATGACTGTAGCTGGAACATAGAGAAATTATACAAATATTGGGGTAAGTAAAAGAAGGCATTTTTTTTTTTTTTTAACACTTGTTATCATTCACATATCTCAGTTATGAGATGTGTTTCAGGGTTTTAACAAAAGTATAGTTGAATTAACTTTCTGATTATTTTAACTATTACTGTCAACTTTTCTTTTGCTGATAGCTGTGGTTCTAGGTAAAGCTGCATGAGAACAATCTCCATTTCGGGACAAGGCAGGGGAAAGGCAAAAAATTTGAGTGCTGGGAGGCTAATGGTAAGAGTGGAAAAGTCTTGAGCTAAATGAAAGTATGTGTGTGAAATTGAGAGTTCTACAACCAGGGCTAAAGCAGAAGGTTTGCCTTGTTAGACTAGGAATGAAGTGATATTTATGTGTTATGCAGCTATACTAATTGAATAATAATTTTCATATAATTTCAGGTGTGGGGTTGAATATCTTAAATTGTTACTCACTGCCAATGTGTTGATTTGCTCTCTTATAACTTTCAGGCACTTGAATTCCTTCTCTTGCTTAAGTGGTGAAAGGATTTGTACAGTAATTATGTTTATAGAAAGGGAATTAAAATCAAATGTCGGATACCTGCCCAATACAACTTTGTTTTGGAGGATGGAGGAAAAATAGCCT
Source organism: Falco naumanni (assembly GCF_017639655.2). Lineage (NCBI taxonomy): Eukaryota > Metazoa > Chordata > Aves > Falconiformes > Falconidae > Falco > Falco naumanni. The sequence goes on from NC_054061.1 coordinate 15,643,895, forward strand.
GACAACTAAAAGATGATAGGGATGAAAAGTACTGTGAATACAGCAGCATTGAGTTTTTAATTCTTCCTGATTTTTTCTGGATTTACTTCTGAGTGAGGGGAGATAGAATATAAAATATAAAACTTACTTAAAATATGCATGGATATGGATACAGATAGAATGATTGGAAGTTTTCAGCATTCAGAAACCTTTTATGTTTTACTGTAGCTTCTTGATTTAGTGCTCCAGCAACTTCTAAATGATCAGTTTATTTAGTCTGGTTATCTTAATGAGGTAGACAAAGAGTTTTCATAATGTGTGCCTCTGAGATTGTTACTGACGGTAAATAGGTAATTTCAAGTCACAGAAGTGTCAGACTGGCTTAGGTAACCCAGAAGTTAAGCAGAATAGGTTTTATAAAAAATACTCTAGTAAATTTATGAAGAGTATTTATAGTTATTATTAATAGGATCAATTCATAGATTAGACTTACAACCTAAGAATGAAAAAGTAAAGATGAGCTTGGAACCTCAAGGACACTTTCTCGGCAGGACTAAACGGAGCACTAGTTATGAAGGAGCCACACTGAAGCAAATAGGGTAAATTAGGCCAATGTAGGGACAGAAATTATTGTTAGTGATACAGTAATTTAAAAATAATTAAAATTCTGTATATGTAAACACATAAATGAAAACACCAGCCATTTTCTGTGATCACAAACATTCATTTAATATCATATTATCTCTTCAACAGTAATTTATATGGGATGCTTAAGGAGAGGGTATTAAAAATGCATGCAGAGGTAATTTGCCGAGTAACTGTACCAGCCTCCACCAACCTGTGGCCTAAGGGACTCCTGAGCAAGAGTGTGAAGGTCTGTCGTATCTTTAATATTGCTGGTAGACACACTGTGCTTATGTTTTCTGTATCTCTAGTTAGCAAGTTACTACAGAGTACTTATTAAATGCCATGATTTGTTCCATATTCTTTCAAAAGTGGAAAAATTATTTGAAGATTACAAAGTGGTCATTCTAGTGCCTGTCCTCTTTCTCCCCTTACATAAAGATGAAAAATTCAGTTGTTGCATTTTTATTTGGTAACCTAAATATCACTTGGAAATTACTGGACTGTAATCGTTTGTAACTTCCTCAAAGGTTCCTTTTTTTTTCTCTAGTTGCAGTTGTAAATGGTCCTCAGCTGCTGGTCATTTTGTACTTCAATTTGATCAGAACATTTTAATGGCTTAAAAGGCTGTCACGGATTAATTCCAAATTAGGTATTCAGATAGTCAAAAAAAAAAAAAGGAGGAAAGTTGAATGACTTCTGTGGCCATATTTTTTATATTTAAGGAGATACTGAGTTAATAATGTTTTGCCATCTCATCGACCTTTGAACTCCTGTGCCTGATAGTACATCATTTATCCCACCTGCACAGAACGCCTTACTGTGAAACTTCCGTTTTGAACAGGTCATTCTTATTACTCTCTGCTGTCAATTTCCAGTAGCTAATGCAGCTATTGTGTTATAGAAAACCCCACAAAACCTTGCACTCCACCCAAAATGGCAGTGCTATTAAAGTAGTGCCATATGCCATCATTATTTTGAATCAGAAATCATATTCACAGCAAAATGTTTAAACAGAAGCCTGTAAAATTGTCCAGTGGTATTGAGCAAGGCTGCTGGCAAGGCTCTCTGACCCATCTGCAGTGCTGCAGGCTCTACGGGGCTGCCTTCCAAGCTTCCCATGAAAAAGAGGAGGAGGGAGGGGTCTGGGAGTGATTTGTGTGCAACAGTGCAGCACTGTAAATACAGATGCGGTATATATATAGTACAATAGAGATATGTTACACAAGCAAGAAAGCATTCTGAGAGAAATGTCTGTTGGTTTAGAAACATCTTTGGACTTTTAAAAGCTTCTTCCAGCTCTTTTTGCCTCTTTGAGGTAGGGGCAGGATGGTAATATTTTTTTGCCTTTCTAATCAAATTCTCCTTTATAACCATATGGGGGTGTGTGTCTGTGTGTGTTGCTTTTGTTTTTTAAATAGCTTCTCTCTGCTGTTATCTTTAGGCCTGCCAAGTTTAAGAGTATTGATTGATCTTATTATTATTATTTTTCCTAGGCAAGAGCTTTGGCTCCAAATTGGTAAATTGGAAGTATGAGGTATTTTATCTTCATAAGGAAGAAGTTAAAGCATCTCTTCTGTTCATGTTGCTATGGGTTAGAAGTGAGCAACATTCAGTCCACCTGAGTTGCTTTTTGGTTTCCAGCAGAGTCACTACAGTACCTTTTAACTCCATCTTGTTTCTGTCACAACAATCCAGGATGCACTGTTTAGGCTCCCATGCTTCCTATCCTCAGACAGGTACCCAAAAAACCTTGTGAGAAATGGTCTTAATCTACCGTACATATAGGTCCGTTCAGGGACACACCCCCCCCCCCTTGCCTGGTCTATCCTGCATGGGTTAGAGCACCCCATTCCCTTTCTCTGTTGAGATTCCGGAATCTCAAGAGATTCAATTTCAAGAGCTCGGAGCAGGCACCTGACAGTCTCATCGCACCAGCTGGTGTCTCCTGCATTTTGGATTTCTGCATTTTGTTTTCCGTTTTTGTTCAAGAATGCAAAGAGATCATTCAGTCTTTGAAAAGGTAGATCTTACCCCAAGGATGTCCTTATTGTGGTCAGGGGTGCAGAAGTAAAACCTCAGAGAAGTTTCACTGGCAGCTCAGGGGTCTTGCTACCCCCCTCTTTGAAACTCTGAACTTCTAGAAAAAGCTAACAAGGGCTGATAGGTAAGCAGGTAGCTTATTCAAGAAGAGATTTGAGGAGGGAAAGATCTAAGGTTCTGTTCTCAAATGTTGCAAAGTAAAGCCACTGGTGAGCTTTTCTCCTTTTTGTATTGCATTATTTCACCAGAGGAAGGGGATTATCAGTAGCAGGCCTGGAGCTGCTAAAGAAAAGGACTTTTGGAAAGAGCATACCTATGGGGGTGTTCTGTTTTTGTTGGGATATGTGGAGTTGGACACTGTTGCACAGCTTCAGTGTTGTAAACTGAGTTTACACATGCATGCTGTGTTTGATCTGAGCATTCTGACTCAAAGGGCTTTGATATGTAAACACACCTTTTTTTTTTTTTTTTTTTAATTGGGAAAACATTCTTTAGACTGTTGTAAGTGTTTTTCATAAGTTGTAGCATCAGTAAACTGTGAATCTGGCCTCTTCCTTGATTTTTATAGATTTTGCATTTGACAGTAACTATGTAGATGGCAAAATCAGTATAATGGTACTTTGCCTACACCTCATTCCACTTCCCATGTATTTCATTAGCGCTGGAAAAGCTTCCCATTTATGCTGCTTGTCACACACTTGCTGGCAATGTTTTTGTGAGCTTGTACATTAATTAGTACTGGCAGGAATAAGGAGGATACAGGAGAGGAGACATGACCCAAAAATGTGCTTAAGTTATGTTCTCTCCTTAGATGCCTGTTCTTGCAAAGTATATCTTAATAACATCTGTGTCTAATGCCATGGTTTATCCCCAAACTCAGTGGGTTCAAGCCGAAAGATTAATAACAATTATTTCACTACTACTATAGGAATTTCTGGTTACCTAACAGCTTTTACTTTACCTTCTTGTATTCTTTGCTCTAAACTCTCTATATTAGTACCTTTTTGGTGCATTAGAATTCTCCTCTACAACCATGAATACTGTAGACATAGCCATCATTTTTTTCCCTTCAGTGGTTTTGGAAAACCGGGTTTAGTCTGTCTGCTTAAGCATTGAGTACCTGATGGCCTGGGAATGTGATCATCACTGATGCTGTACCTAAAAGAAACAAAAGTTTAAAAACAGATTGACAGTTCAGTCCAAATAAAAGAAAACCCTTGGAACTTAATCACAAGCCTTAACTTTTTGAAAAGGCACTTTCCTCTCAAAAAGACACTTTCTTCTCTTGCAGTGTGTTTGCATTTCCTGGATCTGAAGATTAGCGGAAGGCAAAATAACAAAACACTGCAATAAAGGGGTAATACTGAACATGAACAGACATTAGTTGTAGAAAGGCACCAAGGATTCCACAAAGTAATGTGTTATCCTGATATATATATATATATATAAAAGTGACTAAATATGATACAAAGCAACCTTATAAAGCTTTTACTGTTGTTTCTATTGTAGTATACCTCCTCAAAAAGTACGCAGAACAATCCTAACACTTGGAGAGGATCAATATTGTGCAGAAGCTGTTTCTGTCCTCATCAGAACACAAATCATTTCCACAGCTTTTGCTGAATGAATATCTAAGGGATTCCGTATTACAAATGACTCTGCTCATATGCTATCTCTGTAACAAAAACCTGCTGTAATATTGTAAGGTCTCTTAGACAAAGCTGGAGACTATATGGCTTCAGCCATGGGGGCTTGGTAATTTAAAAATCATTTGTGGCATTTCACTTTTGAGATAAGAAGCATTTTAGATCTGTTAGTTAGACTTTCGGTCCTGTTTTCCTTTATTTTTTTCCAACATTCTTTTTTTGTCTTTGCTTTGCTACATGAAAGAATTGATGTAGGTAATAAACCTGACCTAGTTCTACTCTTAAAACTGTAACTGACAGTAACTTGTTAGGGAGTTTGATCTCCTGTGAACTAATCAAGGCTTAGGTGGTAGCCTCTATAGGAAGTAGATGGTATCATAAAAATTCCTCAACAGGTAACTTTATAAATTGGAATGAAAGTCATAAGAAGAATGTCAGCAGAAATGCTTTCTTAGATCGCAGGAAACTGATATCTTTGACATACACAATGACACACCGTGGAAATGCATCAGAGGCACAGGTATTTCTATTTCTTAGCAAAACCCAGAAATAATTATCAGCTTCGAATTATCTGTGATCCAGAAGAGACTGTATAGGAGTTAGTCTTGCAGTTCTTGGGGCAGGGAGCAGGGGGAGAATACAGCTCACAACATACTCAGTGACTAAAGGTCACATCAGGAATGAAGATAATTTAATTGGTGAGTTTCAACACCTGACACACATCCTTTCTAAACCAGGAAGAACTGCTGCAGTGAAAGTGCTTCTGTCATTTATAAGGAGTTCACCTGCTAACTATATTGACCAGTGAACTAAGCAGCTTTCTGTGTGGCCTGTTGAATTACGATTAAAAGTGAAATGTAAAACTTTAAATGGGTCTGTGATAAAAAGCAATATATAATTGGCATTGGAGATGTGCATCAGTTACCTGGTGCTGTATATAGCAACCGTGATACTTGTTGCTAAAGGATCACATACAATATTTGCATGGCTTGGGACTGAAATGGTTAAGTAGAAGTCATTATAGATGTGATGTACTGTACCATGATCCTGATCATGCTTATTACCCTGATGACTTTCACTGCTCCAAAGCAAACTTATGCAAATCCAAAATGGTGTACAGCAGTGTGCAGGGTTGGGGGGAAGAACACTGATGGCTCCTGGGCTAAGGCTGCATCTGCTTCTGAAAAGGGCTGTGCATGTTCAAAATAGTCAGAAAAGGACTTGATGGTGGGAATACAAAGCCAGGCGTTTCTGCTTCTCTGCCTTCCTGTGTGTACAGGGAGCGGGGAGGGTACAGCGCCAGTGCCTTGCATGCCTGAGCGAGCAAAGATGCATTTCTGTGTCATCTCACATATACCCTGCCCAGTGAACATGCTAGATCTGAGCAAACCAACAGCTGCAGGGCTGTGGCAGATTTCTTCCACTATGCAAGAGAAGAACTGTAGAGTCATTAAGCCTAAGAAAAATAAAAATAATTAAGTCTCTATGGTCTGAGCCTATCCATGCCTTCCCTGGCCTACTGCTGAGAGAGGGACAACTCCAACTCAGCTCCTGTTTCATGTTTCAGGTATGGTTTGGTTTGAACATCAAGTTTTAGTCAAAAATACAGCGGTATGAAATTCGGAGTTTTGGAAAAGTTTACGAGTGGAAAAGGTACATTTAGATGCTTCCTTTCTAAGGTTTCTGTATGGTGTAATAGATGTATATATGTCTACTGCCTGTGGGCCTTATCTGAACCTCATTGTAATTGCAGAAGAGACTACCATTGACTACAGCACTCTTTAGAGCAAGCCTGGTGTGATCTGTGGGTAACAGTATAGCTTCCATGTTACTTCATTTCTTGCCTTTTTTGCAGAAGTTACAGCTCATGCATTGTAAAGTACTAAAACTTTACTTAATATAAATGCTACAAACCAGAAGAAAATAAAGCATAAATAACACAAATTTTGGAATGAAGCCTTTCACTTGCATCTGAATATTTTTGTTATCAAGACTCATGGGTTTTTTTCTACCCTGAATTATGTCAGATAAAAAGTTATAGAGAATTCATTCATTCTCTATGGCATTTATTTATACAATAATGCACACAAAGCAATCTTTAGCTATCACTGTATAGGATATCAAGTTATCTTTAATTATCACTGCTGAATGGTTGCAAAATCAAATACTGTTGGCAATCAACGTTCATTATACAATAACATGATTGCATCTGTTCATACTACTAGATAAGCAGGGAAAATCAAAACAGTGTCTGATATATCCACTAAAACTGTCTGAGCAAAATATTGTATCTAACTCTCTTAATATTTCTCAGTGACTTTGATCTGATTAAAGTCCAAAGACACGTAACCACAGATGCAAATTTTCTAGTGCCTCAGAAATTAAACACTGATATATTTCAACAGAGTGAATAGCTGGAACCATACTCCAGCTGACATGATTATAGGCACAGTATAAACTTATGATAAAGAGCTGTCTAAATCTCTGAGGCCGCAGGTGCAGGATTATAGTAAACCCCATTGAAACATACAGTATTCTGCCTAAATACATGAGTACAAAATTAATTAAGCAGTTGATCACATAATAAAAGTATGATGGATAATCTAATGGAAACTATCAGCTCAAAGTCAATAACAAACTTGATTCTTTTATTAGGTGCAGCTGATTTTCAGTTCCTCTATTTACAGGATTTTGTGCTTAATAGAAGATAAGAAGAAAAAAAAGTTGGTTAGGTTTTTTTTTTCTTTTTGAAAATGAGAGCTCAGTTACAATATTTATCTCTGTTGGAAACTATAATGTGTAAGCAATGTAGAATTTGTAGATAGACATATCTGCAAGTAATTCTTTAAGATACTTGGCTGAAAAGCACATCAAAGCACGGTGAAATAATGAGACAGGCTCCAGCTGTTGGATTCCAACAGCTTTTGATTTGTGCTCTAGTAGAATCTCCAGGTTTTGATTCTCTGTTGATTATTTCCATGGCACTGGAGATGATTTGTGCATTATTTAAAAAATAGGCAGTAGATAGCAAACAAGGGTGAGTTTGCAAACTGCATCTGAAAAGACATTTTGCTTCCTGATATAAATTATTGCTCCCTATTCCAGTGCTCTCCATGACCAGCTGCCCTGGATAAAAAAGACCTTTTAAAATATATATGTAAAAAAAATTGATGAAAATAATAGGTAAAGTCATCAGAAAATCGTGTGACAAAAAACGTCGTGGATGCCAGTGTTCAGGCAGCTTTGCCGCTTTTTGTGTAGAGAAACCACTGAGGGAAATTGGTTTTCAGAGCCTTTGCAGAGCCTTTTTTACCATAAGTCTGATGCTGTCAAGCAATTACTACCAGTGGAAAGCAAGTATCTTGAAAGAACTTTGGAGGCCTGATGGAGGACATGAGTTTAAAGTAAAACACATGCGTCATATTGCTATGTCAATGTACTGATGTCACGGTGCAGATAAAAGTCTTCTTCTGGAGGGAATTCTGAAAAGTCTGGTTCTGAACTGCAGTCTTCCCGATTTTTCTTTAGAATGACATAATAAAAATTAGACCACTTCAGGGAAAGTGTTGTATCTCAGTTTTTCCTTGGATTAAGGTTTACATCTGTTTCTACTATAAATTTTAGACATAGTTTATAATTTGGTGATGCATTATACAAAGGCTGTTGCTTGTTACTACAATGTCTAAATTCAACTAACTATACTGGAAAACATTTCTGTATTAATGTACCATGATTTTTTTAAGTTTACTCTTTTTCTGGTGCAGATCAGAATGATAATTGGATATCTAAGGGTATAATTGCCTGGATGTTTCTTTGCAGTTTAGCCAAAGCCTGTGGTCTCAAAAATATATAAAAGAAAATAATAATCCCTTGTTTTTAATGTAATCTGATGTTTTCATTGAACTGGATTTCTTATTAGAGCAGATTTTGTCAGAGGTTTTGAACTTCTGTCTTTACTTACAAGATGAAATCAGTCAGCAAACTTTGCATCTGTGGATGCTATTTAACAGTAGGATGTGGCTATATTTAATATGCCTGCCTCGAGCATTCACTTCATAACAAGTCCACTGTAATTTCAGTATAAAATGTAGCAACAGTCTGAGGAGTAGAAGTCAAATCATATGTCCTACTGAGTCCTGTATTTCTTGTTGCAGTCTAGTGTAGAGGAATTATAGAGGACTGTATGAAAAATTAATTTGTAAAAAGGTTGTAATGATTGTTAAAAACATAAGGTATGAAAAGTTAAAAAAAAGGGGGGGGGGGAGTGTAGAGGAATGAAGCTGTGTTAATTAGCATTGACAATATACAACTGTGGGTTGGCTTCAGGGCGGTGGGTTGGTCGATGTAGATAAGGTGCAGCTGTGGCTGGTTCTGTTAAGGGGTTGAGAGCCAATGAAGAGGGGCAGCAGAGGGAGAAGGAAGAGGAGAGAGAACACACGTCCTGGATGAGGCGAGGAGAAGGTAGCAGAGGGCTTAAATGAAGAGTATGCTGTTATGAGATGGTTAAAGACCTTGTTGCAGCTGGATAGTTTGGACATCCTGCGACAATTGGTGCCCCGTGTGAGGCCCTTCAGATTATGAGACTGAGTGTAATGATGTTTTGGAGAGTGCTGTGACTGTCTAGAATACTTTCAGGTTTGAGATTTGAAAATGTTCACCATCAGACGAGTTCACATACCTGTTAGTTTGTTCTGCTGGAAGCAGTTTGACATCTGGAGTTTGAATCCCGTCAATCTAAACAGGTTATTTAATCTAAGCATCCCATGTCCTGTGCATGTACCAGCTGCTTAACTAGGCTGTATTATTCTCAGGGTATTTTCTGGCTGTGCATTAAAAAAATGTTGACTACCAAAACATTTTGTATGGAGCTCTGAGTGAAGCTTATGCTGAAAGTAACTATTGGATTGATTTTTCTGAGAAGGCTTGGATAAAGGAATCCTTCATTTCTGCTTACTTTAGACCTGTAGTAGATTTGAAACTCTACAGTCCTGCCCAAACCTTGAGAATTAGTGACGCAGAAGTATGTGCTTAAAATCTTGGGAAAACTTGAAAATAAAAGGCGTGGTGTTTAGAGCTGAGCAGGTGTTTTCTAGACTAGTAGAATAAAACTAGAAGCATAGATCTGTTATGGATGTGACTGCTTTGAGAAGTCTTTGAACAGTGTGTTGCAAATATTTTAATCATATTAAAGAAGAGGTAAGCTACACCTTGCAATCTTGATGTTCTTCAATTTAGTTTCCACGTGTGATAATTATTTATTTTTACTTTCTATTCTAAATGTCTGACTTCACTGTCCTTGGAAGAAGCCTCTGTTTCCATTTTTTATTGGATGGGGGGGGGGGGGGGGGGGGGGTGGGAACATTGCCACAAAGGGTGAGGAAAAGGCTGAGGTACTTAATGCTTTCTTTGCCTTTAATATTAAAACCAGTTACTTTCTGGGTACTCAGCCCCCTGAGCCGTAACAAGCAGTAGGACAAGAGGAAACAGCCTCAGGTTACAACAGGGAAGGTTTAGAATGGATGTTTGAAAATATTTCTTCGCTGAAAGGGTGGTCAAGCATTGGAACAGGCTGGCCAGGGAGATGGTGGCATCTTCATCCCTGGAGATGTTTAAAAAACCGCGTAGATGCAGTGCTTGCGGACATGGTTGAGTAATGCACTTTGCAGTCCTGGTTTAACAGTTGGACTTGATCTTAAAGGCATTTTCTCACCTAAATGATTGTATGATTCTGTTTAGTAGTAGGGTTTGCCTGTTTTTGGTTTTATTTAGTGTTCTTGTGGTTTTGGTAATATTATCCTGTCCCTCTGAAATATAAATTGTGGTGAGACAAAGATGATGATGAAGGCCCATCTTAAGCAATTTAGTCAGAGTCTTAGAAAAGTTATCTTCAATTGACCTGATATGAGCTAGTGCTCAGTAAGACTGAGTAATGTTTTATTGGCATATTTGCAAATTAATCCTGAAATCTTAAAAAAATTGTTATCTAAATATTTCAGAGAATGTTCCTACGGCAGTGTGTGCCACCGTAGGGACAACAGACAGGAATCTTAGGTTAGATTTTCCAAATTTTCTAGCCATGGGTTTGTTCAGTGACACTGGCTTGCCTCTCTGACTCTGGCTTTTTTCTTTTTTCCTTTTGTGGAAAAAAAGTGTTTCCTGGCTGCTAACTATCCTGTCCAGCAGCGTAGTACAAATACCTGTTTAATTTTGCTCATAGCCAGTACTTTGGCTAGAGAGAAACAATGTGTGCTCTACTTTTTTAGTTAATAGTGTGCATGAGAATATTGTTGCATGCAGTTGTATCATTTTGTTAAGCATCCAGTTTTGAAAGGGAAGATCATTCAAAAGACAATGTCAGCAAGTTTATAAGTAAGAACATAGCCACTAAGAAGTATGTCAAACTTATCCCCCACTGTGTCATTATTTAATCATTTAAAAAGCGTAATCGAGGGTGCCAAAAGCCATTGAGAACATTCAAAGTCAGCACAGTTTTCCTACTAACAAGGAGAAGCTGCCAAAACAACTTATAGCTCACAAGTATGTCTGTAAACTAGCAGTAAAGAAATTGAGTTTCAGGTTTAAATTCCTGGGTTTAAGGGTTAAAACTCATCCTCTGTGTGCTTGTAATTCAATTTCACTTGAAAAAAATGAATGGGATGTATCTGTATGTTGTACTGATAGCTTATGTGGGAAGCAGCGATACTCTGCACACTTGTAAATAGTGATGTGCTAAGCCCGGTTTGGTACTAATGCTTGTCAGGTGGATTTCTGAGCACATCAAATTGTACTGCATATTAATATTCAAATAATGAATATGCTATTGCTATATGCCTGCTGGGCACTGTGGAGGCTAAGCTAGGTATCAATTTTTTGTTTTCTAAAAATGTCCTTGGTTTGATTTTTGTGGGTGTAGTTCATCACTTCCATACACCGTGTTTAAATGATAAATGTAGTACCTATGAAAATAGTGACTAAAACATTAAGGTACATACCATCCCAGAATGCAATAAATGCAATGTAAGGTAATGAATATATAGTCAAACATCATGGTAGTAACAGAATATCATTTTAAATATCAAGATATTTGTCAGGAGAAAACAAAACAAATGGCGCTGTCAATTAAATAGGAAAACAATAAACTAATTTTTTTATAAGAAAAAGCTGAATTAGATTTATGCTTTATATTTAATAATTCAAAGCAACAAATCTGTGAAGATTTGTGTTCTCAAAGCGGTTAACTAGTCAGTAATATTGGCTACAATACTGCCATTTAAAAATGACCTTTTAAAGATGCTCTACGAAATTAAATTTTAATGAGTGGTAATAAATGGTGATACTTCTATAGGAGGAAACGCAATACTAGCCTGAGGCTTTTGCTGTATGCCATCAGCTTGAGTACTGTTGAATGTATCCTCTTTCATTATTTTCAAGCATAGCAAGTATGATGATAATACAGCACTTTAAAGAAATGAAAACACTTTTAATAATACACTTAGTCCGAGCTATCTTCGTGGCTGAGTAACAGTGTTTCTGTTGCTTTCGTGATGCTTTTTCTGAGAAGCGCTTTGGGTTTTTTTTCAGTAGGGCAGGATGCAGGTTTAAGTTTCTTACATTTTCCTTTTAACTACTTGAGCAAGAATTGGTTAGTTGAAGAATAACTTTAGATGAGCAGTATCAGAACATAGGTGTGTACTGCTGAGAAAGAATTGTGCTGTCTTTTCCCAGAAAAGGGAGGAGAAACTTTAAAATTGGTCATCCTTCAAGGATTTAAAAAATAAAAGTTTTGTGAGGGGCACGAGGAGATCAGAAGGGGAAGCAAGGAGAGAGGAGGGGAAAGGAGTGCCAACTTGCATCATTAAACTGGTAAATGGTACTAGAATATCAGCCTCCCTACAATCAGCAATGACTGGAATTAATCCAGGAATTCAGAATGGGTCTGTAAATGTGTCTTCAATTCTAGCCTTTGGCATAGATTTATATTCTCATTCCCTTGGGCGCTGAATTTCATTTCCCCATTTGCTAAATGAGAACAATTTATCCTAAATCAACGATAATCAGAGTAAACACTATTATTAATTTATTGTTTCCAGACTAGGAAAAAACAGTGAAATGAAGCTCTCTTCTTTTATCAGTGCTTTCCCTACCCCTTTTGCCCTGAGGATCCTATTAGCAGAAAGCTGAGCAACTCTGTTTCATCAGAAATAAATTATGCCTCACTTTTTTAATGTAACTACTGAAGGGTTGTAAAGATTAGAAATACGTTTGAACCCGCTATCACTTGATGTTATTTTCCTTGATGTTCTGAGCTTCTTTAGGGGAATGAAACAACATGTTCTTTTGAAAGCCAAGAGCAGAGTTGCTTTAAAAGAACACCAGCACAGATTTTGGTTCATGTACAAAATAATTCAAAATTTGTACAGAAAAATTTGAAGTAATGTATAGGCAGTCTGAAAGAGAGCTGTCAATTTCTGGCGTGTGTAAGAGGCAGAATGTTTGCAGGGCAAATAGGTGGCAGAACTAGTCACCCTCATTTTTTAAATGATTAGAAAACTGTAATTCCCCAGAAACAGTGGGCTAATTCGCACTTTCTTCACAAAGGAGCTAAGGATGAAAAAACACCTTTAATTAATAAACACTGCTGGCACTACTTTGGTAACAAGCTGCTGTAAATGAAACTCTTAATTGCCTCAGAACAGCGTATTGTATACAAATTCATTTTACTCTTTAAGTGCTGTTCTTTGTTGTTGCTAGTTTACATTTTTATAGGAAATACAAGTAGCTTTGCCAGCCTCCTTGTCACTGAACACAGCTCCTGTCAGCTCTCTGTTCGTGGGGAGCACTGAGGTTAAAAAGCAACCCAAAACATTTCCTTAAGCCCTCATGATAGCTAGAATAGATAGTTCTCAGAGCAAGCGAAACCCAAGCTAAACTAAGCTGTGTGTGAAGTGTTTGTTAATGAACTGATGCCTGAAATTCTGTAATGAAATTGTATGATGAAAGAAAATAAGGAAAAAAAAAAAAAGTATTGATTTGTAAACCAAATATAAAAGGACAGTGTATATGTATATTTGTGTATATATATGTCACATTTTGGCACAAATTGTGAAAAGGTATTTTGACTTTTCTATAAAGGTGTGCAGATAATATTATTTTTTTAACTTAATCTGAAAATGAACTACCTTTGGCTGTAACTGTCAGAGCCTCTGAGTTAGGCAGGAGCTGCATTTTCTGCATTTGTGAAGAAAGCACCAGAGAAACCTTACTGGCATGAATCTTCTGAATGTCTTGATCCTTTGGGTTTTGATTTCTCTGAGGTCTTAATTCCATTATTAGAAAACCTGAAAATACGAAACTGTAGATAGTCGTAATTTGTGAGGCATACTTGCACTGTGACTTGCACTGTTGCATTGTAAGGAAGGGGCAGGCAGATGAATCCGTACTTAAGAACTGAAGAGTTTTAATAAAGAGGACTGGAGTAACAGAAGTTGTCTCCCATAGACATCTTCAAATCTATTGCGGTGCTTTTGGTTATGGGAAAACTGGTAGCAAGTTGTAGAACACTGTTCAACACTTCCCCCCCCCCCCCCGCCTTGATACTTATATTGACCTTGACACCTGAAACAAACATTCCTGCTTTTTTCTTTTTCAGAATTACTGAATGAGTGAATAGTTGCCAGTCTTGAAGAGAGTAGAAGAAAAGACTGGTAAGTAGTAAGACACTTATTTTTTAATCTAGAGTGCAGAATACATATTGTGAAGGAAAAAACATTTGGAATTGTACTTGCTTGATCTGATGGTTTAAACAGTTCAGCAAAAAACTATTTTGTAGCTTAGCATAGGGCCTTTGTGATGCACTCTGTGTACATACAGACTTGAGGATTCTTGGTGTGTTTTGATAGGGTTTTTGGTTTTTGTGTGCGGAAACTGGGTTTAGATGCAGACAGCGTTATGAAGTTCATCCTTTGCAGAAAAGAGGCACTTACACTTGGTAATAACAGTCTTTGCCATATCAGTTTGTAACGGGATCAACAAGTATAAAGACGTAGTGCTGTTGATTTTTTCAAAGTTACTGGGTTAAATAGAAAAGAAAACAGAATTTAAGGAGACTTGTCATTTTAAATTTATTGGCTGAGCTTATGAATGTTGTTCTGGCACAGAACACATCCTTGCCAGCCAAAGGATCCAGTAGCTTCTTATTTGTAGATGTCACCCGTTAAGAGTATGTCCTAGTAACAGGACTTGACAGTGGAGACCTAGCATCCCAGGTAAGTCCCTGCCTCTTGCTCCTCCCTTTGGGTGTGATCTCATTGCTCTGAAGTCAGCGTAGTTTTGAGAAGTAATGCTCATTCTTGTTCTAAATTAAGTGCTTTGTACAAAGTAAAGCAGATGCAGCCTTTGTTGATGTTGAATTCCACACAACAGATGGAATAAGGAGATCTATTGCAGAATATTCTGGAATGGTTATGACAGATTTGGCTTAGAATCCCTACTTTCAGGTAGTCAGAGAGAAGCTTAAAAATTAATTCTCCAACCACCTAGAAGTGGCTTTTTGACCCTTAGTGTTACAGAGAGGGCATAGTGCACCCTACTGTCGGATCGGCTGCTACTGGTACAAAAGACTGAACGTTTGCTAGTAATAAAATTGGTGCATGTGACGCTCCGCACTCTGATAGTTAAGACACAGACTACTGAAATGTGAGAAAATAAATGAAAAACCATTGAGGTCAGAACATTGTGACCTTTCTTTCTCATGTTTGCCATTGGAAAACAGCATGTTTGAAACACCAAGAAAGTGGGAATGTAATTTCCTAAGTTTATTATTCCATGCCTAACCTTTGAAGTTCATATTTCTGTTCTTCGTTTTTCCTTGTTTTCTTTTTTGTAATCATTCTAAAATTTAATATGGTAGTGTGCTAGCTGTTGAAAGCGTGATCTATCCTATGTAAAAACTAATTGAAAGGAAAAGTGACACAAATAGCATATGGAAATGAATACAGGGATATCTTGTCCAAGGTATCTTAAGGTTTCTGTTAGTCAGAAACCATCAGAACAAATTTTTCCTTTAGGAATAGGTTTGAGTTTGCTGTTGCTGTGTGGCTCTGTGGTCAGTATGGCCAGTGCATGAGGGGACAGAGGTACAGAGTAGCCCAGCAGCGGCAGCTTTGGGTACTCCTAGGGCAGCTTGAGCCTACTGTGGAACTGCTCCGGAAAACACTCTGAGGTCAAGAACATCCAAATAACTTCTCTATGAGTTAGAATAAATAAATAAATTATGGTGTAAATGTTAGTTTGTAAGCCTCTATGATTCAGCCTCCTGTAAGATACAATTTTAGTTTTATCTTAAATCAGAGTCCAGCAGTACATATAACTGGTGTAAATGGTGATCCTTCTTTGATGAGTGGCACTTACTAAATACTGCAAATATCATTAGGTGCACTTTCACCCACTCGGTCACCTAATAGGGTAAGTTAGCACCATAAATGTGGCGTGAGGTTTGTAGTAATCCTCACATTTACTGTTTTGCAAGCAGAATACAAAAGATACAGTTCAGATACTTTTATTAACATTTCGAATTTGACTTTAGACATTTGATATTTATCTTTAAACACATTTGCATATAATTAATATTGTCATTGTAATGTTAATACAAATGCATTTTCTGAAGAAGTCCAGGAGCAGTACAAAACTCCAAGAACTGCATATTTTAAAATAAATAAGCTAAGTGAGGATTACAAATAAACAGATAGTGTTTATATCTTGGTGCCTAGCAGGCAAAAGTTTGCAATCCTGAAAGTGTGCATAACCATTTATGTTCTTCAAGGTCATCACAGTAAAGATAGCAAGTAAATTTCAGAGTTATCTTTAAGATTATTAGGACTGTTGGAAAATAAAGTCCTGACATTATCTGTGTAAGGAATAAAATATGATTAAATATGAGCCTAGACAGGTTTGTGACAGATAGTTCTTATTTAAGACAGTTTTTCATTAAGTAACTCTTCTGTTGATCCATGAATCAAAGATAAAAAGAGAAATAAATATATATACATGTATATTACAGAATATTTGCTATTGCTTCATTCCATGAAAAGTAGAAACCTAAAAAAGAAACATTCTGGGAATTATAAAAGAAATGCTCTGGGAATTGTCTGCCTACAAATGACTGTAGTCTAAAGAAGTAGTTAAAGACTTAATCCAAAATAAAAGGAATGTGAAAACACATCTCTTACTGTTGTGTTTTTTACTATATAGTCAATTGCAGAATGCACATATGACTAATCTACATTTCATTAATTTCAATAATTAGTTGGTAAGATCTATCCAAGTTGTGAGGTGTCCTGTTGTCAAGAATTTTTAAATACAAGATTCACAACTGTTTACAGCTGAGTCATTCACAATGTATATCAGTCAAGTCTCAACAAAATGCTGGTGGTATAATTTTAGAGGGAAAGAAAAGAAGAATATTTCAGCTTAAAGAATGTATTGGACTAACCTATATAAGGTGTAAAATAAATATTTTCCACATCATAGGTAACACTTGTGATTATTTTCATTGTAGTTTCATAAAGATTCATTGTGTAACATAATGTATCCCAGTAATAAATGCTTGGAAAATAGTCCTTTTAAAGAGATCTGGCTAATTTTACTTATAACAAAAAGCATAAATTAAAAGTGTTGAATAAAATATCTTTCACTACAATTACGAATCAAAATAAGAGATGCGTTAAAAAATTAACAGAGCATTGCCTGGAAATCAGCTACTCTCCAGGAATGTCTTCCCCATTCAATTTCCAGGAAAAGCGTTTCCATGAGTTACAGTAGCGTTACAGAACATTAAATATACAACAAAAATGTTGTACCATCCTTCCGTTGAAGAAGTTTCTCTGAAATGGGAAACTGATTTACAGTTTTATGGGGAAGATGGAGTGCGGTGTGTATTTGCGTGAGGTGTGGTAGTTTAGATCTCCATAAACTTAATCTAGAGATGCCACTCTTGTTTAGGTCAAAGTCAGACAGTTGTTGGAAGGCAAGTGAAAACGTAGATGGAAGGGAAATCAGTACAAATAAACAGAACAAAAAATTAATAAAATAATGTATTAGTAAAAAGAGGATGAAAATGTGATAATAGTTCAGGTTTGATTTTCAGTCCTTGGTCTTTGAAATAATTTGGGGGAAATTCTAAGATGACCTGTGAAGAAAGGATTCTTACTGTTGCAATGGCGTTGTTTTACCTGCGGTGCGGGGGCTGCTGCTTGCTTCCTGAAATGAT
Organism: Falco naumanni; assembly: GCF_017639655.2. Classification (NCBI taxonomy): domain Eukaryota; kingdom Metazoa; phylum Chordata; class Aves; order Falconiformes; family Falconidae; genus Falco; species Falco naumanni. The sequence continues at coordinate 15,661,454 of NC_054061.1, forward strand.
GCAGCCAGAGTTACCTAATGAAACACTTGCATTGTGTTGGTTTCTTGAAAATATTCTGGCACTTTCTTACCTGTGGTTTCTCCACACAATGTAAAGGTTGCTCAAATGCAAAGGTGTGATTAACTGTCTATTGGAAGTCACAGTTCTGTGCAACAATATGTAGCTTATAAATTATAGATATCTGTATTGCAAAGATCTAATAATCCAGCAGTGACAGGCAGCTATAGTTTGGAATGTTTTATAGTGCAAATTGGAAATACTAATTCAGGTGCACTTGAATTTAGGCATATTTAAGATGCCAAATCTCAACATTGAATGCTATGAATATTCTGTAGGATGAAACTCTCGGTTTTCTGATTATCCCTAAATTATTGTTCCATTTCTAAACTTGAGGCTTTAAACAAATACCTACTTCTTAGTATTATGAACCTAGAATCTTTTGTGCACATGTGAAATAGTGTTAAATAAGCAGCAGTGAGAAACATAACTTAATGACTGAAGCTATTCCTTTTGTATTTCAGCATGGAGGAAATGTTTATTTCTTTAGCCTTAGAAATTACGATTTGATATCAAAAGCAGATTGTATTGGGTGCTATATATACACAGAATAAACATTTTATATTCAGAAGAATTTAATCTGTAAACCGATTTTACTATTACCATGTTTAATACCGTGGAAGATTTTGAAGTTTCGTGGGGTTTAGTGTCATTAAATGGTTTTACTCTTTAGATTCTCAGTCTTTAAGTAATGATCAGGCTTATATACTTCAAATTTAAAGGCTTTAAATACACAGGAATATTTTATATTGCTAAGGTAGCTGAAACAACTTAATATTCCCTTGTGATTAAAAAATTCATATTCTTTAATATTAGGAATTCTTTTCCAATAGGTATTTTTTATTCAAACTGTTCATTGCTAGAAGTTGATTTGCTGTGTAAGAGCAGGAGTGGGGAATGGTGGACAGAAAGGAAAATGGGTTTTAGGAAAAAAAATGAATGTATCCTAGCCAACTGCATCATGCATGTCAAGGGCATGATAGCGTTTCATGACAAGGAGTTAGAGAAGGTGGAGTAATTTAGTGTAATGCTATGTTTCTCTAAATACGATAATTCCAAGGACTAATGAATTCAGGTAATACAGGTTTGTCTCCTCTGCTTGTCAGGTCCTGCAACTGACTAAGCATCATAATGCTGTGTAATAATAAATAATACATCTTACTCCATTATGCTTTCTGTCTTAACTGTTTTAAACTACACTCATCAGGTCAAAAGCTAATGCATATTGTGTGTGTGAACAGTAACCTATTACAATGAGTGTATTTATCTTAGTTGCTTAAATAGCTCCAGTGCCATATACTCCTAATTGTTGCTGGTGACTTTTGGCACTTGTAGTGTAACCACTACATAATAACAGGCATAGAATTTGGTGTATATATAACCTAAATGTCTTCTGTATATCTGAGATGAATAGTGTGCTTTCCTTGTAAATAGTTTTGCTGAAACTATACTGTCATTTGAACATCATGTTTGCATGAGTATTATTTTGCTGTAATCAAAAAACTTTTTATAAAAGGGGTGTGTGTGCGTGCCAGGTCAGTAACATGGAGTAGTGTTGTTGAGAAATTAAACTGAATAATTAAATAGAAAACAAATTTTTACATGAGATCTAACTGTGAAAATGGAGCATTTTCAAAAATTCTCTTTAAAATGTCGATTAAATACTGAAAAACTGAGACTGTCAGTTAAACAAGCCTGTATAACATTCTTTAAAAATTTAAAGGTTACTTTAGAGTTTGGTGTATGAGATCCAGATTCTCCAGTTAAGGAAGTGGTTTCTCTCAAAAAAAAAATCTACTCTGAAATCCTCTTCAGAATAGTTCTAATAATTTCTATCTGGCAAGAAATATAATGAACAACCAAGCCATATTTGAATTTTTCTCCTCTAAACCTGAACAAAACAAAGGAGATATAGCCAAATGGAGCTGAATTTTTTTAACTTTCTTCTTCTTCTGTTAGTGCATGCTCAGAATGTTTAAAAGAATACAAACATGTTTCATTTGCAGTTTCATTGAATCTGTTTTTACTTATTTGCCAATTAAATACGGAAATTTGAGAATTTTTTTAATGGCAGCATTTCTCTTCTTTTTAACACTCCCTTTCTTTCCAGCTGTGGTGACTTATTTTTAAGATATCTATATAAAATTTCATTCGTGTTTTTCACCTTCTCCAATGGGAAAAATAGGGTAGTAAGACTGATACTTGCTTTCAGAAACCGGTTTTTCTTTTACATCTGTTTCTCTAAGGGGAGTAAAAGAAAGGAAATGTAGAATGCACAACTGGAAAAGTTAGGATTTCACTACTACTACATAACAACATGCTTAGTGGGGCAGGGGGGTTATCCAGAGTGTTTTTTTCTGAAAAATAGGAAGTTGTCATCAAATCGCTATTTCAGAAAAAAAAAAAATAATCAATTGTTCCTTTCTTAGAAGAGACCGTTTAGTGATAAGAGTTGTCTCAGTGATCCCACTGTGTAAGAAGCAGTTGGACTTTTGTTTTGATGGTTTTAGAGCAAAAACTCAGCTCTTTAAAATTGAATTTATACTTCTGCATTCAATGCAACTCCATGATGATTCTGCAGTGCAACCTTCGAGGTAACATAGACCACAGCTAGTAGTTCATATTAGATGGAATTAATCTTTGCACTGCTGATGTCGTTTTACCTTTATTATGTTAATTTGTCTTTCACTCATATTGTATTGAATAATTTTGGCAATATAAATGCTAAAACTTAAACGGGATTCTACTTTTCCAAATATATTGGTATATACATAGATTAATTACTGTCACTAAGAAATTATTTTTCTGGGTTTTCAAGTTCAAGAACAATTAGTATTCCAGATTAAGGAGAAAACATATGAAATACAAGACCTGCTGTGATATCCTTTGCCCTTTATGTGAAGTCTTCCCCAGTTTAATCAGAAAAGATCCTACTAAACATGCATGCTAAATATCACCTTCTCTGCAAAAACAGTGGAAGCAATAACTGGAAAAACTCCTCCTTGTTCCTTCTTTCTCAGCCTGTTCCTCTTCCCTCTTGACCTTTCCTCAGTTCTTTGTAACATTTCTGTGGGGTTTTTTCAGCCAAGTAGACAGTAGAGATTTTGATTTTCATTCCAAATTGGAGTAAGCAGCAGAGGAGGGTAGGGCAAAGCGGTGCCTGTGAAGAGCAGAGCAGAGGCCAGCGCAGCACTAGCAGCGGTGCACACATGGCACTCTCCTGCTCGCCCATTACACGCCCCGGGCTGATGAACAGCGTTTTAGCTTATGGTCAGCACATCCATCTTCCTTAAGTATCAGTTGTTGAAGCAAAACGTATTGTAGAACTTCTGCAGCTTCACCAAAGTACAACATCTAGGTATCATATGGAATTGCATAAACTGGAAAGTATGAGTTTATAGTAGTTTCTTATAGTTTTATAGTAGTTTCTTATACTAAGTCCCTGTCTTTTGCCTGTGAACAATCCCCAGGTTTGCTGTACTCCCATACAGGTCTTCACCTGCACTGCTGGGCATCGTCTTACTGAACTGTCATTCAGTATAATTTATTCAAACCAGTTGTCAGCAGAACTAAATATTTGCTTTGAGAAGTAAAACCCAAACTAACAGAGCTTGGTGACTTAGGAAGTGTTTGTGTGCAGCTGTACTGAATGCTTCCAGTAGCAAGCAGACGTCAAGGAAACACTTCCACAGTGAATATCAGGCATTTTGGTTGGTCGTTGTTCCTGGTGATTTCATAGCCTAGCTGACAAGATTTACAGCAGACAAGACTCGGGCACTAAGATGGTCTCTCAGAGACAAAAACAACCGTTCCTCTCCAACAGCCCCTGACCCAGTATCTGTGCTGGCATCGGAGCAAAGGGAGAAGACAACGGTCATTTCAGACATAGGAGGTAGCAGGCTGGACTATGGAGGCATGGCAACCCGTCTTGCCCTGCCTTCCTGAGTAGCTCATCACCTTTGGGCACACCTGTCCCCATGAGCATTTCACAGTCAAGAAGTTCTATTTTACATTTATTTAATTCTAGCATATGACTATTTGCATGCAGTGTCGTCATTCCTCCACCCCCTGCCCTTTATTCCCTCTAATCAGCTTGCTCCAATATACACATCATTTCTCTAGGCTGTGTATTATCTCCTTTAGGCTGTCTCACATTCCTTCTGATTGCAGTTCTTTTCATTTCATGCAGTATGTTACTCTTCCTTACCATCTATAATACATTGTAACCATAGATACTATGCACAATTCAAATGTGAATCTTCAAGGCTTCACTTTTTCTCTTGTAAATATTTTGATGAAAAGAGTGATTATAATTCAGATCAAGGCTTCAACAGAATATTAGTTAAAAACATTGATTAAGAAAATTAAAACTACATGCTCAGCAGTGTGCATCCTTAAAAGTATAGGATGAAGTTGGATCTGAGACTCAAAACTACTGTTTGTCAGCATGAAGTGCTACTGAAAGGTACTTTATTTTTGTGTAAGTGATCTCTCAAGGCCTGATCCAAAGTCAATTGCAATGAAGGTAAGACTTTCTGTTGGTTTTAATATGCCTTGGAACATAGATCTTTTATAGTTTTAATTAATAGCTTCAAAAATGTGTTTTATGTAATTTGTGAAGTGCTCAGGATGAATCTAAATGTAAAATATCATTATTCTCCATTCCAGACTGAGGCAGCTTTCACATTAACTGCTTCAAGGGTATTCGGCTGTGGAAGTAGTTGAACAGCTTTTTTTTTTTGAAGGGGGAGGTGGGGGGAATCCCATGCTTATTTTGAGAATATTTTTCTGTTTAATATTGTCCTTCATGTTGTTGCGGAAATTGTTCCTAAGGATTCTTTTAAAAAAGTTCTGTTTTTGTATATGGCTGTTAAAATCATTATACGTTTTTAGGAGAAAATAAATGCATAATGCAGCACCCTTTTATCAAGGGCATACACCACGCACCAGATGGAAAACAAACTGTGTTTACAACATTACCACTATCGCCACTGACACTACTAGATCTACAATATGTTATAGCAGCAGCTCCATTAACCTTGCTAGTTCTGTTGGAGTTGCCTGGTAGTTTGCCCAATCTGTATTTGTTGTCAGCAAACTGATCAAATTAGGAGATTTTTCATTCTGTTTATTGACCTTTTCCCCTCTTCCTCCATTTAGGGCATAGTTCCTTCAAAATTGTTCTGATATTGCTCTGTGAAGTATTGCAAATGGGTATCTGTGGATCTGTCCTACTGCATGTGTAAACGGTATTGTCTTACCTCAAAAATGAAACTTCAGGAGAATAGTTGATAGTAAATATGCTGTAAAACCCCAAGGTCTTCGCTAGACACTTCCCCTGGTACATGATGTGACTTGTCTGAACTGACCTGTACCCATACTCAGGCACACGGCTCTCTCTCAAGCCAGGCTTGCACATGAGTCTTTCACTTTTCAAATAATGACAATCCTCATCACTCCGACCTATCGAATTAACATAGTAATAGTTATTTGTTTGAAGTTTTGGGGGAGCAGGTGGGAAAGTTTCTTTCTTTTGGTTTGTGTTTTTTTAATGAGTTAAGTAGAAGATTGATTCTGTTGCCCTTTCCTCGGTGCCTTTGCTCCAGGCCAATGAAAAGATGCTTAGTTTCTAACCTGTGGCCTGTCTTGATGGAGGTACTTCACACCATCATTCCATTATTAGTGCAGTTCAGCAATGTCCCTAGGCATTGCTCCTACCCTCTGTTCATGCTACAGAAGTTCACCCACAGCCACATGACACCAGTAGTCCGTGAACTGGTCCAGCCCAACGTAACTGCTGCGTCTGTGACTTTGAGCTCGGTACATTTCCTACCTCAGCACTGACTGCCAGAGCACTTCCACCACATGGGAGAAACAGATCTAAGTGCCTTTGGGTGAATAAAAGAGCAGAGTCACCCCTCTTCTAAATGATGCTTGCTAGACTAAACTGATTGTGGACTAAGATGTGACATTGGCAGGAAAATCTGAATCCCTTAAGAAGCTATTCTCAATTAGTTTACTATTGAGAATGAGGTGGTGTCCTCCATATACCTACTGGAAGACAACTAAGCCATTTTTGGCATTCTTTATCTCTTCTTTTTTATTATTTTATTTTCTTCTCTTCCCCCCTTCCCTCCCCCCACCCCCCGGCAGTTCAGTTTGTTAACATTATAAAGGAAACAAAGCTGTTGAGGCAAGAAAAATATTTCAAAGACTGAGACAGAAGTAACCTTGTGCCACCTCCCTTCCACTTCCTTCCTGTTGTGAGTGGGGCCGATCAGGCAGTTGTGATTTAGATCAACACAGCAAGTGGAATAACCTCCTGACCTTCGGTTCTATTGTGATACATGGGTTTCATTTTCTCTGAGCTAAAAGCAACTCCTACTGAAGGGAAAACGAGGCCTGCTTCTCAGTTTAGACAAGATTCAAGATATTGCATCAGGCAAACTGAAATGGTAGGGGTTGTTCTACCGCATAAAATATGTCAAATGTAAAAGTTAGTTGTTTTGTTGGTACCCTTACATTCTCCTACATCGTGCACAGACAAAAAAAAAAAATTTAGATTGCTGTAGGAGAAACAATGAAGGAAGAATAAAAACTTAAGCATCTAAAAATTTTCTGTATGTGTAGCTGCAATATACCCATTCTTCTTAAAGCATGGGTCAACATGTTGTGGCCTGCATAAGAAAAGCCAGAGTAACACGTATGATTCTGAAATTTACCCCCAATTTATACTTTCAAATTTAAATAACATATACAACAGTTTTTGAGTCTAACAGTCATGACAGCAATATTAGGGATTAGCAATAGACAGGTTATTTTTTCTATCCTTGAGTACTGGTTTTACACCTTAATGCAAAGCTTATCTTGCATTGGATCTGGAATTTTGTTGCATAGGCTAAAGCAAAAGTAAAAGTCCTTTCAGCTTCATCTAGTTCATCTTAGTTTGAGTGTGCCTTAGCAGAGTAGCTCGCTGTTTCAGATGAGGTGTGACCTAATGACTCTGAAAACAAAGTCCATAATAACCATCACTGTTAGTAGGGGCAGGAAGGTAATAGATGTAAATGAGGATATGTTGAATTATGAAATTATCAGTACATTGCAGTAATTGCAGTTATTTCTGTTACCAGCATTGGTACTACCCAGGGGTAAGTTGTGGCTATATGCTTTCCTGGTTTTAGCAAGGGACAGCATTTGGGATCTAGCTTATCCCAGTAGCAAGTGACATATATATGAAGGTGGTTTGAAAGCTCCTCTCCAGCTCTTATTTCACAGATGGCATGATGATGTCTTAAGCTATGGTACATAGACCACTAGACTGAATCGTATGAATCTAAACTTTCCTTTGTAACACCTGTAGACCACACGTTCTTTCTGTAATGTATCTGCATAAACAAGTCAGCAGAAGGATCCTTTATACTTTGTCAGGTTTAGTCTATGGGTGCCCTACCAGCAGTGTAATACTGTACCAAGAGAATCAGAAGGTTATACAGCTTGTATTTGAGGTAAAACTCAGAGTTTGTTGTAAAATCAATCCAGTGATGCCTTACTGGCATTTGCTTGACAGAAGGTGTACACTTCCCCAAGTAAAGGTGACTGCCTGAGTTTGGTCTGCTCTTGAGAATTAGAGAAGACAAAGTGCTGAGAACTTTTTTTCCAGTTTGTCTTAAATAAAATATTAATAAGAGTAACAAACATTACATGCATCTTTGTTCTTCGTGGATATTAGAATTATTACCTTAAGTATGTGCTTTTTAAGATATTAGTATTATGCAAATGCATCTTCCATGTTTGCTTTTTCCCCTGTACTAGATATTATTGCTGCTTAATCTATCTTACGTGTTTACAAAAGTTTGGTTTTACCTGAAAGTATTATGAAGAGGCACAGTATATCTGCTGCCTATGAAATTTCTTTTGTGTTTACTGCTGGAGTTGGGTTCTCTGCAGAACTGTCAAAGCAGGTGAAGCCAAACAGTTGTGGAAGACTTCATGTGAACTGTCATATTTACCTTTAACAGACTGCAGCATCAGGCTGAAATCTGGGATCTCCTGTCAGAGCAAAGTTGAAATAATGCTTTTCTGGGTACCTGATAATAGAAAAGGTCACTTTTTAGAACAGCTTACCTTACAGTAAATGGTTTAAGAGAAGCACTGGTGAGCCATCATTCATTCGAGCCTGTTATAGACAGTTCTTTGTCTATAAGAAGACAACAGGGAAGCCCAAATTGATAGCTGAGTCCTACTGATATCACTTGTGCATTCATTCCTTCATGTACTTTGACTGCAGTGTTTCTGAAAGATAAAATAGTGCTTAGGCTGATGAGGAGAAGGGGATAGGAAGAACATTTTTACTAGCTGTTTGGACATAATGAGAAATAAGATATCTTAAAGTAGAATCTATTTGTTTCTCTTTTTCACTGACACTCCTGACATGATATTCTTCTAGAGGCTCTTTTATGAGTGCAGTTTTATGCATAATGCATATGGGCAGGTATGTAAAGGAGCAACAGATGGGAAAGAACAAAAAAACAAAAAGAAAAAAGAGAGAGAAACTTAACAGCCACAGAGCAGATACCAAGCTTCTGTGAAAGCTTCAGTCAGGATGGGAAATGAGAAGCTTTTCTAACAAGGAAAAAAAGCTGGAAAAGAGAACTTAAGGACAAATAAAGAGTGATCCTGGTTGCTCCAATACAGTTTGGTATCGTATCTTCGTAAGTCTCCCACTCTTTCAGTCATGGTTTAGAGTAGTAACTTTCCATGCAGAGTATTTGCGTTTACTTAAATGTTATTGCCATTGTGCTTGTGGGCAAAGCTGGAGAATCCTGCAGAAAGGCCAGCAGTGTATTGACTTCATTGCGGTCCTCTCTTGGATTGCCAGCATAGGTAGAAGTTGCAATATTAAATAAGCAGCTGGGAAAATGCATTGGGCAGAAAATTATTGGTCACTTAATTGCAGCCATTTTTCTGTACCACCCACTGTGACCTTGCCCTTGTTCTTTATGCTTTTATAACATCTTTATTCCATTATTGGGATTCTGTCTTTATAGACATGCCACTGAAATCTATTCACTTCTTAGTAGCCTTTGCAATAAAGAATAAATTAGACCTGTTCAAAAGATTCATTGGTTCCCAGAGTGCTATGTATACTCTATTGCTTTACAGTTCGGGGTGGTTTGGGCCTTAGGGGACACTAATTTCTGCCAGATTTGTTACAACTTGTTATTCAATATCTTTACCAATGATCTGAGTCTCTTAATTGCTAATCAAGGTTGCAATTGGCAGGAGTGAATAGCAACAGAGGTGAATAAAAGACATGAACACAGACATGCAGTGTAACTTAGTTAACTCAGCCAAATGTACAGTATTTCCTTCCAGGAAAAAGGAGTGTAGGTCACAATTACTGGATTAGGGAATGTATATGGAACTGGTTGAGTGAAAATATATGGCGAGATCAGAAGACAGCAAAGGAAACAACATAATGGTGGGCTACAGTATATGTTGATGCTCTGTGTGGGTCCCTAAATATAGATGCACAAAAAGGGATACCTATGTATATATGCCATAGTAATGCATGTAAGAATGAACCTTATCCATGGGTGATGCATGAACAGAAAATGTGCATAAGAACATGTATAGATAGGAGTAGGAAGAAGGCATTGCATGTCCTTAAAATAGCATCACAACTGTTATCATACATTGTTTTCAACTTCTGTATTTTCTTCAACAAAAATGCTGAAGTTGGAAAAAAAAGTAAGAAAAGAGTTGAAAAATTACTTGAAGTATGAGTACTTGCTTTTTATAAGTAAAAGGTAAAGAGAAAATGCTGTGTTACAGTAAGAAAACACATTCATGTCTTGTGGAAAGAATACAATTTTCAGGAAACTAAAAATATTTACCTTGTCATTATTTTGCTGCATAAAGGATGTTGAGAAAGGCTCTGTTAGTGGCTTCTATAGCTGATGGCATTTATGAACAGTGAGAGTTAATTGGGGGGGTAGGGGACAAAACCAAAACCCCAAAGACGGGAGAGAGAGAAAAGGGGAAGACTCTCCAGTGGGAGCAGAAGAACAACCCCAGACAAGTGTTCTTGTCTGGGTGTTCTTCCTAGTGCAGTAAGTGGTGATGATGTGTATGACAATAACTTCTACTATGATTTATCCCTACTACTGCATACCTTTCATCAGGATGTGCTCAAACCCCATTGTTTATGCCTATTCATGATGATATTATCATTGTCTGGAGTTTGCTTAATCGACCGTGCTCTATGCTGACTGGTCCATGCGTATATAGTATTGGATACTACTTATCAGATGAATTGTAGTAAATATACTAACAATGTTTTCCACTTTGTTAGGCCAAAAGTTTTGTGTTTTCTCTAATAGAAACTGCAAACCTACAAAGTTAGGGGTAAGGGAAGGAGAGAAGGGGTGATTCTCACACCATGGTTGCTTCTTACCACAAGAACAATAATACGGGATAGACTGATGTCCCCAACAATGCTGGGGTTTGCTAGTGCAGAGAATAACAGTATGAGAATAGCAAGCACAAAACTCTGCTATGCAGGCTTTGGTAAAACAGATAAACAAGGTATAAGCTTTAAGAGCTGTTAGGAAAACCACATTAGAGAGATTTCAAATGCCTGTCCATTAGCATTAGAAAGGTTAAGACACCTAAAGCACTATGGGCTCCTGGCCACTGTTCAGAAGGACCCATGTATTGTGACTAGCATACAAGGGGAAGAATATTGCAACCTGGTCTGCTTTCCAGGGTGGCCCCCCAGTGTCCCACCTTTGCCTAAAGCAGGGGTGGAGGACCAGTTGCACGTGGTAAAACAGATTTCTAATCTCCATGCCGGTATTATGTGGCAGTATAGCCAGCCATGTGGACATCAGGACTAACACAACAGATGTCAGTGTCACTGCTGGGGGTAAGGCTAAATATCAGTGAAGAGGCTGCTGATGACCATCCACTGAGGGTGTCAGACCAGTTAGAGCTTAACTTTCTTGTAGCCTTTTTATCTTTTCCCCCAAAGTAACGTTCCTGTTAGAGCTGATGTACACCATCAGTTATAGACCCTGCAAATAAAGGGCTGTGCATCTAAGCCTTTCTCAACATCCTCTGTGCAGCAGAAGGCATATTATTTTACCAGTTTCAGACAATAGCAATTGTGGAATTCAAGTCTTTACTTGTCCTTGTATCACAGTAAGGCGTGTCATGTAGTTCTGTAGCAATCTGGCTTCTTCCCTAGCATGGGCCAGCTAGCACGGAAGAGTTTTATCATCGTTAAGCTTGTTCAGCTGAGCTGACTTTCTCTTAGCTGCTTTTTTTTTTTTTTTTTTTTTTTCTCCTTTGCAAATGCAAGAGTCTGATACTGTGTGGTGCCAAAAGCTGCAGATGATAGGAAGTTAAGAGACAAGGTGACGCTCTGTTGTTCTTTCAGTCTTTAAGAGCATCATGAGAACTGGAGCCCATGGGATAGTTTGTGATATGTAGAAAGATGGGACAGCAATAAAGTGTGCCTCTTAAGGATTTTTGTTTATTCTTCCATGGAATTCTTATGGGTCCCTTTCCTGGTTTAGGCTATTAGTTGCTTTGAATTTGAAGGAGCAGCCTGATGGCTTTGCCTTTGTTTAATAACCCCCATGTGGGATAAATCCAAAGGGAACTGAAAAATTTAAAACTATGAAATCAGCACCTTTTCAGTGCAGCTTAGAATGAGGTTTCTTCTATCGGGTGAAGATCAAGGCAGGCAGGGGAGATCTGGCCAGCTCAATACTAACACTTTACAAGATGAAGGATTTTCCTTGTGAATTGGAAAATTGTTTCTTAGTGGGAAGTCCTACATATCCTGACTAGAGATATGTGAGCTTTCTATGTAATTTAAAGTCAATCTGTAGATTTTGTAGGCTGTAATTCTTTTGTCTTTTGAAATCAGAGCCTTTTCACATTTGGAATTTATTTTTTTTTTTAATTGGAATAAGCTGTATCCTCTTCTTTTCAGAAGACCCAATTACTCACCTCTCTCACTGAAGTCCCTAATCACCATCAGTCTTCATAAGCTGTAGATCATAGGTGTTGTAAAAGGTAACTTCCATAGTGAGCTTTCATTTCTGTTGAATTGTGCTGTTTTGCAGCTGAAAGTCTATAGAATTTTAGACAAGGCATTAACTAACTGAAGTATATAGCCTCGCACAGAGGAATCTAACTTGTCACTAGTGGTTCTAGGCACTTCCTTGAAAGAAGTAACATAAATTAAAATGGATAAATATTGGAATTGTTTCTTCTGATTGTTTTGATTTTAAAAAGTTCAATCAAAATTTATATGGAAATAAACATCTAGTCTTACAAAAATGCAACTAGAGGTACAGCTGTACTTACAGGACACAGCTAATGACGGCTGTGGCTTTTTGTGACACCTCCTTCGTAGGTTTCAGAATGACCTTGTCAAAGTTAAAAGCTCATAACATTCATATTTTGTTTTTATGGCATTGCGATTCAGCATAACAGTGCTAAAAACAAAAGCACAGTATAATTATACTGTCAATCAAGCCACCAGAAAAGGCATTTTCCACCAGCTTTGCACCTACTAAACTGTAAATAATTTAAAAAATTAGAAGTCATGAGTAAGTGGAGGCATTTTGGGGATAGTTAAGCACTTGTCACAGCTCTGTGGTTTAAGTGACCCCCCACACTCAGCTCTGGTTGCTTGCTTCTATCCTGTGAGTGCAAAAATGGTCATTTGTTCTTATATTGCTGCGCATGCACCTAATAAACATATCAAGCTGTCAATAGAGCTATGAACAGGTGTACAGTGTATGTTGTAATGATGTTTTATTCATCTGAATTTCCAGCCCATTTAGTCTCATCCAACGAACAACAAAAATATTTTCTTCATTACCTCCAATTAATGTAAATGTCAAATGTTTGAATATATTATCACACAGATAGTTCAGTACATTGGTTGATTTGTGGAGTATTTGCATTAAAGTGACAATTAAAACAACAACAAAAAAGTAATCCAGACCACGTGTTCCTACCTGTTGTCATGCTGTTGTGGAGATGTTGAACTTGTTTCTGTGAGATATCCTTTTGACACTGGTAAACAATTTTCTTAAAGCCTTTGAGTTTACCATCATTTATATTTAATATTTTTACAAAAGTTAGTAATTGATTTGTATTTATTTTTAAACAAGGTTTACTAGCTGTCCATTGTCTGTTCAGGTACTATATAAACATGTTGTCCTGATTTCAGCTGGGATAGAGTTAATTTTCCTCCTAGAGCTGGCACCACTGTATGTTGGATTTGGGATGAGCATGCTGGTAACACGCTGATGTTTTAGTTGGTGCTGAGCAGCACTTACACCAAGTCAAGGACTTTTCAGCTTCTCAACCTGCCCCGCCAGCGAGGAGGCTGGGGGGCACAAGAGGTCGGGGGGGACACAGTTGGGACAGCTGGCCCGAGGGAAATCCCGCACCATATGCCACCATCTGAACAGTAAAACTGGGGGGAACTGGCCAGGGGGCGGCAGCCCACTGCTTGAGGGCTGGTTGGGCATCAGTCAGTGGCTGGTAAAGCAAATGCATTGTGCATCATTTGTTTTGTATATTCTTTTATCATTATTTTCCCCTCCTTTTCTGTCGTCTTAATGTGTTTTTATCTCAAGCCATGGGTTTTACCTTTTTTCTGACTCTCTCCCCATCTCACTGAGGGGGAGCATGTGAATGGCTCTGTGGTGTTTAGCTGCCTGCTGGGCTAAACCACAACCCGTGTAAAAGTTTTGTTCACATAAACTAATCTTTCATAGTGGAGCTGTTCAGAGGGCAGAAGACTGTTTTATAGATTTATAAAAAATAATGTGTTCCAATAGGATAGAGACAATAAAATAATTAGCAGATGTTTAGCTTTCAACAGCATTCTCTCCTTTAACTTTTCTTGTGCTTATTTGAGACTTGGTCTGTGCCTGACTGCTCAATTATAATGTGGAAATAAATACTTCTCACCTGTTTCTTAGTGCTGTCTTACAGCTTAATTAAACATTTTTATAGTAAGTTGGACTGAAACTGTTAAAAAAAAACAGAAAATATTTCAAAGGCCTGAAACACAGGTCATAAGTCAATGATGCCTACAATTGAGCTTCTTAATTTCAATTGAAAAATTTGGGTAGAAGTTACTTCGGGAGATGCAAATATGGTGTAGTTGTCACTCAAAGTAATGAAGATACTATTCCTTTTGGTTGGTTGGTTCATTTTATCACATGGTAGTTTATTCATCAGTGCATGTTGCTTTTGGTCCTGCTGCAGCATCCCGCTGGAGATGTGGGCCGCATGCCCCCATGCAGCACTGTGGTGGACATTGGCTCAGGTCCAAGGAGCAGCATAGATCAATCAGCTGACACTTTCCTCCAAGTTTTGCATGTGATTCAAAACGTGCTGCCTTGGGAATATTTACTATGTTGAGTTTATTATTGTTAACACTCATGCAAGTTTCCATGGAAAGTCATTAATGACGGCAAAGAACAACAGAAATATCCAGTTTTATTTCCCATCCTTCCCCCCACTTGTAGAAACTAAACGTTGGTGGTGTTTCACAATAAAGAAATTGCCCTCCATGCTGGTCAGCTGTGTTTTTAGTAGAATTCATACCTGTGTCTAAACACAGCATATCAAAATTGCAATGTGCAATTCCATCCATTTCTGTTTCACAAAGAGTAGACCTGTATAGGAGTTCCGAGAGTGGGAGACCCCTTATTTTGGAAGAGGACAGTGGCTATGGGAAAGGTATGACTTGGCTATTTTGTAATCATATAGTTATATCTATATAATGTGCTGAGATTCTGTACTTTTTCAGATTGGTGAAGCCTGCAGAGCTGTGAGTAGGATATGCTACTTGTAATTTTCTCTCTTACAACTAAATCAGAATTAATTATTATTTTTACAGTCCCTGGAATTCCAAGGTTTTGCAAAAAGTTTCACTCTTACTATCTACTTTTTTTTTTTTTTTTCCCTGGTGATCCTCCTCTAATTCTGGTCTGCATGCTCTGCTCTGAAATTATCATATTTGAGTTTTAGAATGACAGAATTTTACATTTCCCCAGCATCATGGGAGGAAAATAATTAGGGAAGATGAGAGAATTCCAAGAGAACTGGATGGTCTGGACTGTAACAGATGTTGCAAGAGCATCTGTACTACAGTTAGTTTAGCTCAAAAAAGATGAAATTAGATGGAGAGTTGGGGCATAAATTGTAGGTCTTGGATTCAGAAGATGGCAAGAGCTGGTTAGTACCTCTGATTTAAAAGACAAAATAAAACTGAAATACTAGATATGATGAAACAATGATAGAAATGTAGATAGGGAAATGCTTAGAGTTTTTGCATACTTCATGTATGAGTTACCTGAGTGTTGCAAGAAATAATAAACGGTTAATGTTGCCCATTCTCAAAAGAAAGTCCCCATCTCTGTGATCTGACTTTAAAGCTGCTTTTGTTATGCCTACAGTGGTTCAAATCAAATTCTTGAATTTTTAGAGGTTGGTTTGATTTGTTTGGTTACCTTTGCATCATCGTAAACATCCAGAGAACCAAATAATCATCCAGCAAGGTATAAAGTAGTTGGCAGTATTAATAAAAGTAACAGGAGAGATGTGAAGGAGAGTGGGGGTGGGGGGATAGTATTCCTTGGAAGACCATGCTTAAAGTTATTCCATTTCTATAGCTGATGTCACAGGGGACTGTCTTGTGTGGTAAAGCTTTAATGCTTCATGATCACACAGAAAATTTAATCCCACTCTGGTAAAAAATGCCAGCTTCATGCTATTGCAGAGGGAAACATACAGCTTATGAATTTGTAGAAAAAATACAAGAAGAAAATATTACAAAATGTGTTCATGCAGGCTAACTGAGTTTTAGAATAAATTCACAGTAAAAATGTGGATAATAGCTGAAACTTACTGTGTAAAATTAATGCAAATAAAGACATGGGTTCAAGGTGTGAGATGATCAAGCAATCTATTGTATAACAAAGCAGTCCTCATAAAGAGATAGCATTATACAATCCTACACAGCCTCATATGTGTGTAATATATGGAAGACAATATACTCTAGTTGAAAGGGAAGGAAATTTTGATGCAGCAGGCAAAATCAGAGGTAGCATAAACCAAAATAATAAACACATCTGTACATTTGAGCAAAGCTTTATGGGACAATGTATTTTAAGTTGCAGAGATTTTTTTTCTCTAACAGCTTGCTAGCTTGCTCTAATTTTATATCATGGTAAATTAAAAGTATAATGAACCTTAATTTTTTATCTGCAGACTATTTGGAATTACAAAGGAGGGAAGGCAGGTGGGAAAAAAAAACCACAACCCTTTTCTTAATTCTTCAGGATTTTTTTTTTTATCTCTCTCTCTCTCTTTGGAAGTTTCACTTAATTGGTTTCACTTTGGTTTTGCTAAAGCCTTGGCTTGTAACTTATTTAACTCATAAAGTCACTCCTGTATCGAGCAGTGCCACAGTCTCTATGCACGCCTTCACTGCTGGGGAGGTGGGGGCAGAAATACATGTAAGCCTACTGCCCTGCTACCCTTTCCTGTCACCGTATCTTGAGGTGCTTTATGGAATAAGAGTGATTTTATGACAGAGAAAGCAAAAATGCTTCCATTTCATGGTTGTTTTGAGTCACTCTTTTTATGTTCTATCCCTTTTATCCACGCTCTTCTGTGTCACTATCTTGGCAGTTGTTCTGCTTTGGGTCAGGCAAGCATCTCAAGAGACTACAGTTCAAGTATGCCCAAAAAAGAAAAAAAAAAGGTTTGTTTTTTTTTAATATCGGTGAAAACCTTTCCTTTTTTTCCTTTTATTTCTTCTTTTATTTTTTCTTCTTGCCTAACTTAATATAAACTTTAAAATCAGGACATTACATGATTCAATTTCAAGTTTCAGTGGGATTTTTTTTTTCTCAAAGCAAATTAATTGACCCATCCCTATTTAAAAGTAATTTTTTATTCCCAAATCTCTATTGGTTGTAAACGTTCCAATGATTTTCTCAGATTTTTTGGAAGTTAGGGATATGTGTAAATAATTGGTAATAAAAGGAAAAGATTGCAGTGGGTAATGGGAATTACATATCTTCCCAATTCATTTGGGGAGTATATCCGAAAGAATACACTGAACTTAAGCTTTTAGAATACTCTTATGTACACCAAACAAGTTAATCTAATTTCCCCACAGTCATTATAACCGACTTTTATCAGTGGGTTGAATGAATAGTCATGACCACATCCTAGCTAACACACCTTTCCATGCACAGCCATGTCAGTTTTAGGAACTAATGGCTCAGAATTCACTCTTTCTAATTCATATTTGGTGGATATCAAAGCCTCAACATACAGTAATTTTTTGTAATTATTGACTACCTTTTCAATTATATTTTTACATCTAATAAATTAATAGGGTCAATTACTTCTGCTAATTGATAGTGCAACAGAGAAATACAGATAAGGGGAAAAATAAAGAACATATTTGAAGATTATCTAATGAATTGTTAGTGTTCAGTCTCCACTTAATCAATGGGTATGTGAAAAAAACCCAGACACTGAACAAGAGTAGGAAAAAACCAAAGAAACTTTAAAAATATCTTTCCTTCTGTACTTTCCCAAGAAGAAATAGCAAGGAGTGTCCAGCTCCAATGTATTTCAAGTAATTGATGAAGAACATTTTTCCTGGCGATTAGTTTTAATGTCTATATCTCAGTGGGTAATAATATTTGAGCCTCAGGCTGGGTAATCATATCTTCTGCTGTCTGCATTAGAAATAATGCTTGGATTCATGTGGTTAATTCTATAGTCCTTGCTCACTTTGTAACATTCTGCATCACAGCAAAAATATTTTGAATAAGTATATTTATTTTGCATTTTCTCTGAAGTTATTTTAGAGTTACTATACCCTAGTATGCGCAGAGAGATAAATAATCAGAATGTTGTATCTGGTGCTAAAGGGCAACAGAAGTGTGCGTGAGTGGAGACAGATAAGCTTGTGCAGCTTTGAGAATTATTAAAGCCACTGTGTTTGGGGATTATTTTTTTTTAATATTAGAAAATTATTTCTGGTCTGCTCCTGAAAATGCTGTGTTAATGAGATCACATGCAGCAGGAAGCTCAAATATGATTTGAAAAGCAGAAAGGTGGTATGGTTTGCTCAAAATTCTTTTAACCTGTTTTTCACAGTGATGATTGAATAAGAAAGGAGCCTCAACAGCGTATTTCTGCAGCTCGGTACTCTACAGCAAGGCCAGCTAGCAATCCATTTAGTAATTCCTGCAAATTAGGACCACTTTGGGATGCGACGTGTCCCAGTGGCTAACCCAGCAGATGAGAGCAGTTAGGAAGTAATAACCCTCTGCTGTTCAGGGGCAGGGATTTATGATTCTAGAAAGGGGTAAATGATTAGTGAAAATCGTCTTTCTAGATATCACAATAGTAGTAAAATGGACATCTTGCTTAATGTCAGTGGGTGTGCTTCTGACACCTGCAACACATCTAAGGACATCTAAGACCAGATTCACAGATGGACAGTCATCAGCCTCTCATGTTTTGAGTTTTTTTCTCTAAAGTTGAATTTCCTTTTTAATTTGTGTAACTTAGGCAACATGCAGGCTTATATGGCTATGCACATATATGGAGATAACATTCATAGGTGTGCACTGCTCTGCTTGGAAAAAAAAAAAAGGTAATCAGTGTTCTGTTTATAAAGCTGATAAAACACTGGAAAGTAGAAATGTTTGTAACATGTAACAGTGCTGAGTTACAGGAAATTCACCTATTGTACCGTGTGTGTACTCACAGCTGAAAAAAACTTCACACGTTAGCAGAGCCAACAGTGTTTAGGTTCATCTGTTTTTTGGTGCTTTGGGAAGACTATAAATGAAGAGTTAATTGAACAACAACAAAATACGTATCAAGACAATCCCCCAACCCATTTTTTGATAATTGTTTCTTCTCTTAAGAGAACATTACCTCTCTCACAGATGGTCAGAGTGATGCATTTGGGGAAATCAGCCAAACTTGGCTTTCTTCCTGGTCTCTCTGCTTAGTAACTGCAGCATTTAACCCCAGAAGTATTATTTAACTTTGCTCTAGATACCATTTTAATCAACAATACTAGCCTTCGCAGTTGGAAAACTCCTTTTAAGGTCTCGAAACACAATTTTATTTATTTATTTATTTATAGTGTTTTGGACTTATGGAAACAAACTCTGCCAAAGTAAAGTTGCTTACTTTCTAATCACTTCAAAAAGTATTCCTGAAATGTGACTTGTAGAAAGGTTTAATGAATCATGCAAAAGTCATATTACTAGGAAATGTTTTTCCAACAATGAAATCAGTGGTGTGAAGGAAAACAGATTTACTCCCACCACACACATAGGAAGGAAGATATGTTAAACGGTTGAAACACTCATGTAAGCTGGGTGATCTGACTGTTAGGTTGAGCTGCTTCTGATACTAAAATCCCAGACTTAGTTCCTCTGTGTTGTAGTACCTTATAATAATAATAGCATTTTCATAGCACGTAGCTTTGGTGGAAACTCGAATGCAAAAATGGTGAGGTGCTCAAGCACTAATAGTGTGGGATTGTATAAGAACAGCTTAATATTTCATATACGTCTGTGTGGTGGCAGTGGGGAAATGGAAGTTGCACAGGATTCGGAGTAGGTGTTCCTCCTGCCCTCAGGTAGAGCGATCCTCTTTGGCCAGGAGCATCCCCATGGGCAGGGGGGGAGGTACAGAGAGAGGGGACGTCAGTCTCGTCCACAGCAAATTGTGTCAGCACAATAAAGGGACTTGACATCTAACCTATGCTTTTCAGTCTCTCTTGGGCGTTTGCGAAGGCTCAGAGCTTCCATGAAGGTTGTACAAATACCATTTTCAGAACAATATGAAACTACAGTTGGAACGACCATATTTGGTGACAACAGCTTATTCAGTAGGAGATGAGCTCTTGCAAGATGGGTGGAAAGTCATCCTGTCATGGCTCTTGGAAAAATGCTTCTAGAATATTTCAGATGACCTGTATTTTGGGGTTTTTTACCCCAGTGCTGTTCTATACCATGCAGGCCGAGTTTCTTCAGAAAGAAGTTTTCTTTTTTCTCAGACAGTTTTTTTTTGGTGGAGATTATTCTCTTTCTCCCTGTTTCTAGGTGAGCTGGCCTTCCATGCTGCAGGGTACTTGGGTTTTGGCTCCAAGCCCAGCATCTCAGCACATTCCTCTTAATGGAGTTGAATTTTTCTGTCTCTGCCTGCTTTTCTCTTTGCCGTCTGTCTTTTAGTTCAAGCAAAAGTCTATTTGTATGATAAGCATGAGTAGGCCGGTCCACCTCTTGCACAGCTAGAAATTTCATTTACTTCCAACTCTGCTTTGCTTCCCCTCTGTGGAGATGAGATTAAGCCAGTTCCGATACTGTCACACTGCAACATAGGCACGAGTAGGGAGCCTAGAAAGGCAGAAAATATTTTAATCGTAATTGAGCCAGAATATTTAAAAAAAAAAAAAAGAAAATTCTTCAGATAAAGCTATATTTACTTTTTGGAAAAAGTAGAGATAGATTATGTTTGTTAAGGTTTAAAAAATCAGCTGTTTTAAAAGATCTTTTGCCAAGAAAAGGAAATTACATATTTTTTTTAAAAAAGAACATGTTAACTAGCTCCTAAAACTCAGTCAACTGCCAGGTGCAGTTGGGGCTACTTGTATTAACTCTTCAAGTGTCTTCCAACACAACCATTGTTCTTCCAGAAATGAAAAATTCTATTTCCTTGCCATACTGGGTTCCTTTCTGAACACTTCAAACTGTGGACAGGTCTCCTTTACCAGAACAGGTTGAAGCAACCTTTCCCACATGCCACACGTTATCACTCTCTGACAGTTGACAGCAGAGCTTTTCATGTTTGTTCTCCTTAATCTATTTGAGTACAAAGATCTGGTTTAGTGAAAGTGAGCTCTTTCTAAACTGCTTAAAATAACCTGCGTGTTACAGATTAAGAGGTTATGGAACACACAGGCGAACAATTCCCTGGCAAATGTGAGGGAGTGCTGCTCTGATCTGGAGTGGCAAGGCAAGTGCGTGTCCCCCTGGAAAAGCTGATTGCATGGCTGCTCATCTGTTAACACCTCTGCTGGCAATTATCCAGAACTTACTGCAGGAAGGGACTGGTCATGGAGAAAGCAGAGAGAGTGTTACGAAAAAGGATCATAGGTATAACGGTCCGGCAGCTGAAGCAATTCCATATAGTTAGATAAGCTATAAAGGAACTTTGTGTAGGATGCAAATGTAAACATTGGTTAAGTAACCAAATGTTAAAATAGCCTATTTTAATGGATTAAAAATAAATGTCTTGCTGTAGAGATAATCCTTACGTGTTAGCTTTTGTAGTTGAGTTTATTTCAGAGTAGCTGTAATACATTAATGCAGGAAAATTTGTGATTTGTTCAGAACAAAACATTCTGTTTGCTTCTGATGTTCAGATCCCTGTAAAAAAGAAGAA
This sequence comes from Falco naumanni, assembly GCF_017639655.2. Lineage (NCBI taxonomy): Eukaryota > Metazoa > Chordata > Aves > Falconiformes > Falconidae > Falco > Falco naumanni. The sequence continues at coordinate 15,683,045 of NC_054061.1, forward strand.
AAAAGAAACAAAAAAGTTGTATCAAGAAACTGATTTTACTATTTTCCAATTATAGTAATAATAGTGTTTAATGCCGACTTCCTAAAGACCAATATGGTTTAGTCGTTACCTATTTAGGGTAGCTGCTAGGCTGCCTATGTATTGCTTTATGTTAAGCACAAACAGTGTATGCTTGAACAAGAAAAAATATTTTGTGCTGGAGCGTAAGTATTGTAAGTAGGCAAATGGAGCCCAGCCTTCTGAAAAAGGGGGTGGTCCCCCCTTGTCCTGCCATCGGATGTGCTGGGACACCAGGCTCTGAGCCGGGGGGGCATTGCGCCTGGCAGCCAGTCATTTTTTTCCAAGTACATTATTGAGGTACTGGGAGCAGCTCCTGCCAGCCTCTTGTGCCTCTGCAGGAGAGGGGGCTGTTTAGCAGCTGGTAGTACCAACGGCGCTCCTGAACTTGGAGTCAAGGCACTGTCCGGTTGGCATTGGTATCCCTCTGTGTTTTGGTGACTCTGTAGTCACTGTTAGGTAATGTCTTTGAGAGGCAGCCAGGAACGGGTAGGATGTTGTGCATAGAAACATGGAGCTTCAATCATCTCTGCTCCCGCAGGAGTTTCTTGTCTTGTCTCTCTTACTTCCCCAGATGCAGCGCGCTCATTTTGCCTCTGTATCACTCAGACTCTTAGAGGTCCTACCCTCTGCTGGTCTGCAGGGCTTAGCGATTATGTCAGTCTCTTGCTGTGAGCAATAGCTTCTAGTTCCAGTCTCTAGTGTCTTTAAAAGAAAAAAAATAATTTTATTTTATTTTATTTTTTTACTGATAAGCTGGAAAAATTAGGAACTCCATACTCAGAAACTTTTTTATTTGGCTAAAAGTTTTAAAACAAAACTCATAGAGCTTAACAAACCTGAAGGCGGGCAAGTCTGTAAGAATTTTTGGTTCCTTGTTTTTTTTTGCTTGGAGTAAAACGACTGACTCAAATAGTTCCACCACATCAGATTGGCTTGTTACTTTAAGAGGGTTTTAGAAATTTGCTCATGCCCTCTGATAGTTTTATTGTGTTTATATTTTCCAAAGAGAAAAAAAATCAGCCTAATTAAAGATAATGTGCGTACAGTTTCTTTACAGTTAGAGATCATCTTCATTTTCAAACTAGGTACAGTTAGGCTGTCTTACACCAAAACCATATTTTTTCAAAGAATAGCTCCACTATAAGCTGGGGTTTACAATGACTAGATTTTTCTGCTGTTGCTCCAGATGCTGGAATTATGGGCACACTGTGTATGGATGAACAGCTTCTGAAATACAGGCTCTCCACTTCCCTGGGGAAGGTAAAGACTCTAAGGACAAACAGATGGAGGTTCACTGCATGGTAGTGGCAGTGAGATCAGAGGCTGAAGCACCACGTTCCTCAGGCCCTAGCTGGAAGTGGAAGAAGTGTGCACAGAAACTAGGAACGTGGCTGGGTCCTTTAAAACTTTCTGACTTCTTTCCAGTGAGCCACAGAAAGTAATTGTAGGCTCAGTCGCAGTTGCGTCTGTGAGCCTTGTGTCCTGCAGCATACCTGTTTTTTAGAGATGACTACTCTGCCTATCACCACACTGGAAAGGGGCCAAAGGACAAGTTTCAGAAGCCAAGGATATTCCTGTGTTCTCTCAAGGCTGAATGTGGAGAAGAAAAAAAGTGAAATGCACAATGCTGCATTTTCTTTTTTTTTTGCAAAAATAATAGAAAATTCATAAAGAAATCTAACTCCCTAGATGCTGCATAGCAAAACAATTTGACGTGAATATAATAACAAATAAAGTATGGAAAATCCCCCCCCCCCCCTTTTTTTTTTTTAAGCACAGATTTTATTTTGGAAGAAGAATGTCTGCTTCAGACTATTATTTCCAGGTCTGCACCTAACCTAGAGTTTCAGTTGGTCTAAAAAGCATCAAGACCTTGGATGATTTATCAGGATTGAAGAGGGGAGGGAAAAAAAAACCAAAACCAGGCAGGGGAAATACTCATATACACAGGAAGCATTTTTTGTCAGCTAGGAAATAAAATTAATCTGCTTGTCAGGTAGCATATACAGATGTTACTGTTCATGGCATTAAATAGTAGTTTCTATATTAAAAACATTTTCCTTTATCAATTCTGAATAAAAGGAATATATTTTTTTGCCCCACTGGTTCTATTTTTAATTCTTTTACTAACAGGCTTTCTCCAGCTGTGTTTTTATATGTGTATTCTGGAATATATTCACTTCTTAAATTTCTGCTCTGCCTTCATTGTTTCTTTTTCCACATACCATAGTCTCATATTTTTCCTTGTAGTCACTTCATCTTTTTATGCCTGTCCCCTTTTTAACTCTCTAGATCTCTCCCTTTTTGTCTTGCTCTGGTTTTCCTTCTTTTCAATTATTTCATTTACTTTCGTTCATTTTGTTTGCTAGCAAACATCTGTGGATTATTTTTGCCAATATATATCCTGAGCTTTTTGCATTTTTTATCTCCATGATGCTCACATCAATCTCATGATGGTCTTAATATCTTTGAACTCTAATTGCAGAGGTTTGAAAAATTTCCTAAAGTCACTGGACATTTGATTATTTAAAGAAGATTATTGAGGCAGTAACTGACGTTAGTAAAAAAACTTGAATAGACAATAAGAAAACTTCTGTCCTTTCTTAGTAAATGTCTACTTTGTGGGCTATTTATCACAGATTTTGGCAGATTTTCTGTCACAAATAACAGTAATCTACTATGTCATGTAACATGCTTTTTTTATTAGTTCATGTCTTAGAAAAAAACACGTCATGTCGCTCTATTTTCTTCAGTAGCCATCAGAAAATATTAACTGCAATGAGTATGGAGGCAGACCTGGTTGGGAGGGCTGAGTACTGGAGTGGTCAATATGTCTTAGAGGTTTAGGCTGCAGTTTTCTCAATTAATTATTGCTCAGCTTTTAAAGTATAGCACAGCTCTAATACAGAATAAAGGTTAGTATGATGTGAAGTGATTTTACACAGTACTGCTTTATTTCTTGTTGGTTGGGTTGGTTCTTTTAGTTTGTTTTTAAACATGATGATTCCCATTTTCATTAATTCCAGACACTTGACACCTTGCCATCGTGGTGCATATTTCTTTTGGAAAGTGGGACTTGCCTACTCATTCTTTCAGAGAAGAATTAAACCCTTTGTTTGCAAACATAAGCCATGCCCTTCTGCATCTGTTAAATGCATTACTGCCCACAGCATAAGAAATCCTCTCCCGTGATTGCCAGGGGGGTGGAGGTGTTCTCTGGTCCCTTCCAAGTGCAATGTCAGCCAAGTCAGCTTAACCAGTTTTCCCCACTACTTGAAGCTGAAGTCTGTCATTTAGCTGAAGAGGCGATGCACTCCCAGTTCTTTCTGGGACATTATTACCGGGCAGCAGCAGTACTGTTTGGCAGAAGTGAGGCAGCAAGCGTGATACGCGCTAAAGCACCTCCAGCCTCTCCTGATGTTGGAAATGGAATATTGCCTTCCTGTGCTCCAGTTTAGCCAGTGCTACTTGTACTGAGAGGACGGTATCTTTGTCCTGACACCGATGGTGAGTACAAATTATTGGAGAGGAGAAATGTGCTAAATGCAGTTTACAGACCCAATGTCCAAGTCCTCTCATCACCAGAATTTAAAAGTTTTATGCAACGCTCTTTTACTTTAAAAGGTGCAGACTTCATACAAAATTACAGAGTTAATGAACAGCATTGTGGCTTGCAGTTAGAGGTCAAATAATTGGCTTTTCATAGAAAATATAAGTAATTTTAATTACAGCGTATAAACCATAAGGAATTCTCCAGAGTGGTTTACCTAGTATAGAGGAGAATGCCGGGTGAGGTAGTGAAAATTATTAAAATGCTTCAGTTACTGACTGTGTAATGAGAAATCATAGAAACTAGCCTGTTAATTTGGATATGCTGGGAAAGGTAAATATATTTCTGTATATTTATCTGACTGTTTGTTTACACCATGGTGGTTTAGAACCAGAAATGACAGATCTATATTTATATAGGGCAGATTCAAGATAAAAAAGAAAGTTTTGTTTGTCTCCAGAACAGGACATTTTAAATTAGTTATCACATTTTGGTTCTTGAAAGGGCCAATAATTGTATATCTGTTGTCTTGGCTATATGTGTGTACAACCGCAACCTGAAATTATGCAGCTGATAAAGAAAGATAAAGAAGGTAAATAAACTGTGCTTGTCTGCTGTAAATACAAAACATTGTCCACATGCCTGACCCTGTTTTTTTCTGGGAACCTTTCTGGTTTGTACGATATGCAGTTTTATGTATCATATTTAAGGGACAGCTCCTCAGTCAGTAAAACAGCATCAATTTACATCTGATTCTGAAAACGTAGTGAATTATGATGTTAAGTTTAGCGTATTTTTTTCCTATGGATTGATCCAAGGAAAGGGATTTAAATGTGCCACATGAAACTAGTGTTTCTCCTTAGCTCTTGTTCACTAAATGATGTTAGAAATGTATTGCAGGCCAGATCATCAGCCTGGATGCCATAAGAGGTAGGGAGACTACACACAGCAGCGGTAGGAGATGTGTTTAACCTTTTTGCTGATGCAAATCTAAGGTGGCTGAGAACGTTAACACTACTCAGAGAAAGCTTTGTGCCATTTCAGAGTTATGTTGCAGAGTGCACCGCCACGTGTGGTGGTGTTGAATGTGCTGTTGTACACCCAGAGCCTGCTGGTGAGCGTTCACGGCGTGGCGCAGCATATGTGCTTTAAATTTGCATCCCTGTACTGATGCTGCAGCAAAAGATGTTCGGTACTTGTGTTTCTATTGGGAGCAACTCGATAAATTGTAGCAGACCACCTGTCTTGTCTCAATTTCTTTGGCAGCATTTTCCTCTCTACACATCTATCTAGTTGTGTTTAAGAACTACCTTCTACTTTATCTCCATTTAGTCCAGGATGACAAACTATTAATTCACTGGATAAGCTGCTGTTCGGTACAGAGAAACTGCTGCCAGTTCCTCATGTGTACTCTGGCACAGGATTCCCACACTGTGGAAGGCATCACACAGATTCACATGTGCAGGTACTCTGGGATTAACAACAATTTCTCAAGTATGTCCAAAATCATGTGAAGAGATTTCCCAGTTAATCCAGTGCCTGAACAGTTGATTGTGAGAGGCTGTACTTCTATGGAAAGAGGATGCAGCTCTCTTAGGGACGTTGTTTCTTTCCTACTGCCCTGCCAGGGAATTGGGTTCTGTACCTGGGTGAATCAGCTGTCAGAGGTGGTGAAAGCGTTTGAGATGCTGGTGACCAGTCTCCTTACTGACGGTGGGATTCAAACGTGCCTGATGCAGTCAGGGCATGGCCATTGCTGACTTTAATCTGTCAAGCCAGTTGGAGAGAACTACTGTAGACAGGTTTTGATGTTGAATCATTCTTTTAGCACCCATCTTGAATTACGCATACTTGGTAGGAGCAAGGTGTACAGAGAGACAAGGAGAAGCTCTCTCAGCTTTATGTAGCATAAGGAAACTAAGCACAATACGGATGTAGGGACTGCCTGTAAATACTTTCGGTTGCCATTAGCTTTGCATCTAAGTAGCCAATATAGTTGTTATCCAGACTTAAGCACTCGTGAGGAGGTCCATATAGTTCTGTACAGAAGGACAAGGATTTTCAGCTAAATATTAGATAAGGTTTTTGGCACTTCTCTGTTGTAATATTTTGCATTCTAAAGATGAAATCCCAGCTTCTTCATCGGTAGTTAAACTCCTATGCATCACACTAGAGATGGAGTTTTATTTGAGAAATCTGTAATTTGGAGACACCCTTTGTAAAGGTGAAAACATCCTCAACTATGAATTTCATGTTATCTCCTATTTATATTAAAAGCTTGTAAAAATCATATAGCACTGGCATTGCTACTTAGAAATATCATAAAGTAATTAGAGAATTCTGTAAGGTATTTCACAAAAAAATTTCTCTGCCAGCTCCTTGCACAGCTGTTAATATTTTCACACTTTTTAATTTTTTTTTTAATTCTTTCTCCCACTGGTCTTTAAGTTTCTCTGTTGCCTTTTCAAATTAAAGTCAGTAAGGTAAAACACACTAGAGTTTTAAATGTTCTGCTGTGCTTGCTGGATATACCTGATTCTGATTAGAGAGCAAAAGCAATGATGCTAACTGTCTTGGCAAGTTTTTCTCAGCCAGGTGTGATTACATGTGGATTTAAATTTTCTTTACTTTCTGGATGAATGTATCTGGCCAATATTAAATTGAAGTAGGCGGTGCTAAATCATATGGAAAACTTCAACCACTTCTATTTTGATACATATGTGTGCAAGATGAAAATAAAATAACTTTCTGAAAGGAAAAAAAAAAGTAATTACTCAGTTTTAAGATTCAGCTACCTTTCCAAATACATGTAAAGGGAATATATCTACAGGAAACAAACGTGAAGGTAGTACGCATTATTATCTTGCCCCCCCTCCCTTTTTTTTTTAATATATATGGCTACAAAACTATAAAATGTTGATTCTTAAAGTAGCTGACCAGATAGAGATTGCCTGTCTTGCATGTATATGTGAATCCCTACATGATATGAATCCTTATCCCATCTGCTATCCGTTCCCTTACAGCTGTCCTTTGGTTTTTGCTATTCCTGCCAAGTATCCCTAAATCCCACCATTCTTTACAAACCTAAGCAATCCACTTGGACGGAGAAATATATTTTTGAAGGATTTAGCTTTTAAATCTTGACTGCTGGACAGAACAGCTTTTGGGGTTTTGTTGTTTTGGGGCTAGTTTTTTTGGGGGTTGGTTTGGTTTGATTTTTTAGTTCTGTCTATTGAGTACATCTTTCCAAATATTAAGACCTATACATAAAGTCTTGCTGTGAATAAGGTTTTTTTTTTACTTCAACCATGTTGTCTTTGGGGTGTCTCACTTATGTTATAGGGATTTCCTTTGTTTCTTCCCTTTGTATAGCACACAGTGTGATTAAGGACTCAGTGCAAATAAAGAGGCTGTGGCATGACTTAGAACGTATTGCATTTATTAAAGTATTCCAAACTCAAACTTTAAAAAATAGTGATATCAATTTCAGATATTTAAGGGGATAAGTACCTAGTGAGGATTTAGGGTAAGGTTGATTGAGGAAGTAAATCTACTTTCTGAACGTCTATAAAGAAAAATCAAACGAGAAATTCAGTATCAAAAACATCAAAGACAATAATGCAGTTGCTTTCATCTCCAGTGTGTGCTTGCACTTCAAAGAAAAGCAAAATGCTCACCCTTCCGCCAGTACCCCCGAAGGAGGATGAGCCTATAGTTGAAGATAAGTCTCCATCACTTCTTTGAGAGAACAGGGAAAATATAAGTACAATTTAGAACAGGAAAAAAAGCAGCTTTACACTTTCTTTCACTGTAATGGTTATATCGCAGGACATTTCCTGCACTCAGGAATCCTCTTGTTTCATTAAGATACGCAAGTAATTATGTACCCCTCAAACACTGTTGTTCACTCAAAAAAAAATTATTTCCTTTGTTTATCTCTGAAATCCGAGGATAAGGCTGTGTTCTCTGAGTTAAAGTAATATTCTTCATCCTAATTACCACTTTTGCAAAATGTGCTGATTACACGCAGTCGAACATGTACATTTGCTCACTCATATCCTCCCGTACTTTTTATCTTGGAATTGATGATACTAGATTTAATTCTATAAAGCTAATTTGTATCACCAGTTTTGTGAGGGACATGTTCAGTTACTCTGGCAACGTGGAGGGAGAGAGGTAAATCAACCCGTAATGCCTGTCCAAACGGTTTGCTGTGAGACAGTCAAGTTTTAGGGCTGACTGTGCGATAGAAAATCATGCATGTAATGATTCCCCAAATTTCGGGACTTGATTCAGCTGTCTTGATTGTCAATGAAAATCTGGTCCAAAAACAGTCCCCAGAAATTAACAGGGGAAGAAAATCAGGACATTTCCCTTCTGCACTTGCTTTGGGGAATTTTATTTTTCATGCAAGGCTTATTGCTAAAGATATGCAGTAAATTGAAGGCATGAAAATATCATAACTTTTATTTCTTTGAGTGAGAACAGGTTTAAAATGGTTGTTGAAATGAGACTAAATCCAGTTTTGGCTTTTTCTCCATGCCTTTTTAGCTCAGTTTCAAAGCTATCACTGATCAGGAAGCTTGACAGGCACAGTGTTTGCAAATCCTCACCAATGAGCAGTAACAAGATTTAAAAGTGAAACCTCTGAATAGAGCCAGTTTGCTCAGTCAGCTTTATAAATTCAGTTATTTAACCATCTGCAAGCTAGACTTCTTTTCTTCATATCAGATCCCAAATAAGAGAGTCAGAGCCTAGAGAATATCATCACATAAAATAATGGTCCACAAATTCACAGGTTTTTTTGTAACATATCGATCAGCTTGAAAAGGGATTCATGCACAGTAAACAGAACAGGTTGCTATCAACTGAGAGTTCATAGGAATAGAAGTATTTGGAAGTCACTTTAACAGTAAAATGCATCTTTGGCCTTTGTTCGTTCTTCTATGGCTATGAGTGGACCAGAAGTTTAATCATTAGGCATTAACATTCTCCTTGTAGAACGTACATGACGTGAACGGAAACCTTGTAGTCTAGTCACCGGACTGCTGGGTCAAGCTACAAATAAGGTGGTGATTTTCAAGACTGAATTACAGTTATAAATAGACCTGTAAGCACTGTAGGTCTTCTGTGTTACATTTAAGTCACTGGTAGATGTTAGAGTATTGGCAATGAATAATTTAATATTTATTTATTTTTCCTTCCCCAAAGATCATTCCTCACTTAGGGGTCTGGGAGACTTCTCATTGTTCCAAGTATCAAACCATTTGCCTAACTGAGGTGCCATTTCGGAAAAGAGAGCACAGAACACAGAACAGTGTTCATGCAAACTTTTGCCTAGTGCTGATGTATTTTGTTGGACACTTTTGCTGTTGCATGAATGCACAGATACATAGATTTATTTAATATTATTCAGTATTTCTAATGAGATGAGCCATAATGACCAACTGCCATGGTGGCAACATTTCAAGCAGCAGCAGGTGCTGCACAGGTGAGATTATGGAATTGTTTGATTTGGAAACTGTAGCTTTATAACATTACAATTTAGATTATCTTCTGGTTTGGGTAACACGGGGTTATACAGCACTAGTCCATATGGTAATCAGGTGTAATTAGCTGGAGAATTATCATGAGACTGAGGTATTTGGAAACAGCAAGGTCATCAAGAATGGCATTGAATGATGAGCAGTAATAGAAATTTAATGACGCTTGTTAAACAGTTGTAACCACTTCAAATGCGATCTTTTGAGAACCGATTTATTTTTTTTCAAGTTGTGATATAGGGCTGTTAGGTTTTTTGCCTGAAATTTTCTGGTATAGACTTAAGGATTTCTGAATGGAAGGAGCATGCTATGTATATTCTTTACTCACACAATGGTCAATTTTTTCACATCCTATGAACTAGTTCTTTGTAAGAGTTATTTTGATAGGAATAAAGTCAAGTCTTTGATCTTATTGCTATTCAGGTATCTGTGTGTGTGTGTATCTGTGTATATATATTAATGCCTCTCACACACATATATTAGCTATACATATATCTAAGTATTTCATACACATGAAATGAAATACCCATGCACACATATACATGTATCATACGGTAGGCGTGCCTGTGTTGCTCACAATTTCACCTGCTGTGAGGGTAGGCAAAATAGATTACTTGTTCCTTGGAGGTCTCTTTCTTCCTGTTACATGTACTGTTCTGGATATGCTTTCTGAAATGTAATGACATAGTTATGGCATGCTTCTTTCATGTCTGGAGCAAATTGATGACAGTCTGTCAAGTCTACCCTTAGTATTTTAAACTTCCAGAACTGCAGTTTTCTATTGTTTTGTGACAGAGGAATACAAAGTCACTGCCTCATCCGTTACAGCTTTTTTTTTTTTTTCAAGAACAGTCAAAATGTGCTGATTTTCTCTTCAAAAGAATGAAGAGAAATGTTGAAAGTTGTAATCATGTGTGCTCAGTGAATACATGTGTGTCTTTGCACAACACATGTACCAGGCAAAGCTCTGCTCTTTGCTAGAAAAGAGTAAGTGACTGAGGTATCCTATCCAGAAGCCTAGACATTCCAATGAGTCCAAAATAGATCATGGAAGCCTGGTAGGGAAAGGCACAAATGGGTGAAGAATTGGTTGAACCCAGAGTGTTCCTAAGGTCCCAGCTGTCCCTCAGCGGTCATACTATCCCAAAACTCTCCGGTCATCTGTGAAGGGAAGGTCCCAGGTGCTGCTCAGCTCTTTCAGCTCTGTTGAATGCCTAGTCAGAGAAGAAAGCAGGTGAACACACATCAGTTTTGAGAAATGCCTGCTTCCTTGGAGAAGTGGTGCAATGATGAATAAGATGAAAAAAAAAAAAAGCGTTCTTAATTCTATTTTCTGAAAACAACATACCACATAAAGTTTATATTTTTTAATTAAATGAAAGCTGTTTCCACTACCACCCATAAAGCATTGTTCTTTTCTGAATGTCTGAAGAGCTATGTTTAGAAAATTTACTGGAAGAGGCAATACTAAAGACATCAGATTTTATTTTTGAATCTGCCCATCTTTATTTGGTATTAAAATATTTTAGAGGAACATTATATTTTGTTTGTAGCTTATCTGTATATCAGTGAGCCGAAGAGACCGCTACACTTCAAATATAAATTTAAATGTATTGGTTTTCAGTGAACAATTTGTACACGCAGTGAGTAAAAACACCCTAGCAGATATCTTCACATCATGCAAACATCTTTGTGTTGTGGTTTGGAAAGGCAACGTAGAATTTCACTCATTTCCTCAGTCAGTATCACAACTATTACATTATTTAAACATTTTTGTCTGTAAATATTGAGTTGCTCTGGCCATTTAGTAATGCAAAACAGATGAAACCCTTTAAGGATTTGCTGGCTGGCACAAAAGCTTTTATTGTTTAAAAAAAAAAAAAGTTAATCTCTTGAAAATGTTATACTATTGACAAAGTTGCTTGCGATAATTAAGAAATTTAAATGAGTCACTCACAGAGCTGTAACAATTGGGTATTATGGTTTCACAGGAAATAAGAGTTTCAGATATTAAATGTTCATATTGTGACATGAAAAAATGCTTTGCATCTTAAGAGTAGCTTATCTTCTAGTGGAATTAGCTCAAAACAATATGCATTGAATCTGATGTCTAGTTCCTTATTATTCAGAGACAGAAGTCGCTGGGGCTTTCTCCCCTGGCTGAGACAGGGCCTGTGCCAAGTCTTCTAGACAGTGAGGTCCCTTGGATTGATGAGGTGTTTCTTTTAGCTCTGGAGCAAATACAGTCTCCAGACTATTGCAGAAGCATTAGTGACTTTTCATTGAAATATTGTGCACTAAAGGCCAAGTCCTTGTCTAAAATAAATAAAGATCAACATTCCTGTTGCTTCCGTTTATACTTTATAACTATGTTGCTTCCATTTTAGGCATTTTTCCTTTGCTGTCATGGACACCAATGTAAGTCCCTCAGCAATTTTGCCCTATGCTCAAGTGAAAAGGTTTAAACTATTATGACTTCATTATGTGCTTTTACATAAGTGTTCCTCATTACTTGAAATTGGATGGTAGGGTCAGAAAAAAATTAGTGGATTATCTTCTTAGTTTATACTTTATTTTTTTTCAGAAAAATCCAATATCATTGATTAATCTTTATTTTCCCCTCATCTCCTACATTCATTACCTGTAGCACCTGCAATCTGAGCCAAGGAGTCTGCTGTAATAAAACTCCCTGTAGAGCATGAGATGAAATTATTCTTTCTTGCGTGTATGTGTTTTGTGAGACTAATTGCACGGGTCATGATCTTGCTTCGTCAGGGAACCCCAGCTAAGGGTGCCTTTCTTCCGAGCCCTTTGCAACACCCAGTACACAACCCTTTAGTCTTTGTTGCCATTACCACCGACAATGCCCTGTCAGAGAACAGACTGTCAAACCAGGCCAAGCACTGTGTCAGCAAATAGCTTGTCATTTCCACAGGAAAGATCGGCTATTAGTTGCAAGGGAAGTTGGAGAATGCTTTTCTTAATACTGGCATAACAGTATCAGGGGTTAGGAATTCACATTATGTTCCAAAGTAAGCAAATGTAGCACTTCACCTTACAGAATTTCACACAGTTGAATCTTGCAAGAGCAAGTATTTTCCAACTTGTGCTATAAACTAAATGGGGAAACAAATGTAATTAGAATTAACTGTATTAGATGTTCCACAGAAGTGTGAAAGGTGGCCTGTTATGGGAAGATTAAACCTGCAAAAATAAATTTGAAATTATTTACGTTTTGATTATGCATATATATACACATATATTTACTATAGCTATAAAGCCTAGCATGAAAACATTGCATATGTAACCTGGCTTAAGTCAGATTGTCCTTTGCAGAGGGACAGCAAATACTTTGACTGTCTCTAAAAACTATATTCCTTCCTGTTTAAATAATCCCATCTCCCTGCATGAATGCCTGCACATTAATGTTTAAATGTGTTTAAATGTCAATTATCTGGCATTAGAAAATACATCATTAATGCCAGATATTAAGCAATTATCATGGCAGGGGAACTAAGGTTTACAAACATATTTCTGCATTCATTTATGATTTATTTGTGATCTTGATTTTCTGTCTGTTAATGCATGGATTAAAATAGTTGACAAATAGTCTGATCATCAGTTTATTAATGGACAGAGCAAATAAAACTATCACTTTTATTTTTACAATATAAGACTATGGTAAACGTTATGATGCTTCTGAAGCTTGAGAGACTAGTAGCTTGATTCTGATCTAGAGCAGCCTTATCCTCTTGGACCTGATATTTCTTGCCTGCATTGCAGCTTTCCATTGGATATTCGGCACTCATCTTGTGATCACAGCAAACGAAGCTAATAGATACGATGTGTATAGACTGAGCAATAGGTATATATGCTGTGGCTAAGAGCACTGCTGCATAGATCTGTTCTCTATGGTGCAGACAGACAATGGGAAGGATTTACCATGATGCCTTGAAAGTCCTTTTGTCCTCAACCGTATGTTGGTTTTGCTGCTCATGTGTCAGCCTTGTGCAGAATACAGGTTTTAGGCAGGGCAAAATAAAGTGTGACGTGAATAAACATGTGTTGAGGAAGAATGTAAAACTAATTTATATTTTTAACATTAACTAGAATTTGAAACTGATTTGTTTCATATTGGCAGATGGTAAGAGTTAGATAAAAAGCAACGGTACTGTTAACTTCCCTTTTACTGTCAGTTAGTTATGTGATGCAACAGATTTTAATATACCCAAGAGTTAATTTTTATTTATTTTTTTTCAACCCTATTGCATGTCGCAGGACTTCCCATGGGAGTTCATCTCCCACTGAAACCACTTGTTTCAGTGCCTGAATGAGACCTAAGCACTTCTTGAAATTTGAGCCTTAACTTCTTTGAGTACAAAGATAATTATGTTCTATGCTTTTTCTTTTTATTACCTAGAATTATTTTATTTTTTTGCAATTGCACTATGATTGCATCCTAACGTGGGGCTTATACTCAGGCATAGCCCTCAGTCAGTGCTTTCCATCTGAAGCCCTTAAAGCACTTTACAAGAGGGAAAGGAGCCTGTAATTGTGCAGGCAGCTGGGCCAAGCTAATTAATCACTGCTGCCTAACGTGGGAGCTCATGGTCCCACCCCTCTTCCAGCCCCTGCTCCCTTGTGCCAGGTTTAGCAGGAGGAATAGAAAATTGTCTTTTTGATATCAGGATGAAGTGAGATGACTTCAGTTTGTGGAGCAACATGGGACACACAGTACTGGGTGCTGGGGAAGGTGAGGGGGTGAATTGCTGCAGGATAGTGCACAGTTTAATGTCAGTGAAATGCCTAAAGCTTGCTTAACAGTATTAAGTTATCTAAAACATCCACTAATTATTTATAGGTCAAAATCTACACACTCATACAATGAAAAAATTTTGTAGTTATTTATTGCCTGGGACTGTTTTAGTAAGATATAACCTTATTTAGATAGAACATATCTCTTTGCAAATGGTGGATGTCTTAGGGTCTAAAGTCATTGGGAATGTTTGATCATTCTTTATACAGAGACAGTAGAAACAAGTCATAAAAAAAACTCCTAAACACAAAAGGCCTCTATTTCTGGTATTCCCAGATACTTTTAGCAAGTTTGCCTTAGCTCAGGTTTAATTTAGCATTAACAAAGGATTTTGTGATGTTTTATATGCTGTAATCTAATATTCTGCCTGTGATTTCATTCAGAACTACCATACATTTAAATCTCAGTTTGGAAGCTAGATACCACAGGAGAATAGTACTGGAAAAATCTAAATTATCAGTTATGAGCTGATCTAAAACTTACAGTATTGAAACATCTTTTGAAATATGCATTAGAGAATCTTTAAAGAGATCATACAAAATTCATCAAAACACACTTTTCAGAAGCAGCTACTTTTTCATCAGGGTTTCACATGTCACTGGTTTTAGTTCCAAATTTTCCAGGCATTTACATACAAACAAAATTCTCTATATGCACATGTACACAGAGGAAGAGATGAGATCTCATGTTCTATGAAGTTGTATGTTAGAAGAGATAAAGTAGCTGTAGTCAACTTCAGTTATAGAAAACTGGCTAAAAATCTAACAGAGTAGTGCCTAGAGTTTAGGGATTGCACAGGAAACGCTTTTTTCAATACCCCTTCAGTATTTCAGCAGCAGGTGGGGCACATACAGCAAATAACTTTGTCAATGCTCATCCATACTCGATAGGTACAAATATAATTTTATATACAAATATATATTTCTTATTTTTTAAACTAGTCCCTTGGCTGGGAATCCTGTACAGGAGCAGGCCACTCCTTCAGGCAAAACCTTGAGTATGTAATAGCATCTGACCTTACCAATGTGGATCATGGTTTTGGAGTTTTTTTGCATCTAACTTGCTCATTCTTCTATTTACTTGTGTTGTCTCTATACCTCTTTCTAATTACATCTCTCAGTTCTTCACATGTCTTTAGTTTGCCTGTCCCAAAGCTCTCGCTTTGCTTCGCTGCATTCTGAGTGGAATGGTCATCCCCGCTGGATGTGCTGGACTGCTCGGGGCAAGAGATACCCGGACTGGTGGTCAAGTCATTAAGAGCTAATTAGGAAGCTGCATGAGAAACAGGAATTCCGGAAAGCTGTTATTCATACAGTAAATCCGCTAACTAGGAATAGAGGGAGAAGCAAAAATGAGTGCAACATTGGTTTGCTGTCACCATGTTTCCCTGGATCTCAGCAGCCTCCACAGTGCTCAGCAGCTCGCATCTGCTGGACTCCACATTCCCTCTGCCCACTCCCAGCCTGACCATGGCCCTTCAGCTGTGCATGCAAAATAAATCCTACATCTGCTTTAAAAAGAAGGCCTGAGAGGGAAATATGGCATAAAAATAATATTTGAAAGTTTCTTCTAAACCTCACTTTGCAATTAATGTGCTAGTTATACATAGTTAACTTCCATGAAATATCAAAAGTTTAGCTGCATGAAACTTGACAGTTATGTACTTGTCCAAGGTCCAGAGTAACCAGATATACATTTAAATAAACATCTGTCTGAACGTAAGCATCCTTTACTAATTTATTGTCTGAAAGCAACCTGTGCAGCAGCCACACCAAACACACCTACCTTGCAGCATGCCTTGAAGGTAAACAGATAATGAAAAATTTGACCAGCTACTTCTTTCAAAATCATTGTAAAACTACAATTGACTCCTCCTTCCTCCCTAAGGCATCTAAATAAGTATCCACTTAGTGATTATTCTATTTAATGTAGTAAATCCTTTCCCACATGTAAAGTTGGATTTCTTTGCACAGCATGTGACTTTTATGTGAATCGTGTATTTTGAGAGCACCGTGTCTAGCTTAGAAGTAAAGGAGGAGTTCCAGCTCGGGTCAGCTCTGTCAGCATCAAGCACAGACAGCTGGTGTTCCTAACTAGCAAACTAGGAAGATGCTCAAAAAATCCTCAGTCTTGGTTTGATAAAATCTCTGTGGATTCATTTATATTGCCCTTTTTCCTGAGGCAAAAGAGAGAGAGGGTGTTTTCAGACAGAGTATTTTAGTTAACAGAAGCATTTTGTGGCGGGTGTGTGTACACCGGAGAGAGCTGATTGCCACCTTGCTGACTTTGCCTTAGGAAGAGTAAGTGATTATTTTAGCACTGGCATCATTCTGAAGGATTGCAACATATTTTACTTGGTTAACCTTTCTTATTCCATTGGATTATTTGGTCAGAGTCAAAAGACTTAAGCTGATGATTTTTACTTCTGTGATTTGCCAACCCTTAGAGCTGGTGGAGTGCCAGGCTCTCTCTGAGCTGTCACGGGGTGAGTGTGTTCCAGCTACATCCACCTGTTTATGCTCTGGCTGCCAGGAGAGTGACTGGTTGTCAATTTGGCATCTTTGCCAGCACTAAATCCGCTTGCTATTTTTTGGCTTTTTTTTTTTTTTTTTTCTCCTGGGTAAAGAAAGTAATTGGCATTGGTAGCTTCACAATTGTGTATTATGAATTTTCGCAGACATCAACAGGCACACTTAGTTATGGGGCTTATTGATTTATCTTTTTTTGCATGTTTTAGTGAACACATGGATAATTTAGGTGCTACTTTTAACAGTAAAAGCAGCATATCACGGCTGAAGACACTCTGTGTTGTGTTAACTGCCTAAAGGTGTTTAAGATAATCAGTTTGTCTTCAGTTCATCTTAATCTATGCCAGTGCTTATGCTGCAAAAAACATTAGATCACATGCAGAGAGTTTTTGTTGTTTTGTTTTACCCAGACAATAGTGTTAACACAAAGAAATAAAAGCAGTAGCAGAACAAGACAAGTTTGTCTGCCACCATTGTCATTAATGAATCGATATAGAGTGAAGTGAGTTTTTTTCCTTGATTGTGCAAACCTGAAAGAAAATAAACCCAATGAAATAAAAAAAAATATCTAAGGCATAGACGCCTACTACTGTGTCTCCATTAGCATTGTGATTTGACGTGAGCTGTCCTAGTACCAGTTCTGTTTGGATTTTCTGCTGTAAAAGACTTGATGTCCCTCTCAAGTTATCTTTCAGATAGCTGTAGATTGCCTCTATACCTGGTCCCTTGGGAATTTTGCTTGCCACAGATATGCTTAGCAGTAGAAAGCCAAAAACTGCACTGTGTGCAGGCTGTAGGTCTTGGTACTGGGTAGCACGATGAATTTCCCTGCCCCAGTACACTTCAGTGTGCTTTTTAATCACAGGTGGTGTCAGGTAGCAAGCAGCACCAGGGGCCTTCTGTCTGTATATTGTTAGTGGTGGGATAGAAAAAAAAAAAAAAAGAGGGGACTGAAGGCAGGGAATCACCTTAAACTGAATTTTTACTACATACAGGTTCTTCAAATGGACAGTCATTTTTTTATCAAACAGTTCATTAGATCGGAGTTACATAAAGTAGACAGTAATTTCTTTTAATTAAAATTCTGGAGAGGTTTCCCTTTCTGCAGGCTGTCCCAAGCATCCTGCTGTAGTACCTTTCTAAACAAGAAAGAGGGATCAGGAAAGAGCAGTGTCTAAACAATGCATATATCCACAGTCTCAGAAGACTTATTTCCCTGTGAACAGCAAAATGTCTATGTTATTTGCCATACTGCATAACTCAAGCTATAAACCTATGCAAGCCTTGTAAATTAAGAATCTCCCTGCACAATGTAACAGAAATGTTAAAACACAAACTAAACCATTTCTGTCTGGTCTTTACAATATTATTCATGATTGCTGGTACTCTCTAGGTTTGGTGAAAAATGAGGAATTCTGACTAGGTTTAATCTTTCAAATACTTTTTTATTTTCCCCATCTAATAGATAATACTCTCCACAGTTATGTGTTTTTCATACCTGAGCAAAACAGAGGACAAAAGGGCTGTAGTAGAGTAAAAGTAGTCAACTGCTAAGATGCAGAGTGAAGTAGGACTGTACGGGAGCTGAAAGAGGTTGCACCCCTTACCATCTGCTTCTAAATAATTATATTATGGGGAATTTTAGGGTTTTACTCTGAAATTCCCTGTCCAGAAGGAGGGCTTCTGAGGGTTCTAGGATTTGCTGCTCTCAATACCTGCAGGTGTTTTTGACAATGGAAAAGGGAATAATATGTGTCCTTCCAAGCAATGCATTGGCTAATTTCAGGGAATGAGTTTTCTCTGACAGGCTGGACCATTCTGGAGCTTGCTGAGATTGGGCCAAAGAAAGAAGCAGGGAAAAGGCTATCGTGGGATGTTTTTGCGCTAAGCTCTTCATATGTTCATGATCACCCTCTGCTGCCTTTACATTATGAATTTGTTACTGGTCGGTTAACTGGTGGATTATACCATCAGTGTGCCCTACAGTTCTGCTCTTCAGCCTTCCAACCAAGCATCTGACTGGAGCAGACAACAGCTCACTTCTAGCTCCATTACGCTGGTTTCATTCCCATAGAAACTAACGGACTGCAGTTGTAAGAGCAAGTGGAGGACTGTGTCTGTCAGCATGGAAGGAGCATGTAGCCTCCTGAGCTTATCCCAGGCCGGAGAGCTGGGACTTTCTAGGAAGTTCAGAGATAGCCAGAGAGGTCTGTTTCTGCCAGGTCCCCGTCTGTGGTTCTGTTCTTGTACTTTTCATTCCCAGTAAAGTCACTCATTTGGGCTCAGCAGGGACCTCTCAGTCTTTGTGGAACACTTCTGTTCTTCACAGTCAGATACAGTAGCAGTGTTTGCTACTTAAGTCACAGACTTAGTGGTCTGTTATGCTTGAGTACTGATCTTGGTAAAGAAAGACGCAGTCAAGTGTGGTTTGGTTATCATAGATTCATTTAGGTTGGAAAAGACTTTTAAGATCAAGTCCAACCATTAACTTAACACTAGCGAGTCTTAAGTTTCACTACCGAGTTTCATCACACACAAAAAAATCTTAACCCTTAAGTTTTAGGTTCTGTTCTTATGGACTCCTTAGATTTGGAGGCCAGAATGGTAAGTCTCTCAGTACATGCTGACCTCTGAAATCTAGAATGAGTTAGCTGCTCAGGACTGTAGCAGCAGACAGATGATTTGCATGTTACAGCAGTGGATTGAATGCTCAGGCCCACCAGCACATGAGAGAAGAAGATAAAACAGGACTTGGGTCAAATTGTCTTTTTAATTGCACATCACAAAGCTTTATTTATGTTGGAGAACATGTCGTTGGTCAGTGCGGCCAGAGCGGGAAACCAGAAGGAAGCCCAACCGAATGTCCCTAAGTATTATCCATCAAATAGATTTTGCCTCATGCCTGCATGGCTGGAAGGATATAGTTACCTGTTGTAGAAATGACAAAGCAGCTCTGTCTTGTAGTGGTAAAGCTGATATTCCCTGAAAGAATTTATAAAGCTCATAATGTAATAAATGGCGTTGTTCAAACATTGTTCATATCTCTAGGGATTGTATTTTCTCATTCTGTTGCTTTATTGGTATGTTGGTAGCATTCTCACAATTCTGCCACATGGATGCTTTTCTTTGTTCCCCAGACAAATACTATAGTACTCCAGGAAAATGTCGCTCTCAACTTTAGAAAGATTTCTTTTTTTATTTTTTGTGGTGTCGTAAATCTTTGATATATACCTTGTAACAGATAGTGAAAGCTGTGCTCTCAAATTTCATTGATCAAATTGTAGCAAATATGAAAATTAACCTTGTTCCATGTTAGTAATATATCCAATGAATATTTCTGTTTAACTTCTAGTGAGCTGAATGCTATAGAGAAGTATGATTCCTGAACACATAGAGCAAGCAGAAAGATTGTAGTTAGTCGACCATGGAGAGATAGACCTTTAGGTTCTCAGTGAGTATGTCAGCATTACCAAGTGTGGTGCAAAGTGGGGGACGACAGGGATTTGATCTGCCATGATCCATTGCGGTTCCAGCACTTCACGTCGACGTCGTCTCTTTCCACTCCAGTTACCAGTTCTGGGTTTGTTCACATTGCGAGAGTTCTGCTATAGATAGTGTGTAAGTGCTCAGCTTCAACGTGGAGGGACACAGTTCTGCACATACCACTCACACCTCATGTCTCCCAAACGGTGGAGGTGCGAGGCAGGCTTGCACCAACGAGAAGCCCTTCTGCACACAAAATCCCTAACACAGATGCAGTCACTGAGGCACTGTTGCATTAAACCATTAAACCTGGCCTCTTATAGTGCCTCTATATGAATACCCAGAGGAAAACGTGTTACTGTGATGTGATGCCAGAAGGATCAGCCAGTCTCCGAAAGGCATGTTTGGCTTGTAGGCTTTCAAGTGTAGGCAAGTATTAAATTTTCATTACCATGATACTGTTTTTAGCTAGACTGCTTTTTGAGCACAATAAAAAAAAAAAAAAAAAAAAAAAGGACAGGCTGCCATGATTCAGGGGCAGCAGTGGTAGCTGAGGAAGAGAAGGGAAGGCTAGTAACCTTACATCTGCTCATAGCGATGACATCCAACTTCTCAACTAAATAAAATAAACATCACATTCAATTTGTAATATGTTATAATTAATATTATCAAGAAAAGAGCCTGTTGAACTAGAAGAGGAGATACATGTCAGGTAGAAGCAGTGCCCAGCCAATGTGACCTTAGAGCAGCAGAGGGGATACAGAGGTGTGTACAGGTTGGTTCTGGAGTGATATCAAACATGGTGAGATGGCAGTTAGAGAACGTGGAAAAACAGTGTAGGTTACAGATGTGCCCAAGTGAATATTAATACGTGTTAACTTAGTGCACTATTAATTTACTATATTTTGAAAGAGTAGTGTAAAATAAATATTATTTCATCTATGTATGTGAGCTATGAACTATGTTGTGTAGGTCATTCCAAAGTAATGAGGTGATCTTAGTCTGAACTACCACCACTAAATACTATAAATAGTCCTAATGTCTGTTGTAACTACCACACTACTATTTATTTCCATTCTCTCCTGAAATCAGATTTGTCTGTTGTGTTTTGCACTGCCAATTAACTAAATAAAATATGAAGTTTAATAAAGTCACAGTGGAAAACTGCAAATAAAATCATGGTAAGGATCCAGGTCAGTCCGTATGGGGTCATTGTGTTTAAACTGCAGCATTATCTTGCAGCATAAGCACTATTGTCTGCTTTATACTGCTTGTTCAAATATTTGGAATTCATGGTGAGAATATGAAGGTTAATGACTAACTGATTAACAACAGAGAAAGCATTTGCCAAGGAGTGAACTATAGTCATTGTTACAGTAAAGCCTCTGAAAGATATTTTAAATCATCACAGACCTATTTTCCTAAAAAGGTGCCTTGACTGTATCTTCACAGGGAACCCTCTCAGCGGTTCACCTTATGGGGCTTTTGAAAGGATCCAGATGCATGGGCATGAAAGATGTTGAGGTGATCACTTGATACAAGCTGGTGTGCAAGCGTTTGAGCAACAGTGATGTTGAGTGAACACTGCTGGTATGATTCAGGTCATGTTTGGCTGCCATTTTTGAAAGCTGAATGATCTGCTGCTTTACTTATGCTTGGACACAAAAATGTAGAGGCAAAGCTTGAGGCATTAACCTCATGCAAACTGCATTCCGGCAGCTGTTACTTATGAGCACAATGTGTAAATACGAAAAATGCTCAGATTGGACTGAAAAGTTGGCATTTGCAGTTGTGAAATATAGCAATACTTTACTGGGGTAAGTTTTCCGCTGTCTGGGGGGAAAACTAAACCCTTGTTAGGGCTTGTACCATATATTTATTGCTTTTTTATCTGGATGCATTGACTTGCTACTTTTTAAAATCTATTCTTACGTACAAAGCCTTAGACTACCACCAGCTGGAAGTATTACCTGCAAAAGAATGAAAAAGAAAAATCTCCAAAATCGTCGCCCTTTGAAATTTAAAGGACCTCAATGAAATATAAAGGAGCGCAGTATCATTGTTGTACCTAAAATGTTTAAATGTCTCCTGTGTGTATCCCTTCCTGTACCAAGATTTTGCTGTCTCATGTTTAATGACATTCAGAATTTATAGCAAATTCTTTTCTGCTTCACCTCTAACATTTGTTGCTGGTTTACTGTTTCTCTCAAGCAGGTACTGTCTCACTGTTCCACGGTGTGATAACACTGTGCTGTGTTGTTCTGCAGAAACAAGCCTGGAGTGTGTCTGCACATAGAAGTATCCTACCTACAAACTTCCATATTTGCATTGTTTCTGTTCACAACAGTTGGTTGTGAACAGAATTCTTCCTGTAAAATAATAGCTGGTATCTAATCAGAAACTTCAGAGGATATTTGAAAATCAACTGCCCTACCTGCATCCCTGTCTTTATAATCCATGAAAAGAGAGAGAGAGGAGCCACATTTTGTTACAATGGCGGTTTGCAGGGTACCATGCTGATGAAGTTGGAATTGACACCTACTGTATCATGTTGCAAAGCCACTAAAGAAGGATTTGATTGTGGAGATTGCTTGCAAAGAAACGAGACACTTTTCCGAGCCAGTAAATTTGCTGTCTTCTTGGGTTTGTTATATGGGAATCTGTTACAGGCCTTTCTGTTCATTTATCATTAGATGTATTAAAAATTCATTCATCCACAGGATTTAGTTAGCTAAAACAGAAAAGGAAAACATAAGTGAAGACAAATCTCTGGCTGTAGATATAGAGTAACATTTAAACTGGTTATAGCTTATTAGAGCTCAGTTGTTTGTAATGGATGAAAAAAGTCTTAACAACTGAACTAGTGTTTGTTCTTCTAGTCCCAATCTTATATTCATAAGCGTGAATACAGATGCATGGAATGCAGGAGGAACAACACTCTTAAGGATTTCAAATCATATTCAAGTTGATACTTCAACCTTAATTTTTTTTTTTTAAAAAATGCAGCTACAGTGGTTTTGGCTGATTGCACGGCAAATGTTTTGGTTGTTTTTGTTTGTTTGTTTTTTTGGTTTTTTTTTTTTTAATAACTGGTTTACCCATTTAAAAAGAATGGATTGGAAACTTCTTTTAAACACATTTTCAAAAAATTAGGTTTATATTATATTTAATTAGTTTATCCATGACTTTCACAATACAGCTGGAGTTACTTCAGTATAGTTAGGTGTAGAACCAGTTGTTAAAATAGCAGCCAAATGTATAACCAAATGTTACAACCTGTGGTGGGCACTGCTCCCTCTGGTTGCTTTCCTGTCCCCTTGGATCTGGGCTGCTCAGGCTGGGTCCCGTTGGCTGTGCATCCACTGCCAGCTTCTCTACCTTTTTATCTTGTCAACAATTCCACATATTTTTCCTACCTAGTTTCAGTTATATTTATTTGGCAGAGCACTTCAATAGTAATTGTCTCTGAGTGTGCCTTTGTTAGTGTTTTAGTTCAGAATGATAGCAGGGTTTGAGTGTATGCCCTGATTGCTCTCCCTTGAGCCATATTTTCCCCACTTACTGCTCCACATCCGTAAAGCATTTAGATGTGTAAAGTAGCTTCCTTTTGAAAGGAAACAAAGTTTGAAATTTCTTTCTGTGGATGCACAAAATACATTCCAGCCCTTAAAAGAAATGGCAGAAAACCCCAACAATTGGCCCCTTGTATACTTCCCAGTCTTTACTTTAAGGATGGTAGGAGGGTACAAGGCTGAATGTATTCTGGAATAAGATGTGTGAATCACACCACAGTGCATATGTAGGAACCTCTACTGCTAGCTGGTACAATACATTGATTACAGCAAATGACTTGCTAATATAGATTAAAGCCTTAGTTGCTCACAACTGCAGATATTTAAAAATCCATCATTCCAAATCACATTGACGGCTAAGTACCGTTTGCCTTGCAGACTTCAGTTAAGGATGTTAGCACTTAATTACAGCAGTAGAGAAGGTAGAGTTTGGCTGTTCTGTAATGGTTTTTTGCTTTCTGTTGCAGAACAGATCATGGCTTCCTCAGACAAAAGATATTTTATTTTGCTCTTCTAGATTCATTAGTTACAATAATACTAAACTGGAAGCAGAAAGAAATAGATAAGTTTTATTATTTATTTGTAATATAGAGTCTTTCCCTCATCCTCAGTCAAAATCTGTTGTGCAAATATATAAGCTGACAGTTGTTCTCCCCAAGAGATTAAAGACTATGTCCCCACTTTCTGATCCCTCAGTCCCTCCTTTTATTCCTGTGACAACTGGACTGAGTCAGAGGTTCTGATTCTTAGTGATGTGAAGCTGGAGACTTGCCGGACAGCAGTGAAGCGCTGCCAGCATCTACAGACCATTAGCATCAATTCCAGAAAACAGCTCAGTTCAAAGTCTGAGTCTGAGAATTTTCATGTGCATGAATCCAAGTACTATTTTCACACGGAAATAGAAATTCTGAATATGTATGAGAGAGAGGGGGAGAGAAAAAGATTGTACTCATTTCAGAAATCTGGCTAAGACATTATTCCCACCAGGACATATGATCATTGAAAGAAAATGGAAAAGCATGGAAGCACCAGCTGTTTGTGAATGAATCAGATTTGGCCTGGTTAACATCAGAGATGAATCAGATATGGTTTTGTTAGGATGATAAAGACTGACGAATTGAAGAAGGTATAGAAACCCTCTAAGGATTTCTCTGAAGACAGTGTCTGGCTAGTAAAAATATGTATGTTCTTAAATTTGAAATCATTAGTGGGTTATTTGCTCACTCACCTTCAATTTAAAACTCTTTCTCAGTTTCCTTCTGGCATCTTCTTACAGTACCCTAATGAAATCAAATACCCGTCACTTTCCTTCTTTCAGAAAAAAGGGTGCAAGCCTGTGTGTGAACGTGAGCCTGTGTGTAAGGCCTGTGTAGACTGCTTTTACTTAAGTAGCTTGGCTCCTCCTCTGTTCAACTTGGTTTTTAAGATAAATGTGCATAACTTAAGTACAAGAACTGTTATATAAACTCAGAAAATATTTTATGTAGGAGAAGGGTCCTTCACTGACATGAGAGCTGCTGTATCGTGTGCAAGCTAATTTGGTTGAAATTTCTTAGGTAAATATTTATGACTTGTTTTAAAATGGAGGAGGAGAATGTCCAGGTGTACTTTTGTAACTACAGTGCTACTGTGAAATGCTGTTTGTAGCAGTGTACACACAGCAGTGCATGATTGCTGGTCAGGAAGCTGGGTGGAATATTCTGGGTTTGTGCTGTCAGCTGCAGAATGTTGACGTGAAGAAGAGAAGTCCTCTAATGACTGACTTCTAAAGTTTACAAATAGATGGAAGTGGGCAAGATGTTTTATAAAACTCAAAAGTTTTATAAAACTAAAAAAAATTTGCTACTATAGAATTAAAGGCTTAGATTATTCTTGGCCCAGATACATTCTTCATTTACATGGGTGCATACTTGCACGTACAGGCATGTATCTATGCATATGTTTAAGAAAATGGTAGGAATATGATATGCTTTGCAGTACCGCTGACACTTGGCATTTGTCATGGCTGCTGTTTTCATCAGGAGTACTTCTAGTGTTTCAAATATTTGGAAGAATTTTGGCAGTGGGGAAATGCAGTTGCTCTCAGTTATTTTGATGTCATATATTCAAAAGAGAATAACCCCAAACCTCAAAAGCAGAAATCTACAGTTAACCAAGAACAATGTAATTTGAAACTTTTTCAAGCGACTTTCTGAGGGCATCCACTCCACATTATACCTGTAGCTCAAAGCAAAATTGCACTTGATTTGACTTTCTGCAAATCAAAGATGCCTTCTATTTAATTTCATTCAAATGTTTAGCTATGCTTCATTGTTACCACATTAGATAGCAAACACAAATCCAATAAAATGTAAACCTTGCTTTCATTTAGTTGAAAGCAACTTGCTTGTTCAAAGTCTTTGAGATTTTCTCTTGTAAAGAATAGTTTATTCTCAAAGGTAAGCAACCTTGGTCAACTTGAAGCTCTTCTTAATCCTGTGAGAATGATTGATTTTTTTTTCACTTAGTCCACTGTCATGCAAATCATGAATTTACTTCATTCCAGCTTTATTTATTCAGAGTAAGAAAAAAACTAGGTTGCTACTAGCAATTCTCTGCTTTCATGAAAAAAACTCACTGTAGCACCTAACGTTTAATGTTGTTGTTCTTATGTTAATTGATGTTTTTAGACAACAGCGATTGATGGGTTGTGTTCTCTTAAGTACACTCTGAAAGCTGCCAATGCCATTTGAGAAGACAGTGCAGGTGATTTAGCTCGGTGTCTCACACCAGGATGTTTAGGGAAATCTAGAGTAAAGGCTCTTTCAAAATATGAAGGGCAAGACTGAGAGTGACAGTAGCTCTAATGCAGACCTTGAAGAGTTGATTGATCTTTGTCATCAGAATTCTTTCCAGTCACAAAATACTGTGATTTTATTTAATGAGAGAGGCTGTTAGAGTAATGGGGCTTTGGCATCTGTCTGTGGTGATCTAAGTAGCAGTCCTCTGGTCTCAGGTCACTCCCAAAAATCTGTTGGCTTTGATGCAACAAACCAGTCGAGGAATGCTTCTGTACTTGGTTGGGTGTTATTAACTGTGCAGGTCTAAAACCTTTCTTCTGCTGTGTAGCACTGAAGGGACTGAAGACCAATGCATACCGGTGGTGGGGCAGGGACGTGCTGAGGATGATAGCCACTGTGGCCACCTGTTCACAGGCCATCATGGGTTTGCCTGTAACCTACTGCTTCTATCTTCTTGCTTAGAGATTTGGGCAGCCTAGGATTTTGAGGATCTTGCCTGTTTAGTCTACAGAGCTGTGCTTGGCATTCTGCTTTATTTTACCTTCACATGGTCACAGTATGGAGTATACAGTGAAGTCCCCTCCTCATCCTATGGATTTTTCCATTTAAAGTCTAATCAGAACAGTAGAGCTGGTACTGTCGTGACTCAGGCACTCTGATGTATTTTAAAGTCCCTGTTACTTTCCATGATTAGTTAGTTTCCATGATCCTTCAAATACTTAGATGTTTATCTGTCCTTTTACAAAGATAGTTCAATTGTTTTATTTGCATTTAATAGGCAAAATTAAGCAAGAACATAGATTGCTGTGTTAGAGTAGCCTAGGGGAGTCTTCTGAAACACTCCCAGGGAATTAACAAAAGTTGATTGAGAAAGGCAAGCTATTTTCATCTGTAATCTCTAACATCCCACCCCCAGTCTGTACCTATACTGGAAACTTCTGGTTTCCATAAAATTAAAAGATAGGCTCATTCAAGCCCAAAATTGCATATCTATTACAGAATGCACATGCATAAACCACACAAGAATTGATCATGAATAAAATCTTTGTTGTGTTTCCTGTACATCTGTTTGGAGGAACAGGGAATGGGAAAAAGCTGAAACATATGTGTATATATATATATAACAAAATGAGAAATATGTTTTGGTGAAGTGGGCTAAATCAGACAATCTGCTTTGATTTTTTTTTTTTTTTTTAATTGTGTTGTGAAGATGACCATAATTTGCTTAGGCCTGCGCCAAGGAAGGTTTTACCTTTAAGGTGTTCAGCTATCCCCGCAGAAAGGGCGCTTTTTCTGGGGTTCAGAAATAATACAAAAATTAGAAACTAAAGTCTTTTACTATCAGGTTAAACCTGCCTTTGGACTGTAGCATTAAAACCAAGCTTTTTGGTCTACCAGTCATTCATAATAATCTTTTATTAGATTCACTAGAGGTGTTCTGTCATTTTCTTCAGAAAAATGGGCATCGTCTCCAGTATAAATCAAAATCCTTTTGGTACCGCTTTCCAAATACATTATTTAAAATACTTTTTCTTGATGTAATACAAAGCATTTTAGGAAAAGTGATTCATGTTATTTAAAATGATAAGAACAAGAAAATATAAAGGCTGATATCAACTGGTGGTGGATTTCTTGCAATTTTTTATTATGGTTTTGAGTTATTAATGGTAAGTATGGTTAATGATCAGTGTTTTATATTAAATGCTTAATAGTTGATTCATAATTATGAATGAATGCATAGGTCTGTATAGCAATATGGAAAATAAACACAGGAATTGTTGAATTCATACAGTTGGGTGGGGTTTTTTTTTGTGAAACCTCTGGAGAAGTATCACTTTTAGGTTGGCTGAAATGTTTTGTTTACTGGTATGAACTGGCTTGAGCCTTCTCAAACAATAATAAATGGCATTGCTAGCAGGCAACCATGGTAAAATGTTTACTGCACTGCTGTGCAGGTTACTGTTCTTTGTTTCCCACCTTGATCTCAATACTAATGACAGTAAGGGAATAAATGAAACATTTTCTCCAGAGTATGTCTAATTATGTTGGATTTTGTGTCCAGGAAAATTAAGATATAATAGTACGTCAGCAGAACTGAACCTGATACCACAGCGACAGTTTTGTTAGTATTGATCTCCGACCTGTATGCAGTGGATTGGGGTGATAGGAGGAATTGAATGAGTACGTCCAGGTTAGCACTGCTTGGCCCTTTGTATTTATTAGAGTGGTAAACCACTGGAGTTGTAATTACTGGTCTGCATCACAAATTACATCATTTTTACTCCTTGGAACTTGCACATTTCAGTGAGAGGGCTGTGAAATCATTTTTTTATGATGCTTGTTAGCACAGCTGTCTGAATCCTTAGCTTACATTAACAGTGATATCAATGAGGCTGTGCTCTTGCACAGTAGTAGCATTTGGTGGTTTATTTACAAGAGGTAAATTCCATTTTCTTGATGACTCAGTGGGTATCTTTGAGAACACATCTGTACTTCACTTGCTTCTTCCTTCTTGCCTCCTGTGATTCTAAGAAAGTTCCAAGTTTATGCTTAACCAGCCTTGTACTTCCAGGTAACTAGAAGTCAGTGGGATTGTGTCCTTCATGCACTGATAACTTCTATTTTAAAAGCTTTTATGTAAAACCAGTAGAGATAAATTTAAGAACCCAGAACCCAGCATGCTGCATCAAAACCAGGATGATAACTGACAGCTTAAAAAACGGTCTAAATTTTGACCTCTGAAAATTGTGACATAATACTTGTTTTTCCCCTTCTGACAACCTGGTATTAAAGTGCTTAAACTTGCCAGCCCCACCTACCAGTCAGTTCTTGCCTGCAGCAAGCTTCCTGTAAAGAGGGTCCTCTGGCAAATGTAGTTCTAAACCACAGGAATTTTATTATTTTTTTTAGGCATATGATTAATCAGCTATTTCTAAATGAAGGACTAACTAGTTACTTTATGCATTTCTGGATGTTCTTATTTTCTTAATCTTTATGCTATGCTGTAAATAATAAATAAATCATGGAGGATTTGTTTTTAGTAAAAAATAACAAAATGTCTTGTAACACCAATCACCTTTCAGTGTATCAGTTCAGGAATGGGATTGTATGGTTCTGTCCTGTGGCTCTGACGAACACAAAATGCTTACTGAAAGAGCACTCGTGTCACGAAGTAGCAGAAACTATGACTTTAGCACCATATTTAGTTGTAGTTCTGTAACTATTATTTAAAGACAAGAATAGCACACCCGTGACTGGGGATATACACAGCTCGCCAGCGCTGGTGGTTTTGATTGCTTTTATTTGAGTGAACGTGGGCTGGGACATCACAGAAGCCGTGTTCTCTTATTGCTTTATAATGCAGGATGCCTGTTAGTTTCCTGCAGTGTAAGAGCAGTTGACTTCCTTCTTATGTTTGGTTTGTAAGATCTTTGGGACTGTATTTTATTATGTGTGTGGGCATGACAATAAAGTGGTAAGATTTTTCTTATAAATGAACAGAGCTCCAGTAGGAACAAAAGGGGAATAGTGTGTGTCTGTGTACTATTCCCTTAATTAGGGCTTCAACCACAAGTTGAAGTCAGCAAAGGTCATTCCATTAGTTTCACTTCCCCACGTTTTTTTCATACAATTAGATAGGTGAAAAATTACTTCTTAAGAAAAAATGAAATCCAAGATACTCAAAAACTAAGGGGTAGGTTCTGCTAACAGGCAGGCAAGCTACTCCATACAAATCCAGTTTTAAGCCTTGCCTCCTTCAAAATTCATGACATTTCAAAATATCTGTAGAAACATTTAAAGTCCCTGCAAAGCGAACTATCTCTTAATCAGGACTAAGTGGCTGCATCTTTTATAAGTTCAGAAGCAAAGCAAAGATTTTTACTAATTTGGCGGGGGGTGGGGGGTGGGGGGTGGGTCTGCAGTCTGAAGAAGTTAGATTTGTTTCCCATTATACCAGTACTGACAGAATCATGGATCTGCTCAGGCTGGGAAGACCTTGTGGAGCCTGTGGTACATGTTCTGCTCAAAGCAGTGTCAGCACTGAATTCAGACCATGGAACTTGGGACTGTCAAGTCTAAAGCACCTTCAGGGATAGTGATTCCACAACCTTGCCGTCAAACCTGTTCCAGTGCTGAACTGCACGAAGAGTGATTTTTTTATGATGTCCTTTTGGAACCTCCCCTCATTCAGATTATAGCTGTTGTTCCTCATTCTCACACCATACAGCTCTGGGAAAAGACTGGCTCTGGTCTTCCTGGAGCCTTCTCCTCTCCTGGCTATACCAGCCTCCTTCCCTCCGTCTCTCCCGCTAGGTCATGTGGTCCCGCTTTCTCCAAAAATGTATGATTTTTTTGGAGTTTAGAAACTTTCATGACTAAAAAAAAAAAATAAATTAAATATATCAGCTCTATTTTCAGAAGGCTTACAATCAGTTAGGTCGGAAGGAAGCTGCAAAAAATAAAGATGATCTTTTGCTTGTAAGTCACTTGAAATCTCCCAGCTGGGTCACCCTGCTGGAGTGTGATGATAAGTTGTGGTATTAAAATAGCAGCAGTAGAGCAGAAAGCTTAGGCAGTCATACAGCCACGCTCCTGTGGCAGTGCACAGCCAGCTATCTAGGGCTGGCGGAGTACTCTGCTTTTTAAAAAACATTTTTCTTTTACCATTCAACAAAGAGAGTTAAAAAAGGAAACAGAGACTTCTGGAAAGAAAGAAAACACATTTCCCATAAGGGAAACCTGCAGTTATCTGGTATGATTCCTTCCAAAAAAAAGAAAAAAAGCTCCAAGTAACTGATTTCCTCAGTAGCCCTCCTGAGTTCACTTGAGTAACTGGAACTGTGATTGGAAAAGACATTATAACTGCTTAGAATTTTTTTTTAAAGTAAGTTTGTTTCTCAGGGGAAAATGGAAATTCATCAGAGAAGGTGCTTTGCCTGACAGTATTTTGCTTTTCATTTGAAACTCTAAACCTTTTCATAAAGGTGTGGCTTTCACAAAGAAAAAGTAAAAAAAAAAAAAAAAGAACCTTTTCAAATGGGTTTTTTGATGGCAGTTAAGAGTTCTGGTCAGGTCACAGGTGACAGAAGAAGCATTTGATCCAGCAGAACCAGGTGGATGCTCTGCATAGTCACTTGCTTGGAAGATTTGGAGCTGGCCCTGGAGCTTGAACCCACCTGTGTCCTCAGAACCCACCTCAGGTCCTGCAGCTGGTACTCCTGGGTGTCTGAGTCTCTATTCTTTACTGCACAGGAACTGGGAATCAAGATTTTGGTTTCACCTGAATCTGAACTAGAGAAGGGAGAAGTGCAGGACAGGGAGTGTGTTTCTTCTTGTCTTGTGGAAGACACATTGTACCCTGCTAAAAGTTTTCAACATAGGTGGCTTCACATCAACCCTAGCAATCCCCTCTGAAGCACCAGCTGCAGCTCCCATCACTAGCATCTCTTCATAACGTGCCCTCTACATGAAGGCAAGTAAAAAATCCACAGCATATAGTTCTAAATATTGGGAATTACAGAAATAATATTATTTGCATTTTCAGAAACAGTAATCGAGGTAGTCATATCCATTAACAGTCTTGATATAATACAATTTTTATTTTTTTTTTTTTTAAATCTAGCTGTGCCTTGTACTGGGGAACAGGCACAGAAGTTGTACTGTGGTTAGAGAGAGGATGTTATGTTAGGAAAATTTATCCCTACTCGGTGCTGGCTGTGTAGAAAATTGTATAGCTAAAAGCTTTAGACAGGAAGACAACAAAATGTTCCCAGTACTCTGTATATACTAAGTATTCTCATAAAATCTCAAATTTAAAGTCAATAAAGGGTTAGACACTTTTATCATCCACAGTCATTTAGGTTTTGTGCTGAACGAATAAATTATTCCTACAATTTGTTACACTTCTAAAATGTTCCTCTGCTCTGGTTCTAATTCTCATTGAACAATTCTAGTTCAGTCTTCCATATATTGTTTAAGCAATTGTGCTTACTTGACAAAAAAAAACAAAAAAAAAAGAACAAACAAAAAAAAACACATTGCAAGGCACAGGTAAGATGCACAGTGAGACTGTGTAGCTAAACAATGTGGGACTCCAGACTCCCTGATCCATGGAAAATCCACACACAGGATATCTTAACAGTAATATAGAGTGAAGTGAAATCTGGGTATTTTTACTGGGGACATGTCATTTATACACAGTTGTTTGACAACATCTGCAGCATAACATAGTTAAGCTCACTTTGCTTTAGCTGGCTGTCTTTTTTTGTTTTACATTATAGTATAGTCCATTCTTCTCACTGTCACACATTCAGTACAGCCAAAGATTTTGGCCTATGATAAAGATACCTATTCCAGTAATGAGAAAAAAATAATATCTATACATTTTTAAAGGCTAATTTCAAAATCAAGGTAGAATTATTAAGAATATTTCAGATTTTTAAAGCAATTTCTTGGGGGGGGGGGAAGTATTTTAAGACTTGAGGTCTTTCTATAAAAAATAATTTTGTCCTACTTAAATTTTAATTTATCTATAGTATATGCATAATATAAAATAATGTAATAATAATTGGATCAGAAATTAAAAAAACTTCAACATTGCTTAAGTATTGGAAGATTCTTTAGTATTTTCAAACCTATTATGATGAAATTGAAATGATCTTACAATATGTCATTATTGTAATGGAACGAGATTTTTCAGTGAATATTTGTTGATGTTTTCTGACAGGCTTTATTGAGGAGAACAAATAAAACACCAGTCCATTGTTTCCATTGTTATTCATATAGAATTTCTAATAGTTTAATAATACATTGCACAATTATTCTGTATAATCTCTGTAGGAATCTGGTGAGCTATATTCCTCCAGGTACAACACTTCATAGGCAGGTTGTCAACTGTTGAAAAATAACAAGTTGACAACAGTTTGAAAAAGGATACTGAGCTAATGGAGCAGTGGCAAAAAACTTGTGTTATTAAAAGCATGATATATGAGGGGAGGAAAGAATGGGCAGAACAGTGTAACATGAAAAATGAATGGGCATTTCATTATATAGGACTTCCGTGTTTTCAAACACATTGCTGCCTGCAAAATCCTGTGTGAATACTGAAAGCCGTTTGTTGGCACCACACAGAAATGTCAGATGCTTATACCTTTTCTTTGCAAGAAATTTGTATTGATGTCTCTCTGGTAAATTTTCAAATTGCAGAGCTAGACTAAATAAAATGTAATTTTCTGAATAAATTAAGATTTTATGCTGTCATCTGAATTACTGATGTCATCCAGTATAATATAATTTTTAAGCTTCTCTTGAGACAGCCTCTTCAATTTTACTTACACCTGTGGCTTAATAAAGGACAGAAGGTCTTCCAAAGAACGTAGCTCCCAACGGAACAGTGCTGATTTTCAAGAAGAGGCTTGAAAATTATTTCAGTGTTTCTAGGTAAACCTCCAGGTCTTGTAGTTTTTAATTTGAACAGGCTTTTTGACATGCAGGTATCAGCTACCATGGGGAGCAGCTTTTGTTTTATAGCTTATACTCTTCACCTTGTAACCTTACACAAGACAACTAAAATTGGTTTAATTTTATTTGTTTAGTTTGTGTAACTCCTCCAATTTTCACAACTGGTTTGATGTACAGTTTATTTATTCCCTCTGTTGCTAGAATAAGTGCAATATTCCATAGTGATCAGTGGACTATAGAAACATTATAATGAATGATTTGGTAAAATACTTGCAAGGGAGCTTTTTAAGGGTTGAAGATGTATTTTTAATTCAAGTATCTTGTCTCCCTCAAGTTAGCATGTTTATATGGAGCTTGTTCAGAACTGTTCTGAATTTACTTTTTTTTGTTATTGTTGTTGTTATTCCTCTCAACTTTTTTCCCCCCACATAATAGTCAATTAATGGATAACGAATGTATGGTGTGATGTCATAAATCAAGCCAATCTGTAGTTGAAACACCCCTTTCGGATAAGCAGAGAGAGAGAGTGATCTTTCACTATAGTAGTTCCTGAATTTGAGCATCCTTTCTCAAATTCAGCACTTCTGCACTCCTTTTGGGGTAAGCAAGAACTGAGCAATCCTTTCTTCGTGGGGCATTCGTGACTAACAACTGTGGGAAGTAGACAAGGGGCAGCAGGTCCCTTGGCTGAGCATTTGCTAACTCGCTGGCTCCACCCTGCTGGTGTGTGTACACCAGGTCCACAATGCCTCTCTAGCAAAGCTGTCGGCCATCCACCTACCTTGAGGGCCGTACTGTTTTCTGGCGACCACCATTTCTCAACCTTTCCCTCTAAATGGCAAACATATTCACCTTCAAATAGCAGCTGGCTATATTCTCATGCTTTGGCTTCCAAACCAGATTCTTGCAGTGTTGAAAATGGCAGTCTTGTCTCCCACATGGACGTCTTGGTAAGGCTGACAGATGCAGCCTAAGTGCTGTCATCTTACAAGCATGTTGTGACATACATGGTTTGAACATTATTTTAAATGTTTTTGCAGTTTCTGAGCAAAAATCTGAGGACAGATTTGGGAAAGCATGGTCACACTTTTCATACAAGACCCTCAAGTTAGAAACCCTTTCCTTCCCTAGACAGAAGCTTTGTGAAATCTTTAATTTTTAATTTCAGATTAATATCATTAAGGATTTAAAATATTTTTGAAGATAGGTGCCTAACTGCTACTGAGAATGGGTATTCCCTGGGGTCCTAACTCTCTGTTTATGTCTGAAAATGTATAAAATACACCAGTCAACTGGTGTGAAAACAATTTGTTTAAGCAAATGGCTAGCAATTATTCATTAGACTTCAAGGCTCAGAATTAAACTTCACTTAAACACTCTGCAGTTCTATTTTAAACTGGTGAAAAGTCAAATAGGGACATAGAAGAATAGAAAACATTGACCTCACGCATTCTTTGAATGTGTGCTTCAAAATTGCAGCTTTTCACAGAAACATCATTCATGTCTCATTAATTTATGAAATACACTAAATATTAACCCAGAATAATCACGCTGGAGATCAAAGCATCAAATTTCCTGGAATTAATTTAATACTGGAAGTTTCTCTGAGAAAAGTAGTGCAAATAACATCCTGAGTAATTCTTTTTTACTAAACAAACAAAAAAAATATATTAATTACAACTGACTTAAATTTTCAAAGGAGTATGCTTGCCCAAAAAGTAAAGTTATTCAAGTGTCCGTGACTATATAGTATGGGGCTTATATACCGTATTGTATTGTTTTGTCTGAAAAATGAAAGACAAAATCTATGGAAAAGTGAAAAACTTAATTTGAACATTTTCTAGATTTAAACTTCCAGGTTTTCATTGCCAGCTTTTTTATTTGGTGTGGTTTGGTTTGGTGTTTTATTTTTCAGTTTTTTGAATGTAACACTTTTTAAATTGTAACATTTAAACCTTCTAGAACCGGAAAACTTTGAAAAGGAAAGCATTTCAGCTGGAATTAAACTACCTACTTTGCAAGGCAAAAAATACTTTCATGTTAATTTTGCTGAGAGAAGTGTGGGGAAAATAATTTCAGTTTTATCCAGGACTTTATAAAAACCCCAAACCAAACCCAAATATCCCTACCTTTATGGAACCCTGAAAAAGTAATACAGTGGAGCTGGGCAGGCAGTCACGCTGAGAACAGGTAGGATTTTCAAGCTCACAGAGTTAATGCCTACAGACCAGCGTAAATCCTGTTTATCCTCTCAGGTGACGAGCTAGATCAGACAGATTGTATATAAAGATCTTTCCTGAGTCCTGCATTTAACTGGTTGGCAAAAATTGCCTTCCTTGAAAAGCTCATGGTAATTGTAGGGGTTACAAAACAAAGCAAAGTGAAGTGATTAGAAAAACATCTAAGAATGAGGTGACTGAAATTAAGTTCAGTCACACGAATCTTCACAGAAACTTGTGTGGTTTGAGTTGTCACTTATGCAAATATATTCAATTTATTATTTTGTATTGTGGCTGGCTTCTATTAGTAAAGTTGTGTTAGTATTCATCCACTGCTTGGGTTTGGTTTTTTTAATATGGAGATATTGGCAAGCTCAGCCACCCTCGAATAAATTCTGTGGTTTGCAGTGGGCATGTAGAAGAATCAGCATCTATAAGCTCATGTATTCCAATAAATCCACATACTGCTTTAAGTACCTGGAGAACGCCGGTAGTTTTATGTGGTGTGTCAGTATTGCATGTCTTATAAACTGCATGACTTCAGACCTTGCATATCACCCCTTTGTTGAGGATACTGTTGGGTGAATCAAACTGCTATTCAAAAGTGTTTGTGGTCGGTATCATTAGGAAAAGGCGCTACACTGGCTAAAATGCCGTTCAGCATGTAGATTGCTTTGGATTGGTCCCTAGCTCAGTTATTTGGGCACTTCTCTTCACCTGAGTTTCCATGTTCTAAGACAGGAATGCTGACGTCGATAGTTGTAATGTGCCTAGAAAATGCCACCCAAGAGGTACGTAACGTTCAAAGACTGACAGTTTTGCTAAGGATTTTTGGTCTCCACTGCACGATTGGACACTGATAGTGAGTGGCATTAGAGAAATGAAGTTGGAGTACTAATAACATTTGTACCAATGGTCTGGTTAGTGTAGTGTTGCGTTAAGGAGTTTAGCTGATTTCTAAATTTACAATGTGTTTATAACAAAAAGATTTTGATGAAATGGTTATCTGCTTACATCTTTTTTTAGCCACATCTTGAGCCAACTCAAATATCAGGCACAAAGGGAGTTAAAATATTATGTGCTAGAGTTTCTGTTCACATAATTGTAAGTTCCAAAGACCATCTTAAATTAGAAAAGTAGCAACAGTGCTGAGCAGTCATTTGCCCACTTTTTTCAGAGTAAGCTCTGAAAATGTATATATGCAGATGAGTTAAGTCTGTTGAAAAAAAAAATTACTTCAGATAAAGTTTCACTCTCACAGTTGTCACTCTCGCAGGGTGGCTATTTTGTCCATCAGAGCATAGATTATGCATGAAAGCTGCAACAAATGAGTCCATGTTTTCTTTCTGAGTGTTTGCCCAATCCTTTTGCTCTCATCTGAAGATATTCTCTTTTCTTTGATTTTTCCCATTTAGTTTTGGCAAGTATTAAAAAAAAACCCAAACAAACAAAAAGTGAGGTATCACCATAGAAATGGAGGCTATCAAAGAGGTTTTTACAGTGTTTCATCTCTTGGAGAGTTTTGAGTGAGCATCCTTCTCTAGACCTTTACTCTTGCAAATTAGACCTTGAAAACTTGCTAGGGATTTTGAGACATTTGATAGGATTGTTTCATTGGCCTGAAAATATCACTATTGTTAGATTTGTGGTCCAACAGAGGAAAATTTTCTAATGACCATCAAAATGAAAACTTCCTTTTAACCTGTAGGAAGGAGGGAATAGCTTTGTTACCCTTTTTGTTGTTTGCTTTTTACCAGAGCTAGACCCTAATCTGCCTGTCTCCAAATACATGGCATCAGAAGCCAATGTATTAAAAAAATGGCATTCACTTAAATATTATAAAAATCTATTCTTTTCACAATCACAATGTAATTTACATCCTGTTTTTTTCCCTGAGAATTGCTAAAAGTCTTTGTAAGACTCTCAATTAGTCAATCAGTAATGTCCATTTCTGGCTATTTCATTTTCTTTCCTTTCACAGTTCTTTTGTTTCTAGCAGTACAACCCTGAGGACTTTTGATTATAAGATCTCCTGACTACAACTTATGAGCCTAATAGCCATCACCGTGTATTTATGATCCTATATCACACTTCAGGGGAAGTTTTTGTGGCTTGCTGGCTGGCTTTGTTTGCAGTACTCAAAGCCCTGGAGACATCAGCATTTAACTGTGCTTTGAAATTGCTGAAGTGTGTTGTTCCACCAGATTGGGTGGCCTACACAGCAACTCTAATAACAAATGGCTCTGGGTTTTTTTGTGGGGAAGTGACCGCACATGCATTGTGTTGGGGTTGCCTTCTGACTATTAGGCAGTAATTTCTGAAGAAAAGAGCCTGCTGTTCTCTCACTTCTGAAATGAAACATGAGTATAACCTGGAATGAACCCATGTCTTATGTTTTTATTCATTGTTTGTTGACCCTGTGGTCAACCCTCTGTCACTATGATTAATCATTCAGGCTCCAGTTGTCCAAAAAGACAATTCAAGCCTTTTCTGCAAGCGAAAACAGGGGTGGAAGGAAATAAAATAAAGTATTAATGAAACAAAATGGGTTAATCTTTGACATGATAATTTATACCTGGGCTAGCGAACCAACAGGAGTGCTCTTGTATGTGAATGATTAATAGCTGCTACGGTTGCATCTGTGACAAGTGATTAATAAAGTTTGTGATTAGAAAAAATGCTTCCTTTTCTTTTCCTTAAGTGTGCAAATCTTGGAACTCCACTTCTGTCTGCACAGTGGTTCAATTACAACACAGACCTATTTGTAATTCAGTTGTCACTCACCGTTACTTATGCAAACGTCTTCGAAATGAAGTTCACTTGATCTGTTAAGGACTAAAGAACTGGGAAATCCAGCATGTCCCCAAAAGACTTTCTAGCCTATGGGGGAAAAAAATATGTCCGAGATGCAGCTGTTTCTTCAGAAGCATGTAACCTATCCACACAGAATTTGTTATGTATAAAAACGGTATTCTGGGACTGTACAAACTGGTTACCAGGGGCAAATCAAAGCTGTGAAGTCCTTCTGTATTTCATAGTTAGAACAATAATTTGCAGTAAATCTTCAATACATCCAGATATAGCTGTGGTTTGTTGGGTTTAGGGTTATTTTTCAGAAGTTAGATTGTGCTATGAAAGGTATGTAATCTGAATGGAAATCATTCACAGAGCTGTACATGACAACCAAGTACTGCTTTTTAAATCCATACATTCCCTTCTCCAAAAGTTAACAGTATTAGATGCAAATTTAGTAAAATAAAAAAAAAAAAGGTTTACAAGGCCCCCTGCAAAATGAAGTCTTTCAGAGCTCATTTTCAAAAGTATCACATACCAAGCCCTAGACTGTTCAAATTCTCATTGAATAATTAAACAGGTGTGTTGACATGCAATTATGTAGGAAGGTAAGAAGGGCAGCAGCGATTCAGGCGGGAGGTTCAGTAACCTCTGCATCCAGCTCCCAGCAGTGGGGGGTATGGTAGCAGATGCCTGGGGAAACAAGTGTGAGGGGGAAATGGGGCTTTCTTTGTTATACCTCCCCAGTTGCTAGTAATCTGGAGCCTCCTGAGCTGGAATTTGAATTCAGGCCATCATGTTTAATAGCTAATAGCATATTGTGAAGTCATGTAAGCATTTTTTTAACCCATTTCTATTTTGGTCCTCATGGCATCTTGTGACAGTTACTTTCACAGTTTCAAATAAGAATTGCATGTTTTACCATTTTAAACTTACTGTGTTAGCATTTCTTTGCCTTTCCTTCTAGTTTCTATTTCATGAGGAATAATGAATAACTGTTCTTTACGTTCTGTTTACTGTGCATGATTTTGTAGACCTGTTTCATGTTTCCTTTAGGTCATCTCTTTCAGGACAAAAACTTTTAGTGACTTCATCTTTTGTCTCATGAAATCTGTGGCACACATTCTAATTATCTGTTTTTATATGGGGCATTCAGTATCTGAGATAGATCCATCATGGATTTACACAGCAGTGTAATGATAATATTGAGGGTTTGCTCCAAATTTGTTTCTTAATAATTCCAGACATTCTTTTTGGCTGCCCTTAAGCCCAGAACTGGCGTTTTCAAAGCAGCATCTACAGTGACTACAGACCACTTTGTTTAGCAGTAATAGCCAGTATACGTAATCTGAGAGGAGTGTTTTGTTGCTTTTTGGTTGTTATTTTTAATGCTTTGTACTTTATTTAATAATTTTCAGCATTAATTTGCATCTTCCAATATTTTACTCAAATGTCAGTAAAAATGATGTTCAATAATTTTATGTCTCCCTATTTATGGGTAGCATACTTATTTTTCTTCTCTAAAGACATACATTCCTTATCAGAAAAAAGAAAATTTAATCTAAAGCTCCTCACGGGCACCCTCTTTGGTTTGTGTAATCTGCAGTTT
The DNA here is from genome assembly GCF_017639655.2 of Falco naumanni. NCBI lineage: Eukaryota > Metazoa > Chordata > Aves > Falconiformes > Falconidae > Falco > Falco naumanni. The sequence goes on from NC_054061.1 coordinate 15,723,459, forward strand.
AGGGCTGTAGATTTACAGGCTTTACACTTTTCTAGAAATCTAATAAGGTTGGACTGTTGTACTGGCACAGAAACCATATTAAAGGCCCTTTTCTGGAAATACCACCTCAGCTGATCATAATTCGTTGCAATAACATGAAGTGAGATTTGTCTTTCATGCACTTACAGATTAAAGTGTATAGAGTAAGCGACACTTACTCTAAAGTGACAAAGTAAGTGTCTTTGAGAAATGTGTAAGAAAGCTAACAAATTATTTCTTCCTTTGTAGGCATTAATCTAAAATGCAAGAAAAGAACATTGTCTCCCTGATTTATGGTAATGTAATAGCTAGCTTCAAGGAGAGGTTTTGTGAACAATATTTGTTTTATTTGTTTGTTAATATGTTTTGGTTGTCCTGAAATGTGTTTTCAAACTATTTTTGACCAGCCAGCAAAAGTTATCTTGGTAAGACAAAACATTTAATTTGACATGAAACACAGCATTTTATTTTTAGTTTTAATAATTTCAGAAGTAGGAATTTGGAAACTATGAAATTGAGAAAGGGAGATCTAAGAAGAGAAAGTTGTTGTTCAAAGTGTGTCAGCTGGTCCAGTTGCGAAGGGTATCTGTGTTGCCTCTGAGGTCCAAGGTCTAATCATCCTACTGTAATAGCACTTTTACAAATAATGATGTTCTCATTATCTCTCTGGAAAAATTAATAACAGTCTATAATTTGAAACACCCATCACAAAAAAAGGGAAGGACCCGACTGTGAGTCACTGTTCCAATATGTAGCTTCTTAGCTAAGTGTAAGAGCTTCAGGAAAGACATTTGAGAGAAGCAAATGTTGCAACAGTTGAGTAGTGTGCGCCGACTTCGTATTTCATCAATAAATTAATCTTCTATTATTAGTTTGGTTTTCTTTTCTTTCCTAAAACAACATGATTTCCACAACATAACCTCATTTACTTTGCAGAACAAAATAGAAGTTTTTGATGCTTTGACCACTTAAATATTAGTTGATCTTCCTTGTTCATTATCCTACTGAGCTGGGGAGAAAACGTTCAGTACTCAGCATAGTGGGACTTTAGTCTGTGTGTTGAGAACTCCACAGAAGTTTATACCATCATGTGTCATTCAGATTTTCCTTCTGCCAGAAGCAGCCTGCCTCATTATTTTTTCAGTAAGGTATCTTCAAACAAACTGTGAAGTGGTATTAAACCCTTTATGGGTCCGTAAGTCTCTGGGCTCTTTAAGGTGTTTAACTACTGACAGTGATTGTGGAGAAACAAAGAGTGAGGAAGGGTTCCTTCCTTCCCCACCCCCCGTAGTAGTGGCATTATTTGATTTCCAGCATTTCTTTCAAACAAGAAACTGCCAGGAGTATTTCTTTCTTTATAAATAAACATGTGTCACTGTACTTCCAGAGACCATAGTATTTACATTTAGCTGTTGATATTTTAATTAACAATTTAAGCACGTTGTTTGCCCTGCAAGTTCAATGGGAAAATCTCTACAAATAAACAGCAGTTCCCTCTTGGACAATCACTCTGTAAATTAGCTTACTTTGTCAATAAAGCGCATGCCTATCAGCCCCTTCAAGGCAGCAGGGGGCAAGGATGTTCATTTACTTAAGCAGTAGGTTATACTATTAGTGTGTGTGATTGCTGTTAATTAGGATATGTGTAGATGTCTCTGTGCTGCACAGTTTGTAACATAAAACCTTTAAGTATTCAGGCTATTAATGAAGTCAATAAATGGTTCTATTAGGAGACTTTTTTTTTTGTTTGATTACTTCCTCTCTGTTTTGCTATTATTTATTATTATTATAATAATACAGTAGTCAAAACACAACTAAGGGCTATACGGAAACAGTAGAGCAGAGGGTTTGACTTGAAGAATCTGCAGGGGAAGGGACTGTATATACCAGTGTTCATCCTATAATTCTGAAAGAGGAATGCATGTACAGTCCAGCTATGAATTATAAGTGACTTCCATCATTCCAATTTGATATTCAGTTCAGTGTTTAAATATGCTTTTCATATCCCTTTGACTTGAAATAATTTAAGCATTTGCTTAGTTTTCTAAATCCATCACAAATGGTCTCACTTGCGTTTTCTTGTAAACAAGGTTATGTGAGTATATATTTGAAAGACCAGACTGTATGAATATGCATTTCTAATTTAAATTTTAAAACTAAACGTCTATAGCAAATTCTGATTTAATAATGTCTGGGCTGTGCCATGCTATTAGCTACATATGACCTCTCCCTGACACCAGTAGCAGGGTCAATTCAAACTCTTGTCACAGTAAGCATGTTTTTCAAATATCTAATCTAAAGGCATGTTTCTGTTTACATGGAAAAGATCATTTGAAGGGAAATACTGTTCTACAAAAAAAAATATAGAGTTTTATGTGAAAATTCATCCATTACATGAAAACAAAGTCATGGCATTAGAAGTCTGGCATCCTGACCATGGTAGCATAGTATAAGCACCTTCATGTAAGTTAGAGTTTTGTTTGTCTGAACATCACAGAGAAGGAAAGAAAGGCAGTGCCATAGGTATTTGAACTAGCAGAAAAAATAGTGTTTTTCTGAGCTTCTGGTGGTCATAATGTCTAAATGAGCTTGGAAATATATGCCCAGACACTCTGCCTTACTGCCTCCCAAGGGAGAATGTGACATGCCCCGTTTTAAACTATATGGATGCAACCCTAGAAAAGAGTATGATGAAGTGTTTACTACCACCGTGGGTAAAATTCAGTTCTAACCGGGGCTGAGATTAAACCTTAAAGTTTTAATTCTGCCCTAATAAATGCCCCCAGCACTACTACTCTCAATTTCACTGGAAATGGTGTGAAACATTAAAGGCCACGGTGGACAGAAGTGGTTTTTTATCAGCTTTAGGTCATGTTTTTATAGGAATTTTGAGCTTGGAATTGAATCTATATCAGGATTTTTAAGAAGTCACAAAAGCTCTGTGAACAATGAAAATGTTGGAAGGGTGGAGCCAGTTTCCTGAATGTAACAACAATTTTTTGGGAAATTCTGTCTTGTTCTGTGGAAAAATCATTTCTTTGAATAAGAAATCACATTTTCTCAGATTGCTGGTAGTAAAACCCAGAAAAACAAGGAAAGAAAAAAAAACAAACAACAAACAATGGAAGCAGAACTTCTCCCTTGGACTTGTTCAGGGCAGACTAGGCTGTTGTGTTGAGGAGCCTGGTTTACAGGGTCCCTGGGCAGGCAGCCCTGAAGGGCCAAGGGCTCCAGGAAGGCCGGACAGTCTTCAGGAAGGAGGTCTTCAAGGGCGCAGGAGCAGGCTGTCCCCGTGTGCCAACAGACAAGCCGGCGGGGAAGACCAGCCTGGCTGAGCAAAGAGCTTGGGCTGGAACTCAGGGGAAAAAAAAGAGAGTTTATCACCTTTGGAAGAAGGGACAGGCAGCTCTGGAGGGCTGCATGGATGTCGTGAGGTTATGGAGGGTGAGGATTAGAGAGGGGAAAGCCCAGCTAGAACTCAGGCTGGACACTACCATAAAAGATAACAACAACTATTTTTACAAATACATTAGCAACAAAAGGAGGGCCAAGGACAATCTGCATCCTTCTTTGTATGTGGGAGAAAACACAGTGACAAAAGATAAGGAAAAGGCTCAGTTATGGTTGACAGTTGGACTGGATCTTAAAGGTCTTTTCTTTTTCCAACCTAAACGATTCTATGAAGTGTCTCCTAGAAGTTGCTAGGCATCAGCCTTAGCAGAGCTCTTTTGAATTTGTCAGCCATTGCCAGGCACGGCAGCAGATGTGTTTGTAGAGGAAGTTTTCCAGCCATCAGGCTTTGCTGAGCTTCTACCTCAGCTGAGCTGCTGAAAAAATGCTGGGCTGAGCTTCAAAGCCATATTGTGGAATTCAGAAGATAAACAGGGCCTCTTTGAGCTCAGGAAGGATGACTAAATTTCAGAAGACAACCAAGAACATTAAAGATTCCTGCAATCAGAGTTAAAACTCCATCCCTCGGACCTTGTGTTGAGACTCAGTGCTCAGAAACTGAAGAACATGACCATTGCGAGACAGAGAAAATAGAAATACTGTAAGCCATCAGTACACTTGAAGAATGTTTTTTAATCTATACTGGTGGCCATTTAATTTCAACAGAAACAAACCCATGTCTTTTAAGACCCATATTTTGAAACAGTAGTTGCTCACCTTTTGACAGACTCTTTGAAGTCACAGAAGTAATTTACTTGCAAAGCGTCACTCCACATTGAACTCAGCTGCTGGTGACACGCAGAGTGGCAAGTTTTGGGTTGTTTCTGAAAATCCTTTTCCATATACATATTTTGCCCAATAACTTTGAGTTTCCATAAACAAATGCTGCAGTATTGAGTCAGTGTGATCTACAAAGTCATCTTAGACTATGTATTGTAGCAAGTCCAGATATATCTGTACACAAGTCGTTACAGCATTGATCTTAATCTCTTAAGAAGAGATGTGTTTATACTTTCTGGGATGAGTGGTGAAATGATTTTTACATGGATCAGTGAAGATCTCAATAACTGCCATAAGGCTTTCTCTACTTTATGCAGAAGATGCAGGGACTGTTCTGACAACAAAAGAAAAGAACAGATTATTGGAAACTGTTCTAGAATACCTTCTAACAACAAATTTCTTAATATGTTTTCTTTGTTAAGAAATCTGGACACATGGGGAATCATACAGAGATTTTGGAAATTTTGCAGAAAAGTCTTACTGTAGTCTTACCTGTTAGAACAAATACAGGTTGCTTGATTACAACAGTAAGCTAAAGAGTATTTTGTGGTTTTCAGTGTATTATTGACAGTTCAAAATCATAAATGTCAAAGAAAAGCAGCTTTGTGTATTCACACAATAAATTAACTGTGCTTTAAATTTGAGATAAGAATGATACTCTGTTCAAAAAATATTTTTTTTTCTTCTGCTGTGGTTTCTCAAAGAGCATCAGTGTTTCAATGAAAACACTTTTCATTCAGCATGGATGCTCATTAAGAAACCACACCAGAAAAAAAATAAAATAAAAAAATCCCCAGATTGTGGAATAGCATTCCCAGTACTTGTACAGCAGTACTAAATGGGTGAGAAATGGTCCATTGGCTACTAAACTATTTTCATTGCAGCAGTGTAACTCTATTAGAGATGTTTGTACTAAACATAAATTGTTTGAACTTTGACAGTGTATTAGCAGCTTATAATTTTATCTTTGAAAAACTGCCATCTGTATGCAAATATAAGGAAAATGGGAACAATTGCTCTTATCCAGTATTGTAACTTAGTTCATGCAATTTCCAAGGAAGGATGCTGTAGACAAGATAGCTTTCAAGATCAAATTCTATGTAGCCAAGTTTTCAATCCCTTCCCTAACAAAATAGTTTCAGAACTACAGAAGACATTTCATTTTATCAATCCTGAATATGTATGAACATTGAAGCAAGTCCTCAAGAAATGAATATAGGTGTATTCTTCAGATGAAATGGTCTTAATATGTTTTCCTAATACAGGAAATTATCTTCTTGACAACTGATCTCTTGCATATTTGTTATATTTTCACATGAAGCTTATTTTATTCTTTTTTTTGTTTAGACTTTTCTCTTTGCTGACTCTCCATCCTTTGAGTAATGTGTACTGATTTTGTTTCTTGTAAGTCAGAGGAAATGAAGAGATAGAACTGATGTAAAAGACCAAGAGAATAATACTGAGCTGAAGGTTGTTGTAGTTGACTCAGCCGACATAGACTGGTAGACAGATTAATATATGGGTAGGTGGATGTTGTTGAATATTCCTGTAGCATTTCAAGGGCAAAATTTGTCTTTTGTGAAACACTGGGAAGCTGTGTGTACAAACTCACTCAGAAAGGACAAAAGAAGCTTTTGAATAATTACAGAGATGAATACACCAAATGGTTCTGTTTTCTCATGGGTCAGAAGGAGGAGGAACCTTACAGTTTCCAGGAAACTTGTTTGAAGTTTCGAGCTCCTAAAGGAGTGTAGTTCTTGATTTCATATCCAAATTGTTACAGGTACACCTGTTCTTGGAAACACTGATCAAACAGATACCAACTTCTCTGACAATAAAACCAGAAAAACTTATGTTAGGATACTTCTGTATCGCTTAGATCCTACTTCATACATAGATTCCTATGCGGCTCTCATAAATGCTGCGGTGGAGAGATGGGATGCAGCCTGATGCGAGCAAATGTCAATTTATTGTATAGAAACACAGGTATATATATTTTCAGAAGTCGCACATTTTAAACAGATTGGTCCTTTTGAGCTAAGCATTGCATACTAGGCAATCCCCGATTGGTGGTTAACTACCATCAATCAACAGCAAGGTGTTATCTTTCCTTGGCGCCATCCGTCCCCCACTCCCCTATGCTCTCTCAGCATGACTCATCATGTTAATTGTTGTCTAGACAAGCTCGAGCACATTCCCCTCAGTTAACTGATTGCCACACATGGTCCTAGTTTCCAGCCCACTCCTGCACATAAACACTGTAATATTTAAGTTTCTTCCAGATACATCCATGACTTTGGTTTTCAGAGTCATTCTTCCTTTACTACTGCATGCTATCAGAGCAGAGGAAGTTAACATTACATTATCTGAAACACGATTTTCCAAGCCAGATCAAGCCATGAAATCCATTGACATAGATTTCTTCTTTAACTGACCAGTCCCTGATGATTCAGAAGAGTATGAAATATCTGTGATGCTTGATTAGGCCTTAGGTCAGCCAGTTACCTTCAGTCAGCATCCGACTTCAGAAGTCTTTGAGAATTCTGTGCTCGATATGACCCTAGCTAGCTGTTCATATTGATATTTAGTCTAAAATTGAGTCATGCTTTAAGGCAATTCTGATTTGATGTTCTGTAGTTTGCACCATAGTAATGGTTAATCAGAAAGTTAAGCACAGTAAATTAAAAAGCCTTAGAAAGAAGTCAACTCATGCTGTCGTTTGACAAAAATGTTTTACAGATCTCTTATTACTACAAAGGATTACAGTTTACTATCAGCAGCAGTTTGAAACCAGTCAGGAAATGGAAATACTGAACAGCTAACTTCTGAAATACAAGAAGCACCTGCTAATTGTATATTACATCTTCAAATGAAAAGTCACATTTTTCATGTCTTCCCTAACATTTGTGGTATTGAATTACTGACTTCATTTTCTGACCTAAAATAGGATGTCCTGACACATGGTCAGCTTGTGACAGTGATAAATTAGTATTAATGTACTTGTTTGGTGTTCTGTCAAGGATGATTGGGTATGGGCTGTTAAACTTATGATCTCCTGCTTTCACACAGGCCAGCACTCAGAGGGCAAATAGGAACATGGGGAAAAGGAGTTGTAGGTTTGCTTTGCTGTATCTTAAATGAGTAACTGAGTAAGGGGTGTCAGAATTTTTTTTAATTCCATCGGAGTTTTGGGTCAGGTCTTTGTAGAACGTGATTCTGGTTATTTCTGCTATGTCAGTAAAGTCATCACACCGTAGAGGCTGAAGATCAGTCGGTAATCATCAGTAAATCAGATGTATTTGTTGCTTTTTATATCAACTCTCCTCCAAAGTTAAGAGTTCTGATTTCAGTCCTCAGGGTTGCTTTCCCCCCCCCCGCCCCCCCCCCTCCCCCCCCATTAAAATAGAAGCAGTATGGAAGAAGATCGGAGAAACAGAACTTGGAGAATCTATAGTTTATGTCTAGCTTTGTCATAGACCTTTTGCAGGAGTTTGCATCAGGCTTTTTCACCTTATAGTAAATAAATGTTGATGAAAAAGAGCTTACAGTCCCAGTCGTTTATTTCTACATGGCATTTTGGCTAAATTAGTTTAGTAGGACCATCTACATTGTGACTGTACATTTCTGTATGGAAATACTAAAAAGGTTGTTATCATCCTGAGGCATGCAAATGTACAACATCAATTTAGTTTCAAGATATTTCGTAAACAAATGTATACAAAGTGCTTAAAAGTCCTTGGAATATAATGTTTCACAAAATCTACAAAGGGGTGTATAATAGTTGTAATCAGTGTAGTATACATATAAGACCATTTTGTATAATATGAAAGCATGTTTTTCTCTTAAGTTAGTCACCAAGAAACACTTGTGATAGTTATCAACTTTCTGTATGTTTATTATGGTGCAACATTAAGTAAACTGCAGAAGGATAAAATCAGTTTTGAAAGACCCATTTTCAGATGAAACCATTAAGTTATGCTGATAGTGATTACTGCGTTCTTTTCTAATGTAAAAAGTCTTTTTGGTCTTGCAGTGTTAAAAGTATTCTCCATTCCCTTTTCCTTAAGGGGGCAGTGGGGGGAGGGAGAACAGAATCTTCCCCTTCATATTCCACTGCTATCTACTTCAAAAGCATAATCAGACCCTTGAAACAGCACTACCACAATTAAATTGTAGACTGGGTAAATAAAGTATATATCTCATAGTCATTACTGAAATTTCTGTCTGTAGCATGTGAAAATAACGGTGATATTGTTCAACCCCATTTCAGAAGGACACAGCGACCCCGGGAAAGATTTGTGACTCTCACTAGTATTGTTTTGCTAAGTGGTTTAGTCAAGAAATAAACTGTCATCTGCCTGTAGCCTCCAACTTTGAAGCTTACTGATGTTCGTTTGGGATAGTCACAGGGAAATTCTGGATCAGATGTTGTACCATGTAAGCACCTGCCTTTGGGTATGAGGCAATGAGCCGTACTAATCACCAGTGCCGCCCTGCAACACCGGGCCTCGCCGTCTGCAAATAGTGCACCCAGCAGACCTGAACCCCTGTATTTCAGTTCTCTTAAAAGCACTTACTCTTGGCATCACCAAATCAGAAAAGGATTAAAAAGTGTACAACATGTAATTCTTTGTTGGTTTTGATAGATTTTTACACAGAGGAGGTAACAGATACTTCAGATTTGTCAGGACCATCACACTAGGGATAGATTAATTCTGGGGGAAAGGTTTCTTAAAAGCACGAAGTAACTTATACATGGAGATTGATTTGTAGAGCTTGCAGGCCTGCTTTACTTCAGCTCCACTGAACTATCTCCATGTATGACATTTTACTGTTCTTGACAGAGAAATGAGTGCTGATGGAAATGTAAATATCTTGGAAGAAACAGAAGTTGTTACAATTTGACAGAGCAAGCTTTAGAGGTGGAAGTGTCTTCTGCCTTTAGGCAGGTGCCCACGCTGCAGAGGGGGACCGCTCCAGGGCTACTGCTTTTCTGGTGCTTTTCTCATTTCACAAAATCGTGCAAATGGAAACGAGTAGGTAAGACTTAGTGTCGGCATCTTAAAGTTTAGTTATGAGCAGCTAACTCATCATGAAAAATGTCTACTTAGATTTAAAAAATTATCTTTATAGTGTTTAACATCCTTTCACGCTGCTCAGTGTATGTCATTCAGCTCGTCATTATTCTGATTTCAGTCATGTGGAAGTGCTGAAGTTAAAACACAGTGCAGTCACAAAGATTAGTTGCTTTTCCATCCCCTCCTAAGAATTATGCTTACCATGGTCTCTTTCCAAGTGTACATGTACAACTAAATGCTCTCATGACTCAAATTCTTAAGAGTAACTGAATTCTTCTTGTGGTCCACTAATGAAAAATGATGTATAAATGTGATTCCTCGCTGGAAATGACAGTTGGAGAAATTGGGTCATTTGTTAAGCTAGATCTAGTAACCAGACCCAGACTTATTTTTCAGATGGTATAGAAGATTATTGTGTATCAAAAGAAAAATCATGAAAAAGAGGCAGTGATGGCAGGGGTGACTGTTACAGAAGTTATCATCTTCTGACTTAGAAGGCTGATTTTATTTTTATCATATTGTGCAGTCTCCTCTATCTGGTCTGTAACATCAGTAGAGAAGTTTCTCTCTTCTTCCTCATTGATCATCCCTGATACATGGTTGAACACCTTATTCCTGTAAATCCTTCTGAAGTGTTCCACAGTGGCCTCACCCCATTGTTAGAAAGCTGCTGTGGTGCCTTTGTGTTGGGATCTGAAACTTATCAAGAATGTGCTCCCCTCAGATTCTTTAATGTACATTGTGAGGGGCCCTTTTTATAGTATCTAATGAGCTGTCCCACAAATGTGCTGCACATTGTCATCAATCACTTCAAGGTGCTCCTTATTCACTTTTCCTTTTCCTCCAAGAGACAGTTAGGTGAGAATATTTGAGTCCAGCAAGAAAAGTGCTCTCTATGTAAGCAGCCTTTTTCAAAGCTACTAGAAGGATGCACATGATTTCTCTAAGACACCAGTTAGTTAGCGGGTCCTGCTTGTACAAAGAGTAGTGCTTCATGGTCACCTTACCCTTATTGAGGAATTATTCTCTTTGAAATTTTCTGACAGGCAGTCAAGCACTGAAGAGCACAGAATTTCATTCTCCAGATGTTGTGTCTATGTTATAACCAGTCATGATGATAGAGGAATTTCATAGATGTCAAAGGCTGTAGGAGGTTGTAGTCAACAAATTATTTTTATTGTTGCAGTTGTGTAAAATGTTTGACATGTTAGATATTAGCATTAAGTAAAACATAAAAACTCAGAAGGGAACTGTATCATTACTGGAACAATCCTCGTTTCTTCCCAAAATAAAGGTAAAACAGTGAAGTATTTCCATTTAATACACAGAAAAGTTAAAATTTCAGTCCTAGTTCTGCCATAGAGATTTCATTGTTTGGACTAAAAATTTTAATTTATTGAGGTTTAGATTCTTTCTTTAAAAGGAGGATAATACTTGCCTTGTAGGTGATTAAAGGAACATTTGCTTCTATAAAGGTGTAAGTTGTAGCAAGAACAGTAAAAGGACTTCCAGGCATAAGCTGCTGTTTGTATAGTTTCCTTTGCCTTTTGATGAAGGTAGTCAAAAAAGTGATGGTAAATAATCCGATTAGGGGAACATTTCTAAATCTGTGCAATTACTTGTGGAAATGAAACCATGGTGTGCAGACAGGGTAGTGAATGAGCATCTAACTAAGAGGCCCAGGTGAATGAATTCGACCAATGCAGTTAGGGAACTAAAAAGAAATCTGTCCTTTCTGTACAAGAACTGTTGATCTAACTGATGGCCTGCGTAAGAGTGATATAACTTAGTCAATGAATGAAGAAATGTTTGTCCTACAACAAAGCCCCAGAGCCCATAATTCATACCATTTTGTGCTGTACCAACTAATATCAAATTTGGGAAAAGAAGGATACAGTCTTCATGTTCCTGGATGTTCTCTGCTTGACACTGTTGGTAGTCTTCTCAAAGAAAACAGGGCTGCAAGTCTTACATTTAAAGGAAAATAAGGCTAGATTCTTGCAATCACAACAAACTACTAGTGATAAAAGTTCAGCTCTGTATATTGCTTCATGTCAAGAAAAGTTCTATTTTCATTAGTGGTCAGTCTTAAAAGATTGATGGAGTTCACTGGATTTCAGATGATTATGGTAAAGATTTCATTTAGAATGGTGGGTCATCCGCTTATTGATGTTTTATCAGGCAATTTAAACAGTTACCATTTTTATTTGATTGTTTAGACCAGCACCATCCGTCCAGTTTTCTCTTCAATGAATAGAATATTGCAATGCTGGCCTGGTATTGAACAGCCAGTAATAGGTATATCCAGAGGTAGCTGTATGACTGCTCATTTATTTTATATTTTAATTTGATCTTGTTAAGGTTTGGCACTTTATTTCAGAGATTACCATTCGGCAAGTTTCTAAGAGTTGTGAAATTCTCTGTGCTAAAAGATGATTTGGAAAACTTCCAACCAAGGATTGCATAAAAGGGCTGCCTTATGGATGTTATAGTCAGGCTTCATTTAAGGATATCCTGTATGATCCTCAGTAGACCTTTAAGTGCTAGTTTTGTCTAATAAAATCCTACAGTTCTGTATAGCTGCTTGTTAGATTTATTTTTCTCTCTTGTGTAGCAGAAATTAAGCTGATGAAGGATGAGCACAACTTCCTCGTGCCATTGCAGAGATGGTGGACCAGTGTTACCTGACAGATGAGGAGAACCTTTGATACATAATAGATCGGTCCTCGCGCTTGATTTTTAATCACTGTCTTGCAGTTGAATTAAGTTAAAGCATCTTACGAGCAGCTTTGATGTAGCATAGGTAGAAAACAACCACACAGAAAGGAGTTGATTGGTTGTTGTGTTATATGAGTAGTTTCTATTTCACGTCTTTATCACGTAAACACTTTTGAGGTCCTAAGTGTAAATTATGTGGATGGTTGATACTGCATTGCCATTCAAGCATGGATATGTTTGTTACATTTAAATTGGTGAAAGTACAACATTTCTTCTAATTGTAGAAATAATCTACAGATGATTCCCTGTTTCAGATTGCTGCAAGGGAGTATTTTATTTTGCCTGAAAAGTGGTACCAGTTGAATTGAAGGCAGCGAGATCAAATGTGAGAAGAATATACCAGCATTATAAATGCCGTTTCTTTTTTTTTTTCTTTTAAAGTGTTACATACATAAATGGATTAGCTAACAAAGACCATTGAAGTGTGGTTTGGGATGCCCGCCTACATATTGTGATATGCATCTTGGTCAACAACAACAACAAAAAGGGGGGGAGGCTTTAGTCCCTTAGGCAAAGCTAATGTTGATGCTCATTAATTCATGGACCTTGGATTAGGCCCACTTTCCTCAGGGAGGTATTTGTCCTCATTCTTCACTCTTGTAGTTTGTATTCAAACTACTGTATCTTTCTGTCACTATGAACAAAGTTACCTTTAAAAAGTCATCTATGAATATCATCATGGAGACTGACTTTTATCTTAACCCTGTAGGTCAACAGTACAAAAAATAAGAGGATTCAGATTTAGGTCTCTCTGACCTTTTCAGACTACATGAATCTGCTTAATTTTTTTACAGCTGAAAATCATTTTGCAGGAGAAAAAAACAATTATTGCAGAACAGATCTAAGGAATGGAATGTGATTGTTGAAAACGGGAATTTCCCCCTTCAATTACCATTGTCAAAAGAAGATTATTTCACTACATTGCATTATCTCCATGTGCTTTTTTCACAATATTAGTAACACCACTGTGATTTGTTAACAAAATATTACCAGGAAATTAACCTGCTAGGAAATATTCTGGGGATTAGTGTGTTGCGTACTGCTGTCGGTCCTTACTGCTTCTGCACTCCTGCAGTACATGCTCAGCTGTAACTGGCTTTTTTTCCTGCCTTCACTGTTGCACTTTGAATGGTGCTGTACCTCAAAGCCATTTCTTCTTCGTTTGTATTCCACTAGATTATACAATTAGCTGGTTGGTGCATCCTTGTTAGCCAGATAGATTATTTCCATTTGGATTCCATCATTTTACTGAAAACTCATGAAAATGCAGATTGAGAAGCTTGGCAGATGAAATAAATAAATAGAAGTAAAGATATGTCGCTTAACCATTGGGCACCTCCAACTAGCCTTGCAGCTTCTTCGGGGAATGCTCTCCCAGCATAAAGAAACTCTCAATCAGTTTTGGTTACGTCTTGTCACAGACACAACAAATCCTTGGGCAATCCAGTTCTGCTTGGCGTTTCATAGTCAAAACAAGCCCTAGTGCACCAAAGGGAGCTGTGCGCGCTGTTAGCCGTCGGTACTGTGTCTCTATATGCTAAAGCATTTACTGCACAACAGTGTAATTACCTAGCCAGGTATATTTGACAGTATAATCGAATGCTTTCTTAAGGCTCTCACAAAAGATTTTGTTCTGTTAGCTAATTTACTGTGCACATTCATCCCGTGATTATCACAGAAGTAGCTGGTACACAACTCCCACATGCATTAGGTTTCAATAAAGATTGGGGAAGGCGCATTTCTGCTTTGAAGAGAGCCCCGAAAGATAAATGTGTAAAATTTAATAAGTAACTTCATGTCTCCTGAGTGTTGTGTCGGTTCCTTTTGCTGTCCCTTGATTTCTCTACAGCTCATTCAATGTAAAATACAGAGGATTAATGAACATGATGTTCATTAAGAACTTAGAGGTAAGAAGCTGTGAAAAATATTACTTAGTAAATAGGAGCAAGCAAAGACTGCAGAATTTGGTACTTCTGTTGGCTGTTGTTGCCTGACTTCAGCATATGGAAGGAAGAGCAGGGTAGGGAATGTTGCACTACAGTTTCTCACTGTAAATCTACTGGTACAGCTCTGGGTAATGCATGAGATTGTCTCCAGCGACAGCTACCGAGCTTGGCATCTTCACCAACCTTAACGCTGCATCCCACGCAACCGCTGCTCCTTGGTCTCTCCCATGAGCAGCTAACTCAGAACGTGTACTGCTCATGATCAAAGAGAAGGCAAAAAGAGGAATGAAAAGTAACAGAACTAAGGTGAAACGTAGGCATTTCTGGATCACCTTCTCATTTCTCGCCCTGTGCTGCCGCTGGCCCGAGGCTGCTCGCGGGTGAGTCGCCCCACGGTCAGCTGCGGCTCTGCCGTGACTGGGGGTGGCACAGAGATGCCAAAACTGTCACGATCTCTTCAGGAGCCAGGGCCATCTAGGTATAAAAGCTAGTAAGAATCCATAGGTGTGCAGATTTGTCCTTTGAATAATCCAGTCATTTAGATTTGGTCTCTGGAGCTATTCTAGAAATTGAAACTGAAGTCATTAATGCATATTGCTGATAATACCGTGACTAAATTAATTTGTGAATAGATGTTCAGTAAATAAATAAATAAAATAATAATCTTTATCAAAGGAAAAGAGCATAATATAACTAATGTCTTCCATGGTATGGGGAACTCCTGGCTTAACCGCTCTTCATAATGTTTTCCTTAAGTGTGAAGGGAAGGATGATCCAACTGACTGGATTAATCATAAATTTCCGCGGTACATTTATGGAAGGGAAAGGTACGTTCCAAGAGCAGGCTGAGAAAAAATTCATGCACTCATTAATACCTCTAAAGAACAAATCATTAATATCTCTAAAGAACAGTTCTGAAATAGAATGCTAGACAGTTGTTTTATGCCTAAGAATGCAATCATATTTATTTATGTATTTTAATAAAATTCTGAATATACAATTCCATGTTTACTTTGAACATGTATTATTGGTATTGGGATATGGAATGTCATTGCATTAGTTCAACTACATTGAGAAAGGCAAAGACTTTTACTAATGAAAGATATCTATTTTCTTTCAAGCACCTTTATCAGAACTTACAACAAAAATAGTATTACACCTATAATCCTTGTAGCCATAGTTTATCTTAAAAGCAAACGAAGGAACAAGAAACTTTGTGCTCCCTCACTGTCTGAGCCTGAAAAAAAAAAATATTAAAGTCATGTAGCCACATAATCTGACTTAAAGGAACAGGAATGAAACCAGCAGTCTTTCACCTGTGGGCTGCTTATTCAAATTCACTCCAGCCTAGGAGAGTCATAAAGTGATTACAAAGTCCGGGGGTTGTGTTAGTTGCCCAGGGTGGCTCTGAGTCACCGCTGGCTTCCATAGGTGCACGGGCACCTTTGCAGCACCCCCACTGCCTCCTCTTCAGTCTTGCCAGTTTCAGAGGGAAAAACCAAAAAGGATTAGTTTTGGTGGCTTGAATCATCGCTGCAGTTTTAGAGAAGAGCCTGTCACAGAGAGGAATTGCAAAGATATTTTCTCTCTTATTACGTGTGTTTTTACTGAACTTACAAAGCTGCCAAACCAATGACTTTGCTGAGCCCTGAAACTGTGTGTGAGCATGTGTGCACACATGTGCACACACAGCTTTTTTCCTTACAGATGCTGTTTTCCTTATGCTAGAAAGACGGTACAGCTGCTGTGTTGTCATTTTTTTATCACATTGCTCTATACTTTGATTGCATCTTTTTCAAATGTCTCCTTCTTAGCACAGGAAAAAAAGGCATTTCTAAATGTATTCAGTTAAGGAATTATTCTTGAATCAAATAGTTATTTATATCCATTCCCTAAAGATACTACTGTATATAAGGCAAAGAACCAGAAGTGATGAAGACAGATATTGATTATAACCCCCAAAAGAGCTAGAAGAAAACATCAGAATCTGTCCAGCTGAAATCGTACCATATCAGCTCCTGCAGGGTATTTTCATTGCTGCTGCTGTTCTTTCCCTCATTTTTTATTTTTATTTTTTTTAATTTGTGTCTTGCACAAGTAATGATGTTTGGTAATTAATATCTGATATAATTTACATGCTATAAGCAGCAGCCTCTTCATAGTTGTGTCTTAACTGTTGTCTCAAAATGGAGGTGGAGCTGTGTAGAGTAATGAAGCTGGGTTAATTAGCATTGATAATATAAAACTGTGGGTTGCTTTCAGGGGTGGTGGGTTGGTCCATGTAGATAAGGTGCAGGTGTGGCTGGTTCTCTTAAGTGGTTGAGAGTCAATGAGGTCAAGCAGCCGAGGAAGAAGCAAGAGAGGAGGGAGTATGCCCTGGATGGGGCTAGACGAGGAAAAGGCAGCAGAGGGATGGACGTGAGGAGTGTGCTGGTATGAGATGGTAAAAGACCTTGTTGCAGCCGGCTAGTTTGGAGAGTGCTGTGACAGAGCCGGAAGAATGGGATTTGGGATCTTAATCACTCTCATTTTTCTCTTGTATTATAAAGTCTTTTAAATACTTACTTTGATTTAACACAGTCTGCTCTGCTGCCATAGGATAGATAAAGGGAGCAAGTTAACTTAGTCATAGTAAAGTGGGAAAAAAAATTCAGTAATGACATTTAAATAGATGATGACTTTATGGGCCCCTTTTCATTAAAACTGTTTAGCAGGAACATATACTTTACCTAGAGTACAGGTTTTTTAGTCTTTTTGTACTCTCACGTTATCATAGCTAGAAAAAAAAATGGGGAATCATTTCCATGTCAGCATCAGAAGAACTACTACCACAGGTTGCAGGGCTGGCCACAGGTTTCTTGCTGTAGTAGGTACTGCAGTCCACCTTCCAACTGTTTTCTGTCTTTTCCTTACTCTCTGTACTCCAGCAGAGACATCCACAGTTCCTTGTGGTCCTTTGGAGGCTCAGTGTGGCCCTCTTAGTCATGTGTCCACACTTGTGTCAGTGCACATAACATGAGTGTGTTAAACATTATTAGTACATATTAAAAGTAGTAAGGAGCTAGTAGTAAAAGGCAATTAGGCAGATGTTTTCAGCTGCAACAAAGGCAATGTGATGTTCTCCCAGAATGTGAATGCTAGGGATTTTCATGGGGTGTTATATGGGAGATATATATATATATAATATATACACACCTGGATGGTAGCTGAGGTGGTAAAACAGTAGATAAAGAAGGAAGCTGTAAAAGCCTGAGCATCTGAGAGAAGCTCCTATGAGACCCAGGGCTACCACTTTGTGCATGGGTTCTGCCAGGTATCTCCTTGTTAGCTTCTGAGAAGAAAAAAAAATAAGAAAACCAAAAAAGTTTCTGCTAATGTTCTCTTGTTAACTGGATTACTCAAAAATCTGAGTTCTTTCTAGCTGCTACTCAAAACATGTAGCTGTAACATTAACACTAGCTATCAGGGCTACAAGATTTCCAAAAGAGAGCCAGATGAAGCAACAGTAAGGGGGAAAGGGGGTTGCCTGTACTCTGTACTTCATCAGCTTTATAGCCCTATCATATCTGGAAACCTGGTCTTTTACACTATTTTTCCCAGTGGAGAGATGGAATCAGCAATTGTTATCAGCAGCTGGCTAGGAAAGTCATTGCCATTGCAATTATATAGATGTGCAAGAACTGCTCATCTCCAGCCTTGTTACAGAAATATCCAGTCCTGTGCAACAGTGATGTGGAGCTCCAGGCAAGTTACGCCCTGTCCTCTGGGATCTCAGCACAGGACATGGCTAAGCAGGGCCACAGTCCTGCTGACAACACTTGCCAAAGTGCTCCCACTGCTATTGCAGTTTCAGATTAAGTGGTTAAAATAAGCTGTTGCATTCCAGCAACTTGGAGTGTGGAGCAGTAATTGAGTTATACTGATGCTATGGTAGTTGTGATTCCTTTTCTTTTTCTTTGTAATAATTTTCATGATTTTGTGTTATGCTATACTTGGCACAGGTTCTAAGAGTTGGTAATTCCACTTCTCTAGTTATAGTTTCGCATCAATTGAATGTGTTTTGATTGCCATCTTTGGAACAAAGGGATTAATTGTGCAATTGTTTTATCTCCACTTCGTCTTGTTGGAGTTGCTTAGCACAGAAGGCATAGAACAAATTGACAAACAAGAAAGGCTGAACTTGAGAAGTTACAGTTGTGTAGTTAGAGAAAATTGAATATGAGTGAAAATTCTGGGGCCCGCTACAAGTGTGTAAACAGATTCTTGCCTTTTCCCAGAAACCCGTGATGTTACTATGTGTACACATTGTTGTATCACAGATGGATGCATATGTGCACACACACACACACCCCCATTCCCTCCTCTCCAAACCATTAGGAAGTTGTGTATTTAGCACACGCATGTGTATTTACACATGTACATACACGTACAGAGTTATAAGCTCTCTCTGTTTTGATTCACAGTCACTCTCATACTTGCAGAGCCCTCAAACCTTGCCTATAGAACCCTGCAGAAGTGATGCCCTAATTCTTGGCCCCTCTGTCTCCAGCCTGGGATTTTTCCAGTTTCTAGTCTCTTCCTGCTTGCCAGCTACTGCAGCTTGACTGAAGTTCTCATCTCATCAGGTGTCTTAAACGCTACGCTGGGCCGTAAGTCCACACACAGAATCCAAGCCCAGAACCTAAGCCCTGTTTAACCTGACTCTGTCTCCAACCTCACATCTTTCCAGAACTCACTGGCTAGTCAAGCCTGCAATTTGCAAGAGAATCACACACCCACAAACACACCGGAGAGCAACGTAACACAGAAAATAAGTGGATGGAGTTTCATAAGACTGCAGATATCTGACACAGGGCTTGGTCAGAAGTATCCTAAACAGCAGCTTTTTTGTATGCAACCAGCTTTTTTGCATGTAACTAACCTTTTTTTAATTTTTTTTTTTTTGTTAACCCTCCTCTCCCTCTTCCAATGCTTGCTTCTCCCCAGTTCACTTTGATCTTAAACATTCCTTTGCATGTTCCAGAAGCTGTGTAAAACATCCTATAAATTTTGCACAGTCCCACAACCCCCCTGAAGTAAAATCAATCATTCCTCTGAGACCCAGTAATCTTGTCTCCACTCCCGCTTATCAGTTCTTCAGGACTTCCGATGGTCCCTTCAATAGCCCATCATTCAGGGACCTGAGAGTTCTATCCTTGGTATTGCCTTCATTGTCTCCTGTTTCTTAGGGTTTGTGTATCCAGGTGTGATTTATTGCTTTTTCTGTCTCTCAACTTTGTTTGCATGTTGAATAGCTTTTAACTGGATACCCTGTCAAGCCAGATGTCCTTACATACTAGGGTTGTTTTGGTTTGTTGTTTGGTTTTTTTTATTTTATTATAGCAGCAAATTAGTATCAATTCAGATTTAATTTGTTCTTTCATAGTCAAAACAAAGCCAACAGGAAATCATAAAGCCAGACGTATGGTGAACCCTAGCTAATATGGCAGAAATGTGTATGCACACTTCTGATAGAAATTAGCATTGCATAAAGGTACAGACTCAGTATGAATTAGGCTATGGAACCTTTCTATTTTCCCTGCGTGTCACTGAGCTTTATGTGTATGTCTCACAGGGAAAGAGTAAAGCAGGGCAAAAGAATGTGAAATGCTCAGATTTCATGCTGGGTGTGTACATATGATTGGACTAAGATCAAGAGTAGAATCAGGCACATGTGTGAGTCCCTGGTCTATGAATTGCAGGGTAAATCAACTCTTCGGCTGTGAGTGGTCTGTGGGACTGAGTGCTCTTTTCTTTGGTTTGTACAGCACAGAATATGGTGCCATTAAAACCAGCCACTAACAACTACAACAGTAGCTTTATATTTTCTGCAGTCCTGGTGGCTCCCCTGTATTTGTAGGCAGCCGCAAGGACCAAATGTAAGAGCAGCGAGTGATTAAGCTGAAGAGGAAAGGAAATGAGTTTGAATGTTGCATGAGTGGGGAGATGGAAGGGACGGTGCAAGTGGCTGAAGTGCAATAGGAAGCTTTTCAGTTCAAGGTCATAAATATGAATCTTTCCTAAGCTGGCAGTGACCAAAAGCCCTAACCATCTGAAAGCAACATCACCCAGTAATGACAGAGATTGGAAGCAGGAATGTAGAAAGACATGAAAAGCTTTTGAAAGTGCCCTTGCGGGCTAATACTGTTACTTCAGTGAATAAGTCTCTTGAAGGCTGTGAGTCTGTGGCCATTTATCTGGTAGGCTTGCTATTCATCTCCTTTGAGTGTAGTGTAAATGCACTGTATTAGGGTCATGATGAGAGCAAACCTAAAACGTTTAAATATTAGAAATGAGTTAGCCAGCTATACAGCAGGAAAGCACAGACTATTGCAAGCACAAACACAAAGAAAGCAGGGAAACAAAAGATAACTTTTGGAAAGAGGTGGCTGCACTGGGACTTGTGATCGTACAAACAAGTCTGTTAAGGAGGAGGAACTGTTTGATGGTATATAAGACAGCTTGTCTCTTGCAAAATAAGCAGAAAATATTGAGTACTCTTTCAAAAAGACTTCTCTCTGCTTCCAAAATGTTTTACAGACAGAAAAAGCAAGAATGCACAGAAAGAAAATCACATCTAGATTGCTCAAATGTTTAAAATGTTGGTAAATAGGTAACTGATAGAACAGACTGAGGAAAAGTCATGCTGCTTCTGTTTCTGAAGGAGGAAATACTGAGAGGACGGAGAGTAGAGAGGAAAGGGTTGTAATATAACACTTGGAGTATATTTTAGTATTGAGACATAAAATGATCCATATTATCTTGCCTTAATGTCCCTAAAGAAAAAATGAGATAAGGAGGAAGAGCTTGCAAATAATACTGGCAAAAAGCAGGCATTTGTTTGTATTTCACCACTGAAATGCCTCTCATCTCTGCCTGTGATGAGGGTCTGAAATCGGACTCTAAATCCCAATATCAGTTTGACATTTAGAGTTTGTTTCTTTAGCAGAAGCGGGAACCTTAAAGCTACACACAGCATTTGGAGGTATGAAATCCATATATAAAATAGGAGATAGACTTTTCTTCCTGCCTTCTTTTTATGTGAAAGCAAGAGAGAATAATCAAAAGGCTTTTAATATTTTTAAAAACAGTATCTTCGTTAAAACCTTAGAAAAAATCGCATTAGTGAGACTTGTATGAAAGAGGATATGGTGCTTCAGAATATACCGGATGCAGGTCTTACTGTCCTGTTCATTTCTGCTATGTTAAGGAAAGGGATCTTAGTTTAATTCTGGAATGATGGAACAGCCCACATTGGGAAGAGCCTCTGATGGTTGTCTGCTCTGTCTTGCTGCTCAGAGTAGGTAGGGCTGAGTTAGCTAAGGCTGTCGGTGTCTTACCTAGTTCAGTTCCGAGTATCTCGAAGGATGGAGATACCACAGTCTCTTTAGGCAAATTATTCCAGTGTTTGAATGATGATGCCAAAGAGGAGTTACTTGTAATTTTAATTGCAAATCAAAACTAATCTGGAGAAGGAGCTTAACAATGTTTGAGATCAGAGCCTTTCTAAATTTGCATAAAATTTGGATTTTCAACAAAATATATTAAATCTTCCCCATCATTGCTTGGTTTGAAGGCACTAGTTCAACTGTGTCAGTAAAATTGTTCTTTACAGAGGATGCAAGTTACTCTTGTTTCTCAGCTGGTGTAACATGTAGCAGTGCACATCATGCCTAATTTCAGGGGTGGTGTTGCTCCAGCCACAGAGTACAACTGGTTGTTACTTTTCACTTACAAAGTTTTCTCACAGAACATGAGCTTTTCTTGGAAAGAAAATTCTTTTCAAACAGTAGAGCTTTTCTAAGCCACCCAGCCGCACACCCCCACACCTCACTCCCAAGTATTTTAATACACTTAATTAAAATTTTTGCTGAAAAATTCCAAATTTTTTGTTCAAAGAATATTGGATTTTTTCATATACAACCACACACACACACGTGTAACCAAAGATTTTTAAGATTTTTTTATTATATTTATAATTTGAAGACAATGGTAAACAACTTTGTATACAAAGTAAATAGTTTTATGTATAATTATGAAGAAAAATCCTTCCTGAAATGTGGTATTTTTCCTCACTTTCAATAAATCATATTTAAATGTTTTCATTATGTGACTTTTTTAATTATGAAAATGCTTATGCCTAGAAATCTTACTCCAGATTTTGCAATTATGTAATGAAAGTTATTTGTGTTTGAAAAACTTAGAAGTACTTCTATGGAACGTCACAGACATACAAATGAATGAGGGAAATGCCTACCGATTTTCAGTGTACTGCCAATGCTTATGCAAGTCAAGGTTTTCAGGGTCCTCACTCATGGAAGATGTCAAGAGAATGTCAGATACCAGTATTCAAGCTATGTAAATAAGGTAGGTATATATTAAAGCTGTTTAATTCATTTAAGTATCAGCAACAGTGTTGTAAAGTTCTATCAGCTCCATATTTAAATAGTCTAGGCAGGTTGAGGCACTAACACAGCAATTTGGTTTTCAGTCACCTAGACGCAGCACACCATTACACCACGTAGATCTGTTTGTTGTTGCAGAACGATTGAAAGTGTGAACACCAGAGACATTAATCTTACAAAGCAAATAAGAAGAGCCCTGAATATACTGTATTTTAAATGTTCCAATGTAACAGCCACGGCTGCATTGTGTATGACTTCTGTAAGCCCTCACAGGGTAGCACTTGTCTTCTATCTAGCAGAAGATGGACATGTTCTTAAGAAGAACATTTTATGGTGTATTTACGAATGTGAACAGAGGGATTGATCTCTGTAGGCTTCCACTGTAGAGAAAAGAGGTTTTATTCAGAGCCAAAGCCAGAATCATTCTCTTGAGAATTCTCTCACTCAGTTGAATATAGAAAGGGGCAGGAGAGACATGGGTTAAAGTCAACGTTTACGGGTATCTTCCTGTTCCATTTTGAAGTAATATATTAAACCATGTAAACTGAGAAGAGGAAACCTATTCCTCAACTACTAGAATCATAATAATGTATTAGTTTTGCCAAGAAAAAGGGATAGGGATCTGTAAAAATGTAGCTCAACTTGAAAGAAAATGCAAAGCATGCTGAAGAAGAGCAGCACTGATGATTTTCTTCCCTGTGCTTTAAATGTTCCCAGCCTTGGGTTCTGTCTTTGCAACCTTTTGACTTTTCCAGAATGTGTTTAAACAGGAGGCTTCATGATCAACAAATAAACAGTTAGTAGAGTTTTTAATTTAATATAACCAGGCTTTTCACAACTCATATTTTTCAGTGGGCCATGTACTCACATTTGGTAAAACATTAAGTGAAACAGCAGTCTCAGGTTCTAAGCTTGAAATCCTCAAAACAAAAATTGCCACTACTCTGGACTGTCGCCAAGCTAAAGATTTTCTGACATTCTCTGATGTGATCCTTTTGCGTGTTTTTCATGCATAGAGTGATCACAATCCTCTTGCCTCGCCTGTGATGGGCCTCTTGTCAAAGAGTTACTCCAATTTCTGTAACGAGTTAAATGGTCATTAAGTCAGAAAGAGAACTACTCCATAGTACAGCTCTACCAGTTATGTCCACAGAAAGTGGCAAGGAACGTCCCTGAAAGCCTACATCTCAGCAGATAGTCCCTTTCCTCATTTTCTGTCTACTTCAGGGACAATACCACACCTTAAATAGAAGATTAGAAACAATCTCATTTATAGGCAGTGTTGAAACATTTATAGCCAGTGTTGAACAGGAATATTATTGAAATCTTGAAAAAGGTGGAAGAACCTCTCACATAGGAAGTTGTAATCGTAAGGGATTGGTAAATCATAGCTGTAATCCAACAGTATATAGCTTGATTTGGCACATCTTTATTCTGTTTAAATAAGCAATTTATATAAACATTTAAATAAGCAATGCATATCACCACTGGCTGGAAAAAGTGCGAGAGATTCTCCTCCCAGTAGTGCGTTTCAGTATCTTTCAAAAACTTCAAAACAATCTTGAGAATTTTGTTATGTGGATTCCTTATGGTATTCTTTTGGGTATATCTTCTTTGGAGATGTGCACAACCTGTATTTGCTATTCTGTTTTCTGGACAGCAGCTTTGCTAAGCTTTGAAAAGAGGATGTTAGCATTTTTAAAGCCTTTTTTCCCCTTTTTATTATATGAATCACTGTTCTTGAAGGAGTCAAAGTTCAATCCTCCTGCTGCATTACAATGCCTTTCAGTCTAATATTAGAGAGCGAGTCCCATTTTACTTTGTAATACGAAGCTTCACTTCAGCATTAATTTCATTCGGAAAGCAGCTGCACTTATAATAGATTCCTTTTAAGCAAAATGGAAAATATACATTTATCAAATGACTTTCTTCCAGTAATGCTGCAGCAGTCTTTATTGCATCAAAGTTGTCAGCAATCAGCCCATCTTTCTGAATAAAGATGTGCCAAATCATAGAAGCACGCTTTACATGGAATAAGCAATAAGTGAATGCTATGATAGGTGGACAGACAGACACTGTCTGAGCTTTTACAATATGATGCGTGGAATTATCCCCACATCACATAGTTTAAGCAAATGCCTATTGGAGAGTATTTCCTACATGGCCATAGCAAGTGACATTATCAAAATAAAAATCATGCTTTTCAGAGTGTTTTTCCTAGGAGACTAATAACACCTTACTACAAATGAAAGATTGTTAAAATCAGCCTTAAGAGCTTTATCTTTCTCTGCTGAGACTTTTTTTTTTTTTTTCATCTAATGTGGTTGTTAAATGACTTACATTTTCAGCAGAACATCAGTTTCACAGTCTGGTTTAGCACAGTTTTGTTCTGTTTGTCTTTGTGACTAAAGCAATGTTTAGATTGCGTTTTTATTTTGGGGGTTTGTTTTTACTGCTTGGGAATATGCTAGGTCTAATTGAAATGTTCAATCAAAAATTTGTAAGTTTAATTCTGAATATTCTGTGGATTGGAATATCCATTTTTATGAAACCCCCCCTATTGATATACTATACTATTCTTTGGTTACACAGAGACACTAACATTAATCACTTGATCCTCTTCCGCTGAGCCAAGATTTTGACATGAAATAAAGGATACTGCAACATTTTTCATAGTTCATTCTATGGACTTCAGAATTCTGGAGGGTAGTGGTTTATAATCTCTCCTGTCTTTACATTAAACATCTTCAAGGACAATTATTCTTGCAAGAGTTATGAAGGAGGATTAGGCAGTGCTGATGGAAAGAATGGGAAGATGCTTTCACTTACTCCTGATGTTCAGGTTGTAAAGTTTTGAACCCTGCCTACTCCACAAGCCCAGAAATCCCACTGATCAGACTTACACATTTATGACAAAATCAATCTGAAAGTGTCAAAATCAATTTGAAACTGCTTAACTAGGACAGTGTATCATATTCCTATTACGATTTTTTCCCCAGATATTTAAAATGACAGTATCATTTTGGTTTCTGACATAAAATGATCCCAGGGAAGCAGCAGATGATAAACAGGAACAGATTTGAAAGGGAAATAAAGGGGGAGGAGAAGTCCACTATTCCATACATTTCTTCCTGCCTGCTCGCCAACCAACATCAAATCTGAGCTGGAAAAAAATCTGAATGTTGTAAAAAAACCCCAACCTGTAAATAAAAGCATACTGTCAACTAGTAATACATGAATCAAAATAATCACAACTGCATCATAATCCCTAGGTTTCAGAATCCAGTGGTCTGAATATTTCTCTTTGGATTGCTATGTTCACAGTAGTTATGTGGGTAGTAGGTAGGGATACCCCCAGTAAGTCAGCCACTAAAATCAATGGAATTACACTGCTTAGAAATCTTGACAACTAGAGTGGCCTAGGTCTCTTTCATCTCTTTAGAACTGAGAATCCTGCTCTCTTGAGTTTAATGTGTGTTTGCTAAGCCTTGCAACAAAACACTCAGGAGTTTCAGCAGCAATTGGATGAAGCCTGGGAAACCCCACAATTAGGCTAAAGCTCCATTACCAGCTCTTTTCTAGGTTGTTGCATATTATAAGATGCAGCAAATATCATACCCTGTTTTTTCACTTTACTGCGTAAATGAGTAGAAAATAAGACAAGGCAGAATTCAGTTAAACTGCAGTACTGTAGTAGTGTAAGTTCCCAAACTGTGTGCAAAGCTTCGGCTATGGCCTCCTCCTTAATGAGCTCCAAGTCTTAGAAATTACAGATGGGGGGAAAAAATCCTCGCCCTCACCAAAAAGTCTCCAACCCCTTTGGTCATATTTGTGTGAGACTGGCTGATCTAATTCACCTCATCTCCCCAGGGAAGCTTCTCTTGATTTAAGAGCATACCCACTTGTGTAGTGTACTGGTATCTGGTAAATTCTACTAAGCAGGTCCATCAGCAGATTAGGGCAGTCCATAACTGATGTGCAGTGCTGAAACACTACTACACTGAGCTGCAGAAGCTGACTTTTTTCAAAAGCTACAGTGCAGGCTGGATTACAGCTGGCTGGGATAGGGCTTCTGTAATTGTGACTCACTAGCAGCAAGTCTAATCCTCATTGCTTTAATAGAACAAGACAAACTCCTCGAGTCTCTATAATTCATTTAGGGTTTTGCATATGGAAACGAACACTTTTTACATAGTGCATTACATAAGAAAATTAACTATGAAAACACTAAGAAAATATAGAGTAAGGACGCAATTATACCTATTGTTTAGGAAGGTAAAATAGCCTTTTCCTGTTGTATCGCCTGAGTACTCATTCAAGTGAGTGTGGTATATATGGGAAAGGACCACTATGTGTACTTGAATATGAATAATTCTGTGAAATGAAAGTATTATTTTACTTAAGACACAAGGGATGTTTTAGCTAAATTACACTAGAGTAAAAAAGTGAATGCATTTGAATACTCATAGAAACTGTCTGGTTCCTTACTAAAGAAGATTTATAAAGAAGATGAGGTCAAACATATTGAAAGTGGATTTAACTATTTGTATTTTCTTATGCTTCAGATGTTAACTATTTTTATAGAACTTCAGGAAGATAATGATCACGCTTTAAAGACCGATCATTTTAAAATTTGTAAACACAGAGCCATAACATGTGTGCATCCATCAAATAAGTAATTTAGCTATGAGCTAAGAAACCAGGGCTGAATAGTTTTGTATTTGCTCATCATAAAAAGATTCCTTTAAGAGTAAATTGTTAGCTGAGTGAAGTAAGGCAGTTCTCTGTAATAGCTGTCTTATACTTGATCCAAATAAGAAATAGATGAGTAAGGGGAAAAATTTCAGAGGACTTGCATATTTATAACTTGTTTTTCACTTACAAAATTAGGTCTACAATTGCAATTAGATCATACTGAAGATCTTGGTGTTCATTTGCAGAGGCTGTTAGTGGACCAGCACATAATTATACGAGGAGAGATTTTCTTATTTGGCTCTTCTTGAGTGCCTACAGCACTTATCTTAGTAAGAAAAATATTTTTTAAATAATTTCTTAGTTTCTTGCATAGAACTCTGCCACAGGAGAATAGGGTATTGGTTTGTTTATGGTTTGCCAGAGCTTACTTTCACTAGTTCCTTTACCATGAGGGACACAAATAACTATGTTTGAGTTTTCTGTGTGAAAGGGTAAGAAAAGCCTGGATCTGGCTGAAGGAACTCAATGAGACATGTATCGTATCCCTCTTCTTTGTATCCATCCCTTCCCCATTCCACAGGAAGAAGTAAAACAGATTGACCATGCAGGGTTTTTATTTGGTGTTTCCACATAAAATTATGGGTTTGAGACAACACAATTTTATGAATAGGAGTTAAAATCTTCACTCTGCCAGTGACGAGTTGTGTAACTTTCCACTAGTACTCTGAACATTTCTTTGGACTACAATTAGTTTGGGAGGCTTTTTGATCAGTTTAAAACTCTCAGCTTTTTTTTTTTTTTTTTTTTTTTTTTTTTTAAGCATGCTGAGCTTCAGCAGTTCCCATTGACTTAGGCTAAAATTTCAATCTGTTAGCAGTACTGAAATTTACCACAAAAGCAAGTAAAATTCAACTGGGCTCCAGTTTTACCATAAACATTGAAAATATGTCATCTCTTTGCCTCAGTTTTTCTATTTGTACAATAGGATGTATCTGTTCTGTAGAAAATGCTGGAGGTAAAGATGAAAATTAAGTATGAATTATGATTGCCTGTAGGATTATACGAACATACTTGAAGTGCAAATAATTTAAAAATACTAAAAAAAAAAAATTACTGTTTATTTGTAATACAGTTAAAGAGTTTTAACTGTTTTGTGCATTAAGGTTAAGTAATAGCAAATAAGAAATTCTTTTAAAGAATTATGTGATTGTGCATGGACAGCCAGCTGAAATTTCTTTCAGGTGTGTAAATTCCAGCTTTCTTCCCTTCCTTTGTCTGAGTTCTATCCACTAGATGGATTAATTTAGATTTTCTGTTTGTTGCAAAAAACACAGGAATTAACAGATTGTGCATTTAATTGATAGGCCTCAATTCTTCATCCAGCATGTAATCTGCTTTTTAAAAACCACATATTTCACCATCTCCACAGTAGAATGACTTTGGCAAGATTACAGTCTTGGGATATGAGTTCAAGGGGGTTTGTTTATTCTATTTTATTTTCTTAATTATTCAGTTCTGATGAGAAAAGGGAAGGAGCTAGGAAGCTTTCCTATATTAATTTTGCCATATATCAATTTTCAAGCAGAGGAATGGAACAGTATACAAATCATCCCCAGTGTAGCTGAAGTTTCAAAGCAGACTAATAAAGCCTCTGAATCAAGTTACTGAGGTCAGGCCACTTCCAGGAACTAATTACATAAATTCTATTGGAAATATTTGATTCATAAAGTTCTGTGCATATATGTGTCTGGCAGGTGGGCCTAGCTGAGCATTTATTTTCCAGAATGTTGAAATTACTAGATGTTTTGTAAGATAAATGTGCTTCATTCTTACCTGATGTACTTGGAACAGATTTTCAGCTTCAGACGTCTAGAGTTTACCTCTATGGGAAAAAGTGGTCTGATTTTCCAAACTTGTTAAGAGATACAGGTATTGTTGAACTAACTGGGCATACCGCATTTTGGTGCCTGAGAATAAGCTCCTTCAGTAGATCCCCGTTGGCCTCAACTTGCATGTGTGTGTATGGAGAAGCTTTTTTCCTTCCACAGTGCACTAAAGATTACTCTGTGGGACTACATAAGTGTTTAATATGGTTTCTGTATAGTTGTATAAGCACTTATACGAATTTTACTTCAAATTAAAGACTGAGTGTGAATTTAGTTATTAAATTCAATATTCAACATTTTTAAGTACTTCTGGAGATAGGTTATTCAAGGTTTTGTGCTGTGGTTCTGAACAAATAGCTCCATGATGTAAGGATAGTCATCTTCAGGTTTTCAACTTGGAAGTACTGATAACAGTTTGGTTTACTACTATATGTCAGAGAGCAAATTCTTTAAAAATACTGTATTAAAAAATGGTGTGCATGATTCTGTTGCAAGTGAGCAGAGAAAACCAGCTAGCTTTTCAGGCACACTGAAATAGCAAGTACACCTCATTAAAAAGAATTGTAGAATATTTTATTGCAGAGAAAATGTGGCTTGGGTATTTCAGAGTATTTGGCTTAGTATGTATGTATTGACATTTTTTTCTTGTTTTTTATTATTTCATATATTTTCAGGTGAATTTTATGTATGTGTCTATGCATTCTTTAAATGTATTCTCCTAAAGAGTATTTTCCTTTGCTATTTCCATGTTATTAATACTGTTTTCCACATATATTTCAGAAGGTATGAATGGGACCTAACAATAGTATCTACTTGAAAGGGATAGTTTTTATACTATAGTATATCTATATGTATGTGAAGACTTGGGCATTTGCTTCCATCATCAAATTAGTTGAAAGACTTTGTAGGGCTCAGGGATACAAGACTGGTTTCTGTTTATTTCACAAAAAATAACTGTGTGGTATTGAAATGCCACTGGTGGTACACATAGCACAGTGGAGCAGGCTTCGGTCAGGTACAGACTGAAATACAAATTATCCTGGCATCAAAGAGTGCATTTCCCATTGATCCATGTTCATGTTGTTAAAGTGCTCAATGTAGAAGTCGGCATCAAGCCTCCATGCATCATGTATGTAAATAAATAAGGAGATTCAGTCTCTGTTAGCTAGATGATTAGCAAGACATAAATTATAATTAAATATGCAGTGAATTCAGATGCCTTTAAAATATAGGTGAAGTAAGAACTGATCTGCCTCCTGCTTGAAGAGATGTGGCTCTTCCTCCCTTAAAGCCCCCCTAGGGCATGATTATATTCATTTCACAATTCTGATTCCTAAAGAGAACTTCTGTCAGTGGTGGCGAGAACAGCTGAAACTTTCACAATGCAATCCCTACCCCAACAAACAACCAGCCCAAAAAAGCAGAATGCTTTCAGACAGGGAACTGATGAGATTTGAGATACCTTTCAGGTTTTGTCTGTCTTATTTCACTTTTTCCTCAGTCCCACTCTTGCTCTGATCTCACTGGGGAGCTAAGCCCACAGGGATTTCACTTTGTGATGAAGATTGCAGTTGTCATTTGGAGCTGGGACTCCCACCTTTTTTGGATAATGTGGGTGGATTCCCTTCATCTTTCATGGGGGGAAAGAACTCCTCAGCAATGTATAACAATCTCACTAACTCCATCTCTCCAGGGCCTCACAGATTCCCTTTGACTGCACACTGACAGCAAATCTGTTCCAGGACTTTGGGGAGAATAGGAATTAACATTAGCCCAAGGAAAGGGATAACGTAACATTCTTTTAGTCTTTTTCCTTCCATGCTTCTGGTGCTGTGATACTTTTATTAACGTTAAGAAATTGAGAAGGTAAGGATGTAGAGATGAAGAGGCTGATCTGAAGGTGGCAATGAGCAGGGTATAATGCAAATGTCTGAGCTGTTATGATAGTATTGGCACTGCTTGGAGTTGTATATATTGAAAATCCTTAAATTTCCCCTATATAATAACTTTAGCACATTCCAACATACCTTTTTATTCCTGCAGTGGGATTGAGGGAATGGTTGTACACCAAGATCCAGCTGCTTGTGATGGTTTTGAACCCTGTGTTTTGGCAGGGTCCAAGTTGACCTGCTTTTTAGAGGTTCCCAAAATCACCCACACTGTGTCCTATTACTATGTTCTGTGCCATTCTTTACCATTGTGTCTGGCAACTTTGACAGCATGGGTTTGTTTGTTTTTTTTAAGTTACTGCTTTTACTGTAAGCCTAGATGACAAACAAGCCATGTCACTATTCAGATATTAAAGCAGAGCTTTAAAACAACAACAAAACCTTATCTGCACAGTGGAAACTTAGAAACACAAACATTAAAGTCCAGGATTTGAGAATGTGAATTCAAACCTAACCTTATGTCATCCATTTTAAGTGATTTAACTGGTTTGGTTACATGTATACCATCATGCAAGGATCATGTATGGGAAGAAATTTAGACAGGCCAAACTCAATCTTTATCAGCAGAGCTCCAGCAGCTTTTGCTTCCCATGCTGTAAACAGCTAGTTCCTTATAACTGACTGTGCCAGCATGTTGAACCTCCACAGCCACTGCTATGTGGGGGCTTCAAAAGAACAGCACGGCACACACTGCAGTGCTGTCTTTCGATCTGTCCAAGGGATACAGCAGACCTGAGGTGAGCTGATCTAGCAGGCCTGCATGAGCAATTTTACAGCACTTCCCTGAATTTCTCTGGATCATTAGTCCTGTAGTCTCTTTACTGCATACAAAACACTGTCTGTTTGCACTGACTTAGTTTTGTAAATACTAACACTGGTTTTTTACCTACTTCTAGATTACAGATCATTTAATAATGATTGTCTTACAACTGTACTGAATCATATCACTACTGCTTTCTGAAGGTTACAGAATGTTCTCGTAATGAATGCGATCTGATTTCATCCCGGTGACGGGCACAGCTCCATTTGCTTTTGTGGTATGTGTCTGTGGCACGTTGGCTGAGCTGTGAGTTGTAGCATGGGGACAGTCTCAGAGGCAGTTTTGTGCCCTTATACCCACAAAATATCATTAATAGCTTCATAGACTGAAAAGCTTTTCCTGGTAGTTACAAGATTATTGAGTTAAGTCTTGTGATGTCTTGGTGTGGGTTAACCTGGTAGGCAGCTGAGTGCCACACAGCCGCTCACTTACTCTACCTGAGCAAGGTGGGGGATGTGGGTTGAGATAAAGGCAGTTTAATAAGTAAAGCAAAGCTGCATGTGCAAGCAAAGGGAAAAAAGGAGTTGGTTCACTACTTGACCAGCTGGTCTGAACAGAGCTTGGGCTGGAACTCAGGGGAAAAAGGAGAGTTTACCACCTTTGGAAGAAGGAGCAAGCAGCTCTGGAGGGCTACCTGGATGTTGTGAGGTTATGCAGGGTGAGGATTAGAGAGGCAAAAGCCCAGCTAGAACTCAGGCTGGACACTGCCATAAAATAACAACTGTTTCTACAAATATATTGGCAGCAAAAGGAGGGCCGAGGATAATCTGCATCCTTCATTGAATGCAGGGCGGAACATTGTCACAAAGGATGCGGAAAAGTCTGAGGTACTTAATGGTTTCTTTGCCTCAGTCTTTATATAGCAAAACCGGTTATCCTCTGGGTACTCAGCCCCCTGAACTGGAAGGCAGGGATGAGGAGCAGAATGAAGTCCCCACAGTCCATGAGGGAAATGGTCAGTGACCTGCTGCTCCACTTGGACACGTGCAGGTCTCTGGGGACAGATGGGATCCACCCAAGGGCACTGAGGGAGCCGGTGCAAGAGCTCGCCAAGCCACTCTCCATTATGTACCAGCAGCCCTGGCTAACTGGGAAGGTCCCAGCAGACTGGAGACTAGCCAAGGTGAGGCCCGCCTACAAGAGGGGCAGGAAGGAGGATGCAGGGAACTACAGGCCTGTCAGCCTCACCTCGGTGCTGGGGAAGGTGATGGAGCAGATCATCCTGAGTGCCATCATGCAGCACATGCAGGACACCCAGGGGATCAGGCCTAATGAGTGAGGGAGAGGCTGTGGCTGGTGCGTCCTGGGCCTTAGTGAAGCCTCTGACACCGTCTCCCACAGCCTCTCCTGCAGCCACCGGCTGCTCATGGCTGCCCGGGGGGCTCCGCGCTGGGGTCAAAGCTGGCTGGGTGGCCGGGCCAGAGAGCGGTGGGGAATGGAGTCACATCCCGCTGGCGCCGGGCACTCGGGGGGTTCCCAGGGCTCAGGGCCGGAGCCTGTCCCTTGAACATCTTTACCGAGGGGCTGGGCGAGGGGACGGGGCGCACCCCCAGGCGGGTTGCAGGGACACCAGGCTGGGGGACAGCTGATGTGCTGGGGGCAGGAGGCTCTGCAGAGGGACCTGGGCAGGCCGGGCCGAGGGGCCCAGCCCAGCTGGAGGAGGTTCAACAAGGCCGAGTGCCGGGTCCTGCCCCGGGGGCACAACAGCCCCCCCAGCGCTGCGGGCTGGGGCAGGGGGCTGGGAACTGCCCGGCGGGGAAGGGGCTGGGGGGGCTGGTGGCCAGCTGGGCAGGAGCCAGCAGCGTGCCCGGGTGGCCAAGGAAGCCAGCAGCACCCTGGCTCGTAGCCGGGACAGCGTGGCCAGCAGGGCCAGGGCAGTGCCCGACCCCTGTGCTCGGCACTGGTGAGGCCGCCCCTCCAACCCTGGGTTCGGGTTTGGGCCCCTCACGGCCAGAGGGACATGGAGGGGCTGGAGCGTGTCCAGAGCTGGGCACGGGGCTGGGACACAAGTCCTGGGAGGGGCAGTGGGGGGAACTGGGGGGGTTAGTCTGGAGAGGAAGCAGCTCTTCTCCACAGTAACCAGTGACCTGACAAAAAGGAAACAGCCTCAGGTTACACCAGGGGAGGTTTAGATGGGATATTAGGAAAAAATTCTTCACGGATAGGGTGTTGAAGTATTGGAACAGGCTGCCCAGGGAGGTGGTGGAATCACCATCCCTGGAGTGGTTTAAAAAGTGTGTTGATATGGCACTTAAGGACAGGGTTTGGTGTTGGGCTTGGGCAGTCCTGGGTAAATAGTTGGACTTGATGGTCTTTAAGGTCTTTTCCAACCTAAATGATTCTATGATTCGGTCATTCCCATTGGCAGGCAGATGTTTAGCCACGTCCTGTTCATCATGCATAACAGTTACTTGGGATGACAAGTGCTTTAAGATTCCCCCTTCCTTCTTTTTCTCCAGCTTTTGCCACTGAGCGTGATATCATATAGTCTGGAATATCCCGTGGGTCATTCAGGGTCAGCTGTCCTGGCTGTGACCTCTCCCAGCTCCTTGTGCACCCCAGCCTACAAGCTGCTGGGACAGGGTGGGTCAGTGTTGTTGAGCTCTTCAGCAAAAGCTAAAACCTCCTAGTGTTATCAACATTGTTTAGGCCACATACCTGAAATGAGCTGCTATGAAGAAAATTAACTCCTTCCCAGTCAAAACCAGTACAGATCTTTTTCTGATATTTTATTCCATGTGAAGAATAACTTGAATCACAGGAATGTTGTAGCTGTGCTTTATTCTGCAGCATAACCCAGACTTCTCACATTTAAATGTTAGACCAGCTTTCAAACATCTACTTTCTTTTCCAGTGCTATTAGCAGAATAGCATAATATACCAAGATACCTAGTGCAGCAGGCTTTGTATTTTCTGTTTTAGGGAAGAGCTCTGAGCCTTGTTTGAGGTTCCTGAGAAGTAGAAGTAGCTTTTACGTGAAGAAATAAAAATAAAGAAATAAAGAAATCACAGAAACTTTCAATTCACCCCTGTTGAGCCTGTGTTTCAAATAACTAATGTTTAGGTGAGATTTTTTTGCATACCCCAGTTGTCTTAGTAATTCTATGCAAGTTTTAAGCTCTGTGTAGAACTGGTAGTACTTTGTCTCAAGTGCCAGACCTGTAAGTTGCAGCTGAGTGCTATTAATTGTTCTAGAGTGGGGCACAGAAAAATTGTGCTTATTAAGCTAGTGACTAAAAGAAAAAAAACGACAATTGGTTGTGCCAGCCAATTATTGTGTGTTAGAAGAACAATCTATGTTTGTTTAAGTGATTATTCCGTAACATGATGATAACTGAAAGAAATATGAATTATCTTATTTATCCTTTTTTTTTGACTCTCTCTTTGAAAAAATTAAATAAATGTAGTGGTTGAAGTTCTGAATCAAATTTCTAATAAGCTGTGATTGCTACTCACAGTGACGTTTTTTCCCCTACTGGGAATAATTTTATGCATCTTTCCTTTTTCAAAGAAAAGGCTACAACAACTCCTCCTGATTTTCTGCAAGTTACTATGCATTTATTATGATGTTGACATTGAAGTCTATACTCTTTTTTTTGACGTGAAAAAGGAAAAAGTTTAAGTAAAATGTTTCTTTAAAAAAGTATTAAAACCAGAATTCTGACAGCATTGCACAATTAGCTTTTACATTAAGCATTTATGGCAGCTGCAAATTCATAGTGTGGTTTTTAAGCGTTGGTTCTCATGGAGGGGAACTAAAACCAGAATGAGGCAAATTGACATTTTACAGTCAGAACAAAGGATTGAAAGTGTATGGCTTGTATACAACTACTTATAAATTACATATCAGCCCCTTAAAGTAGAAGTGAGCTTAATATCACCCCTTAAAGAGGTTTCATGAAGTTAATTATTAGTAAATTAAGTCCTTCAATCATTCTGAAGGTTGAAGAACATTAAATTATATAGTGCTTACCAAATGATGGCCAAAACTTGACTTATTTTACACTCTGGAGTCAATGACGTTCAAGAGGCTGTGAATCAGGGCAGAGTCTGGCCCTGTTAATAATTAAAGTAGGATAAAAATGAAGAGCTCATTCAGGACGTCACTGTGAATCTGCAAAGCCTTATGGTATAGAACTGCACACATCCAGGAACACAGTGCTGTGCAGCAGTATGACAGAGAGGAGAGGAAAACTCACTCCACTTCAGGGGCCTTCTTGAGTAAAAATGATTTGTATGGATGTTCTGCAGTTTTGCTGTGAGCCTTGGGGAATGCCTTTGATGCACTTGATTAGGGAACAAGATCTCAACCTTGTAGACTCAGTAAGATCTTCACATGTTTAAATACAGATAATTAGTCTCAGTTCTCTTCTTTTTCTTTTTATTTTTTTAAACTTACACCCTCATGTTCTTTTTTTTTCCTTTCTTGTACTATTCATTGATTATAAGAGTTTGTGTTATTTCCAGTGCAGTAACCTTTTCTTAATTTATGCAGTATAAATGATCACGTCTAATTTTTATTTTGGAATATGTGATGATATATATTTTAAAAGAGATTTTACAAAGGAATAGAAAATTCCTTCACATCTCTCTGTGTCATATAATGGAGTTAATGGAATGAAGTGCAGAGGTTCCTAATCTAGCTCCAAGCATGCTGACATACGCAATATTATGGCAAGATAGTAGCTGAGGAGCAGCCTAGGCAAGCTGGGAAGTAGGTGTGTCCTCACATAACCTGTAAAAAGTATGAGCTTTTGCTGGGGCGCACATTTGCTGCATCTTCTCCCACATGAGCTTTTCAACAGGATAAATGTGATGTGCAGAAGGCACAGTTCCAGTGGCACGGTTCACAACTATGTGCTGTATGTAGGGATGGGAAGAAGTTTGGTGGGTGTAGTTACCTGGGCATAGCCAGCGAGATAGAGGTCAGTATTTAGGTTGTCTGAAAGTCATATGATGATCTCTGGGATTCAGTATGTGGTTATCCATTATGAGAGTGCTTCGGCCTACAGACTAATTTTAGTCCATGATTCTTTGCTGTCATAAAAGATGGTGTATTCTGCCAAATACTTACATGAATTCAACTATGTAGGTGGGTAAATATGTGTGGCTGAGCCTTTATTTTCCTGTCATCATGGATGAAAGCTTGATTTTCAGCCTTGTTGAGCATAGTTTTGCTCTGATTACTCAGCTCTAAAGAGGCATAGGTCCAAGGTAAATATTGGCCAAAGCATATTCCACCATATCTGGAAAACGTTCTGATAGTTTTAAATCTCTCTGTTGGCAGACAGAATCATCAGTTAGTGACTGGTTCAAATTATTTAACTATGGAGTTATCTATTTTCTAGATCCATAAATAAATTCCCTTTCTCAGAGAGGTGTCGAAAAGGCAATTCACTGGGTTATTTCATGGACTTCAAACCTAAGGAGAAATATATGGAGTATATTAGTCTCTGATTCCTGCTTTTCAGTATGTGGCCATCTTGCATAAGGAAAGAAGACGACTGCAGAAAGGTTCAGTAGCCCGGTGTGCTGCTGTCCGAGGGACTCTTTTATGAAGCCATTTCAAAGTGGTTTTGTAGACAATGTACAGTATCTTAACTCTATGTCAGAGCATTGTACAGGGAATGTAATGGGAGTTTATGGTGCATAGTTGTCTATGTGCCAGGATGTGTACTAGTGTTGAGGTGTCAAATCCACAGATCAGAGTCTTATCTTTAATCTCTCTACTCTGGCACAGGATTAAATAAAACAACACACCCCTCCTCACCAAAAAACCCTAACGAAAACTGCTGGTTGTGTTCCGCTCTGATGCGCCAGTTCAAAATGGCTTTCTGTCTCACTCCACTGGTTTCTTGGAGGTGGGGATTGATCTGTGAATCTCTTGCATGATATGTTTGAAATATTTATCTGAGGTTGAACTGTCAGGTGGTGTCCAACTCACTCATTACTAGGCAGCAGAGGGAGGCCGGGCTGTCAGGAAGTTATCATTTTCATGAGGTATGGCTCTGTGTTGATATTTATGGACAGCAGGTTCCATGCTTTGTTAAACTTTGCAACTGGAAGAGCTAGTTCCAAAGTATTTGCTTTAAATGCTGAAAATGGCAAACTGAAGGTAACCGTAAATTATGCCCAAACAGTGTCAGCATTGTCATTATTTCTAATAGTCATGGTCTTTTTTTTTCCTATTTCTCTTCACACCTTTATTCTCAGATTTCTTTTCTTTTTCTTTGTTCTTCCTTTTCTTCATTTTCTTTTGGCCTAAGATTTCTTCTCTAAATATGTCAGTGACTGGTTTGCAACCCAGTGTAATTGGTACCTCATAAATGACCTGTGTTTTGTTTCTTGATCTGAATACTCCCTGATCTACCTGAGCTGAGTGAAACATGCCTTCAGGGTGCCACAAAGTTTGCCATGATCAAAGAAGCAAGGACTTTTCTCATGGTGCAACCAGGCACCAATAAACACTTGTCTTACCTCCTACGAATTGTAAATTCAGTTTTGCTGCAGATTATTAGTTAGAAATAAACCATCAGATGAAATCAGACCTGTCATTTTTCCTGTTGTGTGCTTTCTTACGCCAGCATTATGCCATGATACAGTACTACTGTCTGTTTTGTGGGAACATGATGCTACATACAGCCGAGACTGAAAGGTTTCATTATGTTTTGGATTCCAGGACCGTGACAGACATTTTTACATTATACAAACTACCTAAAATTGTAGTTCTTAACTCTTTTCATTGTCTGAAAGGCACATCTTATAACTGTGGGAAAGGAATGTTATCTTTAGGTCAAATTACTGTGTGCTGAAGCATGACCCAATTTTCAGTTTAATGTGAATCCTATTTTTGGTTCTGAAAAAAATATACGAAGTATACATTCACTGTGAGGTGCTTATTTCAGTTTTATTAAAGAGCTGCTGATTGTAAGTTATGGGATGCTATAAAATTGAAACTATTTTATTTAAAAGCATTCTTGCTTGTGCAACGGTATAAAGGTTGATTTTGTCACTGTGTAGATGCTGTGCGAGGTTATTTAGATAGTGGTTCTTCATCTGCAGGTGTTTTCTGTTCTTTCTCTTAAAAAAAGTCCTGAAACTTTTGCATTTTGACAGTTAATCTTTAATTCTTCTCCATACCAATTAACTGTGAACTATTAAAGAAACAATAAGCCATGAATCATCAGCTGCAAGTAGGCAGAGAGCTTAATAGTCAAGAGATAGAGCATTTCTTAATCTTATATACACTCAACATCAAAGTGAATAAATCCTAGGTTAAAAAGAAAGGCTATCACGTTCCCCACTGGTTTAGAAAACAACTTATTTTTTTCTCTCTTGTTCATCTGCTAATACAACACAACAAAAGGAAGGACCTGATTCTGCAGTCTTTGATTTGTACAAGAAGCTCTTATTTCTGTATCAGTCACCCTAAGCAGAGTATATTAATAATAGACATTATTCACAGAATACAAATAAAATTCATGAGAACAAACAGCCTACTTCCATAAACGTTTAGTTCTGTGGAGAGTCCTCATGAAAATGAATACTCCCATTTCAAAGGTATTATGTGTGGTAGTACAACTATTCAATTAAGAGCTTTGAAACCTTTAAAAGATTGTACTAACTATGAGCATATAAATAGTCTTTGGCCTTCTTAGAGTTACTCATCTATCAGAAGTTAGGCTGCAGTTCATCTATATTGCTGGATCAGTGCCAGACTCTCCTGCATCTTGCAGAACAAAGTTACTAGATCAAAAGACTGAAGACATTTCTGTGGTCAGAACTACACGGGCATTGGGCTGCTTCATCTTCAGCTTTTTGAAAACGATTAGTTAGTGCAGTACATCCTAAATACAGTTAACAACTACAGAAGGTTATATCGAAATAATAGTTCAGATTATATTTAGAATTAAAACGGCTGCCACATGCTAAATGGAATTGGACACTATGCATTTTTAGAAAGCAAACTGTCTTTAGGGCAAGTGGCTGCATTTCAGATGGGGCAAATGCAATTGGAAAAGTTTTACAAATGCAGAGTCTATAAGTTGAGGGTTTTGTACAGAGTTGTAGAGCATTCACTCTAATAGGGCTCCTGCAATGGAGCTGACTATCATATCAGTGGGTATGCTCAGCCTGGTTGAAACGTCTTTAAAATTGTAAGTGAAGCAGGCTTAAATTTGGATTTCTTCACCTTCTCATGAGATCGGTAAGCAGAAGTAGGCTGGTATATTCTGGAGAATATTTTTCTGTAGGAAAATACTTACTCATCAAAAGTGACAGTCTGAAGGAGAAAGGGGTAAATGAAAAAGACTGTTACAAACCTAAATTTGGAAATGTTTTCAACCATTAGAAGATATTGCACAAATAGTTTGAAGAAGCCTCACATCTGTCAAAATGACCCATTTTGGTGGTCTTTGAACATTTGATGGGAGGTGCCTTAGTTCAGAGTAATTTCTTATTTCATAATCCGTACTTAATTGCCAAAGTTACATGTTTTACAGACATTTGTGCAAACAGTAACAAAACATTCAGACTGATAATGAAATAGGAGGAAGATTTACTTTAGTAGTTGGTATATCCAAAGATTATCATTAAGTGGCATC
Source organism: Falco naumanni (assembly GCF_017639655.2). Taxonomy (NCBI): domain Eukaryota; kingdom Metazoa; phylum Chordata; class Aves; order Falconiformes; family Falconidae; genus Falco; species Falco naumanni. Next base: position 15,763,906 of record NC_054061.1, read on the forward strand.
CATCTAGCTTCACAAAAAATTGTTAAGAGTTCTAATTTTATGTGGTTTAGATATTTTTAGTTTTGATAGTAAATGTTTCAGACAACCCTAGTTTTAATGCACCTGAGGCCAGTGCTGCTTCCTTACCATTATCTTGCCTTTCTCAGCCATCCTTAGAATAATTGTAAGAAATTCTGGTAGTGTTTCTTTGCTAAGGTATTCCAAGAAAAAAAAAATAATCCAAACAACCACAGAAATAATTAACATACTGCTACTGTTCTTTTTCCAAAGCAGTTTGTTGCCAATAAAATTTCCTCAATACTGCTAAAGCTTCCAATGTGTTTAAATAAATTATATAGGAGAATTAATCAAATTCTACTCTGTATCATTAGGAGCAATGAATAGCTAAAAATCCAACTCTGTTGGAAATGTAGAAATGCTTAATTCAAATTTCAGTATCAACAATGCTGATATAGTGGAAACAAGTAAAAGGTGTTAAAGGGCCTGTTAAGAATCATTATGTGATCTAGTTCCACAAAGATAAAAGCAAATGTTAAGATTGAATTTTATGTCCATTAAATTACTAATTTACTGTCATATTAGTTATGAACCAGAATGGAAACATTCTTTTCTGATCAGAATGACAGTAATGAGAGTAGAGGCTTGGAAGGGACCTGAAAAGTTCTTCTGGACTATCCACGATCTCAGGGTAGAATGTTCTGGTCTCATATTTCTTTGAAATGAAACTTCCTTCCAGTTGATAAATTTTCAAGAAACCTATCTATTTAAAATAATAAAGTTTGTTTTTTCTTTTCTCAAAAATCCCCAATGACCTGTTTCTCCAACAGTCTGTGAGAATATTTGTGATCACTCCCACTAAAAAACTCACCAACTCTCCAACAGTGTTTCATTTATAATAATCTTCCTTTAGCCTGCAGTCTATCAAGACTTATTCTGAATTACCAGTTTTACTGTTCGTTATTGAGGCAGAGTTCCTTTATTCAAAATATTAAAAAAAAAAAAAAGTTTTTTCAAAGTAAGGGGAGCTTTGGAAGAGGAAGTTGAAAGGAGGAGTGGCAAGATGGTGTGCAGTGTTTGAAGTAAACAGTGTATTTACATCAATTCTTTGCTTTGTGATGGAAATCCAGTGGGGAGAGCACAGGCATTATTTTCATCTTTAGGGCACACATTCTTCCAGGTCCATGACTTCTATAGTAAATGGGGATCCAAAAACCCCTTATTGTTGTCTGTCTCAATCACAACTTTTCTTTTAAGGTCAGTATCCTAAGAGCTTTGTCTACACAGAATGACTAGCAGTTTCAAAGTCAGTGTGAGCACAAAATAGAGTAGGACCCTGTTTCTTTTCTTTTACTCTCAGAATGGAAAATAGAAGACTATAGCTGGCATTACAAGATTATGAAAAAGAGACAAGAATAAATCATATGAAGGGATATGGAAGTAGTCAGTGTGCCTATCAATGTACTTTTATATTCTGGAAGGACAATTTCCATAAAACACTGGTAGAAAGGGAGGAGGAGGTGGAGAAATGAGTCCTTCAGGAGGTGGTCTGTGCTGTCAGAAGTTGCTGAAGCACTAAATGCTGTTTGGAAAACACACTGAGAACTGGGCCGGAAACTTCCAGACCTAGATAAGAGAGATGCTACATTTTGTGTCAAAACAGTAAAAAGCTTCTATCCTTTTCCATCTCGCTTCAGAGACCTGTAATCTAAACTACAAGTGATGGTGATAACAGTGTTTTACTGGGGATTTTAAACAAATAGAAGGGCACATAAAAGAACACTGCAGACTAATCTGGAGTTACCAGCATTTTTTTAAATTTTGGTTCCCTAAATTTGATGGTTTGCCTTTCTGAGCAATGGGCTTATTCTCTGTTGAACTGTGAAACAAGTATTCTTATAAAAGTCAAGTTAATATTTTATTTATCTGTGGTGTTACTTTTGTGCAAGGAAGTCACAGAACAAACTCAAAGTAACGTAGTATTCCGCTCCTTAAAATATATAATTATAATAACTTTGCATTTCATTTCTTTTGAAAATTTAATAACAATAACACTCCTGTAAAAATTTACATTTGAAAGAACAGTTTTGAAATTTTGATGCATATTTTATACACTTTTACCTCTCAAAGAATACTGAAGTTTAACTTAAAAGTTATTATTTAATCAGAATATCTTCCTCGGTTATTCTTTTTCTTCTTTTTCTATATTTAGGCTAGATATATATGTGTACATACTGTTCTTCCTTGCATGTATAAAACCCCTGAAAACTCAGTATATTCTTTGATGTTTGGGGTTTTTTTCCTGATTTACTCTCATTTTTACAAATTTATACTGAACTTTTTAAACTTTCCACTGCTAATAACTGTCTGTGCTACATCTTCAGTCTTTTTAAGGGCCAGAAAAAGGTTTTAATCTAGAGAGTTATACAATGGGTTGGCAATAGCGGATCATTTCTTGTTTGATTTGCTGACTATTTCTTCTTGTTTGCTATTTATGAAAAAAAATTACTGTTACATGGATATTTTTTGCATGGAAAGTCCAACAGTTTACAGGGAAAAGAAAAAAAAAAAAAAAAGAATAAGTTTCAGTTCCTTAATGTGTCTTGTAGCTTGGATTTTAAACTCACGCGCTTTTTTTGTGTTGAGGGGCTCCGTCTTACTCCCCAGCTAATGTCATAACATTTAAAAAGTTATTGCTTTATAATGATAGAAAAAGTTACTATGATGGTGAATTACTGGCTCTTTATTTGGGGTATTGCTTTTGTCACAGAAAGATTTTCTGCTTTTTTATTGAAGGGTTTACCATCTTGCAAATGATACGTTAAGAAACTATGTATTTTAAAAATCAGATGCAGTTATACTTTTCATCAGCATTCATGTTACAAGTTTTAGCAGTTTCTGAAGAGTGGTGGTAGACAGTTGGCCTGAGATGTAGAGCTACCTGCTGCTATTCAAGGAACAAAGATAAAAAGCTTTAGCCCATGTATTTCTGAAATGCACTTTTCTGGTTTAAAAACAAACTTTTACATAGTGATGCTCTGTCACTTCTAAAAAATCTGTCATCCTACCTTCCCTTTTCTCCTGGGGTGGTGTTACACAAAGTGCTTGAACTATAATATAATTTGTAATGGGATAGTGTGTGACATTGTATAAGCACTGTACATATATCCTATCTTCCAAAATACCAGAAAATTATAGAAATGTCATATAAATAGAGAAGCTTAATGCAAGAATTTTCAAGTCACTGAAGAGACTAGGAAATGTCTAGATGTGATAATTTTCTGATTCAGCCTGACAAATCCAGATTTTCAACACCTGCAGTGTTGCACATGGATGAAACATCAGTTGTTTAAAAAAATCCCACCAAACGCCAAAAAAATTTAACAACCAAATGTAATGACCATGGCGGTTGGAGTTTTTGGTGCAGCTGCCACAGCAATGAGCAATTCAGCAAGGCCTGTAGAATTAGGATTTAGCACAATGATTTGGCAAATGCACTCTAATGCCATGTAAAACTCTGCCATGTCTCCACATCATGTTTTAAAGGAACCCGGTGCATGGCATTACAAGGTAAATATCACCCCATTCCATCATCAACTCACCAAGTCTATGCCTCCGTTATTAATATAGCTGAAAATGCAAAATTGGTTGTCGCTTCTGTTTAGAACAGAAACATAAAAAATCAAAAACCAAAATGGAAAAGATGTAGAAGTTCAGCCAGAAGGAATTCTGCTGCAGTTGTCAGTGGAACCAACTGACTCCCATGGACTCCCAGCACATATTAAGTTCTCTTCTTGCTACCTTATCATTGTCAGGTGCAGTACCTTTCTTTTGTATTTTCTTCTTTCCTTTTTTATGTTTTCTATACTCATTTCAGTGATGCAATTTCTGGAACAACCCCTCAAATAGCTGAAGACTGGCAAATAGGCCCAGGTGTGAGGAAAAGTAATTGAAAAGCAGGAGGATGGAAATTTTTCTTGTTGACTTTCCCAAAAGAAAACATATCGTTACAACTCCCAGAGGGTGTCATTACTTTATTGCCATGTGAATTAGCACTTACTCTTCTCAGCAGGGAATTCACATCTCTGGACTCCTTCTGTGGGTTCTTTACAAACACAAACAGGCATTGGTTATACAGGCAACTTCTGAGTATTTTGATTATTCTCTGTGCAACTGTAATGTTTAGAAATTACCTGTGCAGTTTTTAAAAGTAAAGCTGAGATTGAAAAGCAGTGCAATATCCCATCCTATTGCTCTTTCTATATTGATAAAAGGAACATTTCTTACTCTTTGGGAAATACTGCTGAGAAAGAAGAGATGAGTACCCATTCTACTGTATGCTGTTGGCATTTCCTAACCTTTGTTGCTGGCTAACACTTTGAATAGCAAAAGTAATAAGGAAAAAAACCCCCTTATTTTCAAATTTGTATATGTGCATAATTGTGAGCTTGCAAAGGGGTTTGAGAATTTAACCATATTCTCGAGTATGAGAACTCAATGGCAAAGTCTACCCTTCAGCTTATATAGTTGCAAACTCAAAATTACATTTCAATCCGCTTTGTACTCATATGTCAGAGCCTGAACACATAATGAAGCACGTGAATTTTAGCCCTCAGGGAGCACTTCCTTGTCTTCTTGTGTCCTGCAACACTTGCTCATGATGCTTCATTAGTGTGAAACTGTTTACAAGCAGTGATTCACTGTGGAGAGGAAGAAGGGGCAGTGGGCTGTGAAGACATCATATGATAAGGGCTAGAAGCCATTGACATAGGAGCTGACATACTGGTGTTGCCTCCCAGGGCTCAAGCTTAGTCATTCAGTGAACATGGCTGCAAAGACATGACTGCTAGAGCTTCACTTAGTTTATAAGCATTGCTTGAGAGAAGACTGCTTTTAAAGTGAGAGACACAGCATGGTCCAAACTGGACCGAAGATCTGACATAGAACCTTCTGCACCTTCTCCTTTTAAGGCAGGCATCCCCAAAAGAACCTTGAATCTCTGAGATGAAGTTCTGCTTAAACATCCACTAGAATAATGTAATTGCAATCAGCTGGGAAGGCAATGATCAGAGGACTGCACCTTGCAGCGGTGCTTATTTCCTCCGTGCTTTCAGTCCAGCAGCTCATTAACGACAAGTTCATTACATCTGTTCAGGTTCTTAGGAAAAGTCCCTTCATCCTTATTACTTCTGAGGCCTAGTTTTATTCCTTCTTTTATTTAGTAGTTGCCTCGTCTCTGCTTGAACTATAGATTCTATCTGTCAAAAAACGCAAAAATGATCACCCATCCCCCCCACTCCCCCCAGTCTCAGCCGAATGCAGAGGAAGACCCATCCAACCCCCTCTTCCTTTCAGTGGGATACACCTGTCCCAGAAGCAGCAGCCAGAAAAATGTAACATGGTTCCCCACATTACCACCCATTCACACACACTTTAAAGGAGGATGACATATGATGTACAGCAGATTATAAATAAGCAATAAACTCATGCCATCTATCAAGGGGTGGAACATGAAAAGTCTTGCTAACAGAGAATAAATCAGAATGTTTATGTCCTGTCCATGACAAAGGACTGATCTACAAAAAGGGAAATGGTGAATTTTTGTAACTGTTTGCTTTTCTGACTCAGATACAAAATACACATTATGAAACTGAGCATTTTCTTCCTTTAGGAGAAAAAAATATGAGCATATAAGACCAAGTCTCTACCATGGTTCTTGCAGGCAGAACCAGCTTCATTCCCAAGGATATGCTCTTACCAGCACCAAAATTAAATAATTGTTTCTAAAACCAAATCATACAATCAAACCAAAGTTAAGTAGCTTCCATGTTACTTTCATCACAACACATAGCACCTATGAATCTTCATCCAGATTGTCAGTGATGTAATATCAGTATAGATCTATCAAGTTCAGCAAAGGTTCTAGATTAACATCATTTTAGCTGTGTATTGGAACTGGACCCATAGTAGTGGATTCCCAGACTTTTGGGGCAGTAGATCTTGCAGTAGAAAAAGTGAACCCAAAGTGTATGTCACATTAAGTTTTGATCTAGTGCTCGCTCTTCTTTTCAGAAGTGGTTCACTCGGTCTCCTAATCACAGTGTATTATGTGGCTGCTTCACAATCACACTCCAAATGCAAATCATTTCGTTGTTTCTTAGTGACAGCAAGCCCTGTCAGCAGTAGGTACTTTGAATATGCCAATAAGGTTTTAACTGCTTTCAAATGGTTGCAAGGGATGCTGTTTCAGGAGATTACAATCAGGGCATTCCGTCAGCGGGCTGGTAAAATGCAGTGCTTTATTTCCACCAGCCTGTATGCAATGATCTAATAAGTGATTACAGTCTTTGTATCTTTATGTTTGAGGACTAGGGTAGAGCATTTCATTCAGCAAACAATGATTGTGTCTTCTCAAGGCATATGTGGCTTCATTAATATTAATGAAGTTTGCATGCATGCATCAAAAAAGGTCTTATACCCTATATAATCACTATTTATCTAGGCAAATTTAGCTTCATCATTGTCTGTTTACTAAAAATAAGCTTTGTGCTGTTGATTTATAACTTCTGCCTGGTTTGTGTTGCTACCATTGTCTTGATCTCTGAGACGATGTAACCACCTTCCTCTCTTTTAAGAGAAGGAAGCTGTGACCTTTACAAAGAGGATGTCCATTTGGCACTTGTCTACCTGTCATTTGCAAAATCTGCAGACAAAGAAGGTGAAAGCTTAGAGATTAACACAGGTGTTCAACATGTTTTATTACCATTTTCCTGTGACTCTAGTTCTACGTTTTAAGTGTAGTGTAAAATGCCATGCATGAAGTTGCAGTGGAGATCAGAAGGGAGCAAATGTTATTCAGAGAACTTTCCACACTACAAGCGTTTCTGACAAGCCTGTTCCTTTCATTCAGGTTGAATTGTTGGCTCAACAAGCTGAGTTTTTATTTAATTTAGAATTTGCATCTGTAAAGAAGAGATGAGAAAGAGATCTTCCTTTAAAGTACTAAAAAGTGTTCACTGAGATCACAAGTTCTTACTATGTCTTCATATGTAATTGTGATAGGTATATACACACAAAATAATTTACATTCTTTTCACCAGTTTAATTATAAAAATATATTTATAATTAAAATACTCCCTCTTTTAAAATGAAGTTGAATATCAGCCAAAATTCAGAGATAGGTATTAGAAAATTAAGTGATAGAAATTTCTGCAGTATGGGCAACTGGCTATATCTGTAGCCCATGGCCCACCTAGTGTAAACCAACCCATCAAGATAGTTATCTTAATTAGCAAACTGTATAATATTGCAGGGAACAATTAGTTGAATCTCATCTGTCATTGCAATCTCATGGGAAAAAGGCTGTATGTAATTCTTGGGTGTATACATAGAGGAAGACTGAGGTACAATATGTTGATACGTATCTTGTTTTCTGATTCTGAATAAGTTTCTTCATTATTCCACGCCTCAGCTGCTAATATTTAAAAGGGTTATAATATATTGAAACTAACCTCTTCTGTTTCTTGAAGTTCTGGAGTTTCTGGGAGTACAGCTCTGGGAGATTCTACCCTTTCTTAATAAATCCTTTTTAAGCACATGGTAAAGCTAGTGTAGTCCCTAAACATGAGAGCCAGAAACAGAATTTCTCTTTCAAATTTAAAGGAAGACTTCTGTGATCATCTGCTATTATTTCATTCTTCAAATAAACTTCTTTTAGTCCTCACTTATATAAGCCTTTGTTACACAATGAATAGAGTTTGACAAAATTGCGTGGTCTCTTGGTTGAGTTGCTTTGCCTCTGGGTCAGTCAGCTTCAAGACTTCCAGGTTTCCACATCATGGGCTAATTTGTATCATTCCCAATTGTCCCAACCTGAGGCCATTCTTTCAGGGACAAAGGCTTTCCCAGCAGATCATCTAGCATAATTTTAAATGCCTTCTAGCCTTTTCGAGCACTTTGCTCTTTACAGGCCATTTGATTGAATTCCATATATCTTTTAAGTAAGTCTGACTACTTGTTTTAGCTGTCTTTAACAGCAAGACATTTTTCAGTTCATACTATTCTAGCTTTTCATTTAGGGAGCAGACTCTTACTATGCCAATCTTTCCTGCTCAGCAGTTTCCTTCTGCAAATTCACACCCTTCTAGTTCTTTAGAACAATGTCCCTTATATTAGTGTTCTTGTGGATAAACCATTCCTTATGTTACATGCATAACAGAAAAAAATCATGTCTTACCTGCCCCCAAATGCCCTTGGTGTTCAAGTGTTCCCTGCAGCATCCTGCTATGAGAAAGCTTTCTTTTAATACAGCTTGACAGCTGGAAACAATTCCCGCTTTCTTGATCTTTGGCTTAGCCTGCTCTTTAGGATGCTTCTATAGATTTTATTGTCTATTCTCCATTAAGCATTTTTAAGAGCACTTTTTGATACTCTGGAAATAAAGCTAGAAACCCCAGCATGTGGGTGCTTGGTGTTGTGATGTCCTGGTGCTCAGTTTGTAGATCTGCACACCCCAAGGTGAAGAACACCTGATTCTTACCTAATCATTTTGGAATTAGCCTTGACTCAAGGTAGGTTAAAATCAAGTGCAAAGAAAACAAGTTTTTCCACAGTATCCAAAACCCCCCAGATGTGTATAAAGGATGTAAGTGAAAAAAATGAAACCAAGCAAAACAATAAATCACTTTGCTTAAAACACACAGCCTGAAATTACACCAGAAAGTTTTTCCTGTCTTTATCCAAGGATTTTCTTCACACTGTAATGGCAGGGATAAATTCTTTCTACATTATTTGTGTCTTATATTGGTGTCATGATTGATTGCACCTTGAGCTAACTTAAGTCCAGGCTGCTGTGATTTTGCCCCCACACCTGGTCACGTTTGTGCATTGCTCTGGTACTAGTGTTTGTGCACCCCAGCAGGTAAGCCCAGATAGGGAGCCATACAAATAAGAACCACCTTATTAAAAAAAAAAAAAAAAAAAAAAGCATCTCCGAGAAACCAGAATCCTGTACTTAAAGGAATTGCTTTAGAATTTTTACTGCAGTAACACTGATCAAAGACTAATAGTCAAATTACATTTCAAGTTTGTAAAAACAAAAGACAAAACCACTGTTCTCATAAATCATGAGAGGGCAACACCTGCTATGGCATTTCAAGGTGGTTACCTGATAGTGTACCTAATGCTTAATTTTTCTGTTTTTTCCCAGTCTTTTTTATTTAGTTATTGCTTTACGTTCAGTCAGAAAAATTGGAATTTTGGACTTGTATCCAGATTTTCCATGAATCTAGTTGTTACTTTTCATTTGACAATACTTTTGAATTCAATGGAACGATTAGAAGTTAAATATCTCAGAAATAATCGGTACAGGCAAGACTACGTATGTAAAAACTTACAGTTATGGAATATGCGCAAATAAGTACTATACGCTTTACATAATCAGCAACAACTAGCATCTCCAAAGCTCTCGAAATTTTTCAAAACTCGGATGCAAGCAGACACTGCTTTGACTTACAAACTTTGGCTTAATTAATTTTACTAGAATGAGGTCACGTTCCATAACAAACTAGGCGGATTCATTGTGGGTAAGTGCTGCATGCTGTGCCTGAATCCACACAATCACTTTCCAGGTCTGAAAATAGATTCAGCCATGCAGGTAAGCTTGGAGCCGTTATTCATCATTACTCTTCCTTTAATAGGACAGAAAAAGAGAACTGAGGGTCTTTATGTATGAGGAAAACACATTCTTCTCAGGATTATTTACAGTCTAACATACAGTATACGCTGACAAAGGAGTGGCAGAAAAATAAAATGATTCTCTGACCTTTTCTGTCTGCTTTATGTTTTAAAAATTTCTTTGCCCGTTTTCTGGCAGGTCCTGAGCTTCCAAAAAGGTCTTCACCCTTTACGAAAAGCATCTACTGCTAATCACTGCACACAAAATCTTGCATGTTCCCTGTTTCTTCTGTCCTTTATTTTACTTTGAGTATTTATATTGCATTCCCTTGTCATTCCACACTTTGGTAGACTGGAACTCTGACCCTTTATATTCCAGAGCTGGTGAGTGTTGACAGTTCTTTCTTGGTTTTGTGTCCATCCCTTTCTCTTATACTACATGAAGGGGACTGCCAATATTAGAGATTCCACTGTGTTGGAAGGAGACTTAATTTGCAATGGTTCACTTAATGAATTTGAGACCAGTGCCACTTCTAACATATTACTTGAGGATTTCCTTGCAATTGAGAAAGTTTAGTATTCCAATCTGTTTTTTCTTGTTGCAGTGAAAAAGGCACAGCCCTGATATCAAAGCTGTTAATATTGAAGAGGTTTATTGTTAATAAAAACATATTAATTTAGGAGGGGTGTGGGGGTCTATTCAATGAGCTTACCCAAAGCTACTATATCTTAGTCTGATACAAGGCCTTGACAGAGGATTAATTTCTTTGATCTAGTATTGAAACTTACTGCATAGTACTATCATCTTCTCTGTGCATTTTTGGGAGGAATTTACCCCCCCCCCCCCCCCCCCCCCCCCCCCCCAAGCTCTAACGTAAAACACACTGCAGTTCTTATCAAGACAGCACAGGTTCATTCTGAAATCAATACTAGATGTGAAGTGTCTTTCTAGCCACCTCCCTGTGATTATAGATCCCACTGCTTTTGACAATCTTCTTGACTATGGAGGCTAATGATGCTTGAAAATATTTCAAAATTTAGGCAGGAAAATTCATTGCACCACTGATGATCCTTAAATAAAATAACACATGATCCTTACATATCGACAAAATCTTTTTTAATCTATAATTTCTCAGTGCTATAGCAAATAGGAATAAGTGGAGCATAGTTTTACAAACAGTGTGGGTTAGCTACTGATACTATTTCTGTAGTCATATGGTAGAAATAAACTCTGACTATACTATGTTATGCAATTTCAAGTGAAATTCCTAGTGAAGATTTTCTAGCAAGTGAAGTCCTAATTGGGTAAGGAAATAAAAGAGGATTCATCATTTGAAGTATTCAGAGCATTACATTTTGCATATTCTTGAAAGAGGCTAAACAAAGTGCAAAACATTGAAGAAGCAGACCTTGCTGAGGCTGTGGGGGTAGTGCTTGAAGCTCTGAGAAAGAAAGCAGTCACTTTTCATGTGTTGCTTTTATTCTGGAAGTTCTGCCAAAATGGAAACCGTGGACCAGTTGCTTTGAATCCAGAAAGCCAAGCTTAAGCCACAAGCAAGGTCTTCCTGCCCAGGGCCTCAGGCACTGGGAGACTGTGATGAAGAGGAGTCATCTAACACACATTTTGGAGGAGGGTGTTTCCCAATGAGATAAGTATTCTTGCCTTGGTCATTCATTTTACAGCTGTGAAAAGAGAATTCAGTCTCTGCTGAATCCCTCCAGCCCAGCACAGGAGATCTTGTGCTTTCCTTCAATGGTTCAAACTTGCGGATGGATTTCTTTCCAGATTATTCTCTGCAGTCACAGACATTAGTCTACTGTAATATTTACCCCGTTGTAATTATTGCAGTGGTGCAGACTATGACACTCAACTTTTGGCTAAACCTTTCTGTTGTTTTTTTTTATCTTCACTAAATGTTAAAAAAAATTGATCAAGGATGGGTTTTAATTATAAAAGTGCTTTGAAAAGATTTTTTTTCACCTGTATAATTAGAAGACATTTTTAAAGAAAATTTTCCAGTCAATTAGTCCCTAATGAAGCTCAATTTGTTTTACAAATTAACCTTTTCTCAAAATAACAGGATGATTTAATGCAAGAGTTCTGCTTATTTCAGTCTATACTACAAGTCCTCTCTTCCACAACTGTACATCCCTCCTTAAGTCAATAGGAGATAGGATTTAAGGTAATAGGTTTTTGTTCCCTAAAGCTTAACTTCAGTCTATATGTTGACTATGTAAACTGGAATACTAAGGCTGTTCCCAGAACTTTGGTTTGATCTCTGGCTTCGTTCTCGCTCCAAGCCTTGTTGTGCTGTGGTCCTGAAATAAATGTATTGACTTTCCATGAAATTAAGGGTGCTGTACAAAATCTGGTTGCCAGTTTTTCAGGCACTTCACAATTTCGCTCCCTGTTTACTGGAGTCAGCCCTGCCGCACTGCTTAGTGGCCGAGCCTACTCTCCCTTGTGTTTACACAGTTCTGCCTGTGACTTTGATTCTGTCCTTTCTCTGGTGTAAAACAGCTCGGATTCATTGGAGTTAGGCAAGTGTAAGAGAAATTTGTATTGTAGGAAGATAGGACTGTACTTGGCTGTCAGTTATACAGATTTAAGTCCACAGACCCCACAGCCCCCTCTTGTATACGCTGCAGCTGCAGCATGAGTCTTTCCAGGGGTATCTGGGGTTTGTGCTGCTTGGCTGCTCTGCCCCACCACCTATGCTGCTTTGTTCTTTGAACTGACTTCCTAGCACAGCTGTCTGTTCCAATGAAGTGGGGAAGTGAAATGTTAATTGGTTTAAATGACTTTTTTCTTTTTAAATAACCATAGTTCATATTTTAAGATAGTACATAAAAACGTTTTGTTTATTATGAGAGCATTCAGTAGTACATCGTATTAATCATAGAGTGAATTAAATACTACAGTTAAAGTCTGCCTGCATCTACAGCTATGCATTTTTACTGCATTTAGGTCAATGCATATGGCTTGTGACTAAGAGAGAAAATAATAAACAAGAATAACAGCAAGTGAAATATTTGCCATTCTCAGCCAAGTTTCATGGCCGAGAAGGGGATTTTCAGAGGCAGTAAGGCCAGTTAAGCATCCAGTTCCTGTTGAAAATGCGTAGAAGTTGAATTCCTTAACTTTCACTTATTGTGCCTGGGAGCAGGTTCTGTTTAATATCACTGCTGAACACTGCCCATGCATCTATGAGCCGTAACAGCTTTGAGGCCAGATTCCTCTCTTGATGGTGAACTCATGATGCTCCTTCTGTCTCCCACTGTGGTTCTGTGTTGACATGGAGGAGCGAAATGGGGAAGGACAGCGATGCCGTGCCTCTGCTCTGATAAGGTGGCATTTTGGTTCACTTCAGATGCTTTTAATGCTGGAATACTGCTGGGAACTGAGTCTGGAAGAAAATCCTGGGAAAAACTGATTTTGTCCTGCATTTGAGAAAATCTGCTGTGCATAGAAGGGTCCTAGGACCTGGACTGCTTTGCTCATCTCCTGTATCCTTACGAAAGACAGTATCACTTGACTGTAGCTGGACAACCAGGTCTTTCCTAAAGGGGTATCACACTATCTGCTATGAAGAGAGATGATGGTTGTAGGCAACCTGAATTCAGCTGGAGTTCAGCTACCTACAGGGAAAATGCTGACTGAGCAGGATATTGAAAGCACCTCGGGAAGCTCAGGTAAGAAAGCCAGTCTGCATATTTCTCCAAGTTATTCTGAAGAGAAAGCCACAGCTAATGTTTCTGCTTTGAATTATCCCTTTCTGCAGCCAAGGATAAATTTGAAGTGGCTTAGAATAAGAGATGGCCTTTTTTCATTTACTTTTTTGATTTGTAATGGTAAGCCAGATTTGGGCATAGCTATGAGCAAAGCCTATTGAAGTGAGAAGTCTGGGGCTGGCTGGTAGTTAAGTGGACTTATTTACATTTAAAGAGTTCTGGACAGAACTAATGATTGGAGCATTTGTTTCTTTTCTTCCTGTCTCCTACAGGCATTAGCTTGTGTTACTAGAGGAGGAAACAAAATGTGGGTTAACAATACCCTCGTTTGGGAAGTGGTTAAAGCTGAAAACAGAAGAATTATTGCAGAACTGACTGATTACAATTTAAAATATTTATCCAATGAATATAGTAATGCCTGTCATCTTAAAGATATACATTGCTTTTATCCTGTTCCTCCCACCATATTCATTCAGGGTGAGATTTCATCTGGCACATACGCCTACTTATTTAGGGAAAGATGCACATGACGTGCCTGTCTGTCTTAGTATGCAGAGTTTGGTACTTTCCGGCTTTTCCCCCAACACTTTCACATTAGAAAAACTGCTGTATGTCTCTGCATATAAACCGTTCTGTTCTCAGCCGTGTCTGCCTAGACGCCATGTTTAGCAGAGTATGGATTGTATTTAAATACGACCTGACACAGTGTGGCCCTACAGGTTTGTGTGGCTGGGTATTAGCATCATACCAAGTAAAAGACGGTGGCAACAGGCCAATGGAAACAGTTGCAAGTATATGCAATATATCTGTTTAACGATCTTATCTCTCCAGTGGGATCTTTTCCAATATCTTTTTAAAAGTTAGATTGTTCACAATCAAGGAGGAAAAGAAAGGAACAGATACAGTGCCTTTCCCTATTAAGGACCCAAGCTTCTCCAGCTTCCAATTTCTATTAGAAACTCCAGGTTTTCAGTACTGTGTACATTTTATTCAGAAATAAGTGCACTTTTCAGATTTTCTGCTCAGGGCCAAATAGCTCTTCTGTTAAAGGACTGCAGTAAGAGTGGTGCTCCCTTGTTTCCACCCTTTCGGATTGAAGTGACTTTATATGCTGCATGCTGAGCTGTTACAGTTGGGTCAGTGCAAGGTTAGATATTTCACCGTGATTACCAACACTGATTTTTCAAAATGTGAATTTACCATGGCAGTCAAGAATAAACCAGCATGAAATATCATAATTTGTCTCACCAAAACATGCAGTTAAATGGAAGAGAAATATATGTCATTAATTAGGTATAGTTGATTTAGCTGACAGTGGTAGAAATTTGAGAATACTTTTATTATGCTCTAAATTTTCTATGTTCATTCTTCAATGCAAGTACTGTTCTTGGAACTAATTTTCATCTACTACACATTTCATAATACTATTAGTCTGATTAATTAATGCATAATACATCCTGGAGACTAATTTGTTTACTCCTAGCGGCCTCATTAGGACTTGCTATATGAATGTGAGATTAGATTTTAAAGTGAGCTACCTTCTAAAGATTGAATCATATGTCTGCTTTGCAGTAAACTGGCAAATGAATATCTGGTAATCTATATCCCTTGGTGATATGCAGAAGCACGTTGAAAGTTTTCTGAAGCTAGGTGCATAGCTAGACACTTCTCACAACTAAAAAAAGATATATTTCCTTATGAGAGGTATAGCTTGATTTATTATTTCAAACCAAAATACTGATTTATTAGGACAATTTGCCACTACTGTGAATCTGAATGGAGTAGTACATGCATTTTTATTTTACATTCAAATGCATGCTGTATTCTCACAGGGTTTCACCTTTGCTATTTTACTTTTTAATGATACTGTCTAATCAGAATGAATGGATAACTCTGCAGTGAAGCTAAACATTCACCCAGTACAGTAAAATCTGGGAGAGTTCCCTCGAGTGTTGTGAATCAGTCTAGATTTGTTGCCTTCTGCTATATAATAATGCCACATTGTCCTAAGTTTTTGACCAACTGACCTAAGAGGAACGTTCATTTTTTAAGCCCTGGGTTTTTTGTCCTAGCATGAGTTCTGAATGTTTTGTAATACTGATGCAAGCAGTGTTAGAGAATTGAGTATCATTACAGAAAGAGCCAGAGTGGTGGCTTCTGTAAGAGTATATATACTTAGGTAAATATATGTAAGTTCCCATATATATGTGTGTGTGTATGTATATTTGTATAGTGTATATATTTTTGTAAAAATACCCTTCTCATTACTACCTTCCTAGTTCTGAACCAGTCATTAAAGCTGATTTCTATTCTTTCTGTTTCTGTCTGTTAGCTGTTCCAAACAGAAGAAATAGCAGGTCAATGCTTTTCCAAAAGCTTTGTCTTAGGCTGATATTCTCTGTAGACAGGTAATCTACAAATGTTCTTATGTTAGTTATGGTCAGTAACCACTATTTCTGAAATAAATCATTACATACAAGTCTTTTATTTCCAAACCTTGGGTTGGAAAACTTCCTAGAACAGGCTGTGTAATGAAACTTCCTGCTTTCTGTCAGCTGTACCTTTCCTACTGTGGAAATACTCTTCACAGTATTGGGAACCTTATGTTTGAGCTCTGCCTTGATTAGGAAGATGTGAATCAACAAAACGAAGAGAATGAATTAACAGAGTTTTTCTTTCATCCCCCTTCACAAAGAGTTCCAGTTAAAATAGCAATAACTTCAGAGGGCTGTACATTGAGATTTAACTCTCTTTATTCTTCTTTCAGGAGGAATATTTACATTCCTCTTCACATCACTGTGAAATCATAGCTGGTCTTAAAGTTTTTAGGCAGTGTCTCCTTATTTCTTTTCTTTTTTTTTTCTTCTTGTCACACAACCTTCCATATCAATGAACAGAGACAACCTACGAATCAGTCTTTATACTGAAATCTTAGCTCTGCTGAAGGAATTAGGAGGTTTGTTCTTTATTTCAGAGTCTAGATTTCGAGTGTTAGCCCTTTATTGGTCATAAAATTCGCCACAAGGATTTGTGCCTTTCATTTATTTCATGGATGCTTACCAGAAACATCTATTGTTTACAGCAGATAAAGTAATCTTTTGATTCATCCTGGTGAGGTCAGCATATTGCTTTAGACATGTATGTTATGTGTTTTAGTAAATATGTTAAGTTTGAATTTGAAAGAGCTTCACCTTTCTGTTGTGTAGCATATGTTTTGACAGGCACATATATGACACATAGTATCTGAATTTTTTGGTAGTTTTTTTGCGATATATTAATTGAATACACTGTGTAAATCTTTGGCAC
This sequence comes from Falco naumanni, assembly GCF_017639655.2. Classification (NCBI taxonomy): domain Eukaryota; kingdom Metazoa; phylum Chordata; class Aves; order Falconiformes; family Falconidae; genus Falco; species Falco naumanni. The sequence continues at coordinate 15,780,616 of NC_054061.1, forward strand.
CAGTACTTTGTCATTGCACTCAAAACAAAATAGGTCTTGGGAAAGAATGAAGTGTTTTTTGAATTATGGAAATTCAGTCTTAAGAAGGCGACGATTAATATAGTTTCCTGTCTTTCAGGGATAATAGCATGAATGCTTTTGTCTTACAGAATTTCTCTTTCCATGTTGTTGAATAAAGAAGGGTTGACAAACTAATTCTATCTTTCTAAATTACCTCAGTCCTCCTAAATCACTTTGTGAGCTAGATGTCCTACTCCAGCAGGTGTTCTGTAATAGCCAATACGCAAGCAGTTCTGAATTTGTCATGATTACATGCATAACCCATAAACATGATCTGGTCAACACTATTTTATTCCAATGATTATACTTAAAGTCAATTAGTATAAAATTCAACTAAAATAATTGTGTATTTTATTTAAACCCTCAATTTTTAAAAAGTATTTACTTTTTATAAACTCTGATCCACATTCCTTATAGAAATACATCACTGAATATCAGCTGAACATTAACCAGTTTCTGGCATGTCAATCACTACACTCAAATTCATGGTCAGTTTGTAAAAAAGAAATAAATTCTGAGGATTATCCTGTGCTTGTTCCTCTGGGATATTATGCTTTAGGATCATTATAGAGGCATTTCAAGACTGGAAATATTACTATTGTGCCAAGGAAATGTAAGGAATAAGCTTATCGCCTAATTACTCAATATGGTTCAAAATCTTGTGTTCATAAAATTCCCTTGTTTCTCACTGTCTGAACTCCATCTTCAGTGACAGAGAAGTAAAATCCCACCTCTGCTCTGAGGTTTGAATTTCTACTATGGAACTGCTGTAGTATACATATGATTTTGATTTATGTTAACAATGAAGTTTGGGACCAAGTTTATACACCTCTGATACATTGGCAGCTACCCAGCAAATACATCAGGAGGTATGTTTGGCTCTTTTAGATGTCAGAGTAGGCGTTGTGGAGTGAAAACTATTTCTCAGACGCTTCTCTGCGACAACACTGTCGGAAACACTTAGAGTTAAATCTTGATCCCTAGAATGCAATAGAGTTTGGAGTTTGACTTCAGTGGGAAGAGAATGTGCCCCTTAAAGCTGTTAGTGGAGTGCCCAGGACAAGCTAATTTGCTTTGGTAACACAGCTCAGCTATGATAGAAAACACTTTTAAAAAAGAACTTAACTTTCCTCTGGTACGGACAGGACTAATGAAACTCCCTTCAGAGCCCATCAGCACCATTCATTTATAATCATCTGGAGGGGCTGCTGTCTAGTGGCAGGAAACACTGCCCACTCCTAATGGAAACCTGTAGCATCTGCTGTGTGAGTGGCTAAGCAAAACCGACAAGCTAAGATGTCTTGAGAGCTCTTTTGCAGCAGCAGGTATTTGATGTGATTCAAAACAGGGTAGGCAAAGCTTGCCTTGATGAGTCTTTGGTGCCTGTCCTTATCTGTAACACCACGGGGCCGAGTGAAGTCCTTTACCGCAGCAATAGTGCTGCCTGTAAGTTCAAGTAATAAGACTCTAGAAATATTTCTTCTGTGACTGTTTTAAAGAAGTAAATTGTTTAATATTAAGCACTTGTTTCCAAACTGCCTGAAACTATGTAGAGGATAAGCAAAGCCTATAACTGTCCTTCAGCACTGTTGATTAAAACTTAGATTATTTCAACTGGTTAAAACAGTTTGTCTTGCCATTGATACTCCCGTGACAGACACCAGAGCTCATGTGCAGAAAGTAGTTCTAGAATCATCCAGAAAGCTGTGTTCAGCACTCAGTGCTCTGTGCGGGGCTCCCTGCAAACCATCCTTTTATTTTACCAGTTTTCAATCTGCTATTAAATTACGTTGTATGTCATTATTGAGCAAGGAACATTCTTGTTAAGTGTCTTTGGGAAGCAGGTATTTATGTGTCACCTTCAAACATGTTTTAGCAAGCTGAGGGTTTCTACGGAGATGTACGTCTTGATTGCTAGCCTGTGAAAGGAATATTTAGCACCAGCTAGAGGGAATAGTGCAAAGAGGCTGTAGATGTGTAGTCACTTCGGAATGTATAATACTTATTCTAAGTATAATTTACAATGTTCTGGGAATCTTTGATCTGAAGAACTGAAGGATCCATAAGCAAGTGAGTATAGTGGGGTGTAGCACACTTCTGGCAGTCTCTAACCATTTGTATTGCTTAAAGCCTTACTGTTTCTACTTCTCATTTTGTGTCACTTAGAGTTACCTCAAAGACAGTAGACAGATAGTAAGAATAAGAACTAATAATCTGTTATTTCTTCTCTTCTTCATTTTGATTGACATGCAAACATCACAAATTTTTCAGCTTTTTTCTGCCATTACAGCTAAGAAGAAGGCATGAAACATACATAAAGGCTAGCATTGCAGGGTTTTTCTTCTTTTTTTTTTCTCATTAACATTGCTGATGGAAAAATAAAGTTTGCTCCCCAGCTAATTAGAAGCTTGCCCAGTGTTATTTCCAGACTAGCAGAAGCTGGGAAGTTATATTCCCCTTTGGGAAGAAAAATGCAGTGATTAAATAGAATAAGAAAAAATCTGAATAATTTCTAAAGCAGCATATTTACCAAATCATGGATTTGGTTTTAATATTATGGCAATGTATGTGTATTATACTGATGGAGGTGAAAAGCTATCTGTCTCTAATGGGATGGAGGTGCAAAGGCATGTATCAGAGAAAAGGGAGTGTGCATTGTAACATATACAGTAGTGACCCATGTGATTAATTTCAAGGCACTAGCATATGCTCTTGGAATTCGAAATTACACAACTGACTTAGAAAACCACAGTCAGTAATCTGCTAAAATTTCCTGTATTCAGAAGATCACCTGTGCAGCTGATGAAAGCATGTGTTTCCAATGGACAATTATTCTTTGTGGTTTTTAAACAGAGGACAGTAAGTTGTAATGAGCATGTACACAGTAAATAGTTAATTTAATAGAGCTTCCATAAACATAATGCAGGATGGTTTCAAGGATAGTCAGCATTACCTCTGGCTGATTTTAGATATGTTGCATAAGATTAAAAAGACTTGATGTTTTCAGTAGCAATGTGTCTTAGGTTACAGTTTTATCACTGCTATCAGAAAAAGTAGTATCTGTCCTCTCCTCCCTGTTTTCCAAGCTGGCCTTTCATTTCAGTCTTCTCCCTCTGCCACTACGAGCATTTTGTATGGCCGAGTCATGCAAAGGATAAGGGACTTACTGTAGATAAAAAATAATGTGGCATCATCTAATTTCAGAAAGCTTTCTTTTATTCATTTATCTTTTTTCTCATGATAGCAAGGCCTTAGAAAGGCATTGTCAAATGCAAGAATGTTCCTCCCCTAAGTTTAGACATGAATGCTGCCTCTGATATCAAAGGCATTGAATTTTGGCTCTTTCTGAAAGCAAAGCAGATTCCTTTCTATATTCTAGGGCATTTGTATGAAATTGTATTAGAAAACTTGTTGTTTAAATAATCGGTTGGCTTCCCGTCCTAGTTGACTTCATATCATGTTTGTCAGCATGTTGGCTTTTTCTCCTATTGCAGTTTCTAAAAGTTTCAACATATCAACACTTCAAACTGCTCCAAGTTACATTTCATAGTACGCAGCTTGTTTCCTTTGCTGCAGAGCATCAGCGCGTTGCTGTCGGTGGCTGCGCTGGATTCCTTCCAGAAGGTAGGGCACTGTGTGGCTGCGGGCACGGCTGCAGTGCTGCACATCGTGTGCATGTCACAGCAGTTGTGCTGTAGTTTAAAGTTGCCTGAGAGCTGATAATCTCATGAGCTTTTTCTGTAGAATTATTCTGCTTTTAATTCAGATCGTATTCTGAATTATCTCAACTGTCTTATAGTCATTTCACCTAGAAGACAAGGTAACGTAACGTGAGTCCACCCAATATTTCAGCCACAAGGGCGAGTTTATAGTTGAAGGCAGCATTACAAAAAGACTCTTTAAATTCAGACACATTTTGTACAAATTTCCTGACAATGTTAGTGCCTAGTATGAGTCAGACCTGCTGCCGTGCAGACTGCTGCTCGCACTCTCCATGTGTGCAGTCCCTTGAAAGCCACCGCGTGTTTTTGCTGGTAGAAAGTCGTGAGTGTCATGGTTAATCTAGGAGGTATTTCAGCAACGTTGAACACCATCACTGAGCTCTGGGGGAGCTGGGTGGACATCTGAGTAGTTGCCTTCCCTGAAACTGCAGAAACTGTAACAGGTGAATTGCTATGGCAATGAAGGGAAAATTTTCAGTCTGATGTAAATCACTGCAGTCAGGTATAACTGGCTGACTAAAGCCACTGCAAATGTGTCCATTTTCACCAATAAACACAAGACTTTTTCTCAACTCTTGCAGTCCGTGTACTAAATTAAGATGACATTCCTAATGGTGCATCTAACAAGAAATATGACTTACGTGTTCTTTTTAATTTTTAAAGAACAGTCAGTTGAATCTGCTTTATTGCTTGATTTGCATTCTTTAATACGTACTGTAAATTTTCCATCCTTTATTTATTTATTTATTTGTTTTACATCTGTTGGAGTCCTTTTTTACTCCATGTACTTAATACCTTCACCTCCCTCCAAGGCTGCCTTCTGTTTGTCATTGTGTGCATTGCACAAGGGCAGCTTCAGAGGAGCAATATTCCCAGCTTTAAACAAGAACCCGCTTAAAAATTCTCTTTGAGGAAAAAACTTACGTAGAACATCATCCTTTGTAACCACATTAGTAAGAGACTAAAGTAATTTCTTATCGCCTTTGCAAATTAGGTTTTTGTTAGCATGTTTTTTATTTCTTCCGAAGTTTGTGTTAATGAATACACCAATCTTCACTAGTAAGAGAATATCGTAGAAATTCTGTCAGGAGAATTTAATTACACTTAGCAGTAAGTATGCATGTTGACAATAATATTTATATTTTTTCTACAGATAAACACTAGATGTTGAGGTCACAAGAAATAATAAAGGAATAAAAATGTGATTCTGTTGAGAATGATTTTTCTAAAGATTTTTGCATTTAAGAAATGTGAAGGTAGGCTTGTAATTTTGCTAATCAGCCAGATCAATAATCCATTCCTGAAATGATTTCCAATTTCCTTTACTGTGATGTTGATTTGGGGGAAAGCTGGCAGGAGCAGGAGAAGGAGAGGGAACAGAAAAAAAATATCATTTTTTCTGTCTGCTAGTAGACAAACGATCCTTGAATTTTCCATAAAATTACAAAACTGGAAACATAACACAGAATGTTCACTTTTATTCATTTTCTCAAGTACATGATTTATATAAAAATTTTACAATTTTTTTCATTGCAAAATACAAGGCTTATTCTTCTTACTCAGAAAAAGAATGAAAACACATTCATTTCAGAGGAAGCAAAACTGAGTCTGTATTTTTTTAAAAAGGGTCATGATTTTTAAAGAAAACTTCCACCCATTAGTCTGTGCTTCCTGTGTGTGCCAGGAATGCCCTAGTATGATACTTGAACCTAGCTCAGGTTTTCAGAAGTCACTAATAATTTTCTGTTCTTCATTCTTCAGACATTGATAACTAGGTGGGAAAACACCTTGATGCCCCAAAATGTGCAATTTTAGGTTATTTTTCTTTCTCCTCCCTCCAATATGAAAGTTTCTTAGAAAACCACCTGTCAGTTTCCATACCTGGATCTAGTTTCTTACACTAGGTAAGGGGATTTATCAGTGGATAGATTTGCACATTGGTATCATTTTCCAGAACAATACCTTTCTTCGCATCTGCATGGACCAAAGTTGGCAAGATTAGATTGTAACATAACAGAGATGTTTTTCAACTACAGTGCTTGCAATGAAAGGAGTGAAAACGGAACATGTGCAGAAACTCCCCAGGCTGCTCAAAAATGTGCTTTGGGTTAAGCCCTTCCCCTGCACCAGGGGTGCTTGCTGGTCTAACAGTGATTCTCAGAAATGGCTTCTTCCCACCCCCCATATTCCTACCTGCATTGCAGCTTGTGGAGCTATATGGGGAGAGCATCCTGTTACTCTCTAAATACTTTGGCAATGCTGAGTTTCCCCAAATACTTTTCTGAAGCATTTGCGTACCCTGTTCTGCTCATGCAGGAGTAGTATGTTTCACTTTCTGTTGTTTTCACTTCTACTGAGAAATCATTCTTACTACAGACAGAGATAGATGCATTTATTTATAAAATCTGAAACCCTAAATCTTTGAAAAAGCCGTTGGCTAGGACTTGCAAGACATGCAGTTAAATTGTGTTCATCCAAAAACTAAATTTAAGAGGCCTGTCTCTGTCTTTATTGAGTTTGGAACTCATCAGCAAACCACCCCTATGGTCAGACCTTGTCTGGGTACGCACATACCATGCATCTGCTACTTGGGTTCAGAGAAGAAAATTACACGTTAGGCAAGCTATGCTAACCTTTACATCCTCTCGTTTCTTAGCGTCTTTGTTACATTTCACTTTGCTGATAGATCTTTTTTCCTTTCTGCCATTTTTTAATCCTTCAAAGATTTCCTTAAGCTTTAACTCAGTCAAAAGGCTTTGTTCCTTTTTTTCCTGTTTGCCCCCTCCTGGGAGTGCTAATACCCCATGAGCATGTCCAGTTGCAATATTGCATATCTCACCAGATGTGAAACAGGATCAGCGATTAATTGCTGATGAGCTAATGGCTTTGCAGTGGCTTAGCCAGCTGTGCAGCAGAGTGCCCTCCTCACGGGGATGGGTAGTGCTGAACTGAGTCAAGTCCTTTTGCATTCCATTTGTGCCAATAATTTCTTTATCATGTTTTATACATCAACATCTGGAAATAATAGTAAATTCAGATCTGCACATACACATGCCATGTAGATGCAGAGATACAGACATCTAAACAAGGTGATACACTGGAGGGATTGCTGGGAGGAGCATTAGTCTGCTAAGTGTTTGTCTGGACACTACAGCTGGTAACAACAGATTTTTTACAAAAGGAAAATAGAAATTATAAGTAAACGTTATCTTACTATGAGTAATTTATCTGGAGCTTACACCAGAGAAACATGGGAAGTCCAAATACAAACACTGCAAAAATATTAATAATAAAAAATATTATAAATTAGGTACTACACCAGCATTCTGCTGAACAAAACCCTCCCAAAACAGAAGCTTTGCAGAAAATCCCAAATGCAAGGTGAAGGACAGACTGAAGCATGCAGCCTGCTGATCCGATGCTTCAGTGAGAACAGATGGTATTCTGAAACAGTCCATTTGTGATCATTCCATAATAAAGATTAAAGTTGCATATTCCCCAGCAGAGGTGCTTTCGGCAGCCTGCCAATTCACGAGCAAGTCCTGGGCCTTCCTCTTCCAGCATTTGACTCCTTTTTGGTTTTTTTCAACTTATCTGATTCATATCATTTTTCCAGTGCTAAATCTTCCTGTTAAAAGTCAAGGTAAAGAAAAGGGTTTATATTGCCTTTGTTTTCCTGTTATAATAGTCTATTAACTACAGTAGGAAACCGTTTTATTGTTCCAGACCATAGTCTTACAGTAATGTTTTTAGTCATACACGTGTTGGATCTGTACTCCGTTTCCAAGGTGTGTGAGGTTGATAATTACACAGTGAATGCAGGACAATCTCTCATTGAACTTGTCCTTGTGAGCTAAGAAGTGTGGGGGTGTTATAACAAGGCAGCATCTGTAACTAACATTCTAATCACAGTCGGGAGTCTGATATAAGTTAGGTTTTTTTGTTGTTGTTTTAAAGAAGTTGGCTGCAGACTGTTATTTTACTGGTTATAGTGGAGCTCATACCCTGATAGGCTGTATAGTAGCAGACAACCATCTGACAACCTGATACATCAACATGAAAAAATAATAAGCTCCTTAAAAACACCAGGTATACAGGTATTACATCACACTTTTAAGCTTAATGTGATCTGAATGTTGATGCATTTCTTGTAAAGCTGGTAACTACATTTTCAAAGGTCCATTCTTTTCTGTTAATTTTTTATACAGCACGTCAGTTTTAGAACATGGTCCATCTATCATCTTCTTGGTATTAAATTTGAAATATCTATATGTATGCCAAAAAAAAAAGTTTTTAAAGGAACGCTTGAACTATGAATGCACATATCAGTGTATTATGGTAATGCATAAACAAGTGGGTATTCAGGCCCTGATGCACTCAGAGTTGTTCAGAAGGCATCGAGTTCTTACTGTATTTTGACTAAAGTAGATGTTCATTAAAATTGAAACAAATGTTTGCTTTCACCCTTCCCCATGTACTTGCTGTACAGTAACCATTCAGATGAGGAAGATTTGTTTGAATTCTATAATTCTTATATCACTTGCTGGAATGATGCCAGCCAGAACTCTATAAGATGCGGAATACTGATACATACATCTAGGGTGCAGTTAAGATTATGTCGTGGCTGTATGGGATGTACATAATACTACGTGTTTCTTTCTCTCCATAAATACTGAATTTCCTATTATGTTAGATAATGAATGTAAGTGCCTTCTTACTGTAAATACCATATATTACCGCTGAAGAGATCTTCTGCCTTCCACTATTATTTCAGAAACCATTAGAGGAACCTTTTTAACATTTAATACCTGGTTGCATTGCTGTGTCAGTTGCAGTGATTGCCTCATCCTTGAGATTGGTGGTTGTGGTGCCACAACTAAGAAACATACGGTAGGAATTTTGTAATTTACACTGATTAATATTTGAGAACATGGTCCGGCATAAAACAAAAATCCAAAAAAATATATTTGAAGATCTGAAACAATAAGTAATTAAGAATTCTGGATATTGTCTTTACTGAAAGAGATAAAAGGAAAATAAGTACTTGGCTTCTTCTACAGAAGTTCTTGACCAGTATAGCTAAAATGATACAGTTGGGTTATAGTGCATGGGTGTGCAGAGTCAAATGTCTTAGATTATGTTATTGGAAACAATTTTGTAGCTTGAATATACCATGGTATGTTCATATCATCTCTGGGCAGGCAAAGGAATAATTCCAAGTAGGCCATGGCCTTAGAAACACAAGGTCGCTAAGTCAGATTAAAAGATCTTTGAAGATAAGGTTTGAGTGAAAATTGTAATGCTTTGTGCTGTTGAAGTAAATTCTGTTCAACACTAATCAGTGTGAATTGTGACCATGTCAATAAAACCAGAATGTGATAATTTATTAGGTTTCTCTCTGTACTGTCATTTTCTCACCTGGAAGAAATAACAGTTACTTTAGGTTAAATGTTTGAAACTGCTCACAACAGCCAAATTTTTTCGCTTTGTCGCCATCCGGAGATCCTTCATAGATTCATTCTATAACTAGTTCTCCATTTATCTTCAGCCATCATGTGAAGGGTGCAAAAGTGTGTCATATGAAAACAGACTACATGTAAACTGTGATGTTATATGAAACTAGACTTTGATTCATGATGTCAAGATTCTTGCTGTGAAGTGTAGCATCCATTACAAGTGCTTTCTTTTTTTTTCTTTTTTTTTTTTTTTCCAAAGAGCTAAGGGTCCCTAGTAAAATTGCAATGAGCCACATCATGAGAAGATTTGATACATTATTCCTAACAGTAAAAACATTTATAAATTTCTTTTTTTTCTGTAACACATATATTTCCACATTGTAGTTGGGAAAGACCTGAACTTCAGTCACTTTGACAAGCTTGTTAGCATCACCACAGTACTTGAATTTAACTGGCTTAGTTTGCAAAAGTTGTTGACTTTGGCTGACTTTGCAGTGCCTCAGGTATCAGTAACAATCTTCACGTTAAAGCCAGCACAAGCACTACCCTTCCAAATGGAGCACACTGAAGGTAGGATGAGTCTTTCCTTTCTCCTCTTAACTATGTGGTGAAGTCAAACTCTCACAGACTAGCACAGGCTGAGTAATTTCTAAAGGCTACTCTGACGGTTCCTATGAGTAGGTAAGTACTGCGCTCTTCCCAGCTCTTGTGACAATGATAAGGTCATTGTCTTGTAACTCTGCCTAGAGAATGCTAACAGAAGAAAACCTAGTGGTGCCTCTCCACCATTGCAACCTCTTTTAGTCTGTTTTAAAGTGCTTCTTCCTGAAAAGTTGTCCTTGTCCCTGTAACAGTGTAAATGAGCACGTTTTGTTATGTGTCCCTGAGATACATCATGAACATCAAAAGGAATGAGAACTTATGTGTCCTGCCATGAGAACTGTGTCCTGCTGTAGCTTAGTCTCTCTGTATGTCACAGAATACTCTGGTCTACAGGCTGAAACATTTGAATTCCTCCTAGTTATAACCCAGGAGAAATTCTGAAAATACCTGACAGCTCTGTTGGTCTATACTGCTGTAGCAGTTAGCAAAAGTTTCACATGAGGTTAGCACATGAGCTGTATTACAGAAGCAGTATGTACCTACATATATGCAATGTGTGTACCTGTGGGTACATTAATTTTTATTGCTAGGTGTGAAACTTGTATTTTTCTGTTCCAATTCAATTTTTGGGGATCTTCATGGGTTTTTTCTGCTTTTCTTTCTTGTATTTTTAAATCACTGTTACATTTTAGAAATACAGAATGCAGTACTGCAGGATCTTCAGTATTATGCTAGCAGCTAGAAACGTTCTCAGTTTCTGGATTTGGCATTCAACCTTTTTTCTTGATTTCTCTAGCTGAGAACATTTGCTTTTGGAGAAAAAAGGAGTCATGTTGTTATCACATTAAATTTTAAGTATGGCAATATTGTTAAATGTAATTCCCAGAGGTGTGTGCAGTGTCTAAAGCCAGCAGTGATCTAAACAACTGAAACCTGGGTAAAAGCATGTCTTTGAAAATAGTGTGTAAAGATAAATAGTTTGACACATGCTCTGTGGTGAATTTAAAATCACTTTAAGAGCAGTAGCGGATGCCTAGTAGAAACAGGTCTGTTGAAGTGGTTTATATTTTCTGAGATTTTTAGTCCTGTGTGTTTGGTTTGGAGCAGGGGCGTTGGGGGCGGGGGGGGGAGGCAGTCACTGAAAGCAGTAAAATAAACTGACTCTCCACATCTTCACCTGCTGTTACTCAAGGGGAATATGATGCTGCGATGCCTCCCATACCTTATTTTGACATTCATCTAAGGTTACTCAGAAAAGAGACTACTGGACTATCTGCATCTGGGGGGATGGGGATGAAAGGAAGGTTCACTGTTAAAAGCAATTTTTTCCTGACTGTGCAAAAGAATTGCATCTCTTCTCATGCTCAAGCAGAGTTACAGGAAGGGTATAAGATGGTCAGAATAAACAAAGTGACAATACTAAGTGGCAAGAAAAATGTTTGAGAAATGCATAACTGTGTGTTTGGTTTATTTATTTATTCTTTTTACTGCCTTATTTAGTACTTCAGTTCTCTCCTCTTTTGACTGATTCATAATTGGTATAATCTTTTTCCCAGTTTACCTCTCATTTTGCATTTTTCTTGATGTATACCTTTCAGTTGCTGGTAGATGTAAAAATGATACAAATGATGGAAAGAGACGTTTCTCACTGGATTTAGCGATCAGTTAGGCAAACGTTCATATAAAGAGTACATGTATTCCTTCTGAGGTTTGTATATCTGTGTAAAATCAAGACTGGAATTTCTCTGTGCCTTGAAGTTGACACTGTTTAGTTACATTAAACAAAGTGTTTGCCAGGAACCTGATGTGAAGCTTTCCCCTGTGGGCTTCTTGTTCCTCATACAAGAGGTATGTAACTAACTTTAAAGCAAAGTGTTCTCACTGGGAAGGACAGACCCAAGCTGGCAGTGGGAGATGTCCTTTGGGCAGTCACTAAAACTAGATGGATTTTGTTGCCTTCATGTTTTACACTGTTTGAGTGTTAGCTACTGCAAGATGAATGGCAGTAGAGGCAAGACATTCCCTGTTGCCTCTTTCTTGTGAAAGCTATTAAACAGCTTTTGAATGTGCCTGCATCATTCTTGGTTTGTTTTCTTCTAACCTGGACTCATTTCTCTCATCTCTGTGAGTTCATTACTACTGTGAGATCACTCTGTGCAAAGACTGATTTAATACAGGAAGGTAGATCTTCAGCTGGTGTAAATCAGCCTTTAATGTTCTTGGGATTTGACTGATTTACACTACCTTATGATTCAGTCTTTAACTCCAGTCTTAAAATTTATAAGCCAAACAATTTATGTTGCAACCATTTCACACTAGTTTACATAAAAAAAAATATTTTAAATTCATGGTCTCCTTGCATCCAAATTTTTGGGTAAAGTTTTTAGTTATACCCAGGTAAATGACCACAGTCACATAACACAGCAACAGCCTTATTGAACGTATGCTTTTCTAGGCAGATTTTAATTCATGAAGTCTCTTTAAAGTAAAGAAGCATTGTGTTTGCTGCTGCATGCCTTTGTCCGCTGCAGCTAATTACCAAGATGTATGCATAAGAAAAAACATTTCTGTTCTCATCATCCTTCCATGGCTGTGATACATTCCAGGTTGCCACAATCAAGTATTTGTAGCATCACAGTTCATTATTGCATAAGTGAGTTTGATGTCACAGAATCATTGTTTTTTTCCCCGTGCTTCCAGTTGCAAAGAGGAACAGACTGTAATTAGGAGGGAAGTTGCTTCTGTGGTACATGTGCACATGTGTGGTCTTGGAAATTAACAGTGGCAAAAAAGAGAATACACAAAAATAAATATTTTTAAATAGAATTATTAAAATATATGATTTGAAGGTGATGACAGGGAAAAATATTTGAAGATGATGCTATGTGAAAGATAACAGGCAGTTCGTGTACCCAAGGTTAATTTTGTCCTAAAGAGATGAAGTAGGATTAAGAGTATTTATATCCAACTTGAATTAGCTGACAACTTGATTACAGAATATTTTGTTGAGTGATAGATATGATCAAAGATATTGAATTCCAGTGCTGAGGAAGAGCAAATCCAAGAGTTGTAATGTGAGAAATAGCGGCATGAGCCTGAAAACCATGGGGTATTTTCAGGTATGGTTCTGTGTCAGGGTTCCCTGCTAATTTGTTCACCCTCCTCGCCATTGCGTTGGTGCAAGTGTTTATTGAGTTGCACTATAACCAAAACAACTGCAATTATTACAGTCAGAAAAAAAAAATATTACTGTCTTTACTGGCAAAAAGGAATGTCTGGAAATTTTAAATCCAGTTCCCATTACAGCCCCACAACAGCGCTGCTGGTACCAGCGAGCAGCCCTCGAAGGAGCGGTTGCCAGCCCCTTGCTTGCCTTGTGCTGGATGCGCCGCTGGCGTGGGCATGCAGAGCACTGCAGCGAGACCTCAGGCTGATTGCTGGGGAAAGGTTTCTGGCTTGGGTATTGGTTTCATTTGCAGGTTTCCCTTAGCAAATGGAAAAAAAATTGGGGAGAAAAAAAAAATAAAATAAAGACCTGCAGAGGCATGGCCCTGGGATGGGAGGTGGCCAAAGAGCGTGGCTGTGCCAGCCCTGCCAGCCCTGCCTGCCCCGTGCAGCTGCTTCCCCTTCCCCCTCTTCACCTCTCTTTTGCCCTGAGGTTTAAGGTTGTATTAAACAGTCATGCACAATCCGTCTTTTGCTTGGACTGCACTATTCCTTGTTAGAGCCGATAAAGGAACTAGAGGCCTGAGAACCAATCGGCTTTTCCCATGTGTAACCAAAGCCTTAGGTTACTAACCACACGGTATCAGGTGTTGAACCGTAGTGCTCCTTACTCGTGTTTACTGCTGTTGTGATACTGTGGAGTTTCCAATACCAGTAATACAAGTAGGTATGCTGTGTAATAGGTAGAGATATTTAGATCTTTTAAAACACCAAATTAAGGAAATTAAACCCCAAAATCTGCATTATTATGGCATCAAACTTGTAACTTTAATATTCAAAAGTCAATGTAAAAAATGTTTTGTATTCCAAACAGCATTTAACCAATTTTCTTCATACTATTCCGTGCTCAGTTATGACGTGACTACTGATGCAAATACTATTTTTCCAGAACCCTGTGAGGATTATATTATTCTTATCAGTGTTAGATATCCAAATATTAACTTTGAAAATGTCAGGAGATACACACCGTGAATATGATTTAATGATACCGAGAAGCCATAACATATTTAATGCCTGATTTTGAAGGTTTAAATTTTAAGTTTGTCTTCATTAATGCCAGTTCTTATTTAACTGACATCAGGTTTTTTTAACAGCATTGCCAGCTGTTTTGCCAGAGTTGATGGCAAATGACAATGTCGTTTAATTTTAGAAAGTTTTTTGCATGCATTATTTTCCTTTTCCTTTCAATACTTTTTTTTTCCTTGAAAAAGACAACAAAAAACCCCAAACCAAAACAAAGAAATGGTATCATGCTAAGCCTTTTTTGGCAATTTATAGGGTCACTGGTACCACTAATAAACAATGTGAGGAAATTTTCCAATATTTTGCACGCTAGCTGAAAGTTCATCAACCTGTTTTCTTTTGGTTCTACAAACAGGATAGAGTCATGTACTGATTTTTACAATCACTTCATCGGGCTTGTGATACCATGTTGAAGCCTTATGAGCACATTGAGAACTGTCTCTCAAAAGTTTAGGGTAGATTCTAGACTCAATAAATTTTGTTAAGGGCATCAGACTATTTCCATAAGGTGGACTGAGACTCACATTTGATCTAACCAATAGAAACATTGTGGCTGAATGGGCCTTTTGTGTAAAATCAAGAATGGAAATTATTTTAATTACACCTCAACCACTCCTATGCCTTGAAAACTACATATTCATGTCCAGGTATACTGGAAAATCTGGAATATATTTCTAAGATGCTGTAGCACAGTTATTAAGTGTATTATTAATGACATCTATTTCTGTTGTTGTGCTACTCTTGTGACTCTGCGAGTCTCCATCTCTCGTTTTAATTTAAAGTCCCAGCTCTTGTGACAAAGTGATGATGAGCTGTGCCATAGGTAGTTGTTTGGTTTGTTCAGGGTAATGTCTGTTAAGCCCAAAATTTTACTGAAGCCCCACTAGTAACAAATGTGAAAATCTCAGTTGTCAGTTATGTGTATGGTACTAGTGTATTATATAATACAAAAAAAACCCACCAAAATGTCAACAAAAATTACAATGGTAACTAATTTCCCCGGCTGTGCAGGAGAATGAGGCATTTGTTAAGGCATTAGAAAGCAGGGAGAGGTAGGATGGTCAGTCCGAATATGCTGTTGATCAGTGTCCTTAACATGGGCAGTTTTACTACTGGATTCAATCCCAGAATAATTTGGCTCTGTTTTGTATAACATAGAGAACTTCAGCTCTCTTCTCCTTGCTGTAATAGAGCCTTCCAGCAGCACACTTCTAGCTGGTTAACACTACAGACAAGGAAGGTGCACGTTTCTTAAGGATCCAGCTGTAGCAGGGCATATCACTAAAATGCTGCCTGCAAATTAAGCCGTCAGTATTCCTTCTTGTATATGCTACTAATTTTCCAAGGGTGCAAAAGATGATGAAACTGAGTTTGATCTGTAGTTCCTAGCAGCTAACTGGAGCTTTTCTGGAAGGTTTGAAATTGTAGCAGGATGTAAGATGGGAGCCTGCAGAGGGGGGAAAGTAGGAAAAAGGAAGGTGCAGCAGGTATTGAACAGCAATACAGGCTGACATGAACACAAACTAGTTCAAAGTTAGACCTCAGTAGGATCTTAAAAGTGATGTAGATGAACTCCATAAAAATTCACTATATGTTTCAGTAAGGTTCTTTGAAAATCATTCTGGCATAAAGTATACATTTTTAACACTTCACAGAGAGAGCAAAGGCAGAAGTATACAGCTTTTGAAAGGATTCTTCTAAGGTCAGATTAAAAGATTTCTCCTACTCTTCAACTAATCATACACTTATTTATTAAAAATCTATTTAAAGCCTTCCATTGTTCTCCATAAATATTCATGTTTATTTTAATAAGTGCTTTACAGATTTATTTTAATTCCACCTAAAACCCTCAAGTGGCTAGAAAACTTCATATTCAAATCCAGGTACACAAGCAAATCTGGAATGTATTTCTAAACATGCTGTAGCTTAGTTATTAAGAGTATAAATAATGACAGCTATTTTTGTTGTTGGTTTTGATGGTCAAAAGAGAAGCACGGAAGCTTGCAGATGGGATTCTTTGAAGCAACATTCTATTCTTTAAGAAGCTGTTATTTCAATAAAAACAATGAAATCAGTTAGCATAGGTAATAAAATAATTATAGTAATTTATTTTGACTATTAAGTGTTGAATCCCCTTAGCTAATCATGCACTTAAAGCTGTTACTCAGAGTGCCGTGGCTGCTTTTGCCTTAAACATCATGAATTCTTATTCACTGATTAATCCAATTTTAATAAATTCCTGCTGTGCATTTCTACAAGTGTTACTCTGAACACTATCAATAATGTCATGTATTGCTACCTAAAACTGGTAAAGGACATTTCCCATTGTCCCATCAATAAAAACAGTCATCCCTTGACTTCTTTGTACCTGGTTATAATGGTACTTGAAGCTCACTTGCTTGCAGGCAGAAAGAGCTCACTGCCCTCAAACAAAAGCAGCTTCAGAGGAGAGTTTGCTCACCGAGTGTTCAGAAAACCCTGTGTGTGAGCTGGATGGGACACGCTTCCTTCCAACATGTGCATCAACAAAAGTGCCCATCTGCCAGTACAGGGGAAGCACGATAACTACTGCTCTGAAACCAGTATAAATTTCATTAATTTAAACTTGGTTTCATTTAACTTTGTTGTGGTTTCCGATAAGCCCTTTACATAATCTAAACCAAAACCAGGAAAAGGTTAATTTTTGTCTTAATTCTGAAAATATCGTTAATCTTAAAAGAACTCTGGGTCTTCCTTTCTTTTATAGAGCAAGAGTCCAGGGAACCCATAAAAAGTCTGATTCTAACTCCTTTTTACAGAATGATTGTATTTATTTACAGAGATCAGAATTTGATCCTGCAGAGTGTTCTTGGTAAAGTATTGTTGCATAAATTAATCTTTATAGATTAACTGACAACAGTTAAACTCTGTCATCTTTAGAGAAAATACCATTTTTTTGTGTGTTTTAATATCCATTCCCTTGAACTGGCTCTACTCATTTCCTGAGATATAGGACAGTAGAAAGTTCTTCAGTGAAAGCTTTGCATGACACAGATGAACAAACATATATATGGGGTATAGAATTAAGATACTATCAACTGGTCTATAGAGGCATGATCCAAAATCAATTAAAATCACTAAAAAATGTTCCAAAGACTTCTGGAGTCTGACAGTCAGGTTTCAGGGGCCATGTGCAGCAAGGGGTACAAACATGACTAAATCCAGACATGTGAACAGTCCCAGTGAGGTTGGTTTGCCCTTGCGTAAAGCAGCCTCATTCCTTTTTTTTAAATCAGAGCCTTACAAGTGAAAAACTGTATCAGGAGCAACAGTCTATATTGAAGTTGGTACTAGAATGGTAATTTTAGCAACTTTACTACTGTAGTTTATCTCTCAGGCCACAAAAAACGAGAGCTCTAAAGTAGTAAATCTCAAAGAAGAAAGCTGAATTTTGAAATAAGTGGAAAAGAGATTCCAGGACTGAGGCAATCCCGAATGTGGTTCCTTAGCTGGATGGCCTTCGTGGTGATCATAAGGCTTTGGAAAGTCTGGCAACTTGTAAAAAGGTGTTTGGGATGGCCATTGGGTTTATCTGTTTGTATTTTGCCTCATAATGCTTAATAGGGGCGACTATTTGCAGGCAGTTTCACTGGTACTCCTGAGAAGTGCAGGGACAATCTTTCCATCCTCTGAAACTGATAAGAAGACATTGGCTTAGCCTGAATATTTTAAGGAAAAAAAATACATTTTTGCTTCTGTTAGGTATCTCAACTTTTCACCCCAATTAAATTTTAAATAATCCTTAAAAGTAGAGCAAAATCTGTGTTAAGCTATGATAGAATTGATAAGTCATTGAAACCATTCTCTGTTTCTAAATACCGACTGACTTAAAACTCAGGATGCTGGAAGACTATTATTAAGGGATTTTGATATCCATATTTCTCTCTTTCTTAAGGGGTGCTTTTTGTTTTCTTTGTAACCAATAGTTATGGTAGTTTCTGTCAGGGAGCAAATAGGAATGTAAACTCTGCACTGCATCATTTTTTTCTGTAGGAATCACATTTTACTCACAGTGAAGAACCAAAAATTGCCATCTTTTATGAAAAAGATAAAATTAAACTACGCTGCATAAGATACTTTGACAATTTCTTATAGAACATACTGATGAGTGTTTTGCTAAAAATGATCTTTTTAAAGAAAGCCTTTAAAATATATTTTTTCTGTTTCTGCAAGACTTGAATGGACTAAATATATGTGATATCTTTTTTTTTTAATTCTGACTTTTAATACCTATTGTGGAGTTTTCTTCTTTTCTATCATGCCTCTAAATCAATTATTCACTCACATGTCTTGGTAGAGGCGACATTGAGGTCTCCTTTAACATGAAAGTGAGGGAGTGGTGTGGTTACATGGTTATTGCCCTCCATGAATGAATTCTGCAATGCACAGTTTGAGATCACCTATAGCATAAAAAGCAAACCAAAGAAATTCTTCTGCACAGCTTTGATAACCCTTATAAAGAACCTGAAATATCATTCTTCCAGCAAAAGTTACTGTAAATAGGCTATTAATTGTTCATTTATAATTAATGTAAATAAGGAAGTGTTAAGATTTCTTGGAAGTATAAAAAACTCTTCCAGTAATTAGTTTGCTCCAAAAATGGAAATTTAAAGTCTAATCTGATAAATATAGGTGTGATTAATGTTAGTAATTTAATTGCCTTCATTGGGAATAATAAAAAGTTAAATACATATACAATTGTTAATGACTTTAAAATATAATCCGGTTAATTAAACAGTTTACAGAATGCCTTTAATATTTTGTTATTTAATTTGTAATTTTGTCAGATTAAAATACAAATATTTACTTTGCAGTAACAATACAACTGGCAAGAGAAAAATTAGTCATACATTACACCATGTTTTTCTTAAAGCCTCTGCTCTAGAGATCATTTGATGACTCAGAATCACAGCTTTCACGTGCATAAATAAGATTGAAAATGCACTCAAAATATTTTATAGAGGTTAAATAAATAAGATTAACAAAAAGAACTGTGTTAGAGATTGCACTTTATAAAGTCACTACCATGTTCTAAAACAGCTGGCTGACCGTTTTTGACTGCTTTTGATCATTGGTATTTAATTCAAGGTTTCCTTTAAAACTTAGACCTTTATATCCCATTTTGGGAAATGGGAAAGGCAGTAGGACAAGAAATACAAATTTACAGGCCAGAGAGTGTGTTACTGGGGTGGTCAATTTAGGGATATCACTGTATAAATTCTTACATTAAAAAAAAATTAGAACGAAGGCACTCTCTGTGTTCATGGTCAGACATTAAAGTGCCCACAGACTTTTTTTCAGTCACTATGAAGCTTTTTCACTCTTAAAATGCAGTGAAATCTGCTCACTTAGAGGCAAGAAAAAAATTCTGTAAGTGATGGATTTAACACACTGGATAACCTTTTCATTAGACAATTATGTGTTTCAGTCCATGGGATATGAAGTGTATATTTTCTGTAGTACGTTTTCAGATGTCAATGACCCTATTTCATGGAATATAAGTCACACTGTGAATTTAAAGATCTGAAGAAAATCAATAGATGAGACATTGAAGACTCTTATATAAACTAAAAATATTTTTTGGGGTTTTTCTTCTCTCTCTTTTTTAACCTTCTTGCAGAAAGCTCAACCCAAACATCAAAAAAATCATTGAAAGACTTGGATAATAATTACTAGTCTTGGATTTTACTGTAAAGAGCTTTTGTATCCTAGCAGTATCTGAAGTCCTAATCTAGTAGGTACAGTACCTCTGGGTAAGACCAGTAATATAAGAGAGTTAATCCATTGAGCAATAAAAAGTATTGCTCTACATCAGTTTTAAAATCTCCTCTTACCTTCACAATCAATAAAACCCAAATTTTACAGACACAATTCACATTAAATTAATTATAGTAAGTAACATAATTACATTTATAATTACATATGCATGCATTTGGTGTTAATAGTAGGGGAGACAATTTCACAAATTTACCTTTCACTAGCACCTTAATTGAAGTTAAAGAAATAGACTATCCTTTAGTACGCTTCCCCCCTATAATTCCCACGTATGTGTGCAAAACAGTCTCCTGGTTGCTGTCTATTTCTCTCCTTTCTCACAGATGTGAAAGTTCAGGTTTGGACACTTGAAATTTTCAGAGCAACCTCCATTCCCAGAAATGCATTATTAAGAGGTTAAACATACGTTTCTCAGAAAAAAAAGACTGGACCACCATATGGACTGATTACATGTAATCCAATGGGTTTAATCCTGAAAAAGATGCCATTTATGAATACTTTAGTGATTTTAGGGATACAATTTTATATTCTAGTATTAAAGCTGTTCAGGATTTGCAGACAGGCAGAGTTTGGAGTTCTCTGCTTAGTTCTCTTGTATGCATGGATATAAACTATGAAAATCACTTTACCTGTGAAACATGAGAGGAAATGAAGAATACAACAAATTGGAACAACAGCCCAAATCGAACTATCACAGATTTCAAGGACACTTATCCTGCCACTTAGTCAGAGGCAATAATCATTTAACCTTTTTAAATTGACAAAACACCAGCAAAAATGTCAATTGCTAGTGCAATACAAATTTAAACAGAAAATTAATAAAAAAATAGATCAGTGCAGATATGCAGAGTAAATATTTATCAAAAATTATTCGTTCACTTGGTTTCTACTCAGGAAACAGGGATTGTTGAAGGATTTGTCACAGATTAATAATTATATTTATCTATGATAAAGCAAAACTCCAGTTTATGTATGATGCTATTAAAGATAAATTGCTTTTATATAGTAACAGCTCAGAAGTTGTTGGTCATTTCTTACTTTATGTCTTTATGTTAATTTCCAATTAAAAATATAAATACTAAACAATGAGGAGAACTACAGTTTACAGGAAATCTTTGCTTCTGGAAGTATGTTTGTGTTTCAATTAGTGTATTTCTATTTTAATTGATTGATACAGTATTTTTGAAGTAGAATTATACAGATAAATTCATAAGTATTCATCTTAAGGCTTTGTTCAGCTTAATGATATATATGGAATGATTATACATCTGAAAAATTGCTGACAAGTTAATTAAAAAGTTAAAACACTAAAAAAATCAACTAGAACTCTCAGAATGAGTCAGCAACATTTTGGCTCAAAAAATTGTCCCTGCATTACTTCTAATGATGGCTAGTTTAAAGAAACTATTTGTATTTAACTTTCAGGTTTAATACAGTATTGTAACAATTTTGTTCATTTTATAATGTGTCACCCTGCTTCCAGGTACTTCAGACAGGATCTTAGAGATTGTGGGTTTCTGGTGAAAGGCCATTAGAGGTACAAGCAAGTACTTACACAAGGTGCACAAAGTTTAGTGCTGCAGGTTCTTCCAGCTGAGTATTTATAATGCAAAACTTCACTTCAAGAATCAAATTGTATAATATGTAAGAAAAAGTTGCCGTAAGTTTTTAAATGCCATAAAGAACAATGTGAGCATCAGGCAAAAGTGCATAATAATAAATGATAATATCTCAATTATATATGTGAATGAAAAAACTATGACCAAGGAAGATGAAATAACTTGCTTAAGGTCAGAGTAGGGTTGGCTGTGCTGTGCATCATCACTACATTATACTTCTCACACAACATTTCCTAAATCTTATATGCCCAAGTTACCCACTTCTTCTTATTCCGTTGATCTAATAAAATCTGGATACTTTTCAGTATTGACCGGTTTAGGTGTGACTTAATGGCAGAATCATTACTTTTTTAATCTTGGAGCTGCCAACCCTTACTATTCTCAACTGAAATTCAGTTTCTTCGATTAAGGACTGCCATTACTAATTGTTTTAAAATGTTGCTCAGATGGTACTAATTCAAAAAGCTTAGTTCTTCAGCAATATCTTACAGTTCTGCACTCTTAGTAATTCATTAAAACTTTACGTTCTGAAGCATGACTATGAAGCATGAAGCCAGAAGAGGTAAGCTGATAGAAAATCCTGGAACAAAAGCTAGAACTTAAATTTCAGAAAATAGTGGCTTAATGGCTTCCTGCACAGCATACGAGCTGCACATTTATGTCATAGAACCACAGAATGCTTTGGGATAGAAGGGACCTTAAAAGATGATCTAGTTTCACCTCCCTGCCAGGGGCAGGGACACCTTCCACTAGACCAGGCTGCCCGGAGCCCCATCCAGCCTGGCCTTGAGCATCCCAGGGATGGGGCATCCACAGCTGCTCTGGGCAGCCTGTTCCTCACCACTCTCACAGTGAGGAATTTCTTCCTAATATCCAATCTAAATCTCCCCTCTTTTAGCTTAAAGCCATTCACCTTGTCCTGTCCCTACAGGCCCTTGTACAAAGCCCCTCTCCAGCTTCCTTGTAGCCCCTTCAGGCACTGGCAGGCCGCTGTAAGGTCTCCCCGGAGCCTTCTCTTCTCCAGGCTGAACAACCCCAACTCTCTCAGCCTGTCTGCACAGGAGAGGTGCTCCAGCCCTCTGAGCATCCTCCTGGCCTCCTCTGGACTCGCTCCAACAGGTCCATGTCCTTCTTGTGTTGGGGGCCCAGAGCTGAATGAGTACTCCATGTAGGGTCTCACCAGAGCTGAATAAAGGGCGAGAATCACCTCCCTTGACCTACTGGCCATGCTGCTTTTGATCTAGCCCAGGATACATCCATTCATTCCTTACATCAAACTGATGTGTGCCTGCTGGCAACTGTACCTGAGTTTGCCTACCTATCTCACATCTATTCATGCAGTTCTGGAGGAAAGGTCAGATAAGGATAATATGTCAAAAGGCTATAATTAAGATTCAGAAAGATTAATACCTGTGATATTTAGTGAAATTGCCTTCTAGTGGAATGCTCATCTATTACTTTGATATTTAACATTTCTGCTGTTAAAATGTTAGTGCTTGTAAAAGTACAAAATTGGTGGCAGACATTTGGTTTATATACTCTTTTTATACCAAAAAAGAACTCCATAGGAGAAGCAATCAGGTAGGGGGGTGTTTCTTAACCTAAAATTCTTATGTGTAAGTCAGTATTTCCACTATAAATTTGTATTTGTTAAGGTTATTTAAGTTATGTCAATCAGCTTGGCATGTGGTGTCAGTTTTAGAGGGTGGGGGAGAATATACCAGTAACAGTAGCTGAGATATGTGGAATGGTCTCTGGTGAAATGAAAATGATACATCTGTAGGATGAAGAGGAATAAATGTTATTTAATTCAACATGAAGAAAAAGATCTTTTTAACATGATTCAGCACATACTTAATACATAATTGAAAGCAGATGAGTAGCCTCACTGGAGTTTGTAGTCCATAGGAGCCACAGTTCCTCCAGCTATCCCAGCTACTACACAAACACATAAAAGCTGGCACACTTCCCAAAAAGTTCAATTCAGATGAGAAGACTAGTGGAAACTGACTCTCAAAAGTAGGTAAAGTTAAAATATTAACTAGACAGGTATGAACATAATGAAGTCATGACTTTTTTTATTCTTACTCAGTATGAACATTACAAATATTTTTTTCTTATTCACATTCCCTTCAAATCTAAGACAATGTACACAGTATGATGCTGAAAATCGTAGCAAAACAAATTTGAATGAAAATCTACACCGTTTTCCTGAATTCTTGTCCATGTTATCTTTAGTTTCTAAAGTAAATGGAAATTTGGCCTTATTGAGAAATAGATCCTGCAAGACATTTAAATGAATCATCCTTTTACAAATGGAGCTGATAATTAAATGAGTCATAGGTAGAGAACTTCTGGATTTACTTAGAAAAACTTCTACATGGCTTTGCTACAGGTATAACAAGTACAAGATTTTGAGTACTGGCAGTACTAAATGTACCATATTAAGTGTTGTATGACACAACATTGTTACCATTACATTAAAAAAATTCCTTTTAGTGTAATGATAGGATGTTAAACTGCATGCAAAGCAAGGAAATGCAGAGCTATCACTGGCATCACCACTAGAGTAAGTTATATAAGAGTTTACAAGATGACACCCCAAATTTTCTGTGGTTCTGAAGAGTATAATTACTCTGAACATCATATCACTAATTCATTGGTTTTATTTTGGGTGTATTTTATTTACAAAACTACAAATTTGTTTAGTTCTTGTCATTAACAGTGTGTGTCTGTCTGTCTTGGCCTGGGTCTGACTGTGCTACCAGCTAAACACAGAAGGAGATTTGGATGGTTCAGGATACTTCTGTTTTAACAGAGCTTTCACTAGCTGTTTTCCAAAGATTTGGGAATGTCTCTGTAATCAGTTTTCATGTAGGAAAATAATTTCTTTATCTATTGGTAAAGTTTTAATTCTTTTCTTATACTGGGAAGAAGCATTCAGCCTTCTAAAACTGGAATACAACATTTTATTTTTCTTCTGATTCTGAAAGATTTGTAAAGGTATGATAACTGCCTCACATAATCACATCCTAAGCCACCGCAATACATTTATTAAACAGCTAAGATGGATATAAATTTGACAAGGTGCTGTAGGAATTCAGAAGAAGTATCTCTAGGAATGTTTAAACAAGTACATCATTTAGCTTATTGGGAGTTTCATTGTGTAAAGCTGATGGTTGAGTGTTATGTGATAATAAGTTCTTTTTCTGGTCATTGAAAACAGATGTGAAATCAGTAACCAAAACAATTACTTTGATGTCTTGTAAGACTCTCACAAAGCTAATAACTTTGTATTCCCAGCAAAGACAAGGTTATCCCTCAGGCTATTTTGAGAAGAATGTGCTGTTTGTTTGCAGTTGTGCTATAATTGTGCTATAAAGACTTGAGGTCCAGAAATACATTTGGAGTTGGTTTTTTTTCCTTATTTAAGTACATAGTCCTACTGAATCTAATAGAAAAGATCCGCATAAAAGTTTGTGGGATCACACCTCAAGATTTTTGCTGTTTTGTGTAATTACTATGTATATTACATTGTAGACTACAATTTATTCTTCTGTATCTTCAGATGGATCTTGCTGTAATCTGCAAATCTCCTCTGCATGTTTTAAACTAAGAACTGCACTCACTGTTACTGAGTATGTGACTGCACTTTAAACAGTAGAGTATATTTAGTGTTGCCTTCAGACCCCCAGCTGCTACTTTTGTAAGAGTCTTATTGAGTCCACAATTTAATTGACATGTGTGTAAAATTTCCCATTAAGCATTGTTGTTTCATAACTATTAGACATAGCTTTGTTTAAAATTCATCATAATTAGTTATTCATCTTTTATGGCTTACTGGAAGAAAGTAGCAGGAAGGGAATGAGTGTTAAAGACTAAGAGAAGAATGAAAGGAAGGAGAGGGGCTAAGCTGAGAAATGGGAGAGATGGAAATTAGTTTGGAATAAAAGCAGGTGTGTTGTTCAGTATTCTTGTAGCTGGATTCATGGACCATTGTGACTACAGAGGCTTCAATGGAGATCACAGCTGAGTGGGGGAGAAAAAGTGGGAAAATACTGGGGGACGAGGGATCAGCTGGAAAGGGGCCACGGCAGTCCTTACAGCTCAAAGTACACTTGATGTGAAGGCTGCTGAAGATAGAAGGAAGGTTAAAGGATTTGAAGCTCTTCTAGCTGCCACTCATGGCAGTGATTTTGGAACAGAAGGGAGGTATGAGAATGGGACTTAAGGGCCTGCAAACTGTTCTGGACTCTGCATTACCCCCAGAATACAAAAAAGGCCAGGCATGCCTTTTCCTTTCCGTAGCTGACCAGAAAAAAAGATGTGGAGCTGAACCTTTCTGGTTTTGACTTAACACCATGCTGCTCTGGAACTGCCAAATGCACATAGTAAAGCAAGTTACTAAACACCTTGTTGAGTTTTGCTTTAATCGTCAGTGCCTGATGGGAAAATATAAATGCTCAGTGTCATAAATCGCTCATTTTAAAAATTGAAAACAATTCTGAAACAAAAAAGGTTTAAGATTCTTTCATTTAGTCTTTGGCAGAATTTCCAAAGAAGTGGGCAGTTCAGGAAGGATTGAGAGAGAAGCAAAACATTTCTTTATTTTAGCAAATTTAATCCCCCTGAAAAGTAACTAAAATAGAAACTCAAAGTGAGTTTATAATTGTCAGATATTTGCAGAATGATAGTAAGTTCTGTAGGCACACCTGATCAGATAATGGAATTTTTTTTTACCCTTCCCTTTTAAAGTAGAAGCAAGGAATAAAAGTACTACCCCATGCATCATATCCATTTGGAATCACGGATGCTTTACCGGCACATATGTAGGTTTTCTAAGTATGCAGCAATTGCTCTTTGAATTACTTGAGTACTTGCTGGTTTCCCATTGCCTGTATTATCTATTTAATTAACTAGTTGTGTCTCTTGACTTGTTATCAACTTTTTTTTTTTTCCTTTTTTTTTTTTTTTTTTTTCTGATGGCAAGAAAGGCAATTGCATTGAAGACTTAAGAAGCATGCAGAGGATTTTTGTCACTCATGAAGGCATGATTTGCCTTTGTAAACTGCAGGTATCAAAGCAGCTTTTCTATTCTGTTTGGACACACCGCGTAGTAACAGGGGGATGAGAGGCAGCTGTGCTTCAGACCACATGAGGTAATTTGCAGACACATTTTAATTGCCTTTTAGAGAGCATGAAGGAGTTCCAAATAGTCTAATGAGTTCCAGCAAACACCTGTGAAATGCTTTTAGACCACCATGTAAAAGAGAAATTAAGAAAGAAATAAAGCACAAATCTAGCATGTATATTCTAATGGAGGTCGGAGAGGAAAAATATCTTTTCTTAAGTACTCACCACATTTTCTAAGACAGAAATGAAGAAAACAGCAAGCATTTGTGTCTTCTCATACCAAAAAAAAAGTTAAATAGATAATTTTCAGCAAATGGTCTTTCTGGTACAGTTAATATAGGAGCCTTTGGAGCAGAGGCTTGTTTGAGGTTGCATTGGAAATATTTTCAACGTATACATGCATTTTTATTCATATGTTTTAACTCAGCAAAGTGATTATGGTCAGTCTTAACTTCAAGTGTATGGGTCTGTACCCACTTAAATCAGAGGTGTTCCTAATTGCTTTGGCTTCCTTGGGACTCAAAAGTAACAGTAGATGCTCAATGCAAATATTCTGCAAATGATTTAATATTCATTATATTTATGTCTCTGTAGTGTTCTGTATAAACATATTTTTATTAGAATTCTGGGTTGAAAACCTCTGATGATAATTAATTTGTTGTTTATGTTTAATATATAACAGTTTAATGGAAATAATACATGAAATCCACAGTGCAGTTGAGGTGGAGCATTGGGTTACATGAGTTAATGACCCCCATTATGCTTCAGCTCTATGAAATACTTGTCACCCCTATCAAGAATGTCGCAAGATTTTGAATGTGCAAAGACAAGAGCTTTCTCAGATTGCTCAGAGAAAATGTTCAGAAATTCAGAAAAATTATGTCAAACCCAAAACAACTGTAAACCCTACAGAAGGTAGACATTGTGGACATTTTTGTGGGGTGGCTTGTTTCTCAAAGTCTACAACAGAAGGATTTGAAATTTTTCAAAAATTTCTTTCTTTGGCCTTTAAAAAATGTCTAACAGTAACTGCCTTTTTGCCGTCAAGATATCCAGCAAGTTGATGGAAGTTATATAAGTTGTACATTAAATATACAGTAGAAGAATATCAGTTTGACAAGGAAAAGTGTATGTTTGACATTTTGCATTTCATCATTTGAACTTGCAAGACTGATTTGTGGCATGCAATAATGTTGTCTTAGGCCTCTTTGGTAATGTTATAGTTCTCAAATGATGAGAACGCTGAATGTTTGGTTTTATAGAGAAAGGAAGGAAAGTTTGCTGTTTGAATGACACGAATGAAATGACAGTTCATCTCTAGAATAAGACATTGTGCTGTGAGGCTGCTATATCATTACTTCCTTAGCAATGAAAAATTCCATTAAAAATAATCTCTATCTCACACTTTGTCGTAACGTATATTCTTCCTCACTGGCAAGGACAAAACTCTTTAGGGTATATGAGTTGAAGGAAAGACTTTATATGTAAGATGCATGCTGTTGCTTAGAAGGGATACTAAACTGAGGGAGAAAATGTGGAATATTCATTCCCCTCTTTTGATTAATCCTTCAGGATTAAGAATGTCCTCTTTTTTTTTTTTTTTTTATTTTTTTTTTTTCCAGATGAAGTTCAGACAGAAGTAGGAGATACATTAATCCATTTTTCATTTCTGACACAATAGAGGCAGAAAAGCAAAAAACCATTTTCTTATGTATAAATTATGCAATGGCTTAGATTTGGATGTTTTTTCTGGAACTATGTAAGTTTCTCCTGTTGTACAGGGACTAAAGGGGTACAATAGATGGTGTCAAGGAAGCTACAAGGTAGAATTGAAGTGGCGTTATTACAGTCACTGTGTTACAGAATTGGCAGCACAGTGTAAATAGCTGCCAAGTGAAGTCATAGGATAATCCAGAAGCCTTGGAATGGCATGGCAGCATGTGGTGACATGAGAGTGGAATTAAGGACATTACATATTAACTACTGAGCAGTCATTCCGTTTAAAATCACTATAAAACAGCAACACACACTGCAATATTGGGAATAATCCCTTATGAAACCACGGAAACTGAAGGTGAACCTCAACACATTGAGTATCAATACTTCCAATAAAACTTAGAAGAGCCTAGCAAGAATGTGTATTTCTTTCAAAAGTTAAATGCCATGTCCTCTTTTGCATATGAAAAGGTCTCTAGAATTAAGAATGAGCAATGGTTTTTATTTTTGTGGAAAGAAAAAAAAATTTGTATTGACTATCGGGCATGATTAAAAGTGTAGAATCCCTGCATTTATACAAAGGTATTTAAGAACAAGAATTTTTTTAATTATAATCAGCTCAAAGAATCTTCATGGAAAAAATTCTTTTAAAATACTATTTTGTTGAAAAATCAATGTTTTATAGAGAGTAATTTTTCTGTTGAAGTTTGAAAGGGAACAATTAATCTGAATCACCTAAATTCCATTTAGTTTCAATATTGAAACATCTTATTTTGCTTGCAATATTTTAATATATTTTGTTTCATTTTTTAGTACAATTCTTTATTTAATATTATGCATCCTGTTTTATCATACTTCCAAGTTATTTCCGCTCAGCATTTGAGTCCTTCGTTAAAGTCTATTTAAACCTGACTTTTTAAGATGTTTGCAAAAATACTGTCAGTGATTTCATCATAAAAGCCACACTGAGTGGTATGGAAGTTGCAAATAATCAAAGCAACATAGTAATAAAGATTTGGCTGAGAACATTCAGAGTCCTTTAAGTTAAGGCTTTGGATGTTCCAGGTACTTCAAAAACAGTAAATATTACTAGAAATAATAATAGCTGGCGTTAATATTTTTATACTCATTCTATCCACATCTACCTCAGTTTCATTTCTCTTTCTTTTTTTCTACTTTTTTTGTCTTTTCTTTTTTTGTTTCCTTCCTTCCTTCTCTGTGCTTTAGAAAGATTATAGTGTATGAAGACTCCTGCCTGTTCTTGTTGAAGAATTGAGGAACTGTTATGAAAGGTTCCTCTCTTTCATCCATACATTTCTTTTGTTTACCCCCTCCTTCTCTGGCATGTCTGAACATCTTTCAATGCCTTTCCTCTAGATTCTGTAAAGCATTAGAGCATGGTTTGCTCCAGCCATATCCCTTTATATCTTGAAGAATTTTCACCCTCTAGCTCTCATACACTTTTGAAAGGGCTAAACACTGTGCAAACGTTAAAGATCAGTAAAACTCTTCTTCAAAATTTCATTATAACATTATTCTAATTCCAAAGATAAAGAAATCCTGGTTTCCTGCATAAGGAAGCTGGAGCAGGGAAAGATGAAATTTCAGCTTTAAAATTGCTATCACTTTGACATAGCCCATATAAGACATTTTTACTATGGCTTTTAAAAATATTTAGAACTTACTCATCCTACTGATTTGTGTTAGAGGTTGCCTAATCATCAGCTTTGGAAATTATGCTTTCACTTCTCCTCTCCGATAATAAAACATGTTTTTGAAGAACTTGTCTGAAATAGCATAACCCTTGTGAGTAAAAACTATTCTATGTGCACCAAGGTAAAAGTCTTCTGAAAGGTTTTATTTTCATTACACGTCTGGATGATTCTTGAAGAGAGGAATGTGTCTTGCTTGCATCAGCTTGCTCACCATTTCATGAAGATGAGGGGTCTGGCTCCAGAGTAATCCTGAGATTCTGCAGAAATTCAGATCTACAGGATTCATGGAGCTGGTGGGAAATTTGTAGAGATAAGGTGGTTAACTTCTGATTTCAAAGATGACCCTTATCACTTGTAAAGTACCAGAGAGAGGCAGTTTTGTGAGGTAGTAACCTGATTGAAGTTATTTACTTAAATAAATATGCATTTTTCTTTCCTAGTCTTCTACGAGTGATTTGTCTATTATATTGCGTACCCTGAAACATTACCAAACACCATTCAAAAGCCATTACTTACCTTTGGTAATGGTATTACCTCTTTTGAGGGTAGCCTGAAGAGTTCCTTGGAGCCTGAATGTCCTGGAATACTAAGGAAAGCTTTACTTTGGTCTGTGTTTGCCAGCAAATTCTCTTTGTGTACGGTGACTTTAAAATTTTGTTTTATGCTGTCCATACTTGGATAGTCCTAAAGAGATTTAAGGGCTTTCAGTTTTAAAATGGTTGATATCTCCTAGTCATGCTTGTGAATAAAAATGGGAAGTTTAGTTTGAAACAAGCTTTCCCTTAGTTTTCCCTTTGAAATTATAGTAGAATCTCTGTTAAGGTTTGATAATGGAGAAAAATAATCTTACTTGAGAACAGAGTTAAACAATAGTGGTAAGTATTTTGATATGCAAAAAGGCTAAGTTTTACAGTGCAATACATGGAAACACAGATTTTGCTTGTTCTGGCCTTGCAAGGGACAGTTTGGGCTATGCTATGAAAAAAAAAATAAATCCAAAACAATGTGATTTAGAGGGTTTCCTTAATGACAACAAGATATTTTGAATGTCTTAGTTGAGTCAGTGTTCAAAACTCGTTTACATTAGTCACTACTTTATAACAGAAGGATAGTCCTACTTCCAGAAATAGGTTGGGGCTGATGGCTCTCTGGAGTCAAAAAATCCCAGCAGATACACATTTTATAGGCATTGCCCAGGCTCTTCGCAGTTAAGCACTGAAGAATTGCTGTCTTATATTGGAAACCTGGTTTAGCAAATCCCTCTCTATTCCTGCTAAGTAGGAATAGAGAGAATTTCTACTTCTCAGGACTCGTGAAATGTAGAGATGATTTGGGAGGAGGGAATACTTTTCTATTAAAGGAGGAGCTGAGAAGAGGAAAATTCACCAGTAAAGCCTTAAGTAAGGAAAGTAATCAACAGCCAAGTAAAAAATCTTCAAGATATTGTATACTTCTTTACTGAAATCTAAAGCAGTAAAGGATTTGTAGCATGGGGGTCTTAGGAGTAGAGTATTCATCTCATAGTAAGGTGTAAAAGAGGGGAAAACAGATGGAAGACTGTAAGGAAAAGTAATAGTCTGTTATTATTCTGGGTACTCACCTATATAGTTTCTAGTGAAGGGTGCACAAGACTGGAGGTGGGGGGAGAGGAAGGAGGTGTTATACCATGTAATACTGAAGTTTAGGTTGATGTAGACACAGCATACTCTATATATACATCTTTAGATAGGATAGAAATACTTGATATGTAACACTGCATAATTCCAAACAGTTACAGCCTAGTCCAGAGGTTTGTATACCTCCAAAGAGAGCGCAGGGAAACACATCTGTTAGAACTGAAATTATATCATTCTTGATGAAATTTCTGATTGGGGTAAACTGAGAAAAATCTGCATTACTTGTTATGAACATGCCTCACGTTTCATTTGCTTCTTTATTGTGGTCTACCTACTATGGAGTTGCCCAAAAAGGAATGTTAAAGGAATGTAGTAGGGAAGAGAAAAAAGAAAAAACCCGCATTTTTCTTGCTTTGTTAAGCCATGCTCTCTATTTGGATTCCCTCTGGCTAGAATGGATTATTCTTTCCAGGGTTGAAGTCTGGCATCAAAGAAGATCCCACGTCCATAGTAAAGATAGGGGAACGGCATGAACTGAGTAAATGACTGCTCAGGGTGTCAGTGAAAAGCTGACAGTTTGGCAAAGGGAGAGAGGTAGAAAATGAAGCTGAAGCCATCTGCTTCTCTTCACCGCGGGTGAAACAACCTGGTACAAGTGATAACCATGTTTGCTGGCCTTTGTACGTTCATACCTTTTGTATCCCTACTCCATATTTTTGAGTAATGAGTAAATAATGCTTTTCCCTGAAGATCCACGTCACTGCAAACTTGTCATGGACTCCTGAGAGGCAACCCTCACGGATGCCAAACCCCAGCTGGAACTTGTCACACGCACCGTAGGGAAGTTCCTATGGATGCCAAAAACCCAACCAAGCCACTGTCATGAACATGACTGGGATCCAGACAGGTGTATTCCTGCTTTGGAGAGTGCTTGGATTATACAGACCTCTGCTGACTGTGGTGTGTGAAGCCAAGTGTCAGTCTTCAACTAAAACAGAGCCAGAGGGGTGTGGTTTAAGGAGAACTGCTGTTATACAGTCAATCTGCATTAGGAAAAATGCAGAAATAGGAATCAGGGATCATTCATCATGTTTAGTAAGGAGTTCAATCATCTGAATTTTAAAAAAATAACACATTTTTCTATTAACAACCCTTGCTAGCACAGACATACGTAATGTTTATTACAGTATTTTAGGATGTGAAGCCTCTCCCTCCACATTGTCTTTTTTTAAATGTACTGTCATTCAGGAGAACAAAGTAGATATTACTAAATGCTTTCAGTGAGATCAGAGTAAATGTAGAGCAAATGCTTAGAGATGTTTCACATTTTTATCACAAGGACTGCTTTTTACCTCTGCATAAAATGTTAAGAGCTGTAGTGCAAGCACAGCTGGAACACAAAGCAAGGTGAATTTTATTTTAATCAAGGTAGAAAATTATGAACTTTCTAAATTACACAGGTAATACTGTAAAAAGTTTGTGAAAGTAGGTCACTGTGCTGGTTGAATTGGAGTCAGACCTCTGCTGCTGGCCTTCCACTCTTTTGGAATGAATCATCAAGAATTTACAAATAATTAATCCAAAGCAAAATATAGCCTTACATTGTCCAGAATGGGAGCCTTGTACTCGTATGGTCTTTATTTGTATAAAATAAGCCGTCCACATATAGTCCTCTACCCACCATTGATTACCTAATTACACAATCACTCCATCAGTAAATCAGCACAACATCTGTGACCCTACATGTCACTGCAGTAGCCCCCTCTGATTCCCCAGGAGCTTTGCCGAGGCGGTTCTGCTGACATAATATATTCATTATCCATTAGATCTGGCACACGCTCTGCAGTGCTCAATTACAATACAATCGAGCGGAGGGCCTGGTGTCAGCCGATGTAATGACTTTCTGATTATCTGTCTTTAAATGATGAATGAAATGAAAATGTACTATTCAAACCAAATGTAAGATTGCTAAAGAAGCTAAATGAAAATTTTACGTATACACTTTATGGAAAGAGGAATGAGGTTAGAGGGGAAGGGTTTGCCTCACATTCAAAAATAAAAAGGTAGGAATCTCTTCTTAAACCACTGTAAAACCATCTGGTGGAACAATGCTGCCTTGAAAGTTGTGGTCTTCTGCCCATGCATTTTATGACCATCTCGGGTGTTTTCAGTCTCCCAATAATTCATTGGAAGGATTTGAATTTCATTGATTTTTTTCAACTAATTTCATTTTTTCCTTTTTTTGTTGGACAGACTTAGTTACTTGAGTTAACTCTGTGTGTAATAACATTTCTTTATACTAAAGCTGATTATAATAAAGAGCTGTAATAATTAGTCACTTCCAACTTCATTTATTTTTTAATTTTATGATTTATGAAGGGAAAATTGCTCTACCTGCTTTCACTTTAAAATACATTCAAAAATGGAACTTTATATAGCTTACTGTTAGAGGTGTTTGGGAGCAACAGTCCTGGCCTCCATTTTATCTTCAAACAAGAAGATAAAAAATGTTCATGTTGTGCAATACCAATCTGTTAAATCTTAGATAATGAACGATGTAGATCACTGCCAGATGTGGTTTCTTACATCATTTCTTAAAATCACAACTTTAAACAGCATGTTACCGAGTCTCAAAGAGCAGGCTATTATCTCATAGAGTCAACACAACATATCAGGATGGGGAATAATATTTTAACTGAACAGTATCCTTCACAGTAGACTAAAAACAAAATGAGAGATTTCAGTATATGCCAGGACTATAAATAGATGGGAGATTCATAAGCATTCTGCTGTTCAAATAATTATGAAGCAGATGTTTGATGGTACAGTCATTTCTGTCTCTGTTTACATCTTCAGTTATTTTAGTTATAATTGAAAATCCCATAAAGCCACGTGTTGGAGCACTCTTTGAATCTTACTTAAATTATAGCTTCCCATTGTACACCCATAAGTTGAATATTTCAAGCTTTTGAGTGGTGTGCAGCTTTTCTGGGAAATGTAGCTCTATCCTTCCAGTCACACTGTGACCAGTTGCAGAGCTAATTTTTTAATTATTTTTTTTTCCCAGAATACCATCCTGGAACTTATTTAACACATTTACAATGTGTCCAGATGCATTTATCAGCATCCTGATATCTCCATTCTGGTACTACTTGTAGTACAAAATTATTTTGACCAGACACACACCACGGACAAATTAATTCTGTTGCTTGTAAACATTCTGTGCATATACAAGTATACATTATATGAGTAATAAATACAATTGCAATACAGAAGCCTACACTGAATGGAAAAGAAGAAAGGCAGTGCTAGCCCTCTGGAATTTGTAAAGATGTCTAGTTCAGTTATAATACTTGATGTTGAACTGCAGCTGAAATAAATTTGTTTTTACAAATATTCTCCTCTTTGGGAAGCTTGAGGGAATGAATCAAAAGAAATATGGGTTCCTTACTGATGCTTCATGATTTATGATTAAGCTTTAGACGAAAATAAGTCTGAGTTGAAGGTGTCATCCCAAAATGAAAAATTACCCAAAGATTTTGTTTCATTCAGGTGTGTATTTGTAGTTGAGTCAGCCCCTTCTAGAAGCAGGAGCATTGAAAAGATTTGTAGCCACTTAAGAACTTTGGAAACTTCTTAGTCCCCAAGCCCCAGGATCTTATTTTGAGGAGATATTTAATAATAAGCTTTCTCATAAAAAAACAGAGAAATATGCCAACACAACATGAGATAGAGACATGCTGTCAACAGAAAGAGGGACATTCTGCCCTTACAAATACATTAATCGAAAGCAAGGGGCAAGGTTGTTCTGGACTGGTCTCAGGAATCCAGATAGATCATACAATCTCATGAAAGGAAATTGTGTAACCTATTAAATAAGAGTAGACCTGCTGGTGAAATAACTTTAACAAACACATTTATTTTTCATACTGTTCGTAGGATTTTAATCATTATCACTGGAGCATTTTATGCCCCTTCTATTTTAGGTTTTAAAAAATCAAGGACCGGTCTTTTTAAAGTCAGTAAATTCTTTCAGTTGAATTATTTTGTCAGATGGCAAAAAAAGTGTCTGTGTGCAAAGATTTACTTTGAATGATAAAGATGTTTCCAACACATTTAGTTATAGTCCAGTCCTGTCTCCCCTCTAAAAAAATAAAATAAAATAAAATTAAAAATTCCCATTATTTTATATTTTCACTTGGCTGTGGAGCCAAGTAATTTAAATTACAAGTAATTTTTGTTTTCTTTGTTTAATTTTCTCCACTCTTTTCTCATTGGATATCATTGTCAGCAGATGTGAAGATTTGTTGTGTTAGGTTACAAGGCTGGGGTAATGCAGCAGAGTGCCAACCCTAGGCTGTTTCTTAAACACAAGAGAGAGATGACCTCTGGAAGAATAGTGCAATTTAGTGCTGCTCCACTGGATTTACTCCTGTTTGTGTTTGTTAGCATTAGAAGACGAAAAGCCAGACAGCAAGGAGGAAAAAAAAAAAAAGTGTAAGGAAAGTCAAATAAAGGTAAATGTGCTTGGAAAGATTGTAGTAATTTAATGGCTTTCATATTAGATCAGAAAATTTGCAAGTTTACAATTAAATTGGCATAAATACACATCCTACAATTATTATAAATTGATATTGAAGGCTAAATACGTATCTTACTGTTTATTCTGCAAATCAGGTGCTGATCTGTGAAAGAACTCTATAGAATCTCATGAACATATAGTTAGTATTTGTTAGTATTTTCATGTTAAAGACCTAG
Source organism: Falco naumanni (assembly GCF_017639655.2). Taxonomy (NCBI): domain Eukaryota; kingdom Metazoa; phylum Chordata; class Aves; order Falconiformes; family Falconidae; genus Falco; species Falco naumanni. The sequence continues at coordinate 15,817,076 of NC_054061.1, forward strand.
AGTGAATGCATGTGAGATTTTCATCTTTCTAAGCAATTTATTTCCTCGCTTTTTCTTTCTTCCTTTGTATTTCACACTAGAACTTTCCCTTACTGGGACAAGGTGCTGTCCCAGGTTGCCACCCCCATCCCGATGCACACCCTTTGTGCTAACATACCGCCAGTGATATGTTTGAGATAAATTCCATGGAGTGAAATTATGAAATGTAGTGTACACGCCAATTTCATTATAAACCCCAAGTGGTTTGGCAGCAGTGGGGAATTAACGAAGTACAGCCTCAAGAAGAACTTTTCTGCCATCCAGGTCCTGACTCTATACCCACAAAAGAGCTCGAGATGTCGCCTTTGTTTTAAAGGAAGGCATCTAGTGCCTGGATTTATCCGAGCCTGGGATACAATTCCTCTTGGGTTTTGAATTACCTCAAGTGATTTACAGCTCATGCTGAAAGGCTCCATTATATTCCCAGGCTTTGTTAGTGGCACAGGCTGAATGATTTAAGATGGTGGTTATCAGAGGTTATTGTGTTGTCTGGATAACACGAGGAGCTTCCTGCTTGTGTTTCCCACTCATGTAGTTTTCTCAGCTTTTTATGTGCAGGGCATATAGACATAGCTTTCAGGGAATAAAAAAAAAAAAATAATAATAAAAAATAACAGAAAAAAGAAAAGAAAACCATTGTGGCAACCAAGTGGAAATTAGACTAATCTTGTAGTGGTCAGCTGTTATTTCCCCTCCTTTTTGTTTAATCATACACATGTAGAAATGTACTGCATATATATGGGGGTTTATCAGTTCGCGACCATCTTCCGACATCTTCTGGCATGTAATGCTGCACAAACAGGTAGGCTAAGAAGCACAGTCTTCAAGGACACTCTAGAAATCTTTAGATACCTGCTTTCCATGGTATCAACTACAGCTGCTGAATGACGCTGGGGTCTCAAATATGTTTTTAGTCTCCCATGAGTAGTTGTAACACATACTTATCCATTTCAGTGATATTAGACATCATCTGCTACCCTATTATTCTGCTTCCTAGTGATACAAGAATATTTCTGCAAGTAAAAGCTACAACTCTAAGGACTTTCCCTGATCTTTGATAGAATAGTGAATGCACATTACTGACCTACACATGTGGGCACATTCTAGATACCCAGAAAAAATGCATAGGTGCTTATCAAAGAAGTTGTAACTTTCTACTAAAATATACACAGACATTGCTGGGAAACAAACAGGCTTTTAATTAGAAAACTTATATTGCTACTAATTGGAAATACAGATTCACATCTAATAAAAATAACATTTTAATCTCAAGCCTATTACAGTACTGATCAGTAATTTTAACACTCAGCAACTGGAAGGCCAATGCTTTTGCAAGCTCGGTGGGGTTTTTTTAGGTGTGTGTGCATTGTTATTAGCTGTTCTCAGCAATCAGCACATTTCAAAGCCAGGTTTAAAACATTGTGCTGGTGAATCTAACCTTTCCTCTCCTGTTCATATTTGATCACTGGTTTACTTCAGATAAATGACAAAGACAAGTGGGCCAAATGAAGTGTTCTGGTTTCAGTTATAATCTTTTAATAACAATGCCTTATGATTCTCTAAACACAGAAAGCATGTCTCAGTAGCTTACAAAATAAAGCTGACTGTTTTGAAAGTAGAAAAGATTTCAGACTCTCACTTGGTTGTCAGGTTTTGATTGACAGTGATTTTCCTACAGTTTTCCCCTGCTTCAAAGTATCATGGGAAGCATATTATGCATTCCCAACCTGTCAGCTTTGGCTGCCTTACAGAGTGTTCAATTATGGGCTAATCGAATAGCTGCCCAATGTAGGCCACATAATGACTTCCTGATTATCTGACTTTAAATGATAAATGAAATGAATATGTAACATTCTTTTCAAATACAGGATAGTCACCGAGCTGAATGAAAACTGATTTTGTGCCCTTTTGTCTGAAAAAAAATTATATTTTATTGTAATTCCATTCAACAGTTGTTCTGTTACTTGTTTTACCTTCATTAAGATAAACATGGAACAAGTTATCAGGAAAACATTAGTCTTCATTTGTGTTTTCAAAAAGATGCTGATGGTGTTAATCAGTGTTTAGATTGTTGTCCTTCCACTCTTTACGTTGACTTGTTATAAAAAGCAAGGTCAAATTTATATGATTGGTTCCTATTGGGAATATTTCAATACAAGCTGGCAATGCAACAAGTCTGTTTTGAGTAATGTATTATACAGAAAACATTAAGGTCTGAATAAATTATTTATTGGTGATAGTGCTAGATGTTTTTCATTTCCAGTCTGTGGTATTAGAACTAAGCAACCAACACGGCATTTGAAACCAAATAAACCTCTGCCACCTCACTGGAATAGCATAAATTTATTATGCCCAAGTCAGAGCAGAGTCTCATAATGATCTTTCAAAAGCTTGTCAGGGAGATCCTCCAACCTCTTTACCCAACAGCCGATGATGGGCTTTTTTCTGAAGCGCTTCTGCTTAATTTTAGATATGATTGTTGGTGAAAAAGTGATTTGTGAAAAGTTGACTTGATATAAAGACATAAAATAAAACAACTCCTGATTTTTTGACACTTTAGCCTGATACTGGTGGCTTCTAAACCACTAGGAATATCCTATGGTGTAATAGAAAAAAAGAATACTTGTGGTGAAGTTCAGCTCATTTTGAACTTTGTTAATTGGCTAAAGCACTGGCAGTCCAGGATGAGCTCCTCGATGAAAGGTGTACTTTGACCTCATTCTGAACAATCCATCCATGAACTCAGTTAACTCCTGTACTATGTTCTTTCTGATTTTCAGCCTAATGTGATGATACAGTAGCCATGTAAAATTCTCCAACTTGGCTGCAGCAGAGTTGTCTTTACAGTATATTCTTTTTGCCATTATTGTTCTTTTTATGAGGCAGATCATGGCGGGGAGTAGGATCTCAAGGCCTGCTTAATTATTTCTTGACAATGCTCTAGCGATTGAAATGTTTGAGAGAAACATCCTCCCCTTTTCACAGGGTAGCATTTTTGGAATAGCCCCTTCCCCTCAGAACTAAACCCCTTTCATGGAGGAACTTGATTAAAATTGTGTAATGGACAGATTGATGGTGATCTAGTCATGGATATGTGTTAAGACACACCATGTCCCTCTGTACCAGATCAGGCAACAGAGGAAAGCTGTGCACACACCCACACCCTACACCCACTGTTTGAATTCCAGCTGTCAAGCATAAAAAATCAGGTTGCCCTGATGAGCAGGTCATTTTGACAAACCAGCAGGTCTACTTTTGAAATCTCTCCTGTATGATTTTCTTGTCACCCAAAGTTTGCATTTCAGCATGGAGTGGGTACACTTTGCACACTTTAAAATTTTATCACGTAGTTTTTGCTCTATTGCATATTTATATCACAAGAGGAGCTGTGATGTGAGGAGGAATGCATTCAGGAGCAAGGAGCTGAGCAACCATTTCTATAGTGCTTTTGAGAGTAGGTGAGAGCAGCGTGAGCTAGGGTCAGCAGACAGAATAGAACCAATGAGATATTTCAGAAAGCAGGTAGAGAGTCTACAGATTGTGGCAAGAACTTCATCAAGTCAACAACCTACCATTAGGAGATTATAGTCCAGCTCACCTCAACTTGAAGCAGCAAGAGTGCCTTCCTGTGTTGTACAGACCTGTCAGAGTGTGCTTAAAGTTAATGCAGCTTCAGACTCAGCGGTATTCCTGTAATTTTTACCCAGTTATTCTCCCTATTCTGCTTCTACTGGCTGATAATATGTTTTGCCAAATTTGAGAATCAAATTACCTAACTAAAACTATTTAAGGTTTGAAAACAAGGTGTTCTTGTGATTTAGTAGTTGGTGATTCAGCAGATGAAAACTCTTGCTGTAATTTTTCCCCATTGTGTCACAGAGTGACTTGAAAGAAACTAAAGTGATTTTTTAGGTATCAAATAACATCTAATTTGAAATGAAATTTAAAAAATATCCCTGATTTAAAAAAGACATAGGGTTGCTAACTGAACTTCTTGGGGCTACATTATAACAGTCTTTCTAACTACTATCCCACAGTTGGAACACACAACAGAAATAAAAGTAAAGGTACCTGAGCTCTCACACAGTTTAAGTACTTTCAGTTGCCTAAGTTCTCTTGATTTCATACTGCTGTGCTTGTGATTCTTTAAATTAGCTACAGCTGAGCTAGCAGCAGCTAATGGATAGTTGCTGTGAGTGTGGTTATTTCCTTAGTAGATATGAAGTGAGATGGAGGATATTTCTATTTTTTGATTCGGTAAGGTAGTATTTATACATGGAACAAACAAATCTAATTAATTAGAACGGTATCCTTTCTTCTTATTTTCCTTCTTCCACCTCTTTTTTTTTCTACACTAATTGTTATTATGCCAAACTGAGGTAGTTACAGTGTATGTCTATACTGTTGCAATGGTAATTCTTACAGTTATTATGCAGGCTGGCTAGTTCTCTTGTCTCCTGTGCTCTGCATTTCAGTGCAGTCTAGTACCTAAGTATTTGCCTTGAGTTTTTTTTTTTTTTTGGGGGGGGGTTAACAGATAAAGCACATTTCTATGTAGCTGCTGTGTTAATTTTATCAGAGCTTGAGCTGCCTGCTTAGAAGGGATGTCTGTATGTCACAGCAATGCAGACACCCTTTATCTTTACTCTCTGAAATTCAGTAAAGAAAGAAGAAACCTTTTCTCTGTGGTTTAAAGGGTATTTTGAATAACCTAATTAGTGCAATATTAAGAAAAGAGAAAGCTAATTCAGTCGGTTCTTAGTTCACCTATTGTAAACACTTCTTAACTGAGAGCATTCTCAAAGCAAGAAAGACTATAAATACAATTCTGAGAAATATGTTTATTAAAGAGATGAGGGGAAGAGGAAATCAATCTAATATGCATTCTGTCTTATTTTGAAAGTTGCTGTGGGAAGAATGTGCCAATACGTTTTGCTATGCTTTATGATGCATACCTTTTTCTCTCTTTTACTTTCTTTTTCCTCTTTTCTCTAAACTGTCTATAAAGAGAAAAAATGATGGGCTAAGGGGGACTCTTAGATGGGTCTGAGTACTGAGGAGGGCCTCTTAATAAAGATTGGTCACTGCATGATATTGGTCAACCCTGCCTGAAAAGGAAAATAGGCAAATAAAAAGGCAGGACTGAGAAAAGGTGTAGACTCTAGTTACTAGAGTTCAGGCTGAAAAATAGGTGTTTTCTCTGCTTCCTGCCTCGTAACCGCTTTGCTAAGAGCAACCAAGTAATCTAGTCATAGGACTTTGCTATTTCTCTACTCTAGATGACATAATATAAATCTGATTTAGGAAAACAACTGTGTTTAGCCAGGTAGCCATTTACACCATTGTTGCTGGATATCCCTTAAAAAGTAAAATCCAGCTGAATTAAATTTTCTGATCTGAACACAGATGATATCATACAAGTTGTGTTATAAAATGTCCAGTTTTGAAGCTAAAGGAGACAAAGGAAAATGGTGGTAAAAACTGATCCTTAGAGAAGAAACCTTTTTCAATACCTCTAACAGTTTCTCTTCCCAGCCTTCTGTTACACTTCTGCATTATGAAAACCTGTAGATAGTTCAGGTGGGTATTACCCTGATTAACATTTTATTGTGCATTAGAAAGGCTAAATGAAGATGACGTACAAACCATTCAAGTCCAGACTGAACACAAAAACATGGAGAAATTTTTCTGAACCTGTAGTTAGATTGGTATGTGTGATTGGTATGTGCTCTAATGAAGTTAATCAGCTAGGCAATTTGAGATACATTTTTCATTTTTGAATCTTGATTGTGCAAGAAGCGTAGTTGGTACAGACAAAACAGAATGGAAACATCTGTAAAGGGAAAGATGACCTGTTGTTAATTCTGCAGAATGAGGGTATATTGCTCCTTGATTATCAAGATTGAGAGATAAAAGGGGATCATTATTTTAAGAATTATATTTGCCCTTTTGTTGACTCTCTATGAATTCAGATGAGTTAAATGAAATATATAACACACTATCGTGTCTACATGTAGGACTCATGAATGGTGTGTAGCATAATGACTGACTAGTAGTAGGGGTATGTGGCATGACTGTCAGAGCTGTGTTAGTAAGTTGTGCATTTCTAATTCTAACAAGATAGTTTTTTCTCAGAGCCAATTACTCCATGGAAAATTGAGGTACAAGAAGGAGCTCCTCAAGCTCACACCAGCACTCCTTGAGGGCTAGGAACCAACGTGCAGCAGTTTTTCCAGCAGATTGCAATTGTTTGATTTTTCATATTTTTTCTAGTGTTGGTTAGTATGTAGTGACATGAAATTAATTGTTAACATTTGTGTGGATGGTACACAGTCCTGTGTGTTTTGAGGGATGTAAATTGTCTTGGCAGGTTTTGGATTCTCAGCAGGAATCGCATTTGTAAGTAGGAGGTGATGCAGCATATGAGATGATGGTCTTGCATCCTCTTTGAGAAGTTTTTGAAGAATTTACTCTTGAGAAAGAGGGGGAAAAAGTCATGGCTGTCACTGAGTCTTGATGCATATGATAGTCCTAAGTCGTCTGGTGGTTTTTTAAAACAACCCTTAATAAATAAATAATGATAAAGACATTTCTAACTTAACAACTGAAAGCTGTTTTCTGGGGGACAATAGTGATGGTGGTTTTGATAGGTATTGTGACCAATATGGGTATTCAGTATTTGTCGCTGCACACGTGGGAATGTGTGTGAAATTGCAATGCTGAACTTGACTGAAAATCTCTAGTGTTTTAAAATACAGGAGGCCTCAAAATTCATTTCTTTATTTATCAAATTAGCAACAACTACCTGAAAACTGCACAGGTGTTGTGTAAGACAAAATGCACAATGCGTGGAGCGGTAACTGAAGGCACGCTCTGTTTTCCCACAGCTGCGTGGGCCCCGGGCGGGCTGCGGGTCTCTGCCCAGGCTGTGGCCCCTCCCGCCTCCTGCTCTGGCCCTGCCGCTCACAGGGCTGCTTCTCACGCCTTTGCCTTCCCTGCTGGGTACATTTTGTCCTTCCCTGAGTGTTTTACAGGAGCTCCAGCGCCCAGCTGAGGGGATGAGCGGTGACCAGTGGCAGTGCTCACTGGGAGTGGCTGGAGCCGGTCTCTCCTCAGAGAGGGGCGGCTGCCCGGCACAGCTGCCATTGGGCACATGGCGGGATGTTGCCTGGCGTCAGGCCGAGGGTGTGACTTCTTGACATGAGAATCATCATAGACTGAGATAGTAATTGGCTAGGGGACAGAAAATGAAAGCGGTACTGGAAGCAGCAGGAGCAGGTTGTTTAAGAACAGGTTTTGCTCTGGTACTTCTGTAACTGGTGTAAAACTTGCCAGTGTGGGTGATGTTGGCTGGTATAAAAACATACGATAACATCATTCGAGCGTACAGAAAAGTGGGATGACTTTGAGGGCAGCAGTAATAGACGAGGAATTTCCATCCAGCAGTATGGGATATGGGGTATGTAATCAAGGAATCTTCTATTTCTGCTGTGAGTTTGAAGCCCATCAGCTGGACGTACAAAGGCCTTGGTTGTGGGCTGGCCTTGGGGGCCAGCTGGCCACAGCGGCAGCCTCCCATGGGGTGCCAGTGGTAAAACATTTGCTATAGACGGGGAAGTGTTAAAATGACCTTGCCTTGGAGTACAGTTTTTAAAATCTGGGTTTTTCATGTTAAATAAATGGGGGGGGAAGGATGGGTCAGATACTGTAGAATGACAATTAGGATAATGGGTAAGCTGTCATGCAAATGAGTCTAAAAGGCCTTTAATTATTGGGCCTGCATAAGAAAGGATCTGAATTTATAACTGCTTGTTATAAATGTATTAAGAATAAATATTGGGGAAAGGAAAAGGACTATTTAACCTGAAGGAAGATGTTGTTCAAAGAACCAAGAAGTGCCACCTGGCCATGATTAAACTGGAGTCTGGCCTAGCTGCTGGAGAATCTAGAGTCACCTTCGAATAGGTCATCGGGGTCAGTGGAACTGACCTATTTTAAGGCAGAGTGCTGTCAGTTTACAAAGACTATAGCAATGGGGGTAATTGCAATAGCAAAGGATTGTTTCAGTTACCCAGAATTCCTTTTCCAGATGCATAACTGTTTCATCAAATCTTGAGGTGTCTTTTCCTCTGTAAAAGGATACATCTAAGTAAAGACATTCCACCTCCTTTTCCAAAACAGAAGTGTAGCCTTGGAGTATTGAATGTGGTGGGCAATTAGTGGGTAGCGTCTCTGGGAGCCGAGACAGGCAATAAATAATCATCACTTCCATGTGAAGTGCAAAGGACCTGAGAAAGAATGAGCTCACATATTTGCTTCTTTTCCCTTCAACCCTGTCACTGTTGGTATTTGACGTAAGGTAAGGACTATGATCAAAATGTAATGATTATAAGCAACAGCGAAATATATTTCATTGCAGAATAATGTTGGATGGTGGATTGTCTGATAATGTGTTAATGATATTTTGACTACCAAAAATCACTAAGACTGCCACTGGATGTTTTTTTTAAAGGGTGGACAGCATGACTTAATGAAGTTTTGAAGTTTGATTGCCACAGAAATCGTACGTGTCCTTTTCTGACAGTAGCTAATGCCAGACATTATTGCACCTAGCTTGTGATAAAGCACTGGTATACATCTTACTGCCTTTGTGCTGTAATACATCAGTTATCTGTGCGGAAGTCATGTTGTGCTCTGTGTAGAGAGCCACTTAGAGAATAAATCTTTTCTATTCTTTATCTGATGGTCATTTGAAAAATGTTTATCCAGGAATATGTTGTTAATCAAAATGTTTTACATAATTACAATACTTGGAAGCAATTTGTCCAGAAAAACACACAAGCTGTGAAGTAGTTGCATGCAGTAGATTGACATTCCTTAACGTTCTATGCTTCAAATCACTCATTAAAATGGTTCTACTTAAAATTGGAAGAGAAGATATGACTGTTCGTATCTGGGGTATGAAAATACCTCAGTATGATGGAGTTAGTACAGACATAGTTTTATTCTGAAAATTCCAAAATTTTTCAGCCATATATGCTTCTGTATCCTGGTTGACTTATGAAAGTTTAATAGGTTGTTGACTAATTCATTAAAAGCTTCCATTTGGGGTTTTGGAAAAGAAGATCAGTTCAGGGAGGAAATGCAGCTGGTTGTACATACTGCACACTTCCTAGGCAACCCAAAGTAAATCTGCCAAAGCTCAATTTGTATGTTTTGCCTTTAAGACCTTTCTTTAGAGAATGGGATGTCATCTCCTAGTCCTTTCTAAGGCACATACTGAGAAAAAAACATAGTATCAAGACACAGAGAAAAGAATCCCAGAAATCACTGTGATTTCAGATTTTCAAATTAGTAAAAAAAGTTAAGTCAACAACGTGATTTGATGTTTGTTTACTGAAGATAGTGGTAGCAATACACAGGCAGTTTCTACCATGGACGTTTGAGCTGTGTGCTGTTTGAACCTGGGCACTGGCTCTGCCTGGGCTCTATCTGCTGACTCTTGACATCTGGCAGTGAGTTTGCCCCTGGATAACGTCAACATTCAAAACAGCACACCCTGTGTGGTTATGAGGGCTCAGAACTGAATTCTTAAAAGATCTCTAATGATTGTAGAACAGGATACGTGTTTTAACTTTGAAACATTTGCATACCTTCTCCTTTTATTTTTCCTCTCCTTCCCCTCCCCCCCTTCCCGCATGTACATGATAAATGACAGATTCTCTCGGATAATATTCATGTGGTACTCCAAAATAATTCTGCAGACATGGTAAAAGCTTTTAGAGACTGTAAAACTGATTATCTCTTCTGTAGCTCTTTTCATCTTCAAAGAGCTTACCAACATTAACTAATTAATCCTCACAGTGTCTCTCTGAGTTAGATATCATTTCCATTATACAGATGAAGGAATTGAAGCAAACACTTTGTGACTAGCTTATGATCACCAAGATGATTGGTGACAGAGATAGAATTAGAATGCACAGACCTTTACTTCCAGGTTTTCTGCTTGAACCACCACACCGTTTCTATCTTGACAAATGTACATATAGATATTAGTACACTCACTATGGCTGAGTTTCTGCTAATGAAATCCTGTTAGGCATTGCTTTAATGGGAAATTTGTTTGATGTCAGACAATTATTATTTTTTTTAAACCACTCTTCTGCAACTTTTTCCTGAATGGTCCAGAGTGCAAGTATGAATGGGTTGCTCCAGAAACAACTCACTTTGGATACAGCTACAGCTAGTTTTAAAATGGTTCAGATATTTACTGAGAATGTTTAACTCTTCAGAAATTAAAACTTGCATTTCTTGGTGTTCACTGAAAAATTTAAGTGAGAAATAACATTTATGATCTGTATCCATTCTGCTTTCTGTGGGATAAATTCCTTTGTAGGCTAACATGTCAGGTGTCCCAGGTCTGCTCTTTGCTGATTTCGGATGCATTAGATGAGCTCCTGGCTGTGCTCCATTACAAGGGAGCCTGATGAGGTCATAAAGAAAGATGAGAAAGGTGGCAACGAAATTGTAGCTAAGTGCAATGACCGTATTTTCAAATCAGATTATGTTAATTTTTTGTAAATCCTTATGTGTTCTGATTTTTTTCACCAGTAAAATAGATAATTCCATGGGGGGAAAAAAATGTTTTGCTGAAATTCTGTTCTCTGACCTCTAAAAGGTCTATCAAAACTCTGTTTGTGTGCAGCCTTGAGGAAATATTTACTAGATATAACATCTAGGTAGGCACATCTTTTATGATGAGGCTTGGGTGTATAGCAAATAGTGTAGAACAGGGGAGGTTTTCATCTGTGATTTTTCACAGGTTTTTATGAGTGATGATATCGGTGATACTTAAACTGAATGAGGAGGATCACAACGTGAACTTCAAGGCGACTAGTGAATGTGATGCTGAACATAGGTCAGTTGGCGATGAACACAAAAGTTACTTTTACAGAAAGCACAATTAAAGCATACAGCAGTGATGGCTGCCCAGATCTGCCTGGAAACCACACAGAAAATCCTCCTGCTTAAAAAGTGGAAGGGTTCCAGTTTGCTAATGGTCAAATTCCTGTTGTCTCACATACAGTGTTCGTTAGCTGGTGTGCAAAGAGCCACTCTCACACACAGAGATGAGATACCTGCTTATTGCACGTCTGTGCAGGGACGAGTGCTGTGTGATAAATCCACAAAGCTAGCACACCTCTGAACACATAGTAAAACATTTATACATTTTGAAAAATTGTTTACAATTTTGTTTAGTCACATATAACTCTCATTGGTTCTTAGGAGCCTTGTCTCCATTTAAAGGTACAGTGTTGGTTTTTTTCAGCAGGCATGTTCTGAGGAGAGGGCCTTTGTTAGTAGGGGACTTTATTTGCCTCAGGATGGATATTTTAGTATGCTAATTAGGACAGTTTACACATAGTTAAAGTAATTTTCTGTTTGGTCTCATTAACAATTTGGTTCTCCTGGAGTCTATCTTGTTATGTCCCAGCTTGACGTATTTATGGTGTCTGTGCCTTCTCCCAAGGCCATGTCTTCTTAACTCTTTGTAATGGTTGATTAACATCCTCTGTCTTTCAAATTCTTTCTTGTTTTTAGTTATAGATATTTATTTTTTTTTTCTAGATTTCAAGAGCAAACTGACCTTCTACTAACCACATATATGCATATGTCTGATCTAACACAGAGCCCGATGACTACACTCCCACAGTGGCTAATGCTGCTGCTACCCAGAGTGAAAATACATTGTCTTAAGCAGAAACTACCATTTGACATAAAATTTATTCTGTTGAGTAGAGGTTGCACAATGAGACTGGGAGCCTGGTTTCTTTAAAATCTGAATTTGCCTTTTGGCAAATCTCTGCTCCTTGGTGTGAAAGAGAATTGAGATTTAAAATAGTGCAGCAGCACAGGCTGTGGCCTGAAGTATGTGGAAAGATCTAGAAGGCTGTATGACAGGCTGCCATAGGGGCCTTAGTATGACTGATGCTTTGTTTGGTTTTTTTTTTTTCCTTTTAAACAATCAAAATACATAAAAATCTTCAGATGTCCAAATCTATCTTTTAGAATGTAAAATGATAAATTTAAATCCTTAAGTTGTGAGGTAATGGTAGGTGTCAGGAGGAGACTTCAAAACGGTTTTGGTCCTTCCTTACATGTCTGTACAGGGTTGGTTTCCTCCACTACATTGAAAATATAGTCTCTTACTTGCATATTTTCTAAGAGTGGACAAAAGATTAAACAAATGTAAATCTCTCAGATTTTAACTCTATGGGAGCAGGAAAGCTATAAGAGTAGAAGAGATTTGTTTATTTTTTATAAGTGGTCTAAAAATTAGTATGAAATATTAGAGCTTTGTAAGTTAGGTATTACAAAGTTTGTTGAAGGATGACTCTTTCTTTTAGGATCACCACTTACTGACTGCAAACCTCATAATTACGGAGTAAGCAATTGTGGTGTTTAGGCAAGAAGCAAATATTGGAAAACAAGCTTCATTCCGCTACTCTGAACGCAGTGGCCAGTATATCAAAATACTTTGTATCAAACCCCATTAATTTACACTGTTGCTGTAATGAGTCAAGCTACATACTAGAAGGCTTAAGTTTTTGAAGTCCAGAGGACAAAAGATTCAGGTGTAGTTGAAGACTCTCCCACCTCCTTTAGGAAGTGTGTTTTAACAGTCCCTGAGACTGATGAGCACTTGGCTTGGATTTCTTTGATGTCCATGAGAGTATTTGCCATTTGAAGAACCCTTTGCCACGAGAACAGCTATTTAGTTGTCTTGGGGAGCAAGTACACAGAGTGGCGAGCAGATCTTGGAATTGTTGGTGCCGTGATTTTACCTCTTTCTGGCTGCCAGCTGTTGAGTGCAGTGGCTGGGGCCGTAGGTGGTCCCTGGCCAGTGTGAGGAGCATCACTTTGCTTTTCCGTGACTATAGAAAACTGTTCTGAGAAGGACAGCACAGGGTGAGGGCGCTGGTGCTGTCAATAAATAGTGCTCAACTTTCAGCAAACATGCTCTTAAAAAAATTAGAAAGTATCAAATTAATATTTAACCAGATTGCTACATTTTGTCTGCTTCATTAATTTTTAATTATTTTATGAAAACACTGTTGATGGAAACAATATTGACAGGGTGTGTTGTTTTGGTTTGGTTGTTGGGGTTTTTTAATATCTTCTGGTAAATGGAAACTTATCTTCCCTGTGAACACAAACCATCTAACACACCATATTGGGCAAATGGTCTAATAAGACAATAATTATTAGGACATGATGCATTACAATTTTATGTTGTTCATAACTCAGCTTTAAGAGATTAATAATGGAGATGTGAGGGAAATGCTGTCTTAAGTGTTTATGATTATGTTAACGTTAAGATGTACTGTAGGAAAGGAAACTACTTTCAGGTAGTTACCCTTTTTGTTTCTAGAGAGACCATTCTGAAGGAAATGTTCTTTCCATTTTCTGCAAATAATTCTTAAGCAGTTCTTCAGAAATGAAGTGATAGGAGCAACTCTATGACTACAAATCCATAAGAACCTATTATCATCATTCTTATGAAATTAAAATTCCAAATCTTTGGTCCCAAATTATTGGGAAGCAAGAATTCCAGAATCTTAATTCATTTTGGAAATTTCACAGTAGTTCCTTCTACATCTGAAACAAATCCTAATGTGGCAGAACTCTGGTATAGTTTGATCTGTTAATTTGGATTGGCAAAGCCACTTCTAAACAAGAAACTGCCCTTTCAAAAGGCAGAGAAGAATGCTTGGAATATTTTGAGGTAGTATTTAATCACAGACTGGAGAAATATAGTAAGGAGAAAGAAAAGCAACAATTAATTGTGGAAATTAGTGAGCGTACAACATGGTGGAGTTTTTAACCTTTTTAACTGGTTGAGGCTATAGCAAAACCATTCTGATAGCAGGTATTTTTTCCTAGCTCATTTTTCAGTCTTAAGCAAATTCTGAGTATCCTCTCTTCAAGAAGTCACTGCAACAAAAGTGCCATTTGTAGAAAAAAAATCTTTGCTGTTTATTAGAAAACAAAGCATCTCTTAAGTGGTGCTGCATTATTTTGGTGCTGTAGGTAGAATGAATATGCGGTATTCATGTTTTTATAGAGTATTTCTGTCTAGTCCTTCTTTGTATCTATGTGTCTATGCTGTCTTCACTAGGCTCCATTCTTCTGTGTTGATTTTTTTCTCTCTGCCTCTTCATATCTTTATCATATTTTCTAATCAGAACCTGAACCCAGTAACAGTTGAGTTGAGCTTTTAAAATCGTGAAGTGAGACAGAAATTAAACAATACAAGTTCACCTACGCAGGATTGCTCCTACTACCAGCATACCACAAGCTTGATCAAACTTGGAAACTTATTTGTGTTTTCCTCCTGCTTTTAAGTGCCTGCACGCATGCTGTTAATACTCATACCTAATGTGTGAAACACACAACTGTTTATCACAGCCCAGCAGGCAGGATAGAGATATTTTCAAACAGCACTACTGTATCCTTATCTCAATAGTGCTAATATTATCCCCTGCCAAAACAGACATGATATATTGAAGTATCTGTAACCGTTACAGGATCTCTGCATATTCCTTGAATTTAGCCTGCAGCAAGTCTGTCATCCATGGTGATCCTGATGTTGCAGCTGATGTTGCAAGAAGCAGCTTAAAAATACTGTCAGAGCATTGGTGCTGACTTAAAAGCAGTATAGCCTCTACTGACCTGTGAATTGAGACATGCCCATTAAGCTAGACTGCCTGTTTTTCTGCCTTCCCTACCACTTCTTAATATTCTGATAGCAGTCCCTTTTCACGTTTGAAACCATGTGTCAGATAGAGATGGGGTTCAGATCATAAGACCATAAGCTAGCTAGGATCACAGTTAGGGGCCAAATTTACCTAATTTTAAAGGTTAACAGTAGATAATGAAATAGGCTGCAATGCACCACAGTCTCTGAGTTTTGGGAAAACTCTTCTTTGTTTTTGCTGACTGTATTAAACCCGACACCATAACACAGGAAAAGGACAAGTCTAATACTGCAAACCATCTTCTGGTTTGCTATATACAGTATTTGCAGACTGCAGTGGTCATTGACACCACAATTGTGCAGCGATCCAGTCTTTGCAATGTAATGACTTCCTGATGGTCTGTCTTTAAATGATAAATGAAAAGAAAATTCTGCCCTCTAGCTGCATACACGACAAAGTTTATTGCCACCCAAACCTGCTTTTTGTTCCTTGGGTGGGTGGGGAGGTGTAGAAGGAAGGTTAAAAACCTCTGTGTTATATTCTTCTCTAACCTGTCCTCATATGGTTACATTATTTGGATATATTCCCAATGTTGTTCAACCTCCCTGAAATAAATCTTCCTAAAATCCAAAGGGGAAAAGTGGCTGTATGGGGTTAATCTCAGGATTTTACAACAGAGTTTAGATCAAATCAAAACCCTTGGCTATTGGTGAACCACAGGGTCTTCTTGATTATGTAAGTCCCTCCATCACCCACTCCAGCATGGCACTTTTGAAATGCAGAAATCTGTCACTTCTGAGATAAACCCTCTAATCCACCTCTCTCCTTGGCATATTCTCTGTTCAGTGGGCAGATTTCTTATATGGATATTTCCTATCACTTTTGCCAGTGCTACCTCTGTGTCATAAGCTGATGGCTTTAACTAGTAATTTTCTGTTTTTCAGATTCAACAGAGAAATCCAAACACCTCTCTCTGAAGTGTTTTCAGAGTTTATCCCCTGCTGAAAGTCTCCTCTAAGGTAATGGTTATGAATGACAGCAGGCATATTGTAAACAAAATTTCTGAAAAATGTTCCTTGCTTATCCAAAGTGCTTGTGAATTCTGTAGTCTGCATTATTCCTCCCAGCAACAGCAGCAGCCTCCTCTGTCAGTCTGCTGGTTAAATATGCATACAAGTCTTTGTTCTGATTATTTTGTTTAATTTTTTTAATCATACTTCTACTTTCATGCTGTTGTCCAAATTTTGCAGTTTCATGTCCTTGCTTGTGCTATCTTTTCCTTTTTTGCAGTCATCTGACCTCAATAGCCTGCTTGAATTTTTCTCTCTGTCCTCTCTGAGAAGTCAACTTGATTAGTGCCTTTGGCTGTCCTTACTTCTTTGCCACACCTACTCAACTATTTAGTTAATTTCTCTATTAATAATATTTTTGGTATTTATTGTGTGTATGGTCATGCTAATGAGGTCACGTGCTTTGTTTCTGAAATAACTCTCAATCTAGTTCTGGTATGGTTTGTATACAAGCTCATTATCTGTGATTTTCAAAAGGTTTTCCAGTGTAATGGTTACATTTGGATTCTCTGATGGAATGTCTGTATGTTCAAATCCTCAGGATTGTTTCTGTGTCTACACAGATAAGTGCACCTGAATACACATTTATATGTGCATATATAAATATATATATGTGGGTATCTATATATACACCTGCAATTTTTGTTACTACATTTAAAAATATATAAATAAATATATAGGTATATGTATATATGCATGCCCAAATCATTGAGTGAAATTCTTTCTTTGAGAAGAGAGGACATTGTGGTGACTATAAGGCATTTATAATCTATTGATCTACTTCCTGAGCTGCGTTGATAGTTTTGGGCTTTGCAGAATAAACAACATCTATTGTATTATAGCACAGGCTGCAGTCATGTGGGTTTTTTAGATTCCTACTGATGCTCTTGCAGCAGTCTGCTTCCCTCTTCTTGGGCTTCTTTTATGAGGAAGTCTTATTCTTTTGGAAAATAAAAATGGGTATGTTATTCACTGTGCTTTGGCTCCTTGTTGAAAATTAAAGACAGGACACAATCATGAGTCTTTTCAAGTACTCGTATTGATTACTATTACTGTATTGTTTAGATTAGGATGCAGCAAGATGTAAATTGCTAACCATGTATCAGTGTTTTGTAGTTCCCTGTTGTAAGGAATTGCAGAGGAGGTTTTTCCTCTGTTCCTGTGTGATACCCTAGCACACTCTCCACCACCCCTGCCAGGTGCTTAGTAGTGTGTTTTATAATATGGTTCTTTTTCACAGCAAAAAAGGATCTTGTCAGCAGAAGATTATGGCACATATAAATTGGTGACCTGAGGGGTTGTATTTGTCTATAGCTTCCCTTTCCACTTTCCAGTCAGGCATGTACTGAAAGACCTATTTCTGAGTTTTGAGATTCAAACTAAGAATGCTACTTCCACGATTTCCATGTTGGTTTGGTTTTGGGGACACAAGTTTGATATTTACAGCTGATCACAGGATTGCTCATGCACACAGGTTATTTAGAAGTGCCAGATGAAAAACCTGCAGTCTGCATAGGGTACAGCCAGGCAAAACATTGTGTTAGAGGACTGAAAAATTTGGACAGTGATTATTCCAGAAAACTTTGTAGTTAACTTAGAGGAAATTAACCCACTTGTCAGGGAGAAGATATGTTCAGAAACCTAGAGAAGCACAGAGTTACAGTAATTGACAATGGAAAATCATAATCCTCCTCTGCCACTTGACTTTTTTCATTTTGTCATTGTAAGTCCCCCCATTGCCTTCCCCCGATGACTGCCAGCCTCTGCAGTCCCAAAGATTCTGGAATTTGTAATGCTAATGAACCATAACCCATGAGCAGGTTGTTGGATCTGGTCTCTCACTTTCTTAGCAGCCACACCTGAAAGGTCATCAGTCTCTAAGCAGGTTTCAAATATTCAGGTGCACTTTTCGTCTATGAACTCAGCTTTTTTGCATGTGTTAATTATTCAGCAGTGATAACTAGGGAAGAAAATCAACTTGAATTTTAACATTTTGTATCACAGGTCATCCCTTAAATTGTATTAATTATATTAATTCCTTCAAGTCCTTCAATGAATTGGTCAGGTTGGTCAAGAGGACAACAATTTGGAGTAAATAGTTCTTTTAGTAGTTTTTAAATAATGTATGTGTTAAAAGGAAGTCAATGCAGTCCAGAGGATATGCCCCAAACAATTGTGTTAGAATATATAGTAGCGATCCACAGGGGATTCTTTTTGCATACTGCATATTGACAAGGTGTGTTAATATAGTTTCTCATGAGATGGTAATTACGCTTAAGGAAAACGTAAGGTAAGTTTCAGCAATTCAAAGCCATGTTCTCTGTTTCTTTATTGAGATTCAGTTAATTGAAGAGCTCATGGTTTATGCAAAATTGTTACTTCATACCTTTCTTCTGCATGGGAATTCTTTGCATCTTTAATATCTCTAAATATGATCAGCTCAGTTTGGAACTGATGCCTTAGTTTCAATCCCAGAGTTATTTAGGTTGCTTAGGTCCAGAAGCAAGTTTGGAGGACAGTTAAGGAAGGGACTAGGTAGACAGCTTCTTTTGTCTCTGGAAGTTTCTACTGCTTCTGTCTTGCTTTGCTGCCTTGTATAATGCACAAAAGAACACTTCAAAAAGTTGCATATTTATAGAATTACTTTAAAAACTTGAAATATATTTTTTTGAAAGTATTGTATAATAGAAAAAAATAATTTAAATACAAATGCAAATATTGATATCAGTACCTGGAAGGATTATAAACCAGGATTTTGCCAATCATGAAGACAAAGCAAAGCTGCTGTAATGGCTGGTGTCCTGTGAAAACACTGGATAGAAAGAATAAAGAATTACTGAAGTCATTCTGGCTTTTCAATGGCAATCAATATTTACTCATTAGTGGTGTTGGCCTTCTTTTTTTGGCTGTGTGGTGCTTTTTTCAAGCTGTCAAATAGACCATTTTATAATAATCTTCAGCTAACAGCACTTAGGCTCTGTGGTATACCATTTGGTGGGGTTTTTTTCCCCTCCTCAAAGTTTTGGGTTGGGTTTCTTTTGTTGTTGTTTGTTTGGTTCTTTTAAATTTTTTTCTTGTGTTTTCCAGTATATAAGTCTTTCAGAAAATATTTTACTTGTGTTTTACTTCTACAAGTGTACTACCATTGGGGCAGGGCATTTGCTTTCAAGAGATTTGTATTAGAATAGTTCACAGCCAGCTACAAATACTTATAACCTTGAGGTTTCCTTTGGTTCTAAATCAGCTTTCAATTACTATTTTAGTTACACTGGAAAAAAAATTACTTAATCATTTCCAGAATACAGCAAACTCAGGAGGATGCAGTTATTTTAAGGCGTCTTTTACTAATTGTAGCTAACTTAATACCATACATTGTTGTTGGCCTTCCAGAATGCTTGTTTATATAGACTTAATCAGCTAGTGGATTAATTTTCTGAAATTTCACATGGACCATTGCACAACTGTTGAGATATTTATGAGAAAATTTTGGATTACTTTGTAAATTCTATTCCTTCCTTTTGCAAGAGATAGAGCAAACCCCTGCTATTTTTTTAGTATTATAGTGAATGTGAGATCAAATTTTTGATTTGTTCATTGTCTTTCAAACTTGTGTCTTGAAATTCTCAAATGTCCTGGACATTATTTTTAGCAGGAATATTTGGAATATGTAGAGTCAGTTGTCATATTTTATGACCTCTGTAACCTCACTTGCAATGTAATGTTAAAAACATCGAACAACTTGGGCTGAATTAAGCAGGCAAATTATAAAAGGCTATCAGCATGAAACTGTCCATCCAACTCAATAATTAGACACACATTTTGCTATTGTAACCTTAAAGAAAACCTTTGATGCATTAAAAGTGCTGTATATCTTTTATTTGACACAAATTTTTGTATGTCAGTATGATTCAGGCTTTATTAAAATGTGCATATTTATTAAAAACTTAAGAAATATAAACTGCAATTGAGGAATCAAGTGATCAACACCATCTATCTGTCATGCTTTGCTTTTTTTTTTTTTTCTTTTTTCCTCCCCAAATGTCTTTTGTGCTTTGATTTTATGATATGTTTAGATAAACATTAGAGATCAGGAGAAATTGAAATGCAATTGATCCCTAAGCTTCTCTTTATTATGTTTCCAGTTAAAAAACCCAAACAAACAAAAAAACCCCAAACTTCACAAACCTAACAAAAAAAAAAACACAAACCACCAAAAAAAAACAATCAAAAAAGGAAACTAGGTAAATCTCTTTACTCCAGAAAAACTATTGGCCTCATTCTTAGCACTGCGTTGTGAAAAATTGACAGGAAAGGTGGTATTATGCACACACTTGTAAATTAGTAGCAGGTTTCTTATTAAAGATAGAAAGGCATAGAAGAAAAGATTTAATTTTAGCATGGTAGGTAAGATACCTAAAATGAGTATAAAACTCTACTGTGTTATTTAGGTACTGCTCACCAGAAGGAAACAAACTCTATGCAATAGTAACTTGCAGCCAGAAAGAATGTTCTCTTGGAATCTTCTTATTTTGGAGAAGTTTATCAATCATTTTTGAATCTCTCTTTTTGGATTTGACAGCTAGTGTTTTGCTTGTTTTGCCGTTTAGCATGCTCTAGCATCATCTCTTTCTTTAGTAATGTATGACTTGATTATGTATTTGTGTCATGATTTTTAATAATCCCTAAAGTTTAGCTATCAAATACTGTCAGATTTTCCTTTTCAGAAACGTTAATTGAAGGTGGAGGGAGAGGTGTTGGTTTGGGTTTTTGTTGGGTTTTTGTATTTTATTTATTTAGCCGCCTTATGATCCTGTTGCTGTGTGAGTAAACAACTAAAAATCCAACTTGATATTTTAACTTTCCCATATGATTAACCTTTTCATCAGATGAGTGTAATGAAAATCTAAATTAAATAGTTGTTCTTCTCTCCAGCATAATGTCCTGTATTTAATGCCAAACCTATCCTTGTGCCAACATCTTTAACAAAATGGAAAGGGGGCTGCCAGTATAGCTCCATGTTGAGCACTGATGATATTTTTTTGTCATTTTGCCAGTGGACTTCTTAAAAAAAAAAGTTGTTGAGAAGTATAATCTCTCTAAGACTCCTGTACCAAAGTCTGCAATGATTATTTTAACAAGTACTCCGCTAAAAGACAGGGCTATCATATTAATGTGGATGCTCCAAACTTTCTAATTTTCTCACTATAATGTTTTCTTGTGCAATAGTGAGGTATCTTTTCGTGTCGGTAGTACAATAACTTTACAGATAGATCAAAGGTTGCATTCACTTAATACTAGTCTCTGTTTTAAGTATAAAGAAGCCTGAAGTAGAATATGAAAGCACTGTGATGGTACTATAATCTTGCAAGGTGTTAATCAGAAAATGCCAGCAGAAATCTTGAAAGAGCAAAATGCAAATAAAGAAAATAGGGAGATAAAGAGTTGTGTAGAAGTGCCAGAAGACTGTGGGATATTTTTTTTTATTTTTTAAGATCAGAGTAAGTGCAAAAACTTGTTTTGGAAGGTAACCTGCCAGTTTTTAACGAAATACCAAGCTAGGAGAAAAGATGGGTAGAGCAGATTTTAAGGAAATCTTGGAGCAACATTGTTCTGACTTATTAGTAGCTGTACAACATCTGCATTTTGACTCTGAATTACTGAAAGCACCTGTTTTTCACCTACCATTTCAGCAAATATCTGCAATAGTGTGACTGAGTGCTGGGTTAAAACTTGAATAAAAATGATGCTTAGTTGCACAGCAACTCTATTAGTTGTGAGCAGTTTTACATATAGCATGTAGATGCATTCATGAACATGCATCTGCACAAACAGGCATGGACATAGGTATTTCTAAACACAGCCATCAGCTTTCTGGAACTTAGAAAGGACATGTAGGTTAAATTTAAAGGAAAAGCATTATATACTTCTGTAATATTTAAGATTATTTGCATTTTAGTTCTTCCCTTTTACAAAGCTGGAAGTTTTTTCTAGTGATATTTATGTATTTGGATATAATTCTTTCCATATGTAAAAACTTCATCACTTTCTGTGAAGTGAAAACTCTGTGTTGTAATTTGTTGCTCCAAAAACTCCTACATATAGCTTAGCTGCAAGGTTGGTTATATCTCATGTTTTTCTTTAGGGATTGTTTACAGAAATATTTTGCTTACTTATCTATTTGTAAATGTGATTTTTGCAAATGATGAAATAAATCTTTGCTCCCTTTACAGTACTGCTGTTCCTCTTTGCATTAGTAAAATATTAATGCATAAATATTCTTCAGATAATACAGAATAAACTTTATATCTGCAAATTTTCAGTTGTAGATTAATGCTCTGTAATGTCAGTACAGGGTGATGTTTATTTCAGGTGTCTAAAAGCTATAGATTATTGCTGCTGGATAATTATACCTTGGCCAGAAATGAATGAAAAAGAGACATAGAACTGATGCTGCTGTGTACAGATTATCTTATTGCCAGTGAAAGAAACTATTGGAAACTGGGAATTCCACCTCAGAGTTGTAACGAAGTCATTCTTCCTTGGTAAGGATCTTGTGATTTATCCAAGAGACGTTGTATTACAACGTACTGGGGCTTTGAGGGACAGCTTGTCATAATCTGTGAGGCCATGACCTAACAGATTAAACAGAATGATGAGTTTGTATTGTC
The DNA here is from genome assembly GCF_017639655.2 of Falco naumanni. Taxonomy (NCBI): domain Eukaryota; kingdom Metazoa; phylum Chordata; class Aves; order Falconiformes; family Falconidae; genus Falco; species Falco naumanni. Next base: position 15,839,612 of record NC_054061.1, read on the forward strand.
AGAGGAATACTGTCTAGTGGACAAAATATTTTATTTAGGGGTTAGTTTGATGAGATTAAAGCTTTGAATTTATTTACTTGACACACATAAATTTACTGCAAGTCGTTTTTTATTAAACCAGCCACTGGATTGTTAAAAGAATTATTCTAGGACAGAATAGTTCGTTTAAATGAAGAGTGAAAGATCAAAACCCTGAGAATTTATTAGTAAACTCAGTCCCTGCCATTCCTTTGCTCAAAAGCAACATAATCTTTTCTTATTTCATATTTCTTTTAATTTACAGACTATTTGGAAGAACTGGAGGTATATAATCTTGTCTATTTATTCCTTTTCAGCACTAAATAAGCTTGGAAAGCCACAAGGTATCTGAATAATCAGAAATACAAATAATTCTTAAGGTGGAGAGAGATACTGTCTCTTTTGTTAGAACACTTTTGACAAATGGCACAAATAAATAGTATCTATTATTTGTGGTCCTTTGAGTTATTGTTGCTACACAACTCTTCAGATTAAACTGAGAAATATGCTATGAAAGCATAAATCCTTTTTCACAAATGCAATTTTTCACTCTAATAAAATTACCTACATATTTAAACAAACAGTTTAGTGAGTAACTTTTCATTGCCTTTCCCTTTCCCTGTAATGCTCAGCAGGTGTTTAAGTGTTTTCTTTTTTCACTTCAAACTATCAGTGTGAAGAAATACCAATAAATGTGTTAGGTTTAGATAATCCAAATTTCCTTTTGTTCAGCTTTTTAGTTTATAGTTATCTGTGTGAGTTAGAAATCATTACCATGTGCTCATCTTTCACCCAAATCTATTCACCAAGCATCAAAACTCATCAGTGAGATGGAATAATGCCATTTAATTAGTCTTTGATATACAGTTAAATTAGGTCTTAATAAGGGGTAGTGCATCCTAAAATCAATTATCTCTCTCTTCTTAATAAGAGCAACTAATTAGTAGGTAAATCGCCACAGTTCCCCTTTTATCCTACAGTTTTTACAGTCTTCTGGAGGAGATTAGGCTGAGGAAATTACTCCCCAGTAGCTCAGAGAAATTTTAAGGCATACCTCAGAAAATGCTTTGGCAAGCAAACTGTTCCACAGAAAAGAAACAAAAAAAAAAAAAGGGGGGGGGGGGGGGGAAGTCCCATTAAAAAATGCTTAATTTCTTCATAATTTTGTCCAGATCCCTTGTGTCAAACCAACTACCTGACAAAAGCAAACAGAAGCTACGTGTTGCTCTGCTTGCAGCAATCTGTCAATGTACAGTGAGCGTCTGTCCATGGGTTCACTTCAATGCAGTCATCAGTTAACCAAAATACCTATTTATTAATGCAAAATTGTGCAGCTGCAAACAAAGGATACCTTATGGGCCTTAAGCACAGTCTTTATGGAATATGGCTTTATGTGGATAATGACTTTCTTTTAAATGGAGAATCAGAATCCCAAAGAAGAAAAATAATTGCTACACCGTAAGACAGAAGAGCACAGTGGTCATGGAAAAAGTCAGTATTTATTCACAGGTACCCAAACTGTTATTTGTTTTAAACACAAAGTGTTGCATTTGAGATCTCATTTTTTAACAAAAACTTCCAGCTTCTTCAAATGGAAGTTTCTGCCATTTTTAAATCTATATTCCCATTCACAACAAACTAACTGCTGGGAAAACCTCATGGGTACAAGGGGAGTATTGCAAGGAGCACTCAGGATATCTTCATGAGCTTCATCTGTCTTAAAATGCTACTAGACTTCTACTGACTTGGGCAGACCCTAATTTCATCCAGTCATGTGGGCTGCTATGCAGTGTATTGCCATAGAGTTGACAAATTTTATGGTGCCTTGTTGAGGTTTTGCTATCAAAAGATGGTGTCGTTCTCTTTCATTAATTAGTTATTTTTTTATTCATGGTCAAACGTTTGAAGAGAACTCAAGGACATGCTAGTGATTAATCGAATGGAGAGGCTTTTATTCATTCTTTTTCTGCTGCTACTACATCCTGCATATACTAGTCCCTTCACACTAAACCTCCTTGCCAAGCATGTCAGAGAGATTTTATAACTGTGAAAGTGTGATGTTATTGCTTCAGTTTCCCTTATGCTTATTGTTGCAGTTTTTCTAGACACTTTCTGGTGTTAGTCATTAATGACAACACAGTGCCCCCGTTTAGAGAGTCTGAGTTTGCCGTCTGTTCTTTGTTTTTCCTCTCTGCTGCATTACTCATGCTTTTTGTGGAAGAAAACGTTCTGAAGGCAGCCATTTCTTCCTGTGAGACTTGATGAAATTATGTATTCTTTGATATCTATTCCTGATTCAAATACTTCTCCCAGTAATTCAGTTCATGAACTTAACAGCACCAGAAAGCTGTAAGAAGCAGTCTTCCTATTTGACTTTTAACTGGTCTGGGATGGGCGATTATTGTGGTGAATATATGAATCTCCAGACAGTAACATTTGCATTAGCATTTCTGATATTATGTCAATGGTCTTTTTATTGGTGGTCGGCTTAAACAGCAAAGAAAACCAAACATGCTGTCCAGTTTCCTTCTGTGCTCTCTAGCTGTCGATAACCAATACAGAACCTGTACACAACATGTTAATATGCCCTAATATAGTGTGTGTACCAATATCTGCGTGCTGTACAAAGGCTGATCAAATGAATCACAAACTTGCCGAGCACTTAGAGTGAGTTCCTCTGATGGGGGGGGGGGGGGGGGGGCGGGGGGGGGAGGGGAACCAACAAAAAAAACGAGTGAACACTGTATTCTGGCCTTGCCTTCAGTGCCTCAGAATTCTCAAACCTCTTTAGCTTTCCTGACCTCAACAGTGGACAGGTAAGTTGGGGTGGAGATTTTGGTGGTCCACCATAAGCATCTATGTTAAGCCTACTTCTGCTGATAGCCTCACATTTAACAGAACTGAAAGAAATAAAATGAACTTATGGTATGACTTCCTGACTGTTTTCTACGGATGTGGGTATCAAGTTTCTGGATGGACACGAGTTGCAAGTTTTAAGCTATAATTTTAAAGCATTTACTTTATTTTTTTTTAATAAAACTTTGAGTGGTGAATTAGACTAACTTGTAATTAGTAATGAATCACTGTGGGCAGTTGGGAAAAAGCTATTAAGTGTGTTCCTAGCATTCTTGTTTGTATGTTCAATTCCACATGTATGCAATTTCTTTTAAAAAATTAGGAAAAATAACAAGCTTTAAACCATAACTGGAGAATGTAAAATAATCAGGAATCCTTCCATTGACCTCTACAGATTAGATCTAGCTCATAATGGGGACTAAAAAGTCATCATTTCCCACTCTCCCATTTCCCTAGCTGTACATCTTCTGTGAAGGCCAAGCTGGAACCCACAGGGGTCACAACAGTTTACCTGCGTTTCAGAAACAGCTGTGTCTTCATGACCCCAAAGCAACTTTTTACTATAAATATTTTTTTTTTACTTGCAGCAGTAGGTTTGGATCAAATGGTTGACATAGTAAGTATTAACCAGCTGTTTAAGCAATAAGAAGTGGTAATTTTGAGTGAAGATGAATGTTCTTTGCTATATTTTCCAATTTATTATGTAGTCCTGCGAGAATTATTGTGCCAGTTTTACATTCTCTTCTGCATGTCTCACTACTTTTTCCATTTTGCAGTAGACATGGTTCAGGTAGGAGCCTTTGTTCTTGCAAAATACTGAAGGGTTCATGTCACGCAAGTCTGAGAAAATATCCAGGTTAATATTTTTGCAGTTAAATTAAGTTAATTTTTCCTGCATGAAGCATAGCCAAAGAGAAATAAAAGGTATCTTTGTCTTCTTGTCTACTCCCTACTACAATAGTAATGCACCATAGCTCTGCCAAAGATTGTGGTGGACTCAGATGAAATTGCCAGACAGAGAATAATTTCATCTCCAAACACCCTCTTACTTTATCACTCCTTTAACAGCTTTTATTGTGTGACCCACAACTCTGTGAAGTGAGATGGGTTCTCCTCAGCAATATCCATCGATTATATGATGCATGTTTTATTTGAAACAAAAAACCAAAAATATTGGCTAAACTTGGCAACCTATGTTTGGTGTCAGGGAATTAAAAACTGAGCAGGTTTGTTCTATTCCCTGTCTTCTTACGTCCTTAGAGGAGCTTGGACATTTTGTTGCAGTCACCTTGCTACGGTTATATCACAATTTACTGAAAGCAGTTTGACAAGTGGCAGTTTTGCTAGTAAACAAATCAGTGATGCACTTAGAGTGATTAACGGGGGTTGCCAGAGTTTGACATGGGGTTGGTGCCTGAAACAGTTTGCACTGAGCAGACTGTCCTGTTTAGGATGTCCCCACTGGGGGGGCGGGGGTGCACTGGGGGTGGTGGTGTGTGTGGGGTTCAGAGTTAAATTTACCCTCTGGCTTCAGGTGTAATAGCTGTATAAAATTATTCATTACTTTGTAGGAAACTTTTGGTGTTGCCTGATCCACTTGTATTCTGTGGGTATTATTCCAAAGACTGAATGCAAAATTGAAAGCTGAGGATCCCTATCGAGTGAGATCTTTGTGAGGCAGTTAGTTGTTCATTTGGGTAAGTAAGGGAAAGAAAATGTCAGCACAAGAATAAATCCTTGTCTGCAGTTACGGCTATGACTTGATGCAGAAGGTGGAAGAACAGGCAACGTTCAAATTCTGTGACAAACTTATTTTTATTCTGTCTTTATTTGTTAAATGGAATTTTTTTTCATACATTCCAAAGGTAACACTTTGGGCTTGTGTATGTGTTGTCTGCTGTTATCTTGAGGTAACCTTCCACAGCCTCACCCCAGGAGGCAGAGGCATGCTTAAGAGCAATGATCTGACTTAAAGAAACACACAGATGCTAAATCAAAATGAAATTTGAATCATTAGAACAAAATCTCCCTGACCTTAAGTTCAAATGATCACAGTTGTGATGGCCTATGGAGTTGCTTATCATGAACTTTTCAGAATCCCACTCTTAACCTTATTATAATTCAAATTAAAATGTTATTTAAAACCACCAGGGCTCTTTGCAGGCAGAGACCAGTGACTTTAGTGTCCTTTTCTCTGTATGACTGTTGAATCATGCATCAGTGCAAAGTGAGTATAAAATACTACCAAAGAAGAAAGACTGTTCAAGTATTTAAAATTAACTTGGTGTTGATATAAAGGACTACAGAGAGTAACTTGTGATAGAAATCAACCGTAAGGTGGCTGCATCCTGATCTTTAATATTAGCAAAGGGTTGTTAGTTCATCTAGAAATCTGTTTTTCTATATTTGCCACTTCCCCATACACACCTGTGTAATTTGTCTCCCCATTCTGTACCTCCTCTTCTTTGACAATGAGCTGTGCAGATTTAAAGGCTAAGATTGTGATCAGAACCATGAGATACCACAGGTCAAATGTTTTTGCGTATACATCTTTTCAGCAGGAATTTGATTTCTGTCCTCCCTCTCTTCTTTGAGATAAAGCCTTCTAGCCTCTCTGGGAGTCTGGGGAAAAACAAAAATGTCAGCAGCTGTACAACAAATTATAAATTTCACCTGCATTTAAAATTTAATTTAAAATAATCTAACCTTGTCTTATTTTAAATACCAACAAGTTTGGCATTTCTTTTTACATTCACTTGAATTTACTTCCTACAATGATAGATGGTTATAAATATTCCTTACTCTGTCAGCTGTTAATAATTTTGTTTCATCTCTGTGCTTTGGGGTAAACAGAATCCTGTAAGACAGTAACTGAAGAGTAATTTTTTTGTCCTGTTGCTCACTTGCTACTGCAAGTATTTCATTCCCAGAGTGTGGGTTTTTTTCTTCCTATCACTTCCCACTTATCTCTACATTTCTAATTTTCCTTTCCCCCTTCTCTTCATTTTCTCCTTTTACCTCTCAATTTCTACCTCCTCAAAACACACACCTATACTAGGACAAAAATGAAACAGGGTCCTTCCTTCTGACCTTTCCCTTTTCCTGCCCCAAGCATGGGCATTTGCCCTTTTCCAGAAGCAAAGCTCTTTACAAACCCAGGTGAGGGCAGCATGTAGCAGTTAGAGTAAATTCAAAACTCTCCTCAGCCTTTGTGGCTCTGGCTTTGGGGAGAGTAAGCTCAGCAGCACATCGTTTTTACTCGGTGCAATTATAACAATGTGCCACCCTGCTCAGAATCCTTTGCCCTGGGGAGGAGACTGGGGGACCAGGATGGAGGATGGCACAGAGCAAAGCTGGGAATGGAGATAGCTGCAGCAAATTATCCACTTTAGTTTTCCACCCTCAACAGCCTTCTCTTATGCAAGTGTGTGCTTACCTATGACTACAGCTGTCATACAGCTGGATAAATGTGTAAATAGTAATTGACTTATCTTGACCCATTGTTCCATTTCAGAAACAGGTTATTTAACAAATGAATACCAAATGCTTTCCCCTAATTTATGAATTGTACTGCTACTGTGTGGGAAGTGTTATGACTTTGAAGTTAGAGTTTAATAACGAAGGCACTGTGTTTATGTTACCATCCATTATGGCCATGATTAATACTAGCTGGATACTACACTGCTACACAGGAATCATAGACTACGCAACTGGATTTTATTTTTTTTCTTTTGAAAATAGTATTAACGGTGTGTTGTACATTGCCCTGTCCTGCTAGATGTCATGAGGACAGTGAGAATACTCTCTCCAGCTGCCATTCCTGTTTTAGCTTGAATGTTTCCCCTAGTCTTGTGGTGCCTTTAGACTTTCATTTGTAGAGAAACACTTATCAGTACAAATGATTTATTCAACATTTATCACTTCACATTACAACTATGTTATCTGAAGACAGGATTACATAAAGTGCTATCAGATGTGAATATGGATTGTTTTGCTGAAAAGTGGCGGGATTGCATGTGTTTGTATGCTTGCTTTCATCAGATATGGGGAACGCAAAAACAAATGTAGAAGGGCAAACTTATCAGCCGTAGAGCTTTTATCTTGCTATGGAATTCAGAAAAAAACCAAACTTTATTACTGTCATTAATGTTCTTAGTTTGATATGTTTCCATTTCTGTCAGTAGCCAATTTTATCATCTGAGTGCCGAGACCAGTATGTGTATACTTTTCTAAATAACATATATTTAGAGCTTGATACTAATCTTTCCATTCTTGAAGACCCCAGCAATGTTCCAAAGGAACAAGGGGTTCAGGTCTGTTTGCACAGGACGAAGTCTCCCATCAATTGTTAAGCTGCTTTTGCCCAGGCTGTTGTGGCCTTTTATTTAGCTGGGTTCATGTGTCACTGGACACTCTAATAAATATTTTTCTGCCATTGATTTCACATTAACTGCATGACAGTACTGCTTTAAGCATTCTAGGCTTCTACTTTTTTATCTTTTGAGCACAGATACAGATTACACAACTTTCCCTTCTCTGTGCAAGCCACCATTTGTAATGGACGGCATGGCACAGAGAAGGGGGATACACACTTTGGCTGGTCATGGGCTAAAAGTTTCTGTCACTCCAATGAACTTTTTAACCTGTCTGTGTATATCCAAACTCAGAAAGGAATTCCTTTAGTCTTCCAATTCTGATGACTTTGATTTCTTTTTTTGCTGAAGCTCTTTCTTTCTTCCTGTGTTGCGCTGCCTGTCGTTTTGAGGGTGTTCTGGTACATCACTGTGAGTTGCCTGCAGTGCAGGTCCTCTATGCGACCAAGTGATGTTTATTCCTGTTTCAGTAATCTTCAGGCTATCATTGTGTTTGAAGAGGTTTTTACCGAAAGGGGAATTGCAGTCTCATATAATAAGGCTCATTTGGGTCCTGTTCCAAGGGAAATTATTATTCAGAAGCTCTAAAGAAATGACAGACGTGAAAGTATTGCTGTCCTCACTTGTACAAAGTAATTTTCATATATTTGCCCCCCTGACCTTTGTCTTTATCATTGCTGTTGGATTTATCATTGCTAGCTGCCCTGTCTGGAGTTCCCAGATTCCTTTAAATTTCACTCGACAATTTGACCATTTCTTAACCAAGTCTGAAAGGTCAGGGATTACTAACACATTGAAGATAATTTTCTCCATATATTTTAGGTCAGAATATTTCCTTTTTTCCTGCATTGTTAGTACAGGGTTTAGTGAGACAAAATCAGATACTATTTTAACACAGATAATCCTATGTACTATATGAACTATAACAGGCTTGAAATTAAGATTCAAATATAATGGTTTTATTTCTTTTTGTTGTTTGAGAGTTAGGTGCGCACGGTTCTAATTTTGTTTTCACAACCACAAAACCAAAAGACTTTAAAATTTCTAGCTTGCATGACTGATCTGTAGAAATAAGATTCAAGAAATAAAATCATCTACTTGTTGAACTTGCATTATCATTACAGGGGATGGGAAATGGGTTCTGTCCTGCTCTTTCTGCTGCAGTTTTTGTTTTACGAAATCAACAACATAAATGTGCAGGTCTATTTCTTTCTTGAGTAAAGTTTTACATCCTTTCTATGCTTACCTCTCCGTTAGGTTAACACCTCATGACAGCTTCCTGACTTTTTTTACTTAAGCAAAATTTTTAATTGAGCAAAAGAATACTTCTTATCTCTTGTTTCTATATTCAATTCAGAAATATAATTATGAATGAAATTAAGGCAAATTATGTTTACAATGAAGTCTCAAAACATGGTACTACACTTATGATTTATGTAACACATTTATGCAAAACCTAACTATTTAAAATAATTTTGATATATTTCTTCTGTTTATTGTCTAGAAAAAAATAATCCATAACTAAGTGGGATACTTAAATATCTCACCTTTAAAAATAAAGTCAATTACTGCTGTTTATTTTGGACTGGGGGGTTTTGGTTTAAGGATTTTTTTTTTTTTTTTTAATTGATTGGTTGGGTTTTAGCACACTTGATAACTATTCAAAGCAACTACACAAGAAGTCTACCCATTTAAACTGCTCAATTTTATGCATAGCACTACATATGATACTGTTTTCTGTGTATTTCTTTGTGGAATATAGCAACAAGCCACTGAAAAACAAGCTGCTTTTGTCCAATAACTGTAACTACATGGTAGGTTTCTTCCTACCACATTTACCTGTAAACAGTCATAACAATCAAGGTCTGCAAATGGTACTTCAGCAGATCGTGTCATCTTTGAAGCACTTACTGCCATAAAATGGTCCCTTTTGTGTGCAAGCATTGCAGTTTCAAATTGTAGACAATGAAATCAAGGATATGAAGGACTAAGTATTCTCTCTGTGATCATTGCCTGTGTGGTTGTGGGAAGATTTTTTCATTCATTAGTCAGTACACAATTTGTAGGAAATCAGTGATTTAATGTTCTTTAACAAATAATTTATTATAAATAAATATAATAGAAATATGATATCTGTTGAAGTGATTGAGTTTGTGCATAGATTTGTGTCCCAATTTACAAGCTTTGTGTGTATGTGTGTATATATATGTATAAAATAAGATATTACTTCATTGTTATGGTAGAAAACAAGATACTGTCTGTCTGAACTAAGGAACCACCCCAGAAACATCAGGATTACCAATATTTTCCAAAATAACTTTGCCTTAGTGAGATGTAATTACCTTAATTTCTGATGATTTTTGATCTTTAGATATACTCATCAGATATACATAGCCTCTTCGTCAGTTTTATAAAGAACAAGGTACATGGTATCATAAATTTAATAGTAATCATGTTGACAATTAGTTTAATTGATTTTTTTTAATTATTTTTCCCGTAGATTATTTTGGCTTAAGGTTTTCTTATGAGGTAGGAAGATTCAACAGTGTAGGCTAAACATGAAGACAGAATTATGTTGAACAATGAAGGAACACTATCTCTCATGTCACTGTAATGAAAACAAAAATAAATTCTACTTGCACCTCCCAACTGGCTGTAATTACAGCATTGAATATGATTTATTTGAAGAAATTTGTTTTTCAAGTGATTTACCAATATTAATTATGACAAAAATATTTATGAAACTATACAAGCAGCTTGGCATAAATGTGCCTCCTCTGATAAAGAGAAAGAAACATTATTACAGAGAAGTTCCCATGATGATTTTTATGGTCTTCCTTTTCAGCATCATTGTTCAGGATTTTTTTAAAAATAGCATTTGTTGCCTTGTATATCTCATTGATAGATTATCTTAGTAAAGTTTCATAATGAACATAGGAAAGTTCATCAGGGGAAAAAGAAAACTCACACAACCAAGAGGAAATGACTGTGAAGAAATAGCAATGAAAGACCTTGAGTTAATAGTGGGAAAACAAATTAGATATTAATCTGCACAGTGATAGACCTGCAAAATGGTCAGAACTACCATAGCAGCACATATAAAGTCATCTCAGTTTTGTACAGGGGAAGAAGAGACCCTTTCAGTAAAACTCATGAAATAATAACCTTAAGATACCACATTACTGATAACTCTGATCAATTATAATCTGCTTAGACAAAAGTAAGATAGATAAGGGAGCGGGAGTCAGATTTAAAGACAAATAATGTTTGAGAAAGGCTTGGGAAATACCAGTCTCATTTGACATTTTAAGGGATATATTGTTCATTTATTCAACTACATTGCAAGAAAACTGCAAGCTTTGTTATTATAGCATGAGGATGCTGAAGGCCACATTTTTAAAGCTTTACCGTGCTTAAATAATTTAGGCAGACTATGAGTTTCTTAGACAAGTAAAAGATGAGGTGCATGAGAGATACTGTTTTCATATAGTGCCCTCAGACTTACAATTTGCAGCACAGTGTGCAGTTACATGCCCAAGTGCCTTCACAGTTTTCCTTTTGTGTTTTAAAAAGGACAAAACTCATTTAATGTTGAATATCTGGGCCACTTACTTTCTTCTGAACAAAACTATGTAAGTAAAAACCACAATGGAGGCAACAGATTATAAACACACACACACACACACACACACACATATATTTTACATATCTATGCACAAATTAAGCTATCATTCACTCTTCCTATATGCAATATGTATCTTGTGCCCTTGCTGGAAATCTAAATCTTTGGAGTGCCATGGAACTGTATTCCCCAAGAGAATGGAAACAAACAAGATCTGGAACCTATAAAAATGAAAAAAATTTACAATGTCACCAGAAGTATTTTGAGTCTCTTAACAAAGAACTTAAAAGATAAGGACAACAGGGGTATTTGTTACCTATGAGACCAAAAATTTCTATAATCTTTTATCAGCAATCTCCTGAAAATAACATTGATTTTTCTATGCTATTAGCAAGAAGGTTTAATCTCTTGGCAGCATCTCTGGTAACTTGCTAGGCATTTCATCATGTCTTCAGTAGAAATGAAACTGGATCTGTTTGAGTCTGTCATATCCCATGCATGAGTTGCCTAGTGTTGTGTTATCAATTATGTTCATTGTAATCTAGCAATAGTAAACAGGAAACTCATTGACAGGGGATTCAGCTTCAGTTGGAGTACCGTAAATTGTTAGGTAAATGAAAATCACAGACAGGTTCTGGAAACATGAGACATGTAGCCGTCAGTTCAAGTTCTGTTCATCATAGCAAAATACAGACTAGTAAAACTGAGAGAAATGATGATGAATATGTCTGTATCCATTTTAGCAGCCATCCAAAAAAGCTCCTACTCGGTTATATCAGGAGTGATTGAAAAAAAGCTTGTATACTTTAGTGAGATGAAGGTAGTGTTAGCATTGTGTGAGTAATTTGTTATGTCAGGTATGAGGGGACCATGTATAAGATATTGTAAACATGAACTAGACCTTAATATTTGAAAAAGCATTAATATGAACAGGAGGTATTTCTCCTGTTCTATTTGGCTGTAGCAAGAGAAAAAACAAAAAAACTACAGAAGCAAACATGCTTGCTGTGTTTTTCTATTTGAAAATTGAAGAGGTTACAGCATTTTCTCAATCAGTGCTTCTGAAAAGTGAAAAGAAGCAAAAATCTTAAGAAAAAGAAGGTACGAAAAGGCCCATTATACTATGTGAAAAAATATTCTTGTATAAAAACTTGTCATACAAGAAGCAAAGGGGCACAGGTTTCCCTTCTTTTTTTGCTGAAGTGATGTGTAAAGCTGTTAGATAATCTAGTAAGCAGAACATTTTATAGAAATCATTTCAGACATAGCTGTTGCTTACTAAAATACTTGTTCAAAACAGGCTATGTTATAGAAAACAGATCTGTAAAGAACAGAGACACTGTTGATCAGGCTTTATTAGAAAGGGACCAAGATAGAAAAAAAGCTTTGTGTTCATACCATTCTTATAAGAATATGCTTTATCTAGACTTTGAATTTTCATTTTTTTTTTTTAAAAATGAATTCTGACAGTATAGAAGAAAACATGGTAGTAAACACTGGAAATAAAAATCCAAATAGTATCTTATAGTTTTCTACTGCATCTTTCAAATTTAGATGTGTTGAACAGATTGCAAAATTAACGCTCCTGTTCTGACCTTTCTTCCTTCACCTAATGTTTTTCTACCTCTATGGAATGTTCCATTGACTTTTTTTGCAATATTAATCTTAGCCAAAATGAATGAGGCATTTAATCTCTCAGTACTCCTCCCCTTTCAAATAGACAAGCCTTGTTCAGATCTGTGAGCTACCAGCTATTTTGGACTTTTCCTTTTTGCCCATTAAGTCAAAATGTCACAGTATCTCCCTCAACAAAATGTCTGATCTCAGACTTGCTTCATCCTCATTGTCATCAACTTTACTGATACAGCATTCTTTGCTTTGGCTTCCCTTCAATCCCTAATAAATACAACAAATTATTTGTCTGACCCGGCAATTTGTTAATGTTATCTCAATTCTGCAGATCTTAAGCTGTATGATAGCAGACTCAGCCTTTTCAAGCCCTGTGTTGCTATTCAGCTCATTTATTTTTCTTTGAACATGCCCCATCTTTACTCATGGCACTTTCTTTTTGTTAGGTTTTTGGGGTTTTTTTTGCTTCTGAAACTTTGTCTTTTTTTTTTTTTTTTTAATCTTTTGATAATTTGGTTGTACTACACAAGTTTAATGTAGACAAACAACCTAGTCTCAACAACTCATGCTGGTGCCTTTGTCAGTTTAAGATAGAAAAGGGAAGAAGGATGTTCTCTCCTTATAGAAAGGTTCTATATTCTGTAACTGGAAGTGGTTCATTTCTATGTCAATGCAGTTGAATTATAATTTATTCACTATAGCCATTAAGCCCCTGGAAAAAGAAAATAGATCAACACAAATTAATTATTTGCACATTTATCAAAATGGAAGACTTTAAATTGCTGCAGATTGAAATTACATAAATCAGTTTCAGAATTTTCCGTTGAAAGCAAGGGAATGGACACAGACTGCATTGAAGTATCATGCAGAAAAACTGTTTTTATCTAATGGTTTGAGAGATCACAAAAGAAAACACCTCAAAACCAATACCATTCTATTCTCTCTGATTCTGTTGATCCAGATTTCCTCTAATATTTTTTTAAAAAAACAAACCCATGGTTCAGTGACTTAGTTTTAAACACCCTTTACTTTGTTCTAATTTTCAAATACTGTATCCATTTTCATTACTTTTTGAGAGATGAGGAAAAAATGGGTTGGGCTGAAGCAGGTAAGGTTTCGGTAACAGCTGTGAAGGAAGCAAAGACAATTTGAATATGTGATCAACAATCCTGTTTCACTCTAGTTTCTTTGAGTTTTTGGATCGCATGCATGCATACTCCCTGTCATCTTCCATATCAAGCCCAAGGGGTCTTAAACAATATTTTAGGTAATGTACTAGGCATTTAATTTTCTTTAGAAGAACCCAATTATGCTAGAAATTAATAATTAAAAATTATAAATAGAATAAAGAAGAAAACATGAATATTATATCCTACGGCTACATTTTTAAGCATGGTGTGCAGGGAATTAGGTGCAAAAATCCCATTTATGTTAATGGATCTTGTGTGTCTAATTCCTCATACACTACAGTGTAAATTTACCCCCTGGTGTCTTTGATGGTACAGAGGACTAGCACAGAGGGGGAGAAGAGTGACTGATTTATTTGATGATCTGTCAATCATAATGGCAAGCAGAGAAAATTGCAAAGCTGATTTTAACCTCTGTAGAAACAGCTAGTTAGACCATATGCTTTTTTTCTCTTGCCAGATGTCATCATTCATCAATTTCTCATTAAGAAAATGGCACTCTAAAAGAAAGAAAGAAAAAAAAAAAGTAAAGGTTTGTCTATTTTTTCTTTTTAAAGAGTCCAGAAAATCAATCTGTAAAAACCAGGATGATGTAGCCCTTTTCATAAAGGCAACTACTCTGTGCTCTTAAAGTTTGCAACTACAGGTTCAGACTAGAGTGCTTAAACCTGTCACTATCTAGTTTTTTAAAAGGATTTTACATACTTACAATATATTCAAAATTGGAGACCATAAAAAAAATAAATTTTCCGTTTATTCTAATGATCCTTGGTCCTGTAGAGTAATCTATATATTCAGTGTACCATCTGAAGTTTTCATTTTCTTTTTGTCTCTTAGAGATGAAGGTCACGTGTATCTACTTAGGCTTATTCAACCTATATGGGTAATAGCGGTCTTTTGGCTGTTGTTCTGTGTTTGGTACTTAAAAACCAACAAACAAACAAAAATCACTGACAGGTAATAAAAACGTTAAAGTCAGAATAAGACATTATTTGTTCTCTTTTTCTTGAAGGTTGTCAAAAGTCAGTGTACAAAGAAAGCTTTTTAGCTAAATTGTCATTTTTGTTACCACAGTGGTTAAATTTAAATATGGTAAAATAGTTCCTTCCCTTCCCCACCCCCACCCCCTTTTTTTTTTTTTTTTTTTTTTTTTTAATATATGCTTAAAGCATCCTGAAGAACCGTAGGACATCATTTTCCAAATGTGACATACCCTCTCTTCTTGTATAAATAACATCAACATGTTGTAAGTGTTTGGTAGGCTGCCGTTAAACAGCTGTTTTGTTATTAATATTTTATTGCCCTACGTTTTCCAAGATATTTTGACTCTATTATTTCAAATGCAGCTTTTCTTGGTGTTTTTAATGGTTTGTGTATATCTCTAGACAGTTTCAAGATCTTGAAGCTGTCACAACATGTTAAGTAGGCAAATCAGCTAACACAGTAGTTTCAAGAAAGATAATTTTCTTTGCATAACTTCAATCTGCATCATTTTGCATGACTTATTAACAGGAACTGACTCATTGACAAACAAGGCATATAGCTTATGGAATAGAGAATGTTTCAGAGTAAATGTCTTTGAAAAGCAAAGCACTGATCAAAATTCTGAATTTCCAGTTGCTGACAGATAGTTCAAAATTTGCAGAAGCTGCTTACAGTTAAGGTTTTATTGGAAAGCTTTCCACAGGTATATTACAGTTTTGATATATAAAATGTTTAATTTTGCAGCTGTCAGATCTTTATGCGTGCAACCTCACTCAGTAGTTCAGATCTAAATTTCTAATGGTCATATGTGGGACTTTAATTGTTTTAATATTTTCATTTTCTTTGTTCATTTACTCCTTCCAGTTCTGGAGTAAGTGGGACAGTAGAGATGAGCGTAATGGTGAAAATGGAGAGTTCCTTTTATTCATATAATGAGACTCCATTCATCTGGTCAAAAATGTATGCTGTCATTACACTGCATTGCTGTTGGCCTCCATCTTTTTTCCTGATTACCCCCTCCTAGGATAAGAGATGATTAACAGCCTGCAATAGCTTAACACTGAGTCTCTGCCAAAGGCTGCCGATTGTTCTGAATCCTGTGTGATGATCAGTTTTCTGATACGAGCTACTATCACAAAGCAGAACACCAAATTCTGTTTGTTTAGGAACTTGTGTTAGACAATACAGCTGTCCTAGAGGTGAAAGGATTAGTGTTTTATCTACTAAAGCAGACCTTGGATGTACCTTTTTCTAAAATGAATTATAAAGCTAGTAAAGATTGAATAGTATTTTCACTTCTTGTGTTTAATACCAAAACAAAAGTTTGAAAGAATCATTGCTGTTTTCTGTCTGGGTTGTCATGTGCTGTGATAGTGACTTAGAAGAGAAGCTAGCTCTTCTCTTCACTTCTTAGCCGCTGGTGGCTGTTATGAACACTCATACCAAGCTTTTGTAGCAACTCTCCTAAGTCTGTGTTTGAGAGTTTTCATGAAGAGCAAAGAATAAGCTGCCTGCATGCATTAAAAACAAATAAGAAGCTAAAAGTCAATGCTAAATCTTTGTCCTTTCTCAGGTAAATTTCCATATTAACTTCAAAGGCTGTGTGCCAGAGTAAAGTCTTTGGGATCAAAATGTTAGCAAATAAAGATTTTGATATTTATATCTCTTTCTGTAACTGTTATTTTGCTTAGCAGGAAGGAGGCAGCTTTTCTCACAAAATAAGATTTATCAGAAGGACTTTGAAGTTTAAAAAATACAAATGAATACATTTGACTTTTTAAATATTTGAACAGTTAACGTGACTTAAACTGCCTACGTGATGAAACTTTGACAAAAAAGAGGTTATCTTTTTCATATGTTTGCATTTTAAGAATACACATAAAGTCCAGTTTTTTATTGCTGTCTGGGTACAGTGTGCTGTCCCACTGACACAAAAAAAAAAAAAAAAAAGTCTTTGGATGTTGAGCATTTAGGTTTTTGTTTTGTTTTTTGCATTATAAAACTTCTCTGTAAGGCCCAGAACAGAAAACATTCAAATAGAAGAATAGTGATAAAGGGTCTACACCATTTAAAAATCCCTGATGCCAGAATTGTCCTTAGCAGCTGTCAGTAGTTGCACGCCAGATGTAGCAGTGTGGGCTGGACTAGTTTTTGGTCCTCCTTGGGATGGTGCACAGTGCACAGCCCAGAGTTTCCTCTGTCATCCCCCATTCCTGACACAGATCCCAGCAGAGCTGTGGACTCAGCTGTGTGCTCACAAAGATGGGTGGAGCAGAAGAGCACTAAAGGAGTTGTTTGTAAATGATTTACTGACTTTCATCAGCTGAAAGTATTTAATCTCATGTATTTACTGAAAATGGGAGTTAATAAACTCAGAAAAATGTGATGTGAAAGAGTAGCTCATGAAAGTTTGTGGGATGTCTCCTTCCATTGAGTACTTGCCTAGAGTTCATAATGAATCTGAATATACACTAATATAGACAGGCTTAGCAATATGCTTTGTGAGAAGATTTTTAAAAGCATTAGGTACTGCTGAGTGCACAAATTCATGTTAATTTAGGAGTGGAGCCCTGCCTTACAATGTTTTATGCCCAGGAATGTGGCCTCTCAGAAGTAACACTGTTATTCAGTAATATTTGTGGTTATTCATCATTAACATTATCAAGGTTTTCATCCTTTCTTTTATGTCTATGTGATCAACAAGTAATTCAGCTTATTATTGTGTGTAATAGTATTAATTGTCCTGCCTGATTTAAAGGGATCTGTCATCATCCCTGTTACATATGCTTGATATCTCTCATCAAGTCAGAACAAAGGCTACTGTCTGATCCAGCTCTGGTAGCTGGATTCTAGGCCAGGTCCCTAAATGCAGATTGGAGTAGACAGAAATCTTCATCCTTAAAAATGCATATTTGCCACTGGATTTCACAGCAGAAAAGATTAACTTGTACACCAAGTCAAAAAATTTTCTGTCGCTGAAAAATGCACACCAGCTAAGCACTCTTTGCTAGACTTGTCTGTAAATGCATCATTACTAGGAACATCCCTTTCAAATAAGCCTAATAAATACTTAGCTGTATTCTTCTCTCTGGAGAGTAGAGAACAGTGGTAGTTACTCCTATATACATTGCAGGAATTTTACTCCTCCTTGGCCCACCCACCTCTTCATCTTCCTCCAGCTTCTCTTCTTCATAGACCTACCTGTATCCCAAAGGGCCGCAGCAAACAGCACCGGGGAGCTGCTCTCAAAACACATTACCAGGGGGATAGGAATTACTCAAAGTTCCTCTGTGCATAGCTAGACCAAGAGTAAAATAAAGTCCCACGACTTACCACGAGCACCTACACCTACTTACCAGGGCTCGGTAGCCCAGCGGGGCCGGCTCCTCTCTTGCCCAGCAGCCAGCCGCTTTCCCACCCGCATGGCCCGGGTAACGCCGCCACTGGGTAAGGAACACACAGTGCTGGGTAGCCCCACTGAGGAGCAGCTGAACAGCTTCTGCCCGTGCTTCTTATCTATATAATTCTAGTGGGGTGCAGGAAGAAAGGCTTTCCACAGCATGATGAAGAACAGAATGGTGTGAGTAGAGAAGCATGTATGTACTGTGGAGCAGCTAGGGCTGCACACCCGTCCTGGTGGTTTCAGTGAGGGGAATCACAGCAGGCAGCACCTATGCATGAGCAGGCCCACACTTCTAATCCAAATCCACCAAATCGTGCTAAATATTGATTCCTTACATTATGTTATGGGGTCTATTTGTAGACCATATTTATGTTCATTATGAGTATTTTATCTTTTTATCTTTTTTTCTTTCCTCAAAAGCAGTGTTTGTGGTGAAAATGATGCTGCAAGTAGCATGAGCTTTTTTTGACATTTCTCTTACATTTTAGTAGAATTCCATCAGTCATGTCTTGAATCTGTTCTGTAAAATATTTACCAAGAAATCAATTTTGTTACCATAAAATCATGTCTGTTACTTTTAAACAATTTTGATAGTGGCTTAAGCAGCAATAAAAGGCATTGTGAAAGCCTTTTTCAGAACTAGAAATTGGTCCAGATAAATCCTATGAACGGAAGAAAATATTAATACCTTACAGAACTGTTTTCTGTTTCCTAACTAGTTACAATTATTTTCTTGCCAAGGTTCCATTTTACCCGAGCTTTATTAAAGGGTCCTGTCCAGCAGGATGCTGAGCTTTCTGTCTTTAACTGCAGAAAAAATTTAAACAAGTTCTTAGCTGACTAAATAGTCTTGTTAATGTGAGTCTACAGATGTGCTTAAAGTTGAACACAAATATTTTGCTGGATGAACACTGACATAATATGATAAAATGGAGTCTTAAGTATGTAAGATAGAAAAACAAAACAAAACAAGAAAGCAAACAGAGAAAGTATAATTCCATGAAATATAAAACTGTAAATTGTTTTTAAGCATATTAAATGCATTTCCCTAGAAATGGCTACTTTTCCCAGGTGAGTTTGACATTGCAAAAAGGTGATGGCAGCCAAGGGCTCACTTGTGTCTGTTGTTCCTTGGATTCTCCTCTGAACATACAATGTAGCAAAGCACTTAGGTATGTATCTTTTAAAAATAAATGTGAACACAGTCATCAAAAGAGATGTGATACTTTAATAGAAGAGTTTGGACATCAAAGTTGCACTTGACCTTCAGAAGGTCCTTAGGAGCTTTACTAAATCACAAGCTCAGTTACAAGATTCTTAGTTGTGGCATTAGGTTGGTCCTGTTGTCCGGGCACAGCGGCAGCAGGAATGGCATCACACTAAACTGGGAGCTGTACAAAGACCCATGGCCTGAGTTTGTCTGTTGGCTCATTCAGGCTTCTGAATAAGGATATGACACGTCATTGTATTTTGTACTGTGACTCTTACTGTGCTGCTTTCCCAGATTACCTGCAGTTTGTCTGCCTTAAAATTACTGCCTGGCTTTTGTTCCCTGCCCCTGGATTTTTACAGTATGTATTATAGGCAAGTAGGTTGTCTGTAGTCTTTTTGATTCTTGAGCATTTTATGAATCAAATTGTTATTAGAGTAGGTGGCAAGAAGAGACGAAAGGAGAAGAAACACAGTTTACTTAAAAGTAATATGGCAGGCTTATAGAAACATTTGTTAGGCTCTTCATAATCCGTCTATGGAAATAGCATGTTGGCTCATTAGCGTAACTGTGCAGTCTATTAGCCTCCCTGTTCCTAAAGAGTTCAGCCCAGTATTGATGTTCAGGTTGATGCTTTATTTTGGTGTGGAGAGGTAAGCAGCTGAATTCTGTTTTAGTTCTCTTTTGTTGTCAAAAGGGGGGAAAGCCCCTCAAAGTTCCCAGTGTCCATTGGGATAACTCAGATAGAAAACCAGTTCAAGTAATGTAGCTTGCTGCTTGATTTCAAGAACAGAGAAGACTTTGGTTAATCAAGTGTGAAGTGTGTTCTGTGTTAGATGCTTATATGAACAGAAGGTTCAACTGAATTTGATTATGTAAAATTTATGAATAAATTGTCTCATTAAAACCTTTTTTTTTTTTTTTTTTTTTTTTTTTTTGCGGGGGGTGGGGAGCGGTAAAAGAAGCAGTATTCTCTTTTCCTGGAATTAGATGTGCAGAGCAAATAAGCATCTCTTATATATACACCAGTCGATATAACCAAGAATAGTAGACTTTAAGTAGTTATATAATTTTTGATGTCCCATTCCTTCCACTTACTTGCATGCCCCACACCTAGAAATATCTAGTCTTTACATAGAGATTAAAGCAGAATCAATATAAAGCAAATAGAATAGCCATTTTCATCTTTTATCCCAACTCTTTTTCATTCTACACTAATTTCAATGAATCACTTCTGAAATTATATTCCTGAAAGCAAGAAAGATTTTTCCTCTCACATTATTTTCTGAAGTTCATTGTTCTTGGGAGGTGAAAGGTTCAAAATACTATAAAGGAAAATATCACACCAAGAGTTGTAGATAGAGATAATAAACCTGATGTGGTTTCTTGGTTTTTTGTGGGGTTTTTTTGTTTGTTTTTTTTTCTTTTAATGCATTTTAGCTAGATATACTGGTACCTGCAACATAAAGATCATTTGATTTTCCATCATCAGTGACTCTTGAGAAACTTTGAACAAACGTGTATGCTCTCACTATCCGTCAAGACTGTTTTGTGATATAAATTATTTTTGAGTGGAGTTTTGAGATTTAATAAGTCATTTGAGGTAAGAAACTCAGATGCCAGGGGTGATGAAGAATTCTATTTCAATAAATAATAAATAATATTTCATGGGTAGTTTATGGGGTAGTAGATGCTCATTCACTCTCGACATTGTATCTTAAACTGAGGATCATGATCACCAGAAGAGTTGTAAGGGATTATGAAGTGTTAGCTGCAGTCAAGAGCAATTAATTTCCTCCTGTGTCAGCAGTAGTTTAATTCCTTTAAGGAGGAGAGAGAAAAGACACAGGAACTGTTTAGTATTTTGAATTGCTCTCTGCAGCTGAATTTCTTCTAGATGGAAAAGTATCTAGTGGACTGACTTAGAGCCATGTTTTGTTGCCTAGCACTGGAGGAACTGGTTTCACATAAAGACACAAAAATGGGTAATGTTAGTAAAAGAAATTTCTTGATACACAAGTTGTTTTTAACAGGATATATGGTCCATCATTGGGACACTTTCTGAACCCACAGCAGTATTATACTATCATAGCTTTAGTACTATTAACTACTTCACTTTTCTTTTTCTGTGTTGGGGATTGATATGCTATGGCTTCGAATCTGTCCCTGGTGTTCTCTGCCAGTCCACTTCCAGAATTGTCTCATGCTTTGAGACATGCTCCCCTGTTTAGTAGGTGAAGACTACCTCAAATGTTGTCTCAGGAGAGTGGCGCACACCAGCTTAGATAAAGCCATGTGACTCTCAGGGTGACCAGCCCTGGAATGGTCTTACCTTATTTTTTTCTCCCTTTAAGCTGAGGTTTCACCTTTTCTGTATAGTGACAATCTAGGGTGTAGAGAGAATTTAGGGTATGAGTATTACAAAAAAATTACTGGGGAGGGAGGGTGGGTGACAGGGAGGGTGAACTACATCACTGTGTGCTTGTAAAAGCACAGTACTAGCCCAAGGGAAGGACACAAAAAGTCAGGGCAGGCTTGTCCAGTGGAATCCTTGCTTAAATTGACCAAAACCACAGTGCAATCTCATGCTCAGCATGTCAGTCCTTATATGCATCAGCTCAATTTTTTCTTGGAGACTCAAGGGTAATGCAAGGACAGAACTGAGGTTTGCCCCTTAAGGAGATGAATATAGTTTCAGAACTATACAACATTTAATTGCCACCTACAGAATAGCATTTTCCAATAAAGAACACAGAATTGAACTCCTGCAATCCCAGTCTTGTACGTACTCAGTGCATTGCTTAAAGTAGCAAAGCTGTTATAGACAGAGAACATGAATCCCCTGAGAAAATGAATCTCAAGCTAAACTGTAAGCTACAAGAATGAACCAGCAAAGCTGATTTGAAGGATGGTTACAAATAAATAAATAAATCTACATTTCTAATTTGCATGAGGGATTAATAAAAAAGCCCAACAAACAGCTTTAAAGAGATGAGGCATAGATGCAATTTTATATCTTGGGATTATAAAATTGAGCACACAATGGAAATTCATCTAAAATTTTGCTTACATAAGGTGATTCAGTGCTGTGTAATCCTTTCCAACCCACATAATTGTAACTTTGGAAATATAATACTTACAAGGCAAAGATATTCATGTTAGTATTCAGAGCTCTCATATATGTTCCAATAATGCATTTGATTGAGAATACAGTTCAGTCCTTTTTTTAAAAAAAATAAAATAGCAAGCAAACAGTCCTTGAGGGACACTTGGGATGTGTGATACAAATTAAAAGTGGAGATTTAAATGGACGTATACTGAATCAGATATATTGTTCTTTTAAAGTCTCTGGATTGATCTGTAAAGGACAATATGAAAAATCTTATTTTAAATGCTTTATTTTCATCCTAAATGAACTTCTTTTTCTATAACTCATCTTGACTATTGAATGAACCCAAGGGTAAAATGCAGATTCTGTTTTAATATTATTTTGCATAATACATTTGCACATTGTGAGTAATGGTACCCAGAAGGAAAGTAGCAGTGTTTAATTATATAATTCTACAATTCTTTCTGTTACCTTTCATATTTGGATTCTATTCATTTGCAACATGTTAACAACAAAGCCATGTTTTGAAATGTATTTGGGCTAATAGACACTCTTACCTTTCAAGAATACTGGTGTTAAGTGTTTGTAGACTTTCAAAAATGCTCTGCAATTTTTGTTTATTTTCCTTGCAGCCAGACAACGTGAATGACTACAAATATATATGTATATCCCCTAAACAAGCATATGCATGCATATACATATTTTTTATGCACAACATTTCTGTGGCAGCAAAGATTTCTTGATACAGTTTGACTAGATAGTTATTTCAGTCACTTAATCAGATTTTGAACAAGCACAAGAAAATGTGAAGCTGTACGAATGCTTCTCTTTAAAGCTTTCCATTTTTCAGACTAGCCAGTGCTGGCTATGTGCTTTTGCTGGAATATTTGCTGGTAGAAGGTACAGAATGTTGTCTCAGACAATGCTGGGAGCTGAGGATGTCTGGCACCTCACACGCTCCTTCTTTGGTAGCATCAATGCAAAGACTGATTGTGACTGATGTGATACCAAACTGTTGAGACCAGTGGGACTCCAGTGCAATATACACTGCACCTTGAAGAGCTGATTCAGCAAAAGGGTAAGAATTTTCCTAGTACGATTAGGGTTATTCATGCATGGATGTGCTGAAATTTAAATGTGTTAGATACAAATATCTAAATTCTGTTCTGTTTTTTTGTGTCTTCAGTGAGTGGTCTATATGTGATACAAGGTTTCATAAAATTTTGAACATTTTTGACTAATACAAGCTCTGAAACTGTTTGCTGAATGGAATCCATTAGGTCTAGGGTCCTCACACACACACTCATGATGTGCAAGTGTATAAAATTAAAAAGAAATTTGTTTAGCACAGTATGGCATATTTCAATTTTGGAAGGATCTAAAGAGTTACTGTAGTCTGATTTATTGTAGAAGCTCTGAAAATCAAGTTTTATATTGTCTTGAGCTATTTCAGTGGTGTTGCTGGCATGACACTATAATCCAGAGGACAGAATATCAATAAAGACAGGATGTAGAGGAATGTAAACAAGTCTTAGAAAAAAAACATCTAACGGTTTGTTAAATAGAACACAACAAAACAAGTCCATTATTACTGCAAAAATAGCTTTGAACTTAGTACGTCTAATTATCTGAATAGCTTGGAAAAACAATTAATCCATCGGCAATATTCAGTATTCTAATTCTGATATTGGATGGTGACATTTATGTTTATTCATATCTCTATCAATATATTGGCGTCTCCTAAAGATGAATAAACACAAGATTTATTTTTTTTCTTCTCCTTATATGAGTCTTAGTCTGACTGAGTTTGGGAATCCCAATTTCAGTCAAGAAATCCCAGTGTCTTTTTTTTAAAAAAAATAAAATTAAATATTCTTTTTATTCAATATTGAAGAAGATATTTTTGCAGCTATCACTAATATTGTTACTATTTCAGGAAGCTTTCTCTGCAAATGTTTTGCTGCTTCTCCAAACATGTTACCTTTGTGTGTTGGATGTTTCCAAGTAATATACTTTGTTTACATTTCAGATATGCTAATGTAATGCAAGCACGTAGATGCTTGAGTGACTTGTACAGGGCTACACACTGCACTGCTGATTTCCATGAAATTGGGACCGCATCATAAAAGGTTGATTCAGCAAGTGGCTGAGAACAGGGCTCACATAATCAGGAGCGCTCCTTTTCAAAATCAGGTGTGAATGTAAACAGCATCGAAACCCAAGCTGATTAATCTGGTTCCAAGTGCTCTGCTAATATGCGGCAGGGTAGGTGTTGGAGTTATGTTCTTGAGTTACTGGGGCACCTGTAGCAGGGGCCAGGGCGGATCAGTTGGCAGCTCTCTGGGGCAGCACATGCTGCCGGGGTGGGATAGCCCTGCCGCCGGGCGCTACAGCCTTGCTGAAGCCCAACAGAGGAACACCCAAGCATAGAAAGCCAGCTGTCTTCTCATCCAAATTGTTTACTTTCCTCCCTTAGACAGTGTGGGCAGGTGTCAGAGTGAAGAAATAGGAAGGTACGGTACCTTTTCTGAAAATATATATAGTTTCCAGGACCATACATTTTTCACTAGCTTTATATATACACCTATTAAACCTCTTCATAAGTCTTTTTAATTCTAGTTGGTATTCCAGGCGGTACAATTTTTACCATTTGCTCTTTCTGTTTCCTATCTTTTCATACTGATAGTATTGAAATACATTTTTCTTTTAAAATGCAAACAGATGTCTTTGGTGTTTGTGAATCAAATAGTATTTGGGAAGAAATCAATATTTATGTTTCTCCAAGTTACAAAAAATGCCAGTCAAACCAATGCTCCTCGGGCATGTTTAAAAGTAGTTTTGGGTGCTTTCTTCTGTTTCCACTTTATACTATGCCCCTTTGCCTCTACTGTGCATATGTTATTGAATCTCATTGTTCTAACAACAGTAAGGAAGCACGAGTGAAAGTATTACACAATAGAAGTTTATTGTGTAAATAGATTATCTCTCACTTCACATTCGGTAATGATTACTTCGGTTCGGCTTGACATCTCTATATACTTCAGTCTTCTAACATGACTGGCTCTGTTGTGTTTTCCTGGAGGTGGGCAAGTTTTGTAGCCCTCAGCACTGTATGGTGTATAATGGATAGACAGTTCAGAAGAGCAGCAGCTCAACAAGGTTCAGCCTCTCCAAAATCAGCCAGCCATGGAGCCATGTGTGGTGATGACACTTCATCTTAGCAAAGTGTTTTCCTGGTGGTTTACAACTCTCATATCCATAGGAGCCTTATCTAATTGCTCTGCTCAGAGTATCTGTGTGTGTATCTATTTCTTTCACCCCAAATATCTTTGCTAATGGCTAGTCCCTCTGTTTCTCAGTAGCAGAGACAACAGCATACTTTTGCCCTTTGCTCCCCGTGTGATGATTTGTTTTCCTGTGAGCTTTCTGGCAGTTGCATATATGATATCTTTAAATTGCAAACCTCTGTGAGGACTGAGAGCTTGAGGGCATCCAACATTAGAGCAAGCTTTTGTGATTTTGTGTCAGGATCTCTCCCTCATCTTTTTCTTTTTCCCTTTCCCTGTTCCCCTTTCCCTGTTCCCCTTTCCCCCTTTCCCTGTTCCCCTTTCCCCCTTTCCCTGTTCCCCTTTCCCCCTTTCCCTATTCCCCTTTCCCTATTCCCCTATTCCCCTTTCCCTATTCCCCTTTCCCTATTCCCCTTTTCCTTGTTGTTTTTTTTTTTTTTTTTTTTTCATTTTCCTATCCTGTTATTGGCATTCCAGAAACAATCTCTTTCTTTGAATTTCTGTCTCATCTGTCCTTTTTGGCACTGTGAATATGACAAGTGTGGTTATAGAACAAGAATATATACTATGAAATGATTAGAAAAAATAAGCAACCATCTTTACAACAAAGAGAACCTTGAAATTTTTTTTAACCTGCAGTACTCTGTTAGTATCTGACTTGAAGTTAGCCTGATTTTTTTTAATAGAAGGCCATGTATTTCACTGAATAGATTCCTGAGGGGATTGACTCTATTCACCATTGCTGATATTCTCAATGCATTACCTGACTCTTGTTTCAACCTGTGGGTGACATCCTGGCCACAAAGCAATTAATTCAGGCACACAGTATTTTGATTGTTGCAAAATACATGTTTTCTGTTCATAACCAGCTCTATCAAACTCCTTTCAAATGCCAAAAACTGTATTTCATCCTACACGGATATCTCAACAAGAAGTAAGATTTCTCTTGATCTACTTCTGGTATTGCTTTGCTTAAGCCCAAGGAACTTAACAAGATTTTGGATGTTTCTTTTTAGACTTTGGATTTGCCAGCTGCAGCTGCATGGTTTCAAAAGCAAATACTATAGGGTTTGGGTTTTTTTTCATTTTTTACTTAGCTCTTGTTGAAAGAGTGACATCACATCTTAAAAGTACCATAAGTACAAACTGCATGTCCCAAATTGATACATGGTGATGACAAACAGGAGATTTGTATGGAAAAATTCACATGGCTCCATGACTTCTTTAATGGCAGAGAGTTTCTTTGCTCCTCTTTTAAAAACAAAACTTTGAGTCACCTATGTATGTCTGTAACATTTTAGTTTGTAAACACACTATCATGTATCATCTGCCCTGCTTTGCTAGCCAGCTCCTTTACAGGCTGCCTTTTTTCCACAGAAATAACATGTGTAGTATGCACCACTCCCCACGCGTTCATGGTAATAAGTTTGGAATAGCTTAGCCATGAGTGTGTTTTTATGATCCTTTTTTGTAACGTAAATATGAATTTATATTACAATGCATTGAAACAGTATCTCATCAATTTTACTCTATTGATCATCTGTTCAGCCTTTGATTTAATTTTGTGGAATTGCCTCTCTCATCTCAGGAAACACATGGACAGAGTCAGCTTCAGGCCCTGTCCATGCATGATGGAGTCCCACTCTGGCTCTTCCACCCTCTCACTAGGAATTAGTAGCAATAACTGTGTATATAAAATTTAACAGATAGAAAGGATTGGCCTGTAGGTGCTTTGGTTGAAAATATTAAAACAACACAACTCTTCTCCACTGAATGAATGTTGTACTATATAACCTGTGCTCAAATAGGAGACAAAGCTTTCTAAAGAGGCAGGTTTATTAATTATGGAAACTGTACTGGTGTCTAAATGTAGGGATGAGGGTCTAAATATTGTGGGACTACTGTAAAATGGAAGAAAACTTTGGCAAACTTTTAAAAACTAACATTGTGCACTGAAAAGAAAAGTGTATGTGCATTTCCCAGTACCCTGGTCCCTGGCAGCAGTTTAAGACTGTGGAATTGAATCTTTTAATCTAGATGATGGATGAATGATGAAAATATGATTCAGTTTAATTTAATTTAAAAGAATGAGTCAGTGGGCCTACTCTAAAAGATCCTCAGGATTAATTATGAAATATGATCAAAATAATTTGTTATTTTTTTTTTAATCTGGCAGTTTAACTTTAGAAATCTATATGTTAAAATGCTAGCATTTACAGACCCACAGATAATGTGCAAAACGTCTAACAGAGTGTGCTCTCAGCTGGTGTTCATATTCCTCATTTTCTGTCCGGGGAAGTTCCTTTATTGCCTGTTTGGCTAGTGATGGAACATAATTTTTAAATAAGAAGGCAGCAAAGTTAGTTATGGTTTTACCTATTGGAAGTAGATTTGGTGTTATTTTAAGTTATTCCTGCCTTTTGTGTAATCATGGCTTGGCAGGTCTTTTATATTTCAGATACTGTAAAATTCATGGAAAACAAGTATTCTAGGCTTTGGAGAGGTTTCCTCCCTGAATGACAGGGGCAGGATTTCAGCTTGTAGTGAAAAGAGAAAGTAATGGTTATAGGAATATTTATACTTCCAGATGTTTTAGGGGAACTCTGAAATTCTGCAAGATCTTCTTAACAACAAAAAGTCTGAGGAGTACATTTTCTTTATTTTTATTTTGATAAACGTATCAGTGATATTGATTTTCAAATACATTTTCAAGTGGCTTTCTGTATTGTTTACATTAAAAGAATTTTGTAAATTGAGTCTTCATACCACGATCGTTTTGTGATCAAGGCAAAAAATACTCAGTATGAAAGCTTTGAGAAAAGGCCTAGTCCTTTAGCAGGCTAAATCAGGCTCCCACTAACACTGAGTTTAGAATAACACCTTGGGACACTATTAATATTTTAATTATTTTCCCCCTAAACTAATATTAATAAGTTAGCATATACAGGAATATTTTTTATTGACTTTCAAAACCAAAATAGCAATGAATAAGCATTATAATGAAAGTTATTTTTAAATTTTGACAAAAAAATCAGAAATCTATTATTAGTATGTACTATGTGTTATTTTATTAATATTTACTGTTAAAGAATTTATTTTAGTGTTATTTACATTGGTATTACATGCAAGGTAAAGTTCTATTATCCTCAAGGATAATAATAGTGTATCCTTGTGTTTCAATGTTTGTGCAGACTTCCGTGAGAACAGTTTTTATATATTTATTTTTCTGATATCAAACAAATTAAATTCACCAAATGTCATGGGGGAAAAATCATAATGCTAACGCATGCAAGCTGTGGATTGTAGAGCTCATTGTTCTGTATGTATCTGAAGATAATTGCTAAAATCTGTTGTCTCCAGGACTGGAAAGGGATACTCATCAATAGGATTCTACATCTCTCAAGAATATTGATAGCAGAGCTTTAGTCTTTTCTAATCAGTTTAAATAAAATGAATTAGAAAAAAAAACAAAGCAAAACAAACTGAGGTGAAGAAAGAAAAATGGAGCAAAAAGAGTGAACTATAGGTCCTTATGTGATGAATGATGTGGGGCATCTTTCCCAATTGAATGACTACATGTCAGTTTTATATAATGAAACCAGTTCTTTACAGCCTTCCCCTATGCTGCCTTACTAGGTGTTCATGTAACCAGTTGCACAGATGAACTGAAGAGTGGCTGGAATTTTCTTGTGCTTTTTCTTCACATTAGAGCTTTAAAGTACAACTATAGATAGAAGAAGATTGCAAATCAATATATTGTTATTCTACATATCATGCTTTCTCCTTTCTGCTGATCTCTGAATACAGTGATTTTAGGATCTGGTAAGAACACATTGAAATCATCAGCAGCACGATACTTGATTTTGCATTTAACAGAGTTGCTCATAAGACACTTGTTGCCATACTGTTGTGCAAAGAGAAATCACATGAGCATGGTGCTGGGATCTTTTTTCACAAAAGCATATTTTATTATTCAGTATAGGTTTTTTATACCCAGTAATTATGTACAAACCATTCATTCAGTGTTATCATGATTTTCAGAGCTGCTGAATACATTAATTTTTCAGGGAAACTAAAGAAAACACTCTGTTTTCATTATCTTCCAAAGTATGGCCCAGTGTGCACAGTGGAATGATATTACTGTACAATAGTGTTTTACTTTTTACTCAGATTTTGCTTTTTGCAGTTCACAAGTGGCTCTTGCTGGTTTATGGCAATTGTCCTGCAGGAAGATTTGAGCAGTGATCTGTTTCATAATTGTCGTTCTTTCCTAATTCATTTGCATCTGGGTTAAAGAAATCCTCCTTCTCTCTAAATATTCTGCAGGACATGTAGTTTCAAATCAGATATTGTCATGTTAAAGTGTGAATACCCACAAGTGAATAAGAGCACCAGTTCACTCTCTGCTTTATATCCAAACACATAGCATTTACTTAGCAATAAAATAAAATAAAAAAACAAAGCCCCAAAATAAAAAAGAGACTCCACCAGAAAACAAAGGAACTGTCTGCATTATCCTTAATAACATACCATGTACTTCAAAAACCATCCATAAAAATATCACACTAGAATTAGAAATAAATGAGTCCACATTATCTCTCTTACGGAATTAAAGAAACAGCAGTTTGCACAAAAACGTACAAATTTAAGTAGCATTTTAAACAGATCAGAAAGGGGAAAGCCAACCAGTTTCTTTTATATTGTGATATTCTGAAGATGAAGAAAATTGAAAAATACTTATTTCCTTTTTTGAACCTATGTTTTGTTTTCAAAAGTTACTTGAATAAAAAATATCTACGGTGTGTAAAGGCTTGGTTAGTGGATTCTCAAAAGTGCTTACATACTAACTTCCTTTGAAAGAGATGTAGTCTGGAACTCCTGAATATCCCTGCCATTGCCTGTGTGTTTCTTCAGAACTATCTTTAAAAAGATCTGGTCTGTGGATATTTAGAAGACTACTGCTTAAATCATTTGGGATGGAAGGAGGGGAAGACTTTGTCTTCTCAGTCAAGCGAATGCTTTTGATTTCTTTCTCTGTGTCAATAAGTACAGTCCTCAGATGTTTGTCTGTGATACAGTTTTCTACTGATTTTTTTTCCTGGTCTTTTTTTTTTTTTTTTTTTAGTCTTGTTCTTAAAAATGAGCAGCTTGGGGTCTGTCTGCTCTGAAACTGTGTTCAGGTTTGTCCTGGTTTCAGTAGAGATAAAGTTAATTTTCTTCGCAGCAGCTGGTGCGGTGCTGTGCTTTGGGTTTGGTGTGAGAACAACGTTGGCGACACACTGATGGGTTCAGTTGGTGCTGGGTGATGTTTATACTAAGCCAAGGGCTTTGCCGTTTCTCCGGCCCTGCCAGTGAGAGGGCTGGGGGGCACAAGGAACTGGGAGGGGACACGGCTGGGACAGCTGGCCCCAACTGGCCAAAGGGATGTTCCATACCATGATCAGTATATAAAACTGGAGTATATAAAGGTCAGTATAATAAAGTTCAGTATATAAAGAAGAAGGAAGCGGGGGGACTTTTGTAGTAATGGTGTTTTTCTTCCCAAGTAACCGTTAGGTGTGATGGAGCCCTGCTGTCCTGGGGGTGGCTGAACTACCTGCCCATGGGCAGTGGGGAATGAGTGAGTCCCTTGCTTTTCTTTGCTTCCACGCGTGGCTTTTGCTTAACCTATTAAACTGTCTTTTTCTCAGCCCACCAGTTTCCTCGCTTTTCCAATTCTCCCCGCTCCCATCCGTGTCCTGTCCTCCTGTCCGTGTCCCCGTCCCCGTCCCGTCTGTCGTCCCCCACCCAAGATGTGGAGGGAGTGGGAGAGTGGCTGTGTGGGGCTCACACACCAGCCAGGGTTAAACCACAACGTCACACAGCAAACTTCAGTGTAAGCCTGGGTGAGAGTTAGGAAAGTTTGATAACTAAGAGTAGAGCTTCTAATTTTCATGTTCCCAACTGTTAAAGAATTTATAACCACAAGGTGTGTGAGGAAGTTCCCTGGACAGTGCCTAGAGAGTGGGACACCCTGGGACAGAGGTCGGTGGGGATTTCCACACTAGCCAGAAGATAAGGGTGACAAGGGCGTATCTTGAACATTTCCATATGGAATTTAGGTTCTCAATTGAAGGATGAATTTATAGTGACTTTGTCACATGAGAGTGGACAAGGGCATGTGTGCAAGGATCAGCTCCCGTTTGCCCTCAGAGCTGTAGTGTGTGGCGGGGCCAGTGTGGCAGCTGCCTGGGTTGATATTGAGCCTGGGCTGATGAAGCTGAGTCTTGATCAAAGTGTCTCCTTCCTCTTTTTCTGCTGCTGTCTAACATTTAGAGGCTTGTTTGTTTGCTGTGGGACTTATGTGTAGCCTGGAGAATTAATGAAATAACACCCTAGAAAATACTTTAAAAATGAAAATTTAATAATTAAAATTAGTAAAAATATTTAATTAGGATATTTCTCTTTTATTATTATTTTTGGCAACTCTTCTGATGCCTAAAGAATAATTCAGAATAATTTCCCTTTAATCAACAAATATCTCTAAAAAAAAAAAAAAAAAAAAAAGAAATTCAAATAGTTCTTCAGCAGAATGTAAAAACATTGCATTCTAAGGAAACAAAATTAAACCTCCCAAAATATTTGTCAGGAAAAAATAGAACAGCCTTATATGCCTTCTTTATCAAGTATAGGAAAAGGGGAAATAAACATTAATTTTACTCTGTTATTTTATGGACTGTTATTTAAAGACAATTTAATGATGAAATTGACCTCATTTTCTCTGAAGCCTTCCACCATTACTTTTTCTTTACCATGACCTAATTCTCAAAAAGGAATCATTGTAAACGCTAGGTTTTGCATTGGTTTTTTTTACACACAAAATAAGCTTATGTTTGTTTGTTTAAAGATATAGTTGCTGAACTTTGGCTCTTTATATTAAATACCATGATGTTTTCAGATTTCCAAATAACAACCTCATTCAAAATTTGAGCAAATACTCATCCAATGTATTGAAGGATGTGCAAATAATGCAAGGGTAATTCAATATACATTTGTCTCAGACAGCCATGCTGAAGACTTTCTCGAGTCAGCATGGCTTCAAGCATGTACATCTGTGATTTTTAAGTTTTCATCTTACTGTTTCCTTTGAATTTTAAATCCCTTCTTTCCTTCCCCTTCCTTCTTTCCATTAACAAATAAGGTAATATAGAAAAGTCACCTTTTCTGTGGGTTCTCCGGGATTATTTAGTTAAAACAAGATTGTAATTTCTGCTGAGGCGTTTTAGAACTAATGAAAATTATCAACATGTCACACAGCTGCATTTCAGTTTTGTTTGTCAGAGCCCAGAACAGAATTGATTTTATAAATAGATCCTAAATGTGAGCACAGAATATGCATACTGATGAGTTCATGATAAGACTTTGTTTAGAAATACTTTTACAATTCACCCATAAAGATGAAAAAGAATTATATGTCAAAGAGAACAATGTAAAGCAATTTTTCCCAAAGTCATTTATGCAACTCCATGTCCTTCACAAAATATCCTACATAAGTGGGTTTTGCTTTATGCTCATTGATGAGATAGGAGAAGGTTTCATGTGTATTAGAAAGAAATCACATGCTCTAGAAAATGGAACATCTTGTTTTACTGTAACACAGATTCAATGAGTCTGACGGGTTATTTAGATAAAGTTAATTAAAATCAAATTGATCTGGGCTCCTTTTCCCTACTTAAGTTTTTTACAATCATATTAGTGACGGTGAAGGAGAAAGGAGGGAAAGAGAAATAGCTCTAGTGAGAGGTCAGAGGTTTCCTATGTCCTGGGAACAGTCCTTTTCTGCCAGTGACCTTTCTCAGCAAGGAGGTGTAGTAGTGGCCTGTTCTGATGTCTGAAGAGCAATCACGCTCTGGTGATTTGAGTGGTGCTGCTTGCCTAGTCAGGTAGCTTATAAAATGTTCTGGTTGCACCCCTGTGTAAGCCTTTTTGCTTCATTGCAAACTGGCTGGAGTGCTGGGTCTCCTTGCTGTTCAACTGAACTCTGCAGGTTTATAACTGACAAGCACTTTGTCTTGCCAACCACCCGAGTTTGCGTATGCAATAGGCAACTCTGCAGAGTCTGAACGTGGGGTGGCAATACAGCTCTTAGGGTCATGTGAAGGCCCTACTTTTTGTATTAAAATATTCCTCCCAGGATACCATCACTATAAGCAGGAGTTATATTAAGCTGCAGCTCTAAGACATTTTCTACATTTATATACTCAGCCTGAAGACAAGAGTAAGAAACTAAAGATGCTTTAGCACGCATTTTTTGTTTAGATGCCCATAGAAAGGTGAAGAGGTTTGTGTGTTACTGTGTGTGTTGCAACCCAGCCAAGGTCCCAAGCTGGTCAAGGACATCTCCTTAGGAAACGTGCTTTTCACTGAGCTCGCCAGAGGCACTCCCATGCACAGGATGGGCACCTTCGTTCACAAGTTGGTTCTGCTATTTAACCCATATCCTCATGGTTCCAGTCCTCACATACCCTCATTTTTTTTTAATTTTTTTTTTTAACATCTTGAGTCGTTCTACTCTTGAGAATTGTATTGCATTTTCAGAACTGCAGTACAGCTCTTTTTTTCTAATATTTTAAAGCTTGAAACTGCCTGTCTGTGGAGCCATGACGTAGTCCACAGAGATCCTGATTTGGGGTTTATGTTTTGCTTTTAGCAGAGGTGTGGATATTTGTAAACTAGTTTGGCAGCTGGAGTTGTGCTTCCATTCTGAAGGAACTTTGCAAAGACAACCACCCCCCCATCCTTCTGGGGCTTAACATAGGCAAGACATTTGATTACATCATGCACTGAAAAAATTACTGCAAATGTAGAGGCTCCGTGAGTGCTTGATATGTTTTGCATAATTTGTTCATAGACTTTAATACAATGGTTTTGCTGGTATCACATTACATTGATGAACATGGCTGTAGTATTTACATTTCTTTCTGCTGTTATCTAGACCTTTTTGCGATATCTATTAGGTGAAAGTACTTCTAGGTTTTGTGACTTGATTTCATAAAATCAGTGCTCTCTGCAGTATTTTATATTAGGTTTTGGCTGGTTGGTCCACCTTGTTTATGAAGCAGATGGCTATATCCAGCTCACCTTGGGTCTAATTTTGAAAACTGGTGGATCAGGATAATTTGGTCCTGGTTATCAAAGCCATTTGTATTGAATGGAAAGAAGGAAAAGTCAGATATATAGCACACTTTCCATCAAAGCTGAAATGTGCTTTGCTGTTTTGAATTATAGATCAGGTGTAGGCCCACTATATGTCATCCAATTGCCAAGGTATGGCCTCGCTGAATACATAAAATATGACTTTAGGGAAACTGTGCACATGATCAACCTATAAAATGGCAGAGCTGGAATCAGGGTTGTCATTCTGAAGAGCATGTACAATCCACCTAATGCTGAGTGGCCTCTAAAGCTTGGCTGGCAGTTAAAAGTTATTATCTAAATCAGTGATTGTAATAACTATTTTTGTTTGTGATGTTCAAAAAAAATAGTATTTGTGCTATAGAGCAGTTGAGGATATCTCTGAAACAATCAACATCTCATCACAGATAGGAAAGTAAAATTACCTGTTTAGATTCCTAGGTGATTATTTGTATTGAACATAACCAGTATGGCTGATGTTGCTAGTAATAACAAAATGAGCAAAAAATTGAGATACTTAAAACATTTGATCAGAACTGAAATAATGTTTGTAGCATGCATAAGTGTTGCAATAAAGCTAAAATAATTTTGCTGAGGTTTTTTGTTTTAAAAATTCATGCTGCTTGTTCTATTTTCCTTTAGTTTCCATATTATCCTAGCAAGAACAGTCAGTCATTCATTTTTCTTTAAATTATGATTTGTCAACTGTATTCCTCTACCAGATTATTCTGTCACTGTTGTGCTACATACCCCTC
Organism: Falco naumanni; assembly: GCF_017639655.2. Taxonomy (NCBI): domain Eukaryota; kingdom Metazoa; phylum Chordata; class Aves; order Falconiformes; family Falconidae; genus Falco; species Falco naumanni. The sequence goes on from NC_054061.1 coordinate 15,875,219, forward strand.
TTAAAGTGATTTACCTTTTTAGCAAGCACTCAAAAACAAAATGTATAGGCAAAATATTTTGATTCAGCTGCTCTGCAGAAGTGAGCATTGTCCATGGCTTTGATTTTGACAAATTAATACTTCTGCCATATAGCTCTAAATATACTGTTGACAACATAGCTGATAGATTAGCCCTTTTCTTAATTCTGTTCCTAAAACCTCATTGCTAGCTAATGTGTTGTACATTAATATATAGAACAAAGGGTGTCAGAGCCTAAGTATTGGTCAAAGACTTATGCAGTTCCTTTTACATCAGTTTGTTTGGAGAGAGAAAACATGTCTTTTATTTTTAAGTTTTTATCTGCATTCTATTTTTTAAAATATCTCATTCTCAATAGTTTAGGCCTGGGTGAGTAAGAGTAAATAGATGTACTGGTGCAAATCCATGGTTTGATTTCAAGTTGGATTGGTCCTTGAAATTCTGTGCCACAAATTTAACAGAAGGTGCCTTATACAAATTACAGCTTGTTCAAAATGTAGCTGCCAGAATATTAATTTGAACAAAATATTCACAACCCACATTTTTTCCAACTTCTGGATCTTTTGCTGAGTTTTCCAATCTGTTGATTCTGTGCTTCTGTGTATTTCCTGATTAACTGGCAAGTTCTTGTAAAAAGCCATCTTAGGGATTCCTTGTGTTCCTCTGAACCCGGGCCGACTTCTGGCTTCTATGTCATGCTCTTTTGAACGTCTGCTTGTTAGTCCAGCACATATATCGGAGTGGTTGGTATGACTGTGTTTATTTGTGAGTTATTTCATTTTAATACAGACTGAATCAATTCATTCTGGCTGATATGCAAGAGATCTTTCCAGTCTCACTTAACTGGATCTGAAGGCCTGACTTCAATTTTCCATGGGATTGAAGTGGTTTTAAGTGGCAGATCATGGAAGCAGATGTGACTTTCATGTCTGAGCTGGACATGGCCCCCTTTCACATTCTCAGAAATACATTCTCCTGCACAACATCTCTGAGTATAGACCTGCAGCTATACCCTGCCTTCCCTTCTGTCCAGGCTTTCAGGTGAGACTCCTAACTTGTGGAGGGCTCACATAAAGGCTGTTTGAGAGTAAACTGAAAGTATAAAGAGGTTAAAGCTAAAGAATAATGTCTAAGTATCCATTGCAGACTGGCAGAGAGACACCTCTGTCTTCTACAGCAAAGTAACAGAAGGCATAACAGAACTTCCCTAGTGTGGGGTCTGTGCAATGGGACCTGACATACAGCTGCTACCTCATGTCTGTGTCCAGTTTCTTATAGTCTCTCACAAAATGGCATTCTTAAACAGTTACAAAGTTGAAGATTACCTTAACAGATATCAATATACTGGTTTGATTGTATCTGGATTGCTTCCTAAGGAGAAAATGTTATTTACATTATAACTGTCAGAGAATGGAAGAAGAATTGCATTAACAAATGCATTACATCCATGTGTTTATAGATCCAGATTCCCTTAGGGAATGCTGCCAAACATGATATTCCTCACATTTGGTTTGTAAGTTGCATCTTACAGTAGAAAAATATATGCCGTAAACGCATTATTATCCTCATAAATGAGCCCTTGATTAAATAGAAGATTTAAACACATCCTTAAATCTCACTGAGGCCAGGGGGACGTACAAATAAGCTGAAAATTAAGTGTGTGTTCAACAACTTTAATGACTTGGCTATATTCTGTTGCTGGGCCCAGAATTTTGAGAAATGTATTTTTGAAATTATTCTAATGTGGTGCAGTGTACTTATGAAGTAAAAGTCCTTTTTCTTTTTTCTTTTTTCTTTTTTTTCTGAAATATAATCATTTCACATGTTTGATTTATTCTTTCATACTGCTAAGTCTTTTTACTTTGGTATAATGGTGTCCTTTTTTTCCAATAGGAATAGGAAATCCATGTGTAGTAGTGCTATCTTTAGGCCGGAACCTGAAATCTTCATGTGTCAAAAGGTGACTTACTGTTAATAGTACCATATTAAATCTGTCTTGTTCTCAGGATAAGGTATTTCTCAGTGTGATCAAAGACAGCAATATCTAGTGTATACATTATGAAAATACTATGTGCTTGCGGAGTTTCATTTATTGTACCTTTAGAAACATAAGTTAGTCCAAGTAGCCATCTCAAGACAAGGCTCATAGCTCTTAGTGACATTGTCAAAGTCCCTGGGTTTATCTCTGCTTTTCTTACAGTTGCCCTTTTAAAATCAAATGCTGTGAAGGACATTTCCGTAGAAGATATTTGGGGAATGGAAGTGGTTACTAAAGTTAAAGCTTCATGTCGACAACATGAGACTTAGTATCATGGAATGGTGATGCAATTGTCAAAGGTGCTCTAAAATCCAAAATCCAGTTGAAGTAATTTTCCACTGTGAGATGAATACTAAAGTTAAGGAAATATGCATAAAGAAATCTTCTTATAACATGTAATTCAGAAACATTCTTTACATAATTGATCTTTCCACATTGTTTAAATAAGATTTCCATATGTTTAATTAAAATAAAGTCAAGTTTGAAAAAAAAAATATTAAAAAATGCAACATATGAGTTCAACACTAGCTTGTGTAGGAGAAAACTAAACTGAAAATATAAACCCATTCTGACATAAACTTACATTCTAACAGAAATAGAAGTCCGTGTTTTACAGATATTGTGGAAGCCTCTGCTGATTTTCAGTCGTTCAGAACCTGTGCAGTAATTTAAAAGAATGAGGTGCTAATCTGTGTTTTGTATATTTGGTATATAAATATATACCACACTGTCAGGTGCTTCATCTCTGGAGGGTAAAATGTTTCTAAGAAAGAGTCCTGATCACTCACAAGAGCAATGAAACGATGAAACAGGGTTTCTTCTGTGTTTCTCCTCTGGGTGCCCATGCCCTCCACCACAGTAACTCCTGTCACCCCTCTGTCCCCACGTGCATCACACTACTCCCTACTAGCCACGTGCATGTCTGCCTTTGGATGTGTGTCCTGCTCGGCCATGGGCAATTTGTATGGCTACGGCAGTGCAAACATCTGCTCACAAAGGCACAGATTTCAATTTTTCTCCACCGCTAGATGAAATTTTATAAAACTTACAGCAATATCATTATATTTGAAGCCTCACATTTAGCCAGACTTGGATCTAGAAACATATTAGAGACTTTTGGGGAGGAACAAAGGTGGCTGGCAGCTTTCTGCAGCTAAATGCCAGTGCATTATTGCTTCAGCAGCTGAAACTAAAGAAGGCTTTCCTGCCCTCTAATTAGGAAGTTGTTATTTATAGATGCTTAAAAAAAAAAGCAGCTCTAAAAACTTGCGGGGCATCTTCTCTGTTCATCTTCCCAAGTGCTCTTTTCCTTATCTCTCTTAAGACAACAGTGATGTATTAACGGAGTCAGCAGGTGACTTTTCATGAATTGCTGGGTAGTTTAAGGTGGAAGGAAACATCTTGAAGCCCTGCAAGGAAAACACATAGAAGCTTAAGGCAACTCACATTCAGGCATGGAAGGTGTTATTGGGAGCTCCAGTCTTTAGCAATAAGGCCAATGTCTTCTTTTGGTTTATGGTACAAAGTGTGATTCAAATAATTTGAAAAGTGTTAACTGATGAATAAACAGCTTTTACTGGAAGCTTTTAATGTGAATTTTTCGATTGTGTATTGCAAGCAATGAAAATCTTGTAACACTGGAATGCAAAAAGCGAAGTACCTTATCAGCTTTTGTGAAAAATAAACCATATTACATGTATTTACACTAATTGTATAATTAGACATTCAAATTACAGTATGTAAATACTTCGTAATCAGCTGAAATTTGCTTTGAAAAACAAGATAATTCCCTCAACACAGGCTACCTTAAAAGAATGTTAAGTTAGGAGAAACCCCACGAAAATACAATGAGAAAATTAGCCTGCAGTAATGAAAACCTCAATAACTGGGGAGCAATGTGTAATTCCATCATTTCCTTTTGTGCACAGCTATATTTAACAATTCAAAGCTTAATCAGGTGATGTGCTGAGCACAGCAAAATAAATAGGAGTTCTCAAGAGTCTAATTCTAGAGCCTAGCTTGCTTTAAGGATTGGCCTTACTCCAGTGAAACTGCAAGAATCTCTCTTTTCTCTTTAGAAGACCTCTTGCCCATTAGAAAATCTCGTGGAGATACACAGAGGGAGAAATTTAATGTATCAATGAGCTACATAGTGAAAGTACAGCCAAATATACTTAAAAAAAGGTGGTACCAGGCCTGGGGAGTTTTGCTGGGTTGACAAAACCCTTAATATTTGTTATGGTTATTCCATCTCAGCCTAAACCTGTTCTAGATACAGTGTGTAAATAAAAACATCTCTCCCCATGGAAACTTATTCTTTCAGTGTTAAATAATCAAGCATCAGTTTTGTAAATTGCTGGTTGTTGTTCTTGACTGACATGTTTACTCAGATAATGTAACAGTTTTTCTCAAAGAGATCTACTTAGTGTCTAGATGACATAAACATGGGGGGAGGGGGGGGAAGAAAGAACTCCCAAGTGTTCTTTCTTTACAGTTCTGCCCAGTTCTCTTTCAGGCTTACAGCCTCATTTAATATTTACCCTTCTTTTATTACTGTCTCAATTACAGTCTATAGTTGCCTGTATCTGGAAAAAGTGCACTTGGTGAGTCTAGGAATGGTGCCCACTTCGGAAACACCTTCCTCCTGTGTAGACTGAGCATCATGAATCAGTTATAGCCTGTGCTGCTGCTGCCGCTCTGGGTTTTGCTGGCTGGCATGAGTGGATGTGATAAGCCACACACTTTGACAATGATCCTCCCTAACACAACCTTCCTTTACTTTTGTAAATGTGGCCCTTGCGGTACTGAAACGAGAGGTGAGGGACTGCAGCTGTGTGACACAGATCAGCATGGCTGCTGTATGAGGAAGCGGTCTTCAGGTCTAGTGCCTCAGAAAGTGACGGTTAGATCCCGACCTGTGTAGGGATGCTTCCTCATTCTTCTGGTATGACAGTAAATGCAAGGAGTAAAGGGTTGGGGCAAGCTGGAGATGTTGAAAATTTTGAAAGAGAGAAAGAATGCAGTGAGACTGTCATGAGAGGTACTCCCATGCCAGGTTTTCTTAGCAGATGGAAAGCCTTTAAAATTTAGTTCAGTATTACAATTAGATTTGGAACAGCAATAAAATTAAGCCAGTACAGTAACAAAGAGCAGTAATGCTTTACTAAAATGTTTGAACTGTTATATAACCAGTATTATTAATTTATACTATCATAAAATAATATATTACCAGTTATTATTATAATTTTTGGTATGTAAAACCTTTATCTTGTTGGTCCCCAAGACCTAAATGGAGAGGTTTTCCTTTTTATGACAAAACCGGTTTGTCTCAGACTATTTAACAGACAGGGAACAACTGTATGTTCCTTCGTGGCTATCCACATTAGGCAAAAGAGCCAGTAAATAGGGTGGTCAGGTCTCGTATTGCCTGAATTGCTGAGGAACCCCTGGCAGGTACTGCAGCCAAATTGGGTTTTCAGCCACTGAAGGGCAGTGTGCCAGACTATGAGTTTCTTTCCCAAACATAAAGTGTGCTGGTAAAGAAATTTAGCAGGCAATGAGAAATGCTGCTTTACTCAGACTTAGGATGGTAAGTGGATCAGCATTGTCGCCCAGCTCAGCTGAGTCTGGGCTGCAGTGGGAGCCTGGAGCAGCTGCTCGGCCCCAGCTCCAGCCCCACTGCGAGCCGTGGCTGCGCTTTTGTCCTGGCACCTGGCTTTCAGGTTGCTGAGCATCTGGTTGTGATAGAGCATAAGATTATGTGCAGTAACAACTTGGAAATGTTGAATAATGGTCAACTTGATCAGCTACAGGCAGCCTGCTCTTGCAGGTTACGGTTACATACTTGCAGGTTATATATTCGAAAGCTTGAATTGGGTAAATTCACTGGTAAATTGAAGTAATCCAAGCATGGCAAGGGTGCATCCTTTGTAATCCAAATACATGATCAGGATAACCATGAATATACTTTGTACTGAATACATAATACAGCAGCATAGAATGTAGACTTGCTGTGAAGACAGCTGTGATGAGCAATTTTTGGTCTACAGCTGGTGGACACTTAGACTTCAAGGTTACTGAGAGTGTAGCAATACCTTTGTATTGTATTGCAAAGTTATTTTGCTTTGTGACTTGAGTGAGGGCAACTTTAATGCAAACCAAGGAATGAGCTCTGTAGCCATGAAGTTGATCCAAGTTTTCTAATTGATTCATGGGAAGAAATTTTGGGGAAAGTAGTTGCTGGTGTAGAAGATGACAAGGATAGAGATGAGAGGCAGGAAAGCCTCTGGGCAGCACTGTGATCTCAAGATAACTCACAGAGGCTGACAAGACTAAATCATTCCACTAAAAAGCAGTGTAGTCACTACAACTCATAAAGATAGTAAAATTATTCCTTTGACATTTATAATATTTGGATTTTCCTACCCATTGGTTCTTAAAGAATAACCTTAACTTTATAAAACCAGTAGGCTTTTGTGTGCAATACCTTCGTAGCAGTATATGTAGAGACTTGGTCACTTTCCCAGTTCTACTAGGAAAGAACTGAATTGTCACTCTAAGAGAGAGAACTACAATAAAGAATTGTAATATCCAAATGAATCCGTATGGGTTTCCAGGAAACAACAACTCAACCAAACAGTCAAGATGGCAGTGGCTTTAAAAAAACCTCTGTCCTTCATTCCAAGATGGAAAAAATTTCCAAGACGGCAGTGACAGTTTCTCCAGTAGTTCAGTTGAAGGCAATTTAGATCATTTGATCTGAGACAAAAGAGCATATTTGAACATACCATAGTCACAGATCCAGGTACAAAGCAAAAAATGTGTCAGCTCTAAGATCCAGTGTAGTACTTCAAGGCTGTGCTCTTAAAGAGTCTGTTGCATACAATATATTTCTTTTTATACCACCAGCCAACAAGTACCTAAACTGCAGGCTCCTTAGCTCATCACATACTGGAAATACACATAGCAAAATATTCCAATAGTTGTCAAAGATGTATTTAAAATTAATAGCAATTGAACAGTACAACAGCCAAAACTTACCATACTGTTTTATTTCTGTATATGAAACAGAACGTTCTGGAAGTGTTCATTTATGACCAATACGTATTATCATGTCAATGGGGATAATGATTCTGTGTAGTTTTTCCCTATCTGAGGGGTTATATTTGATGAAAAAAACTCTTTAAGCATGTTAACACCCTCTGTCTAAAGGAAAACTAATAGTTTTCAATCAGAGCTTTTTATTAACCCAAATATATGGATGTTTATTAATGAATTTCCCTTGAGCTTTGCTTATTTTTAACAGAACAAAATACTTCTAATGATAGCAATTTGAAAAATCTGATCCTCCTCATAATTTAAGGTGTCTTCTTGTCACATATATGTATATTGACAAATACTGTTCAGAATTTGGATTCAGATCAGTTATATGAAAAACAGTGTCTTTAATATTTCTCCCAGCCCCGTTGCTCCATTACCTGTTATTGTTTCTTCATGTACTTAGCTGTCAATGTTGCTGCTGACGTGCTTCTTTAGGAAGACTTGATTAAAATCAATAAGTTATTGGGAAGTGCTCAATTAGCAGCCTTTCACTTCTGGTGGCGATGCCTGCTAGGCCTCGTGTGCCTTAAGCACAATATTTCTGCACAACTTTTCAGTCCAGATGTACACGTTAATCACATTAAGAGTAAAACAAGGAACCCTGAGTATACTAATGTGTCTTTGATTAGGACACATGACTGGACAATGACGGGCAGAGTGGAAGTGGCAGGCTGAAACATTGTTAATATAAGATACCAATCACTTCAGTGGATCAATGAGACAGTAACTAGATCCCCACAGTAAATAAAAGAGAATGAAAGGGAGCCAAGTGCTTTATCCTTTACTTTCAGTTCAGTCTTTTGGATGTCCCCATCCCTTTTGTCTTTTATGCTTGCCCTGGTATACCACAACAGATTGTGGTATAGATTTAAATCTTTTTTTCTTCCACTAGGTCCAATTCCACTGTGAAATACAGACTCTTTTTTCAGTGAGATTAAATTTCAGCATTTTGATCTCATGGCACAGCCGTAAGGTGCTGCTACTAAGAATTCGTACCAGTTATTTGTACTATTTAATAATCCCTTTCTGTGTCACTGCACCCACGTTCCAACGCAAAATATTCTTTCCCAATTTCCCTTTATTAACCACACCCTAAACTTCATTCTAACTAAACAAAAAAGGACAAATTACTCAGAAATGCAGTCTCTGTCAAACTGTCAAGCGGTTACAGGAAGACAGCAATTAAAAAAAGCTAGAAGCAAAAAAAAGGCAGAGTTTCAGATCGATAGGCAAAGAAGCAATCAGCTTTCACAGACCTTTGGCTTGCCATGAGATGTTAACACTCTGTGCAAGGCAAGTGCCTGCTTTAAATTTTTGAGCATGCATTTTCTTTCTATGACTCTTGGGAGATGTTCATTACCTGGTATCAGGTCCTCTGTCTCATGATATACTTGATTGACACACTGTTATTTTTTCCAAATTCTAGATTATATAGTACATGTATATAGCTAGCCATACTGGGATGGGGAAAACTGAGTATTCAGAATGAGTTATGCACAGTCCCAGCCGTTTTTCTCCACAATGATGACATTTTTTTGTGAGTACCTCCTATTACCCCAGACCTGGAGAGACCCACTAACTGCTTATTTGTGGGTGTGGCACAGACTCATTTCAGTAGCATTATTTGGGGGCATTATTAAAAATTAAATTAATAAAAATAAAGGCTTTCAAGCATCTATGTGTACTTGTTTAGCTTATCAAAATATTAGCATTGGCCTGTTTTTGGCAATTTCCAAATGCGTTACTATGAAATGTGTGCCATTTGCTCACTGTTTTGTAAAGTACTGCAGTGAAACGTTGAGATCAGTATGAAAGGTCTTAGCTCGGCATCTTCATCAGTGCCATTGCACCCCAGCACAGCTGGCCTCTGAGCAATTCCTGTGCATCCCTGCCAGCCTCAAGGCTTTCTGAGGCCCTCAGCCCACCTGCCCTGCTACTTCTTGAGTGCTCTTCTGGCACCTCATGACTGCACTTGCGGGTTTGGTTAAATTGAGGATCGAGTGAAAAGAAAAATCATGGTGCCAGACTGAGGAAGAGCACGTGTCCATTATACCTCCTCTGACTTAATGTAGTTTATGCTGAAAGGCAGTAAAGACAGGGACAGTGCATGGATCTTCTTCCTGGAGTCCCACCCCAAGGGTCTGAAAACCAGCTGCTCCAGGAAGCATTCCCGATTGCAGTCTTGACACAACCCAGCTCCCAAAGCCAAAGAAAAGATCACACATTTCAGAGTTGTTGCAGTATAAAAATTACATAGATATGTCTTGGAAGCCTCAGGGATATCCCACAGGTTTTCTCATCATTGGGGTAAAGGGGGGGGAAGTCACTGTTTTCTATGATGAATTACATTTGCGCTTCTCCTTTAACTGGAATATGTGAGGTTATATGTAGAAAGAAATCTTCTAAGAATTTATGTTCAGTGGAAATGAAAGATGTGTTTTAATTCAGATTTCGTACCACTGTCATTTCTTTTGGCCACTTCATACTTCATCTTTCTCACTTGCGTGTTGAACTTCCCTGTTTAAAATTTTAGGATTCATTCTCTGTTCTACAATAACCTCTCCTCCAATAATCTGTCATTTTCCAAACTGATTTTTCTTTCTTCTTCTTTTATTACAATGCAACACTGTTTGTTGACATTTTTGGTTTCTCACCATGCTTTTTTCCTTCACTTGCCATGTGTATGCCAAATGTTCTGTAACGTACTCATGCTCACAAACACTTTCTCTCTCCCCTTGTTTAATTGCTGTTCCTTCTGAACTCTTCCAATTCTCACCTCCCTATTCAGAGTCCCATATTTCATCTGTGCCAATTTTTATTACTGCCACTTTTATCCATGTCTCCTTCAAGCTTCCATCACCCTTTGTGTTACGGCAAACTAATGATCAAGTGGGAACTGTATCTGCTCTTTTATTCTTTCCTCTTTCAACACCAGTGTGAATAATCCCAGTCTTTCGGACTGGCCCATGCAACGATGATTGAGCTGTCGCTCAGAGTTGCACCCTGTCTTACCACTGCTATGAAATTGAACTTCAAACCCTGAAAGCATTCGGCACTCTCAGGAAAATGTGTGTCAGTAATTTGCAAAGTGGCTCTGCGTTTCATACACTATACAGAAAATACTCTGTAGCACTTATTAATGAGTCAGGATACAGCAATGCCACTACATTACATAATCTTGCATCCCTCGAGATGAATGAATTATGGATACAAAACCATTATCACTCCCTCTTGCCAACATTTTCGCTCTCTCTCATACTGTATACCTGTGACTTGTTGGCAATGCTTTATTTCCTCCCTCCCCCAGTATATTGCAAAACTCCTGTAAGGTTTGCATTTTTATTGTTTTTGTAGAAGTGCTTTAATTGTTTTTCCAGTGAATTCCATTTCCTTTTGCTATTATGCCATTAACCTCTTAAAGCTTATATTTGTTGTTTTATTCTTTTTAATAATTTTAATTTGATGAATGAGAAACAGCATATAATGCAAAGTGTTTTCAAAATCATAGACAAATAAAAGTTATACCATTAAAGTTCTTCTGTATTTATATTGTAATTTCTCATGGTAAAAAATCAGAAGTTCAGAGAAACCACAAGTAAAATTGCCTGTTTTCAAAAGTGTGAGTACTAATCTGAAATATGAGCACATGGTCCAGGCCTCCTTTAAAATTCTGCTTATGATACTGGAAGAAGAATCTTATGAAAATGAAACTTCTCTTATTTATAAGTGAACTAAATTTTTTGACATCTCCAACTAAGACTTGAGACATTCTTTCTTTTAATGCAAATGTCCTCTTTTTCTGATCAAAAAACCTATACACCCTCCTCATGCGTGAATTTCCTTTCATGGCATCTTTTCAAATGTATCATAGTGCATATTCAGTATAATTTATAAATAATGTGGTGTGTTAGGTCAAATCATCTTATAATGTTACATCAAGAAATGGGGATGTGGCAACCTTCGAGGCAGAGCTCCTGTAGAGACAAGGCACTGTATTAATCTCTTTTCCTTTTTAATTTCCACTCTTCCCTCTCCAGCTTTATAATCCACCTTCACAAGCGTAGTAACTAAAATGAACAGAGAATGGGAATATACCTTTAAAAAGTACAGTGAATCAGTTTCTATTAAATCTCACTGTGTAAGAACGGGCCAGTGAAACTGGCACAAAGTCGGATGAGACAGAGAGATTAATTCATCTTCTGTCACTTCTGAGAGCAGAGTTCAAACCAATCCAAGGAGGCAAAAAAGTCTTTTTGCATGTGCGCCTAATGTGTATAGTTGTCAGCAGTGAGGTACTTCAAACTGCTCTGCCCTAGTTTCCAGTTTATAGACACACTGCAACTCCAACTGCTAGGTCTTGGCTTTGGAAACAGCCTAGGAGCTGAACTCAAAAAGTTGTTACTTTTTTAGCAGCGCACGAGTAAGTTAAGGTGCCACTGCAAAGGCCTGGTTAAGGGATGCTTTGCCAGCAGACAAGCTTATTCATCCAAAGACTCTGAAATTATTATTCAGGAGAGGGCTTTGGATGTTGTGTGTCGGGAGGATGTCTGCTTTAAATAAAGCAAGTTCAGAAGAACAAATAAAAGTCATGTTTGTTAACTGGCTACTTGTTGACCACCCTAACGCAACCAATAACTTGCCATGTCAATTTGGCCGTGGAACATTGACAATTTCTGAACAGCAGGATCTCAGCTGTGACTCTGACCTGTGGGTTCACTTATTTAATTCACTTCTTGCTGCCCCGGGGAGGTCTCCTGTGGCACAGGGTGCCTGAGGCAGCCTCATCCAGCCTTCGAGTGGAGCAGTAGGGAACGTGGCTCTCACTGCACCTTTTAAAATTGTACAGGTTATGTGGGACCGGACGGGAGAAGGTAGTACTGTTATCAGTGCTGCTGTGCAGCTTATTTCCATTCCCTGAAAAAAAGCACTGGAATGTGTGTATACACAGAGAATATGTGTGTGTATACACACGTGTCCCCCAGGCAAGACCAGGCACTGCCAGTACAAGCAGGAACTGCCTCAACATTGCTGAAATTCAGTTTATTGCAATTTTGTGATAGAATCCTATAGAAAGTAATGCTTGATTACATAGCATTTGATAAAAATGCATTTGATAGAGTTTTCTAGAAATGTTTCTAACACATATAGAAAGCAGTTGAAATATTTTAAACTTTTTAAACTACAAGACATATTTCTGTATTACTCCTAAAGCAGTTTGTTAATGTTTTAGAACTAATGTCTATAGATTTAATATTTTACCTTTTTCCATTGTCTTCTGTAGAATGTTTGAATAAAGGCAAAGAGCAAGTTGTCCACTCTTTAACAGAAGCAAAATGGCAATTTAGAAGGAAAAATAAAGTAGAAGATAGGTCAGTAGGATTTAACTGGATGCCATGAGTAGCAGGCTAGCTTTTCTGCAGCAAAGGAGATGAGGCTGAATTTTTTAATTACGGCAATTGTGACATTGCCACTTTTTACAACTACTACACAAGATGTAATCTCTAATGACAAATATCTCTAATACTCTGTTAGGACATTAGTTCAGTGTTATTTCGAAGAGAAATATGCTATTCACTGAATATCTGTAGCAACTTCTGATAACACTTATTTTGGTTAAAGCAAAAACTGAGGCAAGAAAAATCGGATTTTCACAGCGAGCCAGAGCAGTTACTCTCTCTGTACAGCTAAGGAGCTGACACAAAGCACTGACGCAGCTTTCGTTAATGGTATGTGGGAAGATTGGATGTTGTCTCTATATTTTAAAGTCCAAAGATTCCAGTTCTTTAACAACCCTGTAAGCATGATAGGTATCTTTTATTCTAATTTATATGTTGCAGACATGACAGCACACAAAAAAAGATAAATCTTGCATTTCTATTGTTGAAAAAAAGTGCAGGTTTTAGTCTGTTAACTGGTTTATGTTGAGCTTGGCTAAGAAGGCTGTGACGAGGCTAAGGACCCAGCAAAGCTCCCAGAATAGGGAAAATGCACAGGATTTATTCATAAGACATCTCTTGGAGCCATTCTTGCTTTATTCTAAGAACATCTGCCTGCCTCTTGTTTTCTTCTCCTTTTTGATATATTCTTCAATGACTACTTTGCTGGATTTCATAGAAGTTTCCTCACCAAGCCTTTCTGGAATTAATTTGTTCTTTCACCAAGAATTGTCAGATTGTGTCAGACAAGTTCAGCAGTGAGTCTGTGTATGTATTTCTGCTCAGGGTTTTGCCTGTAATTTTTCTTCTCTCCATCTGTTAATTATATGTACTGGCTTATAAAGGACTACATTAAAGCATTTTAAAAAAATTGCTATGATAGGGGATACTATTAGTCACCATTATCACCAACAGGTGATAATTTTCTGCTCTGTCCCTTCTGTTTGGGGAGAACAGAGGGTGAGTCTGCTAACAGTGAAAGAAAATGCTGAGTAGATTAAAGAAATGTTGGACTTGATTCATTTCTCAAACACTGTATCTCCACTGATTTCACAGAATTGCTCCTGATTTATATAACTGAAACACAGATCAGTCTCTTAAACTATACTACTGTATGTGATTCATTTTGTCAAATCATAGGATTTGCCATCCTATAACGTATATTTTGTATTTTTAATAATAAGCTACACATCTTTCAAACCACAATCACATTATATGTAAACTCTTAATTAAAATGTTACCTATTATAATGTAGTGATGTTTGTTAGTATTTTAGACATCTGTATGATATGATTTGAAAATATGGTGGTCTTAATCTTTTCTGTTTTCTCTAAGACTGGAGATTTTAAATATGTATATATACAGGTTTTTTAATATTACTTGAGCAAAGTATATCATTCCCAGTATACATCAGGAATTCTGACTGATGAGAGTAGAGTTTGGTACTTCAAAAGGTCTGGTCTAATATAATTGATAATATAGAATGTAATACAAATATTTTTAAATAAAAGTAGAACTGCACTTTTCAGAACCAAAGAGATTTCTAAACAAGACAGATTATAAAGAGAGCTTTATGCAATTTTCTTAAGATTCTGTAATTGTTGGAAAATGTGAAAATTACATATGTGGATAAGTAAGTAATCTACTGTTGCACGCTTTTTTTTTTTTTTTTTTTTTTTTTTTTTTTTTACAGAAAAGGCAACAAAAACCAAAAGCAAAAAAACCCACAGAAACCCAACAAAAAACCCCACCAGACAGTCCCCCTCAGGTTTTACTCTAAGAACATTTGTAGTTAGAAGAGTGGGTATGATCTTAGGCTATTGCAGAAAGCCTCAGAAATAGTAGACCCATGGAAAGTGTGTTGAAAAATTCTCTTTCTGAAGCCATGGTACAGCGGTCTAGAAAGAAACCCTAAAGCAACTGAACTGTGTATGCAGTAACAGCTGTCCAACACACCAAAAAGTTTGAAGAGTGGGAATAGGTTGGTGATGTATTAGACATCCCCAGTTATTTCTTCATTCAGCTTGCCTTTTACAATAGCATAGCAGGGTTTGCATACACATTTCATTCACACAGGACCTCGAAGTCCTGAAGGATCAGATTACCTTATGCTGAACTTGAATTTGACCTTGAGGCTAGCCCTGCTTTCAGTGAGGATCTGGACCAGATGATATCCAGATGTTCTTTCCAGACTGATTTATTCTATATGATAATATAATGCAGAGACTTGCTAATCAGCCTCTGTTGCCCAATTCTACAGGCAACATAATTATTAAGGTGCAACGTCCCACTGAAGAGCTGAGTACATAATGAAAAACTAATGATTAATTCACAAATTCTGTCTGAAATACAAATTGCAAAATATTGCTATGTGGATGTTAATGTACAGATGTTCCCAAACACTTCTTATGTTTCATGAAAATAGTCTCCTGATCCTAAAAGCGCCATAGATTTTAGCATAGTTACTAAACTGAAAGTCTACGGCGACTTTGACCTTAGATTATTTATTATTTAATCACGTAGTTAAAAAAAAAAAAATAAAATCATGTAATGGAAGTGACTGGCTATTGAAACAGCAAGCATGCTATAGTTTGGAAAATCATAAGCAGTTTATGAAAGAGTGATTAAAAAAGGGATACATTTGTAATTGATACTGCTCACCATAAAGAGCTTTGACAGCTCCAGTGAAAAAAAAGGAAAGAAGCTATATTTATTATAAGGATTACACAGAACCAGCATACTGTACTTAAATACTCCTAATCTGACTTCCTCATTCTTTTCTCCACCCAAAAAAACCCCAAATCAAACCAAAAAGGCACAAAAAAACCCAAAACCCCCAAGAATATTATTCAACAGCTTTGGAAAAGTAAAACTGTACCTGCGTAAGAGAACAAAACTACAGGACGGAGTATTGGGTGGAGGGGATGAATCTGAGGAAGGAGTCAGAAAGGTAAAGGCAACCAGTGAGGTACCATTAGCAAACTATGTAAAAGGCAGGAAGAGACCATGCTTTTAAAATATATAAGAAGCCAGGGAATAACAAAAGGAATTGTCAGTCCTCCGCTTAAGAGGATATGGAAGGGGGGGGGGGGGGGGGGGGGGGAGGGGGGAAGAAGTTATGTAGAAAGCTGAAAAGCTTAATAGCTACTTTGCGTTAGCCCTTCACTAAAAAGATAATAGTTATAGGCTTAATGCACTAATAGTAGTAACATAAAGGTGAGATGAAATCAGGAAGGAACAGGTTAAAAAGTGCCTACCAATTTAAGATGGAACACATTAAAATAACCTCTGGAGAGCCAGGCAAAATTCTCCCTGGAGTGAAGTCGCATCAGTATCAAAGCCATTGGCAATTTAATTAGTGAATTCATAGAGGGGAGGGAATCTCACTGGGGCTGGAAATTAATGCCATAGAATGAAATCAAGTAGGTGTAAGATCCTCATACTCAAATTCCGTTTTTTCAATTCATATCTTTAGGCCCAAGGGAATATTCTGCTGCTCTGAAAATCCATTGTTTAATATGGTATATGGCCCTGACTGATAAGCCTGTGAACCTGGCTTCTTATTTTGGCAGTGGTCGTTATATGGCCAACAGCCAGTCTTACAGGCTGAGGGGATGCGTTCTGCAAAGATGTGGACTTTGAGTGGCAAACATTACGTGGTACCATCTCCTACAACAGCCAGTCAGCCTTCCAGTCTGCAACAGTACTGTCTGATTGATAACTTGTATTATTTTTTAAAGTTGAGGGACTTAACAATATTGTGCTAAACATACATGAAGAGGAAGCATGAAATCACTGTGGTTGCTGTCCAATTTTTTCTTTATAATTATTTCATAAGCTGCCTTCTGTAATTAAGTTTAAACTGTCAGTGGTTCCATAGCATAGTGGTGTCATTGATAATAACATGTACACAATTATATAATCCTTTCTTCAGGGAAACATCAAAAAATCATGGCCGAGAATACATAATGGTTTTTTTCAAACAAGAGAGCAGATAAAACAGAAATTTCAATGGACTCTTAAACCCCCACATTCTTATTGTTGCTATCCTTCTTTTATTCTTTTTAATCTCTGCAAACAGGATATTTTTGGATCTGGAATATTTCTACATTTTGTTTGTTAACAATTTTCCTCAGTTAAATTCGGGTTCTGCTATTAGAATGGGAAAGCAAACAGCAGCAGAATGCAGGTAGGATTTTCCTTTCAGAATATTACATGTGTCATTTGCTCTGTGAAAATTCCTCCAGATAGTTAAGTCACCTACTTACTCCCTTTCCAGTCTTCCTGATGTGGAGGAGGTATTAAAATCTGTCGCTCCTTTGGGGGAAGCTTATGCAACCAAGCGCATGATTCTTATGACCCTTTAGGCTGTCTCTGTTAAAATGTTCCGTCAAAGCATGAAGCAGCTGTGTATCAAGCAACGGGAGAAGCATAGCAGCAGCTCAAAAACGTTGCTGGCCCTCCTCAGAATAAAAGAGCACGTTCAATAACGGGAGAATGACGAATTCCTCCAGGCACTCCTCACCCCTAGGGCGCCGGGGGAAGTCTGCCATGCAGCCATGGTTTGCACTCTGTAGGCAAATCCCCCCACTGATCAGCAGATCACAAGAGGAATTAAGTGCAGTTTGCTTCTCTCTGTTTGTATAAAAGATGATGTAAAGATCCTGGTTTTATAGTATATACACAACACACACAATTACCATATATTTCAATATGGTATATATTGGTATATATTTATCCATATATTTGTAAAGTATCAATGACTTCAGTCTTTTATAGTTTCTGCTGCAACAGCTATATTGCATAAGTGACTCTTCCTCCTTCCCACCCTCAGGATTTCAGGCTAAGACTATTTGTATTCATCTCATCCAACTGTAGAGGCCACATATTGTCATATCCCAGAGTTGTGGTTCTCCTTGTAGATGGAGGAGTTTACGTTCCCTGTCCAAATAACAGAGGAAAAAACCCACCTTCCAGGCTGTCTCTAGTGACATCGCAGCCTTGTGTCCTCTTCTAAGCAATCATTTCTGTCTGCCTCTCATTCTGTTTGTGAACCCATCTGGGATTACGTGTTAACATAACACACAGTTATATGTGTGCCAAATCCTTTCCAATATTTCTGTAAGTGATACAATAAAGCTTCAGCTGTATGGCAGTGGCTCGGGACTGGCTGGGACGCTGTCAAAGGTGTGGAGGGACTTGGCCCATGTCATAGTGAGGCTGCCATTTACGGTCTTTGAAAGGTTGTGGCAAATGGGGAAGGTTCTTCACTGCGGGAAAAAGTGAATGTTACACCCAAGTTGGTGAAAGATAAGGAGAGAGTCGCCCAGGAGAGATCTGGGTGTCCTAGTGAGAGAAAGTTGGCTATGAGACAACTGAGCCCTTCTTTTAAAAGGAGAATTTAGTAGATGATTTCAAGGTGACCTTCTAACCTCACTTTTTTCTATGACTTTTTGCATTTCTCTGACTTTGGTATGCATAGGATTGCCAGCTCTAGCCTTGTATAACCTCATGAGTTCATCCGTCCTCATGCCCCCCTTCAGTAGTTCCCACACAGGCCATTAGCCATGCCAGACCTGTGTGTGCTCCACAGCTAAGCCCGGGGAGCCCCACCAAGGGTCACTCACTTTGTCCCTTGCTGCCCGGCAAAGCTGCGGGGTCCGTGAAGCCACCTGTGGTCTTGCTTCTTTGTATGGTTCTGCTGAAAGTGCTGAAAAAGCCTCTGGCATTTTTCTGTCCGCTGCACGTGGAGAAACTGTCATCACCTGCAAAATGGGCTCTGAAATACGGGGGCAGGGGAAGGTTCAGTCATTTGTAGCTCCAGTTGGATTCATCTGTTATTCCTGCTTGCTGATACCATAAATCTTGGCTGTAGACATTCAGCTCTTTTACTGCTACTTGGATGGGCACTTCTGTCGTGTAAGGGGAGCTAGATTCCAGAACAGAAAGGTTTTGAATTTGGTTTGTTTAATGGTTGTTGAATTTGCTGCCAGCAATACACCACTTTTTGACAAATGTTATTGAATATTGAATATCTGGGGAGTGACTGTAGTAAAGCTTACCTTTTTCTTTTTTTTTTTTTTTTTTTTTTAAGGGTGTAAAATATATATATATGTGATATTAGATATGTGAGTTACAGGTTGTCGTGTAGATAGCAATTTCCCTAGAGACAGAATGGGTGACTGTGAGGACAGGGTGACCTGAAGATAAGGGATATCTGCTACCTTGGCACAAAATACTACTAGTGAGCATTTAATGTCTTTCTGCTTTCCCACTTTATTTCAAAAGCAGAATTAAAAGGGTTTTGTTGCATTAAGACAAAACCTTTTACAAATTTATATCCCTGTCAATGCTTGGACTTCGTATAACTTCTCTAGTCTGACAGTGAACAACAGTGAGGGCAGATAATTTTTAGGAAATTGCTTTAAAGAAAAACAGAAAAAGAAACCTTGTAATTATAAACCCTGATTATGTAAAGTAGTCAGATATGGGCTTTTTTGCTTGGGTTGTGTGTTTCTCTCTTTAAGATGTCTTGTTTAGAAGCCCAAGTGCTGAAATGGGGGAATTTCATTTAACATTTAAAATGAAATCAAATATCTGCTTCCTTATTGCGTAGCACTCTACTTCCAATCTTTAGAGTTAGCTTATTTAGCTTTATATCAGCATTCCTGTCTGCTGTTTGGGTCTTTGAACCTCATTGCTCCCCCTCCTCAGTTCATCATCATAGAATTCAAAATAGTTGACAAGGGAAAGAACTTCAGAGACTACAGCACCATCGTACTTCTCCAACATCAAAGTGAGGAAAGACTCTGAGATGAGCCATCTTGACCAACATGAAACAGGACTTTGACATTTTAATGCATTGACATCATTCTTGTTTAATCTTTTTTTTCTTCTTCTTTAAAACTTTTTTTATTTAGTACAGTAAAAAAAGGATATCCAAAGAACACTTATGACTTATACAACCCATAAGTGAGCAGAGGTGTGAAAAGCAGCTGTAGCCCCACTTTGCTTTGAAAAGAGAATCAAATCTACCAAACAATATAGAGGTTGCCTGGCTGAATGTCACATGTAATGCTCAGTGCTCTGATGTTTCCTTGCTGGCCACTAAAATATAAAACAAATTGATTTATTATATCAGCTTAGCAGTGAATAAGTAACACTTGATGATGATAATACACTGGAACCTAAAAACACACAAGCTTTAGGGTATGCCAAATAAATGTGACTTTTTTGTAAAAACTATTTTTAGTAATGACAAAAAAAAATTAAAATCTTATTCTTTGGTATTCTAAATTCATCTTCAGTAAGCTCATGACATTAATACTGAGAAATAGTTCCTTAAATATAAGTAGGAAGATAGTTACTAGAATCATATTGTCATTATAGGAAAATTTATTTATTTAGAACCTGGGAAATATATGTGTTTGAAATGCAGTTCATGGAAGGCAGGCATTTACAGACTCGGGAAAGCTCTGCTTGTAAAAGAGTTAAATGCTCTGTACAGTACATGTTATAAATTCTCAGCTACTAGAAGACTATCACAAGTAAAGTTTTGTTTTAGCCTGCCTGAGGACAAGACCTCTGCTAAATTCTAAGTCATTTGACTTATTGCGCTTGAATGTATTTTGTTGTGATGATTCAAAAGATGAATATGCAAAATTGGTTTTTATCCTCAATGTGACACTAAGCAGCCTATGTGCTATATTTTAGAAGTGTCAAAGTATTAAGAGTAAGGTCTTAAAATAAAAAGAATAAACTGAATTAAAAAAAATGAAAAAAGAAAGGAAAAGCACATTGGGGTATTTTCCGATGCTGTCTGCAGCATGGCATGATGTTGCGTTGTTACTCTAGGTAGAATGTGAGCAGAGCTATAAGTAAAGATGAAGCAATTGCAACTGAGGAAAAAAAATAGAATTTTAGAATTATTGTAGTCTTAGTGTTTTGACTTGTTGTAATATTTAATAAGCATGTTTTATAAAAATATATCTTACTGACAGTAGGTCTAAAGTACATATTTATGGACAAAATTATATTTACTGAACATTGAACAGATTGTATTAATGGGCATAGTATGACTGGTGTTATAATTAGATTATTATATTTTATTTATGTTAGGTACCTTATGGGGTTTATTATTAATTTATTTTTTATTAATTAATTAAAGTTTCTTTTAAATAGAACATGGTTTGGCATATATTGAATATGAAGTAAAAAGAGTCACAGTAAAATACGAATCCTTTAAATAAGAGTGTAAATAGCCAGCATAAGTCAGCTTAGAATGTGCAACCTTTATATAAATAACTAAGGTATTTTTTTCATGACTTTGTCTCTGAATGTATGAGAAAATCTCTCTAGCACTGTTATGATAAGTAATTACCTATTGAATCATTTAGAGCTAGCGCAGTGAAAGTAGCACATAGTGTACTTACCTGGCAAAACTGATAGGGAATGCTTTATCCAAGTAAGGCACTGCAGAAAACTAATATTTATGCTCTATTTTTTTATAACAAGCAGCTGTCTTTATCTCACCATCTCCTCATCAGAATAGTTATCTTATATTATCCTATACAGTAAATTAGACACAATGCTGTGTATTATGACAGGCTGAAAAAAAGACATTAAAAGGATATGAAATTAAGACAACAAAATACTTGAATTTTTAGTGATTACGGAAAAGGATATTACACCTCCTGTTCTCTCTTATGTAGTCAGGAACAAGCAAGTTCTGCTGTATTTCTGAAACAGGCTGATGGTTTGCATGGGGAGAAGACCAGCACGCTGATGTATAGAAAAGTGGTCACTGATTTTGCTTTTAAAAGGACTTAGAGCAAGCAAAGGAGGAAAGTCTTTTCCTGCAGTAATGCAGTGAAGTCTATTGTTGCTATGGTCTCAATTGGGTGCCTGGCAGCACTGATGTACGTGTGAAATGTTTTCATAGCACAAACATATTAGCAACTTACTTGATACCAAGCACAGAAAAAGAAACCCATACTGTTCATGCATATCCTTGCTTTCCTCTTTTTTGTACTATAGTAAAGTGAGGGTGGTATTGGCAGCCAATTTGATGTCAGGTCTTTCTGTGATTCTTTCTTAGTGCTCATCAGGGTGCCGATAGACTAAAGCCATCGAGCATGAAGAGATTTTTCACATCACAGTTGCAGAAGCAAACTACTTCTTGCCAAGCACAGAAAATACCAATAAACATTACATATTCACATTTCCCTTTTGTTGTTTAATAAGGGAAAGGTGTCCTGGTGATTGCTCAGCCACCAAGCAGGAAAAATTACAACTTCTTTTCTTCTCTTTTTGGTCTTTTGTCAACAGAGTCTCCTTTCCTCAGCCTTCTGTTGTAAACTATAGAGAGCATATAGAGTCTCAATAGGAAACATAATAGGAAAATATGAAATTGCACAGCTCGGTTGCCTGTCGCAAATGAAGGCGCCTCTCGACTGTATGTGGGTTTCTTTGTTAGCTGGAATTGTTTTCCTGATTTTCAGAGACTTGTTTATAGATTTGGGATACATCTGCTTTCTCCAAACACTCTACTGTAAGATTTATTAATGAGTTGTTTGTGTGCAACCTACATTTTTTCCTTTGTCTTTTTAATAGGGTTTGGGTTTTCTGCAGTAAGCACTGCCTCTTCTGCTTTGTCAGGTGGGGTGCGGCACTGCTCTGCCAAGCGCCTCCCAAATACACAGAGTAGTCTGAGGGGCTGCTTTTGAAATAACCATTAATTAAGTGTGTGTGTGCAAATGGAAACCTTTGCTTTAAAGTCCCATTTGCTTAATTTTAGTGTCACCACCACGGACTGTCACCCTCTTCTTCTCACTACTTACGTTGTAAGTTTCTGCTCAGTGCAAGAAAGAAATTTTGCTCGAGCTTTCTTTTTTTCCCCTAGAAAGTGACATAATCCAGATCCTTGTGCAAAATACCTATGGAAATTCCTCCTTCGTTAGGCTTGAAATATCTTTACTAATCTCTAAGTCTAATAATTTACCCTGTCAACATGAATTTGGGTCAGTTCCTTACAGGACACTAAACTACTGCTAAACTACTGTTACTAGCTTAATCTTTTTTTGTGTACCAGCAGTCATCATAAACCAGCAACAATAAATACCATCAGTTTACATAAATACTAATATTCTAGCATGATTTTCTACTTTTTGTTTTGTTTCATTCATAGTAACAAAGAATGACAGTTGAAATAAATATGAAGCCTCCCCATTATTTTGAAAAGTTTTGCCCTTAGTGTTTGTGGTCACTCCATAATCCCTGTGGGAGGAGTGTACTTGTACTGCTCACTATGTGAGCTGAAGGGAGCAGCAAATATATATACTTTTACTTTCTTTTAAATGGTGACTCCAGGTTAAAACTTGATTTTTTTTCCTAGTACTTCGGGGTTATGTTATAGGTGGCAAATTGTAAATGTAGAAAATGAGACGATGTTCCAACAGTGCTGTTCATGAACAGTGCTCCAGTACTTTACTTAATATCCACTTCCATGTGTTCTTAAATGTACAAGCCAGGCACCACCTCCATTTCTGGAAGACCCTTTAGAAAGTATAACATCTCAATGTTTGCAAAAGTACTGATGCACTGTTACTTCTGTAGCAAATGTAATATATTGTGTATAGTTTGTATAAAATTGAAAATTTTTCTTGTTACACCTCTAACAAAAGTATCTTAGAAACACATAAGAAACGTATAGACCAGTTTTCAGGGAGTCATCTAGTGTGCTGTACTTTTCTCAAACTCCAGTTATTTTCCCAATAAATTCTGATAGTAATTTTTTTTAGTATGCTTACTTAGAAAGTTATCATACAAAGATTATGTACACTAGTTTATGTTCAGGATACTGGGAAGGATCCTTATGTATCTCCATATTAGACTACAGTATGATTTCTCTTTTCATTCTGAGGTATGAATTTATATGACTGGCTGCTCTGGGAAGTTCTGGTAAAAGTTTTCTAATATATTGCTTGGCAAACTAATCATACTGTATTGAATGAATTCATACATTAGCATGACTCACATACAAGGCTGAGCAGTTGCACAGTTAAGCCAGCCACTTCCAGTAAATAGAATTCAAAATCTCATGTTTATTTTAATTTTTTTTTTTACTGTATTGCATATGCATATTTTCATCTTTTTCCAAGAAAACATGACTGCTCCCCCCACCCCGCCCCACTCTCAAACTGGCAGATAGGAGTGACACCTTCTCAGATGGCTAAAAAAACCACTTTCACATTTGGAGTTATATTTTCCCCAAACTACATCTCTTTCATAAAACAGTTCCCTAGATGTAAATCAGTATGGAAAGACAATGTTGAAAACCTGTCTGGTAGAAAACAGTTAAAGCTGTTTGTCCAGAAGATCTTGTCAAAATGCAATTATTCTAGTTTCGGCTTGTATATTAAATTAAAAAAAAAATATTACAAGGGTAAGTAAAAAAAGGAAGTATTTAGAGAGAGAATTTTGAGAAAAAAAAATCTCTGAAACCGTCCTATTCTCTTTCTGAAATAATGTAAGTCTTGTTGAAAGAAGCGCTTTTCATATCCCTGTATACAAAAAGCATTTGGATTTCAGATAATGAATTCAAATCTAAATGTTTTTCAAGATACAGTTACACTGAATCTCTTTAAATTCATTTCTGATTTCTTAAAATGTCTGATTTAGGAAATTATTCTAGTATTTGGCTTAAGCTTTTTACTTTGGGCGTTTCTCTTTCCATTGAATTGGGCATGAGGGGTTCTCATGCATCTTCAAATATCCAGGTTTTTTCAGTCCATTGTCTCATATAAGGTGGGATGTTTATCTTGCCATCGTCCCCTCTTACCATCTGCCCTGCTTGAAGGAGAGCTACAGGCCGGTATCTGGCAATCCACCAGATAGAGGGATGGATTGTAGATTTATATTCTGTATGGGTAAGCATAGCTAATGTGAGGGTGAATTAGGGTGAGCTGTAAATCACCAGACAGCACACCAGATTTACTTCTCTGGGATTACAGACATTCAGATTTATGCTTACTGTTTTGTTTTCAATAGTTAAAGCAAAGAGAAGTAAGGAGGTGACTTTTTACCTTCTGTGAAGTCTTTCATTATACTCTGGTGGGATTCCTGCATATTATTCTTCTAATAGATTTTTCCCGCTGTGCTGAAAAGCAAGCTTGTTAAATAAGATCATACGAAAATACAGGAAAAGCGGAAATTATTCAGTAATTTTTTTTTTAATTGATGGGTAGAGAGAATCTTTCACTGTAATGCACTTTAGAACAACACTGTGGAGTTTATGACACAATTCCTAACTGAAGGGGAGGTGCAAAATAGCACTGGAGTAGAGAAATCTGTAAGTTTCAGGAAACATTTTCCTGGTCTAAATGTATTCTTGCTGGGAATTAGAAACTTGCATTTTAGTCTCCAGTCAGAGACTAAAATTACTTGTTTTCAGAGCCTTGTTTTCAGTTCAGCTACAGGTAAAGGTAATTTGGGGCAGTAAGTGCCATCAGAAACACAGATTTCTTAAACTTGCTTTTTGTTCATTTGCCTTTTGCCACAATGCATGGCATCTTGCGGGGGGGGGTTGTGTCCATCTTCACGGTATCAGATAATAGCTTCACAGGATATTTTAGGCTGGAAGGGACCTCAGAATGTTGCAAGTCCAAACCTCATGGTTAGAGCAGGGGCAACTCCAAGGTCAACCCAGGTTGCTCAGGGTTTTTTCCAGCCTGATCTTGAAAACCTCCAAGGACAGGGACTGCAAAACCTCTCTGAGTAACCTGCTCAGTGCCTGAACATCCTGTGACCCTGCGAGGTTCTGCTATCCCGATGGAATTGAGAGTATGAGAGGGTCTGAACTTTCTTTGCTGAAGTTAACTCAAGTTACAGTGTCACCTCTAACTGAAAGCTTCTCTGCAAGCAAAAACCTTATTTAAGAAAGCAGTTGTATCAGGAAATAGAAGATACAGATCACTTTAATGGAGTACAGTAAGGACATACCATATAGCAATCAAATCAATTTATGTAGGGAATTAGTTTGCAGCGTGGTTGTTTCACTTGAACTTTACTGGAGATATTCAGATCACCTCTGTAGTGAAGTTGTAGCCCAAATGACTAGTCCCGGATGACCTAAGAAACCAGGGACTGAAGGGAAAACACATTCTTTGGTTAAGAGTCTGAATTAAGTGTCTTAACCAGTGAATCAGCATATTCCTTTATAGCAGGAACTCTAATGGGTTCCTTGGTGGGGTTTGGCTTTTGGAAGGTTTCAAGCCTTCTCTTATCAGCAGAATTTGGAACAAATCAGAAACAATCTAAAAGAACTTGTACTAAGAACTGATAAAGGTTGTAAAGCATTAGGACAATAGGGGAACGAGGAAGAGGAGTAACAAGTAGCCTAAGAACTATACAAACAAAATGTCTGTGCGAGAAGTGGTTTCCATGCTAACTATATTGAAATTATTTAGGAGATGCTTGTAACCTCATATTTAAAAATCATTTTGTGTATGTTATCCTATTATTTTTTCATGCCCTAAACTCAAAATGGACAGACCACTTTCTTACAGCAGGGCCCTCACCACAGTGTGCATTAGGCATGGTTTGAATGAGCTAGAGGCATCCATCCTCAACGCCAAGTCCCAAAATTCACCCAAGGTGATTGATGAGCAGCCAGTTGATGCAAACCCTTCCACGGGCACATCGCAGCTGTAGCACCGCTGTGTGGGTTATCTGCCAAGGTAGTTGTCAACACCTTCACCTGTCAGTAGCTAAAGTTTCTGTATTTCTCTTTCATTTTCAGTCATATTAAAAATTTATCACAAGCATTTAAAGAAGAAAAATGCATTGACTTTTCTGAAAGCAATTTGTTAATTAACATCAAAGGGATGAAATTTGCCTTGCATTGCCTGGTGAGTGGCATTCTTCCATCGTCCTGGTTGCTATGGCAATGAAGGAAACTCTTGTTCCGGGTCACTCCTATATTTGCACATGAAAGCATTAGAGATTACTGCTGTCTAATCAAGTTATATGGAAAAGTTTAAAGGGAGGTACAATATTTTACAGCCAGCAACCCTCAACAGAATAAAGCACAATAGCTGAGAAAAAGGATTATCTCGTGCTTTTCAAAAACATACTGGGAAAGTTCAAAATGGTATGAAAGCTTTTTTAGCCAAACATCTTGATTTTTTAATGCTATTTTCTAAATGAGGAATGTAGAATCACATTTCTAATAGAGAATTACTGTATGCATTGCCCAACTCCAGGCCTGGATTCAGCATAATGAATAAGGCATGTGCTATGCATTCATTAAATGATTTACTTCTGAACTCGAGATTCATCTGTGTCACAGTCTTTGGTATCGTCACATCACTACTGAAGTACAAAAAAAAAATTGTTACTTTGAGTATAAATTCTCTAAAGCAAGGAGGTCGGGACTGACACCAAACTTCCAATAGGAAGCTTCAGGAGAAGCCCACACCTTGCTGCAGATACTTACTGGCAGTAAGATCCGCATGCAGCACATGCACACTGTGTTGTTCTGTGTCTTTGAAGGTATTTTGTGATGCTTTAGGAAACAGCAGGTGCATACCATAGCAGAGACTACGTTCCTGGATGAGCTTGTATTTTCATGTATGGATTAGGGGGGTTTCTCTATGTTTCTTTTTTTTTTCCTTTCTTTTTCTTTTTGGTGCCAATATTTTAATTCTTTTTGTTGATTATTAGATTTTCATGACTTGCAGTTTCCAAATTATGTGTCAGTCATATTAAATGCTGTTTAAATGGAAAAGTCTAGAGCTTTCACAGCAGTTATGCAAACAGCTCCATTGCGGAACAGAACATTAGGTTACCTTAATTCTTAATATTTATGATTTAGCAGTACTGTTCAGAGACCACAACTGAAGAAACATAATGAGTTCTTCAAGTTATCTTTCAAATTCAATATAAACAAGCATATAGCATCCTGTACCTTAATTATATATGAGGATATTCTTGCTATAAAATAGCATTGTTGTCATGGAAGCAATCAAAACTCAGCAACAAGGAAACAGTGTTTGATTGAACAAGGCTGGTTTTAACAATACAAAGTAAAAAAATGTCCATTTTAAAGTATCTGATGAAGAAATGTATCTTTTCAAATGTCAGCTTATTTTTCAGTACTAAACTGGTGTTTTTCACTAGTAAAGTATAAGATATGTTCTGTGATGTTACAAATGAGTACCACAAAAATGCAGGAGACTGTGTGCATACATATGTCCTTACTAGAGAGGGATTAACTATAGTAGAACATTGAGGTATACATCTGTGTTTGTATATATATGAGAAAGTAACAATTAAGAATTAGTTATCATTCTTAATTACATATATACATACATTTATTAATCTGTAACTTTTTATCATCCCATACTGCTAGTAGACTCACATCTATACCTCTTGATTCTACTTCTGACCTTTGCTTCTCAGTATGAGATTTTTATGTGTGATTTCCTCCTTAGAATTTTCCTGTGGAGCAGAAATATGCTTATATTCTATATTAATCTGTCTGATCTAGTTGTCTGCTCTGTAACCTAGGTCCATATACCTGACGGTATTTGAGGAGCACACTCTATAAACATGATGCGAAGTGTTAGTCTGTGTGAGAGTTGTGAGATTGATGAGTTTTTTCATGTCTCAGGTCAAATACAAAATTACATATTCTTAATCGCACACTTTGTACTCAGTTTATTATATTTTGATCTGCTGTCTTCTACTTTCTACCAAAAGACTTCTTCGTTCCAAAGTTTCTAGGTTTTAAAGTATAAGAAGTGCACATATCCTGTCTTATACGTGAGGTATAGAATTTCATCCAGGATTGCATGTGCAACACGGCAGACCACATAGATGTCTATTTTCCTTACCTTAGCATACTGAAGAAATCTGCTGCGTGCCAATATTGACAGCTGAGTAGCCTAAGATGCAGCCGTTGAGCTCTGCAGGCTCTCACGAGGGGATGCTGGTGGCTCTTACCCTCTGCCCAGCAGCAGAGACCCACCGCAGGGTGTGTGTGTGTGTGTGCAGCTGAACACTGGTGTTCTCCATCACTTTCCACCTTATCTAACCAGAACTTCAAAATTATTCCATTCCAATACCTGGCAAAAAGAGCATTTTACTGAAGACAATAGTATTCTTTTCAGCAAAGCGATTAAGCACCTCGCTAGATCAGTATTCCCAATATCACTGCCAACTCTAGTGAAGCCATAGTTAATCCTCATGTGCTAATATTTATGTGGAAGGGGGCTTCTGATTCATAGTTCTCAAAAATCAAACTCAAGTTAATAAAAAAAGAACAAAATGAATGTAAAAAGGAAGGTTAGCTGTATAAATTTTTCTCTCAAGGTTTAGTGGTGACATTATCCATCTAACAAAAAACCTAAATGACACACATTGTTACCCATTTTTAGGACTCATTATTTGTAATTATATACAAACTTGCAAACAAGGCTCATCGAATACTGAAAAAAAAACCACAAACATTTGAATTTGAGAGGGCTTTTCTGTTCTTCACCTTGTGTTTTTAAACTGGGTTTGTCGGTAGAATGACTGTTCTTTGTATAAAAAGGGCTCTAACTACTTACAGGCAGAGATATTCACACATGAGTAGGCATATTTTCTATTCTTCAGTTTAAAATTGTTCTGTCTACAACAGGAACAGAAGTGATACCATGATTTTAGCTGACCAATTGCACATCATGAATAATGCAGAGTAAAATGAATAACTCATCAGCAACTCTGATGCTGAGATATGTTCTCACCCAGGGTCCACTAATTGTGATCTGATTCATATGAAGTAGCCTGCTTAAAAATACATTGTGAACAGAAAAAAGAATACATTTTCAACAAACAGTATTTTCAATAATTTTACCAGCTTCGGTCACAACTTTTTGTTTCCATTCAAAATCCAGCTACTTATGCTGTGCCTTATTTCGATTTGAAATAATAAGTTTAATTTCTTTCCTTATTCCACATTTAAAAAGCACCCATTTCCTAATTCAGCTTTACAGCAAACCTCTCTGTTGGTTACTTTTTAAACACAGAAGCAAAACAGTACTTTGTTAAAGTGAAGTAAGTATCAGGACTAGATATTTACTGTGATTGTGCTCCCTTTCTCTGTGTTATGAAGGAGGGGAAAGAGAGAAATATGCTACATTCTCTTTAGCCCTTTTCATGTCCTTTAAATATACAATTTTATATATTAAGCTATTGGCATTTTTAAGAAAATACCATGGTTGTGAATGATGAATAATTGTTGCATCATGTTGCATTTTCATTTTTATTTTGGAATCATGATTCTACACTCAAAACTGAGTATAGAATGGGCACATTTAATAGGAGACAAAAATAGTATTATTACTCCTAAATCCGTGCAAGTAAATTAGAATTGTTACTTAATGAATGCCTTTTAGAAGATACATTGTGAAGGGATGGAACCTGAACAGCTTCCAAAACAAACAGAAAGCAGAAGAGATTAAAAAGTTATTGAGAAGAAAGATGGATTTTGAAATGTAAGGAAGAGAAAGCTGACAGGTGAGGGCCAGGTTTTCCTTTGAGGGACCTTCCATGAGTGGCTTTTTGAATACTCGTATGGGAGACCGAGCGTGGCCTGAATGCCACCTCCCTTCTCTCTCCCTGTGCAATATTTTCCACAGTTGCAGGACATGGAGAGATTTTCCAGAGGTGTGGGTGGTCTTTTGGGGATTATTCACGGCACCCAACAGCAAGGGACTTAGCTGGTGAGTCTTTAAAGTCTGCTCAAGAATCGGTGGCACGAAGTAGCTTCCTCCAGAGGTCCCTGGGAGTATCAGTGCTTGCCTCCTCTGGCACTGAGGTTGGGGGATCAAAATGTATCTCTTTTCACAGACTTTCCACAGAAATTACTTAAAATGTTTTACGCTCCTTTCATCCTCTTCTGTCCCTATTCAGAAGAGTTTTCACAATGTCGCTGTGGATATAGAAGAAAAAGGAATGAGCGCATGTAGAGACCTTGCATCTGTGCTGAACGACATCAGCCTCTGCTGTCCCATCTTTGCACCCCCTCGTGGGTCCTCCAGCTGGAGCAGCTCAGATTATTTCATATTTCCCACATAGATGGAAATGCTCCCCACACTTCTGGTATTCTGAAAATAAAATGATGTAAGAGCAGTAATGTTAAGAGACCTTGGTGAAAAGTGACAGGTAGAAATGTAAAGATTTCTCCTTCTTCATTATTGTTTTAAAGCTGGTACAGGTTTGCAGCAATGTGAAAGTTCATTCCTAATAGGCAAGCGCTCACATCCCAAGCCTCAGGCTACAGTCAGATATAATTAACACCCTTTGACAGTCTCAGAAGGGAGTACAAAGACCATCTGAGCTAGGGAGGTTGAAAAACCCTGTTTCCGTTGCAGCCGAGATCTTCAAGGTTGAGGCACTTTGCTGAGAGAAGTGTGGAGAAGTCAGCACCGCTGCTGTCTGAGCTTTGTCTGCTGATCATCGGGATATTGGGGACTGTGACTGTGGAATCTTTCAGTAGCCAAAACCCCCCAACCTTTCCCTAATGTTAAGTGCAGGATTAGAAGAACAAAAATGTGGCATATAAATATCAAAAGCATGAGAATGTTCACAGTTCTTATTTAAATTAGTTTTGATTCTCTTAAAAAAAAAAAAAAAAAAAAAAAAAAAAAAAAAAAAAAAACCCACAATGAAATAAAATAGAAATGGCACTGTCTTACAGCATGAAATCTTTCTGGCATTGGTGGAGCACTCTGTTTTCCACCTCTCCCAGTACTCATTGTTTGTTTCAGATTCGTTACAGTAATATTGCTTTTTCCAGTGCTATATTGCTGTGATAAATGCATGCGTATTTTCTTCAGTCTTGATTTTTGGCTTCAAAGAATCGATTCAGACTGGTATTTTTCACAAATAAGCTATTATAAGAACTTCAGAGAGAGAAAATAATTTTAGCTTTCAAGATGAATTGGCTGCAGAGACCAGGAGCTAGACATGTCAGGTGTGGCACCTGTAGTTATCCTGGACTTTCAGAGTCATGTGCAGACATGGAAGTAAGAAAGGGCCCAACTTCCCGAGGTGCTGGAATTCTTGAGAGTTGTTAGCATTTCTGATAATTACATCTGGTTTATTTCTGGTAATTATTTTAGGACTAAATTTTTAGCTTTTGAAAATATTTTGCATTCCGTGTCATTATTGAAAATAATGTACAACTTAGCACTTTGATTTCCTCTAAATATTAATGAATTTTGTGAGACAGGCAAACATTTCCAAAATGCCCTGAAAACCCAAAATAGTCTCCAGTAGCTATTTACCTTCTGAAACATGTTATTTATCTGCTACAAATCAGGTGGACTGTCCAGTTTTCTAAAGGCTTAATGGAATATAATCTCTAATGATTTGCTAATTTTTCTCTCAAGGATTTGGTTGTACTTCCAGCTGTGAGAATGACATCGAAGGGAACAGAAATATAAGGCAGTGCTGTGAAGTGACAACTGTTGCTAGACTGTACTAGACATACACATACAGCACATGTCGAGTTTACTGTCAATGAATTTCCTGATTTAGATGTTATTTCACTTATTTTGGTTTCCTTAGTTCATTGGTCTGAAAAGTAGAAGTCAAGCATCCAGCTTTACGTAGTGGGAACAAGAATCCTAAGTCACAAAATACTGCACTAACTTTTGAGGTACTTCTATCTATCACATATATATGTCTCATTTCAGAGGCATCCTCTTTTTTTTAATCTCTTCTCTCTCTTCTCAGCTCATTCCTAATGAAAATTACTAGAAGTACACTTGTGAATGTTAATAAAATACAATATAGTGTTAAGAGCTAATCCAGTTAAATCTCCATTAGACTCTGTAATTCTATCTGTCATTCATGCAAAAGCAGATTTTACTGGCATATCTTTTAAAATGCCTCAGGTTCATTTTATGCTGCTCCTTAGCTCATAGGCTCAGAATAAAGGAGGAAAAGTGCTGGTAATGTAGACTGAAATGAAATGTGTTTGTTTCTCTCAGCTTTTTTCTATACGCCGTGGCTCACAAACTGCTGTGTATTTGGCACTAAATCCACATGAGAAAGTAGAGTTATATTGTGAAATGGCAGCAGTTACTGCAGCATGGATTCAGGACAAACTCACAGCTGTCAGCTTTTGGATCAGTCAAGTGTGGAGTTAGTGCAGGGAAAATGTTTAGCCTCAAGGGGGAGAAAGCCAGCTGCCATGTCCATTAGCACCCTTTGTTGACCATCCAAGAACACCGGCGGCATCCAAGGCAGCTTTGTCCCAGCTCTCTTTGCTGGAGGAAATTATTGGAAGATGCCCAGTATGTGGGCAGAGAATGGGTAAAAATAAGGCAGAGGTAGACATGCATTTAGATTTTTGAGGTACAGGTTGTTTGGTTCTTTGGGTGTCCTCAAGTAGAGACTTAATTTGCAACTGTCATTTCAAGAAGAAGGGGCTTAATGAAACACGACAGCAGAAAAGACTGTTAGCCCCTTTGTCTTGCATGGTGAATACAGAAAAACAGGCCCCTCAAAAGGATAATCAACGGAATGTGCTAATATTTGAGCCAGCACATTCAAAATCCTCAATTAATTTTGGGGCTGAGGATATTGGGTGCTCAATCTGAGCACTCCAGCTGCACTTGAATTATCCGAGAGTGTAGATGCTTGGGATCTCCTAAAATGAGATCCCAGCTGTTTCTGGTTGATAAGTATAAAATTAGTAATCATTTTTGACAATTTTATTTTAAATTAAAAATTAAGTGCTTTCATTCATTATTTCTATTACATCATAGCTCTTGGGAGCCCAGTCACAGATCAGGACCCTACATTATTCAGTACATTCAAGAACAAAAGATTGTCCTTGTCCCAGAGATCTTACAGGTTAACTATAAAACTATGTATATGAAACAAAGTAAGGGGTACAAGGATAGTCTGAGATACAATCCATCTGCATTGTCTCAAAACAATCAGCAGTCTAAGCAGTGGCAACTTGTTCCTTTGTTTGTAAAGATTTTTTGATTTATTTTTTTTTTTTTTAAAGGCAAAGGTTTAAGGGAAGATTGCAAAGGAAACAAAACAGTAGCTCTTTTGGATTAGCCATCGAGCTATGCACTTCACACCCACCGAGTATACAGTGCTGCGGTCGGCATGGAGAGTTATTCTTATACCTGCAGTGAATGGGTGCCTCTGTGTTAGTATTTCAAGACACTAACATTTGTTCTTGTTTTAAAATTGTTAATGGATTCCTTTTTGTTGCTGTTGCTATTCTTCCTGGGACTCCAAGCAACAGATGAAGCATTATTTCTGTACAGTTTATAGCTGTTTAATCAAATAATAACATTTCATAAAGCAAGACAGAGATATAACTATTGATGTCCAGATGAATTCATATTCATACCCAATGAAAATTCTTGACTTGAAGAGTTAAGAGGAATACTAAGTAGAAAAAGGTACAATTGAGACTGTGATGAAAACTCACACAATAATCCGGTGTGTTTGTATTTTATACATAATCTCCTTATATAACTCGTGTGTGTGTGTGTGTGTACATACAGTTGTGTGTTTTCCTGTATTGCATGAATGAATCAAAATAAAACACACACGGCAACTTTGCGTACTTTGTTCTCCTTTTGTATGCATGCTGCTATTATTCCTTAATTCTTATCATAAGACTGAAGCATTGCATTTCAATCTGTGAAAAAAATACTGTTGTTTAAATAAACAATGTAGAGACAGGAATTTGTTTGAGTCATTACAGAGTGATGCATACACAAAGAAAAAAATCCTCTAGCAGGTAACTTTAGTGTGGTTATGTCAAGTCCTTCTAGCATGGATGGTGCATCCACAGCGCTGTAAGCACATGGCAAATAAAGAGTATTTATATGTGTACTTACTCATGACAGAAGGAGAAATCGTATTGACAATGCAGACAAAGAATTTTTGAAGAGTTGTTTACAGTTTGCTGGAGTAACAGAATAGTACAAAACATACTATAAGATAGTAAACCTATACACTCACCATTTCTGTCAGCATTTTTACTTTTTAATTCATTTTTATCTATGAGACTGAGCCAAAGTCCTGAATCTGATCATCATATTTGGATGAGACAAGGAAACAGATGTGAATTTTTGTATTCAGATATACCCTAGCTATCTGACTGGATGTCTGGTGGTTATTTTTTATAGTTTTAATCACTTCCTCAAGTACATGACATATTCTTGATCTAGGCCACCAACGTTTTTCCATCTTGGCATGAAGTAATAAGGAATTATTCCTCTGTGTAGGTGCAGGTGCAATGAAGAATTATCCTGACTGCTTATGGCTTTCTAATTCAAATGAGATAATCATAGAAGGTTGTGTAAATCCAGTAACAGCTGAGAATACCCCTAAAAATATCCATGTAAACATCTTAAAAGACGTTCTCACATGGACCCCAAAAGAGATTTTTTTAGATCTAGAAGTTTCTTGTAAAGTTCCATTTAAAATATTATATTTACTTCAGACTTTCTTGTCTTCTGCAGGACCCTCTAGCCCTGAAAACCTTTCTTATCCTCCTACACTCCATATTCAGCTTGTTCTTGATTACAGTTATTTTACCACTGTAAGAATTCTACTTCCAAAAATACATATGAAAGCTTTTATTTCTGTGCTATTCAGCAGAAAATAACCACAGCATGGAGGCCACAGAAAATTGTGGATCTCGTTTCCTGCCTATTTGCATTAAACAGTAAAGAACTAAGGCCACCAAACCATTTCTATCCACCTGTGTGTGTATCTTCTCTGGAGATCTGATATTGAGCTTTCTCTCTCTAATAAGCCCTTGTACTGGATTTACGAAGGCTGATCATCTCCACACTCCAAAACAATATTTTGTCTAATTACGTAGGCAAAACCAGACTGAACAGCTTTCACAAGTGTGGAGTTTATCCTAGTAGAAGGAAAGAATAAAAGAAAAAAAGCAGTT
Source organism: Falco naumanni (assembly GCF_017639655.2). Taxonomy (NCBI): domain Eukaryota; kingdom Metazoa; phylum Chordata; class Aves; order Falconiformes; family Falconidae; genus Falco; species Falco naumanni. The sequence continues at coordinate 15,910,801 of NC_054061.1, forward strand.
CTGGCTTTAAATTCCTTGCTTCCATAAGCAAGATGGCCACAATCATTTTAAACTAGTACTCTTCTAGATTACCGAGGCTTTGCTTGCAGTCATGGCTGGTGAGCCTTGAGCCAGTCTCAACACGTTTCCAGGAACGTGTACCAATGCCATTTGTTTTGGTCTGCTCCTTCAAATTCCCAGCAGAGAATGTTCTCTATTCATGGCCAAGGGGCCAATGAGTAGGTATAATATAAAACTGCCAAGAGAGCAGGTTTCTTTATTTGACCTTTTTCCTTCAGAAATGAGTATTTCTAGATTACCTTTAGCTGGTTGGTCAAGGAGGGGTTATGTTAGAGTCTCTTGGTAGAGCTGAAAGGAGACATTCTGTATCCTTGATTTCCAGGGAGTAGTTGTTATCAGCTCAAGATAAAACAAGTGTTAACAACAGGGCAATGTTTCAATAGTTAGATATAACTTTAGGAAAAGTTATTTTCAATTATTTTATTTGGGTGAACTTTAATAGAATTAGACTTCAATGTTTATTGTGAAGGTACTGTTAATATAACAAATGAAAAGAGAAACAAACTGCATGAAAATGTTCTTTTTAAAGTAGAGACATAGTAAGTGGGCATACTTTTTTGGTTTGTTTTTTGTTTTGGTTTTTTTTTGGCCATTCAACCAACCCTAACAGCAAACCTATCCCTTTCAAACTTTTTAAAATACAGACATTTTGCAGCAGTAAAATGAAAATAGTGATTTTCTTTACGGAGTTTAATTTTCAGCAGTTTCATAAGAATGGATGAATGTTTTCCCTCAGCATGGCTCTTAAGCAACATCATAGTTCAGTTTTAACAGTGCAAGCTTGATTTGTGATATTCATATCTTTTAATATATAAAGAATTTTTGTGTAAGATCGTTTGTTTTTTCTACATGCATCACTTTGGAACGTTCACAATTAGTCACCTTTGGAGCGTGTTAAAGACTTGCCCTTGCTCCACAAGCGCATACCAGCATTTCCAGAAAGTCGAAGCTCTCACCAGCCTTGCCCCGTCCAGCAGCACTTCCCCAGCTGCCGTGGTCCTCTCCCACCACTCCACTGGGCTGTGGTTCACCAATTAACGTAGGCGCCACCGCGATGCAGAGGGTTTGCTGCATGAGGCTTTCTGTGACTCCGCTTTTCTATATGCTTTGTTCATCATTTTGATGGAGTTGGGTAAATTCATTATGTCAGAAAGGTCATGTCATCTGATTTCTAGATCTGCGCACAGATAGGTCTTTATCTAATTACTCCTCTATAACAGGGATGACTTATTTTTAGAACAGTATGTTTTGGAAACCCATTCAGTCTGGGTTTAAAGATTTTAGGAAATGAGAATGTACAAATTCACTTGGTAGTTCTTTCCAATGATTAATTGATGTTAATGTAACATGTCATTGAATTAGAAGAAGAAAAAAAATATTCTGACATGACTATAATAGGAAAATTCTTAGCTTCAGAAACATTAGATATTTCATTCTGTTTAATTTTCATTTAATTTATGACTTGCTGGAAATTTGCTGATAAACTGAATAGGAATTGGAATAGGTTCTAGTAGCTCAAGTATTTAAAGAAAATTAACTGTTCTGTTTACTGTCTAAATAATATTAGAAAAAGGTGGCTGTGGATTCTTTTTGTTGTTATTCTATTTCTAGGTTTAGAGTTTTGAGGGTTTTCCATTTTTGTTCTCTGTTATAGGAGTGATAGAACTGAGTGATATCTGTGGGGGTGTTGTATATTTTTTTAGGATCTTGTAGACACGTTTTCAATATAAGGATGCACATATTCACCAACACAAGATGTATATTTGGGAAACTGCAGTTTTCACAGAGTCCTTTGAGATTTCAAAATCTAAGTGGAGTGTTTTAAGTAATGCTTAGGTTTTGAACTAAGTCTTTGCACAGGATAAATCTCATTGCCAGAGATGTGGAACTCCAGGTGGAACTCTGGCATACATATAGGAGTGTTTAATAAATAAAATAAAATACCTTTATTGTGTCATTCATAATTTGAAAAAAAATATATCGCAGTGTCAGAAAAATTTATTCCCTTAAATTGTATGATGCCTTCCTTACAGACTGTTAATTTTTTCATTTGAATGAAAGATATCATGTATTCCCCCAATTCAAAACTTGTGAGACCAAGCAATTTTGTGGATTTTCTTCATCTTCTCATCTTTTAATAATTTTCTTGCTGTTGTAGAGAAAGTGGTAATATAATGGGCAAAACATTATGGGGAAAGCATATAAAATTTCAAATGGTGATAGAAAACCCCTGAGGAAAAATATTTCCATCACAAAGTGTTCTCTTTTCAAGGGATCTTTGAAGTTTGTCATAGGACTCCACATTCAAAAATCTTCCTGCTTTGTTTCTTTTTTAAATTAATCATTTGAACATTTTTGGGGGCTTCAAATGTTTACTGGGTGATTATTAAGACACTGAAGTACTGAAGAAGACTCATGAGGCTACATATTCACCCTCATAGCCTTTTTATATTTTATTTTGACAAACCATCAATTGGAATTTTTAATTCAAACTATTCTCAAATGTTACAGCATTTTTACACAGTATATTATCAAAGTATCAAGTCCTTTGATAAGTGTAATTAAACATGCCAAGTTTGTTTCCATAGCCCTAAGTCTGCAGTTGCTTAGTCTTTCATTATGTTACATGACTTACTTCAGCTCGCTCTATTTATTTACAGCAAAGCTAATGGCAATGCTCCATCCAGTTCCAAATGGTGGTATATTTATCACCAGAGTTAATGATCAACAATTATTTTGGAATAGATAATAAAACAATGGACAGTAGAAAGTGCAATCACAGAGAAATACATGTCAGTTTTGCATTGATTATTGATGAGAGGTGTCTGGATAGAACAGTAGTGTTATATATGCCCTTTATTTCGGGAGACAGAACAAGAAATAAAAAGGGCATCCCTATTTCTCAGAAAAAAAATATTTTAATGGATTATATGAAACAAGAAATTTTAAGAAAATTAAATGTGGTATAAACTTTGTGGATTTTAATGCGGTTTAAATGTAAGTTTTGCAAGGTTTTACAAACCCATACCTGCCACATAGTCAGTATCGTGACCTTCATCTCCTAACAGAACCTGAAAATACCAGGTATGGAATATGGAAATCCTTGCTTTTGCATGGTCTCAACTGTTGAAGCTTAAAACCTACTGCAAGTTGTGGCCATCATGCAGACAGCTTCTGCATGCACCCCTATGAACATTTGACTGTGGCAGAAAATTCGTATTTCAAGTATTCTTCACCAATGGTAATTAAAGTATATATCTGTTTTGAAAAAAGTTGAACTTTGAATTGGAACCCAAAGGTTATACTAGCGGCATATATTTTCCCTGTCCTCAAGTTGGGCCTAAGTAAAGTGGTTTTCTTCTTTTTCTAGCCAGGTAATGAAGAGGAAATCTCTAACACTCTTTGATTGTCTTGGTTTTGCAACATATCAGCTTTGTGACACATAGGCTGGCTGATCCTTTTTATTTTCTTTCTCTTTATCTGAGAGCATTGGAATTTCCTATTCTTCTGCCCTTAACTTTGCCAATGGAATACATCCTAGCAGAAATTTCAATTCACAGAGCAAGGTCCTCTTTATTTTAGATTTGTGTAAAAGTTAACAAACTACAAGTATTTTAATAAAGGCAGTAGTAATAGCTCAGGAATAAGGCTTAGACTTAATGTCTGTGCCAGGGAGTACATTAACTCTAGTCAAAAATAAAAGCATGTGAAATGGCATACTACTGACATGAGCTGATTATGATAATGCCCTAGTACAAATTTTTTAAAATCAGATACTATAAAAATATACCATTAACTTTATGTTAATAAAATATTTTGCTTGATGCCTTTTAAATTATTCATTTGAAGTAGTCTAAAAATATAAAAGAACTCTTATTATCATTCAATTTACATGATTACTTTAAGTTCACTTTTTTGGTTTAACATAAACAGAGTATAAAATTCCCATCAAGCTTTTGGATATTTAAAATGTATCATTTTTATGCAAAAATTGGAGCTTGTTAGGTTGTTAAGGTTGTTATTAGTATAAATATAACTTCAATTTCTGATTTGAAAGTATTTTGCACATAGAAATTACTGCGTTTGCTGATTTGACTCATTATTTCTGCTTTGATTATTCATGTGCTGTTTTGAAAAACAGTTTTAAAAAATAAAAGCTAAAAAGCTCTACAAATTGACTTAAAATCTTATGTGCATTTCTTGTAAGTAGCGCAGGAATCAAGGTAGCCACAGAAGGTGACATTTGGCTTATTGGATGAGTGTTATTTGTTAAGGAAGCTGAGCTTTGTGTGTACAGTAGCATTACTCTAAGCGTGAGTAAGGCACTTTAGGACTCCCCAAAGCAACTGCCATGAAGCAGGTGTCTTTTCCTGGGATGGAAGCCTCCAGCAGCCCTTGTAGGGAGGCTGGGCGTCCTCTCTGCATTCTTTGCTGGAGGCTGAAACTTGGAGGAGGTGTTACCTGATCCTCCACTGCTCATGGCCATGCAATTTGCACAACTTTTTGACCTTTATAATCACCGTTGATTCCCAGAAGTAGCGGCAACCTCTAGACCCTCAGATGATTTTTTTTTGGTTTTTTGTTTGCCCTCATCTATTTCTATGTGACTGTAAAGTTTATTTCCTTAGACGGCAAAGGCAATTTTAACAGCGCAGACTTGTCATCAGACTTTTGAGTCTGATTTCAGCTGTCTTCATGAATACTCAGTCATTTAAATACCATGGCCCACTGGATTCTCCACCTCAGTGCTGCATTTAAATGTGTACCTGAAGCGAGCCACCCTGACTTAGCAAGCTGCTACCCTGTGTACCCACAAGTACAGGCTGTTGCGTGAACCCAACCCTGTGGAAAAAGGCTGGTAGTTGCAGAAGTCAACTCTCAGCACTTAGTTTTATGGCAAAGAAGGGAATTTTATTCTGAACTTCCTACGGAGAGCTCTGTGCACAAAGGATTGCAAGATTGGGGAGATAAACCTTGGCAACTGGAATAAGGCCATAAAATGAGTAAACCAGCTTTTCAGGCGTCCACATGGGATACAGCCTGAAATCAAGTCAGCCCTGGCTTGCCATCAGCCAGCATATGCAGGGGATTCTTGCAGCTGCTGTGCTCAAGCCTTGTTTATTGTAGGAGGTCACAGAAAATAGATGGTTTCATTTCTTATTTCTAAGAGTCATCTCCATTTTCTGTGCTATAGACTTAATCCACACCAAAGCCACTCTGGCTGAGAAACACTAGACAATGTTATTTCCCTCTGATTAGCACTTTTTCCCAAATGGTTGTTTAATCTCCATATCTAGGTTAATTTGAAATAGCAACTGAGAACACAGAGACTTCGAAGAAGGAAGAAAATATATTGCACTGCTTCACTAAAAAGTGAGCTTCACAAAGTAAAGGCATTTGGATGTGGTGTTTACTATTAAAAGGCACTTTACATGGTCGATACCGTTTGGATGAGCGCCGTGCTGTCTTAAGCTCTCTTTCTAGAGTTACTATGAAAACTGGACGAAGCTAATATGATGGGAGATTTGCAGGTGGTCATAGAGTCTAATTTTAGGAATTCAGCTGCCGTTCCCTAGATAAGCAGCTTGTGTCACTGAGTATCTGCATACTCTGGGGTAGGAGACAAAGATGATTTTTTAAATGACTCAGTGGACTCTAAGTAAAGTAAGTTAAGTCTCTTCCACCATTTTTATTGCTCTGCAGAGGATCCAATGGGTCATTTAGGTGTTTCTATTGGATATAAGACTAAGTATAAATATTCCTGCCTCCCCTTGTTGCAGTTTGGCCATGAAGCACAATCGAAGCAGCCGATTTTTGGAGAGTCTTTGACTGATGTGCTTAGAGGTTTGTTAGTGAAACAGAACTTTCTTTGACAGAAAATTCTTTGGCTGAAAACACTTAAACCCATTTCATGAGCATGGCTGCTGTACTGGGATAATCCATGTCTTTAAAGTTTTGGTTACCTGCAGGACCTTGTAGACTACAGAACAAAGCCAATAAGCATTGCAGATTATCCTGTATATTTTCAGTTTCATTATATCATTATGTTTCTCTGGATTAAGTTGCTAAATGGTTGCTGGGTTTGATGACAGCCCATACCTCAAAGGTGTCAGCTACTACAACGCAATTTAGAACTGCAAGGTTTAGAGAAAGTTTTTCTCCTAACTTGTAAATACAGAAACCCTAGTAAAAGGATTTTTTTTTTTTTTCTAGGTACCATTTTGTAGGCATCCAGGTGAGGAACTGCCAGTCAAGTGCTTGATAGATGCATTTTCTCATTTCCTCAGATTAAGTAGCCCAAACTACAGAATATAAAAGCAATCTTCACTAGCATTTTAGCAAACAAATGTGTTGTATTACATAGAAATATCAATAAATTTTTTTTATCTGGTTACATTTTTGAAGATTTAACAGAGCATATATTTGAAAATATTTGATAGACATATAACAGTTAGAAATTTTTCACTAGCTGGCAGTTTGGCACAGCTGTGGTTTTGGCCTTCCTGAGATCCACAGCTTCATACGCAATGTGGACATTAGTATGTCACAGCAGCAAGAAGGCAAAATATGTCTGATACCTAAGGCAGTAATTACTGACAAGAAGTTACAGGCAGAGACAATTCAACGTAAAACCTCTTCCAGGTAGTAATTCCTATCAGAAGGGTTAGAAGCAAGTTTGTGTAATGTATGAGGCTCTGAAACTGATAGAGCCCTTTGGGGATCTTTTCTTTCTTTAAACTGGTAACTCATCTTGTGATGCATAGGATCAGGTCATGTCAAACAAACAGGTGATGTGACTTAATGACCACCAGTTCAGCGGCGTAAAACAAAGTGGTTTTCTTAAATTGCCTCTCATTTAACCTTGCTAAAAGTAGTGGTATAGAGAAAAGGAGTGTCCATTATTCAGTTTTTTCTACACAACCAGGCTAATTTTTTATTGTCACAAAATTCAGGATAGGGCTATTAGCTGCTTCCATTATTATAGAAATTACTTGAAATGTGAATGTGATATTTGCAACCATAAAATCAACGTAGAGATGATTAATAGATATGTAACGAGTCTGTTGAATCAGCTGGAGAAGTGCTATGACCTGCCAGCATGTATCAATATAGCTCTCCTTTCTCAGAAAATAACCTACCTCCTTTCAAAATTTACACTTCAGGAAGAGTTAGGAAGTACAACTCTTTGGTCTCCTAAATATATCTGGCCTCTTCATTTACAAATGTCAGGTTTCAGTGAAGGGTGTGCCACAAAACCCTCTTCCCTCTGAGTTCATGTTTGTCACTGAGCAGGTGTGTGCCCCTGGGACCTCCTGGGCAGCTTGTGTTATAAAATTGGCTGAGGTGAGAATTTGTCCATATTGCTTAACTTTTCTGAAGAACTAATTGTGATGGGTCTTCAGGGTTTCAGGGCAGGTGCTGTCTGCCAAGTCAGAAACATGATGCACAGGTCAATCATAAAGCTGTCCTCTCCCAGCAGCTGGTGGGGAGCGTTTTCTGGACAGCAGTTACTCGCTTCTCACCAAAAAAGAGGGAGAATGCGGGGGTGGGGGGCGGGGTGTCTTTCACAGTACTGACCCTAACACATTCATTATGAGGAGCAACTTATGAGGACTGTATGAGCAGCTGCTGAGGGAACCAGAGTTGCATAAGCCTAGAGAAAAGGAGGCTCCGGGGGGACCTTATCGCTCCCCACAGCTGCCTGACAGGGGCTGTAGGCAGGGGGGGTCGGTCTCTTCTCCAGGTAACAAGTGACAGGATAAGAGCAAACAGCCCCAAGTTACTCCAGGGCAGGTTTAGGTTGGAGATTAGGAAAAATTTCTTCACCAAAAGGGTTGTCAAGTCCTGGAACAGGCTGCCCAGGGAGTTGGTCGAGTAACCATCCCTGGAGGTGTTTAAAAGATGTGTAGATGTGGCATTTAAGGACATGGTTTAGTGGTGGGCTTGGCAGTGCTGGGTTAATGGTTGGACTGGATCTGAAGGGTCTCTTCAAACCTAAATGAGTGATTATTCCCTGCAATACCAGTTTGGACCCATCAGCAATTCTATCATATCTATTTCCACATTCCATTTTTATCTTGCATTGTACAGATGTCTTAGCTGAAAGTACAAAATGCTAAATTTGGCACTTGTGCACTTACTGCACTGTCTCGGCCAATATGTAACCTTATGTGCTGGAGACAAAGCAAGATGTTATGCAATGAAAATGGGTTTACTTTGATCATTAGTTTCCAGCTTTAGGGTTGTTTGTTGTCTTTGTTTTTGTTTTTGTTTTTTTAAAGTTTTGTTTAGTTTCCTTTTTAGCTCTAGTTTCTTTGTTGCTTTATTCTCCTTTTGTTTTCACCAGCTCTCACAAGACCCATACACCTAGGTGTGAGACGTTCTGCATTGTTTTGCAGCAGCATTTGTCTCTCTGGGAGGAATCGGAGTTTGTTTCACTGGCAACTATGAAATCACCACTGGGTCTGTCATGTGGTTAAGCTGCAGATGGTTTGCATGAGTTGCTTGTTTCAACTGCATGAAATGTCCCTCTGGACTCTGCTGTGATTCTGAGGAATATATGCACTATCAGTCACATGAAAACAAAATCATGTTTTACTTTTCTGTGACATTAATCCTCACTAGCCATAGGTTTAGTTGTACAGCTCAGCTGCTGCTTCAGGTGAGGGAAGGAAGCCTCACCGGTGGGATGCAGCAGTAAGGTATAACGAACCTTTCACAGGCATCACACAGCCTGCTTTAACCTCAGGAGATATCACCGCTGATAGTCACGGATGGATGGGAATGAAAATACTCACATAGAAGTTTATATCAAATAGCATACCAGAAAGTAAACTTCCCCCCCCCCCCCAATTGATTGCCAACACAAAAATGTTTCAAATAAATATAATAAACAGGGTTTTTTCCTTTACAGTAATTTTTAAAAGATAGTCTCTTTTTTTTCAGAAGACGATATATAAAACAGAGGCTGTGGTGGTCAAGGTACTTCAGCAATGTAACATTTTTATATGCAGCCATGCTTGATGTGAAAGCCACAGGCAATGCTGCAGCTTGTTGTTGATGGTTTGTCATTCATCTAGTTTCCCTGGCACAATGTATGTATATGCAAATACAATTTCTTGTCATGCCGCTAGATATTTTAAATGTCAAAAAACTCTAGTTACCCTGTACAAGAGTAGAGGCTTACAATGCTTGCATGCACATCGTGGTTCAGAAAGAGACTACAAATCAGCTGAAATTATCGTAATATTTCACACAGAAAATACTGAATACATTGAAAAGGAGAGGTTACTGTCTTTATGAATTTAAGGTTCATGAAAGGTGTTCAGTTATCACATCTGAAGTTTCATATCTAATTACTGTTAACCTAAGACACCAGCACATTGTAGTTAGAGACAGCAGGGCAATGTTTTCAAAAAGTTTGTTCAAAAAAAGATATGGCTGCATTTTCACATATTCTCATTATGTGAGATACTGACTGCTTTTGAGTGTCTACCTACAAATGTCAGGAAGGCTAAATCATTCTGAAAATCTCCCATTTACTTTTATTAAAGTTAAAAAAATCCCCAAATATTGAAGTTAAAAAAATCCCCAAATATATAATATTGTTATTCATATTCATTATTTAGCTGGCTCATAGATTTTAAAATGAATATATTTTATACTACTTTAAAAAAGGTGATTAATATTTTAGATTCCAGAGATTGATGCTCTAACTAAGTATTGGGATGACATTAAAACGGGATGTTTAGTTTGACTTAACATGCATGGATGGTCTGAAAGTAAGAGAGGTTAGACTGGTCAGCCTCGAGGTAAGTAAGATGATAAGGAAACTACAAATGTATCTGAGGTGAACAGGACTTTGATATGTCAAGCTCAGGTTGTAGATGAGCCACAGAAGCCTATTACTAAAAAGTTGTTTTCATGAAAAAGCAGCAGCTTTGGGGTGAAAAACTGGAAGCCAGCATCGTTATTATAGCTGGCTTCCCTGCCTTAAAAAAGTTTACTTTCATCCTGTGGCACAACACTGATATTGTAAGACTGTAAGTCACTTTTACTTCTCAGATTAACATGCAAGACCCAGCCTGATGCTTTCAGCATCAAGTATCATTTGTCTGTATCAGAGGGCGAACTGTGGTCAGTTGTCAGACCTCTGCGATGTTCTGCTGAGAGGATATGAAACCACAGGCTGTAACAGGTTACAAGACAGGAATGTTGCATCTTCCCTGTTTCGTCTTTCTCTACTTGAAAGACAAAGTTACAAACTAAATAGAAAAAAAAGAGAACCTCTGCATTTTCCTGTGAAGTAAAAGTTCCTGACTTAAACTTTTTCATTTGTGAAACTGGTGTGGGGTGTGGAAGTCACTTTGAAGTGTTAAGCTTTGTCTTCCTGGGGAGTAACTACATGTAAAGGCAGAGCTGTGATATTGGGTTGCTGAGTGTCGTGCCACCTGCTCTCCGTGTAAGTGACCTTGGGACTGTAACACAGTCACACAGCAGTAGTCTGAGACTTCAAGTCGGAAACTGTTTGCCGATGGCAGCTTTATCTTATTTGTGTGGAAATTGCTCAGGTCTGACATTTATAGCATGATTGTTGCTCTGCTCAGATCCTTCTCTGATCTATTGATCTGTGCTTTCTTTTCTACTGACAAAATAGTCCGTACTCATTTATAAATCCTTAAAATTAGCAAAAGCCATCACCGTAATATTTTGATATCAAGTATTATATTTACAGATTGCTGAAAGGTCATGATGCCAGCAGGAAAAAAGGTGACCCAACCCCCAATCTTTGCAGCATTCATCCAAAAGCAGAAGTACCTTGTACACAAGCTTACCATACACGCTCACATTCTGATTTTTTATTTTCCCCTTTTGCTAGCAGGATTGAAAAAGTAACCAGATTTGGGGAAAAGTCTTGCACAGTGCTAGAGAATGCAGCTTTTGATTTCACCCCACACTCTTCTGGATGTGGAATATGAGAGGCTGAATCTACCCCTCATTAGCTGGTTCAGCTGGTAAGTCTCCTGCGCTGTACAACCACTAAGCTCAGCACAGGCAGGTCTGTCCTGAAGACTGTTCCTGCACTTCCCTCTTCTGCACCAGATAGAAATGTAGAAAACCAGATCATGTAGATATTAAACCAGCAGTCTGTATGTCTAAAACAATTATACTATGAAATATAACAGTATATCCAAAATCAGTCTGTAATTGATAAAAGAACTGACTAATAATTGCTTGTCAAATGTCAAATTTGTCATGTCAAATGCAGACTAAGTTGACAGTGGCTAAAATTTTCTAATTTCAGCACTTGAAAAGTTTAGTGGCAACTTGAAATTGTTTTGGGAGCTATAGCCCGTGTCTCAGTTGATACATGTCTGTTACTAATCATAATGACAGATACATTTTTTTGTATTTGCCAAGAACGAAACCAGAAAAGCACTCAAGAGTGATAGAATGATTTCCATTCTAATTCACACACCTTATCCTTTCACTTCGTTTGGAAAAGTGAAATTTCACACTCGTAAGAGACCAGGCTGTTGGGACTTACAAAATCTGTGCTGATCGTGGCGATAACATACTGTGCAATACACAGAACAGTATTTTGCCAAAAGCTTCATTAGCAAAGAGATCTGTTTCATTTATAAAATTTCAGACTCAAGGCACTACTAATGTTCTCTTAAAAGAAGAGATCCTGTTTGAAACACAGCATGGCTTTCTCCAAACAGCATGGAGAGTTAAGATGGTAGGAAAAAAGAGAAGTTTTACAGGAACTGTTTACTTATTAAACAAGGCACATAGCCTGACTCAGGTACTCTGGAAATGGATCAGACACGCTGGCAAAAGATCAAGGATCATACAGAAGCTTAATATGATTTGCCATTTTTATATAGGATTCTGTCTCGTAACTATTGAAAAGTAGTCCTTGATTGCTGCCATAAAGGAGAAGAATGGTCACTCCCTATGAAGCAAAAATTAACAGTAATATGCAGAAAATATTGGAATTCATGTTGGATGTGAACAAGTAAGAATAACAAAAAAGCCTGACTGCATGAATAAGAACTTCTTATTGCTCTTTAAATAACACTTTTAGAGCAATTTGGAACCAAGTTAGTGTACCGAAAAATGCTTCCTGGAAACAGTCAAAATCATTAAGGTTTTCTGTTGTTTAAACATGTCAGAATTTTAAGGATAGAATGTATATACAAAGGGAATAATAATTAAGGAATTCATGCACAGAAAGAAGAAAAAAATAGGGAAACTAACACTAAAGAGAGAAAACTAAAGAGAAAAAATCATGAAAATTAGATTGAAAATGATCTTTAGCGTTTACAATTTCTCTTAGGAACTTACCATTATTTCCAGCTGGTGTTTTTATTAAAGGCTCTGCACAATGCAAAACACTGGGAAAACTTGCAATGTATTTTCCCACTGTTTGTTCCTCCTAATTTAGTTTTTCAGTCATAAACAGAAAACGATGCATAACATTTCCCCATACTTTAGATAGAAGCAAAAATTGATGATTGGAAGAATTCTCATAGGGTATCTATCCTCCACCCTCATTTCCAGAGAATCAATAAAACTAAGGACATAAAAGAATCCAGTGGCTACTATAACTAGTAATAAAAATACTTTTGTGACTCTCAGTGACTTATTGTATCACTGGCTGTCAAGTGTCAGGTGCATAAGAATTTCTCTTTTTCTCAGACTAATATATCCACAATCAACACTCGGTGTTTGTAGAGGGATTATACACCTTGCATATCAGGTGAAACATGTGTGTAGATCTCAAAAGATGCCATTCCATCTTAAAAAATCAGGTCCAGGATGAGCTTCACCTCGTGTACCTTGGTCTGAGGCATGCTCAGGGACCCCAGCTGTCTGCATTCAGTGACATCACAAACTTTTCCTCCGTTACATTTTCATGTCATGTTTTCGTACATAACTCCTTGTGAATGAGAAGGATGGATTTTGCATGAGTGATGGATATTATTCATCCCTTTGGATAATCCAGGTTATCCTGCCACCTTAATTGTCTCAGATACTTGTGCGTTAGTTGTAATTCTGCTGTGCCTACAGTCCATTCTGCTGTCAGTGGAATAGATGTTTTGTTTGGATGTTAAATATTCTGAAAGGTATTTTCATCACCTTGGACTGAATGTGGTAAGTCCATTCTGTGTCGGAGAAGGAAGGACTTTCATAAATAACAATAGAAGATGTAACTGTGATTTGAATAAATTCTTGGGAAAAAAAATGTGGAAGTACACTTTGTGTTAGCTACAAATTACTTCCTCAGCTCTTAATGTTGAAGTTCAGCTGCATATGGCATTGTGGTTTTTTTCAGAGAAGATTCTCATTCTTCCAGAAAGAATATGTATTAATTTTTAAAGTCATATTTACAAGTAACCTACATAAGACCTGCTGATGCCTTGAATTTTCATAAGGCATTCTTTTATGAATTACAGATTCATAAAATGTCTCAGTAATTGTAGCTGGGGTATTTGAATGTATCATAGCTATTCCTGGTGCAGTGCGTTTTCCATTATAAATAAGGTTGTGCTTACGAGGCCTGTCCCCAGGTAAACTGCAGTAAACAAGATACTGTCTCCATTTGAAAGACATTCAGCTTCAAAACAAAATGGATGATAGAGGCCTGCTTGCTTTTCCATCTTTTTTTCTTTTTTCTTTTTTTTTTTTCTTAAGTGGGACAAAATTTCTTATGCTTTATTTCTCATCCACTCCTAATGCACACCTAAAAACACTGAATTGCAAAATATTCAGAATTTTTTAGCTGTATATAGTAAGCAGAATTCTCTACTTGAACATATGACTGAATATATACTGCTAAAACAGTAGCACTGAGGTGAGTGTAATAGCCAAAAATTACTTGTGCTGTTACAGTTCATAAAGCTTTGGGCATCTAATGAGGAAACCTTCATCATGAACTTAATACAAAAGGAATCTAATCTACTGAACATTACCAGTCCCTTAACTGAACTTTAAAGAAGCATCTGCTTCTGTAACCGTCTTATAACTTGTACCAGAATGGAATAGCCACACTCATGTATGTTCACTTTCTGCTTAATATTTTCACTTAATATATTTGAATGTGGTTTCTATACATTGTAAACAGTAAATAAACTGTTTATCAATTTCAAACTCATTCTTAGGTATGTTGAGGAAGAAAATTTACAAGATATGAACACAGTAATTTCAATTGCATATGCTACTGTCATCTACTTGCATGCAAGTTAATTTGCATGAGTAGTTTAACTGATCATTGGACTTTTTCAAACAGATGTACATACACTGTGTGTATGTCACAAAAAAATGAAAGTTCTCATTCCAGTTCTTGGAGCACTGAATGCGCAAATCTTCATCTGTTTCAGGTGGCCCAATTTTTCACATGCAAAGATTCATCAGAAACCTCCTGAAGTCCTTAAGTTCTTCTGTAAAATGTCACAGATTAATTTTCTTATTGTACACATTACTGCTCCAAATCAGAATCTCAGAAATTTATCCTTAATAAAATGACACTACAAAATTCAGGTTATTAAAATATTGTGACTTTGGGGGGAAAGAGTGAGATTATCTTTATAAGGAAAAGCAGAAAGCTATCCACTGCCTCCATATTTAGTTTACAGACTTTCTTTCTTAAGATGAAGTATCACTCTCCAAGAAAAAAGATCATTTATCTAAAAAAAATGTAGGAAAAAGAAAAAGGTCAAACCCCCCAGCTATTATTATAAGGAAAGCCAGAGAGAAGGGATCAAATTCTTAAAAGTTCCAGAATTTTTATTAAATCTGCTAATGTCTTCTCTATTTAGATGCATATAAAATAAACAACACATCAAATTTAATATATGTATTTGTAACCGGTGATCTGATAAACTTTAGCCCTTATGTCAAATTTATACGCATTATTCCACCTTTTATAATTATACTGATATTCTCCATTGTGAGAGAAACACAATAGGAATCTCATATTATTAAAAAAAAAACCCACAACCTATCAAATTTGTAGAACAATTATTCACTCTAGTTGTCTGTAATCTTCCAGAATCTTTTTTCTTTGTGTGTATAGATACTTTTTTATAAGTACATTAATAAAGAATGAATCTAAACAAGATAAGAAGAGAAAATTGGAAGCCTTCTCAATACATTTTCTTCCCTACAGCAGGAATTAAAAAATAATTTTGTTTCTTTTTTCCAGTTCTTTGCTGTTGCCCAGCCAACACCTGAGGGATCACGAACAAACCTGGGAGTAAGTAATTAAAATTCAAAGCTTCAGCATTCAGATACTTTTTACACTTTCTTTTGCTTCCAACTAGCAAGGAATTTTCCAGACAGGCTTTTAATAAACAGGTGAGTTTAACTGATATATGAATTTTCTGTAACTGGAAAGGATATCAGTGAGAAGTATGGTAGGACTCTTTCATACTAGCAGTTTAAGACCATTAGTTTATTTGCACACTGATGTTTTTTATTGAATCAATTTTATTTAGTGAATAAATAAAATGGAAGATGTAAATGTTGGAAAGGGCTGAGGAGGAGTTAACCAGAATGATGACTAATTTTCACAGCACCTCCTAACACAACACTCTGCCTCAACTACACCTGCCAGAGATCAGCCTGCTGTCTCTCTTAAAAAGCAAGAGTGATGGCAATTCATAGGCATTATAAGCAACCTGTTGTGCTTAAATAAAATCTATGTGATTTCATTAGGTTGGGACTAAGTTCACCTAACTTTGCTTCCTAAAATACAGGTGTCAAATGGACTTGTCTTCCAGTGGGTGGAGGGTCAGAAGTGTTGTGGAACCCAATTTAAAATTAGAAAAGTCACCTTCTGTAGGTGGCAAAAAGCCTGGCTTCAAAATGCCTTAATTTAGACAACAGCAATGAATTTCCTAATGTTTAACATAAGTCTTCCTCTCTGCAATTTAAGACTGTTGTGTTTTTGTGGGAGGTTTTTTGCTTACCAGGAATATGGAATTGTAAGTGTGGCTTGGATTTGTGGGGGCTTTTTAAATGGTTCATTTCTGAAAGCAGACTGAAATATTGTGAAATCTGATAAGGTACTCTCTGTTATGAAGTCAGCTGTTTTAGAAGAGTCAGTCATGCTGTGCACTGGAGGTATTTTACAAGCTAGAGAAGCAACCAGACAAAGAGTTTCTTGTGTTTAAGATAGTAGTAGGACAGCACACATGTTTGTTCATAAAAATATTTATTTCCTCCTTCTTCATTACTGCTCTAACTCCACTTGAGTCTGGTGGGAGGGTTGGGGAGAAAATGATAGCATAGTGTAGTTAACATGCTCTTGATGCCAAGTTCCATATTTCCACCTTACCGCCACTCTTTTGGAGTATTTGTTGCCGTATTTATTTGAGTCAGTATACTTACATGTATAAGCAAGTGATTTCTACCTTGAGCAAGAGTGACCTAATTGGGCATTTAATATAAAATTGGCTTGTAATAGGATTGTGCAAGCTCCTACAAGAATATGTATAATTTCTTGTGTTCCTATGAAGACAGCCTAGCTTTTCTCTGAGAGTATTTGATCTGTCTTTGTGAAATACGATCCTTCAAGGAAGAAAAATGTGGAGATTATTGGTGTTTTTTTTTTAAAAAAAGTGCTTTCAATGAGGTACATTTTTCATAATAAACATTCGAATGACTCCAGCCTTTCAAGCAATATTTAGAATCTCCCATTATATAATTCCTTGAAGGTAGAACTAAGGATATGGTATAATACAACATTTATTACATTTGTAAGGGAAGATCAAGCAGTGTTCTGTGCAAAAAATACCAGGTACACATTTTAGGAAAAATACCAAGCTGTTTTTCCAAAGGTATGGGTGTCCTTACAAGCTTCATCTTCTCTTTTTACACAGGCACTGAAATTGAATAGTCTTTCTGGGGGCTTTCTTATGCGATGGAAACAGGAGACAACTTTTCTTTGTATGTGTTAATAAGCAGAGGGCAAGGTGTCTCATACAGCCCACCTGGGCTCTCCTGGTGCGTTATTCTGCCTGTAGGGTAGAGTTTGTGTTGGTTGCACTCGGCATACAGAAGCTTCGCTGGTTGGTTGACAGTGAGGCAGAGAGGTTTGGGGCTTTTGGTTTTGGTTGTTGTTTTTTTTTTCTATACAGTTGTATCTGTGGATTACTTGGAGTTAGCAAAGGTGAGAATTATGTTAATTTCCATTTAAGACCTCTGAAACCTGGGTTTAGGATGTTGCCTTTCTGTCGTGATGGCTTTCTTTTGCTTGATATCAATTAAATTTCTTTTTTTTCCTATTCAACATACGTAACATGCTGCTCAGAGAGATCTGGTTTTTCAAGACAATTAAAAAAAAACCAAACAAACAAAAAGCAAAGTGGGAGGAAAATGGTTTTGCAATATAATATGCTGATGCTACTTAACTCCATTTCTCAATATATGAAAGCCTGCCTGCTCCATGAAAAAAACAACTCATTTAATTAGACCCTCATTTCCATGATTCCCATAGTCCAAACATATCCTTTTGCCAAATGGGCTTGCCTTTATAACCTTGCAATCTATCACGGCTGTGTTAAAGAAAGGGATGTTCTAGCTAGAGAAGCATTTTGTGCTCCAATTCCTAGTGCCTACTAAAACAACTTCCATCATTTTAATTTGCTGCCTCTATTTATTTCTTTAGAATGAAACAGGAGCAATGATCCCTACAACAGAGCAGTACAGGTATAATTAGTATTGTATTCAAGCACATAAACTAAAAATTTGAGGTTCAGATAGGAACTTGAGAACTCAACTACCCAGCTAATTACCAAAACACTTGTCTCCATGCACTGACCAGCTAGGGAACATGCCTCTTTTTTCTTCTAAAACAGATGGTGCTTTCAGCGTACTGTAAGGTCACCAAACTCAAGCTGTTACAAACCAAAAACCAATTCCAAAGTTTTGCAGCTCTCACAGAGATGGCTTTGCCAAGCAACCCACTCTGTTATAATGTGGAGGAACCGGTGTACTAGGCACACTAGCAGCAGAATGTCACCAAGCATCCGGGAGGCTGATCTAAGTCACTCTTTGGGACTGATCCAAGGATCAGAGAGTAAAGGCTTAAAGCCACCTTTAACTTCCCAGGAGCTGAATTGGGCATCATAATACTAACCCAAAGAGCTGGCTCAAAGCTTTATGAAATTGTAGAATATGTGAAATCAAGCTGTGAAGAATTAATCCAGATAATATCACAGTGGTATAACGATGGGCTGGGGCAGCAACTGGGAGATTTGGCAGGGGCTGTGTTGCAAAATGGCCAGCATTTCCTTGTTCAGGGTTATTATTTCTTTGTTAAAATAAAAGATAGGTTGTTAAAATAAATATTTTCAAAGTATTTCACCATATACTGAACAGTGAGTACTGCTGTACACTGAGAAACAAATTAATGAATCAAACATTGCAGCACTATCCACAGGGGCTCGTTTAAAAGCAAATGCATGACAGAGCTGGAAACCAGCTTAAATGCAAATAAGCCAATGTGATGAAATCTGTAATGTTTGATTCATTAATTTGTCTCTCATAATACAGCAGTGATCATTGTTTAGTGTGTGCTACTAATGAAAGACCCTTAAAGACAAGGATTTCCAACTTTGTAGAGCTTTAACAGAGAAGTTCCGTCACAAAAATTTTATGATCGTGTGAGATTATTGCAGCATCTGTACTAATTAGTTTCATAAAAAGTAATATTTAATATATATTTTAGTTTTCTTATGATGCAGGCTAGCAGATGGAAAGAAGGAGAGCCAGCCAGCATCATATGATCTGCTTGCTTTCCAAAGGCCACCAGCAGCTAATATGTTATAGTTAAAAAGAGAAAAATACTGGCAAAAATTAAATCCTGGCTACGTGATGAAATAGAAAAGCACCCCTCCCACCCCCCCCACCCCCCACCACACAAGTTTAGATACAGTCTACTTTCCAGAAGATTTTAATCCACTGTAAAAACATGATTAAATGCCCAAAATGCATGGGTGGGGTGGTCAACTTCATTGTTTACCTTTTATAAAAGTTAAACTATTAAATGCCAGATTTGATCGGTATTCTGGTAATGTATATTGATTCAGTCTCATACAGTAGTGACATCAGCCTCTATGTGTCAGCTCCGTAACTCTCAGCCTATAGCGGTGTCTCTGTTCTCAGTCATTCATGTGGCTACAAGATTGGGGAAGACAGGACAGAAGGGGATTATCCAATTAAATGGCCACTGTAAAGCATATCGTAAAATGTAGCAGTCTGGGCTCCAATAACAAAGAAAAACCTACCTGAGTCAGTCTCAGCATTTACAGCCACAAATACAGATATTTGCATAGGTTTGGTTTTGTTAGGATTCATCAATATGATGATGGCTTTGATTAGTGAGACTCTTGACATGTCATTTTTGAGAGGTGGGGGGCACTAGCCTTGCAGCGTACCAGGAAAAAAAAAAAAAAAAAAAAAAAAAAAAAGAGAAGTCTTTTGTAGTTTATCAGCAGCACATAATAAAAAATTGGCTCAGCCAGGATTCACATTTTTGAGATTCTTGTTCCAAATCCAAACAACATGCACTAGGCCAATCTGTCTGTCTATTTCCATTCTGTATTTACAATGGGGTGACATTTAGGCAAGTACAGTGCTAATTGCCTTGCAGGTGCCTCTAGGTACTGACATCTACAATTAATCACAAAGCAGGTACACTCTTGATTCAAACATACCAATTTATATCATGTCACTATAGAAATGTGGTATATTTACTAGATTCTGAAGCTACTTTTGTGGTAGGACAGTTTTTGTTCCCTTCTTTTTTTTTCAGAGATTGCAAACTAAGGTGTCAAATATTGTCTGCTGCAAACCAGCTGGGTCTAGAGGGCAACTAGAGAAGGTTGTAATGTCATTAGTAATGACATATAAAGGATCTTTTCTGTGGAAATGACTGTCTAAAATCAAATTGTAGAAAATCTGGCCCTGCTGTAAACAAAATTTGGTTCTCATGGCATGCTATATACTGAACCAAAAGAATACACACTTTTTCAATGGCTGGCAACATTACTTGAAAAGGGGAATTGAAGTAGGTCTTTAGAAGTGTATGAATCATGATCAAGATTTTCTCAGTGAAAAGTTTCCAGAGTCTGCTGTCCTTAAATGTCCTTAGGTGTTGAGTAAGCTGCCAAGATGAAATTTTGGAAAACTAACCAACCAAAAAAAAAGACCACCCCATGTGCAAATTCATTCAAAAGTAAATTCCATAAAGATCTAATTTCTTTTTTCATCTAGCATTGAATGTGTGTTAAACTTATTTTTTGCTTAAATTTCTTTTTCTGTCTATATTTTTCTGTGTGGTAGCCACTTAGTTTTCACTTTCCCTAGCACCATTTAAACTGCATTTTTGCCTTCAGTCCTATCTTACTGTAGATCAATGGTGTTATGTATCTTCTCTTGGTTCAAACTTATTTTGAAATTCCTAGGAAGAAAATAGCTAAGTCTCTAGTCCATTAATAGCGAGTTCTGTTCTGCTAAAGCCAGTGGAAAAAACCATCTTTGTGTCAATGATTCAGAACCAAGACCAAAGAACACTGCAATGTCTTTTGCATAAAGCCATAGCTTTACCTACCTGTTTTACTTTAATCAAATTAAAAATATTTGGGGGGGGTGGGGGGTGGGGTGGCTGTTTCTGGATTTAGGAAACCAGTGCTTCTTGCAATAGCAGCATCTTCTAGCCTAGAAACAGTGACATTTAGTTACCTATTCTCTGTCCCTTTTTTGGATGCATTGTCTCCTATTCTTTGTGATTAGAAATACAATATTGAGTGGGCTTTCCACCCAGGGCACAATGATGCGTGTGGCTTCTCTCTGAAAAGGCAATTGTGCACCCTCTGGGTAGGCACGGGAGCAGCATGATAAAGAGCTGGGCAAAGCAGCGGTTGTGCCTTCCGCCAAGAAGCGAACTGCAAGCGCACCGTTAGCACACTTACACAGTGGGGTGAAACAGGGGGTGGAGGGTTTAAGAGGCAGGCTCGGGAGAGGAACTGCAGAGCTGACTGAAGGCAGCCAGCAGCTGTGGTGTTGAAATAGTCATTCCCTTTAATCACTGAACTGGTTCCACAGTGTCGGCACCATAGGGTTACCAGAGTAATAGCAAGGACATAAAATAAGTTGATCTTGTGCTTCATATGATTTCTTTGGTCTCTCTTCTTTTGTGTTTTTTGTATTATTCATTTCGGTCTATTAGATCTTTTCTAGTCTTTGAAGTCCTACCTAGCACACTGTTTTTTTCTTCAAAAACAATTTTTGCTTATCTTGAGATTCACAGCTTTGTTGTGGCTCTTATGTTGATGAAGCATTTTCTCACGGTTATGTTTATTTCCATTCACAAACCATTGTGGGTCTATTCCTTCACTTCTGAATATCATTCCATTTCTTAGCTCCCTCTTTTCACCATCGCTTTTAGCATGTCCAATCCTTTACATCAGTCTTTCGGATGGTTTAATTCCTCAATTCTTCAACTGATGGTATCAGACCTGTTTGTGTTACTAGGCACAGCCAAAGAATTATAACTTGTATGCGCCGTTCCGCTTCATGCACATGTTTATTAGTAAGCTAGTAATGTAAGAAGTTGCACTAGCCATTGCCTGATGTAGTGTAAAAAAATAACAGTACAATAATTCAAAAATGTGTTATCTCCAAAGAAGGCTGTGCTTATGAACTTTTACTCTCTATTAAAGCTACAGCAGGTGGTTTTGGCTAGTTAAAGAAAACTTTTAAAACTTTCTTTTTTAGGTTATTTTAAGATGTCAGAGAAGCTTTACAAATCAAAAGGTGTTGTTGCTAAACAACTGAACTAGATACTTCACAAGTCACCAGAGATTTTATTTCAGCATTTCCCAAAGTGTTTCCTTTGAACAACAAAATGTTGCACCTTTCTTTTTACTCACATTCTATTTTCATGTTACGTAAAGTAGCTTTAACAAGTGACAGTCACTGCTCCTAATCCACAGTTTCTATCCAAGAATGTTTTTGGTTTTTCCTGTGTGTGTTTAGGAAGTAACATAGTTGAAGTATAGCCGTGAGAAAACAAGGAAACTGGAAATAACCGAAGAGATTTAAAATTAATAAAAAAGTTGCAGTTGCTTAAAATTTTCCAGCATCACTGACCTGTATGTTTAAGATCTTGAAAGAGAAAGAACTGGCATGGTTGGAAGGCTCAGGTGTGGTCTGGGGGGTGCCCTGGTTACTGCAGTACCCTGCAGACATGGTTGGTCAGAGCAGTGCAGTGCAGCACTTTCCGAGCTACCCGGGTGTCCATGAGCATCCTGGCAGGGCTCCAGCCGCCGTGTGCAGTGCTGGCTGAGCACCACTGTGCCCTCACGATGTAAGGGACATTCCGTTAGCTAATGCTGCTGCACGGAGGCCCAAATGGCAGAGCAGTATATTCGTTTTATTCTTGTCAGGCTTTTTAACAATTCTGCACTAAATGGACTGAAGTATATGACAGAAAGGTTGAGTGAGTAGTTTGCTTGGAGCGTAAATAAAACTGGAACATGCTTTAATTCTAAGAAGATTTCTTAAATTGAAGCTGAGCTGTAAACACTACTGAGAAATTCTATCATGGCCGCCTTCTCCGTAGCCACAGACATTCCTTGACGTAAAGAAAAGTCCTCTCCCTGAGAACAGTCCAGCACTGGACCAGGTTGCCCAGAGAGGCTGTGGAGTTTCCACCATGGAGCTTTTCAAGTCTGGAACAGCCCCTGTGTTGAGCTCAGGGTTGGGACAGATGACTTCCTGAGGTCCCATCCAATCCCAGTTGTTGTCTTCTCTGATTGTAAACCACATCCATTGACCATGCTGCCTTTGCCAGTAGTGAACCATTTAGAAATAATGGTAGCGCTTAACTCTCAGCACCTTTCCATGAAGGAATATCAAAGTATCTCTAAAAGGAGACACAGGTGATTTGGGGGGTAACGGGGACAAGAGGGTGCTGAAGCAACTGGTTAACGGTTACCCAGCCAGGCAGTTCTAGAGTTGAGGATAGTCAACGAGCCTCCCATTTTCCAGCGCTGTTCCCTTTACACACTGAACGTTCTGGCACAATTGTAGAGATGCATGAGCTGGCTGAAGGCATGTTCCTGAGCCACGTGGCATCATACCAGAGACCTAGCACTGCTAGCAGCTGCTAGCACAGTCCTGTGTCCATGTCCACGCATACTGCTGCTCGGCAGGACTAGTTGGTTTGGAGGCAGCACCAAGGTGGCACAGAGAGACTGGTTCAGGTTCTGGGGCTGGCTGCCTTGGTCTGGGGTGACACGTGTCCATTGCACCACACTCAGTTGTATGTCTGGGAGTTGCCTGCTGCTTTTCCGTGAGAGGGGCAATGCCATTTGGTGTTCACATCGTAAAGAGGCCAATAGAAATTTTTTAATTCTATTTTACATAAAGTTCTCTGAGAAAACATGGAAACCTGATCAGTATTAATAAGAAAATCTGCTGTCTGTCAGGGAAAGCACGGGAGCCAGTACTGGCCTCTGAACCAGCCAGCTGAGAAGCTTAAACTGCATAAAGGAAACACTTACAAAGTGAAGTCTGCCATGAAGTTCGTAAAACTACATGAGCTGTAGCACCCTATCACATTATCCTTAGTGCCTTTAGATACCTCAGAGGAGTGCACAGGAGCTATGCAGTGACTGTTGCAAAGCCAAGTCAGCGCTCACAGCAGGCGAGGCAGCGTTAGGGTGAGTGCGGTTCGGTGCATGGGGCTTCTGAATGGCCGGTCTGACCCTTCCGTAAGTTGTGTCCGTCATCAGCAATAGAAATTGATCCATGAAAGTAGCATACATAAATAGATCAGTTCTGAAGACTAATTACCAGCATAAGCGAATATCATGGATTATGTTTTGTAATGTATTATTTTATTTCACTTTTAAATACCACATCGCTGATGAATCAACAATCAGTAGCACTGTCCATTTTCTTCTTGTGTCACATTTCATTAAATTCCTGTGAAGAACCTTTAAGAAATAACAACAGGAACTGCAGAAAACATTAAAAGACATTGTACAGAAAAACCTCACAGACTTTTTAGTTAGTTAACTGGTCTTTCTTTAGATCCGGGTTTCTGCTCCCTCTGTTTTAAGACGCACGACTAAACCAATTTGGTCTTTAATCCATAGAACATGCTGTCAGCCTCACCTGTCTGTTTTTGTGTCAGTGCTTACTTGGCTATGACTATAGATGTGGAAAATTGAATAGTAATAAGTCTCTTGCTTATATTTGATATGCGATTTTTAGATGTTTTATGCTATTTCCATATATACATTTGCTGAGAACTAGTCTTTAAAATTACTTTTTACTTATCTTCATGACTCTAGACTTTGAAGTAATACTTCAATGACAGCTGAACTGAGACATTTTAACAGTTTCTGAACAGGGTCTGAACAGACCTCTCGGTATTCTGTACCATGCTAAAGAACTCCTTCCCTCTTCAAAGTTTTATCATGTAGGAGGCTATTAATGTTATGAGTTTAGGCTGAGGCATGAATAAATCCTGAGTCTTACTGATGATGTCATTATAGTGGTCAATAAAATACATAGAAGCAAACGCTTTTCATGCTACTGAGATCAGCTAACCAAATCAGGATACACGAGCAATTAACTCTTTAATTAAGATGAATGGATGACATTAGCCCTCCTTAAACCCTGCTCGTCAGCATTTACAAATAGAAAAAGACGGATGTCTCCTTCCCAAGAAATCTAGCTTTTATTTTTCATTCTTTGACAGCATCTCATTCTTTCCACTTTGTAAACAAATTCACTGATGAACACTGCCGACCGCAGAGATTTAAGCGGCCCCGTTCAATCAGCACTATTTCTCATTCCTCAGAGCTAATGTATATGAATTTAATTTATTTTCTAGGCAGGTTGCATTGAGTGTATGTTTCTAATTAAGAAAAATAAAGGGCTTTTGAAGCCCAAATGTATAAGATCATATGAATTCAATCAGCATGACATGTTAGAGTCCGCATAGTTAAGTGCTATGAAACTTCTTGGTTTTGAACTGGGTTATTAGTTCTGACAAAGGTGTGTGTAAATTGAAGCAATAAAGTCTCTCCATTCTTCATACTTGCAAATCAGAATAATCTGTCTGGAAGCACACAGATTATGTCTCCCTACATTTAATACACATATTGCAGTATCTTTTCAGAAACATTCAAATTTCCCAGTGATTGAGGTGTTATTGCCCTTCTGTAATCCAAAAAAATTGCAGGTTTCCAACCTATAAAGTCAATTTATTGCTGCTTTCTATTTTTAATGATATGTGGTGCATATGCAAGTTGTGGAAAGGAGTAGTCTGTTTTCCTGTTACAGGTATTCAAATAGCATACCACACATATGTAGGACAGAGATTGGAATCAACATAACTCTTGAAAAGAGGGATTTAATATTGTTTTCACTAATAATTCTACATGTGAAATGTTTTGGATGCGGCTTTTATTTATATCGATATTACTGTTGGTAATTTTTGTGAAGCAAAATTTTACGAGGCAATATTAGGATATTGCTTTCTACTTCTGTAACAAGTCCTTTGTTCGGAGTCAGAAATGCTGAACATTTATTTAAACCCAGCCCCTCTGAAGAATGGAAGGTCTGTATAATCTTTCCTCCCATAGCTGCACCATCAACTGGGGAGAAAATAAAGTTCCCTGCATCTGGTATTTTCTTGTACAGCAGTACAGGGCTTCAGCAAATAAGCAGACAAGTTCTTCTTTGAGCAAGACAGATTTTCGCATAGTCCTTGGTTTAACAGCAGTTAAGAACAGTGATGTTTTCAGCTTTCATGTATGCTTACCCACACATGAAAAGCAGAAGTCTAAACGTTTTCCTGAAATAGATTAGCTCTCTGTCCTGACCTGACACATCTATATCCTGCTGCTGATGTCAGGTACATGAAATTACTCAGATAATTTCCTTGCCCTTTTTGTACAATGTTCTGTTAACCACAAGCCCCGTCCACAAGATGACTCTTAGGAGATGCTTTGCTAAGAATATTTTTGTTTCTTTTTATCAAAAAAAAAAAATGTTCGAGAAGGTGGAGGCATGTATATACATTAATAAAGTGGGAAGCAGAAGAATAAAGAGCATAGCGAAGATTAAGTATACGGTTACACATCATGTGTCTATACCTGGATGTGGAGAAGTTGACAGGAGTCAATGTCTCAGTGGCTTTATACCAGAGGTGTAACAGAGGGTCTTTCCATTCAGGAAGTCCTTAATGGTTCAGATGCATCCAGAGAACTGGCTTTCACCTTGCTTAGCTAGGTACAGTGAAGGAGACTTGAAATTTTGCCCCAATTTAAACAGTAGAAACAGAATGGCACGATAGCAGAAGAGTATTCTTGACTCCTTTTTCTAGGTTCAAAAAATACGGAGGCTTTAATGAAATCGTGTGGCTTTTTGATCTCTGTGACATGGTTACATGTAGTGAGGCTGGGTGGGAGTTGGGGGAAGGATGAGGCAAGGTGGGCAATGGTGTAATTTCTTATGTGTAAGCAGAAGTTCCCATCTCTTCCAGAGTTATATTCCCCCCAGCAGCCCCCCCTGCACAATCTCTAGCCTGCAGGGGAGGGATCCCTCTTTTCCTGCATAGGCAAGTTCTAGCTCCAGTGTTTTTCCTGCTGTGTGACTGCTGCCATGCAAGACTGGAACGTGGGGACACAATCCCTGCAAGCTATTTTTGTCCTGCTGTACTCGTGGCAGAAGGCCTGGTGGTACCTGCGAGATATATGACATTGTTACTTGCAATACCTGGAGCCTGAGGCAGTCACCCAGCGTGTTATCCAGCACTGCGGTCTTCAGTAAGACATTCTCATATACGATCAAAAACATCCTCACTTAGCAGTTTGTAGCCTTGTTCTCTTAAAGAAGAAGGTGCAAAAGCTTCCCTGCTCAGGGAAAAACTGTTACACAGAATTAAGTTGAAATGGTGAGAAGATCAGCTGAGGAGCTAGATGATGACAGGGAAATAGCCATCTGGGGTTCGAGCAGATTTTTTGGCTTCCTGACAGAAAATTGAAATAATGCAGCTATTTGAACTGCCCCACGATTGCCTTACCCTCAAGTCCCATCAAGTAAGATATTCCTTCAAAAGCTCCAGATGATCCAAATCTGCATGTACAAAGAAAGACATGGGGATGTAATTATAAAGGGCACAAGCCCAAACAACACAGATTTTAGAAGTGAACTCTTGCAGTTATTAAAATGTTTTGGCTTCGCGACAGAACACAAATCTGCAATTTTGCCAAAACCTAGCTGTGAGGCCCCTGCGGAGGCGACACTGTCACTTGTCCCAGCTTTGGGAGCAGCCTGGTGTTCAGGGTGCTGCCAGCCCGGCGCCCAGCAGACGTGGCTCCTTTGGCGGGGGGTACAGTGGGGAATGGCGCCGGGGGCTCTGCTCAGCGTACGCGCTCCTCTCTGCTTGCTTCTGTTGTGCCACTGGAATCCAGGCTACAGAACTTTCTAGCAAACTTTTTAGAATATGGAATGCAAGCAATGTTTTATGAGTATTAGTCACACAGGTACTGAAGGAAGAACATAAAAAAGGAGGCAGACACGAGGCGGTATGAAAGCATACAGCTATGCTGCAGTCAGCGAGTGCGTTACAGGCGGTAAAGGAGCACATGCTGCTCTTTATGCGGCTCTGGCCGGTGCTGCTGCTTGTACCCAGGCAAGTTTAAAGTTTAGCTTCACATCTCTGTGTTACAGTCACCTGCTCTTTGATGCACCCTGAGAGCTTGAGTCAAGTCCTGCAGACTACAGTGCAAGTTCTCCGACTCTGTGATCCTAGGTTGGATCGCTGGCTGCATGGGTATGGGAAAACAGCCGAGAGGGGAGGGCACGGGGGCCACACTGGCCCCGTCACTGCTGACTTATGGGGGCTGGACCCTGCACCAGTCTCAGCCTGCAGAACCACACTGCTGGGAGCCGGGCTGCGCCTTCCCAGCCCTGAGGTGGGCACAACCAGGAGCCACAGCCCGCTCCTGCACCCAGCCATGCCGGGGCAACCCCTGCACACGCACAGAGAGGGGCCGGTTCCAGCCCTCACGTGGCCACGGGATCCTAGGAAAGCTTCTTACCTACTGCACAGAATGGTTAATGGCAAGTCTGTTCCTTCAGTCATTGTTTCTGGTGTAGATGTAACTTTACAGTGTGTCCGTATGACAGCTTTTGATACTTTTAATACTTTTTTATAATTAAACTTAGCATCAAGTTCCCATGTTTTAGTTATCATTTTAGTAATTTTGGGCATTAGAAGGTGTGAGAGTATTGCATTGGGATGTGAGAATGCTTTTCATCTCCAAGCCAGCCTTCTAGGCTGCCTCTTAACCTTCACGTTGCTTGTATGTTCTCAGGGGTTCTCCTCCTGGGCTGGTACATGTCCAGCTCTGCTGAAACGATGGGCTGACATCTGCATTGATGTGTTAGCATCGTTACTGAGAGCTCAGATATAAATGATGGTGAAGACCCAGCAGCAGGGACTGGCTCCCCCGGCACGCAGCACAGAGCCCAGCTGTGCTGGCATGGCCGGTGCTGCTGCCCGGTGAGGGGGACTGCCGCCAGCTCCGCTGGTGCCACCCACTTGCAGCAGCAATGAGGACAAAGGAATGATTTGGTAAAATAATTTTCTATAGTCATTACTTTGCTTTGAATATTAAGCGCTGGTCACCGCTTCTAGTAAGGACCATACCTTCAAGCCTGGTTTGCAGTGTCAGGCCTCTATATCCATATAAGAATGTACATAAAGTGATCAATTTGCTAACTTCCTAGGACACCTAGAATGAGGTGTCTAAAGAACTTAATTCTTTGTTGTCTCAATTTGAAGTCATTCTGCTTCTTAAAGTCTTAAAAGGGAAACAGCTGGAAATTTTATGTGGAAACCTTCTTTTAACAAAGTATCATCACTGACAATTAAAGACCAAGATAAGGGTGTCAAAGCCCAAGCAACTGAGGTAGTAAAATCTGTTCAGAAAGGAATGTAACCTATGCATCTGTATCTTAAACAATTTTTGACAATTCCATTGCATGTTGAAGCAGGTACTAAAATGATTTTCATATATACCTAAGCATATGGTGCTATATAGAGATGTAGACAAAATTATTTTCAAATACATGTATATATCTATTGTTATGGGGATAAAAAACCTGAACTCTTCAAATTTTGGATCGAACTGGTTGGGAAATTAGTGCTTAACGTGCTTAAAAGGCACTATTTGCCGCTTACATATTTGTAAAAAAGTAAAGAGGACATAAAGATGGAAGACACGAAATAAATAAAAAGTCCATTGTGGAAATGGAAAATAATCAGAAAAAAGTTGATTACTTCATTTTACAACTGACAGTTCAGTGAAGTTTCTGTTTTAATATTATGTGCAAGCCAAACTGCCAGGTTTTATTTATCATCTGATATAACTCTAGCTCTAGTCCAGGATACTGGAAAACCTCTCTTGTAGAGTTTTACCTCTTTAACCTCAAATGAAAACTGGCATTCCATCTGGATAGTGTCCAATGTGTCACATTTTGGTAGTCATCAACCAGCTCGCCTTATAAATCAAGAGCACTGATTAAATAATCAAGATTTTTGAAATGCCTTGAGGGAGCTGTACGTTTTTTGCATCAGTGATTAGTATTCAGTGGTAATACTGAAATCTATTTGAGCTGCAGATATAAAGCTGCATTTTGCATACTAGGCGTAATCAGAGAGATTATATTCAGAAAGTGTGCTTCCCCTAAGACAGCAGAAGGTTATGACTTTTGCCATGGCTCCATTGTTAGTTTAAGTGAGCTTTGTCCTTGCTGTTGTACAGACCTTCATTCACCAGAATAAAATCTTTTCTGCAGCTGTGTACTGGGAAAATGAAAACTCTAGGTAATAACTTTCATAGGGCAGCTGGTTAAATAAAACTCTAGCCCCTTGAATGGAAAGCAATTTTAATTAAAGATCTTTTCAGTTATTAAAACTTAGCTTATATTGTATCATTTCTTTTGTTGTTACAAGTAAGCATTTTGTCACTTAAATCATTCCCCTGAAACACATATTACTGGCAACAAGGGGGACTGGAGTTTACAAAAGAGACAATAGTTACTGGTTGCAAGAGAGACTGGCTATGAAATAAGTTATTTTTCATAACAAAAAATAGAACCTAAGCCCTAAATCCAGTAATGAACTCAAAGGAGTATAGGAATATAAATCGAAAAATACTTTCCTGAAAACCCGTGCTCAGACTGTGCAAAACTTTGCAGGTTGTGTCCGTAGTTTTACTCCCCTCTTTCTTTCCAATGTGCTGGTCCTGTGTCTCTGGATACCCGCTGGGCGCTGAGTGATGGCAGCAAACTGCACAAAATGTAGCAGTGACCGAGTGCCAAGCTGCCCACAGCCTCGGAGTTCAGGTGCATTCCCCACAGTCCTGCTGCCAGCTATGAGGTTTTCCTGGGCAACACTGAGCACTGGGAGACTCTTCCTCCTTGTACACTCATCTTCCTAGCTCCCAGACTGACAAGTTTTGGCTAAACTAAAATGTATTGTGTTACCCTTTAGGTAGGCTGGAGAGGGTATCTTGGAGAGTGCTACATTTCCCCAGGTTTGAGACCCCTGCTTTTGTCTGGATAGCATGCCCTGCTGTTAAGCAATTATATTTAAATTACCCTTACCTCATAAACTTACAAAATAAAAAAATATCCTTGCAACTGTCAAAAGAATGTTTGAGCCTTGCTGTGGAGCCTTGCTGTACATCAATCCATATATTGTATAACCTTGCAGTGTAATGTGTAATCACACCTAATACAGTCTGCATAAGTGGGCTTAATGCATGCTCATCACTGGCCTGGAGGTGATTAGGGATGATGATGTATAATCACTTGGAAGGGGGAAAGGAATGATGATTTGGGGTTGATCTGTCTGACTCCCTAGCCCTGTCCTTGATGGATACTCTGACAGCCTTCCCTATGCATTCACAGCCCACTGGAAGGCAACAGTACTAGTACCAGTGCTCACCCTGCTACCAGCAAACCTCCAGAACTGAAAAAAGGCGAGGTTTTTGCCTCACTGCACCAGTTAGCCCTCGAGAGATACTAACTTTTCCTTCAGACTTTGCTTGTACCCTTAGACCAGGGGTCCTCAAACTTGTTAACCAGGGGGCTGGCGCGCGGATGAAGTGGCAGGCAGTGATCTGCGGCTGCTTGGTTCCCCCCCAACCCCCGGGGTGGGGGTGGGGTGGGGTGTGTCTGTAAATACCGGGGATTGAGGACCCTGGGGGGCCGTATCCGGCCCACGGGCCATAGTTTGAGCACCCCTGCAGGCTTAGATTATCGTGACTATGACAATACCATTGCTTTATCTGCTAGAAAAGAGGGCGATGGGGGTCCTGAATTCACAGTCACTTTTAACGCTGGATTTCCCTCTCACACTCCAGCTGCAGTTCTGTTTTCAGCTTTCACACCTCTGCCCGGTTTCTGTATTTTTTGTTTAATGGTTATGGGATAAAATGCATTCTATGAGGACAGGGGTCTGTACAGTAAGGACAGCTGGACAGAATCGAGCAAAGCCCCATCTTTGTGCACACAGCTGGAATTCCTTACAGCCAGGAGAGGCTGGTGGGAGCGGGCTGCGGCCAGTGCCGGCACCGCAGCTGTGGGCAGGGGGGGCTGAGGGAGGGCTGAGTGACTTAGGCAGGAGCATGATAAATGCACTCCTGGCCGTGCCTGGCCCAGGTGTAACCTCCGCCTTCCTGCCTAGTGAAACCCTTCCCAGTCAGGCGGGTACATATTCTACTGAATCCAGCCTGAAGGCAGGAAAGCACCATCGCGCACCCTTCCCTAGGTGTGAGTCTCAATTAAAGTCTGTGAAATATTTTCCAATTCCTGGATAAAAGAAACTGCATAAAGGTGTTGTTGCTGCATTGTTTTGATAGGTATAAACACATAAAAATATTGATAGAGACACACGTACACAGTACTGGCTAAACCCAGAAAAAGGCTTAAGACAAAAGTGTCATTCTTAATAGCCATTCCTTCTTGTCCCATCCTGGGGGTGACATTGCCTAATAATCCCAGCTGTGGTCAAATCATATAGTCTTTAAGATCCAGTATCTATAGTGCTTAAGCAGAACTTGACACTGGGTTAAAAAAAAAAAAATATTAGGATGTAAATATTCTGTAATTTTAAGCATAGACTGTTTCTTTCTAGGTCAGATTTATCGCTAATTCCACTGACATTTAATGTGCTAGAGTATGTGGAATGTGATCTCTGCATGTTCCAGCTGAATGCTTCTTCATTTCATACAGTAAATTGGAGATTAAAGATGTTTGACCCTATCATACCGTACTTGTTTTGGTGTTTGAGGAATATACTGTCCTTCACTTGCTATGTTAGTGAGTTATCTGTTATTGATGTAGGCTTTGCTTGTCAACTTTTAAAGGCAGCTATATCTTACTTCCCATTTCTCCCTGATATTTAATAATAAATAGCATACCTTGTGAGAGGTTCAGGTGCTTACTTTTTAAGTTCACTGTTATTCAGGGCTGGCAACTTCTAAGCTACTGCAATTACCAATTTCCTCTTAATCAGTACAGTATCTTCTAGTACAGCTTAATCTTCCTCGTCTTTATTTTCATGAAAATAATACTATAAAATAATTTGTCATTGACCCTCGTTTCATAGTATTGCAAGTCCCTTTCCTTTAATTAATTTCATCCTGATTCATACTGTTGGCATCAAGAAAAGGGTTGGGACTATTAGCTCTCGAGGTAAGTATTTCTTTTAAATATTTTTGGGGCAGATCTCTACAGACTTGTCATTTTCCTGCCCTGCAATGCCACTTTTCTATGTAGTGGTTCCTTTCCAGCTCCTGTTGGTCCAGTAGATCTACCGTCTCCTTCATAGGTTTGCTGCTTGGTGGCCTGGAAGCATTTCCTACTAGTTTTATGGCTGTGACTAATTGCTTTTCAAGTGTTCGCTCAGGCATCCAAATTTCAGTCTTCTATTTCACCTGAAATATAAGCACTTCTAGTTGGCTTTATTTGAGTCTCTTTATTAAAGACTAAATTTTTGCTTTGCCTTAAACTGTGATATTTTCATTCTTTAGATTTAACAGCTGGAGTTACATCTCGGCATATATAGAGAGGTACAGTACATGGGCAGAGAGCAGTCTTAGCAAAAGAAGGAAAGTTTTGTGGTTTGGTACACAAAAATCAACTTTAGAGATTTAAGGGCTCGTTTGCAGTGTACAATACATTATTAGCTGATCTTCTCAGAAAAATTCCCAGCTGGGTTTGTGAATATTTTGGCAGGAGCAAGCAGAGAATACTGAGCAGAGCCCATTGATGTGGGTATTTTGATCCATGTGCCTCTTAGCTTAATACAGAACATTACTCTGCTGAAAAATTAGAAAATTTCAAGGAAAATAGATACTTATGAATGGATGATTTGCCATGTTTCATCCTCTCCACAGCCAGCATGTTTACTATTCTGTTACTCAGAGAGTACAAAAAGTTCTCTGTGTTCTTCTACTCAGTTATGAACCTGAAATCTCATTCCCTTCATTTAGTGGTGTTTGTACGTAGAAACTTCTGACTCCACTTAATTTTTTTGGCCTATAAGTTCTCATCATTCTTTTGCATTATGCTCTAGTTTATGTATTATTTTGAATAAACATTTCCCAGACTTGATCCTTGCGGTATCTGGAGCACTTTGCCCAGTTCTGGGCTCCCCAGTACAAAAGAGATCTGGAGCTACTGGAGAGAGCCAGGAAAGGCCACTGAGATGATGAAGGGACCACAACATCTGAGGGAAGGCTGAGGGAGCTGGGACTGTTCTGCCTGTTCAGCCTAGAGAAGAGAATGCTCAGCGGGGATCTCCTAAGTGTGTATGAACACCTGAAGGGAGGCTGTAAAGGCAGTGAGGCCAGGCTCTTTTCAGGGGCACTCAATGACAGGACCAGAGGCAATGGGCATGAACTGAAACATGGGAGGCTCTGTCAGAACATCAGGAAATGCTTTCCTGTGAGGGTGACTGAGTGCTGGAGCAGGTGCCTCCGGGAAGTTGTGGAGTCTCCATTCCTGGAGATATTCAAAAGCTGTCTGGGCATGGTCCTGGGCAACCAGCTGTAGGTGGCCCTGCTTTAGCAGGGGGGTTGGACAAGATGACCTCCAGAGGTCCCTGCCAACCTCAGCTGTTCTGTGATTCCATGTGATTGTGTATAATCATGGTTGAATTCACCAGACATGGACAAATGTAATAAAACAAGTTGATGCCACTTTTACGTGAACATGCATGACTATATTAGAGCACCTGCAATTCACAGTAACATATGGCCATGCTGCAGCAGTTAATTTAATAAAATACCAGTTCCTAAAATATCATTTTCTAAAATGAACTTAAGAGATGTGGCATATTGTAACTAAAAGCACATGAAAGCCTTTCACAATGATATCATAAATATTTCTTGTTACAGGAAAACCACTATTTTTTGCTAATACTAGCGATAGCAGAAGCAGGAGGCAGTAACAAATAGGATTTGAAAGAGATGAAAAGGAAAACAACAGAAGTAAGCGGTCTGTGGTTTTTGGCTGTTCTGCCTATTGGTGGTTACGTGTAAAGAATTATCTAAGAAATAATATATTCAGCAAATGACACAACTAATTGAATTATACAAGGATAAAGTGCTCAGTTTCATCAAGGGTTGAACTCCATGCCCACTGAATGGAATTGCCAGACTGTCATGGGCTTTAGATCAAAGCTCAAATAAAACAGTTTGATTAGTGCTGTTTGACCAGTATAACAGCAAGTCCATGTGAACTTAGTCTCACGCTGTGTTTATAGAATATTCAAACTGATTATAACATGATGACCAACATGCTGTATGCCTTCAGACTAATAAACACAGTGTATGCCAGTTTTAATTAACGAAAACACCCTCTTGTACTTATTTCAAATATTGGTGGATGTTTGGATCTCCTTTTTTAGTTCACAGGATACTCATTTTTATCACTTTGCAAACTGATGTTCTCCATGATAACCTGACCAGGCAAATTGTAAGTGTGATGCAATGGGAAGCTTCTTGGCATAAATGTCGCTGCTCAGGACATGGACAATTCCCAGCAATTCAGTCTCCTGGAAGAACTAGGAGAAAATTCCGCAGGTTATATCCAGATAGTATACCGGCCACACATCTGTAACCGAAACCCGTATGGGGGAAAAAAATACCCAAACAACTGATAATGTTTATAAAAAGATTGCAGTGATAGAAGACTAAACTTTATCAGTGTGCTCCAGACCGGCTAGTCACTTCTCTGGCAACGCTGCCATAAAGTGGTTTAACGTGTTTCTCTCTCTGAGAATCATTCCTGTAATAAACCACCATACCATTTTGTGCATTTGTGCTCACTTAGCGGAGTTGTTTCTCCACATAGAAAGGAGGGATATCTCACCTCACTTTCAGAACAACTGCACTCCAGCTGGCAAACACTGCTCTAGCTGAACAATTCTGACAAGTATTTATAATAAGCTATTGCAGCTGCTCCAACTCATTCTTTGCTTTTGTATATCAGATTTTGCATTTAGCATTTTCTTTTATGATTTCATCTGTTACACTAGCTAGATTCCTCACAGATTCACTCCAAATAGCAACAACAAATTATACCACCATTAAGGGAATTGTATTATGTTTCTACTAATAATGGAATATTTTTCCACAATTTAGGCCACATAAAGGGGAATAAACAGATACTCTGCTATTCCTTGGTGGCCTTGTTTCTTCTCTATAGGAGGCAGCAAGTCTTTCATTTCAGCACGCTGTCCTCAAAGTTCGTGCCATTTGGAGGCTAAGCTGTGGATGACAAACTGCAAAGCTGACAGGAAAACATGCGAGGTTGATACATAAAACAAGCTACGCTGCTCGTGCTGTGACTGTCATCACTGCTTTCAGGAAAATAAATAATACTGCCTCGGTCTGTGCAACCCTCCTTTAGAGTTTCTTCAGCTTACATGTGGGGAATACTGCAAATTTCTTTTGGATAAATTTGGAGTCTAAGAACTGCAGTTTTCTAAAACAAATCCAGAAAAAAAATTCCAAACAAATTCATAAAAGAAAAAAGCCTGTATAACTTGTTCCCAAGTTGAGCAAAGCTAACAGGAAAGTGATGGTCCCTTTCATGAACTGTGAAAAATGCTGTAGATATTTCTCTGGCTTAACAACCAAATGAAAACATTCTCTATTCACCACTTGCTCTGCAAATTTTGCTGCAAGCACCAACAGCTTTACACCAAGAAGACCCAAAGGAATTTCCCATCAAAGCAGAAGCCTGCACCACATGAGCAGGTGAAAATGTGATGGAGAAAGGTGTGATGTCTCTGTGTTTGCTATAAGCTTAACCCATGCCAGCCTTCATCTAATATACAATATTTTGCTTTAATCCCAGACGCCACTGGATTTAGTAGTTGAACATTATTCTTGTAAGAAAGTTACTATTTGGCATTCATGTACATAATGATATGCTAAT
Source organism: Falco naumanni (assembly GCF_017639655.2). Lineage (NCBI taxonomy): Eukaryota > Metazoa > Chordata > Aves > Falconiformes > Falconidae > Falco > Falco naumanni. Next base: position 15,947,416 of record NC_054061.1, read on the forward strand.
ATATACTTTAAAAAAAATGAGAATTCATCTTGTCTGTTAACATGCTGCAAAACGTACATGTAATAGAAAGGGCTATTTAAAACATCTTTATTTCATTATCTCATTTATTATGTTGTAGGTTAGCAACTAATTGGTATAGATATTTGAAGTTGCACATCGAGAGAAACTAAATTACTGTGCTATAATATAATTAATCATAGAAAACTTTTGTTCAGCAGCTAATCTTCTATTAGCTACTTCTTTGCTTCTTGTTGATACTCCAAACTTTGATTAAGATTTTTGGTGTTTTATTTAACATCATAGATTATTTGATATGAAGTGTCTACCTTCTCTGGAATAACGTTCCCAGAAAGATTTGGAATGAAAATCCTCCTGGCACTAGACTGCAACAAGAAATAGCGTATATAAACCACCAAGCGTCAGTGTATGCCAGCAGTCCATCGGTGAAGAACACCTTGGGGTATCGGGCATTCTTCTCATTTATGCCCTTCCCCCTAGTTACTCTCCTGTGCTTTCAGATGTTCGGACTATCAAGTATACAGCCACAGCTGAAAGTGGTGGAAGAAAGTAGAAATCCAAACCAAGACCGAGATTCTTGCTAGACCCTTTAGAAACCTACAGCAGAGAGACTGCAAGGGCAGAGCTCGGGGGCGTTTTGTGGGTCTCCCTGAACAATCCTCATGTACATGAGAGTGTGGGATAGGCTCTGCACACTGTATCTGATTTAATGATTTAAACACTTCATTTTCCTTTACTCCTACAGTTAGTGCGTGGTTCAGCACTACCTCCTGTCCTTTCATTTACCTGGACAAATTATCTCTGAGAAGCAGAAATATCTGATAAGATTTCAGAAGGGAAAATAAATTATCCTGTAATAAATTTCACCAGAATTATCCTGTTGTTATGATTTTCTCAGGTGAAAAAGTGACAGGATACACAGGTCTATGTTATTTCACCAGCATAATGTATCCTTGAAAAAAAATAAAGCCCCTTTCAAGAAGCACTTGCACACACTTTAGTGTGTGCCTGTATTCTGGCTCAGATCATTTCAGCAGTCTTGCTTTTGATAACAGGAATGCAGGAAGCTCTAAGAAACTTTGCATTTACAGGCACTGCTTTCTAGAATCTTCCTCACTGCAGCCCCTCTACCGCAAAGAGATCATGTTGTTTCCTTCTCGTTACGGTTACGGGTTGTGTCGGTCAGTGTTCGCTTTACACACTCTCTGACATGACTAGAGATTTATCCCACATCTGTACCCAGGTCTGTATTTCTGAAATGGTTTTAAGGAAGATCCGCTCATAAATTCCTTTGGAACTATGTGTCAAACATACTCAGTGAGCTATAGACCGTCCTGGTGTGGAAGATGGGACAATACCTTTCATTAGGCAAATTAGCATCGTTAGCTTTTGGTGGTTCAGGATCTGAAAAAGACTTGAATGCCCACGTGCTTGTCAACTTTTTCAAATGTTTGCTGGTCTAAGTGAAAATACTATTTCAGAAACAGGCCTTACCTTGCCTACTTTCATCGCCATTATAATTATAAAGAGGTATCAAATTATGAAACTAAATACGTAAATGCTTGACCTGTATTTTTTTTAATAGGATTTTATCTAGTCAAATGGTTACCAATTGCAATACTTGACATATGAATAAAATATCTGAGCAATCCTTTAGAAATGGCAGCTAAACAGGATGACAAGCTATTGCCCCGTCATTTAGGAAATGCTGTTTAGTCCATTTACTAAATGTTAGGGTAGTTAAAAAGTGAATTGGTTTTACTGGCATATGGCATTACTCAGGATACACCAACAGACAATAATTAGTTTTAAAATAGTACCTTTTGTTGGGGTAACATAGTGGTAAACATTTTAAAATTCCTAGGTTTTCTTTTATTTCACTCTGTGTATGTGTGTGTGAGTCTTTCTGTGTAATTTGACACAAATGTCACCTATATTCACACGCTAACTGTGCATTTATGTCAGACAGTTATTTGCAGTTCAGGCTTTAGTGGCCATTTATATAGTTTTACTTATCATGTCAGCCAGCTTTGACACTATCATATGACTCCAATTTGCTTTAAATAGTGAATAGCAAATAGGCAAGGACTTAAGCAAAGCAAATACTGTTTTAAGAATAACAAACCATAAACTTACACAGGAGCACTAATGTATGTATAGCAAATGCTTTAACCAAATCCACTTTATGGGGTGTTTGCAAATAGGAGGGATAAAAAGGTATAAGACAGATTGTCTGCTAAAATAGTATTTACAGCTCAAATAATCATATTAATACCATTGAATGTGGAATTTTGTTACAGGAGATAAAAAATATTTAGAAAGCATAAGCAGTTTTCCTTATTTTATTTGGTAAGTGGATAATATGTTTTCTGGTATGTCTGAAGGGTTTTTTTTTCCCCCAGATACCATTATACTCGGATTAATTACAGTAAGAAGTAGGAAATGTTATACAGATTACAATTGTGTACTGGTGAACAGCTTCAGGTATCTTTCAGGATTTTATTTTGAAAATATAAAAAAATTTGATAATAAGGAAAAGCTGTTAAAACTCAACACCCAAAACATTTGTAAAAGCAGTATGATATACATTGTCTAAATGCAAGACTTTCCCTTCTATATATTCTGATAGATTTTTAATTACATTTTGTTCTTATCCAAAATTAAGGTTTGATTTTACAAGTTTCTGATGGTGTTCTTTAGGCACCAGTTTTATATATGTACATATAAAATGAAATGCAGAAACATAGAACACTAAGCTCTATTGGGCTATAATACTTTATGGTTAGTGCTGTGTGGTATTTATATAGTAATTTACTACTATTCTTATTTTCTTAATGATGCTTGAAAACAAAAAGCTGCATCATTGTATGAAATACAAAACAAATGTACATTTTACAGATTCAGGAGTCAGAATCAGGAAAGTGTGAGCTCTGAATTGTGGTTACACGGTATTACACTGCTTGATTTCTTTGTGTTTGATTTGCATGGAGATCATCTGTAAATTGTTATGAGTCAACACATTAATGGACTTTTTCTTATTAAAATTCCCAGTGATCCCACCAATCCATCTCTAGTGAGAGCAATGATGCAAACATTAACACATAGAAGAGTGCCAGTACTTGGTGCAAGTCTCTGGAAAAAACATTTTTTTGGACGTTGCAGTGACAGCACCTGGGACTTTTCTGTTCCAGCTCTCTCTGCTGGTACAGCAAAGCTGCTCTGATAATGATGTGGGAAACAGTAAACAAAAAAACGCATTTTATGCTTTCCCTTTAAGAAAATAAGAAGCCTGTTCTCCTTAGGCCTTGATCTCACCATGAAATTAAAAATGTGCAAGTCACAATTCTACTTAAAGACATTTTTACTGACATCATTCATGGACGACTACCATGAATAATCATGCACAGGTATTATTACTGTGTATGGTCTCTTATAAATAAATCAATAGTAGTACATGAATTACAGACTTCCAGCAGGAGTAGGGTTTCACAGAATCACAGGCCTTAAGGCCAAAGGGGATCATTAGATTGTGTAACCTGACCTTCTCTATAGCATATCGTGTAATTTCATCCATTTACTCTGCACTGAGTCCAATAACTTGTGTTTGACTAAAACGTCTCTTCTGTATTTGCCTTTATATTGAGTTTCTTAGCCAAAAATCCATTACCATTTTTGTCAGGTCTACCATCACCTAAAAGAACTTTTGAGGATTTCTTATAGTATATTAGAAACCTGTCGCTGGGAAGGTGGTGCTAAGTTCCTTTAAATGGCAGCGATTATCCTAGAGTCTATGGTTTTGCATGATCAGTAGTGTTTGTGTTGGGCTTTGGGATTCTTTTGAGTGAAATATGCATCAAAAATACAGTACTGCCTGCCCTATTTTCTTATTTATTGGGGTTTTTTGTTAGGAAGTTTTAACAGTTTTTTAAGAAACTGGTTACGTTAATAAAAACTCAATGTTTCTGCCATTTTTGAAAGAAATATATGCTTAAAAGGCATTCTACCACCATCCAGATTGTTCCTTTCAATCTCTTCTTATCCTATATAATTCATAATGTCTGACGTGTTCCTGCTGGCACTGTAGCGTGGATGATTAGAGAAAGATTTTTAAACAGGAAAGTGAGGTTTGGGAAAAACTTCTATTTGAACAGTGTGGCTGTTGCTCCCAAGGTGGACATTGCCAGCATTCTTCAGCCTCCCAGATGTAAAGGGGCATGCCGAAAGAACGGGATTGTATTTAAACCATCCATCAACTCTAGGCTGTTTGGGATTTGTGTTCCCAGAATCTATTGTCTCTTTGTAGGCAATTATTTTTTTAATAGCTATTGCAAGACATAGCTTCACTTTACAGCAAGGATTATTCTTTGGTTTGTTCAAGGGAATTTTTAGGCTAAACACAAATTGTTTTGGATCATTAATATATAAAACTACTTTAAAGCATTTCTGTAAATTTGATTCCTGTAACATGTTCCTTAAGGTATTCCTTACCTTCCTTGTAAAAAAAACCCAAAAAAACCAACGACACAAAACAAACAAAAAAAAAAAAAACCAACCACCACCCCCCCCAAAAAAAAAAACCAAAACCCAAAGGAATTTAAAAAATCCCTCACAACAACAACAAAAAAATAATCAGCAAAGAGCAGATACTCCTCCTGTAGATCTCCTTGTAAGTGAAGAGAGGAGGCTTTATCTTGCAGGATATCTTAGTGCTTTAAGAGGACGCCCTGTAAAGGGGATGAAAACTTAAAAATACAGCTGAATCATTTACATTAGGAGCCTGATTCTCTTCCTCACAGTATAGCTTATGTTCCTATAGATACTGAAGTTCAAGCCTGATGGTGTGACTGCCGGTGTGGAGGCTGTTTCTGAATGCACTCTGATCGTACCCGCACCCGCTTGTATGAGAGACACTGAAAGGACCACATCAAGTCCGTGAATTACTTTTGCTAAATTCTTTATGCCTTGCTTCAACAGTCAGATGATATTTTCAACAGCAACATGGAAAACAATGGTAAGTTCACACACAAGCTGTGGAGAGCTTTATCTTCATGGGTTAGCATACAAGTTTTAAGAATCTTGTAAAATTAATTGGAGGGGAACGAATGGTTCCTGAACACTTCTCATGCCTACCATTGCTTCTAAGATTTTATTGTGTTACTTATTTAAAGGTGATCATACCTTTTTGGCAAACCTAGTGCTTTCAGGTATTTTTAATAAATTCACAGTACAAAGTATCTGAAGTACAGAGATTTTATAATGAGCAGCAAAAATGAGAGATATTTTAGTAGGCTGTGTAACTACCACTTGACGATTACTTTCAATTGGTGAAATAACAAATTGCTCGTTTATCTCTTTAAGCTTTTGGCCTAGTAACTGCACTGTTTTTCATGAAACATCTCCTTTGGATGTAGCTAGAGGCTTTGTCAGTGGTTTTATTCACAAACTTATAAATTGCTCTCTGGTATTACTTCATAGCATCACAGAATCATAGAATAGTTCGGGTTGGAAGGGACCTTTGAATGTCATCTATTCCAACCCTCCTGCAATGAGCAGGGACATCTGCAACTAGTCAGACTAGTTAGTAGGTAATATGCTTTTCTGTGTACTTATGAGTGTCTAGTAGCATGCTGCTGATTTTTTACAGCTTTTTGTTTGACTTTTCAAACAAACTAATCTTTTTCAACCAACTCCTAAGCACCACTTCACACGGAAACACTTGCATTGTTATGAATTACAGAGTAGTGTTAGTCCTGCCTGTTCCCTCTCCTCCTCCTCCCCCTCTCCTCCTCCTCCCTCCCCAGTCTTTGCCATGTACAAACAAACGATTCTATTAAAAAAAAAAAAAAAAAAGAAAGAAAGAAAAAAAATGTCTGGACCATATCTCAATGTATTAATACTACTTGTTATGTATTATCATCTTACCACACAGTGATGCCGTTTCCATACAGATTTCTTTCTTGATGTTATACACCCCATCCAGGATGCAGGGTTTAACATTTATTCTCTTCTACTATATAACTGAAGAGCATATAAATATATATATACAATCTGGTATCCCTGAAGGCAGTGGTGTCCAACAATCTGAGAAATTCAACCAATTGATATTCCTTAGCTTTTTTTAAATGTATCACAGTGAAGTTAGAGAAATACTGAGTTACTTTTTCAAATTATTTTTCACCCCTCAGACTGTTCCAATATTTAAACAGAATTCTGTATATTTTCTAGCTTTTAAATGAGACCATTGTTATTCATAACTATTTAATATGAAAAACTGTCCTCTTGAATTGGTTCTAATATAAAAAGGTGTACATGTACACTGATCTCTTTTCTTTGGGCAAAACAGAAATTATCTTATAAATCATATCCAATTGTTATGGTTCTCGACTTTGAAAAAGTTAGCCTGTATAGAAAACTAGGCTTCATACAACTGCCTCTATACAGATTTTCCTGACAGGGAAACCGTAGCTGACGCAGTCAGAAAAGGTTTTGATAGACCCGAGAAGAATGGATTTTTATCTGCAAAAGAGGACTAGAAACCTATAAAAAAATAATCCTTGAAGACATTATTTTAGTCAGGCAAAAGATTTTTCTCTCTTTCTTTATGCAGTCAATCTATAGGAGTGCTGTAGAAGTTCTGTGCAGAGAGGGAGTATAAACAAAATTCAGGTGTCCTACCACTAAAGCACTGGCATCTGGTTTGTAGTCAAGTGTTGCAGACCAATTTAATTTCAATTATTTATTTATTTATTTATTTATTTACCAGTCCTTTGAGAGTGCCCTAGGATTTCCTTGTAGAAGGGCTTATTCTGAGGGAAGTAATGCGTTCATTTGTAATCCATGTAGACATTAGTCTGCTAATTCTCTCTCATTAGAGGGGAAATATTAGTACGAGACTAAAGGCAGAGCCAAAAAACCGATGAAACCACGTCATCAACTCTTTCACTTAGAAAGAATAAAAAGAACAGAAAGAATATATAGCTAGATATTTTGTTAATATTTATTAAGGACTCAAGCTACCTTTTACATTTTTACCAAAGTAACGACTGAGTACACATTTCTGGTTTAATGACTGTAAGAGTGACTGTTAAACATTTTTTTAGCTACTCCTTTTTTTGTGGATTTTTAAAAATAGAAATAGGTTTGCTGTTTTGTCAGCGTCCATCACTTCTGATTGGTTATTCCTTGCATGGCCAGATTCAGCCCTTGGGTAAGCGATATGGATTCTTCCAAATGAGGAGATTGCTCACTGATTTGTAGCTGCTGTGAGCTACACTGACCTGTTTCCAGCTGCATGTGATGTTTTAGCAGGAGATTAAAAATCTTATTGGACAGGAATACAGACAGACTGAATCATAAGAAAAATTCTATTACCAGATAAATGTTTTTAGTAATGAGAGAGCAGAATACAGTCATGCTGGATGCTTAATCTGAGTGCCAGCCACTCTCAGATCACAATACATTTATATCGTTTTCCATTTCCAAACAATGAGCAATCAGACATTAGCTAATTAAAATGCCTTCAGTGGTGAAAGAAAATATAAAAATACATGAAATTATCAACTAAAAAAAACCAAGTGACTAATTTGTCGGCTTCACCATCACTTTACAAGTAGCAGGAGCCAAGTTATCCCTACACTGCATATCAATCAATTTTACTTTTTACAGCTGATAAGATATTCTCTAATTAAATTATGTTTTAATTGCCTTTGACTTTTAATGCAAGGAAAATGGCAATATGCCCTCCATTAAAATACTCCCTACTCATTTCTGTATACTGTGGTTGTCATTATGCAGTTAGCTGTTGTTCCACAGTGGGACTGAGACTCCACATTTTCTCCTTAAACAAGGACCCTAAAATAAATGTGAGGTTATTTTACATATCCTAGTATAATTCTTCTAATCGTTGGCAATATTGAGTAATGCCCACTTATACTCAGTTGTCGTTCTCAGAGTTATTCAAATAGCATCTTCAGAAACATTTGATTCCATGTGTGACTGCGTTTACAATTAGAATGCTGGTCCTGGAAAACACAACCTCCCTATTTTTCACACTGAGTTACTTACTAATTATCTTTCAAAACATTTGTTTTTTATAAGACTTTCATGAAGCCCGGAGACAGAAGTTGTATTCCTGCTTTATTACATTAGAATTATAGTTACTTATAGTACAAAAACGTGCATCAGTAAGAATGTGCCTGAATGGGGACTGTAGATCCACTTCAGCCTCTCAGCACTGCTGTGGTTGTGCACACGATGGCAAGCATGCAAGGGCTGTACCAATTAATAGACCAGATCCACGATGTAAAATTTAAAGAGGACTCTTTTCCAAGTATCTCTTTGGCATCTGTAAAGCAAAGGGTTGGAAAGAAGCAGGTAATTTCCTGACAGTTCCTATTCAGTTCAGAAAATACAAGGAGCGCTTTGGGGGCTGGTACTTTGGATGATTCAGACCGTACTTCATCTTAATTCAGCTCAGAATTAAAGAAAGGCAAGCAAGCTATAAACAGACACTGCTGCGAGATATGAAAGCAAACCCAGAAAAAAAAAGAAAAATTAAAAAAAAAAAAAACAAAAACAAAAACAAAAAAAAAGAGACAGCTTCTTTCTCTGGGCTTTGAGATAACCAGACTGGAGGAAAAACTGAAGTACAGCCATACTGCACTTAGCTTACTGTCTGACCCAAAATTTAAATTCTACACCAGCTGCAAAGAAAACATCACCTCAAGGTTGCACATGAAGGCTTCTGTCCCACTGTCACACAATTACTCGACATTTAGCATTCACTCATTGCCGCATGGACCCAATACTATGTCCCTTCCACCTGGTTTACAAATAAAGGCAGAAGCGCCGCAGCTGTATTTTCCAGCCACCCCTTCAATGAACAGAAGGGATATAGCCAATGCTGGGATACTTGATGTGAGCAGTGGACATTTTAGTCCCCACAAGAGTTCTTAATCTCCCTAGGATCCACAGGAAGAAAATTATTTGATATGAGAACCTTTGATTTTACAAGTTGTATTTAACATTTCAAGGCTCATTTGAATTGGCTCGGCTCGCTGCGCTGCTAAAGCATACAGGACAACTCACCCTGCAGAGAGGGAAACCCACAGATGTGTTTTGAAGCCTAAAGGTATACTGCAAAACATCGTGGAAAAAATGAGCTGCCAAAGAAGATAATGCCCAAAATTTTGCTGGTGCCATTCATTTCAGAAGTCATCTGACAGCACAGGCCTGGTGCATCACAGAACCAGGGGGCAGGTGGATCAGGAGCAAAAACCAGTACTGAGACTTCCATGATGCACTGGGCAACCGCTGAAGACAGAAATTCTGTTGTGACCTGCAAACACCTGTAGAGCATAAGTCAATGAAATTTTGTATTGATGCAAAGACTAGTATATCATCAAATTATACCACGATCCCTTTTCCCTGATGTAAGACATTAAGATGCTAGAAAATGTGAGTTTTCCGTAGAGATACGCAGGCAGTAATGCCTACCTCCTGTGCCTTGGCAATGCACTAATGGCTATTGCAAAACACTTACTGCAAGTGTTCAGCCAGGTTTCTGCCCACAGCAGAAATAAATGAATAAATATGCTTTTACCCAGTTGTGCTACCCATGTTAACATATTGTTTCATAACCTCAGTATAAAATACAAAAAAACCCAACCAAAACTTTTCAAGGGTTATGTATTTCGTGGTACACTGAAGATGGAATCCTAAACAGGAGGTTTTATGCCTTTAGAAAAAAAAAAAAAACAAACCAAAACCAACCCTGTGTCTTTGTACTACTCAAAGTGCTTGCCTTCTAAGTATAGCACTATAAAAAGAGTGCTTTCTGCAAATCTGTCTTTTTAACGAAGGATATATGCTGATAATATTGAACTGATCCTGAGGCTTTACTTAGGTGACATTCTCAGTGACCCAGTGGGACAGATTTGGCCGGGGGGGGCATTTCTGCTAACAGGCCTGGAGGATTAAGCTTGCATTTCATTTCAAAGACCAGCACCGTTTTGACAAGACACTTTTATTTCTATTGGTGGCATTGAAATTATTGCAAAGAAAAGGCATGATATAATGTGCAAATTCTCTTCTCGCGGTTTTTCTTGGAGAGGCCACGTGGGTCAGTGGTCAAAGCATTAAAAAGTCAGAAAATTCAGTGGGAAAAAGATGTATTTTTAGAGGAAATCAAACTGCCTGATGCATAAGCTTATTTCTGTAGAAAGAAGGATTCTTTACCAGTAGGGTGGTACCTCCCCCAGGATGCATAGGAGGATAGTGATACATTACCTAGTTACTGTAGGGGAAGGGCTGGTCTAGGCTCTCAAAAGTCAGTAAAATTGTCTGTGCTAATTCAAATAGATTGTGGGCCATGTCCTAGATTTATAATAATTACATTTAAAGTATTGTGATTAAAAACAAGCCCTAGTTCTTTCAGTACATATAAATACAGTGGGAAGTAACACATACCTTACAAGGTCTTTCACAAATGCTTTTAATGTGCATGTTTTTAATTTTTTTTTTTCTTTTTAATACTAGGCAATACTCTATATCCAGAGGAAGAGGTTGCAATCTACAGGAAGCTGTTAGGTCAAATTTTAAAATTATATAAACCCTAGTATAATTAGGCTGACAAGAAAGATGTAAGTGGTAAGGTAATGAAACTTGCATTTACTGGGTATTCAGAGAATATGCAAAAATCATTTAAATTTACATACTGAGGGGGAGAAAATGTGGTTTAGCAGAGGCAATTAACATGAGAAAGTAAGACAGATGCTGTGCAAATAATTCATAATGAATAATTTCTTTGCTCGATTTTGTGTTTGCAAGTTTTCCAAACAAACTAGTTTTTCTGATGTATATGTTCAAACTGTTTGCTGAATAATATCTATGCATAATTTTTTGTCTGTAATTCATTCATAAGCAGAGCTTTTTGAATATTCAAGCTTTTTTTGAATGGGTATGTAGGTCATACAATACATTTCTCTTTTCCAATTGGAGAAACATAACTTACAGGTTCTGCTATGAATAATCACAATATTTAACAATATTTGCTTCATTATTTTACCAAACATTTCTGCTAGTAAACTCATTTGTTAAAATAATCATGGAAAAAGAGATCCAAACAAAAGCAAATAAATTAGTCTGGCATCCCGTCTTTTGTTTCTCGTTTGAGAAAAATAATTTGTGCTGTCTGTAATTCTGTTTGTCTTCAATTAAAATATAAGAGGAAGTTGAAAATACAAAATCATAGTCTTAACAATACTCAGGTTTCCTATGGCTGTAGCACTTTTAAATGCAGAGTTCCTTGCCCAAATGGGTGTGCTCTGATTTCCTTCGTATGTTCCTGTAGGCTGGTTTTCTGCCAGCTCTGCAGATCCATGAAATGACAAACCAGCGTTTGGTGACCAGGGTTTGCTCCTTGAGCTTGCGGTCGGAGTGATGGGTGTGATGGGCAGCTCACGCCTCCGTTTATTTCACGGCTGAATCTCCGTCCAGTCTGAGGCCGAACATGGCATCGGCTTCTGCTGTAGAGCATAAAGGAGAGACTTTTGTGTAGGAAGATAATGAAGATAAATATACTATTTGTTGGCGGTGAGGGTGATTAATTGCAAGAGGCAAACTTAATTATGCCAGTAGTAACAATTGGTGTCATGGACAGACACCAAGTTTTTTATGGCCCGTTGTTAGAAATGTGTTGAAGTTTGAATACAAATGCATTAATGAATTAGTACAAATTGTGTCTTCTTACATAACAGGCATATATTCTTAATTAAATTTAGGGTCATTTTTATTTGGAACGCTGGGAAAGTCAGTTTTTACTCTTTCTGTAAGTGAAGCAAGTCATCAGACCTGAGAGACTGCAGCATTCTTATGATAAATTGTGTATGATGAACTCAATGATGAGTGAATTCCATTTGCAGAATCTTATTAGCACTATAAAAAATGTATTTGATTTTATATATTTATTTTCATTTTGTACATGTTTTTATATTTAATACATTTATATTTCAAAGGGTTTATTCCAGTTTACTATTTCAATAATGGTAATTAAAAAAAAAAAAAAAGTAATCTTGGTATTAGTAAGCTAAGCTTCACATTCCTAAGGAAAGTAGAAGAAATTTAAGTTTGGTTTTTGAGGTACCTTTCTATCCCATTTATAGACTGGCACTGAGGATCCGACAGTCTCAGCTTGCACTTTTTTTTACTGAGATCAGAAATTAGCCTGGTAGTAGCTTATGACATAAAAAGTACAAAGAAACCCCAACACCTTCCTAACACTAATAGGACAGGAGAATGCAGCGAACATATACATACAGTTTCACAATTTTCAATTCTACAAACACGTATCAGTGTGAAAGTTCTGCCATTCTCGTATTTTACACTGAATAATGTGAGAATACTGAGACAATTATTTCAAATAGCTGATGTATACCTACCCATATGGCTTTGGAAGAGAATGGAAATAACATAGTAAATTGCTTAGTAAGTCCTGGTGTAGTAGTATGTTAACCAGAAATTACAATTTACAAGTTCCCTTGGGTACAAAGAAATGGTGTCTTTAATGAGCACGGCAAACTAAACTATTGTCTGAAAATACAGAAAAATAACAATGAAGTGATATTAAAGCTAGAAGGAAGTTGTACTTCACTGATTTGGCAGATCTTATGTAGCAAATAGGACTTCATGTTTTAAAATAAGACAAATAAAGTAAGAAAACAACAGAAAAGAAAACATCTGTTAAACAAATCTGGTTGAGTATCTGTTCCCATTGTTCCTTGGGTTACTTGCTTTCTCTTACCTTTTCCAGCACTTCAAATTTCAACTTCATAAAACATCTTGCCATAGTAAACAATACAACTATTATGTTTGACATCTTCCTTCCTATTTATGTACAGTTCAGAAGAACATGTTTTGGAACCTAGGTGTTTCGTTAGCGATTGCTGTAATACATTATTTTTGTAATCTTAAACCAGACATTGCAGTTTATACATCCCTGTAAATAGAATTCCTGCTTTAACTTCCCTTTCTTCTATGGCCGCCTTCATCTCTTCTTGCACTGCAGGAGTTCTTACTGGTAGGAGTGATAAATGAACATGTTTCTTTGCATTATACATATTTACAGCAAATAAACTGTGTATACCATATCACTTTATAAATCTATTGCCCAGTGTGGTTATAGCAAATGCATTAAATATTGGGTTTCTCATGGAGTGCTTACTGCAGTTTAACACAACAGATAATGAAAGGAGATCAGGCATGAAAACGTCCTCTTTATCTTGCACCTTTCGTCACACAAAGTAGCTGATAACAGGGAAGTTCATCATCCTTCTTTCATACAATATTCAGGAAATCAGGCACTTAAACCATGACCTTCACAGAGAAAGGATTGTGTCATCTTGTTTAGTCAGTAGCAAAAATGGGGCCCTGATCCTGAATGGACTTGTTGGATTTTCTCAGAAGATAAATAAAGCAAGTGAATACTTTTGTGTGCTTGTATGAAATTTCTTTTCAAGTAAAATATTTTGCATTAAAAGAAAAGAGGGTAGAATAAGGCACAGAGTATAAAAATTTATCATGTAAGATGGAGCTAAATTAAGGTTAAGCAAATCAAAAAGAAAACTGTTTAATAGCTTAAAATAACCGTCAATTACATACCTCTATGATTTCATTATTTTGTTTAAAAAAACTATGCAATAACACAGAATTTATGCTGTTGGAAAAAAAATTACAATCCTTAGAGTTTTATGTTAGTTTATTATTATTTATTATTTCTTATTGTCTTGGTAATTCTCGCATACTAAGGAAATGAAAAAAAAAAAGTATTGTTCTATTATATCTTCTAATGCAAGTGAGCCTATGAAAGTTAAAAGATATTCACTGATTTATCACAGTATTTTTAGGTACCAAATTCAGCTTTTTCCTGGTCTAATTCCAGAGTGGTCTTATTTAAAAGGAACAAATGCTGTTAGTGAAGTTTGCAATGGCATTTATGTAGGGACAAAAGTATATCACTTAGGTGGCAAACTGTCACAAATTGCATACCCTGTTTTATATATGGTACATTTTGTACTTTTTCTTTTTTCTTGTTCTTGTAATTCTTTCCCCAATCATTCTTTGCTTTCTTACATGCACCTTCCAACACATGATTTGTCTGCATCCTTCTACATAGTTACTGCTGAAGCAGACTGCTAACTTAATGTTGCTTTTGAGTCAGACGTTAAATCTTGTACTGACTGAATTAATTTCAGTATTATGCAAAATAGCTACTGTGTCCTTTACGGGCTGCTGGTTTCTTTTTCTCTTCTCCTTCTCTGTGTATTGCACCAGATACATTATTCTACCACTTCTTGTGGCTAAAACAAATTAACTGACCTTTCACCTAGACTAGTGTCTATGTTCTGGAACTGTCTGTGTTGTCATTTACCTAAACTTAGTCTCATTTGCTTTTGTGGAAAGTATGTATCCATGATGTACCTCAAAAAGATACTTCTGATATCAGAAATAAATGTTGATTTTATCCTTAGTTCACTTTGTCAGTGAACTCATTTTTACTAACCAGGATGCTCCCTGACCTCCAATGTTTTTTATCACATTCACCTTGTAGTATTTTCTCCCAGAACAAAAATGCAAAGACATTTCTACACAACTATGTAAAGCGCATACTTTCTCTTCAATGTAATGGCTACAACCTCTCAGTAATTACTGCAGGAAGACAAGTGAAACTGTTCATCCTCTGTGGTGTCAGAGTCATTAAAATGGCTAAGAGAATTAACATTGTAATAGCTTGCAATTACACTCAATAGCAGTCAGTAGCTTGCAAAACCAAACTAAGGACTAGTTAAGAACTGTATCTTCCATTTATGTTACAACAGTAGTAAGAATGCAGATTTCAGTATTCAGGAACTGGAATCTAAAGTGTGTATTAGAAACCAGTATGACCAGTATTAGAAACCAGTATAACTGGATGGACCAAAAGAAAAGAGACCTGGGTCCTGATCCAAGGGAGTAGGAATCACCCTGCTATTCACTCACTCAGTTTAACATTTGTATTAGCCGTTTAGGATTACCAGTAAGCACTCAGCACAGTAACTACAGCAGAAACTGCATCTCACCAACTCTTCCAACAGCCATGCCTGATTTCAACACCCGCAAGGTGTTGTCTCCTGCCAGCTGGACTGTTTGAACACAAAAATTGTTCTCAGAGCCCAGTGAATCCCCCTCTTGATCTACCAGATGAGCAAAGGTTCATCATTTGCTTAGAGATGGCACGAGTCCACTGTAACAATAAGCTGGCAGCCATATTCTTCGGAATGCCTGTGAAATATTTGTGGGCAGTGAAGATACTATAGGAGAAAAGGGGTTTAGGTATGTAAGTCCAGAGTTTTGCTTACGTAGAATACACTGTAGACATGCAACACGACAGACAGGTGATATTCCACTGAATTTTCCATAGGGATGGGAGTTTCTTTAGGAATGCCTGTGCATACCAAATGTGCTCATTTGCAGACAGCAATTTCTTTAAAGAAAAAATGATCCTTCTTTCAGTACAACCATGTTCAGTGTCTATAAAATTCTTCACTTTTTTTTTTTTTTTTTTTTTTTTCACTTTCCACTGAGCTGGTATTACCTACAAAGACTTTCCATCTTTTTTCCTCCTCTTCTTCTTCCAGAACTGCAAAGTTGTTGATGGCTTTGAATTGTTCAGAGACGTTCAAGCATATAGCAAGTAGCTTTCTACCTGCTCGGTGCTTCCATTTGAGCCATTTCAAAGACAGGCTATAATTCTTACAAGGTAGTTGGGCTGGCTGTAGAAGGGAAAATTAAAAGAAAAAATATCACAAAAAAACCACCAACCAAATAATGGCTAAAGGGACTGGAAACTACCTCAAAACACTAGTACAATTTTGACACCTTTGTCTTCTTTTTGTTTGACAAATTACGGACAGGTTCTGGCAATATTTAAGGAGTCCACAAACTCCCTTATTTTAATGTCAGACACGCACCACATTTACTAAATTACCAAAGATGGTAATTCCAGCATATAGAAATTTTGTATCTTACTGCTCCTCCTCTGTTGGTAGCTCACTGCACAATACTTGGATAGTTCTCCCGTACCACTGTGTGATTACTTCCTTGGAACAGATACTCCCATGCGTATTTTTTTATGTTTTCATAATTCAGACTGCTGTTCAAAGGATGTATTTCTTACTATGCAATTGCAGGCATAGGATTAAGAATGAAAATAGGGCATCTAAATCAGGTGCAAATAATGATATTCCAGTATATATAATAAATGTGAGGAATTGTACCAATTAATTAAAATAATCCTCTTTACAACGTGTTAAAGCATTTAAGAGGCATTGTTCAGTAAGATAAGCTCTCTCTTCTTTTGGAAGAGTTGAGTCCTGTGTTGTTATGGTGGATCATTGCATATCACGATTTACAGCTTACAGGGTGGACACAATTATGCCTATCAGCTGGTGTGACCTCTTCTGTAATGCCAGCCCGTGAACTTCACTCAGACTTCACCCAAGTAACCACCCCACCAATCCCACAACTTAGAGATGCAACATATCTTTCAGAAAGATTTTCAGTTCTATTTAAAGACTCCAAGCAACACAGAATTCACATTCCATAGGTAAAATGTTCAAGTCATTAATTAGCTGCAGTATTAAAATTTCACCTTCATTGTACAGTGCATTTACATAGCATCACCTTCCCGAAACTGTCTTTAATTATGCCTCTTTTGATCAAACTATAGCAATGTGTGTGGTGGAGCAGCTACATACTAATAGAGGAATAATGATTTATAGGGACACATTGAAAAATCAGCAGTTCCAGAATAGCAAATTAAAACACGTGCTTAAAAGGCAAAAGGACAAGCATCCAGCATTTACCTCCAGAAAACTACAAATCTGTTTTGTTGTCTCTTTCTTCCTTTCCTTTCCTTTCAAATCACACTGAAGGTCAATTTTTCAAAGAAAATTGAGAAAGGGAACCACGGCCCTTCTGAAAGTGGGCAAGATGTTCTCGTGTCAGCAGGTTCTGTAAGTGACAAGGTGATTCTGAGAGAGACTCCAAAGATATTGGGCACTGAAGCTAATAAAGCATGTGGGTTCTAGGCTGTGTATCACAGGCCTACCTTTAAAGCATCTCAGGCATGGAGCAGTAACTAATACAGCCAACGGGAAACGGGACGGTGATACATCTGCAACCCCATTCCACAGGCACTTTACTAAAATCTGAAGAAATACGCTTACATTCACCTGGGATTCACTGCTTGGAACTTGTTCTTGAAGGTAGGTGCTTACATTCTTTCCTCCAATGAACTAAACAGAGCTAAAAGATTTAAAATGTGCTAGAGCAGGAGTAGCCTGTGGTCACCACTTACTTACTAATCCAGTAGTTAAAGAGTTCTAACCTAAGAAATGAGCTATTCAGTTTGTTATCCACAGCCTCGTGCATATTCAGTCTCATGTCTCCCATTCCCGGGAGAATACCCTCACCACCAGATTAAAGGGATGGGAAGAAACCTCTCTTCCATCGAAGCTGTATCACCACATCTAAAAGAATCCAAGATCAATTTAAATAGAGAACAAAAGGAAGAGAGAGCATGGTTTCCTGTCTTCTATTAGGACTCTCCTTTTAGGGAGAAGACAAGGCTGTCCTTCGAAAACATACATTATTTGTCTCTCAGATATTCTAATTTTCATATAGTTACCATTAATCCTAAGTGTGGACACACAGCCAGTATTCCCACGCTGGTCTTACTAATAATGCCTAGACATGTAGCTTCTGTTTAATTTTGCTTTGATACTCTGTCTGCTACCCATCCACTCACAGCTGTCATCTTTACTACCCCGTAACAGTGGGAGCGTATATTCAGTTATTCACCACGACAAACAAATGCTGTTTACTGCAAACTGCCTTCCAGAAAACAGTCTCCCAACCTGAAATGCAACCCACGTTCTTTTTCACTAGATACCTGACCTTGACTTCAACAGTTCTGTTGAACAAATGAGGCCACCTTAGCAAGGCATCTAGATTGGTCTATGCCATTAACCCGTATCCATCATAACTGACAATCAGCAAATCTTTGGCGTGTGGCATTTAATCAGGCATTTGTTTGTTCTCTCTCAAATCACTGGTATACTAAGTAGCTTTGTAATATTCTGTATATCACTACTAGAAATATCCCAGCGAGATGAAGATTTACAGATATCTTTATAGATTGTATGGGCTAAATGTATTTTGTTTTTTGCTAATTTCTGTTTAATCATCACAAGCATCAAGTCATGTGCTTTATGGACTGCTATTACAGACATTCCATTACATTTTTCATTGAAACTTAGGTTGCATCAAAATGTAGTTTGACACGATTTGTTTCCCATCTGAGTGTTAATTCCCAGTCTTTCTTTCTGATAGGGACAACTCATTACTTAACTGCAACAATCTTTTTAATACATCTCTAACATTCATTTTTGCAATCTAGTTTATTTTCAAGCAGAGAGATTATTTCCAGTAAAATTACTATCACAGTATCTCTGTACAGAATTCTCTCTGCAGAATCAAGACATCACCGTGCATATTACATTAGAATTTATACCACAGCATTTGAAACAAGGACACATCTTGAAATCTGTGAAATGTCACAGAAAAAGATGAGGCCAGGGAGAAGTTGTGGCCATGTGGATCTTCTTCACCCCTGTGAATAGATGCAGTCCTCAAGCTACAGCATTGCATGTAATTTACCAAGCTCTACTAGCATGCCCAGCTCTCCCCTCTTCTCAATTAACCTTGAAAAGCTGAGAGATACTTCCCTGCTGATTTCTGGATTGCCCCTTAAAACTCCTGCTCTTTGTTGACAGTTACAAAACTACAGTTGCAGTTGGAAAATTAACTCTGCTGTAGTTTCTCTCTAATCAGACATTTGCAGTACGCTTTTCCCAGTTACAGGTAATTCAAAGTGTTCCAGTTTACTTCATTTCTCCACACAGATTTTCTATTTTATGGAATACTGACATGGAGATTGTTATGTTTTAGCAGCACTGTTAGACCTGCTGCTGTGCACTACCCATGTCCAAGGCCCATTTTTGCCGCTGTTTCTGTATATCCTGGTTAATTTAAGGCGCTGCTTTCCTCCCGGCCTCGCCAAGAATCTGTAGAAAGTTTTATAGGTATGCCTAGCAGTTCGCCCTTCTCTCCTTTCCCAATCTACTTTGCCGTAGTGCTCCCTTCCTTGCTGCCATTGGTACCTGCACGGATGTCTGGCAAAGTGGGAGAGGCAATTTAAGGTTAAATAACAGTCGACATTTAATTACACTTTACAGAAAAGCCAAGTATTCTGCAGAGTATTTGGAAGTAACACGACACAGAACGTGATGCCTGCGGCTCACCCGTGCCCGTTCACTGACCAGGGGAGGCTGGGGGCCGCCACCTGCCCTCCCAAGTGCCCATCACCCTCCGCAAGCGCCTCTAACTTGTAACTGAAGATAGAAGCGATTTTCTAACAGTTTGTGGGGGTTTCCCACCGCCGCCCCGTGACGAGCTGTGGCCGCCCGCGGCTGCCTTTCCCCGCGCCGCCGGCTGCCCCCCGGGCCCGGCCTGCCGCAGCGGCGGCCCGCAGGCCCAGCGGCGCCCGGGGGTGCGGGGCACAGCGGGGGGGGGGGGCAGCCGCGCCCGCCGTTCCCTCCGCGCCGCCGCCTCCACGGCTGCGGCTGGGCCCGCACCCCCCCCTCCGCTGTCCGTCCGTCCGTCCCCCCCTGATCCTTGTCCCCCGGCCGGGGCGACGGGACGGGCGCCGTGATGCCGGCTTCGCCCGCCCCGCTGGCAGCGCCGTTAGCCCGGCTGCCCCGGAGGGAGCCCGGCGGCCCCCTCTCGCCCGCACCTCTGCGGCAGCGCTCGGCCGAGGCAGCGCGGCCGTTCCGCCGAGGGACGGGGCGGCGCGGGGCCGCCCGCTATGCGCAGTAGCGGCCAGGGAGGCCGGGGCACCCCCGCAGCGTGACACCGGGGGCTGCCGCCCGCGCCCCGTCGCCGTCCCCCGCGCCGCCCCGCCGCCCCGCGGCCGCCCCTCTCCGCGCCGCCGCCCGGCCCCATCCAGCGCGCGGGGGCCCTGCACGCGCGCGGCCGGGTGCCGAGCGCGGGGATTGGCTGGCGGGCCCGGCCGCGGCGCGTGCAGCCGGGGGCCGCCGGGGCTGCAGCCAGAGCGCGGCTGGCGCGGGCGCTGCTGCCGGGGCCGCGCTGCCTCCGCCGCCGCCTCTCGCGCCGCGCCCGCCGGCCGCGGGAGGGAGGGAGGGAGGGGCGGGGGGAGGGAGCTGAGGCGGCGGCGCCCCCGCTGCGCTCCGCCGCGCTGCGCCGCGCTCCGGGGGAGGGCCGGGCCGGGCGGGGAAGGGAAGGGAAGGGAGAGGCGAGCGGCGCGAAGGCAGGGGCCGGGCCGGGCAGGGAGGAAGGAAGGGGTGTCCCTCGGCAGTGGAGGAATCCGCGCCGCCGCCAAGTTACCGCCCGGAGACGGCGCGAGGCGCTCGGGCTGCTCAACCTGCCGCCGCTGCTGGTAAATGCGCTTCGCTCCTTACTCGCCTGCACGCGCGGGCTCCGTGCTGCTCGGCAGCGGCGCCCGCAGCTGCAGCGTGTCCGCCTCGGTCGCTGCGTTCCCCGCCGCCCCCCCCCGCGCGGTCATTGCCATAGCGGAGTTGACAACTTCTGGCGCGCGGGCGGCGGTGCGCGGGGGCTCCCGCGGCTGCTCGCGCGGCGCTCGCGGGGGTCAGGAGTTGCAGGAGTTGCAGGGAGAGGGTCCGCCGTGCCTCTGCCAGAAGTGCTGCTGCTGCGGCGCTGCCCGCTAATTGTCATCCTGCATCGCTGGTATTTCTTTTATTTTCGTGGTGTTTCAGTGTTGCCTTTGCTCTTTAAACTGTTTTTTTGTTGCTGTTGTTGTTCCCCCTTTTCTTTTTCCCCTTCCTGAGGGATTGAGGTACCGTTGTTTTTATTTTTTATTTATTTTTTTCATTTTTTTCAACAGTGTGGAAAGGGATCGCTGATTCAGAAACTATTGTCCACAGTGCGTCTTGGTTAGGAGCAGGCAGAAATAAGGCAGGCATTTGTATTCCGAAAGGGAATTAAAAAAAACCAAAAATGCCGCTTTGCATCATTGCTGCAAATTTGCAGGGAGCAGTAAGGGACAACAATATTACGTTGTTTGCAAAGATAATAAACATAGGTTTGGTGTTTCACGTATAGCCCTGCGATTGAGCTGTTTGGAAATTGCACTTGATCCGTTCCTAGCTGTGGAGGAAGGGGCTGCTGGCACGGACTGCGTGCACTGCTCAGACAATGTACCGGCGCAGGCGAACGCCAGACCAAGTCCCTGTTAGACCTTACGTGGAGTGGCAGTTTGACAAGATACTGCTCAGCTTCTTGCCTACACCCAAACTGAAATTTAAATCAGGTGGCTTAATGGATGCGGATTGAGCTCTTAACTCTTTATCTCTGAACCAGACTCCTTTTTCAACACTTCTTGTTAGGATGCTTGTAAATGCTGGCGTAAACCTTTACCTCTAGCAATTTCAGATGATTTAATATCATTGATGTCTTAATATGTGCTTTTCCTGGTTTGTGTTTTTTTTTTTTTTTTTTCCTTATGTGCCTAACTGTTCCGTCCTTTTAACAGGCTCAAAATGTAATGGCAAGTATTGTCTCTGTGTATATCTGTGTACATAAATATTTATACATATATAATGTTTGGCTTGTACTTGTTTAAATTTACCAAACCTTGTATTACATGGAGAAAACAGGTATTAGAACTGAAATGCAGGAACACAGCATTAAAGGGCATTTTGTTTATAATATTCAGTTGTATAGTTAAAAGGTTATGTAAGAGCAAAGAAATTCAAAATGCATATGTTCTGAAGAAGTGAAGCCTAGAGGTAGCAGTGTTGTAGCAATTTCAGAAAAGGAAGCTTGACCGAACCAATATGGAACGCGAAGTGTCAATAACTAAGTGTAGTTATCTAATATCCTCATAGAGCATGGAATTCTGTTTAAAATCCATTGTGTTTAAGAACTTAGTCTGTATTAAGTGCAGAGTTAATGAAAAAGTAATATCACCTGTTAGTGCGCTTACTTTATGCAAGTTTAATAGTTAACCGTGGCTGTAGGGTCTCAAAGTTTTTCTTCAAACTTAAGAAGAATTTAGAGAGAGAAGATTCTTTCTTCAAGACATTTGTATTATAATTCAAATCAATCTGATTCAAGAAACTGGTGGATCTCCACCTTACAGAACAACGACAGGTATTTTTCTAAGGGGCTTATGTAAGTGCTAGGTAAAGTGAATTTTTACAAGGGGCTGATGACCTAAAGATAGGTGGCATTTCTTGTGTTGTCAAGGTTAAAAATAGATACAAACAATATGTTTGGGCATTGTTTTCCCATGCACTGGCAAATCAGTAACCAGGTTGACAATTAATTTAGCTTGGCCCATATGCTGAGGTTTCTAGTCACTGACTAATAAAAACCCCCTATTCATATATATTACACTGGTGTGGTATTCAAAAAGCCGGCTGCGAGGTCTAAGCTTTTACATTTTTAGAGGAAAACTTTTTTAGCTGTGGTTTCTGAATGTCCTGGCAACATATAAGAACTCATAGAAGTATTTTTTTTCCAAATGTTAATACATGTTCAGCGTATTTAAAGAAAATAACAAAGTTTTGATCCAGATAATGTTTGAATTGCTATTCTGCTTATTTTAAAACATTTCCTACTAAGAGTGCTTGTATGAAAATTATAATCTTTTAATTCTCTAGATGCTTATTTTTCATGTGGATAACGAAAGTAAAATAGTCGTGTTTCTGTATCATTAGATTTCAGCTGTTTATGTAGCTTGGGGAAAATTAACACATGAGCATCACTTGTGATGTTTTTCACCAATTAAGTTGAACTGTATTTTCCTTTTTAATATTTCATTCTAGAAGTCAAAGTGCAGCATGAGACACTGAGGAGGCACTTTTTTTTTTTTTTTATTAAGTGACAGAGATTAACAGTGGTAGAAGCATTGATTTGAAGGGCTAATAGTTAAATTTCTTTGCCTTTTTAAAGAACATTTTTATTTCTGAGAAGAGCAGCAATATGTATATATATATCAGCTTGTGATAAATTATGGTCATTGCTTTGGCATTTTTCTACCAAATACTTTTGGGTTTGTTTCTGCAGTCAAAGAAAATGTCTTGTGAACACTATTACTGTTCAAGTAATGGTGCAAGTTGTCTTAGTGGTCTTGTGCTTAAAATTATTTAGAGCAACGTAGAAAAGGGAAAATGCTTGTTCAGTTCAGTCAAGGTCAATGTCTAGACTTTCTTGTCTGAGAGGTCGAACTAAACTGAAGGTCAAATTAGATGGAGACAAGGCTCAAGCCACTGTACCCCTCAAGTCAATACACTGATGTTTGAGAAGCTGGTTTGTGTTTGTTTGCAGTTCACTGTGAATTTAATCACTCAATCCTTAATGTTTTTGGCAAAAGGTGCGCGTAGAAGCAGCACCACTGAAGTTCATGCTTAAAGATGAGACCAAAAAATTATTGGACTGATCCTTTAAGTACTAATATTCTTTTATATAAATGGATAGTTCTAAAAAGTCTGCCCTCCCCCGTCCTGGATCCGTAACAGGAAATACAACCTTAGAATACAAATGAAATTAATTTCTACTAAACTGATTAAGATAAGAGATGGTTTAGTCCTGACTCTCATTTTCAGAAGGTTAGCATTTAATGGAAATGGCAAGATTTTTCCAGGCTTTTTTTTTTCTTTTTAACTATACTTATAATTTCACAAAATCTTTATCAGGAAGAATAGTTTTATATTGTATTTACAGCGCTACAATAGAAAAGATAGCGTTGCTGATACTAAACACATGCAGAACGGGTCCATACTTTCTGACCTGAGGTGTCACATCCCGGAGCCTTCAATACCAACTGAGAGTGACTCATCCTCCTAACTTCTTACTGCACAGAATAGCTCCCGTACAGTGTACATTTAGCTTGTGTAGGAGACGGAGTATGGAATGACTCTGGCTGCATCAGACTGTTCCAACCACAGACTGGACCAAATTTGTGTCCTGCTTGGTTCTGTACCCTCGCAGAGCCCCTTCTTCTTATCCTTGTTCACAGTCGCTTAGCGGAGCAGCTGCAGCGACGTGTAGAATGTTTTCTGCAATTGAATCTCACCTAATCCAGATATGGATTTAAAAGATACTGTTGGGCATTCTCTGTTAGCTGAATTTTGTCTCACAATTATTGGTCTGCGTTGGGATCTCATAATGCTGTTGAAGTTCAAATACATTGTTTTAAATCCACCTTGCTGACTAACTCAATATTATCAGATAGACCTTTCGGATAAGCAGGAAGCGCACTAAGCTTAGATATTCATTTTTTATTATTTTTTGAATAGATTCTTTTTGGTTGAATTGATTGACGTTCAGTGCCAAACAGTAATAAATAGACTACTTTCAGGTTTATTGCTGAATATTAATAACCTAGTAGTCATCCAAATAGGGATGTAATTATAAGATTTTTAGCAAAAAGCTTCACAACGTTGAATTATAGACTTATGTTTAGCTGAGCAGGTTGCAAATGGATGCGTGATGCATATACTGGCTTACACCAGTGGCAGTATTCAGATGTGTTCTGGGGTAATAGTTAAGGGAAAAACTGATCTTACGTCATGTTTTTTCCTTTTATTCAAGAACAGGTTTTGTAGAAGGTATGTTTTGTTGTCTGATGAATGGTAAGCAAATTTGCATTGAGGTAGGGGGTTTCACTTTGGGGTTTAGGGATATTTTTTGTGTGTTTGGTTATTTTTATCTTTGTTTTGTTTTTTTATGGGTTGGTTTGTTGTTTTTTGTTGTTGTGTTGGTGGTTTTGTTTTGTTTTAACTATAATGCCAGTCAAGTAGTATGGGGAAATTAAAAACAAGGTATCACCCTTTTTGGCTAATAAGAGTCTTCATTCTGGTTTGCTCTTAATGGGCTTCTTTGGCTCAGTGTGCACATCAATATATCAAAGCCCTAACTGTAACCCTTCAGAACTACAAATGTGTGTTAAAACTGTATAAAATATAGGAGTAGCTGCTCTCAAAGGATTGTCATACTAGTTTGAGGCACACTGCAACTGCCTTTGTCTTTAGTAGGAGTATTTAAAGCTTTCAGTTGGTCTCAGTTCTCCAGATTTATCTGTTGGGGTTTTTTTTCAGCCCACCCAGGCAAGGAAATCACTCAGAGGGAGTATATGAGACTATAAAAATCATTAATGAACATATCCATGAAACACTTTAAGAGTATGGAATTAACTTGTATATAAAGTCCTTGTGGAAGGTGCCATGTGAAGCGTGTGGAGAGGCAGCAGAGTTGCAGCCCAGTGCTGTACTGGTGCCCTAGCTGTGCCTGCAGCGTGGGCGGGGTGAGCAGGGACGGCATCCAGCTTGATGGTGATGTGCTCTTTGGGGGAAGCAGTGGAAGTGGTAGGAACAAAAAGTGCATCTCTCGCATATCCCTGCTCATGTAAGGCTTTTGTGGGCATGGTGATATCAGCTGGTGTACGTTATTCTGAACCACAGTCTGAGAGACCCAGGGAAGCTTTTCAGTGTGGGTACGAGTCCGGGTCTGCCGAATTTTAGTGTAGCACTGTAACATTGCGAGTCATCTGTTTACATTGGTGTGCATATGTACGAGAGCAAATGGAGCCTGTCTCCATGTCTGTACTTCTGTGTTTAGCTACCTGAGAATCTAAATGCCTCCTGGGAAGTTTCACATGTGTTCCGTTAACTCTGAATGTGAAAATCTTTGTTTTTTAAATTACTGTTTTTAGTGGAGAAAATGAGAAAGTTTAGGAAGGTCACTTTTCCTGAACTAATGCAGTTAGGAGTGTTGGTTCTGTTGTGGTTTTGAATGGCTCTGTACAGTGCTACATGTAAACTAGATCGTAGGAGATGTAAGTTTAAAGAGGTACAGATGAATGTACGTAAGTGGAAACTACGCAAATTCTGTTCTGAAGCACTTGTTACATAGTAGTGTTGGGCTGAAGTTTAAAGACATGTAAAAACAGTAAAATATAGAAAGTCCTATTAAATGTAAATAACTTATTTTTTCCAAAGCTTTTTGCGAGTATAGATTGCCTAGTGACTCTTCTAAACTCTCTTTAAATCGTAGCTCTCCACAGTGAAGTAAGCTATGGGAATGGTGTGCTCCAGCATTGTGCTGCACACTACAAAAATGGGAAGCACCTTTTTCAGCAACAACAAAGTTGAGTATTTAGAAAGGCAGAATACTTGATGTTGAAATGTAAGTGTGTCACTAGAGACAACATTTTGGAGCTTGAAAATAAAGTTCATTTTACTTGCTACACTTACCGCCAATGTTATAGGAAATACTGTGTGTGAATCAGATTCTGAGGGGGAAATGAGATGTTGACTTTACACTAGTTGAAATAAAGTAGCAAACATAAATATTAAATGCATCATAGTATATAAAAATACTTTCTCTAGGGAGGAATGTTACATACTTCACACTTGCAACATTTAATGAGTTTTCTGAACCAAATTATAACGAGTGATATGCAGCTTAATACACTTAGAGAATATATTAAAAAAAATCAAATTTCATTTAAAATGTCTACCAGTGCATGCTGTTTGCCTAGTTCTGCTGTCTGTGTAGATACTTACTTTCACCATCACTGAAGAATTAGGCATTTAAAGAAAAGAACTTTTCATCTTAGTTCATATTTACATAGATTTCAGGTCTCGATGTGCATACGTGCAGGTCCTTGGTGCGTTTGGTTTTGGCTTTGTGCCTAGGGACACTCAGGAGTTGGCAAGAGTGTATAGTCTGGAACACAGAACTTTCTCTTAAGGCATGTTTTCTTGTCTAGGTGTTTATTCTAACTTTTGTGCAGCATTTTGACACAGAGAAAATGTTTTTACTATTATCTATGGTTTTTGAGAGAGTGCACTATGGCTGTTGCACTAGTTTTGCATGAGAACATACAAATGCAAACATTCACAAAAACATGAGCCCATAAAATGATAGGGGAGTAGTTTTCTCTTCCACTTCAATATAGCTGACTGGGCACTAAAACTGGAAGGATTATTAATGAATCTCACAGAAAAATAATTGTTTTGGCAGACTCCTTCCAATCATGGGGAAGTTTTAGACAAATCCTAGTGTACAGAAGAATATTCAAATGAGTTGAAACTTCAAATGAGTTGTAACTATAACATTAAGTAAAACACAACGGTACTATGAAAGTGGATCTGTAGTTTTAATAATCTCATAAGAGTTTAATTTGAGTGTTTATATTACGTGTGTACAGTTACCTAAAACATGATTGAGTTTATGTAAATGTTTGTGTGACACAGGAAGGTCTGCTAGCAATAGAGATACAGAAAACTTCCACGGTGAATGGCTTTGATCAGTTCTTTCTGTTTTTGGAACATGTGGCCTAAATATCAGCTAAAGAACAGTGGCAAATGCTGCTGAGGGGAACTGTAAATGTGCAGATCGCTATTGGAAGCGAAGCAACAGAGAACAGATTTTTAAAGAAGGTTGAGTGTTTGGAGATGAGCAGGTGCCTATAAAATGATCAAAACCTCCTATTAGCTTTACTCGCTTTTAACACCCATTCTTAATGTCCCTCTGGACTTTATCCTGCATCTGTAGCTGTGGAAAATCCTTAAGGGAGGTGGGGGGAAACCCCTGCATCTAGGTATTTCAGTTAAGGCACCTTATATGTGTATGGTTGGTACTTAAGTCTTTTCAGGAAAGATTTATGAGAAGTAGACCATCAGGTAGGCTATTAATAAACTAAAAAGCAGGGTGTGGTAACAAAGATTTGTATATAGCCTTGGTCACAGAAGGAGCTAAATATTTTATTTTTTAATTTTTTTTTCTGAGAAGTCAGCTGGCTTCAGTTGTCTCCCTGCATAGAGACTAACCTAAACCTTCTCCTTTTCCCTTTCTCTCCAGCTGCTTGTTGTCAGCATGGAGCAGTCTGAGAAAAAGTCTCTTAGTGCAGTGCTAAATGTGGAGGTCACAGCTTTATTAACCAGTACTGAAGTACGTGGCATTCCAGTGCAAATCTTAGATGACACCAATGGCCCCAGCTTTGGAATAAAGAATAAGCTGTGCGGCTGTCTGTCTTTCAGCTTTCCTACCTGCTAAGGGATGCTGACTGAAATCCAGAACATTGTCACCTTCTTTCTTCTGTGGAGCCTACTTGAGGTTGAAAGATGACATGAGAGCGGAGCTGCACAGAACTGATCTTTTCAGAAAATCATGTCAGTGGTCAGGACCGATGCCTGAGTGGCTCACTGTGCAGCAGAACTCGCTGCAGCATTTTTCTAGGGAATCAAAGTCACAGTTATTTCAGTAATCCTTCTAAAACAGGCCGTCTGGAAGGTGGAAATGTCTTCATGGTACTTTGACTGTCTCATCATTGCAGGGCAAAGGAGAGGAGTAGTCTCTTTCAGATCACAATGTTGATAACCAACGTGCCTTCCATTGATAACTCATCATAACGTCACAGAAAAAAGCTGAAATAGTGAATCCTCAGTGGATTACTGTGGTCGCTGTCTTTCTCCTGATCCTTTAGGATCATCCCCCGCTTCAGGAGCGTGGCTATAAACAGTAGCCTCTTTCTCTCTGGGGCATGAAGAGGGGAGAATTAATGCAGAAAAAGTGTGACCTGAATATTGCCTCACCTGCCCTGGGGTGTGTCTTTTCTCTTTCACAAGTGTTCTCGTGGCCTTTGGCTTCGCCACTGCATCACCCTTACTAGGGTGAGCACCTGCGAGACCCCGAGCCCTGTGTTCTGCCTCGGAGCAGTGGAGGGAAGGGCTGGCAGCTCCTTCTGGTATTGTGCTCCTTGTTGTATTACCAGTGAGGATTACTAACTAATGAGTTGAATGAAAGAGACCTTTCCCTTCACTTTCACAAGCAGCTGTCACTGCTGGAGAGAAGAAGTGGCAAGAGGTGAGAAGAACCTGTGGATTGCCTGTGGAGTATTTATTCTTCTATTGAAGCTCTAATTACCTAACTGAAACTCTTCTTCCATCTCTCCAGCAATCCCAGGGGCCTCCATAGGTTCCTGTAGTTCAGCTGGCATTCTGTATCAGCTACCTCCAGGCTTAAATTGCCTTTCTTTTTCCTACATTGTTCCTTTAAAGGAGCAGTAATCACTTCCCC
The DNA here is from genome assembly GCF_017639655.2 of Falco naumanni. Lineage (NCBI taxonomy): Eukaryota > Metazoa > Chordata > Aves > Falconiformes > Falconidae > Falco > Falco naumanni. Next base: position 15,976,654 of record NC_054061.1, read on the forward strand.
CTCTGTTTCTCAAACCATCCCAAAATACAAGCCTTTAATAGATTGCTATTTTACAGAGCAGCGTATGCATTTCCTCTGTGCCTCTCACCCTTTGCCCATACCCTTCATTGACTGTGCAGGTATTGGAGTTTACACGTGGTCAGTTCTGTAGATCTTGAAATTGGCATGTCTCACAAGATCAAGGTTTGTAATTCTACCCCAGTTAGTTTAAGGGTACTGGGATAGGGAGAGCTGTGTCATTCGGTCTGCCTGCTTGGGGAAAGTCAGAACTGAGACTCTGGTACTCCCAACATAGATGTCATTCCCTTCTCTGGTGATGCCAGGCAAAGGAGATAGCCACCGTACGTTTTGATTCCCTTCCTCTTATAGGAAAGAAATGATAGGAGGTGCGGGGTTTAGATCTCTTGAAAAGCTGCTGTGATTGCTGCTTTGTACTACCTCTGTTTGCCACTGGGTTTCTACCTAGCCAGGGATGACAAAGGGTGTCTGATGATTGACAATGACCTAGCTCCTAGAACGAAGTGTTAGAAGTCCAGCATGCAGTTGGATTGGGTCAGTCCTGGTGTAAGGCTGAAACCTGGTGGGTATTGCAAAAATCTTCAAGCAGTTTTCATGAAAACAAGTAATTCATCCCTATGAATTGTAGAGTAGGAGTGTCTTTAAATGAATGGAGGCAGTGGGTTGATTAGCATTGATAATATGCAGCTGTGGTGTTGCCTCAGAGGCAGTGGGTTGATGGACATGGATGATGTGCAGCTGTAGCTTGTTCCTGCTAGGTATTTAAATAGCTCTGAGGAGTAGGGGTTGGATGGAGGAGTAGTGGTGGGGTTTGACCTCTGGAGGAAGCAGAAACAGCACGGACAGTAGAATCTGACCAGTGGTAAAAGCCTAACAAGGCTTTTGCAGCCTACTAGTTTGTTTTTGCTGCAGCAGTTATCATGATAGTTAAGCCTGAAGTAGCTATGTTTGAGTATTAGGGTCTGGTCCTGTGAGTAGTCATTGTCCTGCTGTTGCTCATGTGACTGTGTGTGAGAAAGGATCACCTGCTTAAGGCAAGCTCTGCTGGAAGATGACTTTCCCATTGTCCTCCGTTTGCAGTTTAGTTTAGTTGATGCATTTGAAAAATGGACATTTAGAAGATGGTTAGGTGTCACTTTAGTTTTGCTAATGAAATGCTGTTTAGTACTTAGTAGGCCATAATACTGGCACAGCAGAACCTATCATTTATAGCTAGCAGGTTTTATTTTCAAACTAAGCACCAACAAACATATATATGAGCTTGAATTTGTGGCAGTTGAAGTTAACGGATGCCTCGCAATGATTGTAGTGACTTTGGATCAAACCTTGCTTATACATGCTACTTTTTTAGCTGGGTAGGGAGGATAACTTGCTTTGTTTCTAAGTGGTTTTCTTTAAAGGAAAAGAAAAAAGAAGGGGTTTGGCAGCACACATTGCACGAACGGTTGCCAAGGTTAAAGAAAAAATAATACTTGGTTTAACATTGCTTTGCATTTAGGCAGTGCATACAGAAGGAAAACCAGGGACCCTCCTGGTAGTTTAGGAGCAGCTATGCTTTACTCCATCTGTGTCTCACCTTGTTTGAAAAAAAGAGCCTTGGTGGGCACGGCAGGCTAGAAGGACTATGGCCAGGGTGCTGCTACCTGGGTCCAGGTGGTGAGCCAGCAAAACCACGGATTCCAATCTCTCTTGCTGTCTTCCTCCTCCCTTCACTTACCTCTTTTAAACTTAATTCTTGCACAGCTGTATTTTAAGCTCTAAAACATAAACTCCATGACTGAGGGTTATTTGACTTGATTCAGTCAGTTCCTGAATATTTTGGAGTATAATTTCCCAGATGTGTTATGAACAGGTCTGCCCATGTCGGAAGTCACAGTATGCATGTCACTGTGTATTTAAAAAATAATGCTTTCTGTGTCAGGTAGCTGGCTGGTGAATTTATCCTGTTTATGCCAAGACCCTAAAAGAGATCTCTTTGGTTGGATGGTGGCACTTCTGTCTTCCACCCTCCTTTCTCACCGTTCCTACCCTGCCCCCCTCAGCCATGACATTGATGGGGGCATTTTTACAGGTGTAGTTTAATGTTTGTGGTTGACTATTTTATTGCCAGAAGTTACATGAATACTTGGTGCCACTTCTGTAGTGTATGAAGTCTTATTTGTGTCTATTACCAGTAGATTATAGCTAAACAATGCATGTTATAAATGAATGTTTATTTCCACTTTGATTACTTTGGAAGTCCATAGGGTTATTATTCATCTTCCCTACTTAGCAGTTATTCAACATATCAGTTTGCTTACATAGTAAATCTGTAATAGCTTTTTGTATTATGGAAAACAATCCTTCCTTTAGTAGGGAAGCAGTGGTGCAGGATAAGCTAATGCACTGAAAAATAAGTTTATTCTCCACTTAGAAAAAGGGCTGTTGCAGTCCTGCAGATAAGGGTCTGGATTTGTTGCCTCTGAACTGACCAGCAGAATTTTGTCTGCTGTTCACCCACTCAGTGTATCAGTTTTGTGGAAAGATGTATGTCTTTGGGTTTGCTTAATTGCCCACCTTTTGCTGTCGCAATTTCCTACACACCCCCACCCCCACTCCCTATTTTTTTCAATTATAAAGTGTTTTGGAAGATGGTAGAAGTTGGATGAGGTTCCAGTAGCGTAGGAGGGAAAGAAAAGTTAATCCAATTTTTAATTTCAGATAAACAGCTTTATTATAGAAGCTATCTTCTCTCTTTGCGATTAGTGTGAACATGGACAAGAGTCTTTTGAAATAACTAAAATGGCTATATTATATTTCAAATATATGGTAGCTAGGTGGCCTGTTCACTGATTGCTTTTAGCACATTAGGGGACCATATTCTTCTTTCAATTATGGAGGCTCAGGCTCAGTAGGATGATGAGTGCCTGGTTTAGCCCTTCTTTTTAAACTTTAAAGACTGGAATCCTTTGGTGAGCAGAGCAGATCTACCTCACTAGGGTAGTCACTGGTGACTGTGAAGATGTCATATAGTGTAGAAGCACCTGAGCTTCTCCTGGATTAAAACTGGGTGGCAGCACTATAATCTGGCTGTCATCTTTTTTCCCATTTCCTTGCCATCTTCGAAGGTCTGTGTTGACTAAAAGCTGAAATTCCGCAATACAGGAGCTGAGCTCTTCTTACTGCTAGGACACACCTGGCAAAGGACTATTTTAGTCGTCTTGTACGACTTAATCCATTATCCCTGTGAACAGTGGAATGCAGTGGCTCACATGGGATACAGCGTCTCAACGTGAAGCATATTTTTTGGAAAACTGAGTAAGTTGTACCTTGGAGCTACCTGCTTTTCTTTATTGGTTTATTTATAGATGTCTCTAAATCTGTTGTATGTGAGTTATTCAAGACTTTGCAAGATCAATTTGCAGGGTTTTTTTTGTGGAGAATAGCTTGTTTAATCATTAGATTGACATATGTGTCCCCTTTCTCCCCTGGCACTTGTGTGTGTGCGTTACAGTTAAAGCTTGCTCCTTGCCAGGACACTTCTACCTTCTCTTTTAAGTGTCATGACTTACAACGACAAAGACATTACACCTACATACGAAACAGTCAGGAACTCTTAACCTGGCTCCTAGCTTCCAAACTACTGCTTCAACAACCTTTGGGTTCTGTTCATCTTAGTTTTGAGGTCCACAGGACTTCTCAGACCATCTCATCTTTCTCTTTTCCTATTTCCCAGCGGGAATTCCAGCCCAGAAAGACTATTTGTTCTTTTCCACAGTTACCACAGCCCTTTGCTTTGTGTACCCTTTATACAACCCTGCTCTCACTTAGGAATTATTTAAAGCTTGGATCGTTTTCACCAAGAAGGGTTGAGGTTAGAAATGATAGAAAACAAATCAAAACCCCAAATCTGCTTTCACATGAGAACAATAGTAAAGCATTGGAATGGTGTCTCTGTGGAGGCTGTGAAATCCTGGCCATTACTGATATTACAGTACAGACTAGACAAATATCCATCTAGGATGGTGGCTTTACTGTTGATACTGCCTTGCAGTTAGGGGACAGGTTGGACAGCTTTGCAGTGGGCATCTCTCCCAGGTGTGTTCTTCTGCAATACACTGGACTTGCATTTTATAATAGGAATAGGTGGATCTAAACAGATGTCCACCAAAAACCCTCCATTTTTTTTTTCAAGTTCATTTCTTACAGATGCGGTGTGTTTTTCAAGTGACTGAACTGGAATTTTGGATTAGGACAACTGAAAACCTGGATACTTTGCAAATGGTAAAGATGGATTATAGCAGTTAGTGCTATTTGAGGTTAAATAGGTGTGTGTGTATGTGTCTGTGCATGCATGTGTGTGTAAGGTTTTGCAGATTTGATACAAAAATCCTTGTGACTACAAGGCAGGGATCTTGTATTGTTTTTGTTAAACTGTTTTTCTCTTTTAAGGCTTCCTGTCTAAGCAAGCCCTTAATGCATGGAAAGAGGCTAAGATCATGAATAAGAGAGCTGTTTCGCTAAGCTGCTCTGTAAGTGCTGTAGCAACCTTCCAACTCCAGAGCTGAAATTTTGCACTATTAAGTATTTGTATATTCCAGGCGATTCATTTGGCATCATGTCTCTGAAGAATAGCACCCAAATAGCTAATGAGACTTCATCAAATACCACAAGTATTTGTAACGAAAATGAAAGTGTCCTTATTTGGTAAACAAACCAGACATGAGAGAAATAAAAGTGCAGAAAAGTAGATCATGCTTTAGATCATACAGAAATACTGTGAGGAGAGGATAATAGGGGCAAAGTCTTCATGGCAGCCCCTAGAACGCACGTGAAATTGAGTGAGACGAGAGATTTAAGCTATAATAGCTTTGTGAGGGAATGCCCTGCCTCTCTCCTTGTTTCCCTGCATTGCATCAGTACTGATCTTTTTAAACATGGAAATAGGTGCCCTCTGTGACTACCACTGTATCGGTGCTACAGGACGGCTTCCTGAACTCTGAATTCTGCTGAGCTATCCCCAGATGCCCTAGATACTATGGAGGCTTTCCCTAGAAAAATAAGTGGTTTGGAAAAAAATGACCGATCATCCCAGCTGACATAACCTTCCTGCATGCTTTTATAATATAAATCACAGTGGAATTGGCGAGTAAAATCTTGAATATTGTCTCTTTTAATGCTATCCTTTCAAATTAATGGTAATGATGATTTCTCGGTTTGGGGAGCATGGTAGTGGCTTTCCAGTGACTAATAGCTTCAGTCAGTAATGTAATAGATTTTTGCAACATGATAATGAAAAAATTTCTAATGAAGGTCAGATAGCAAATGGCTACTGAATCATTAGTTTTAAAAATCCGTCAAACTTTGCAGTATTTTTTTTCAGGTTTTGTTAAGCAGGCTTTTTCAGCCCTGACGACAGAGCCGTGATCATTACAGATATTTCAGTGAATGTGTTGGAAGAACAGACCTAGTCTATTAGGCTCTTGAAGAAGAGAATTGATGCTGCTTAGTTTGGTGCATGATTCAAAGCCCAGTTGGGTTTTCAGACTTTTTAGGTGAGATAGTGTTGTTGAGCCCAACAGTTAAGGCTGGACTGTGTGAAGTCACATTTTGCCGTTTTACTTGTTGAATAGTCATCACAGAACACCCGGTGGCATGATGCAGGTGAATATAACACTAGAACTAGTGAGTGCTTTCCACTAGATGTCTTCACCGTGGGTGACTAAATCAGTAACTTAGTGATGCAGGAGTATCTAACTTCGTGTAGACACAGGTTTGGATTTGTAAATTTGTAGGTATTTTATTCATAGCTGTTGCAGCACTGGTGTTCTGCAGGGTGTAGTCATAGTTCTGTTGATTTGTGTTAGTTGCTGAAGCTTTTAGTGTTACACAGGTAGAGGACTTTTACAAGGGCATTGGAAGAAACGTGTCGTGTCTTAGAACATCTTGTAAACACATCAGTAAATCGTGGATAAAATCAAATGTGTTTTCTTTTTGTAGAATTTTTTTTCTCATTTGCATTTGTGAATCATTCATCTGTTTGTCATCAGCCAGTGATATTTCTGTAGTAAGTGAATTCCCGTTAGCTACCTACGAAGTAATTTTTTTTTTTTTTATGGCATACTGATTCCTATTGTGACCTACTTATGTTAGCTACAAAACATTAATCTACGAAGCATTAGATAACTGTGATTATTTCTTTGAGTGATAGAAAGTAAACAGAGAATAACAGTTAAAGAAATAGTCTCAAATCTTTGAGTATTGTAAGAAAAATGATGAAACTAGCTTTTCCTGTGAATCAGGAGTTTAAAGTGGGGTTAATGCTACAAAAGTATAGTTCAAGTTACGGCTTGGCAGACAATCTCATATAAAATCCTTGCTGCTCAGAACCTGTTTTGGAGAAAGCACAACACTATATAGGTTGTTGTTTTGTTCCTGTGTTGAGATAATTTTGTTAAAGTTTTGGAAGGATGTGCATGTATATGTATGATTTCATGTAGGAAATTAAGTTTGAAGTTGGAAGAGAAGGTCTGAAACAAGTTCTTATGAAGGAGAGGTCTTTAACTGTAGAAGTGTTAAGGAATTAAATAATTCCTGTCTTGTGTGTTGTGCTTTTTCATACCAAATACATAAATTGTTTCCCAGTTTAAGATCTGTATATGAAAACTGGAAAGAAATACAGATACAGATTTTTATTTTTTTAAAAAAGCCTAAATCTTCATCAGATACTAAGTCTTTTAATGACTGATCTGAAAAAAATTCTTTTCAGTATATTGGAGAAGGGGGTTATGAATTTTTTCAAAATTTAAAACCAAAACACAGTATAGTACAAAGCATAATATAGTACTTGAATGTACTATACATGCATAATTTTTTTAATATTCATTTTTTTTTAAATTAAAAATACATCAGGCTAGAACTGCTGTGGAAAAAATATATATGTGTACACCTCATTAGGTTGCATTTAACTGCTGTATTAAAACCAGGCAAATAAAGACATGCAGTCTGCAAGTCAAACTTACTATGTCAGAGGACTAAAAAACCCCGCTCTCTTAAAACTTTATTAATTTATTTTCTCACTTTCTAAAACATTTGGTTTTTTACTTTGCTTCTCTGTTAAACTTTCACAATCTGCATTTTTGGGGCAAAATCGATCCTAACAGATTTCTCAGACATCTTCAGTGTAGCGATTATTTTTGTGCACAATGAGTGTTAAATCCTTGATTATGTTGTGGGAAAAATGCAATGAAGTTATCTAGCACCTGGTTAGAGAGGGAATAACTGTTGTGGTGTTATTGTATTCAGTGTGGTGCTTATGGGGCTTTCTGGGGTAAGGTGGTAAGAAGGAAATTTGTCTGTTGTTCAGCTGCTGCACTGAAGGTTACAAATTCCAAGTTGATGCTGGGCACCTGCGGTTCTTGTGGCCATGCAGAGGGACAGGAATGCGGATTAGGGGGCAGTGTTGGTGGCCCTGCTGGCTCTGAATTGGTTGTGGTCCCAATCTCTGTGATGCAGAAAGCTGCAGAACTTTTTTAGTCTGTCGAGCAGTTCACACTGCTTCCTAATGACCAACCACGTCAAAACCAATGGCATAACATGGTGTCATCATCTAATATTTACCATTTGCTGGTGCAACGTGAGCCAGGTATAGGTGCTAGTAGAAATGCTTGGGCCAGTTCTGTGTGACAGAAGGATTCATTTTATTTTGATATGTTGCCTTTATAACATGTGCTCGTTGTAAGAGAAATGGCTGCTGTGCTGCAGCTGTGGGTCTAGCCCTCCAATGGATCTCTGCTATGAAGTACTAAGTGAATGAATTATGCTGATTCAGAAGGGTAGGAATTCCTAGATTTGTTGTAGGAGTGAGATGTATTCTTCTCTTGCTTGGTGCAACAGTGCTGTCCATCATCGTTTTATTGGGATGGTACCTTGTATGAGAAATTAAAGAGTGGGTGCCTAATACCCGAGGACAGATTTTTCATTTTGTAATCTGTGACAAGATGACAAAACATGAGAAAACATGATGGCCTTTCTGCTTCAGACATATCTATCTGTCTAGGTGTGAGTACCTTGTCTATGACAGCAGCCAGAGTGGAAAAAGTACATGCAATGGTTAGGTACGCCTGGATGTGCCTGTGCATCTCCAAATTAGATGTATGAAGTATTGCAGATGAACTTTTTAAACCAGTGTGTTGTCATAAGTCTTTCCTAAACCGGTTATAAACTTTTGGGCTTGATCTCAATCTACTGGCACTTTGAATTCTGGGCTTTTGCAAGCTGCGTGGAATCGTGAAGCAAGGCTTATTCCATTATTCTCATCTCTGTGTTCTCTAGGATTAGGCTTTTTGTTTATTGCATGTTCTTCAGAATGAGATATTGAAGCCCAGATGGTTGTACTCTGATGCCCTTCCCCAACTGAAAATGCAAATTTCCTGTTAGCTGTGATTTCTCTCTGACAAAGGATGTGAGAAGTATAGCAAATACCATGAACAGGCTTAAAAATCTTATCTCACCTGCAGCCAACTCTTTTGATAGATCTGAAAACAATGAGGTATTTCTTCATCCTGGCCACTTGCAAGTGTTTTCTAAAATTTGCATAGTAAGCATGTAATTTCAGAGGAGCTTGGCCATAAAATGTGGGTGGCTTATCACCTTGGTTAAAGGTGATGAAGTTCAGAAATAAGAAGTTACAAGATATGTGAATTCTGTGTGTGATTCACACTGCAAGTACTACGCATTTCTTTCATTCTTTCAAAGTTCATGGAAAATATATTCTCAAAGAGACTGTATTTCATAATACTTAAAAAAAAAAAAAAAAGAGAGAAGAAAAAGAAAAAGCTATGATAGCTATATTGGATTTTTTTTAAGTCAGCTTTGATTCCTGCCCCGCAGAATAGAAATGAGCAGCCTAATGCAGAGTCTTCAGAATGCTCAGTAAGTGGTGTTCAAACACCCGGTGTTACATCTAAATATATGGCAAATAGCTCTGCATCAGAATCAAGGAAAATGGATTAAATCCAGTATTAAGTAAAGCACTACAAGATCAGACTTCCCTGTTCTTTGTGTATGAATAGTAAAGGCTAGGTCTACTCCCTTCTTGTAAGTTCTCTATTATGGTCTTCGAAGTCATTACTCTTAGATTTTTTTTTTTTTTTTTTCAGCATTACTGGTGTGTTAATCTATTACACTTTTAACCAGTCTATTTTTTAAAAAGAAGGAAGGCTGCGTCTGCACCAGTTCTTGGCAACTTGCATCCCTTTGATAGCTAGGAATTGTGCATACTGTGTTGAAGTGTTTTCTTTTATAGCCTGTGTTTTGTGGAGATCCATTAGTAACCCTGCATTTGGGACGTGCTGCTTCTGACTTTACCCACCAAGTTCACCATTAATTGGAGGACATCTTTGCTTATGTGACTTGAATTCATACAGTATAAATGCCTTAGTGTTTTCAAGTCACTTTATTATGTACGATAACATTTTATTTCTCTTTCATGGCAACACTTCACTCTCTTCAGCTCTTTAATAGCCCATAGAAACAGAGCAGATGATGGCCACGCTCACCATTCTGTTCTCGGTTGCATTGTCTTGCACACTGAGACTCTCCTCCAGACTTCTGCCGTTCAGTTCTATGGATGAGGTAATCTGGGATAACTGGGGAGGAACAGTTCAACTTTAAGTCTGTCAAGTTACAACTCTGAAAATTCAGTAAAATCACACATCATAACTGTAGTTTTCATATTTTGTGGGCTAAATTTATTTTTAAAACCTCATGTTTCTTGACCTTCAGATGTCAACAACAGATGATTGCGTTGTCTCCAGGAAGACAAATGTGTATGCTCTCACCATATACAAGAAACTTCACAGTTTGATTTTAGCAAAGAAAATATGAAGTAATTTGATTCACAAACAGCAAAGAAACAAGTACTCATTATTTGACCAAAGAAACCGTACCAAAACATATCCTCTTATGCATAATTTGGAGAAACATATGAGAAAAAGTTTCTTTTTTGGATGTCCTTCCCAGTATTTATGAGACAGATGATTGAGAACCTAACATTTCATGGCCTCACTATGCTTATTGTTTTAGAAGATCTGAAGGATTGCATTCCCATCTGGTCGTTTGATGGAAACTTTTTGAAGCTTTAACAGTTGGTTAAGATTCTACAACACATCACAGCTTTGAGAGATCTTCCCCAGCATTATTGTGCTATCTGATTGAGTCTGCCTATACTAGAGATTACAGCTGTGATTATATAACCAAGAGATAGAGGCGGATAGATAAAGATGAAAATCCTTTGTATTATTTTGCTTTGATTTTGTTTTGTTGTGGGTTGTTTTGTTTTTTTCTCCCAGATTCGTGTTGAATACAGAAACTTCAGAGAAAGGAGTAGAACACGCAGACTTGGGAAGACAGTAAAATGCAGTTAGAAACCATATAAACTGGGGTTCTTGAGAAGATGTGTCACCTTTACTGTGTATATATCTATATCTATATCTGTGTATGTGTTGATACATAAGCATGTGGAAAGCTTACAGTGCAGATGCCCTTTCTGTGAACTCGATAATGCCAGTTAGAGTATTTTTTTCCTAAGAAACATAGGTTCTTCTTTGTTAATTCTTATATTTTTTTCTGGCTGTTTTTTATTTGGGTGAAGATGGTAGTGGTAAGTAGTTGTTTTGCAGTAGAAGAATTCAAACTTCATTAGCAAAATGAAAAGCTATCTTCTTTGCCATCTCGCTCTTTATGAAAGTAGGATTTTATGCACAGCAACATTAATTACAATTAACTATAGCATTCTAATTTGTTGACTTTATTTATTCAGAACTCTATTAGTGTTAAACAATTAATGTTAAGTTGAACTTTAAAGGGGATAAGAACGTCATTCTAAGCTGTAATAGCTTAGTGGATGAGCATATTGTCCTAAATTGGCTTAGCTACATCGTTAAATGGTTGCTGTATACAGTGTGCGTAATTATATGATGACTGAATGCCATTAAATGTATCACTCTTTAAAGTACACATCACAATATTGTAGCAAATGTTTCTAAAAGTTCCAGTTATGAAAAATTGTTGTTTCAAGTACTATCTTTAAGCGTTCACTGAAAGAATTCTTGATTTACAAAGTTTACAAAAATATACAGGTTGGAGGATTTGGCTTATTACCTAAATCTGGTTTTGCAGGTGCGTTTGCTTTTTGACATTACTTTTCATTTGTTCTGGTAGAAAAAATATTTTTTACTTTCTCTTTCCATACACTTTAACTTATAGAGGATTTGAATTCGTAACACATTTTTCCATTTAACATGCTTTATATTATGGCAGGAAGTGGTGTAGAGAAATCGCCAGGCTGTTTAAAAATTCAAATAACTACTTGTTTGTCCTGTGAGTTACATCTGAATTTGTACTTTTTTTTTTTTTTTTTTTTTTTTTAATGCTAAGAGCAGTAAGGACATGATCCAATGATGAAGTAACCAGTTTTCTGAAATAAATATATGCTAGTGCACACACTTTAAAATAAATGTATGTAGGAAGGATAAAATAAATCTATGTAGGAAGGGTATTTTCTCTTTACTTTTGTATTAATGTGTGTGGGAAGGATATTTTCTCCTTACTTGTGCATTACAACCAGATTCATGCACACAGACAGCTATTTATCTCTCCTGTATTTATAAATATAGGCTATTCCTTTCAAGCCATAGTAAGGCAGCGTATGTAGTGGGAGCACTCCAAGGCAGAAATAGTGTGACTGAAAACAGCTGTTGCATCCTGGTTCCCCCACTTGCTCCCTGCAGAAATAATATGTTGCTTATCTCCAGACAGTAGTTGATTATTTTCTCCTACGCTTCCTTGGCTGTTCGTGGGCTCACGGACGAGAGAAGGCAGAATCACAGCACCACGTGCCTCTACTTAGCTCCGAGAGTGGAAATAGTGTCCTTTGTAGTCTGTTCGTCCCCGCCAGAGCGCCAGCAGCGGCCTGCACAGGAGAGCAACTAATTCGTGCTCCCTGACCTTCCTGCATGTAAAACAAGCAATATTATCATCCTCATTTGCACTCCTTTATTATTTACTGTGGCGATAAAATCGGAGGTCCGCAGACAGGTTTGAAGTGCTGTCGCCTTGGGTTCCGCACGCGTGGAAGCTGGCAGCGGTTACCGGGAGGATGGGCCTCCAGCGTGGGAACGGCAGCCCCCCGAGGGACCCTGGGGCTCAGGCGTGCTCCCTGCTACTGTGCTGGGTGCCCCGGTGCCGTGGGGCTTCACCCCTGCTCTCGGACCGTGCTGGCTGCTCTCCTGCTCCCTGGGGTGCCAGCTCCCCTCCGGGGCTCCCATGCAGGCGCTCAGCCTCCGGCTGCACGGATTACCCTGTGGAATGTCATGGATTACCCTGTGGAATATCGTGCACCAGGGAGTTAAGAGGTGCGTTACCTCCTGCCTTACTTCATAGATGGCCGCAGCCTTGAGAGGGGATTATTTTGTGTTTAACCTGCTATCTTGAAATCACCCTTGAGCTCAGGTCAGGCAAAGGACAAAATGCCAACTGAAAGTAGTCACAGCATCCAAATGAAACGGCATGAGAGTTGCTGCTAAGGGTGTCAGTGAGGAAAAAGATTTGGAATCAGCTTTTCCTGAAATAAATTCAGGAAGTTCTCACTCGCCTTCCTACCATCAGCTGGCCTGTAGGGTTTGCCAGCAGTCTCTGTCTTGCATCCAGCATGTCTCCAGATGCCTGGTGCAATGTAGCATTTATGGCCAGTCCTGTTGTGAAGTCCTTGGCCTTAAAAGAGAAAGCTGTTTTCCTTCTTTCCAAAACTGTTTGTTGGTTTGTGGGTTTTTTTGTGTTTTTTTTTTTTTTTTTTTTTTTTCTTATACCAGAAAATAGTGCAGCTATTCCTATAATTTAATGGGTTTTGTCACTTTCTGGAAGATCCCTGTCTGTTGCTCCATGTTCTGTTCCCTGTATGTACCTGGCTGGTGGTGACTCCTCCCTTCCCCTTTTGGTGATTCAGTGGTTTGTTTCCCAGCATGATCTCTGTTGGTGTGTGTGGGTTTTTCTTTTTCTTTTTTTTTTTTTTTTTCTTTTTCTGAACTTAGTATTTCTGTGTCTCTTCATCCTTAAACAAATGTAGTTGATAGAAATGTCAAAAGTGGGTGAGCGTAGGTGGCTCATTACTGGCTCCAGACTGAGACTGAGCGCCATGGTAATCACCATTTTTTGAACACCAGGGGCTTGGAGCAATTGACCTCTATCATCTTGCTTTCAGCAGCACAGAAACACAGGGTTTCGGAGGCTAGCCAGAAGCAATGGGTCTGAATTAATTGCCATTTTAAATGATACCTTTTCAAATTGTCTTTGGAATCTGACCCTCCTTGGACTTTGTTAGGCAGCTATCCAGAGTGCTCTGTCAGTGTGACCGATGATGTTGAACATCTTCTTTACCATTGTGGTTAAATTGATTATTATGAACCTGTTTGAACAGATCACCCTATGAGTGCAGCTGCACTCTGTTTTCAGTGATCTATCAAGACCACCTGCAATTAAGCAACTGTCTTTTTCATCAAGGTTTTAGTGTGTTTTTTTTTGTTTTTCTGTTTACAAGTGGCACAAGTACTCTGCTTTTTCCTTTGGACACATGTAGCATATTTTATAAAAAGATACTCTTGAGGGTCAAGATTGAGCTGGTTTTCCCACATCACACATATTTGCTGGTCCAAAATCAGTCTGTTGATCTACAGTCAGTCTGTGGTTCTCCCTGTGGATTCATTTTTGAAGGAAAAGGCAGGCTAGATGTGGCATCATGACCCCACACTCCTTTATTGCATAAGAGGGAGAACTAAGCGTGTGCGCTTGGAGGGAACAGATGTGGACAGTTAATTCTGTTGCCCTGACCAAGTGATTAAGGGAATTAAACCTGGCCCATTCCATTATGCTGAGTGTCCTTACACCCACTCCTGTTTAGAAGCAAAATGCTGCTTAAAGTGAAGAGTTATTGAAAAGCACAGCACAAAACAAACATTATCAATCACAGATGTGACATCTAACCTCTGTGCCTAAACACATCCCTTCATGAATACGAGATTCCATTGCTGTGACCAATTGAGTTAGACTATTCAAAAAAAAAAACAAAAACCGACAGTGAGACATCCATTTGAGTTGTGCGTTGTGATTAGATTTCATGAAAATTGCATCTATTAAAAAGGATAGTAAATGCACACAGAAAAATTACAGTGTGTTTTCTCCATAGTGTTGGGATATATTTTGTTACTGGTTTCAAAGAGCTTTGCTCTACACTTTTCTATCAAGTTTTGCCCTGGGGTGACGGTTTAGAATTTTTAATTTAACTTTGTCTGTCATGACAAATGTAGAGAACTAGACAGCTGGGTGAACTGTAAAAGTCGGTTTAAAAGGCAATTATCGAGTCCTCCACTCCAGTGGATTTAGCAAACCAAATTTTACAAGAACACTATTGATTATGCTTGCAGAAGTAAGAGCGTGGTCTTATTTCTAAAATATGGCCATGCTAATCATTACTAATTTTTCATAATTAAAGGGCCATAATATTGCAGAACTGTTCTCCTGTAATGTTAACAGAACATGAAAGATGGGCTGCAACCTTCAACTTGAAGCTTCGACTTCAATGTTTTGATCTTTGTGTAATGCAGTAAATAGAAGGGGAGAGGTTACCGAGAGCCTGACTGGGTTTTCAAGACCTGAAATGATATTAGTTAAACCCTGAATTCCAATAACTGCATAATGTATGAGGTGCTCTTATTTATTGGGATTGAAAATTGACATGCTCAGCCAAAAATAGATGAAAGGGAGGAAAAGGGTGAAAGTGGATGGCAGGTAGCTTTTAAAGCAGTACTTTATAAAGAATTTTACTACTTACATCAGAAGAGAGAGCGCTGTGGTGTTCCTACCGTGCCATACCCTTGGACATATCATGTGCTGTAGGGTCACCTCAGGCGGGTAGGTATTCAAGAAATGTGATGGTTCAAGAAAAGCACAACGGCCTCTCCTGCTTCAGCTCCAAATCTGTGAGGATGCAAAACTACTGTTATATCATTACCCTCTCCTTCAATGCTTCCTGCCTATAATAGGCGAGGGCAAGAAAAGGTAGATATGCTCTTCTCTCTTCCTCATGCTCTCTGCTTCTCACAAGGAAAATTTGAGTCCAACCCCATGGCTTTCTGAAGTAGTAGCTGCAGCATAAAAAATAAATCGCGAAACCTCTGGCATGTTTCTGAACAAGAGCTATGAAACTAGTCTTTGCCAGTTGTTTCATTCTGATGTTCATCACTATCCCAAGCTACAGTAGAAGTGCTGGAACTGCCTGTAGACTGAGGAAAGCATGTTGTAGCTGTTAACTCTCTGAACTGTTAACTAAGTGCTATCATTGAAACTCCGTGGATAGAGGTGTTGGTGTTTGAATTTTACAGAAGCTGATAGCTTAGACCACTGCTCACCAGGGAAGTATGTTCAAGTGTATTTTTCAAGTGTTGATACATTAGTCTGTTTAATTTTATGGTCCTGTGACTAATGTAATTAGTATTTTTAAATTAATTTCAGGCAACCTACTTAGCATTCTGTATTAGTAGGAATTAATGATAGTACCTATTTTGTGTTCCTACGTGCAATTATTTTGCAAATATTTGCTTTTGTCACTGCTGTTTGTAAACAAAATGAAAGCTTTTTATTTTAATTGAAAACAAAATATGCCTGTATTTCAAAACTAAAATAAGTCGTATGAGAATTTAAAGTAGGAACTGTATTTCAACATTAAGAAACTTAAGAAAATAAAACTAATCTTTTTTTCCCCTCCCTTTGCTTGTGATATGCTGCAGAGTATTTAATGTCAACTGTATTTTTTTCAAGACCATGAATCATTTTGGTTCTCTTTTACTATGGCAGTGCCTACAGCCTCATTCTTTTGGGCATATCTTAGACCTCGTTATCATTATGTTATAGAGAGCTGGCAGTTTTGCCTTTTAGAGCTCTTGAAGATGCAATATTATTTCTGGATCTTTGAATCAAAAACATTTATAAACAAAACTATCTATCAGGTGCAATTTTTTTCTAACATAGTTCTTGCTGATTTGGGGGCTCATCTGTTTTGATTCAGACTATCCCTTATTTCTGCAAGTTTTGCAGTAGCACATGTATTCTTACATGACCTTTCATCCTACTGCTTGCAGAAAAACTGGTAGAGTGAAGACTGAATTAAGTAATGATGAATGGAAATACAGCAGGCTGTTCTCTCTGTTTTTAAATGGAGGATTTGTGAGACTGAATCAGCTCCTTTATATTCTTCCCCTTTCTTCCCTTGCTGTACCCATGGCTGGAACAAACAAGAGGACCCCTTGACTTTCCTGCCCTAGGTCATGAAGAGTGGGCCATGACTACCACTGGTTTCTGACAATGAAGAAGTCTAAAAGCTCTCCCCGTCCATGCATCCATTACTGCTTCCAAGGCGGTGGAGTATGCTACAGCCAGTGGTCCCTGGCTGTGCTCCGAGAGAGAGGACCGGGGTGGTGCACACGTTCTGTCTGCTCTGCCACCTACGTGAAGACTAAGAGCAGGCAGAAGAGCTGTACAGGGAATCGATCAGAACAGGAAAAATCTGAACTGAAGCAAGATCAGGAAGTGTGACTTCTGGGCGTTTCAGGGGTGAAACAGTATGGAGTTGTTTTCCTTTCTCCTTGTGTGGACATTTAGCTAATATTCTGGGATGCTTTCTGACAGTAGAATAACCCTGTAAGCCTCACAGTGCCCCAACGGGTGCATGCCTCCCAGTTTCTGCATTCTGTGGGAAGGTGGGAGCGTTAGTGAAGCTGTATGTAATGATTTGTGTAGGAAGATGGAGATACTAGGAGCGTGCATTTGTGTGTGTGTGTGCAAATGTAGTTACTTCTGATAACGTGAGTTGTCATGGAAAAGGTTAAAATTCTGTAGTATAAATTCAGGCATTTTTGGTGTAATTACCAGGTTTTTCTTGATTTCCTTACAAATTCACTTTGAATTAAGTGTCCGGCTGATTTTTACACAAGGATGGTTTTTCCTAACTTTAGTTGCTGTCTTTTGCCGTACAGTTGTTGGTGTGTTCTATTAATCTTGCAATCATTGCCCTTCTGGTGGTATGCTGTTTGATTTGTATCCTGCAGTATGCTGGAGAGAATGATAGAAGGAAAGACAAAATGCAAAGTTGTAAGAACAAGATGAAAGAAGAATTTTGGATCAAATGCTGCAATAGCAAGCAGCATTTTCTTTTTATGTCATCCTGAGTCAAACACAAGATAGAAATACCTGGGATACTTCTTGTCTAATAAACTAAACCATGAAACCAGTGTGGATCTATTAATCTGCTGCAAAGAGTCCTCTCTGCTGGTTATTGTTGCTATACTGGGAAAAGGAAGGAAAAAGAAAAGAGAAAATGCTTCATTTTTTTCACTGCTGTCATCACTCATCCTAATGAGGACAAAAAAGGGTACCTCTGCTAGGAGCATGATGCTTTCATGTACTCTGAAACCCACCTGCTCACTTCTTAATGAGAACGTAAGGTTTGGAGATACTGTGATCGTGTTAGGTTATTTCTGAAATACATTACACAAGAAATAACTGTCAGCTGCCTATTTGGTAACCATGACTTTTTAAATTCAGACATCTTATGAAATGCTCTTGAAATAAATTTTGGAATCCTTTATTCTGACTGTTTTAGACCTTGTCAAGTGTCAGACATCAGCAGCATCTGTGTCTTGGGGTTTAGAGGTTACATTTTACATAAGCATATTTCACCATCTGCACATATAATATGTAATATATATGTATGTATATGTAAGTAAATATCCAGATCAGCACTGTGGCTTGAATTTAGAAAAGATCTGACAATGCCTTTGAGCAGGCTATTAGTAAGAGGAAATGATTTTTCATAAGGTATTTTTGACATATCTGACCCTTAAATTTCTCCTAGTCTTCAGCTTCTGAGTTTATGTACTTTGGAGCTGAAGCATCATCACCATCCTATGCTTTGCAGCTGGGGTGTAAGGGGAGTCTAAAATTATTAAGATGAGGTGGATATAGTTTTATTTTGAGATAAAAACCTGTGGGTGAATTTACAGAGGCTTTTTTTTTGTTGTTTCCTTCTTTTGGAAGTTAGGGCATAATGCATACCATGTTTCATATACCACAAGATATACAGCTTGTGGTTTTTTTTTTCTGTACCTATTTGTTACTCCATTTGGTGTTAAGTTTATAAAACATAGGAAGTGCATCTGTAAATTTCAGTGGTTAAAACCTACTTGAAACCGATAGAAACAATGTTACCACCTCATTTGTGGTCACTTAAACAAGAAAAAACATCAGCTTTGGAGCTTTGTCAGCAATTGTACAGCTTTCTCAAGCCCTGACTGAATATATTTAAGCAGGTAACGTTTTGCTCCAGTCTCTCCAGTTTGTCCATGCAAGTGTTGCCACTCCTGAAAGCTGGGGGTGGCGGTGGAGCAGACACCCCCCTTCCAAGGCACTCCAGGCTTCTGGGGAAAGAGCAGCACTTGGGCTCACATGTGCGTTTCTTTCTTCCAGTAAATTTGAGCTGAGCCTAATTAGTATCTTTGTGTCTGTCGGTCATTGAAATTAGGTAGTTCAGGGTTGCTCTTTGTACTTTTGCTTAATTTACTTCATCTGCTTTATAACCTAAGCTTGTGGCTTTCACTGAAACATGTTGTTTGTTTTTTTGTTTTTTTGTTTTTTTTTTTTTCCTGCTTCCTCAATAACGGGGATCTGTTACCTGTTTTTATTAGGGATCTGGCCATCCCTACCCAGCGCGTGGGGCATGTGTTTGTTTGATTTCTGGGTTCTTACATTGTTCATGAGAAGAGGCCAGCCTGCCTGGGGGGGTGCAGGTTTACAGGGGCGATCAATCGCCGCCTTAACACAATGTGGTTCAGCTTGATGGAGTAATTGCTGAGGTCAATTTGTGCTGAATAGCTGTCTGTTGTCAAAAATTCATTATGGTCATCGGTCTGCTAATAAAAGTAGCTCATAGAGCAAAGTAATTTTGAGTTAGAGGAACAGATGTAGGCTCATTAGTGTCAAGGAGTTCACCATCAGGAGTTCAAGCTGAGTAATGATTAGCCAATGGAAAGTATGACTTAAAAATCCTTAAAATTCTGTTAACCCTTGCAGATACATACCTTGTGAGGGCCAAATTGACTTGCTGATCTGCAGCGCAGTTGGGGCATGTCAGACTCTACAAGCTACACAAGAGGTGGCAGGTGGGGTTAACTGATCCCTGAAGAGACCAGGCTAATGCTGGGTGATGGGCGGAACAAGGGGAGCACATGCTCTTCCCCCCTCCTCCCCCGTTTTATCAAGAATTGGGAGGGAGATGCATACTCTTTATCTCTTTAGTTCGCCAAAGTTCCTTAAGCAGGAGCCACGGGCTTCACCCGAACTGTGAAAGTGATCTGTCCTGTTGGGTTGAGTTTGTGTTTCATTTGAAGGGAGAGGAGGAACAGTGCTTACATGGCAAGACCTGCATTTGACAGGGTTGAAAATCAGTCCTTGCTATGGTGGCTATTTAACAGATTTTTAGGCTGATTCCAGATTCCTGACCTCGTGTTTCTAGTACGAGAGCTCTTCTGTTGCCCCGCGAGTGTCTTGCTAGCTGTCCAACATTTAGAAAGAAGCATGCCCTCAGTGCCGGGGCTCCTGAGTCTGAACTGCTCCGTGGTGCAACATCTTTGCTGTGACCTTAGAATAACAGGTGAATGATTACTGTAGTGTGGTAGTTTGTGTCAGAGGGTATTAGCTTCCTCTAATAAGCGAGTTGTGCTGTTGGTCTATGTAGGGGAAGTTAAAAGGGCATGCATGGCATAATGCCTGTAAGTATAATTTTTTTTTTTTTTTTTTTTTAGTCACTTAATTCTGTTTAAACCAGGACATCATCTTGGAATCACTGAATGAAGAAACAAATGAAGATTTCTAATATTATTACAGTATATTCCCTCAGGTCATAATAGAAAGATTAGTGTTACATAAAGACTTTCATCATAAAAATTCATATTCTGATGAAAAAGAGATTGTGCTAATGACTTGAAACTACTGGAAGATAGTGCTACACAACGATATGTTACAGAAATGTAACATTTTATCCTTCAACTTGTTTTCCTTCCTATTGCATATTGTTAGTTCACTCTTACATAGATATTTTCTTATCTGATGGATAAACTTTAAAAAGATGTTTGATAGCTATTCATTGGGCAAAAATGCTTGAATTTCGGTAACACAAGCATAACTGTATCTTCTCATCTGCCTTTTAACTGTGATTTAGCTGAGAGTTGAAGCATAGTCAGTTCCATCAATCAACGTTGAATCAAGTCTGTAAGGTTTATACTACAATTTAAGTGTAAAAACCTTTATTTTAAAGCTTGCCAAACTCCACCTCTGAATTTTCTTTCTCCTGTAGCAGCTGATAACATCACTAACACCTAAGTAGAATTGGCACAGTTTTTCTCATGATTTAAGTGATACTGATAATCTCTTTGCTAGAGAAACAGAATGCTCTCAGCTAAGGTCTGAGCATAAAATAAAAAGAATGTTTCAGGTACACTGTTTGGAAATATGTAGGGTTTGTATTAAATTTTTCTTCTATAGGGATTTAGTGCAGAAACTTATTTTGGGCTATACAGGCTATAAAGCAATGATGGAGAGTGACATAGCAATGAGAGGTTTATTTGGTACTAGCTGAAAATGGAAATTATTATAGTTCCTATTATTAAAAACCTGCAAAATAAAACAATAAGTACATAGCAAAATACATTCGCTAAAAAAAGTGTTGTGGACTGCAACATAAATAAATATTCAGGATAGTCGTACATGGAGTTCACTTTTTTGAGAAAAAGGTTATCCTTTAGCCCAGAGATGTGACAAATGACATTATGGTTTCCTCTCCTCCACTGAACTGGTATGTCTGTACATATAAACGTATGTGCAAATATCTTCCTTTTAATTTTTTAATTATTTTTTTCTGGCAGAGTATATACAATGCTTTATCCACACTTGTGTCCCTATGTGGTCATCTACATGGCTTTTTCTAAGTCCTTGATGTTTCACATCTGTGACACCCATCTATATTGATTTATTATACAAAAAAGAATACTTAATATAAGATGACGGTTTTGTAGGAAGTGTCTGTTCTTCAGTCCACTTTATCAACACAGTGCGAATTAATTTTACATTTCAAAAAAGGCCATTTGTTGGCCCAGAATAAAACTGTCATAAGCACAGATGGTGATAAACATATTTGAAAAAATAAGGCAGATCTTGATCTTTTCCACCTAGTTAGTGAAAACATCACTCCATTCATGCCACTGGTCTCTAGGTCTTCCTCTCCAGTCTCTGCTGTAAAACTATAGCAGGATGGAAGTTTTATAGGACAGAGATGCCAGTTCTCCCCCTCCCCCCCCCCCCCCCCCCCCCCTTCTTTTTCCTCTTTAAACTTTAAGTAGGCAATGTGGGAAATGTTAAGTAGGAGGAATTATGGGGGCACTGGAGAAAGTCCTGTAATAGTATTTTCTGATGTGAGGAAGTATAAACCCATTGTCTGCCAGGCATAACAAAAATCAGAAGTTAATTTTAACTGGTAAGAAATTGCTTTACTCTCTCCTCTCTTTTTAATTATTTCTCACTTTTGTGACTTAGGCTTTTCTGACTTCTACATCATAAACTGTTAAATAAAATGAAGAATAACATTAATGTACAGTATTATCATAATGTTAAATAATATTTGGCTCAATAAATGAACTATAATCCATTATATTATCTGTCAAAGATAGGGATGAATGTGTTTTGCCTACAGGTTTGTGTATGGTACTCAAAAGAGTATTTCAAACATCAATATGCCCAGATTTTAAATTCTCTATTTAAATATCTGAATTAGGTAAAAAAAAAAATACAACACTATTTTCAAGACATATTTATAGAATCAACTTTCAACCTAATATTGTATATTCATTATTCCATTTTTATTAACAGAGAGAGAACTCTGTAAACCACAGTTAGATGCTCAGCTTACCCCTGTAAGATCACTGCTTCACAAGTGCACCTGAAATCCATATGCTCTGTGCTTACTTGCTGAACCTGCACTGCTATTTGTACTGTCTCTCTCGCCTGTGACATTTTATTTAGTTCTTATCCCTGCTATGCTCACCTTGGGGCTGCTGGGCAGATGGGAACAGACTCAATTTGGAAGGTCACACGGATAGAAAAGCAATCCTGCTTGCCGTTCTGCTTTTTTTTGTGTATGGAGGCTCATCTTTTAAGGATCCTGCACTTTGCAGAACCACCAGACTGTTCAGTGACTAAAAGGGCCAGCTGCAGGGTGGGTTAGCTCTGGAAAGGTGGAGTTTTGTTCTATCAAAAAGATATTTTTTTTTTTTTTTGATGATTGATTGGCAGATCTGGCGAATCAGATGGTGTCAGGAATATGCTTCTGGTCATCTAAAATCCGTCTGTGTTTGGAGTAGGAATAAACTTTTTGGAAAACTGCACTGTGGAAGTTCAAGCTTGAGATGTAAAATTGTCAAGGACTTGACAACTAATCCCACTTGTGTTTCTTGTCTCAATAGGACTGTGTATGTGCTGCCTTCCCTGGGCTTGGGGCTATGGCTGCTCTGTGAGGCAGCTGCTTCCAAATGCTCTAGGCTGGTACACCAGAGCTAAAATAGACTTGCGTGCCCTACTGTAGCTGTCGGAGTTACCTGTGAGTGCGGGCTGTGGCCAGGGAAGGAGTGGTCTGGCAGCACGGAGCTCCTCAAGGATAAGTTTCTATTATTTCTGTGAGGAGGATGCTGTGTTGCTGTGCTCTGAAGCAACTAATACTGGATTTAGGTAATTTAAAGTTAGTACCAGCTACACTTGACTGTAGGCAAACACTAATGAAGTTATTTCCTGAATTCCTGCTCCCAGACAAACGTCCATTACAAATATATAGCTGTCCATGATGAATTTTTTTTCATATTGTATCCTTTTGGATACAATTTATTATATCTCTTTTTTTGGATAGATACTGGGATAAGTTGGGACTGGAAGATGTTTAAAGGCTGTATCGTACTACATGGTGGACTTGTTTAGGATAATACAGAAAGGTTTATTCTCAGTTGCTTCCTTCTTTTAGCAGTCTCAGTAATACTTTTCTGCATAATTTTATGCTTGTCAGTTGTACTGTGCTGCTGTTTCATTAGTAAAGAAATTACTATTATTCTTGGTACAAAGAGAGCTGAAGTCTTATATGGGTCGTAAATCCTGTTGCAGTTTCTAGAATTCAGACGTAGTTGTCAGATCAAAACATTTGAATTCCACCAAGGTACTCCTCACCTCCTTAACTTGATGACTTCTTTGTTTTTACAAAGGCTACATATATAGTCTAGTATCATACCAGACAGTTTTTATATTCTTTCACTAAATGCTGACGGTGATCCATATTAACTGATATTTACATATTTTTACTTAGGTTTTGGTGATTATGTCTTGTTCACTGTTAGTCTTTCTACTAACTAAACCAAGAAGTTTGTGGTTTAATGTTGCTTTATTTTACACCTTATTCAGCTTTTAATGTTTATTTTAAACAAATCCTTTCTTTGCTCAAGCAGCAGTCTAACAGTGTATACGATGTTATATAAATATAAAGCTAGTTAGGTTAGCCCAGTGCAGTAAGCTGTGAAAATATGTTCCATTTTCTGTTTCAACACCGTTTCTTCAAGCTATTAATAAACATAAATGGTATCGTGTTGTATTCAGTAGTATCGCAGATTCACTGGCACAATCCAAAATCCTCCAGGAAATGAGTAGGGATAAACACGTTGGAAATACGAAATACTGGAGAACAGTTGAAGTCAACGAGCAGGAAATATTTACTGTTAGATTGTGTGTGTACATTTGCGTAACCCTGTCGATGGCTATCTTGTGAAAAAAGTAGAGCTGTCGTTTTTAAATGTGTGCTTAATTACTGTTTTTCTGAGAGGTCCTTTTGGTTGACTTTAGGAGAAGAACAGCCCTTTACCATGCCGACTTGATGGTGTTATGTCCTTCCTTCTTGTACGCGCTTTTGGAAACGTTAGATTTAACGCCGCAAGCAGCGGGTTGGCCATCTGCCGGAATGTTACCGTCGGATGTAAGCGGTCGTGACTGGGTTCTAGGGCGGCCCATGATGGAGGGGCTTGGGGCTCGGTGTGTGGGTGGCTTTAAAGTTCGGTGCTTCTGCCGCCGTCTGTGCTGCCCGTGCCTTTCTCTATAAGTGAAACAGTAATTTGACAGTCCAGTGGCATTTGCAAAAGTCTTTACTAATTGGTTGTTAACACTGTATGCCAAAGACCTGTGGAACTTAATTCTTGCCACTAAAACAAAAGGTGCCTCTAGGACAGTTTTGAAAACAAAAGCATGTTTGCACTCTTCCTTCCTCCATTCAGGTATCTTTCTGAATTAGTATGGATAGTGCTTTCTGAGGAAGGAATGGGATTTTTAATATTATTTCTATGCTTAATAGAAAACAATTATTTATTAATTAAATTTTACTACTTGATTCCAAGTGCCATTTTTTTGGTAATATTAAAAGGGATGATGTGATCTCCAAATGAAGCAAAAAATGTGATTTGAGGTTGATACTCGATTCACTTCACAGTACTATGAATTTTACTTTTTACTTTTGTGCAAAACAAAATTGCTTAATTACAGGTAGAATCAAGATTAACCTCTCCCCCCATGATTCAGACCCCCCTCGTGCCTCCCTGCTCCTTATGAAAGTGTTGTTCTTACCGACCTACTCAAGAGGCTTTAGCTGCTCTGTGGTACTCAGCTGGCGGAGAAATGGTGCCTGTTGCTGAGCTCCTGCTGGATGTTCAGGCGGTTACGGGTGTCAAGAATACTCTTTGTTATTTGCAGTTGCCAAGAAAGTTTGATTTTTAACTTTGTAAAAATATTTTCTTTCTTGGTTGGTCATTCTTCACTTCCATAACAGGCAGCAACTAATGGAGGGTATTTCCCCAAGACATTACATTTTTGAATATCTAGAAGAATAAAATGCTTGGGTGGCTCTGGCTTCAATGTAAACAGTTAGGATCTCAGCTACCTCATAGCTTGATCTTTGTGTGTTTCTCCAGCGGTGGAAGTGCTGTTCTTAATAGAACTTACAGCTACTGGCACTCAAATGCCTTCATCTCTCCTATTTTTCCTCTTGTTTTACTTCTTTGAAAGTCCTTTGATCAAGAGAGCATAAAGTTCAGAGTCTGCTGTGAGCTTGCTCTTTCCCCTAATGGAGAGAGCTGGCTATCCTTTGGGAGGAGGATGGAACAGTCAGATTTCGGAGACCTTGTGTAAAATGTTTTCTGGCTCTGAGATGACTTTAAGCTACTTGTCTTTTATGCTTAATATAACAATACATTTGCACAAATATTTTGAAGTTAGCAGAAACGAATGTTTAAAAAGTAAATGTGGATTATTTATGATTAATAATTCTGCACTTTGTTAATAGTATAAGATTATTGGCATCTATTAATGAGGTAGCAAAGAAGAAAATTATATCAATGAGAATTAAATGATTGATAGAGATGTTTACCTGAAAGTTGTGGTAACGTATGTACTTTTTTCAGAATGAAGTTGTTTTCCTGATGAATTGAGATAAAAAATAGCCAGCTTTCTTTGGGGTTGCAAATTAAATATCTTACTGTTTCTGCTAACACAATGTGCTGTATTCAGCTCTGAAAGTTTACTGTACACTTCTGCCCAGTATTTTATCTGAGCTTAATATTGTAACGTAGGTTATGCCGTTATAATTTTCATTATAAATGATTATGTAGAGATTTCAGATTTTCAACAGTGAAAGTTCAAGTTTTTGAATCACCTGTAAAGTAGGAGTATATATTTTATATATTCCTGTCAAATGAATACCTATGCATTAATGGCTTTTTATGACATTAAAAAGAAATTATATGTTTGGATATTTTACATTCTTAGAGTTTTATTTTGTATTGTTCTCTACACTAACCTTGTTAAAAGCAATGCAGTTGTGCGTAGCAGTTCTATTATGGTAATGCATTATGTTAAGTAATACGTATCTATTTGTTTTAGAGGAGTTGAGCTACTGAAGCTGTAGGTAGTTTTTCAGGCTGAAGTTGCTCGAGTACCTATGTATATGGCAGTGTACCAATGCACAGTCCTCAGCCTTGTAATTTTAGAATTCAGTGTCTTAATAGGATCAAATAGGTAATTACATACAGCTCAGTCTGCTGCCTTCACTGACATGGAGTTGCAGGCTCCTCCAGGATTGATTATAGGGGAGGAAGGTGCAACGCAGCATTAAGGGGGATGGCATGTTTAGGGGTCTTTGTTTAAAGTTTCAACAGCACTGAGTAATGAAAACTTGTTTATAACTATTAGTATCAATCAAATTAATCAAATATGGATAGCTTCAGGTTGTGGGTTTTTTTTTTTCTTTTCATACTTACTAATGTTTTTACAGATAACTCCTTGTGCTGTTCTCTTGTTAAGCTGGAAGCGTGAATACTGTCTGGGAGAGGTGGAAAGGCAACAGCCTTGGCTCTGGCACGCAGCAGTCTGGTTTTAGATTGAGGGTGCAAATAGCCAAGTACTGTCATCAGGACCGCTACCACTAACTTTGGCTGCTGCCTGCAGTAAGAGCAGGAGCGGGCTAAATGGGCTGCTGTGCCTGCGGTTTTTTTAGGTGGAGTGTCTCTTGAGCCATGTTGCTGGAGCTTTGGCATGTGCATGGCCCTTTGGATGGTCAGTACCCACAGGCAACGTGTTTGATCCATGGGCTTTGTCTGAACAACACATTCCTGCTGTGTATCTGTTTTTAACTTCAGCACGATTTAAGGTGTTCGCTTTGGCAGTTCTCTTCACTGGGATTGTCACAGCAGTGTAGGAAGAAATACAGTGGCAAGAGATGACTAGATGAAAAATGGTACTAAAGGGCAGTATTTGGATGCTATTCAGCATCTGAAGCTCAGAAAACTGAGGAGCATTCAGATTCTTACAGAATTTATTGCTGAGTTCCAGCAGTCTCCTTTCTAAAGATGTTTAAATGCTATAGTTGCCTCTGTGTACGGTTCAGAAAGTTTGGTCAGAAGGAGAAGGGGAACCTGTTTTGTCTGCAGTGGCCATGAACTTGAAAGGCATTTTTTTGTGTCCTAATTTCCTAAGACTTTACCCAAAAAATCATGTCATTAACTGGTTAATTAATGAGCATGCACACCATGAACTGTTCTTACCGTGTCTGTTCCTGTTCAGGAGAGGACAAGATAAGAGCAGTTACTGGTAAGAACATGGTAAGAGTAGATATTCAATCTGTAGTTATTCCAAGTCTCTCCCTATCTCTCTGTTCAGAAGTCTTCTGTTCTGGAGGCAGACATGGGGAGATTTGGAATAACTACAGACTGAATATCCAGACCTCAGTCCTGGGAAGGATATTGGGAATCTTGCAAAAGACTGATTTACCAAGAGATAAGCAATGGGGATGGAATTCTTTGTGTGTGCAGCTTTACAGGAGATGAAACTTGAGCAAGCTTAGTTTTGATATTTAAAGCAGTTCAGAGGTTTGGCTGATAAAGGTGAAGGTGTAGTTGTAACAGCCCTCTTAGAAAGACAGCTTTTTGCATTGCATGACATTCCAGTTTGAAAAATAGCACTGCCCTGTATCAGTGAAGCACAAGTTAAAAGGATTAAGAACTGGCCAACTGACAAACCTAAAAAATTAGTCATAATAATAGAGTGCAGCTCCACAGGGATCAGCACTATGCTTGACACCATTTAACAGTTTCATCATTGATCACAGTACATGGAACTGTGATAAAATTTGCAACTGACACAAAGATTACCAAAGTGGTAAATAATGAGGGCAGGGAGTAATACAGAATTGTCTCTACTGGTCCTGCCTGTATTCAAACATAATGCACTCTGATTCAGTCAGATGCTGAGCTGTACAACTAAAGACATATTAAGTGAAGCTAGTGAGATACGGAAGAATGAGAAACTTCAGGACTCAGGAACTGACAAATCAGCACTACTTTTCTGCAAATACAAGGAAAGGGACCAAACAATCGTTATCTATGTAGACAGAGGAATGGACTGATCTGTAAGCATTAGGATCAAGTACCAAAGAAAATTGTGAATCATCCATCTCTCTGAATCTTTACATCAAGACTAGGAGTTCTGCCATAGTTTAACATGGATTATTGGGCTCAAACCAGAAGTAATCAAATGAAATGTCACAGCATATTGATGTACAGGAGGTCAGGCTATATGATCTAGGATTGCCCCTGGACCTTGGACTGTATCTATAAGAAGTGGTAAGTTGACTTGCAAAATTGTTTGACAGTCTTCTCTGGAGAAGCTGTTGTACTTCTTATGGGAAATTACTTGTCCCTTAAATTAAAGGTTGAAGCTGTATTTTTAGGCTCCACTAAAATGGGCTTCTTCCCACATACTAAATTTAGACAAAGTAAATTTTCAATTTTTCTGGCAGAATAAGATGGTAGTCTAGAATGTTGGGGATTTTTTTGTGTTTGTTTTTCCTTTTAAGTTTGAGGCAAAATGTGTAAAGGCTTCTCATATTAAAGGCTTCCCAGACTGAGATATGATTTTCGTACTGCTTTTGTGGCTTGCGATAAGAAGACTTTTTGGCCTAAGAATGAAGCTTATTTTTGGCATAGGGAGGGAACTTCTTTCAAGACACGGGAGGTAGGAATATTTATTTCAAAATGTTTTAAGAGCAGATTTAGAGTTGAAACCTGAACACCTGTTGTCAGGCTTATACTAATCACCTGTGAACTTATAAGTAGGGTCACACAGTGCTGTGTCGTGATGTTCATGTTCTTAAAGAACAGGGACTGACATTCTGTTGTGGCAGTACTGGAAATGTGGAGGCTCGCTCCAGCCTTTTCTAACGTGCTTTGCAGTGGCAGATATGCTCCACAGATATGTCCCACAGCTCCTGCTGTTTCAGTATTTTATCTTTACTTTGCACTTTCTGTACATCAGTCCCTACGTGGAGCCTTCACAGTACCTGGGATTCAGCAGCATCGTTGAAGGACTGACAAGTCCCAGGCAAGTAAGTCTCAAGCTCAGCAGCACTCACTACCTTTGCAGTCGTAGAAATGCCTTCTGAAGAGCTCTGAGAGAGGATCTGCGTGCTTTCCTCTCTTTTCCCAGTTACTTTTCCCAGTATACTTCAGTCTTATGATCCCTCATAGTGCTCAGTAATTCCTAGCATTGGGCGTCATTCATGTCCCCTAACAAGAAGCTGCCAACTCAAGTGTCCTTGCTAAAAGGTTACATTTTCTCCTGTAGTCTGAAATACTTCAAGAATGATTCAGACTTCGATGTAGGTTAAGGAAATATTCTTTAGAAATTTTACAGGGAGTTTGTGCCTGTGTCGTGTCTGTCTTTAAACTCCTAATGTCTTACCATCACATCCAGTAGAAAAAGTTTTTTATTAAAGTGGGGGTTGTATTTTTAGATACAAAGATAAAATGATCTCATCTCAGACTTGCATTTTTTTTTGTAGTCATTGAATAAAGCAAAAACAAAGGCTGTTGCTTTCACCTTTCTGCATGTTTTGTTTTGTTGTGGATTTTTTTGAAGTGTGGCCTGGATTTTTGTTTTCCAGCCCTGCCAAAATTTTAATTTCCTTTTCAAGTTAAATTGCAGTGTTCTTTCAAATCACCTTTCAACAAAAGGTTTAGTTACACAGCAGTTCTTCAGAGAGTATGTGTGTGGCGGTGGTGTTTGTGGAAGGAGGAGGGAGTGGCAGGGTGAGATGTGTTCTATTTTTCTTGGGAGTTAATTTTAATCTTTGGTATAAGTAAATTTCCATTAAATGTGATGAATTGAGCTGCTATGCAAAGCAAAATGGTGTCCCTGCCTTGCAAGACTATTAGCAGAACGAGGGTGGCCCACTGCTGAAAACCACAGGTGGAATACTGTGCAGGTGTGCTACCTTAGTAGCATTTAAGTGAAGCGTACAATACTAAAAAATGCGCTTTGTTTTCTGTAGAATGCAGAGATGCACAAAAAAGTATTGGAAGCCATAAGTGACATGACAAATACATGATGAGATTAGTATTATGTTCGGAAGAACAGCAAAAAAATACATCCCTCAGGAAAACTGGAGTTGCATAGCGTGAGACTGTAATAGAGCCATGAAAAAGCAGAGCCAAGTAGGAATTTTCTGCTCTCGCTGAATAAGATCTTTTATCTGGATCCAGGCTCGGGCATGTGATTATTATGCTGACTCACTTGGTAAGTCATATGATGTGAGGCCTGTGAATATTAACCCAGGCATGTAAAAATATGTGAGTTTGTCTTTAAGGTAGGGGAACTCGGCACATAGAAGTTGGTAAGAACAAGGCACCAGCTGTAAGATGAAGGTGTAAACTGGGTAGGAGAGGCCAGAAGAATGTGCTTGGTTCTTTTGTGTGAATTATGGCAAAAAGAGAGAAAATCTTGGAAATAGGATACTGGGAATTCTATCTTTGAGAAGAGTTCTTTTTTGTGGTATTCCAGTAAAGAGCATTGAGTAAATCTTTCCCGGAGTGCTTCTGCCTAACATAGCAGCGTGGAGGTGTTTGGAGTGTATTTTGAGAAATTTGTGAAATTCACGCCCAAACTAGGGGCTTGAAGGTCAAACACACCTGAACATCTGAAAATAAGACACACAGCGGGAGTAGTAAGAAGGAGGAATTTCTTTGTTTTACACCTGGAGACCCCAGATGAAGAAAGCAAATGACTTTGCACAGGAGAGCTGTGGCACATGTCCTAACCGGTGTCACAGTCCGAACTGGTGAACTGTCTCTTATGTTGGCATTTACATAATGCCTGAAAGGCTGAGCACAGTATTTCACTCATGAGTACTTGAAAACCAGAAATAAAGCAGAAACAAACAAAACAGTGATTCACACCCAGTGCTGTTGTGTTTACTGTTGCAAAAATACGTGGTTGAATGTCGAAGAGAATATAGCGCTCTGCTGGCACACAGCTGCCTTCGTGTTCCACTCTTCCCACATCAAGGGTGTGGGGAAGTTAACTTTGAATTACTGCCATGGAGTTAAAATTGTAATGGTTTTGAAAAGAATTAATAAATCATTCATTTTTCTACTGATGAAAGCTAAATACTTCATTAGCGTCAGTGGGAAACAATACATACATTTTACTGATACAGTAATTTTTTTAAACCTAAAGACACCATCATGGAATAATACGATTCTGTGAGACACCAGACCTCACATGAGGTGGTCTGATGGTTTGGAGCAGACCGAATTCTTAACCAGTTATACGTATAACTGAACTGGTTCGGACTGAGATGAATCTTGTCAAAACCAAACCCCCCACCATTTCAATGCAAATCATTGCAGGAATTAAGGGAAAAAAGGAGAATAATCAGGTATTTAGAAATATTTTAATAAAGGCTATAAAAGATTCAGTCTCTGCATGATTCTCTTCATAACTGAGAGATGAATGTGATAAACCTTCCAACCCCCTGCCACACGCACGCCCGTAGAACGCTTTGAGACAGTGTAAAACCCTCACACTGAGGGTGGGCATTTGACTATTCTGCAGATCAGGGCTGAGCCAGGAACGCGCAGGATCGTGTGTTACCAGCCAGCACCCTTCCCTGAGCTTTAGGATGTGGCTTCAGCGGGCTTTATGTTGGACTTTACTCGTTAACCTCTCTCCGCACGAGGACCACCACTGGGTGATTGAGGGCATGCCTGACTGGCATCGCAGGCACGCGACCCACCCTTGGAGGTCAGGATTTGAAGGGCAGGGAGCTGCAAGCAAAGGCAAATAACGTTTGCAGTTATAACAGTGTCACACAATGTTAGATAACGTTGCAACCTCCAGCCAAGCAGAAATGATAGGATCATATAAAAATAGGTTTGGAGATGACTTTAAGAGGGACTCTGGCTCATTTCTTGCCTGCAGACAGGATACAGTCTCCTTAATGTCATTCTTATCAGGTATTTGGCTAAACCATTCTTACAGGCCTCCAACGATGGTGAAATCCATGAAACTTCTACCCCACCTGCCCAAGTCAGTCTCTATCGTTAGAAAGTGTTTCATAATCTCAGCGGTCACTTCGGTTTGTGCAGTTCAATTTCTTACTGTTGCGATATTAATAACTACATGAGTATGAATAAAACTCTTGCTTTCCTTTTTGTTTTTGTATTCTAAGCAGCTGAAAGCGTGTTGTGTTGTCTTGTCCCATCCCCTTCCTCCGCTGTATCAATTCCCCTTTAAACTAAACAATCTAGATATTTTTTTTTTCAGTCTGCTTTTATGTAGGTCATGTTTTCTTTGGTTATCCTTGTGGCACTCTTCTGGACCGTGTCTGGCTTTCCTCCTTCTTGAAGCGCAGTGCCGCAGGACTCTGTGCAGGACTGCAACTGAGCAGAGTTGGAAAGATTATTTCTGAGTCTATTTTCTTGTTTATACAGCCCTATATAAATATAAACATAATATATATTTAGAGAGTGAGGAACAGCACGATATTGATTCATGTGCAGCTTGTGATCTGCCACAGCCAACAGCTTTTTTTATTGCAGGATTACTTGTTTCTTATCTGTTTGTGTGCAGTTGAGTATTTTTGCATAAAGGAAAAATCCTGCCCTCTTTCTCACTGTTGTGGATTCTTTTTTTCAGAAACATTTTGCCCATATGTCAGGCTGAATTTTAATTTGAAACCTGTCCAGTAGCACACTACTTTCTCATCTTTATGGGGCTTTTTTTTCTAGATTTAGATACTCCAGACTTGAGTCTGTAAAATGACAGAATAATTTAGTTGGGAGGGGCCCTTGGGAGGCTGTTTGGTCTGGCCTCTCGCTGCAGCTTCTCAGTCAAGGTGTTTGTTGCACTAGATCCAGCACACATCCCTGCAGATCTCGACACAATGCATTCTTGTATTTTGAATGTGATCCCTTAGAGTATTCTGGGATGGATTACTCTGGAAATAGCTTTCTTCCTTTACCCCTTACTTGTATAGCTAGATGGTGCTTCACCAGCTTGGCCCTTCTGTTGTCAGATAGAAGGTCAAATTGTGAAATTTTAGGAAGGAAAGAAACTCCTTAGTTTCTCACTACTACTTTACTTCAGGGTTAAACAAAAGCTTTAGGTAGTCTATATAAGCATTAACAGGCTCATATTTTAATTTAGCTTTTCCCTGAAGCAGTACTTGATTGTTAATTGCATATTCTCAGGGCATGGTCTTATTATTTTGAGACACAAAGCAATTTCGGCTGCATTGCGCACCAAGTTGGGGGAAGCCAGCTCCTTTCAGAATGCCAGGTTTTGACATTATGAGAGGAAAGGCCATGTGGAAAAATCATTATTGGTAGTAGTTGTCGCTATAAATCCCTCTATGTGATGAGGTAAATTTGGGAAAAGCTGCAAATCCTTATTTTCTTTGAGT
Organism: Falco naumanni; assembly: GCF_017639655.2. Classification (NCBI taxonomy): domain Eukaryota; kingdom Metazoa; phylum Chordata; class Aves; order Falconiformes; family Falconidae; genus Falco; species Falco naumanni. The sequence goes on from NC_054061.1 coordinate 16,010,123, forward strand.
GCCTATTTGTTAGAGGTAAATGGAGAGCTGCCTGATGGCTTTGGCTGAAATTTGACCTTTCAGAGGTGGGCACCGTGTTCTGTGGGTGGTGCACCAAAGAAGGGAGAAGCAGAGCTGTGACTGTGACGTTTCAGTCAGGCGAGCGCTGCAAGGAGAGGTTACACAGCTTTATATCTGCTGGAATAACTATCTGATATGGTTAACGACTTGAGGAAAGATTTGGCCATGTGTGCTATGATTGACTGAGGCAGCGCCTGTGTTAGGATCAGGTCCTGAGGGTGTGGGAGGCTGTGGGACCGGTTTTGATGGTAGTATCGGGCTGGATAACCGAACTCATTTAAAATCAGGATTTCAAATTTTTTTAGCAAGTGTTTTAGAGCTACAGAATGGATTAAACCAGCGTCTATCACTGTACTTTTTTTTGTACAAAATGTTCTGTATGCTAAGCATGCGAAAGGAGCTTAATGGCAAGGTTTGATTTTAATTTTTTTCTTTTCTTTTTTTTGATAAGGTGTGATTCATCTTTGCCATTCTCTAGTCTAATTAAAGATTAAAAATCTGCAACAGAATACGAACGTGTAACATCATTCTACAATCACAGAATTTTGTAGCAGCTTAAAAAGCATCATTACCACTACCAGTTCTTACCTTGTAAGTAAAGTATTTGGAGGAGTGTGATTACCCTGTACTGCACCATGGTATGGCCTGCCATGTGCATATTTTTCACAGGCTAGATGGCTTGGTAACATTGCAACCGTCTTGTGTAAGTCCAGTGCACTTGTTGGAAAAGCTTTTAAGTACCTTGGGAAGTTTCGGGGCAGGTCCAAAAAGCAACACCCTTAGTTATGTTCATTATTGTGCGTTCAGAACAAATGGGTCTTTTCCTTTTCTGGAAACTTGGTAAATTCTTGCCAATGCGAGTGATAAATACCACCTCTATGATGTTACCAGGTGATTTCATGTGAACCAGGGGCATGATGTATCAAGACCTTCAACAGCAATATCTGTAGGTTTAGCAAAGCTCACTATTGATGTGGTTTAGGATTGGGGAGGAATGCTCAGAAGAGAAAAGGTAAGTGTTCTACTGACATTGTTAGTCTTCACAGCCTGTATCTTAGAAACACTGTTCTGAGAAGCTTAAGTAGTATTGTGTTTGCAGTGCTCTATTCTAGTGTGGTTGTAAGGAGATCCTTTCTTGCTAATGATGAAATACTGAATTTTGTAGAGGAGGTCATCAGTCCTTGTAAATGAAAAGTTAGGTTGGTTTTTTTTAATGGCTGAGTGGGCAAAAGAGCCAGAAATTTTGACTTTATTTCCTTTTTATATTGCTTTTTCTTTTTAATGTTACAGATAGCAGTGTTTAGCATTCAGCCACCCAGAGAGCCTTTCTACAGACATCATAACAAAAAGCCCCAATAATATTTTCAAAGCAGATTATTTCTAATCTTTCTGCATGACCTTGCCCAGGTGACCTCCTGGTTTGTTGCTTTTTAGTTGGGCACTGCATCATCGAAGCAACTTTTTGCTGTTGAATATGGTGTACGTGAAGTGGCATTGTACCTTTATCTGTGCTTCATCACCGGAGAGAGAAGTAAGCCAGTACAGTGCGCTGTGCAAAGTCTGCCTGCTTTGTGTAAAACACGTTTGGAGAGCAATGTCACTCAGTAATGATATGCTCAATGACACTGCAGCAGACAGGAGCAAAAGAGGAAAAAATACAAACCAGAGGATCTTAAAAACTTCTTTTAGTTTAATTTAATATGAACTCAATGTATAATTATTTAGTATGATTCCCTTGTTTACCAAGTAATTATAGCTTTAAAATCTGTTTGGGTTAGCATTTAGCTTCTCTCCATCCAAGGGGATCATAATATTGATGGAATATGTATTAGCCTGTTCTTGTGAGCAAAAGTAATTAAAAATATATCTTTATTATTCTCGGTATGATAGTAACCTATAATAAATTTTGAAATGAGCTGTTCAAACAAAATATCCAAGTAATGCGCTTCTCTTCCTTTGCATATAGAAAATGAAGTCAAACCTGCTTAGTTTTACAGGGTTTTAATTAAATTACGGGCTTCTAAAATGACATAAATTATGAAAGTGAAGCATGAGCGGTTTAGTATTGGGAAAAAGAAGTCTTGACACCAAAATTTAAACAGTGTAACACAGACATTAAAGTGGCCTTCAACAATGACTTGAGGATTAGAACTGTGGGTATCAAGAATTAAAGGATTTTAAAGGAATAATCTTTCTGTTTTGATTATTACAAGCTAGTACTGATATATTTGACCTAAAGGAAAAGCTTTTTCCTCTAGCTGTGTACCCTCTAATGGCTTTTATTGTTGTTCTCATTATAAAGAGAATGTCTTTAAATGACTGCTTCAATTTTTTTTTCTTTTTTGGCTGTAGTAGCATTGGGAGATAAATACAGAAAAGTAATTATTATCCTGAGTTAATAGTACAAACTTGTTTTTAATGTACACACTTTCTAGATTTCAGTAGATGAAGATTTATATTCCAAAACACTGATTGTTGTGAAACATCTTTTGAGGCTTCAAACACGATATGATATGTAAACAAACCAGAAAGCTACCTAATTGTGTTCTAATTTACACTGTAAGTAGCTGAAGGGATAAGGTAGATTCATAGATATTCTTATCTTCCTAAGCCCCTGTAATATATGGAATCTCAAAGTTCTTAAACTGACAGTAATTGTTTTACAATGATGTTCATATTGGGCTTTCTGAAGTGCTTTATTGCCCCACATCTGCATATCAGAAATACAAGGGTGCTGTAGGAGAAAATTCTAAATATAAATTTTAATGATTTTTTTTTTATAAGCTGGAAAAATACATGAGGTTGTTTTTCTGGCCATTAAAACTGAAGGAGAATTTGATGCTTAAGTTACAATTCTGAATATTCTGAGGAAGGAGAGTGTGCAGTCTATGGTACTTCTAGGTTTTGTGTTTTGTGGGGTTTTTTTCCTTAAAAAAAAAAAAAATCGCTACTATTGTTACTACCTTTGTGAAATTTTTTTCTATAAAATAGGTTTTTGTTGTCTGAAGAACATATACTGTATTATGTGTATTTCAGAAGCATTTTTTTCAATCCTAATGTTTCGAAAAAATGGAATATTGACAAATAATTTAGTATCGCATATTTCTGCAGATAAGTTCATTTGTTAAGCACTTGAAAGAAGAAAAAAATGAGGAACTGACATTATACAAGGCGCTTACTCTCTCTCTCTCTCCCCCCCCCCCCCCCCCCCCCCTTCTCCCAAATATATGCTTAAAATGTCATCGTTGATGCTTCCTTTCTATACTGGCCTTCCAAAAAAAATTGAATGTCAGATATTCTCTGCATTTTGCCTGATAGTCAGGAGGTACACATGCAAATGAAATGATTTTGGAATGTAATCTTAAGAGTGATGACAATTTTGGTATAAACCAGTGTCATCCTTATTTATTTATTTAAAGTATAGAACACGTTAAAACCAGCTTGGTCCTTCTTAAGGTCAGTTTTGACTCGTTCATTATCAAAAAAGAAATATTCTTGTATTTTCATTCATGAGATACTACGTTTCAAATTTCCTGTAACTTTATGTGGTGTTAAACTCATGCACTTAATATTTTTTATGTATTTAAGCAAGTCCCAAATGTGACCACAAGATATTCAGGTCAGGAACTTTGTATTATGTATAGAAAGATGGATGTTTTACTTCAGCAGACTGCATCTTGCTCTTAGGGACAAATGACCTCATGCAAGTGTAGATTCGATGATGCCTTGGGCACATGCTGGCCAGGGTTGATCATCCAGCGTTAAATAAATACATGCATAAGTCTGATCTCTGCTCGAGGACGTGGACGGATGCAGAGGTGAGGCTCTCTGAAGGCACCAGGAACAGACGAGGAGGATCTCCATGGAGCAGCTGACGTCCTCCGTGGCAGCAGGATTGAGGAGATGGTGGCAACGGTTCCCATTGGTGAAGTGCAGCCAGTACTGTACTTCACTCTCCTGGCAGCTCTTGTAAACAGTGACCGAAGCACTAGAGATTTGGAGTGTGTGCATAATCAGGCCTTTGTGTTGCTCTTTTATTTTAGAAAGGGTGGTGGTGGTGGTGTTCATGTTGGTTTTGTTTCCCATGAAGAGGGCTGTTGTTGATGGGGAAAAAAAATAACTTCCATGTGAATGCCGTAAGAAAAAGTAATCATTGTTTCTAGTGACACAGCAGTTAAAAAGTATCCTTAGTTTGTTTGTTTGTTTAATTTTCTTCCTTGGAGGGAGGTGGCAGAGACGTGAGCATTTAATTGTTATCTTTGCTGATTATGCAGTACCCAGGGAAGAGGAGTGCTCGGTAACTCTGTTTTGCTTATTCTGTGGCTTCCTTCCCTTCCCCCCCGCCCCCCATAATGATATTCAGGCTCTGAAAGGGTTGAAATATCAACCTCATATCTGAAGACAAATTTACATTTCACTCCAAACACCATAATTTAATGAAGGTTTTATGCTGTTGTGGGTACTTAATTATGCTAGAGGCAGAGCTGAAATTTAATATTGTTCCACATGCAGGGAAGATTTACTAGTAGCTTATTTTCAAAGGTCCTCTAAAAGGCTATTGCTTATGCAGTCTACTCCTAGTTGTTTTTTTTTTAAAGCAGATTGGAGTAACCCAAACTTTCATAAATAAAATTTCATTTTAATTGCTCAATGAAGATAATGTATGTCTTTTTAGTCTGTGGGTTTTTGAGGAGATATCTGGATTAGCCAGGTTTGCAGCAATGATCAATGCAACATTTGCTGCCCTGAGCAGCTAAACCTTGATGATCTACATGCAAACAAATGTAATCATTCAGGATGTGTAATGCTGCTCACACTCATCTGATATATAAATCAAGACGACAATTTAAAAATTATTGTAGAGCACACCTGTTGATGTCTCCTGTAATGGTTCTTCTCTGGCACAGCAGAAACCTGCCTTTTCAATCGTAACCTACTGTGTTCCTCATAATAAATGAGAGTACCCTACTCTGAGGCATCGCTTCCTTGGCTTTGAGTCACGGCTCCACCTAACTTTGCACAGCGCCGCGAGTCAGTGGGGTAGGAGATGTGGTAGCTGTTGTTGTTGTTGTTGGGGGGGGGGGGGTCACTGCGATGGGAGCTTTCTGAGACTGAGATACCAGGGAAATTTCCAGCCTTCAACCCAGTGTGTGTTTATGTACAACAACTAGGTCAACTATCCAAGAACAGTGCGAAGCATTACAAATGTTACTCAAGCAAGCCCGAGCTGCGTGACACCGTGTGGGCTCTGGTGGCTGCTGCGTTTGAAACGTCCAGGCTGGAGAGCTCTTGGAGGAGCTGGAGCCACAGCGGGTGTCAGTACACATCTCCTGCAGATCCAGCCCAGCCTTTCTTTTCTCCTGGGCCAGAATGGGTCCGGTGGCACCGGGATGGCTGTTATCTTCTGCCCATTGGCCACCTCCACCCCACTTGCTGACCAAGTGCTGCTCACCGCAGGCCTTTCCGCAGCTGCACGCTGGGTGCTGCTGGCATAGGTTTCCTGTGCTTATACGGTTATGCCAAGGTTATTTTGCTTCTGGCACTAAATGAAGCTGTCTTGAGGTATTGCCGGCCAGGGCAACCAGAATGGCTTAGAATATGTTAAACACATACAGGGCAGTAATGTGAAGATATAAACTGGAACTCTAATGGTGAATGTATTTATTAGTAGGATTTATTGCTGACATGTGCGCAGTGTAGCTGAGAACTCATTGAAATGAAAATTCATGTGGTTAATGTCAGAAGTTAGTAATTTTATCTTGATTAAAAATAACAATTTCTGCCCAGTGCATCAAGATGCTATATGGAGTTGTCGGTTGTTTTTTTTCTGCACGTGTTGGCTGCTGCTGCTCTGTTAGCCACATAGTGGAGTGGGATGTCTTGCCTGTTTGTTTTCCTTTGTTCAACTGGAACTGAAAAAACTGAGTATTTCTGCAGTTCAGACTTTTTCTAATGAAGCTTTTAAACCAAAACCCACTGCCCCCCCCTTTTTTTTTTTTTTTGGGGGGGGGGGAGGGGGAGGGGGGGTGGAACTTTTTTTATCCAAAGCTATTGTCTGATTTAAATGTGTGACAGTTTCCTGCCTGACAACATTTCTGGTAGTAATTCCCTATCACTAAGAACCCAAATATGACAGTTCCTGAGTCTTAGATGTCCGGTTTCTTGTCACTGGGTAAGAGATTTAGACTGAGTGACTTCAGCTGGGGAAACATCTGCTGTAGTTACGAGCTGATTGCTGGCTTTTGGCTAAGCTCAGCTCTAAATCATTCTGTACTTAAAAGAATCCATTCTGGTTATTTAGAATTGAAATCGTTACGTGGGTACAGAGTTTTACAGAAGGTTGTGGTTTTTTTCTTTAAGGTGGGAAAACTTTCTGGCAATTTCATATATGTGTCGTTATTTTTGAAATCTGAGGGTTTCTTGGTAGAAGGCATTTTTCAGCACAGCAGAACTTGGAGTCAGTATTTCTTAGATCACAGTGAGAGTCCCCAAGTTTGGTACAGCGAGGGAGGTGCTATTTTGTTTGGGCTGCATACCCCCTGCTTAAAAACAAATTTACTTTTTTGCCTGCTACCAGTTGGGGAAGCAAATAAATTCTCTGCTAAATGTTTGGCTGTTGCTCTAAAACAGAAAGTATATGCTATGTGTTTCAGTTAAAAGAAGCCCTGTAGCAAATTGTGTTAGTCACAGGCAGAGGCCAAGTGTATCATTATTCTGTAGGAACAGCAGTCAAGATAATGAACGGCTAAGGACAGTGGACAATGGAAAGTGAAGCATGTCTTGTCAGTGCGCTGTCAATGGAGTCTGGGCATGCTTTGCATTAGAAAGCGCTGTGAGATTGCAGGGATGTGGCTGATCTGTGGAGAAAGAGTAGAAGGTTGCCTAATGGCTTGTAGTAATTTTAAGACTGATTTAATGCTTTTGCCACAGTAACCAAAAGACTTAAGAAAACACCTTTTGTGTTTAATTCTTGCCTTGCCTTGAGACAAAGGGTTGTTGTTTCTGGGCTTCCAGTGTGTTTTACTTTGAAACAAAAGAAATTAAAATCCAAAAGAGACATAGTCTGGTATACTTTTCTTTCCGATGAAGTTTATCCCTTATGTAAACAGCTTAGGTGAGAAGCATGTTATATTGGAGTTGGGACTTCAAAAATTACACTGGAGAAGTGGCAAATCTCAAAAACAATATTACGTACATGATCAGCCTTGTAAATACTGAGCTCAGGGTTCTGCCGCTGTGTTGCAGCTGTTAAGAATCTTTCTAAAATCAGGACTGCAGAGCCAGCATTCCACTAGTGGGAGAAGGAAAGATAGCAGCACACAGGCAGCCTTGCAAAAGAGAATAAACTGGTGAGTCTGGAAGATAAAAGAAAGAGAAAGGTGGTCAACAAGTAGAAAGGGGAGAGTAGCAGAGTGCTTATTCTGCAAGTTAAGAGGATGTGTTGCTTGCCAGCCATGCATATTATCTACAGATCTGGAAAAATTTGGAAACTGAAGGGAAATATAGTAATATTGTGTTTTAACAGGTCACAAAGAGGTAGCAGGAAGTGCTGAAAGAATACCTATTTGAAAACTGATTTTAAAAATATATATTAATATTATCATACAGATTGCTGGAGCATGTAGCATGTTTGTCAGCTTGCCATTTGTCTGAAGTAGCATACTCGTGAAAACAGTAACGACATTATTTATCTCGAGCGTCTAACTTTTCAAAATGTGTTTGCACATTATTACAGTTTAAAACAGAAAACAAAACTACTGCACAATGTAATTTCTGTTCTGCTTAGAGGCAGCAGAAAGGAAAATAACTTTAGCCACATTTCCCTGCAGATGTTCCACTTGAATATAGAATGATATGGTGCACAACAGATATTCGTGGAAATAGTATTTGATGGTGCCACCTATTGCTAGAAAAGCAGAACTAAAATGAGTGGGTTTGTTACGTGTGTGTCTAAACAGCAGAAAAACAAATGGTACCTGGTCATCTTTTAATTATTTCAAGGTCATTTTAGTTCCATGCATATAAGTTTGACCTTGGTTTTATGGCTATGAAATGGACTGTATTTTTTAAAAATGGATTTGTCATACGGCAGCATTAGAAATGGTGTGGTAAGTTTCTGTTCCAGAAAGCTTGCAACTATTGGCGCGTGGTTGTATTTTGGCTAGACCTATTAAGGCTGATTATCCACCCCCCACACCCTTTAACTGATAACATTAAAATCCACTAGAAGATTGATAGATTGATCCTAATAATCCTAAAACTGCCTTAGGTTTAGCAAAACACTGAAAGTTAGTTTTTGCTAGTGCTTGAGTATGACAATAAATGTGAAGAGAATAAAATGTTTTTTAACATGCATCAAAAATTTCTATACAAAGTAACTGGCTAATGATGAAAATGATTTGAAGACAAAGACTTAGTGATCTGGATGCATCTTAATACTTAGTATCATTATCAGGTCTTTCAGTTAGCAAGCATGAAAGCTGATTTCTCCACCTGCTCTTTAAAGGATGATGTTTGTTTTATTATAGGTGTCTAATTAATTGTAATGGTAAGAATAATGTAAGATTTATGGGGGCAACCTGAGATCAATATTAAGTTTTAATTGTGGTTCTTGGCATTACTGATCCTTCTTACTACTTCCGTCCTGTTCATCTCTACTAGAGAAACACCTTGCCCTAAAAAAATACACATTTTTGGCTTATAATCTTTAAGGGAAAGAAAGCATGTCTTCTCTGTGTTGTTTTCCTCATGAGGGATCTAGATGGCAAGGTAAGAGCAGGAAAAGATGGAGCAGCTTAGGAGTAATTTGTTCTTTCTCAGGTCTAGGCAGGGGAGTTTATTGCAGCTTCACACAACTAATATTTTTTGGCTGAAGCTGGTCCTTCCTCAAAGACGGACAAGTTGCCCCTGCTGAGCTTCTGAAGAACTAGATTGCCACAAAACTTAAGGGAATCAAAGAAAGCAGCTCTCAAATGTATAGGTATCTGTAGACCTAAAGAAGGTCCAGAAGGAGAAATAAAGGATGACCTACCCATCTCCTGGCTGGAGAAATGATGTGGAGAAATCTGACTTCATCATCCTAGTTAAGCTCAGGGCTGAAATCTAATTTAGCCAAATGGAAAGCCTTTCATGAATGGTTGATTTTATTTTCTACCTCCACCCTCTTCGAATGATATCTGACTTCCTTTTTTCCTAGTTGCGTCTTGGACCTGAATTTGACGTCACATGACTTCTTTGCCCCTTTCACCACTGATTTCTCTAACAAAACCTGCTTCAACATCATCTTTTTCCCTGTATATTTGTGTTTAGCCCCATTATCTTTCTCATTCGGAATGCTGTGGCAGCCAAAAGCAGCATAAAGCCTTCAGCACGTACATCTTGCAGTGTGGAGAAGAGGAAGGATGTAGCTGCCTAATGGTTTACTTCATGGATGGATTTTGTCGTGCTCTCTTCTTGAATTTCCATGCTGAATCTCTTCTGCAGTCTCTGTTGCTATACATTTAATCTCCTATTTTGTGCTACCCGTTTTCTTGGTGTTCCTTAGAATTGGTCTACATATTTTGTTGTTTTCCTGTTCATTCATCTCCCTGTCATCTATCCACAGAATTAGAGCATCTGAGCAAAGCCAACAAAATTTAAATTCTTGGTGCAAATTTTAACCCCCCTTTATAATTTCCCCTAATGCACATCCTGTTGATGTAAAAAGGAAAATAATTTTCAACAGTTAAATTAGATGTCTTTACAGGAGTCGGTATGCCCTCTTTGAATGTGGTTTCACGTTTAAAAACAGTTACACACAAAAAACAGGAGCCAAGGCACCTGGAACTGGGTCGAGTGGGTGATCAGGGGGGTCACCAGAAGGTGCGTCAGCTTGGTGATGGGAACGGTGCTGGCCGCAGTGGTCTGAGTACCTCTGCGTTGGCTGTCTTTGCTTATACCTGGAGTATTTTTTACAAAAAATGCTGATGAGAATCATTTAGGCAAGGGGTATTTGCATTGTGTTTGGTGTTTCGTTGACATTGTTTTCCGCAAACTGTGTGTCTGTGGCCAAACACTATTGTACCGTGGAAAAATTTAGGAACTGAAGGAGGAAAAAATGCTCCCCATCTAGTTCAAGTGTGACTTTACTAAAATAAGTTATCCCTTTGTAGTGACCTTGTGTCATCTGAAATGGAATATACTAGTGTATGTTAAAGCCATACTTTAAAAACTTTTTTTCACCGAAGTGAGGGTTTCTGATTTCTTTTAAGTCGTGATTTGGTTTATTCTTTTAACTAAAAAGCAAGTGAAATTGGAGAACACTGCAGTCTATTAACTGGTTTTTGTAAATGATGGTGTAAATGACTTAACACCAAATAGTAATCTATTTCCCCCTTCAATCCAGTGCCGGTATTGTTATCTTGTAATACAATACTAACATTTGATTATGTCTGCCATTAATGCATTTAACAGTAGGTGACAAATTTTATTAAGATAAGAAGGGCCTCATACCCTTCCACTTGCCCTGGTGTAAATCAGAAGTTACTGCCCTGAATCGAAAAGATTTATTCTTGTATGAGAACTTGGTGGTGTAAATTAGGAAAGTCAAGCCTGACATGTGGTGATGTACCAAATTATATTACAGGATATTTAAATTCTGTCTCCCACTGTGAACAGCAGGATACCGTTTTTATCCTTCCTGTTGAATGCAGAATCACTTTGCCATTTATAAATTGAGCCTGAACGGAGTCCTCTCAGTATTGGCTGTTCCTCTGTTACTCCACATACAGAATATATTAAGACACCTGTTCATCCTTGTAAGGCAAACAACAAACAAACCAAAATACTTTCCTGTAAACAAATTGTTCTGTGATTAGTGGAACTAATGAAGCTTCACTGCCTGCAGATTTCTGTCCTTCATCCTGGATCCCCTCAGCAACCCTCCCACCAGAAGGATTACCAGCTTCTCTCTGCTCATATTCCCTATGATCTTCCCCTTGTCTTTTTCCCCTATAGTAATGCCAGTTCCTGTTTTCTTCCATCCTTTAAACCTTCTTGCAATACCTTCCATGTTTCCTCCTGCCCCCTGTCACCATCAGCAGCCCTTCTGCCTAGCCCTGGGTGACTCGGGCGCCAAGTGGCAGTGGTCAGCTAGCAAACAGTTATTAGCCTCAGATTTCTCTTCTCGGGGGTGATGCTAATTGAAGCCTCTTGTGTTACTATCCGACAGATTTTTCTCAGAGCTCAGGGGAATTTAATACCTTAGAGATGACTGCCCTCTGATAAATTTCGTAGAAATGGATCAACAGATGTTACAAGTGTGTCTTTATTCCCTCCTCTTTGTTCCAGTGATTGGTCTTTGTTAGACTAATCTAGATTTATTTTTTCTAAACTGGTGTTCTTTCACCTACCTTGCTCTCTTGTTTGCAAATCGAGTGCGATGGTGTCTGGTTTCAGCTGGGATGGAGTTCATTATCTCCTTAGGAGTTAGTAGGGTGCTGTGTTTGGGCTTTAGATGTGAGACTTTTCAGTTCCTCAGGCCTCGCTAGCAAAAAGGCTGGAGGGGCACGAGGAACTGGGAGGGGACACAGCCAGGCCAGCTAACCCAAAGTAGCCAAAGAGGTGTTCCACACCATGGGATGCCATGCTTGCTATGTCTGCTGGGGGGGCAGGTTGTTGCTTGGGGGCTGGCTGGGCATTGGTCAGTGGGCGGTGGGCTGTGATGGCATGCACCACGTGTTCCTTTCTTCCTTTCCCTCTGGATGTTACTCTTTCCCTTCCCCTTTTCATTATAACTGTTATTGTCATCATTGTCATTATTGTTCTTTCATTTTCGTTCTGTTTCAACAATTAAATTCTTCTTATCTCAACCCTTGAGTTTTACGTTCCCTTCCAACTGTCCTTCCCATCCCTCTGGGTGAGAGGGGGAGTAAGCCAGTGGCTGCGTGGGACTTAATTACCAGCCGAGGCTAAACCATGACAAAGGGTTACCACCTGGTAATGATATTACTAACTGGATAGAAAGCAAGCACAGATCAGGAAAGGTGTGCTTAGCCCCTTACTCTTTTTAAGGGCATGTATGCAACTTCCTTTAATAAACTTCTAGATCTTGCACTTGAGGACAGTATGAAATGATGGCCTTTAAGCAGAGCGTAAAGAAGAGGAAGATGCATAATGAAAAGTTTTAGGTTAAAAAAAAAAAACAAAAAAAAAACCAGATGACACAATTACAGCATATAAATTATATTGAAATGTAAATAATAATGGAATGTATGAGGCTGAAAGGAATTTCTGGAGGCCTACCAGTTCATCCTGCTTCCAGAGTCCCTCTGGAGGTCTAGTCCAGCTCCCTGCTCAACCGGGGTCACCCTGAGCAGGTTGCTCAGGACTCTGGGCTGTTGGGTTCTGACTGTCTTCGCAGATGGAGACACCACAACTTCCCTGAGCAACCTCTTCCAGCATTCGACCACATGCACTGCCAAGCAGAGTTTAACCGGAATGCCTCTCAGCCTCTCCCCATACGCTGTAATACATAGAAAAGTGCATGGTGCACAATTGTGTCCTGAATGTAATTTGACCACCATAGTATTAAGGAGTAAATGTCACCGAATAAAGGCTCTTACTGGAGAAAGAACAGTTTGGAATAATAGCCTACATGTGAACATTTGCTTTTCTGATAAAAGCAGGAAAAGGTGTAAAAATCTGAGAGCGTCGCTATGTGAGAATAAAAATTGGATGACAGTCTGTCCTCAAGATGGTTTCTTGAGGATTCTTTGCAAGTAGCATGATAATGTAGAAAATATTTAAAAAACTTAAACCCAGCTGACATTCAGACAGAATTTGTCAGCCATAGCTACATAAGGTACCATGCTGGTATTTTTTTTTCATCATGTTACGAATGGTTAATCATTGTGTTTATAAAGTTTTGTACTTTGTGTGTCATATTTTTTTTTTACATCAGCAATACTTAGTTTGGATTACTGAATGCCTAGGTGCAATTCATGGTATCCTTTTTTAAACCATGTATGTTTCAGAAGGTCATTTGAAATTCTGTACTCTGAGATTTAGTTACTAATTATGTTTTCTAGAGGTTTGCTACCTGAAGGTTGACCGGCCTACGTATGTATGGCTGCTGAAGGTTACCATTTTCATTGTAAAGGGGAAATTGTTCAAACTTGTTACCTATTATTGTTTTAAGATAGCAAAGCCAGGAGCAGTCAGCGTTCTTTTAAGCTCTACTTTATTCAGTGGCTATGTATAGATTCACTGTCTTAGCTTTTAATACTTGAAAATCCTATCTAAGTATATTTATGCTCACTTAGGTGCTATCCCAGTATTCAATATCTGAATGCCAATACTCTCAATTAAGGCCTTTAAGCTTGTTTGTTGCATTGGGTCTTTTCTGTGTTTTGTAGAAATGAAGGCATGCATAGTATTTTTTTATCAATGTGTATTTAATGAAAACGTTTGTAAGTTTTAAAATTGTCCTGTTTTCTCAGTGCCGAGCACTGGCAATAGAAAGCTGGGAGCAGAATTATTACACTGTGTTTGGCAAGGGGTTTTTTTTGCTTAACCTCACAGCACCAAATCTTCTGGTGAATATGAAGTTGTTTTCTTATGCATTACTTTGGCACTTTCCCAAAGGTGTATTAAAAAAAAAAAAAAAAAGCAGTAAATACACTTAAAGAAAAATAAATAATTAGACTGTAATGGTTTACCATATAAAGATGCTAAGCAGAAATCTTCGGCAAATGAATAAACCACAGTGAATCCTGTGCTGGTAAAGAAAGTACATGTGTCTTTTTAGGCACTAATAAACAAATGAATTTTTTTCCATTAATGAGGGAGTACTGATAAGCCATAAGCATTTATAGATATGTGAGTTTTCTTGCTGTGTTGTATCAAGGTCTTGGCTTAAGCCCTAAGCTAAGGAGTTGACAGGTATTGTAAGAGGCAAGAACTAGAAATAATAAACAGAACCTGCATAAAAAAAGCAAATGTGTCTTTACCTACAGTTTGTGAAAGTAAGTTGGTGTCAGTCTTATGATAAATATAACTCCTACCTAAAAGGCAACTGGGAACTTGCTTCTTAATTCTCTGAATATTTGGTGCTGCTTACTTTGAAATCATTTTGGTAGCAACATCTTATCTGTATGCCACATTTTTTTAATGATTTTTTTGTTGTTTGGGTTTTTTAATGAACTTTGAAGGCTCTTGCCTTTTCCACTTTCATAGCCGAGAGATGATAGGACTCGAAAAACTGTAATATTAAAATATTTTATGATTCGGAAATATTGTATTTTTATTTATGTACATCATTCTGTAAAGGTAATTAGGTTTAAAAAAAAAAAAAAAAAAAAAAAAAAGACCCAATAAGAAGATGTATGAATTTCTCTAAAACTGCTTAATGAGGCCTAATATAAATCTGAATTTCAAATCACATTAAGGTTGTCGTATGGCCTAATTTCAAATGACAGTTCCGGCTTGCCACTCAGTTGGCCTTCTATTTTGTGTCACAAATTAACCAACCATGTGGGTTTATGTCACTGTTTTATTAGAGCAGTGCTTGCTTAAAGATGGGGAAATTTTGCTGCAGTAGTTTTGTTAGAACACAGGTCACATTTTGGGAAGGGGGAAATGAAGACAGTCTCAGGCCATGTTTAGATATTTTAAATACGGAAAAATATAGAGGAGTGAAAAATTCCTTCTAGTTTTCTGCACTTCCTAACAATTCTGTCGAGAGCCAAGCGCGGTTTATGCTCATTAGCAGCAATGTATCAGCATGAAGGTGCTACGTTGCACTTCTGCAGCCCTGGCCATTAATGGGTGACTAGTACTGTGTGTGGCAGAGGATATATTTACAGGTGAAACAGTTTTTGAAAATGTATGGTGATTGTGACACTTTGTGAAATAACATTTGCTATCTGTAATTAAAGAAAGAAAATCTACTAAAATCATGAAAGGACAAAAAAAGCACCTGTGAACTGGGCAGGTTTGTTGTGGGTTTGTTTTTTGGTTTTTTGTTTGTTTTTTTTTTTTTGTTGTTGTTGTTAATGTGGTGTTTGCTGAAGGAGATTAGCATCTCATAATGCCTTTTTTGTTTGTTTTTTTTTTGTTCTGTGGCTTGATTCTGTGCGTCTAAGTCATACCTTGTTGTGGGTATAAATAAATAAGGCAATACATAGTTTGATGCACTGACTTAATGTTCTGGGGTTGGATTAATAGTCTGGGGAAAGGTGAAAATATAACTTCTTGTCTTCATTTGCCAGTGCAAAAGGCATTATCAAGATGAGCTTGTAGGTATCAAGCCAAATTATTCTTTTCTGGCTCCGTCTAGTGAGAGAGAGACACTAAAAGGAACAAGAAATAGAATATAGGCCATAATGGTGCAGATCGATGGCCGTAAGTGGATACCTGGGGACAGTAAAAGAGGCAATCATAATTGAAATGCCACTTACTCTTTCCCAGGCTTTCAGCCCTTTTGGTCCTGGGACTTCCTGAGCAGGATGTGGTCTCAGCTGCTTGGGAAACCTCAGTGGGGTTCTCTTTCTGTGGATCTTTCTTGCCTTTGCTTAAACCCTTGTAAACCTGTGGCCTCTCCAGCATCCTCCAGCGAGCGTGCATTTACTGTGTAAAGAACTGCCTTTTTTAAGGAGGAGGAAAGAAAGAAAAAAAAATAATAATGTTTTGAACCAGACTACTGCTAGTTCTGTTTGATGTCCCCTGGTTCTTGTATGGAAAGAGTCAAGAAGGTCGGGATAACATACCTTGCAGCTTTCTCTGTGGCGTCCTTTCCTCTGAGTGCTATGACTTTGTCAGAGGGGAATACATTAAGTGCATTGCACGCTGTTTGCTGCATTGCTGTTCTCAGGGCTCTTCGTGGGGTGGGACAAGGAGGTGCTGCCCTGCGGCTTTGGGAGGGGGAGCCTTCCTCCTAGCTGCCCAGGCAGGGGAAGGTGATCGCTGCTGTGTTGCTCATTCTCATCAGATCTGATCAAAGCACACTGGGATTTTGACCATTTAACGTAAGAGAGCTGTAAATTGTGGTGTTCTTGTTATTGTGGTCTAGACAGTTTGTAGGAATGTGTGCCTGTGCAAGATTAGGTACCAGGCTTTCAAATACACATGCCTTCAACAACTCACTTTAGCTGCGCTTCATGTGTAGAGAGGGTTGTGGGTGGGTGGATGTATCCCTCTGGAAAAAAAATAAAATCATATATATTTATTTATATGCATATATTTATGTTTGAATGAGAGAGATGCTTTCCTGGAGTTACTTTATTCATCCCTTTTAAAAAGACAATATACTGGTTATCTCAGCGTGCACGTAACTACTAGCTCTTATCCAAAGACAGTGCTTGGAATTGCAATTACTATTGATTTTCCATAAAATACTGTTGGGATAGTTCTTCATTTATTGGAATGCTAGGATTTGCTTATATCCAGACCAAACTATACTTGTACTTCTAGTGGTGCCTGGTGATGGTGTTTTGAATGGTTGCAGTTTCCTTCATTCCACCAAAACCATGTTTCTCAATGCTTGAAGCTGCTTCAGGTGCCTCTGCGTTAGCAGCTGGGGTGCAATGCAAAGAAGCAGAGGCCAGGACTTCCTTTTCAGGGTGTGTTGCAATTTAAGGCTGAAGATCTGTTTAAGGTGTCGAACCAGCCATAACCATGTGCCAGGTGCTGCTCCTAACAGTACTAAATGTCTGATAGAGACATTCCTTCCCCTGCTGATATTCCCTTCACTTTCTGGTAGCTCTCCTTTCCTTCATCCTCAGGTGAGCTGTGTCTGGCCTGACAGGGTTATTCACTTCTTCTGTTCCCTCTCCCCCTCCCCCGGTGTCTGCAGCTTTGCTTAAGTAACTGCCTGTTGCTGTTTGAAACCGGTTACTGTGATGCCCATTTTTCAAGCTTTGCAAGTAGTTCTGAAAATTAGCGATCTTCTGGCATTTTCATGGTGAGATTTATTCTTTTCTCCATTTTATTTTATCCTTTGTAATTGAAAACTCTCAGTGTAAAGTAGGTAAATACAGTCTTATATTTATTTTCATGCTTACAAGCAAAGCTCCTGATTATTTTATTCTGGTTATTATCTACTTGATTGTTTGTTTGTATCACTTCAAGGAATCCATTGGACTTGGTTGAGTCACAGTTAGCTGTGGTGTTTGTACATGCATGTGTGTACACTAACACTTTGCACTTTTTAGTAATAGCACAGGTTTATGTTGTAGTCTGTACTTTAGAGTGACACTGATTAATGTCTTGCTTAATTGAGCTACTTTAAAAAGAAAAACTAAAGCAAAACTAAATCGAGAGAGAGCGTTTTTGTTGTTGGTCATACAGATAGAGGCTTTACAGAGTCACAGGCAGTGGTGGGCACAGCCCAGAGTGTTTCTTGGGGTCTGCTGCACACCAGCGTGCCGTCCATGAAGGTCGCTCAGGCACTTTGCCTTCTCCATCCAGCTCCTTTTTCTTCCTCTTGAGAAACTAATGTATTCTTCACAATTGGTCTGTTTCTCACTCTTCAAACCACTGATAGATGTTTTCTGTTTACCTATGTTTTTCCAGTCTTTTGTTTTATTTGCAAACAAGAAGTATAATTTGTAGGTGTTAAATACATGCTGTCCTGTTCTTGACAAATTTCATAAACTTTCCTTTCAGGTTTTGTTTTGTTTTGTTTTTTAAATTCACAGGAAAATATATGATTTAGTTTCTCCTCTAGATTTTTGGGGTCTTTTTCTTTCAGGTTCTTCCCCTTGTGGGTTTAGGAACTCCTAATAGCCTGCAACAAGACAGAATCTTTGAAGTTTTTTATCCAGGGGGTTGTAATCTATCTAAAGCACTGTTTTGTAACTAGATACAGACTATGGATAAAACACCCAGCAGTGGTGGTGAATGATATATTTTATTTTTTTTTCACTAAGCATAATTTTGCTTTATTAGTGTCAGCTCTCCTGATTCGTATGCTAGGAGAGGCTTCTTCCTGCAGGGATGGTACTACAGCTGCTGCTTGTTAAGCACCAACTTTTAGTGTTACTCCATTGTAGCATTTTTAATTCATTTGTGGAATCATGGTCTCCTTTGTGTTTTGGATGACCATATTGCTTCGCTTGAGCTTCTACATCCTTTCTCCTTGCTCTTCTGGATACATATTTCAGTAGATATGTCACAAAGGCTGGTATATTTTTCGGTTTTACTGCTTTTCTTTTTATTTGCATTAAGGTTGCTGTGTCTCTGAAGATGTGAACAAAGTTACTTCTCTGGTGTATTGTGTTTTGTATTCTGCTACAATTCAGCTGCAAATTTCATTCTCTGCCTCTTAGAAGTAGTGCTATTAGATTTTTGCCATGATCTTTTTTATTACCACCAAGGACTGCATTCCCATTCATGTTGAATTTAGTCAGTATTTCTCTTGAAAATTTAAACCATTGTCTTCAGCTATTACTAATATTCATTAGAAAAAAGGATTATTTTTTTAAGCTAGAAGTTTGGAAAGATGTCAATTATCAAGTGGTACAGAACTTACATACTTGAGAAATCTGTAATTTCTTTTTTGTAATTTCATTTCTTTTTTTGTTCTACAGCTGTAACATTGAAAATCTTGTGTTTATAATTTCATGACTGTTAAAAGCTTTATTATTATTATTCATTACCCTAAATTCAGTCAATTTCCATTTACTAATTACCACTCTCTCATATCTTTTGCTGGCTAATAGGAAGAAAAAAATCTTATTTTTTCTTTCAAGTTTGGCGTAAAGCTCATAAACCTAATTTCCATTATATGTATCAATGTCAGGATGAGGAAGAACATGTCTTGAAAGTTTTATTTGTCAAGGGTGTTAGGTTTTGATCAATATCACTTTCAGTAATTGGCATCTCTGTTAGATATCAAATGTATACAAACTCTAGATATTCCCTGATTTTTTGGAATGTTTGGTATTTTATAAGGCATTACTTATATAAAGTTTTTTGAGGATTATAAAGCTGTACATCGAATATAAAGTTTGCACTGTATGTTCAGTGTGAGTTGATATTAAGTACTAGATTTCTTCATTTTTTTAAATGCTGTGTACCAGTTTTACTTGCAAGTGGACTCTCTGCAAGCATCTCTCTGTCTTTATTGAAACATGGTCTCTATTACAGTGCTATTATTCAACTTGCCAAAAAACGGGGGGATGCGGGGTGGGGAAGAAAAGCAAAAGGCTCAATAGGCAAAACTAAAATCTTGAACTTGAATTTGTCCTGGCCTTTGCGTGGTCGTGTGACGATATCTTTTCCTTAGAATGCTTGCTTTATCCAGTATTTTGATCAGATGTTATGTAAGAACAAGTTAAATCTTGTGAAGCCAAGCATGGTGGTGTTTTTAAGACTGCTGGTTTGTTTTGGGATTTTATTTTTATTTATTTATTTATTTATTTTCTGCTGGGGTGAAATCAATGAAACAGAGTTCAGGAGGAGGCTCAATCTTATATAAGTGGTTGCATGTTGTCTTCTGCTACAGTTCCGCTATCAGTCGTGAGCACCTGACCAGGACATTCCTACGTGCTCATTCCTGCCATATGCACACACCCCGGCCCCATGTGCTGGCACTACATGCTTACATGGCAATACGCTGAGCCACATTTAAAGAACTGTTGGAGACTAAAACTGTGGCAGGAGGAGGCAAAGAAAAGACATATCTTGTCATAGGAGGAGATCAGGTTTGTCAAGCAGGACCTGTCTTTCATAACCCCGCCCTGGCTGGGCCTGATCCCCTGGGTGTCCTGCACGTGCCGTGTGATGGCCCTCAGGGTGACCTGCTCCATCACCTTCCCTGGCACCGAGGTTGGGCTCACAGGGCTGCAGCTCCCTGGATCCTACTTCCGCACCGTCTTGTGGATGGGTTTCACTTGGCTAGCCTCCAGTCTAGTGGTTAAAAAATATTAATACTGGACTACAACATAGAGTATGTACCGACCAGACAAAATACATATTGTCTGTGCTGTATAGATTTTGCAGCTCCCTGGGTTTTATATGGTTGCAGCCGTGATATTCCATTGCTGTCATTACTGCACGTGTAATCTATAAACTCTAAGAAACACAACTCATTAATTAATCATTAACTAGGGCAAGACACGCAACAGCATGAAGTGTGCCAAATCCCCTCTCAAAGTTTTTACGTATTTGACTCCTTGTAGATACCATCTCGATAGTACTGGCAGATTACTCTATAAGGACCAGATCTTGCAGCGTATAGTAAATTTATGGATTTTTGTCTCGGTTACTTCAGTGGCACTCAAAGTAATTTACAGCCTTTCTTTACATTTAATTAACCCTCTTTGTACTCTCATTAGGCACACTGTTACTGTGGTTACTCACACTGTGTGTATTAGCTGAAATTTCAATGGCAACATGGACTGTGGCCTGAGTGTGGTGTTTGTACCAGTAGGGACCCACTGGAATTTTTGGATCTTACCAAGTGCCTCATTTTCCCTAACGCTGGGAAGTGTGACAGACGCGTGCAGAGTGGGCCGTGGTGGGGCACCTGCGGGGGGGTAGCTCTGCCTGGTGTGGGGCAGCATCAGCCTCTCCTCACAGGCCCCAGCGGCCCTGCTAGTGCCCCTGCACCCGCATCCTGTACGATTACCAAGAATGTAACTGGCAAAATTACCCTTTTTACTTTATTTTCAGTACAAAATTAATTCTTATTTATCCTCTTCACTGATGAGTTGACCGTTTGATGGCAATTTTTGTCATAAATTTGCGGTACAGCTGGGAAGGAAATGGATGGTTTTGCAGCTACTAGAAAGGTATTCTCCTGTTCTTCCTGCTATGTACAAAATACTCATCTCTCATCATTAGGTGCTGATAAATTAGAAGAGAGACAGAGTCTCTCAGGCTCCAGGATGTTTAGTGTCAGTGACAGGCCGGTACATGGGACATGCCTTCTCTTTTGAGAAATAGTGTAGTCTATTTTCATGCTGGTTGCGTAGTATCTGCCAGGATTATCTTTAAATAATCTGGTATTATTTGTTATGGTAAGAGAAGTCTGAAAGGAACAACTCCATCCCATCTATTTTCTGCTTCTTTTCTTGCTTGGTTTCACTTATTTGCAAATTCTTGTAGATGTATAAAAATATTTCTCACCTGACTTCTTACCGAAAGGCACATCAAGGTGAATAATTATTTGTTAGAATTTAAAGAGACATTTTAATTTATCAGACTGCATTTTTAGCCAGCCTTGGTAACAAGTAGTTTACTGAAAAACCCTATAATGAAACATGTTTTTGTTTGTTAATTAATTCACTAAGTGGAATTATTTTTTGGTGGGTTTTTTATTGAATCATAGCTAAACTGTTTCATCTTTCTTTGCACCTCACATGTGAAACAGGCCAAAAGAGAAACTGCAAACAGTAATTGTAACACTGCTGCATGTTTTTTTACAGTAAGAGGAGAAAGAAAATCAAATGGTTTTAAATCTCCTGTGAGTCTGAAGAACTCTGCACTTTAGTCTCCTCCTGAAGTCGTTTTTGCATGATCTTTTGTCTCTTCCCTACAACCTGCTGCATGGAGGAGATGAGGGCAGCAGACCAAGGAGGGCCAGGAGTCCTCCTGGGGTCTCGGCAGGAGCACTCTGTGCTCCAATTAGTTTGGCTTTCGAAGTCAAAATACTTCCTAACTTTAGCTGGGAGTGGCCATGGGTCTTTCTGTTAGCTGACAGCTCCGCATAATCACTTTCAAAATCCTATACAAGATGGTCTTTCTTGAGGATTAAAGCTGATCCCACGCAGCCGGTTGCCAGTTTTTGCATGAGCCTGGTTAGGGTGGATTTTAGCTCTCACAAATTACTTAATGTTCTTTTTCTTGGTAGATTATCAGTGTTTGTATCTCAGTTTAAACTGATGCTACTCTTATGAATGTTTCTGTTCCAAATTCAGCAGTTGCTGAAATAGCGATATACAAACAGGGAAGGTATAAAAGAATTAGCAATTTTAAGCAAATACTGTAAATGGCACAGAATTACCAAAGCAGAAGCTGTGTAATAGAAGTGTAATTTGCATCGAGGCATAGGTTGAAAGGACTATACAAAAGAAAGTAACCATAATAGTGAAAATAAGGAGATTATGAAAGTAAAGACTGCATTCCAACCCCTAATTAGTGAGGTTATCTGTATTTCAGCTTTTTCATTTGCGAATTAAAAGCACTGGTATTTTTTCACATTGATTCATATTCTTAGACAATCTCATGCCATGATTCTGTCCTTAAAGATTTTACATGATACTAATGTACAATGTGTATCGAATTCTTTGTCTTATTTAAATAATTGATGCTTTATGGAAAGCTGTTGGCCTGAAATACAATTATGCCTATTCATTTCCAGGGAGATAGACCTCAGCAGTTAAGTAGTGCTGTTCATCAAGCTTCTTTTTTAGCCAAAAATAAGTACCATTAATTTAAATTCAGTGAAAGCAATAGATAAAGCTGGCAGTGTTAAATACTCTCGATGTTAAAAGAAAATTGCTTTAAAGTTACATGTGTAACAGTAGAGAACATTAACTTGTCTTTACAGGGTTTTGTATGTATTTGTGAAATATTTGTCTCCAGTGTTGATGGTTTGCTTGTCTGTTCCCACCTCCAGCCTGTGGAGATTCAGTATTTTTTGAGTGGGTGGTATCAGCTGTTCAAATTTCTTTGGCAGCATGACCAATCATTTCTTCCCCATTATTTCTTGTTGTTCGATTTTATAATGCAAGGAGAAACCTATGGTTTTTCCAAGTCATCTTATGAGTAGTTGTGGCTCTGCCTGGATCGTTTTGTTGACCAGGTAAAAAATAAATCAATTGCTGAGGCTATGGACATGTTGGGCGATATTTCTTTTGAGGATAACAAAAATTCTGAAGAAAGTGTGGGAACCAACAGGTAGCATCAAGTATTATGTACTGAGAAAGGAAAGAATAAATGGACAGAGGAAGTAATAAGTGGCCTACGAAGTGGTGACATCTAAGAGTACTTTAAATTAACCATCTTGCAATGAAGATACCTGGAGGAAAAAATGTCTTGATCCAAAAGTTTTGAGGAATACTATCCAAGGCTATCATGTCTTTTCTTTCTTTGGGAATTAGGTAGAGAGGGCATGGTCCGTTCTTATCCGCTAGTTTTAGCGGTGTAAAAATTAAATGACAGCTATCTCATTGTTTGAGTGTCTACGTTTGCAGCGGGGAGGAGGGAAAATGAGAGGCATATGGAACGATGCATCTAGAGATTATCTTTCACATCCTGGAGTGGGCAGGTTGTGTTGCCCTTTCGGTAGTTAAAAACTGGAAAAGATAAGAACCAAAATACTTTAAAATCTTTTGCTTTATAACTAGTATTTTACAGGGGGGGTTTACAGTTTAAATTTTTTCTGAAAGTTAGTGTGGTTGTTTTTTTTTTTTTCCTTTGACAGATCCTTCTTGCTTTTCATTGCCCAACACATTAAGAATTCTCTCACCTGATGAGCTAAAGACTCGACCCATAACGACTGCAAAATAGAGCGTTGCTGACCTCCCTTTTCAGTGAGTAGTCACAACTTGTATGTTGTTTTGCTCTGAGATGTGTTTATATTGTCGTCCGAAGTGCTTCCATCTATGCTTGAAAAATGCCTTGAAAGATCTCTGCAGGAAAGTGGTTCTGTAGAGGAAAGCAATTTGTCTCAGCACTTTCCTTTACAGAATCTACTTCAGCCTTTTCCAGCCCAACTGAATTACTTCAGAATGCTGCACTAAAAGAAATAGGCCTTTTCCTACCTATATGGTTTTTCATTTGCTGGAGTTGCCCACCCTGACAAATTCAGGATCAAATGAGGATCTTCGGAATGTATTGCTTCTGGCATCAAAATTTTCCTCACTCAAGTGGGCCTTCTCAGATTCTTAACAAACACTGTTTTTGTGAATGGCTGCATATCATAATGTTGTACATTTGCATACCCTATAATATATGCTGTGCAAAGAAAAAGATGGAGAGAACCACTTTTCAAATTAGCTGTTCTTTTGTGGTACCTCTGACTGCTGGACAGAATGCTCACAAGACACCCCATAATTTAATTAAATGTTGTACATATGCCCTGGGAATTCATGTAATTACATAGAGCAACACACTTATCCCAGTGTGTCCAGAAGAGAAGTAGGCTGCCTTGCTTAGTAGTAGCTCAAGGGTAAAGGAAATATAACCTTCATTTGATAGATTCCCATGAAAATTTGACACTTTTTAAAAAAATAATTTTGAGCTTTTTATTTTCTTGTGGATTTTGATTTTACTGAATACAGGTAAATATTTGTGATAGATCTGAGAACTCTTACTCAAGCCATTTAATTCAGTGCTTCTGAAAGTACTTCTAGATTGTGCCTCTTGTAAAATAAGTCTTTTAATTAGAGTTGGTTTAAGATAACATTCTAAACTGTATCACATACCTTTCAAAGCATGGCAAAATTGTGGGGTTTAGGTATGGCAAGCACTGAATTCCAAAGGAATTTTCACTCACGCTGAAAAAAATCAACACATTCTTTTGCATTGTTAGCAATGGGTCAGTTGGTTGTCATTATATATTTTCTGCTAAAATGTTACTTTCTGACCCCATGACTCCGTGTTTCTTCAAGTTTTAGACCACTAAGATCTGTGCTCCTTAGGTATAAAGTAAATTGTTCTGAGTGCCTGAATCTTTGACTTTTCAAAATGTATGCAGTATAAGAAAATTAAAATGAGGAAAACAGAAATGCTGCATATTGGGAAAGAAAATCCAGTGGGATTGTGGAGTTATTTTTGTGGTTTTGGGTTGTTTTTTGGTTTTTTTTTCTTACAAGTCTGAGTTTCATGACAGTTTTCTACCCATTCTGTATAATTAGAAAAATGAAACAGGAGATTCCTGAAAACTGTTTTTACTTTTAGAAATGTATCTATATCCTTTATGTAAAAGTTCATGTATTTGTTTTAAGGTATCTTTGTAGCCCATCTTCAAATAGTTAAAGAACAAATTGACAAGTACTTCTCATACCAAATTTGTGCAGAACAAACATTAAGTGATAAAAGGTGTTGGTCTAGAAGCTCTCGCTTTTGCTCTGTATCTCAACTGCAGTTTGTCAGGAAAAGGTTGCAGAATTAGGTCCTCAGTGAAAATTTCAAAACACCGTGATAGCTCAACCTCAAATCCCCTGCTGTAGTCTTAGTTTGTTTGGTTTTCTTGCCTATTTTTTATGAGGGAACCTGAGTAACACCAAGTGATCTCCCAAGGTCAGACAGCAGGTCAGGAGTAAAGCTGAATGTAAAATTGCATTCATAATTCCCTGCAGTAACTGAGGTTGAGAATGTGTCCATTTAAACCTTTCATAATGGTGGCTAGATCCTGTATATTGCTTTTTTACATTGCTCTGGAAAATATTGAGGCCAGGAAGGATTTTCAGGTACTGAGGAAAAAAATAATTCCTTCTTACTGCTCCCTTCACATATGGCTGTGGCAGTTACCTGTGGGTTTGATTGGAGTCAAGACACATGCTAGGAGAAGAGAGTTTAATGCAGAGATGTCCGTTAGGAGCAGAGCCTTCCTTCACTAGCAGGGAAGTCATTACTTATGAGGATTTCCACCAATTCCTCCAGCTTAGACAGGAGTCCTCACAGACCTCCAGGATGGGGGAAGAACATAAGTACCACAAGAAGATCACACACAGTGTATTGCTTCAGCTGTTGTGCGGTTTTATTTGGGGGGGCTTAGGGGTTTTGGGAGATGTTCTGTCTTTACATGCCACAATGAATTTTCCTTAGCTGTGGGTTTGGGGTTGGGAATTTGTCCTGAGTTCTGTCCCTGGTGCCGCTGGCATCTCTTGTTTTCAGCTTGTTATAGGCTCTGGAGTTGACTATGCAGGGATCAACCAGTACCGTCCACTTTCCTCATTAAATCTGTGTTCCTGTGGATTTACTGCTGTGATGAAAAAGTGCTGTTAACCTCTCAGTTACTCTCCTTTTGTGCTGTTTGCCCAGCCTCTGAGCCCTGCCTTTTGATTTTTTTCTTTACAGAACTGACAGAGATTTGCCGTCAGTTTCCAAACAAATATTGAGACTCATTTCCCTCCATTGTGTCCTTCTCCAGCATCTTCTGTGTTGTTCAGGGGCCAATGCTGTCAATATTTCAGCATATTTGTTAGGTTTGCTTTTTGTTTTGGGGCTTTATTTTTTTCCTTTTCAGCTAAGGCTGCTATCATCCAATCATGGTGGATCAGAGCCTTTAGAAAGTAACTACGTTAAAGAAAAAAAAAAGTTTAACTTCTTGAACAAAACCATCCTGGACTTTTCCTCAAGGGAAGAGTCAGTTTCTTAGTTTTACACACCTTGACTGTAAATTCTCTTCTTCTGTGGGAGTGGGAAGAAAACAGCCTGTCAATCACAGCCATCTTCAGTGCTCTAGTCCTGGGTCTGGAGGGTGCAAAATCTTTTGCACTTTTAGGGCTGCCACTCTGCATTAAAAAAACAAACATATTCTGTATGGTTTGAAAGCCACCTATAAACTCACGTTGGTATGCAGAATCAAAACTACCTGAAAAAATTGCTGAAGTAACTCTCTTTTTACTATCAGGCTTATGTGCCTCTCTGCCATGTTTGATTTGTTAGTTTCCAATTATTTTTAGAGGGAACAGAAGTATACAGAATGTTATGAAACGTTCATGGATCTTCTTCTAAGTGACAGCATCAATCACCAACACTAATGCTCTGGGTTTGAGCCTATATATCAAAGACTTGTTTGCCTGGTTTCTGCCAAGTTCCAGGGCCACTTGTGCCAGCCCACACGTACCTTCCTATTCTGCAATATGTTCTGGCCAGCTCCTGGGAGGTACCTTCAGTGAGAGTTAACAGGAATTTCTAGTGTGCTTGTGCTTATTGCTGTTCATAATTGTTCACTTTAATAAAAATAAATGAAAAAACCAACCAAAAAAACCCATCCAACCAACCAAACCCCAAACCAAAATGCAACCACTAGAAAACACCCCTTGCACAAACCCTCAGACTCTGCTTCCATTGAATGGATTCACTTCCATCAGATTGCGTAAGTGCATTTCTTTGTATCTTTAAAGATACAAGATATCATTTGGCTGAACTAGTAGTCAATAGATGTGAGGAGAAAGTCTATATTCTCTAAATATGTAGTGTTGTAAACAATTTTGTTTTTAAGTATGCTGTTATACTTTCCTAAAGCAAATTATTTCCTTTCCATTGATTTTTTTTCTATACTTGTGTTTTTGAGTAGTTGCCTTTTATTTTCTAAGCAGCAAACTCGCAATCAGAGCTTGATAAATAAAATATTTGCACTCAGAAATGGAACCACAAAACCAATGTAACTTCTGCTATTGACTTTTTTTTTTTTCTGCGGAACTATTTTGGCAGCAAAGGCAGAATACCATCCTGTGTAAGCATAAAACTTACTTAAGAGTGAATTACTCTAAATTATAAACTTACCGATAAATCAGTATTCCTACAGTGTTGTTATTCCATTCTTCACCCTTTGCCTAAAATCTGTACCCCAAATAAGAAACAGTACATTGGAAAATTGTTTTGGTTTGGGGTTGTTTTTTTTAATGAATCCAGTAAAATAGACGTTTCCTGGAATTACAAGCAGTAGTTCAGCATGATGAAAGAGCAAGGATATATATTCAATTAAAATGGATTCTTGTAATATGAATGATGATTACAGAATTGGAATTAAGATGTTACCCATGCTTTTGTAAATTATGCCATATGACAAAATAATTGTTCTACTAAAATGAATTTAGTGGGAGATGAGGCAGTATTTATTTACATTTCTCTCTGTTATGGAGTTTAGTAGAATATTAGTGAGGTTTAACCTGTTTAGTTTTAGGAGCAACTTTAAATTTATCAGGACACATGCCCACACATTGGCCTTAGCACTGCAAAAATACTTCTTGGGAGAGAAATTTATTTGGCAGCATTTCTTAAGACCCAAGATTTGATTTGAGGAAATAAATGAAACGCTGTCATTTCTCAAGTCCTGCATGAATAGATGGGAAATTGAATCTTATTTTGGATAAATTCAGGCCTCTGTCAGATGTATGGAAGATGGGAATAATTCAAGCAGAACAGTAAGTCTAGGATGATTTGCCAAAAAAAACCCCAACAGCCAAACCTGTATCTTAAAATATTTTTAGTGGACTCTAGATACAAGTATTCAGATTGAGAGGCTGTAATGAGAAAAACTAAGTGTATAAAACCACAGAATTATCACTAAATTTCAAGTAAGAATGTACTTACAAAGAACTAGATGTTTGAAATTCTGGATTTTTGGCTGATTACTGTGTAGCATACAATGTTGAATGTTGATAAATGCTGATAGTATTTTGTATTTCATAAGGATTCTGTTGGAGTCAGGTACAGATTTTACTAACAGTAATCATCCTGTGCCATGAGGTTGTATCATTCATATACTTCAATGGGATACGAGCTTCTGTTTAAAAAAAGAAACTGGAAAAAAACTCAAAACAAAACATCTTTGAACTTTAACCTTTCATTTTTCTAACTAAGGGAAGGTTTTAATATATGTCATAATTTTAAAAAGGAAACTCTTATTTATAAATTTGTAAATTTTTGGCCTATGGGAATATGAGACTGTGGGTGAAAAGGTGGGAAGAAAATGCTGTAGATACTCAAGCTGACCTAGAATGCCAGCTTGAGGAAAAGATTAGGATAACTGTCTGACTACTTTAAGTGAGGCTGAAATGGAGAGATCTTGGCTAGAAACTCTGAAATGGCATTCTATGGCTGTCCTTGGAGAGGCCAAAGAAAAGAGTTAGAGCTCATCACAGATGGTGCCCTATGAAATACTGCTGTGTAACCTGCTACAAGCACTGAATAAGGATCTGACATGAAGGAAAATGTAAAATCCTAGCTGCGGTGCTCTTGGTAATCTGCCCTTTATGTCCAGTTTTAGCCATTCTTTCCTGTACTGAAAACTCAGTACTAGCAATTCTAGATTTTTGTGGAAACTGAAGTTTCTGAATTCTTACTAGGAAACTTGGTGTTCTTTCAGAAGGAATCCTATGTGCTTAAGAATGATGTAGCCCTTCACGTTTGATGATGAAACCTGACCTGAAATATTTCAGAGCTGCCTTGTGAAAAGGAAAAGGTTCGCAGTCAGCATCCTTCTTGGAAGGAACCCTGTTTTTAATTACTTTGTGACTGGAATTTGAGGTAGTGTGACTGTGTAGGTGTCTGATAAATGTTTTTGGTGGAATAGAGCACACGTGAGGAATGAGTGGATAAAGCTGCTGCATTTCTGTTCCATTCATTGCAGTCCAGGCTGGTGCCTTTGGCCTTATGAACAGCTTATTTTTGTGTATTTAAACAAAATGATAAAAAAAGTCTTTAGGAGAAGGGATTCTTGTGTGACTAGATATTTTCTTCCAGGATTTTGCTTTGCACTGTTTATGTTTATAGAAATAACAGGTATAAACTGGCTCATTAGGCTTTAAATGCCTGTTATAAAATACACTCCAGTTCTCACTCAGTCTGAAATCAAATCACAAGTTAATTTTTAGTCGGCAAGCTACATCTGCTTGGATAGGATCTTCAAAAATCAAGTTTTATACAAAAAAAGCAGAAGTAGATAGAGCTAAACTGCCATCCCAGCGGGAAAACAAAATGTTCAACGTTTACAGACATTTTGGTATTGGGAAGAGCTACCCCCTTCAGTACTCCATCTGACAGCTATGTATATTTGCCACTGAAGCTGGGACATGAATCAGTTACAATAAGCCTGAAAACAGGCTCAGATGTCATCTTGGAGATGGCTGCTGTTGACTGCAGGGAAGGAGATATTAGAGTGAGCAAGATACCTTGCAAGAATAAATCAGTTTTGCGTAATAGGGAGTCTTCCAAGGGTGCTAATAATGCAATAGAAAAACATGTCACTAGGGCATCAGAGAGTGACAAGATTATGCCATGCTGTATCAGCATTGCAATTCCAGTAGGTATATGAGGCAAGGTGATTCATAGCACAAATAATTTTTGTTCGACACTTTTATCCTTCTTCAAAATTTGAAGTTGTTTACAAGGAAGGCTGTGGTTTGCTGGTTGTCTTCAAGCTGTTGCTTATTCTCAGTTTCACTGTGCCTTATACAAATTTGTCATTTACATAAACATTTCTCATAATGTTAGTAGGTTTACAGTGCCCTGAAATGGAAAAACATTATGACTACCATTGTCTTACATGATCTATTATAGAAAAGCAAGATATACCTGACTTTCAAAGTATGGGTTTCAGCAGAATAATTTAGAATTATATTTTTGGTATTATAAAATCAGTAGAAAGAGATATATTTTTTTTTTAACTTAGCACCTGCTCACCTGTTTTACTGGCAGATGGGCATAACTTTGCCTTTTTGAGCATGTACAGCAGAAGCAGCTTTACTTCATACAGGTCTTTACTGACCTAGCTTTTTATACCTCCTGACAATCTGGTCTGTGCTTGTACAACACGAGGTTAATTACACTAATGTGAACATGTACATTAAAACAATCTGCCTACTGGTAGAGATATTTTTTGTTTTACAAGATCGCATCTCTCTTCTTATTTTTTAATATCAGCTTTGTCATAACTGTAATGTGGCACATTTCATGGACAGTTGAAGTTTCCCTCGCTTTAGCAGAAATCTAGCTTATTATGCAGATATCTGCTTTTGACAATGAGCATCTGCAGCTACTCAAGATGTAGAGATGCTAGGGTATGTGTCTAGGCATCTTCATTTGTTATGCTATGTTGTCCCAGAATAAATATGCAGGATATATTGCAGTAGAATAATCACAATGCAAAAAAAGAAGCACGCTGGTGTTTTGTTATGCACTGGCTGGCTGTGCTGCTGGTTATAAAGCAAGTAGTTAAATCCAAGTGGAAGGAATTTTTCTTTTCTTTAAAAAAAATATTCTAAATATTTGCTTTATCTCATTTTTTTTTATTCAATCTCCTTAGCAACAGAAACATCTGTTTCTTTTTTCTTAGTCATTACATTCAAAGAAAGTAGCTGCTTCAAAAATAATGAAAGCAATTTCTATGAATTGGGTAGCTATTAATTGTTGCCAAGATGTTTTAGTGTGATAATAAGACATGCAACAGTTGGCTTTTTTCTTTAATTGAAATATAGCTATCTAGTTAACCTGTGCTGGTTAGGTGAGCTATAATCAGCTCTTATGGTACACTTGTGTGATTTTCTGCATGACAGAGACAAGAGTGAGCTTAACTATTTCTGGTTTATTTAGGAGATACTTAGTATCAATGTGCGGATTGTTGTTGCACCTAATGTTTTATTAATTTGCAACTTCAAAGAAAGTTGAAGAGTGTGCCTTGAACATAGAGGACTAAATATGCATGACCTTACGAATATATATTTTCGTATGTCAACCTACAATATGAAACAGTATCGTTAAATCAAAATAGGGACCTTGGTTTATAGTGGTTCTCTTTCTCAAATTACTGTATATTTTTCTGTGGCTTTTTATAATTCAATTTAAAGCTGTTTTTTTGGTTTAAAAAGGGATTACTGTTCCATAATCTCTGCCTGTGTGGCTAAGAGTGCATTCCTAAACCAGAAGAAATCGGCATATTTAAGTGAGATATAGAAAGAAATGAGCTAGGACTGCAGAATGGGGATATGAACTAGTCCCTTGAAGCCAAGAGGAGCAGACTTACCTTTGCAGTGTTGAGAGTGAAGGACTTTTGCTGTTACCATGGTCAAGTGACTGTGCTTTAGAGCTAACTGCACATGGATGGACCTGCATACGTGCTTGAAAACCATTGCAAAGCATGAAACTTGTTTATTGATAGTGTTAACTTACTGAGCTCATCACGTGGAGATTAGTAACAATGTTGGTGGAAAAAGAAGTTCAGATGGGTGAAATTGGAAAGGCTTAAGCTCAGTTGGAGCTAAACAAGGAAGGGCTAGCAAGAGTAACAAGCAAGGGTCTTACAGCAGTGTATGCTATTTAGAAAAGGAATTTGTAGGTGTTGATGCATCCACTGATGGATGATGAGAACACTTAATGATGGACACTGTGCAAAAAGACTAAGTACCCAATGCCGGGTTTGCCTTGCTCTTCACAAGCAAAGTCTAATTCGACCTGTATGTGTACCATCTTGGTCTGAGGAGGAGAGGTGTAGCCACACGGATAAAAGGCGAATATTATGCCTTTTGTACATGACGGCCAGCCTAACCTCAGTCCCTGGAAAGATCATGATTGTGCATTTCAAATCCCCTAGCAAACATGTCAAGCATGAGAAGGTAAGCAATAGTGCGGATTTACTGAGGAGCTGCGAGTGTTTTACCAATTTGATTTTTTTCCACAAAGAAGTGAATGGCAATGTCAGTCATTTTACACAGTAGTACCAAATTCTTCTTTGAGTGCATTTACACACTGAAGCCACACAATAGGTATTCTTGGATGCTTCTGCAAAGTATACCAAATTCTTCTTTGAGTGCATTTACACACTGAAGCCACACAATAGGTATTCTTGGATGCTTCTGCAAAGTATATATGTATCTTGTAGATTTTCTTCTGTGTGCAGTTGTTTTTTTGGGTTTTTTTTGGGCGGCGATGCATATTCTCTTATCATTTGTAATGCTGTCTGACTATAGTATGTATGTGTACAGCAGGAAGAAGGCCTTTGACTTGAATTTTACTCCAAGAATCAGAAAAACTTTGAATTAGAGGAGGAAAAAGTAAAGACTACTGTTATGTTACAGTCTTTAATCATGCTTGTACTCTCCCTGATGCTTTCTTTTTCTTTGTCTCTCTCCAACCCTAAAAATAATAATTCTTCATGAAACTACTTCTGGCACATGTAGGTGGCAAAAATGGTTTTGAGAAGCTTTACCAAAGAACCATCTGGAGCATGTATAAGGGCCAAGAACACTAAGAACTTCCTCCATGGAAGAACTGATGAGCTGGGTGGAGCAGCGAGCAGTGAGCTATGGCTGTAATCCTTTTAACTGGCCAGCACATCAGACAGACGGGCAGGCTGCCCAAATGCCATTTCCCTGGGAGTTTTAGACAGCAGGCCATACTCCCCCTTAGGTTTTGCTAAAGCAGTAGTAGAAGCCATCTGCATTGAAGTTAGATGTGCAGAGTAGTCCAAAATACAAACATTAAACCGTTTCTGATTCCTCTTTGTATCCATCATATGCTGAAAGTGGAGCTGGTTATCAGAGCTCCTCAGGGTGAGGTTGCTGTAGGTGAGCAAAGAAAGATGGTGTGGGGAAGGCTGGGAGGGGAGAGGCTTTAGTGAAGACTGGCACCGTTATGTATTCATCCTCCTGTAACTTTTGTGGATGGGGGAAGAGGAAAGGTACCTGCAGGAGGACCTCAGAAGGGACCTCATTAGTAGCCGTCAGGGACGGCATTGCAAATCTGACAGGTATTGTTGCAGGGAAGGGCCTTCCAAAAGTACCAAACCCTGGTGTCTCGCTGTGTAGGCAGGGAGGAATCACAGGCAGCTGCAATGGATATCTGCTCCTCTGTAGGCAGGGTGTTCTTCCTGATGCTTGCTGCTAAAGTAGATGGTTATTCCCAAATGTTGAGTTTATTCAGTTTATTCCAGGTGAAACAAATATCAATCCTATAAAATAACAGTAGTTAAGTACTTGTAAACTTACTGCCAGTGCCGTATTCTATAAAAGTAATTAGAACAGGTATGTGAAATCTGTGGTCATGTGTTTCATGTGCACTTGCACATACCGTTCATTAGGTTAGCTTCTGACTCTCTTCTAGCTGAAGTGTTGGAACAGGAGGCCTTTTCTTGGAAGCAGGAGATGGTGTAAATAATTTCACAATAGCTGCGTACCAGGCAGTGAAAAAATACTTCGTCAGAGAAATAATTCAGTCATCAGTACAGTTATTTGCTGGATGCCCTAGTTCTGTAGGAATGTCTGAAGGGTTATGACTGCAAAGTGGAAAAAGTGTAAGTTGGTTTGAGCTAGGAAGAGCAGGAACTTCAGTTACCTGATGCGTTCTCTGCTGACCATCCGGCCATTTCAAATATGAAAGGGATTTTTTTCCTCTTGTTGCCTCTTCCCACTTTACCATTCACTGAAAGGCAAAATTTCCCTGGGCAACAGCTGTCTCTGTGTTTCCTTGATTTTGGAAAATCATTGCTTACATGTTGGTGCTCTTTCTAAATACATGTAGATGATTCCTATGGAGTATTTCAGATTAAACCGCACATTTTCTTTCATGCTCTGTGTTTAGATTTCATGTGCAAGCTATCTGTTACTGTCCATGGGTTTGTGTACTTGCATAGGGTAGAATTTATTACAGAAGAAAATGACTAATTCTTTTTATCATTAAAGTGGAGTGCAAAAATAACACTGGGTGAAAAAGAAATAGCAAGCAGGGTGCTTGACGAAGATGGCATTCTCAGCAGCAGTGCTTCCATATAAGTATAATGGATATAACTTTTCAAATACTTCCATAGCAAATGGGTGCCTTTTTAACCTTCTCGGGAAATTACCCCTGAAGGTAATAGCTGATAATTCTGCAGCTCTTCGTAGTGTCTATCCACAACTTGATTTTAAAGACAGAACTCTCATGAAGAATATTTTTTTGATATTCAAAGAATGAATCCCAGTCAGTTTAATGCTAATGTGAATAAGACACAAATTTTCATGTTTCAGGTTCAATTCTGATTTAACTTGAAATTGTTACAGTTGGTAACAGAGAGGAGAAAATATACGTGAAGTTAATATTTTTTGTTATGATCAAGGTGTTAATAACTGGACTGAACATTCAAAATCTTTTTTTTCTGAACTGTTGTCATAACTGCATGAAAACTATGTTAATATAATTCACTGAATCAATATTCTTGCAAGGACTGTTTCATCTGTGGTTTGTTAGTAGTTTTTGGGGGGTCAGGAGGGTAGTTTTTCTTTTTTGGGATTTTCTTGTTTGTTTGTTCATTTGTTAAAACTAGCCTAAGAACAACCTGAAATAATTCCCTGAGGTTGGATCTAGGTTCTGTCACTAGGTTAGAACATGTGTTCTTTGTCTGATAAAGTGACACTGTACTCCTGTAACCAAAAAAAATATATTTCAGAAAGGAAGTAATGAAAAGTAATTGTCTTCAAATGTTTTGCAGTTACTGCACTAAGACCTCATACTTATTTTGAGTTGAGGGTAAATTTCCAGTAAAACTACTGCATAAGTTAAAATTACAGAACCCAAAGTTACTTAAATAATTGATTTATTTTTTTTAACCTTCCTATAATCATTATTCATTACTGTGACAGATCAGTCACTCACATACCAATACTGAAAGCCATTTTAAAATATATTTCAGGCATACTCTTAAAAAAAATCACACTTTTAAAAAGAAATTTATAAAAAAACCCACCACCACCTTCATAGAACCTACTGTTGTGTGGAATCCATTGTGCTCTCCAAAGATGTTTAGAATCTGTGGAAAAATACTTTTCATCCACCAAAGGAAATAGGGTATTTGACAACATACATTTGTCTACAAAATGCAAAGCAATATCTGATGAAATATGCTTTGTCAATAAAATAAATTGCCAAACAAAATGTAATCCTTCCTCAAAATACGTTTAGCCTACACAGTGAAATAAGCTACTTCCACAAAGTGCATTTTGTTGCTTGAATTATTTTGATTTGCTGTCTATCAGAATCTGTAGATAAAGTGTGTTTTTGTCAGACACTGTGTATCAACCTTATTTTATTATATATAGATAAAATACATTTAATTTGAAGGTAGACATTTGATAGGACACCTTAAACTGGTATTGGTTTAGCTGAAATGATAAACTGCAGACATGTACTGTTTGTGGTGTAAGAGGCTTGCTTCTCTTCCTAACTCTGCATATAAATTAACGCTTCTGTAGTTTGTAATTCAGACACTGTTGCTGTGGCTTAGGTGTATTAAGTTTTCCTGTGGGAATAGCTTCTGTGAATTGTTCACTGTACTAAAGCAAAGTACGGGAACTGTTTGGCCAATTGATGCAAATGTCAGTCCTTGTTCAAATGGTCATGCTTTGTCAGTTGCACAGCTTGCATTGCCTATATCCACATGTGAACCATAGGTCTTCAGCTAAGCCTTTCCCTGACCTTTGTGGAGCCATACCAGATTGTCAGAGTAAGAATCTGCAGTATGGGAACGGGGAATGTCTAAGATGAGAAACAGTTCTTCAATTTCTAATGAATTAAGTTTTAATTCTGTTAGAGGATACAATGAATTTTTCTTTTTCAATGACAATTTCTTACTGGTCTCAAAATTTTTAGAATATCTTTACTGTGTATATACAAAGCTACTTTTGCCCTTATGTAGCTGTCAAGAAAGGCATAATTGTTTGTAAAGGATTGCCAAAAACTGAAATGTCTGTAGAGAAATACAAGGCTCCTATTGAGTTTTCAAACATTAGTGTATGTTGAAGTTTGTACTATGGGGTCTAGAGTTAAGTTTTGTAACATAGTGTTCAGACAAAACATTACAGTTTCCTGTTTCGTGGTTCTTGTTAAAGTTAAAATCACATATGAGGACTCCCAATTTTCATGTAAAGCGGTGAAAGTTGATACTTTGGAGGCTATCTTTGTATCGATCTAAGAAGTGTTACTTGCGGTGATAAGTAAATGTGCAAATTGTTCAGTCCTAATTTGGAAATACAGAACTGAAGGTGAAAGCAAAGCAAAAGTCTCCAACCCAGGTGAAGT
This sequence comes from Falco naumanni, assembly GCF_017639655.2. Taxonomy (NCBI): domain Eukaryota; kingdom Metazoa; phylum Chordata; class Aves; order Falconiformes; family Falconidae; genus Falco; species Falco naumanni. The sequence goes on from NC_054061.1 coordinate 16,046,888, forward strand.
ATTTGCTGAATTAGAGTGACTGATGGTTGGTTTTACTCAGAAAAAGTTAACAAGATCATTGCTGTCACTGCTTGCTTTCCTGATTGCAAGAGTATTAAAAGGAGTATTTACACTCTGAAGAGTGTAAAGGCTTTGGTTCGCCAAAAGAACTGGTGTCTACTGAAAAGTTAAATTTGCACTAGAATATTTTGAATGAGAAAGGAATTACTTGTAAAATTAAAGAAAAGTTAAGATTTGTTAAAAATAAATGTAGTAGGCTAAACAGAAAGTAATACTAAGCTTTTGCATCTTGTGGAAACACAAATATAAAGTGCTTCAAGTGGGAAACATGTTGCAGGTCCGTTTCTTTACCGTCTGTACAAGTATTTTCCCAGTTTCAGGAACAACTGCATGGGTAGAAATGTTTATTTTTATCATGTGTAACAAATTAGAAATTTCTTTTGTTTTAAAATGTTATTTCATGTACAATAAATTAGAAGCTCTATAACCATGAAATACATGTGTACTTAGAAATGGGCAAATTGGATGATTAATGTTATCTGAACATTGTGAATATTACCTGAACATTGTGTAGTGTTATAAAAAGTGCATGCCTCCTTCCTTTCTCCTTCAAACCAGTATGCTTCTGTTGTTAATGTTCAAAGAATGAAGTGGGTCTGCCTGAATTAAATCATTAATGTGATATTTGTTCAGTTGTTTTTACCTTAATTTGGAGGGCATTATTTCTTTTGTCCCTTTTGCTCCCATGTTTCTGAGCTAACACAATAATCATACATGGTAAAATACATATTAGGTTGGGACATCAAAAGGATTTGACAGGGAGCTCACTTGGCAGGAAGCAGACACATCTATATATGATGTGTAGGAGCTGTTTTTCTCTGAACAACTTCATTGCTGAAATAAGAGATGAGCCCAAGTACCTGAGGATAACTTGGGTAAATGTCAGAGCTGTTGCATTTTTCTCTATTTTAATGTAAATCAGGATTGCTCCCTCTTTCCTCATGTGATTTAATGCAGTAAATCTTTATAGGAGCTGTCTAAAGATTAATAGCTGTTGTAGAAGAAACTATGTAATGGATCTTTAAATGATGTTTTTGAATTGTGTATCATTTCATATTTTTTACATAATTGTGTACAGCACAACTAATGAAATACCAATTTAAAAAATACTCTTGTTTTTTTGAGTATGTAGCTATTGAACATCAATCCATTCTTTTTAACTTGTTAGTGCACCAGGTGTTCTAAAGCTCAAGTGTGAAAGTGGCCTGTTTAATGTGGTTCCTCTTCATTGCTTAAATTCTTGTTTGGTCCTGTCATGTTGCTGCTTTCATTGAAGATGCTTATTTAGACATAGGTCAAATATCTATGTCTATTTTTGCATGTGTCTGTGTGGACTTTGAAGACAAACTTCTTATAATTGCCCCTTTGCAACCTGATGATGAATTTTCCCATTTACATCTTGCCATGGATCTGGAGCCAGGTTATTCATGTAGTGTTTTATGCTTCTTGAAAGGAAAGGTCCCTGAGGGAGTTAGTCATATGTACTCCTTCTAGCTCGTTTCTGTTTAGGGGCAGTAGACAAAGAAGGAAGATACTTAAGGACTAATAATGAAACATGAGAAGTTAAAAAATTAAACTGCTTCACTGGGAGAACTCAGAGCCTATTGTGTATGTAGGGAAATACTACTGGAAGAATGAGGACCCTCTGCAGGTGTGAATGTGAGAAATAGGAAGGTACCATAAAAATGAGTAGTGATTAATATGCAGATAATACTTTTTCTACATGGAATGCTAGTTTGGTTGCAGACAGGAAGAAGTGAAATGCACAGAAAATATTTAAGTCTTTGTTAAGTTCCTGGAAAATGTTCTTTCTGTGCCATAAAAAAGAAGTAAAACTGGATGAAACGGTACAGTAGTAGAAATAGTCTAAGTTAGCTTTTGCAGCCCATTGCTTGAGTTTAATGCTAAACCTTCATACTGACATGGAAACTCAATGATTTCACTTTCTTTGGAAAGTTCTCATCAAAGAACAGGCTCACTCTTACTCATGAAGCCAGCAAAAGTAGGCGTACAAGTCATAGTTGTGTTCCTTTTTCTATTGAGTGTACAATTCACGTTCAGTTTTGGAAAACTGGTAATTTCACAAAGCTACTTCTTGAGTGGTAAGCTTATAGTTATGCTTCCTACTTAATATATTCTGCAGTTTGGAAGAGAGGAGTACTAACAGACTTTAGGACTGAAAAATTGTTCTTGTGGCATTTTTAGCTTCTGTGTGTGATAACGAGGCTTATGAGATGGTGTTTTCTGCACCTCTGTCAACTTCTTCGACCTACATTTTTAACTTTTTCACTTCAGGGTGACAGAGAACTCTTAAATGCTTGAATTACGGGGAGCTCTCAGAAGAGAGAACAGATTTCAAAATGCATCAGCTCTGGAAAAGTGTCCTTCTGTGAATGTACCTTGTACGGCACCAAAATCAGTCAAACACAGACATATATCTTACATTATCAACAATTTCATTTCATTACTTTCATTACTCACCGAATTAGTAGTTTTAGCTGAGAAATCAACAAAGCAAGGTTTCATAATCAGGGAGTTAAAAAACATACAGGGTTTTTTTTTTATAGTTTACACATCTTATTTCTAGAAATTGTAATACCAAGTATCTTTCTCAAAATGGTTATGTTGAGTTTTCATGAAAAAATAACATAAATACTGGGAAAATTAGGTGAAAATGTGTATGGACCTGATAAAATTTGGTGAGGTTGTAGTGTGACTGTAGATAATTCTATATCCGGTCTCTGAGGCAGTTTCTTGTAGGCTGCACTATATATTTGCACTTAGATGAAAAAATAAAGTATCCAATTCTTTCCCATTGTACTGACATTGATTAGAGATAAACAATCTTTGAATTTAATTAGTTTTAAGGAGGCCTAATAATTGGAAGCAAAAAATGAATGATATTTCAGTTCCAACGTTCAGAGTATATAGAAAATGCTGGAATTGTCACTAGGTTACATTGTATACTTAATTACTATTTAAGCACTCTAATTGTTTTACAAAGAGAAAGGAAATGCATGTTCATTTGGGTACCTTCATAAGGTGGCATTACGTACAGAAAAATGAGTATGTTCCAGGAGTAAAATGCTCTACATAAATTTTTAAAATAAGTTTTTGAAATCTTGAAATGGTTAATATTAAGACAGATCTATACACACTGCTTTAGTGGGTTTTAACAGCTGGCTGAAGTGATATAAACTTTTTTTTTTTGTCTGACGTCATTCTGTGTTTCATGTGCTGGCTCAAGGCTTTCACTGTCAGTTATTTCCCTGTGGCAACAGTTTCTTACACTTAGGTTCTTTTCTTTGAAGGAAATGAACCACCCTATTTCTTAGTGATAACTAGCTGTATCTTCTGTTGATCATTGATAACGGCTCCATGAACTGTAGTATTAAGAATTGCTAATCCTGGGCATCGTTGCTGAGAGTGAGTGAAAAGCGAGGACCAGTGGCTGTTGTTTAGTCTCTGCCTCCTGCATCATTATCATATGTTCATGTAGTCCATCGTCAGCCAGTCCAAAACCTTTTCATGCCACCTCTAGGTAATGAGGATAAATTAACTTATAAATCTTGGTTGCCAAGTGAACCAGGATCTTGCGTTTGTTTATGAGGAATAAAACCCACTTGTGTTATTTGGTTTCAGTTCAACTGCACTGTTGCCATGCCCTTTTGTGCTCGTTTTGGCTGGGATAGAGTTGATTTTCCTCACAGTAGCAGGTATGGGACTGGGTTTTGGATTTATGCTGAAAACAATGTTGATAACACAGGGATGTTTCCTTATTGCTGAGCGGTGCTGACACAGAACCATGGCCTTTGCTGCTGCCCACCCTGCCCCACCAGCGAGCAGGATGGGGGGCACAAGGAGCTGGGAGGGGTCACAGCCAGGACAGCTAATCCCAAGTGACCAAAGGGATATTCCACAGACCATATGACATCATATACTCAGCATATAAAGCTGGGGGAAGAAGGGGACATTTGGAGTGATACATTTGCCTCCCCAAGTAACCGTTAGGTGTGATGGAGCCCTGCTGTCCTGGGGGTGGCTGAGCACCTGCCTGCCCGTGGGCTGTGTGGAATGAGTCCCTTGTTCTGCTTTGCTTCTGTGCATGGCTTTTGCATTGCCCATTAAACTGTCTTTGTCTCAGCCCACGAGGTTTCTCGCTTTTCCCTTCTGATTCTTGCCTTCACCCCAGTGCTGGGGGAGCAAGTGAGCGGCTGCATGGGGCTTAGTTGCTGGCTGGGGTTAAACCACCACACCTTTGCAGTTCAGGTTTGTAGAGGAATGAAGGCAGTGGGTTGATTAGCATTGATAACATACAGCTGTGGTGAAGGCAGTGGGTTGATTGACATGGATGATGTGCAGCTGTAGCTCGTTCCTGCTAAGTGGTTAAATAGCCCTGAGGAGTGTGGGTCAGATGGAGGAGCAGCAGTAGTGTGGTCTGGCCTCTAGAGGAAGGAGATACAGCATAGATAGTAGAATCTGACCAATGGTAAAGCCTTGATGTAGCCTACTAGTTTGTTTGTGCTGCAACACAGGTTTTGCATATAACTTTGCATTTCTTGTTGACCTGTCATCTTAAAAGAGTTTTTAGGATGTATCAAGTGAGTAATACAGCTGAGATTGATGAGCACATTCACATGAGCACTAAAGCAATGGAATTAGACATCTGTGTTTTCTTGTGCACAAATATTGTTTTAAATTTGCAGAAGTCGGTTTGGAGGGTAAAGATATTCCTGCTATTGCCTCATCTCTGTATACGGAAATTGTTGGAATTAAATATTTTTTTATTAATGTTCATAGGTTTGTAATGTAAAATGTTTGCTTAAATAGCTATCTCTTACCATTTACTGCACTCAGAGAGATTAACTGATGGGAAAAGAATGAGATGTGAACATTTGTAGATACTAGCAAAGCACATAACAGTGCTTTAGGGGTACAACATAACTTGGATTTGTGTGGTATTTCATAGAAAAGCCATGGTTATTGAGCAAGCAGAGGTGTTTCTTGGAGCTGCCACTTACAGATTAGAAAAGTTCCTTATTTTCAATTAAAAATTAGTCAGTTATTGAATTTGTTTATAGTGCTGTAAAAGTAATAACATTTCTGGATGGACTTGTCTCAAATTTTGCACTTAAAGGAGGCCTTTTCTCAAAGTCTTGGATAGGATAGGCATTGAAAGATACTGCGTACATACTGCTATGGGGTTTTTAGTGTATTTTTCATTACTTTAAGTGTCAGAGTCACTTTGGTCACTTAAACAATTCTGCCAGTTTTAGTTTTGAGTAGCTTTTCTCTGTACTTTATTACATTGCTTCTTCCTAAAGCCTTCAGTCAGCTCTTCTAATCTGAGCTTTTCAATATGATGGTTTTATAGTTGCTTCGGATGTGAACCGTGTTGACATGGGCAAGCTGGTTTTGCAGTACGAGTCCCTACTTGCTCAACAGTGGTGGGCAAATAATTGGATAATATGGAAATTGTCTTATACTGTAATTTTTTAGATGAACCTTAAAAAAATTTTCTTCTTTCCTGTGACCGTGATGGTTTTTTGTCACGAAAGTTGTCAGGGACCAGTGGTCCTCAAAGCAATGAAGCTTAGTGCTTTGGTTTGCTGCTCTGTCTGAATAGGCTTCCAGTATCCATTGTGGATACAGGAATTATATGCCATCAAACTGGCACAGTGATAATACATGCCTTTTGAAATTCTCTCTTTCTGTATTGTACATGACATGCTTCAGTTGCTGCAGTTTTATAAAAAAAATAAACTGTGTTGTGGTATATTTGTGGCTGTTTTTTCAAATGGCTTTTTCTTTTTTTTTTTTTTTTTCTTTTCTGTGTGACCATGTGTAGGAAGGGGGCCTGGAGAGCTGTGCCTTGTGACATAATGCATGTGAATTCCCCTAACTTCCCTTATTTCTCAATGTTAATTGTCAGAGTTTATTTGGAAAGAGCTACCAAACCTAGGAATTATAGGCAATAAAACTGAGAGAGAATGAATATGGACCTTTTTCTGTCAGTTATGGGAGTCTGACTACACTGGCGTAAAATTATGTGATAGTTTTCCTAATATAAACCTTAGAATGTGTGGTGGGAGACAGTATGTTAGTGCTGAAATTCTGAGGCAATTAAATATGTTTCTTTTATATAAATATCCTTAACGTAAAAGGTTGGTAAAAAGTTGAGAGAATGTAAAATATTTATGGAAATAAAATGATCCTTGATAGAGCTGGGAGGATTCAGTTCTTGGGAAGGGCAATTGCAGTCCTAATCTGTAACACAAAAAGAAGAATAATTTGCAAAAAAACCCGCCATAATAAATGTTCATTTAATTAGTTTTGCAGAGGAACAAAATATAGGAAAAAACATTGACATTAAGAAAAAAAGTATGATTTTAAATTAAGCTCTAAATGAGAACTGCAGTATTGATAAGTTGAACAAAAGCAACTGTCTAAGAATTCAACAAGCAATGTGTACAATTTATCAGAGTAAAATAGCTTTATGCAAACGTGTGTTTTGACAAATTATTTGAAGTGAGCATTATGAATGCTTTTTTGAATTGAGTAATATGCAAGCCTTCATCCAGGAGTTAATATATCACCTGGAAAAAGGACCCAATAATCTCCATGCAATTCTTGACTGTATGAATATAATTGCAGAAAGACTAAAACATAACCTTAAAATCAAGTCAGGGAGCTTACAAGGAAAATTAAACAACCAGAAAATAAACGGATTAGTAGAAGGGAAGAACTTAAATACGTAGGAATGGAAATAATTATTGCAGCTAACATAAGGTTGCTTATTGTATTAGTTTTATGATAATATGAGATTATTACGTACCGATTAGTGTAAATGCTTGCTTATTTTTAAATAAGAAATCTGATCTGAAGGAGTTTCATTGACCTTATGTGCTGATTTATTGCCTGTTGTATTCCTTTAAATGTGAGAATATATGCGCAGTCTGATGCAAGCCTGCAGTTAAATTCTTGGGGAAAAAAAATTCTTAAAGCAAGCAAGACATTTCAGTAGTCCATTTTTAAAATACAGGGAGAAGTTAGCACATGGTACCACTTTATTCTTAAGCCAGTGAAACTTTGCATTTATCTTTCTATTCTGAATGCTTCAGTGCAGAGTGTACAGCAGAATTCTATGCGCAAGAGTTATTAAAAGTATGCTCAGGATTTATGATAAATTTAGAGCAAAGTCATGCCAAAGTCATGCATGTCAATGTGGTCAGATTTTTTTCCATGATACCAAAGTCTAGATTGTCTGGATCACAAAGGAGAAAAGATTTATTTGTCTGTATGACGGGCTTAGAAGCTCCTCTGAGTTTGTTCTGCTTCCGAAGAAGGGGGCATGAGAGTAAAAGCTATCAAGTGATGCAATAATTGTGTGATTATTCAAGAAGGAATTTCTTTTGTTAGGGAGACACAATATTTTTTTGATCTCTCTAAGGTATTTTTAAAATGTCATATCATAATCAGCCTATCAAAACATTCCAAAGTTACGTGTGTGTAACAACACCTGCAGTTCTGGTCCTGGCCGTTTTGGTCTAGTTTTTTAAGATACAAAACCTTGTCAATATTTTTTATGTATAGGAGAGTCCAGATGTGTCCCCTGCATAGCCCAATGGATGACATGTTCAGGTGAAGCATCTCAGTTTGCATCCCTAATTAAAAATGAAATTTGGCCAACTCAAAATCAGCTTCCTTATAATATGGATAATTAAGCTCATGGCTGCAGATGAGAAATACTCAACCAAACCAAGACATTTTTGAAGGTAACATATCTGAAATACTGCCATAGTAAAAGCAAGCAATGAAATAACAGCTGCCCTGGATAATAGAAGGGAATGTTGCTTGAACTCTTGAAAGCAGGAGATATGTGAAATAGTTATTGACGTGAATGGGTAATTGATTGATCAGGTAATAACTACCCTAATTTAAACCTGACAAGGAAATTGATAGTTGATATTGTTAAATATCCTCTAATGAGGCGGAAAAGGGACAAAAGAAATGCTAGAGTTGTATGAGTATGGTATGAGAGTTGCTTTGATAAACAAATGCAATATGGAATGACTGGGAAACAATAAGAGATGATAAAAGGTACAATTTTCTAGTCGTTTTTCAGACTATAAGCATTATGTCTAGCATGTACAATGGAGGAAAATGAGGGAAATTACTGAAGCTAGGAAAACATGGCATTATCCTTTATTTGCAGTGAGATTGCGTGTGCCCTACATTGTTATTACATCCTAATTATTTTAAATGAGCTCTATAAAAGCGTTATGTCATTCCTAAATTTCTTGGGAAGTTTAAGCATCTGGGTTCTATGAATTCTTTGTTGTGTTTTGTTCAGTGTTTTTGTTTGTTTTTCTCACATCAGATACATGGGATTGGCAAATAATTAATAGATTTAACACATTTAACAATGTCAGTATGTAATTTCCACTTCTAGGTAAGTTCTTGCATAGATCCCACTGTGCATGTGGAAGAGGTTATAAAAAACCCCACAACACAACAAACTAAATTCACAGATGATTTTTTTTCATTACATTATAGTTGGTGTACTTCTAAAATACTTAATTGAAGGTAGCAAAATGAAGATGTAGTTACTGCTTTTTGCAGTTGTGTAATATATGCTCGTAATTTGGTAATCTGCTCTCCTGGGCAATTAATAATGTGCTTTTATTCCCTGAACTCTAAGAGAAAACATCAGAAAATTGTCAGTAAAGTACCAGACTATGTGTATTAGCCCATAAAGAAGGGGAAATCAATTTATGGTTTAATAGCTACTGAAGATGCATTCTAAAAATATTCACAAAATTAGTCTATCAGCAAATTTTTGTTTTCTGGATTTTTTTGTTAATGAAAATAGTTTAAAGACATATTCAAGTTAAACCTAAATATAATCTCAATTACAATAAAAACATAGTACTCTATTGCATAACTTTATGACTATAAAGTCTGTGCTACCTCAGAATTTGTGCTTAGATGGCAAAATGAAAAAGAACAGCCCTCTTAATTAAGATTATCTTCTCCTGTGTGGTTAGAATTTATTTTTTTTTTCCCCTCAATGTAAATTCTACTTCCCTGAAATTGAAGTTTTGTGAGTTTCCAAAATAACTCAAAGCTAAGCTGTGTTTTTTCTGAGATAGAATACTTAGCATGTATCACACTATAATTTTTTTTTTAAATGATTGCTTTAGAAAAATGAGAATTTTGAGTGGTTCTTTTAGGGTACTCCACTGGGGCTTAACGTAATTAAGAAACATCATTGTGATACAGATAACACTCTGTTATAATAGTGGCCATTATGGAGGTAGAGTATGCTAAATACAAAGTTGTTAAGCTCCAACCTTATGTTCACAGTAGAAAGATTAAATAGCATGAAGGCAGTACATATACATACTATTTTGAAAAATTATTTGATAATCATGAAACTATGCTCTGATGGCAAAGTTACTGAAGATTTTTGTGTGTCACAACTTTACAATTTGGATTAAGAGTCTTAATATTTTTAGGAGTTTTATACAGAAATTTGTGTGCAAGAAGAACAAGAGGTTATTGATATATTTCAGAGGACTTTTACTGCAACAATTCTAATTCTGATCCACAAAGCAGTGAGTTTCCACTGTGCTGACTTGCATATATTCTGTGACTATTCAGAAGTAAATGGGGAGTAATCACAGCAAGTATGTAGAAGTCTTTGCGGGATACTAACCTGAAGTGTTTTCTTAGGGCAGTAAAAACACCTAGGCGATAAAGTGCCATTAAGATACTGTTGAAGACCCAGAGATTGGGCTCTTCATGCTTCAGGTTTTTTGTACTGATAAAGTGATACTGAGTACTTCTAGGGGCTGTCAGTGCGGAGCGTAAAGCCAGCTAGCTGCCATTTTCAGAACTGCTGGGCAGATGAATATCCTTCGACTTTTGCCCCATTTCAGGATATAAAAAGCTTATATAAAAGCCTGAAGATGCCTTTGCCAACTTAGAATGAGTGTAGTTCTCTCATAAGGTTATGTATTACTGTGTGAAAGATCACATTGCTGTCACTATTATTTTCTTCTTTCTTCTGACTTCTTTAGGAGAATGAGCAGCACGTGCCTGGTTTGTGCTAGATTTGTTATTGCACAAAGAGGCACTTAACCAAGTTCTGGGCGCAGGCAGAGGCACTATTGCCACAATCCTTAGTCACTATGAACCTTAGGCATAAACACAGTGCTGCCACACATATATGCAGAGAAGCAGAATCACAGAATCATAGACTCATTTCAGTTGGAAAAGACTTTTAGGATCATAGAGTCCAACCATTAACCCAGGACTCCCAAGGCCACCACTAAACTCTGTCCCTGAGTGACACATCTACCTGTCTTTTAAATACCTCCAGGGTTGGTGACTCAACCACCTCCCTGGCAGCCTGGTCCAGCACCTGACCACCCTTTCCGTGAAGAAATTTTTCCTAATCTCCAACCTAAACCTCCCCTGGTGCAACTTGAGGCCGTTTCCTCTTGTCCTGTCACTTGTTACCTGGAGAAGAGACCGACCCCCCCTGCCTACAGCCCCTGTCAGGCAGCTGTGGGGAGCGATAAGGTCCCCCCGGAGCCTTCTCCAGACTAAACCCCCCCAGTTCCCCCCACCGCCCCTCCCAGCACTTGTGCCCCAGCCCCTTCCCCAGCCCCGTGCCCGGCTCTGGACACGCTCCAGCCCCTCCATGTCCCTCTGGCCGTGAGGGGCCCAAACCCGAACCCAGGGTTCGAGGGGCCAGCGGGATGTGACTCCATTCCCCACCGCTCTCTGGCCCGGCCGCCCAGCCAGCTTTGACCCCAGCGCAGAGCCCCCCGGGCAGCCATGAGCAGCCGGTGGCTGCAGGAGAGGCTGTGGGAGACGGTGTCAGAGGCTTCACTAAGGCCCAGGACGCACCAGCCACAGCCTCTCCCTCGCCCACCAGGCCGGGCAGCTGCTCGCAGCAGGAGATCGGGGCTGTCAGGCAGGGCCTGATCCCCTGGGTGTCCTGCACGTGCCGTGTGATGGCCCTCAGGGTGACCTGCTCCCGAACCTTCCCTGGCACCGAGGTTGGGCTCACAGGGCTGCAGCTCCCTGGATCCTACTTCCCTACCTTCTTGTGGATGGGTGTCACCTTGGCTAGCCTCCAGTCAACCACCAGGACTGCTTATAAAATGGTAAGTGGCTCAGTGAACACTTTTTCCAGTACCCTTGGGGTGGATCCCATCCAGCCCTAGAGGCTTGTGTGTGTCTAAGTGGCATAGCAGGTCACTGACTATTTCTCCTTGAGCTATGGGGCTTTATTCTGCTCCTCGTCGTCCCTGCCTTCCAGCTCAGGGGGCTGAATACCCAGAGAACAACAGGTCTTACTATTAAAGACAAAGGCAAAGAAATCATTCAGTACCTCAGCCTTTTCCTCATTCTTTGTCACTAAGCTTCCCTTCACATCTATTAAGGAACAGAGTCTTAGTTCTCTTTTGTTGTTAATTTATTTATAGAAACTGTTTTTTTTTCTTTTACAGCAGTAGCCAGGTTAAGTTCTAGCTGGGCTTTTGCCTCTCTAATCCTTACCCTGGATAACTTCACGACATCCACGTAGCCCTCCAGAGTTCCCTGCCCTTTCTTCCAAAGGTGGTAAACTCTCTTTTCCCTGAGTTGATCCAGCCCAAGCTCTCTGTTCAGCCAGGCTGGACTTCCCCACTGGCTCGTCTGTTGGCACATGGGGACAGCCTGCTCCTGCGCCTTGAAGACCTCCTTCTTGAAGACTGTCCAGCCTTCCTGGAGCCCTTGGCCCTTCAGGGCTGCCTGCCCAGGGACCCTGTAAACCAGGCTCCTCAACAGCCCAAAGTTTGCCTTCCAGAAGTCCAAGGTGGCAGTTCTGCTGCTCATCCTTCTTACGTCTCCCAGAATCAAAAATTACCATTTCATTATAACTATGCCCAAGACAGCTACCAATCATCACATCACCCACAAGTCCTTCTCTGTTCACAAACAACAGGTCCAGTGGGAAACCTTCCCTAGCCAGCTCGCTCACCAGCTGTGTCAGCAAGTTCTCTTCCACACACTCCAGGAACCTCCTGGACTGTTTCCTTTCCACTATATTTTATTTTCAACAGACATCTGGTAAGTTGAAATCCCCCATGAGAACAAGGGTTGGTGATTGTGTGACTTGTCCCAGCTGCTATAAGAATATTTTGTCTGCCTTTTTATCCTGATTGGGTGGTCCATAACAGACTCCCACCATATCTGCCTTGTTGGCCTTTCCTCTTGTTCTTACCCTGAAGTGCTCAACCCTGTTGTCATGATCGTCAAGCTCCAGAAAGTCCAAGCACTACCTAACATACAGGACGACCCCACAGCCTCTTTCTGCTTGCCTATCCCTTCTAAAGAGTTCATAGCCATCCATTGCAGCACTCCAGTTGCGCGACTCATCCCACCATATTTCTGTGATGGCAACTATGTCATAGTTTTCCTGCTGCACAATGGCAGGGAAGAGCTGGTGGTGAGTTTTATTTACTCCTGTGGTTAGACCACTATAGGGTGTGGGGTTTGGTATTGGTTTAACTGAACCACGTAAATGCCAGTGTTATTGAAAAATGAATTGTGCTTATTTTAGTAGTAGTATGCCATATATGTAAATTTTAATAGAAATACTCACGCAAGAGAAAAAGAGGATGTTCTTAGAGCAAGTGAAGCAACTTCAGTGATGAAACACATGCTTAAATATGCACATCATTGGGAATTACATGAATGGGGAAAAATTGTGGTGATATATCAGTTACTTCTGTCAGCCCTCGGTCTGAAATAATTTTCTTCTATCAATGCATTTTTTCAGAGATAATGACATCTCTTGAACCAATCAGTTCCTATTGCCAGTAGCACTTAGCTCCTGTTAGCACTCTGTGGAACCATCAGATCAGATCAAGTGAATTAATCTGTGACATGCACAGTAAAGAACAGCAGCATTTATCATCTCTTAGGTCATTCCTCACAGCAGCATTCTCAAAGCAGCAGTCTCTTCTCATAGCAGGACTTTTCACTAAATAAGTGACCTTGATGGCCCATATGTTCCTCCTTTATTTGTTTCAGATGTATAGCTTTCAGAGCACATGATGATGAGGATTGCACAGAAGTGGCATTGAAAGGTGTTACAGTAGTGATGACATAGCAGAACAAACTGCTAAGAATAGTTAGGAGGTGGGTTTGGTTTGGTTTTAACATTTGGAATGGAATGTCCTGTTGGAACATGAATTCTTGGTACTGGAGGTCAGAAGATTCAGGCCATAGATAAAATGACATATCTTCCAAAACTGCAAGAGTGGGAATTAAAAAAAAATCAAGAAAACTTTCTGAACATAGTAGAAAATACTACAGGTATGTTAGCTGACTTGGAAGGAAGGTAATATACTAGAATACCTAAAATAATGAGAACTAGTTAAATAGGCAGAATTGACATTGACTTGAAAAAAAAATATTTTTTTTTAAAAAAAGCATCTACTCACTAAGAAAGTTTTGTATTACTTTTGCTCAGCCTTGTAGCTGGGGAGCTTTTGACAGCAGAGGGTGAGGGAAGTTTATTTAATTAAGGATGTTTATCCTTAGGTATTAATGTGATGAAGCTGGCAGTCTGTCCCTGTTTTCCCTGCTTTTGCCTCTCCCTTCTTGTCCTTATTCACTTTTAAACTTTAGACTTACTTCTTCCAAATTTGACAAAAGAGTGAATGTCCTAAAGAAAAATTCTACCAGGCTATAGGACAGACAATCCTATAAACTTGAAGGAAGACTGCCATTATTTTGCCCATTGCTGGAAAATAGAAAATTTGTAAGAACTTTCTTGGAAATTCTCTTCTATTCTCTCCTTCTCTTTATATGGATTTTGTTTGGGTGGATCTTTTAAGGCATCCTTTCTCTGGTGGAGGTTTCAGACATGTGGCATCACTGTGTCTGAGCCCATGATTGCCCAAGGTCAGCATCCTGTAGCCTGCAGCCATGCACAGCCTGTTCAGAACCTGCATAAAGAGACTTGCAGACCCAGAGCAAGGAAAGGATGTACCAACAGGGTTTGTTTTGGTTTTTGGTTTTTTTTTGTTTTTTTTTTTTTTTTTAAAAAAGTATTGAGACTGTGCCACATTCTATACATGCAGTATATATTTATTTTGGATGATGCTGTGGTATAAAGGCTTCCTTATCCACAGGAACCCTGGAATCAAGCCTGTTTTCCTGGATTACAAGCTTTCGCTGGATTTTTTTTTCCCCTTCTTTTTTGTTTTTTTTCCCTTGTTCTTGGAGCATTTATAATGTTTTTCTCTCAAAGGAAATGCTTGATTTTTCTCAACTGGAGAAGAAGAATCAAGTCTAATGTGATTATCATCATAGGAAAATCTGTGATTATAAAAGTGTTCAGTACCATTTGTGCTTAATGGTCTGCTTCTCTTAATGATTTCCTTCAGAAAAAAAAATATAAAAAGAACAAAAAAGGCGTCTGCGTGAGTGTGCATAAGTTTCAAAGACAGAAATCAAACTACACTGTAATTTATTTATTATCTCCTATATTGCAGATGATTCAGTTGCAATGTATCTATCTCATTAAAACTATGCCTTTTGATAGAAATTTTAACATTTTAAATATAATGCCAGAATATAAGTTGAGGAAAACCTGAGGTAAAGTTACCATTGTTCTTGAGATTCTTTCTATGTTTTTGGCTTGTTACAGCAGGACTTCAGTGCAATGAGAAAGTAATGGACTTCTTTGGCATCTGTTGTTATACCTGTGCTTTTTCCTTACATACCTTGTATACAATGTCAGTATCTGTCTTTGTATATATTCCTTAACTCATAGGCTTTATTTCAGTCTGATGTCTAAACTAGGTGTTTAGTCTTTGTATTTATTTACTCCTTCTTCCTTACTCAGCAAAAGTTTCATTGTTTGTATAGTTGCTCCTTTGATATGAAAGATGAAGGCAATCTGCAGCTTTTACAGAGCACTCTTGTATCTCACTCCTTAATGCACATCTCTGAATGCAGGTGAGACTCACAGAGCTGATAACTCTCTTGACCAGTAATGATATCTTATATGATTGGCTTTATAGGAATACCTATCTTTGTAATGATTTAATTATATTTTTGGTTAGGGTGTGTCAGTCAAGTGATTTGCTACTCTAATGTCAAATATTTGAATACTAGTTCAGTACCCTCTAAGTAGATAATGTCAAAGTAGCAGACTTGTAATCAAGCTGAATTGAACAAATTATCAAAATCAAGATGTCATTAAGTCACTCTGTCAAGGGACACTTACAATTCAGTTATAAGTAAAAGAAAAACAACAAACCCACCAAAATTAGGCTGCGCCAATTTTTATAGTATAGCCTTTAAACAACACACTGCATTTGTATGTGCTTTGTTTGATTCCTGTGTTTGGGTGTGTGGGTTTTTGTTGTTCTTGTTGTTTGTTGGGTTTTTTTCTAAGACAGAGAATCTCTTTGACATTTGTAAGCTTTGTATCAGGGCTCTTAACGTTTGATGGTAGTCTGGCTGTTGCCTTTTCCAGGCCTCTGTTTTCACCCCCAGTTGCCAAGTGCTCAGAGATGAGAAATAATAGAAAATAAATGGTTCTTTCATATGTAACTATCTTTGGCCCTCATATTTCAATAATGTATGAAACACTGTGGCCTTTGGTATAGCTGTAGCTTGAATTTAACAAAATATTTAAGTGCTTTAAACCAGGTAGAGATGCCTGTATTCTGCAAAATGCTGAAACACGGTCTCAAGTATATTTTCAGCTGGATGTTAACTCTGTTTGCAAGTTAACTGTTGTTTGTATGCTGAATAGAGTTTGATATAAATACTGGCAGTAATTACAGTTTTAACAAATGGATATATGATTTTGAGTGGGCTGATGCTGTATGGGTAAATAATAATGAAAGAAAATTGAGAAAGAATGGTGCCTCAGCCTCAACGGATGCAGTTGCTGTCATAGTTAAAGGAACGAAATGGAGCTGATTTATTTTGTGAGAACTTGAGAAGTGACATTGTTGGCAAAGTTTCCCTATACTGATAACAGCAATTGAAAAACCTTGCATTGAGGCACCTACAGCCGAGCCCTTCATTGGCTGAAATATGAGCAGTGCAGGTATTTTAGTAAAACTAAATCTAACTTGATTTTCTGCTCGTGAGCTTCTCAGATCTTTATTATATGTAGTTATGGACTTTCTTCAGTAGTGCAGATAGCCTGGATTAGGCTCCTTGTCATGAAGTTGAGAGGGACATTCATTTTGTCTGTAATGTTTTGCAGGTTCATAGTGATTCATCCCTCATGTGCTACAACAAAGGAAATAATCTTAAATGGTGTATACTGGGTTTAAATTAAATATGTTGGACATTTGTTTGAGTCAGGACATTTAATGCTTGCTTATTTTTCCTAAGCCTCTTGATGGGACTAAGTAGTCGGAGAGTAAAGGCTGTAAATACCAATTCTCTAATCCCAGCAGGATTTGCTTGGCCCTAACATAGGGTTCTCGGCCAAATGGCCGACAGCAGTTTAAAGGAAGCTATATACATAAAAAAATTTACATATATAAGGGCAGGTCACAGTTCGGGGTTATTTTTAAATGTGTTTTGGGGTATAAATTATATTCCAGTTATGAGTTTGACATTTCAAACATATGATCAGTGTCTCAGGCAATGCTAAAATCACTCAGTCCAAGTTCAATAGAAAGAAGGAAGGTAGAAAATTATGCCTAAAGAAGTCTGTGCTCTGCTGTCCAACAAACCTGATGCTGATGGGTGGTAGCTCCCGTGGGTTGGTATTTTTCCCTGCGTCAAGCTTGCCCAGTCTGCTTAACATGACTTCTTGCTGAGCCTTGGGCATAGATGTAATTGATTGTGCTCAGCCTTTTGCAGTTGGATGTCACCAAGTATGACATGTCCAAGAGGCCGTATTCAGTCAGTACCTGCTGTTGAATCCAGCCACATAATGAATCTTTTATTTCATTAGTGGATACTCAAACAGCTGTGAATGAGTGTATTGTCCTGTATGCCAACAACATGCTGTTTAAACAGTACTGAACAATTCTTGTGACTTTATGATTGTATTTGTGATTTTGCTTTGGTATGACTAGGTTCATTTATACAGAACCATTTCATCAAGCAAACAAAGCATATGTTTGGCCACATGAACCTCAGTCTTCTATACATAAATGTTTAAAACTAGGTCAAAATTGGCCTACAGTCTGTAAGTTGTATTCTCCCATTTCAGGAATATCAATATTGAGCAGTTCCTGGCTCCTTGTATCTTTACAGAGATAAGTTCCCAAACATGTCTGCCTTTGAGCTGCTGCAGTATGTCTTAACAGCATTGATAAACCTAGGTATAATTGACTTCTGTCTTCTTTCTGCTATTTTGTAAGTTTGAGCAAGCAAGTGTTCATATATCCTATTAATTTCTCATAGATTAATTTCTGCAATAAAGGCAACACTAAGTGCACGGTCAAATGGAAGGAATGGTTAAATAAAGGGAAAAGCATCTAGGTATCAGGCCTAAATCAAGTAGTACCTGCTGATTTTGTTAAGGGTCTGATCAACAGATTCTGAGTTTTGACCCATCTTTGCTGAGGAAGGCAAAACAGAAATTCTCATGGTGCAAGAGTCAAGTAGTGACAACATAACTATCCGAAAAACTGACTCTCTTGCTATCAACTAGAAACCAGTTAGGTGAGCAAAGTCTTCATCATTTGTGTTAAATTTTACGAACTGGCCAATCCATATATCTTGCTGAACTCACTTTAAAAACATGTTGAGGTAAATGCAATTGCCCAGAAAGGGTCAAGAAGACTACATGAAATAAAATAGCTTCTCTGTTTGAGCTGCATGTAAAAGAATTCACCCTCCTCATTCTCATCGATCCTTTATGCCATTTACACATGCAAAATGACTATGTGAATTACTAAGCAATATGACATGAATTCTTGCATTTGGAGTAATATTTCTTTTTTTGATGAAAACATTCTTCTGCCTTACAGGAAGATATTAGTCTCCCAGTTTCCAATGCTGGACGTGCATGGTCATGGACTCCCAGGAACCCATGAATGCCAGATTTCTAACTCTATTCTCTGAAAGCAGAACAGATAATCTGCTCTTCTGTTTTTCAGAAGAAGCATATGCACAGCAGAAACCCCAGAAGGTTATATCATTGCCGGGGAAGCACGAAGTCTTCATTGACCATATGGCCCTGTGGGGACTTGACTGTTTTCCCTTGGATTATCTGTACAACTGTACTGCTTGTCCCACCATAAATTAACCTACCTTTTCTGAAACTTTTCCAAGTATATATATTCCTAGATTGAAGAAGAATTCTGGTAATGATACGTATTTTGTAATGCCTGCTTCCTTCCATGATTCTGAGCTTGTTGGCACTTCTTTAAAAGAAGGATCAAGTAGAAGCCCTCAGGCACATCCTGCCAAGCCTTTGATGCTACTGTCTGTCACAATCTGAAGAGCATACTGACATCCCTTTAAAGCAGGCCATGAAGAGGATCCCACACCTCTTTTTTTCCCGGTGCTAGTCATTCTCAGATAGTGACATGCTTCCTTCCTGGCAACAGTGGCTCCTGCTAGCATTAAAAATTTACCTGGGGCAGTTGCTCTGAATATCTGTGGTTGTTTGAACATGACTTTTGAAGCTTCTTTTACCTCATGACTCAAGAACCAAAGAGCATCTCTGTTATCCTGAGAGAAAGGAAAAGGTACTTAGCGTGGCGTTTAGCTTGAGTCTTAAGTCAGTCAGTATATAGGTTCTTCTACTGGGTATTTTTATTAATGATCCTTTTGTCGCATCTCTTCCAGTCTTGAAGACTGTTGAGAGACTGTCAGGTTGCCTGTTTGCTTGCCTGCAAACAGAATATTGTTGGGTAATGAGCTGCATGTTGTAATCTCACTCTGTGAGTCCCACTACTCTTGTTTTCTGGAATAAAACACTGTATAGGAGCCGGTGACCCAAAGCTACAGCCTGGGAATATCTGGATGGCAAGAGGGGCCAAAGTCATTGAAGTTTACTGAGTATTGTGTATCAGTGGCATCCTGTAGTCTGGATTGGGTGGTACCTTGTGCTTCAGTTGCTGTACTGAGGCAGATCTCTTGCTTGAATGAGAGAGCAACATGCAACTGTAGATTTTAGAAGGGCCTGAATTAATCTGTACTTCTTCAATATGAAGCTTTGCCAAAAAATCAAAATGTAATTGGAGATTTAGTCTCGGAATTGCCAGTTTTCCTTTATGACTCACTCTTATTTACTGTCCCCTGAAGAACAACCTGAAACGGACTTGCCATTCTCGCTTGTCTCTCTGGGCCATTGACACCCCAAGCGCAGACACCCTGCAACATGAATGCCACACCACTTCATCTGGTTCCTGGAGTGTGGCAGAGCAGAATGAGGCGCTCTGCCTCAGCCAGCTGTTCCTGCTCTCCCTGGCAGTCACCCACTTGCCAAACTTGCACTAGACAACTGTCCTTTGAAATCAGCAGCCATGCACTGCATATAGGCTGCTGTTTGTCAGAGCTTATAGAGCTATATTGCATATCCAAAGAAAAATGAATCGTCATTTTTGAAGCACTGATAACTAAGACATGCCCGTTCTCGGAACCACCACTTGCTCAAGGGTGTCCCTATCCTTTTTTCACAGGCAGTTGCTGTGTTCAAGGTACATTTTCTCTTTCCAGCCTTCCACCCTTTCCTGCGTGCTTTCAAAGAGGACATAAGGTCGTGTTGATTGATCATGCTCTAGGAAAACATGTTGGATTTTAAAACTCAGGATAGTGCTCTTCTCTGAACTGTTACTTGTATAGACCAACTTACCCTCTCCGAGTATTTTAGTGTGATATGCATTGTATTCTTATGGGGGTCTTAAATACAAGAATCAGCAAAGGGGTAACCTGTGTGGCATAATTAGAAATACAGTTATACTTGCTGTTATGACATTTGAAGAAGTGTGAGTACTGCTTACCTAATAAAAACTGGCAGCCCTGCTCTTGCTGTATTTGAAGTCTGTTTTACTTTAAATCAAACTGAAAATAAAATTGAGGTATTTGCCTACAAATATCCACAAGTATTTAAATTTCCTACAAATAGGAAGATGAAACTTCAGCTAAATTTCAGTGGACTCACATTTAAATGTATATATTTTTTTTAATTTGAAAGGGAGGGTATGGTCCATTCTTTGTAATGAAAAATACTTAAAAAATACGCCTGCTTTAAAGGATTAGGTTTCCAGAAAGAACATAAACTAACAGCATGTATGCAAATAAACTTATTTTCTAAGGGCCATGAGCTTTCTTATTAAGAATTAAATTAATTTATCACCTTTATTTAATCAGTCACCACTCTGTTGTGTCAAAGATTTTCTCATTTTATTGAAGAAATATCTGTGTGAAGGTTTGTATACCTAGTTACTTTGTATGCATAGTCACCTAATTTGGTTAGTAATATCTTTACATAGAAATGTTCAAGAGAATTTTCTTTATTCTTTCTGGAGTGTTACAAACAAAAGTGCTCAAGTTAATATTTATGTATCGTAAAGTTTCTCATACCTACAAGGATTATTTCTACTTCCACCCCCCCAAAAAAAAAACAATAATATGCTTTCAGGGAATTTGAGTTCTCTTGATAAAGAGAATTACCTTATTTTGGAGCCTTCAAAAAAAAAAAAAAAAAAAACAAACCCAAAAAAAAACCCAACCCAGAAAACAGTAGGTATTATTGTAGACACAACATAAACTCATTTTCAATCCTAAAAGAAGTACTGTATATTCTGAATGAAGATTGACTAGCATGGTAGTATCTCTTTAAGGTTATTGTGAAGAGTAAGAATGTATGAAAATGATTCCCCAGGGCTGCTGCTTGTCTCCAGGTTCCTATAACAGGGAGATGATCTCAATCTGCCTTCATGCTGTTAAAATGATGCATAAGCCTACCAGCATTCTCAAATGATGGAGTATTATTGCAGCCTCTTAAAAGTTGGGCACTGAGATAATTTGGCTGATGTTGGAGAAAGAATGTACCATAACCCCTGTGGCTCAACTTTCATTGAATAAATATGGCATGCTGCTGCTTTTGTTCTCCTTGTGTATGGAAGAACAATTAACATGTCAAAAAAGAAGAATCACAGAATGTTCTGGCTCCTTCCTGTAAAAGTGCAATTCCACACTGAGCTCTGTTTTTGAAGTTATTGAGCAAGATTCAAGTTTTTATCTTCAAAACATCAGAGGTAGTCAGTCTTGTGCTTCTTATGGAAAGATATGTTACTGAAGTTGGAAGAACTAATGAATACCATGTTACTTTAGCACCTATCATATGTTTTAAGAAAGGGACAAATTTTTATTGCTAGATGTAAATAGTATTTGCACTGTGACTACAGCGGTAGAGTTGTAAACAACAAAATGGTTTTTGTATGTAGAAGATGGCTATGATCATCGTTTCCTTTTGGTTTAATGAAATAAAATTAAGCCTCATCAGTTACCCACAATAACTTGTGGAGACTTGTCAGTGAGCTAAAGATTTCCATTTCTCTCTTTGGCTGTAGGAAATATAGTAGGAGAGAGATTAAAAACTTTAAGACTTGATTACAGATTTATGTATTTTCAGGCCCTTGGCAGTTACGACCATAACTAATTTTTTTAAAGTAGGAAATTATGACGACTTTGTGTGTTCTCTTTTCCCCCTCCTTTTTTTAATGTTTTTATTTTCTTAGCCCCTTACCCGTTACTGTTGAGGGAACTTTGCTTGTGTGTCCAGTACTATAAAAAAGCTATGGTGAATCATATCTGTTTACAGTTTCTAGAGAAGTTTGATTTTTCATAGTTCATAGTTTGAAATCTGCATGTGACAAGCTGTGAAGAGCAGATTCTTTAGGTGTTTCTGTTGAAAAACTTGTTAATTTTTGTGTGTATGTTTGTG
Organism: Falco naumanni; assembly: GCF_017639655.2. NCBI lineage: Eukaryota > Metazoa > Chordata > Aves > Falconiformes > Falconidae > Falco > Falco naumanni. The sequence continues at coordinate 16,068,894 of NC_054061.1, forward strand.
ACAGTGGAAAAGTTCTGCATTTCTGAGGATATGGAAACTTAAATTCGGTGTAACATAAAATCAATAGAAAGCAACATTTATAACTTCTTATTCTCTAAGTGAGAATGAACAGTGATTAGTTGTTCCTAGGTTGGTTTGAATTTTATTCTGTCTAAACGAGATTCAGCTTGCCAATATGCAACTAGTGATTGGAAGCTAAGTGGTAATGGATGAGAAGCAAGCATAGGTGCATATTAGTATGTTTTGCATAAGGCAAGTGAATCGGCCTGGTTTTCGTGATTAGAGATTTCTAAAGCAATTTTCAAATAAAATGGTTATATAAAGTCCTATTTAAAAAAAAAAAAATAGGAAATTAAAAATCTTGGCATTTGCAAAAAGGCAATTGTAGGTCATAGGGTGCAGTCACCAAACATTTATTGCATCTTTAAATAACCTGTGCAAAATGGTAACAATATCTAATTTGACACAATAGCAGTCTTGTAAGACAGTATTTCAAATAGAGTTGGTGTAACTTTGTAGCATACTCTTTTCTTTGAAGCATACTTTCTAAATAGTTTAGGAGTTCAAAGGCAGTTTTCTTCTGATATATATTATAAGATATATTTTTTTTTTTAACCTTTATTTGTACTTGTGTCTGACAGGACAATACTGACAGTCATAATTGCAATAAATGAGAACATAAATTTTAACACAAATGTGCATGTATCTTGAGAAAGGTTTGTTATTTCTTAAGGGTTTTCTTAGTGCAAGCGCAGCATACAGGTGACTGCAAAATGCCTTTGAGGCTGTATGTTGTATCTTGCTACAGGTGAAGCTGAAGTGCATAGTGCCATGAACAGAGCAAGAGATAAGCGAGCCCTTAGTTTATATTGTGCTGTCACTGAAAAAAACCCAAGATAAATATGTGCCTTTGTACTGATAACAAAGTGTCAATAACATTTACTCAATCTTTATCTCGACTGCTATGATGTACACTGATTCTTGGGTCTTACTCTTTCTCTGCCCCAAGTGCAATTCTGAAATCCAATAGTTTTGCCTAAGATGAATTGGGTAATGGTGAATTCCTGTGGCAACACTATAACTTCTGTTTTGTGAGGAAATATTTCCCATTGTACCATGTTTCAGTCTGAGGAGGAACATGCGATGATATAAACACGATGGATAAAAATTACTTCATCTTATTTTAGTAACTTCCCTTTCTGCATCACATGCATGGTAAAAATCAGGTTCGGGAGCCTTCAGAATACAAAGTGTTTGGAGATATTGTGATCATATGCTGTAAGATCCATTACTGCATGATCCACCGTGTGTCCAGATGGGTATACTTTAAGACTGCAATACAGTGCTTTAGAACAGCTTCATGTTCCCCTTGCGTCCTGCTGTACTAATAGTCTCTGCAGTTCATAGTGATCACGTACTTCTTTATTTGCTTAGCAGTTTTTGACAGTCCAGGCAGGTTCATGCCACTCATCCAAACTGTTCTGAAATTGAGCCTGAAAACTCCCAACCTCATAACTGTGCCTCAAAGTGTTGTGCTTTCAAAGAGCCAGGGTTTTGCTTCTTCATTTCTAGATGAATGTAGATTCTGAAGAGCTTCCTCTAAAGTCTGATCACAAATTTCTGCCTCACTGGATTTCTTGACTTACGTATTTCCCACCTTTGATTGCTTGGAGGGCAAATCTTGCAGCTGTTGGCACTGATTGGTTTCTAAATATAGGGAAATCTTGCTGCAGGAAATGTTGAGACAGGTCTGATAAAAGAAAAGGCAAGAAACTCCTCTCTTATCAGAAAATGGTAGTTGAAGGTCAATTTTATGTGGGCTTCTGTAATTCATCTAGCTGCTACAACTTAGATGAAAGATTAAATTTACCGTTTCCTGCGTAGATCTCAAGTAATCAGTCTTTGGGTGAAGAATTAGACCAGATTTTGGGAGTTAGTATTTATCTTTTCACCTTTGATTAAGGTGCAATGCTAAGTAGCGTTGTAATTCCTCTGTGATTCAAAGGGTGAGTAAGACTGGTGATGACTCCTTTCCGTTTTCCCCGTAAGATCTTGCATGGCTGCATATCATCGAGCACTCACTTTTAGGGTGAACCCCTGTGTCATCTGTTCTCATTCTCCGCAAAGCTTTAACTCTGCATGAGTCAGTAATTTACAACTTTTTCCTCAGCGTGCTTTTTCCCCTCAGTTGAAGTCACTGCCCTTGCAGCAAATGTCTGTGGGGCTAATATTGCAGAAATGTTTAGTTAAGTGTGAAATCATTACCCCAATGTGATAATTTGACAATCTGTTGTGGCAGGAGAAAATCTTCTGTGCTAGCCCCGGTGGCTATGTTAGATCATGCGAAACATGCCCTTCATACTGTGGCTTCTTCTCTGTATTTCAGAGGTCTTGTTTTGCAAGTGAGAGACACCATTTATTCACAAAGAATAGATCAAAATTAAATTTAGATGGTTTATATATAGAAACCCACAACAATCAGGAGTTACTTTAGCCATGTCACAGCTTGGAAGCTTGATTACAATTCTTGACCATGAAACATCATCCCTTTATTTATCTTGTATGAGGTAAACGGAAGAATAAATGCATAAGTAACTAAATATTTGAGGACAGAAAAATATTCAAAAATGAGCCTATTGCATGAGGACCAGAATCTGCTCCTTCCTGGGCGTGGGAACTGTGACAGCAGCATTTTCTTCTGTTGTTTGCTGTAAGGGACGTTCACATCCAGCTTTTCAAACACAGAGACTTTTGAATTAGGAGCTTTAAAGCAGTTCGCTGTAATGGATCAGTGCAAATCAACCACTTTCTGGGAAATATAACACAAAGCTTACTCTAAGGGTTTAGAATGTAATGTAGCTTGAATTGGTGCTCAGGACAATTTTGATGTGTGTGGCCTTATGAAAGGTAGCCTTAATCAGAAAGAGGTGTCAACTCTCTGAAAGATGACTGGGATGAGAACTAGAAGATGAGGATTATGGTAAGGACTGAGGAGCTACTGCTCTTAGAAAAGCAGAAAATCCAGGCACAGGGTTGATCTTTGGCTTTAACATTAAAGCTTGAAATTGGCTATCGTTTGATTAGAAATAGGCTTTAAAAACTGATACTGGTGATCTATGTGTTGCTACTGAGGAAGAGTAAAGCCAAGTTTTAAAAAAATCACTGGAATTTTTTATGAGACTGCTGGAAAATATTTAGATATGGTTCTTCATTAAATTGCTTTTTTACTGGCTTTTAAATGTGGTGATTTTTAATTTTTTTTTATTTTTTTTTAATTTAAGGATAAAGCAGGCTATTTTGTACTGTAATTTAAATGTAAATTCTTGTTTTTATTTTTCTCGTTATCGTTCAGTCACGTGCCTTTTAAAAATATATTAGGCTTTCAATCCCTAATGCAGTTTCATTTGTTGGAGAGTAGAGGTACATTCTGTCTAAAAAGAAGTATAATACCCTCATAATTGAAGTAGTAATACAGACTAGAGGAGCAAGACTCATGGAAATGGTGTTATCCAGGTGTTTTTCACCACAAATTTCTGTATTTCTTAGTTCATATTTTTATTTAGAGAAATAAAAGGCTTCTCACATTTGCAGGGAAAAGGAGGGAAAAGATGTGTATATAAATATGTATATATATGAAAGACTCAGTTAAACTAGTGACAAGCATTGTGAATAAACTTCTAAGTAAAGCTTAAAATCAGGCAGTCGTGAGTGCTACCATTACTCCCTTCACGTTGCCTTTTATCTTCCTTTTTTTGTCCTCTGCCAGAAATGTTTGGTACCTAATACTAGATCTTAATGATTTATTATTAGGTAAAACTCTTTAATGTCAATAATGTTTGATGGTTTGTCATGACTGCAAAAGGAATGCAACACTTTGATTTAGTCACAATTTTGATCTGCTTCCTTTTTTGTAAATTTGTCCTAAACCCCCATGCAGTCCTTTCTGTGTATGTTTTTCACCCCCAGGAGCAAATGTTTCAGTGTTCCTTTTTCTGTTATAAAGATCAATGCCAGATGCCTGATGCTCATGAACAATCCTATTACAGCAAACCAGTATTCACATACACCAGAAGAAAAACACTGAAGGAAAGAAACAAATTAAAGTTTAGAGCTGGCAAAGGATTACTACAAACAGCATAGAAGAATCATTTGAAATATATTTTTTTTTTGTAAAATAATTACAAGTATCATAAAATTATTCCTTTAATATGATTTAAACATGGTATACATTTAATTTTGATGATCTACTTGCAAGTAAATTTACGAATGCTAGAAATGAGGATGCTTCTTTCAGTCACTTGTGTCAATTGCAGGATAATTGGCTGATTCTTCAGAGGACTTGTGGGAAAAGCATTGGAGTACTGTCAGCGTTCGACTATGCTTTTTTATTTCCTTGCTCTAAAGTACCCATAATTCAGCATAAGTCGCAGGCTCTAACCACAAAGATTATTTTATGCTAAAGAGCTTCCAAAAGCAAGGTCAAAAAGCTGCTGTGTGGACTCTGTGGAAATGTCAGCTACAACCTGTGTGAAAGCTGAAGAAGAGAGTGAAATGAAATGTTAACTAGATCCTCTTGCTGCATGTAGCATGCTCATGTTGACAAAGTGAATGCATTAATCAATGAAACTATATATATGAACTAAGGTGTATCTTTATTTTTACGATGTCTTGTGCTCTTAAGTGACAGTGATTGTTAATACAGCTAAAAAGAGAAAATATGCATCTCATCTTCAAAGCCAGATCTGTGCCTTGAAGGCAGACAGGCACCTACAGAAAATGCTGAGGTGTTAGGTGCTTGTGTACATGCAGTATGGCAAGAGCACATTGGGTAAAGGTTACAAATCCGGACAGGTACTCTTGTTTTAATCTAGGCTCTTGTGTCTGGTGGAGATGGGGGTGCGTATGTTGCACAGCAGTAGAGAAGACCATAATAAAGTGTCAGGATGAATTTTTGTCCCTACTTTTATCTGTTTAAGACAGACCATTAATGTTATTTTAACATAGTGTTCCGTGGTTGAATGTTCTGTTACGAATGCAATTGAAATACGCTGTGATATAGCGTACGCTGGAAGAATTTGAAATGGATGGATAAGCTTGGCTACTCAGAAATAATCTTTCTTCCATTCAGAGCTGGAGAAGAATACTGTTAAATAAGGCCTTCATTAGCTGTTAGCTAATTTGGGACAAAATACTGCACTTAATATTTAGTAAATGGAAATGAAGGTGTCTCATGCTGATTGATTTTATTTCCCTCATCCATTTTGCCTGTTGCTCAAGCTGTGGCATTTTTGATACCAGCTAATTAGGTTCATTCTCTGTAGATGGACAGCCAAAGTGACTCAGCAGGGCAGAGGTAAATTACTTCTGTCCATCCTGCCATGCTCGTTAGCAAGTCATGAATATCCTGATAATGTTTTCTTATTATTTTATTTTTGTACGTTTCAGTATTTTCTTCAGAGAAATTGTGAATTACGGACTAAGAATTAGCCTACAAGAAGGTTTTAGATGTGTTGGAGGTGATTATCTTTTTCCTTGGAAATACCCTGTAAGCTAGCATTTTGCCTAAAGTGTTCTGATGTTCTAATACCTATACTGACGCATCAAAGTACGGCAGCTTTGTACAAAAACTCTTTGCGAATGTTTGCCATGTGAAGCCCATTAATATCATTAACTTGCCTTAGAATAAATTCTGTGTTTCCTAACAAAGTTTAAAAAAATGAACTGTTACAGAGTTAATACTGGGAAATCTTTGAGAACTAGAATCCTTTGGAACCAGGAAAAGGTGCAAAGGCAGGAGATGACACAGGTCATTCCTGTCTGTGTTAGTGACTCCAGGAAAAGAACAAGTTGTCCTGGTTCCAGCTGGGATAGAGTTTTATTAGGAACATAGCTATTTCATGCATTTCAGGGACAAAAGTGACACAGTGTTTTTTAGATGTAATTTACATACACCAACTGGTCTTACAAACGAAGCAGTAGAGGCCATGCTGTTGATTTCTTTCTCATGAGAGGCTTTTATGGGTTTGTATTGTATTTTTCTTTAGCGTTCATCTAAAACAATTTCAATGTCTTGGACACTAATCGTTCAGTAAGCAGCGGCTGTTCCAAACGAGTACCACTCCAACAATGTTAGTTTACATTTAACATTTCTTCCCGCATCTTGATAGCTAACTAATGATGATGTTTGCCAAGGACTTGTCTTGATTCTCCCATGTATTACCTTAAATATCAGTTGGGTGGGGAAAGCTGTAATGGTGCCTCAGATATTTTTCTGTACTGAGATACGAGTTTGTTTGTGGTCCATGGTAGCAATGGTAGACTTCTCTCTGACAGAATTTCCTGTGCACTTTAATTAGGCAGAGGTATGAAGTTAGCTGGTGCTTGGTGACTAATCACTGGTCCTCAGCATATAGTTCCCTGTGAAAAAATCACATTCTGTTGATGGGATTTCATTATACCAAAGAATTTTTCTTTGAAGCAGATTATTTTTTTCCTGTTTTTTCAAGTGTGACTCAGTAAATTTCCAAAGCAGGTCTGTGTAATACTCAACCATATATATACATATACAGGTCTGTCTTAACCAGCATTTGCATGTCTGTTCAAGGCCTGCCTGATGGTCTTTAAAGGTGATGAGGGGGTTTATTTTAAACTAAATGTAAAGCCACCTGAAACTATGAGCATAAAACATTTAATCAAACTTAAAGGTCTGGTATGATAGATTTTGCAGGCATAAAACGTATTTATGTGGTTGCTAGTTTACATTCATGGGTAGAAATTTCCTTTGTTTGCTTGAAAATACAGGGGGGGCTTTGTGAAATATTTTAAAAATGTAAGTTGTGAGATTTTTCTGTTAGTTAAATGTTATCTATTTCCAGAATCCTAACTTAAAGAAATCCTAACTTCAAGAATCCTCAGTGAAAGTACTTTTTTGGCACATCTCGAGCACGCTGGTAGGTGCTGATGGGTGCACATCTGCTTCAGAAATCCTTGAATAGATGAAACATGGTTTCCTACAAACTCTTCAACTAATGGCTCTTAATATTATTAATCCTAGGTTGTTAAACATCTTGCTTACTCAGGGGTATATCTTTCTCCTCTTTTTAAGAGGACACTGGGAAGAGCAAGAGAGGTCCACACAAAGTCACAACACATGTAAAGCTTTGGATAACATAATTGAACTGCAGATACAGAAATTGAAATGGCTACTCTGCTCTGCATGTTTCAGTAGTTTGAAAATACTATCTTGAGTATATATTGAGCAACATATTTAGGAAATACTAACAGAAAGATAACTGCATTTTTTTCCCACTTAATCTTTATTTATCTCAGCACATAACCAACAGTAAGTATTGTGTTGGGGTTTTTTCTCCCAATTTTCTTTGTTCCAGCAGGATTGATGAAATCTGATGAAACACTGCTCAGCCCCATTTCAGTAGTCAGCTTCTGAAAATTGCTTTGGTTACTAAATACCTGACATGAACTTTTCCTTTCCCAAATGGATTAGATTATCTAGGCATTGGGTTCCTTGTGAGCATTGAATTTTTCAGCTGATTTCCATCTTGATTTTAATGTTTTTGTAACAGTGAATAAAGTTGGTTGAGCTGAAAATGATTGATATGACCAGAAGGATGTTTGAACCTTGGAGGGGTTTTTTTGTTTTATTTTTTTAAGCTTTTTTTTGTCTTAAACTTCTTACTTGGCTGTATCAAAAATGTCTGCTAGAGTTAATGAAGGAAAAGTGAAGCTCTACTGCTTATCATATTAATACAGTTTTGGGTTTCCCAAGAGAGAATTTCTCATTTGTCTCAAGGTGTTTTTTGTGTTGTACTTAAGTTGTCTGAATGATAAATAGTGCCCTAGGTAAGTTGCAGACTGTATATGTAACAAAAAAGTAATATTGCATTTGAAAGTTTTCTGATAAAGTAGAATCCAATTTTACATTGAAAAGCTAAGGTGAATTTTAACCATTTTTTTGCTGTAATTTCATCAGTCAATCTGGGCTTATTAGGAAATGATAAATTATTCATTTAAAACTTCAGTGATTAAGGGCTGACAAGATTATTTTATCAGAACTATTTTTTTCAAGTAAAGGTAGAAGCGATCCTAATATATTTCTGCATTATTTGGCATAAGAAAAACTTCAGATTAATTCCGAAATCTAATTGTTTGGGTGCTAGCTAACATTAGTATGAAATTATTTCAGTCATCAACATGTTTTTAGGTAACTTATTTTAATTGGTTCCACTTTGCAAAAAGATGCTGTGAATAGAGCTTTACTAGTATATCTGACTTAGTTTTACGTACAGCACAATTATCTTCATAAGACTATGACACTCAATTCCGAACGCGAACTGTATCACAGATATGATTTTGCAGTAGCTCCAAAGAAAGCTACTCGTGACACCTGCACTTAGTTGGATGGGAAGATTAATAATTGGCTCATAAACTGATAGTTCTGCATATCAGTGAATGACAAAATATTCTCTAGTGATCTGACAGCACATATAAGAAAGCATAGGGCAGGTTAATAAGGACAAAATCCTTCCATGTGTGCAATATCTAAATGTATTTCTCACAGCTAAAGCCAGCAAGAGAAGGAATATAGTAGCTGCTTTTACAACACTTGGCAAAAGAGCTGGGGTCAAAACCAACTTCCACTTCCTTTGCTACAATGGGGTGTATGTACTGAAAAGGAGTAAATGTGATGTGTGATGTAAATATACTTACTTTTGAGCTTAAACAAAAGTCATCATCCTAACCTATTCTTTATTACCACTGTGTAATAAAAGCACTTATATATCTCATTGACAACATGCAAAATTTTTACATAAATATACAGTTACTTTTCCAGGTTACTTACCAATTGTTCTGTGTAACTGGCACAAATTTGTATTAATAAGTCTAAATTCTTAATATGTTTAGAGCAGAAACACCTGGTAATGGAGAGGTCTTACAGGATTGTTGATTGCAAAACAAGGTGTGTTTCTTCTTTGGCATATTTACAGAAATCTTTGCTTTTGGAATAACAAAGTGGTTGACAGAAACACTGGGTACAGTGGGGAGAACTGAGGTTGGGAAACACTTCAGTTCACTGGGAAACATTTCAGTATTTTACCCTGGCTGACTGCCCCTGGGACTGGATGAATTTCTTCTCTTACAGCCAAACCCTAGGGCCAATTCACAGCCCTTTGGTGCCAATGAAAAGACTCCTGTAGTGTTTTGGATCACGTCTGAGATCCTGCAGGGTTGGTCGTTAGGCGAAGGGGCAGGGATGTGCTCAGTTATCACCCATGCTCAGGAGCAGTAGGGACCTTTTGGACTCCTGAGTCTTTAAACATTTCTGCATCTGTTCTGGTGTCTGGAGATAATAGTTTGTCTATTTTGTGGCCTGAAGGGGGGAAAAAGTTGTTACAGGTGCACACCCCAGCTGCTGGTTCCATGTGGTACCTGCTTGGAGCCGTTGTAAATGGCAGCGCCCGATTCACTAACAATGGAAACCAATGAAATGTGTTTGTTTAAAAATAATATATTTGTATATATTTGAAATGTTAAAATAAAAGCAATAAATTCAAGCTATTATTCCAGAAAATTTCAAAAGTTGCATACATTATCTGTATCATGAACAGATATGATATGATGCCTGCGTCATATAGGATTCATTCAGAAGGGTTTCTATCTGCTTAATCATTAACAAGGCTTTTCTCCAACAAAAAAGCATGTGCTTGGTTCGTCTTCCATGTTACTTGGACTTATTGTCATTTGCTGTTTAAAAGGAACAAAAAACAAAGCCCAAACCCCACCAAACAACAAAACAAAAGCCTGCTCCCAAAGAAAAGAAAGCAGCACACAAAAAGGTTACAGTTCTGATGTCCAGACAGGCAGTGTACTTATATCAGATAACCTTTCTCATTCTGTAGCTTGATTTGAAGGTTCTTTTATCAAATTATTAACATATACATACTTTAAAACTGTGAAGTTATGGAAATGTCTTTCTAATATAGTCATTCTCGAGAGTTTATCTGAAAAAATATTTTTAATCCCTATTTTGGGACTTCATTGTAATTACTACTACAAACTACACTTTGGTGGGGAGGTGAGGCAGGTGATGTTTCTTTGTTAGGCCTTTCATATTGCGCCATTTGCACCCTGTCACTTTCACATTTTATAACTTCTCATTCAGTGGCAGAGTATTGTCATTCTGCTGTTAGAAACCACTTGTAGAAGGTATAATGGATGTGGAAAAAAAATCAGCGCTGTACAGTCGTTCCCCACACACGCTTCCCTTTCTCCCCCCAAATGCTCGTGGCTCTGGCTGCCATAATTGTCCACAGATCGCTGCTTTGAGCAAGGTACCCGTTGTGTCCAGACGCAGTTCCAGGTATAACTTTGGGGATTTTTGTTGGTTATAGGTAAAGGTGGAAAAGGGAAGGGTGAACAGATGTGGGTGATTGATTTGGCAATGTGGGAGGAAAAATGAAGATGAAAAAAGGGAAATAACAGTTCCTACAGTTGGTGAGAGCAGAGATGCATACTTACATGATAGCTTTCTGACCAGATTCAGTATGTTTAGGGCCTCTTGAGTTAATCAGTGTTATTTCTATTCCTCCTTTCACTCAAATAGCTTTGGCATTTGTTTGTCTCTCTCTCCAGATGGGTCATTTACTTTTTCCACCTGCTGCTATCACCTGGTTTTTTAATTCTTCTGCTTGCAATTTCATGCCTACCTCACTCCTACATTTCATTCTTCATCAGTTTGCACCATTGTAGAGAAACTCAAAAGAAGTTTCTTATCTCAAGCTCCAAATAGTCTGAGCAAGAATATAAGATACATATTATGTGCCACTTTTCAAGGACACACTGTACGAGTGGCTCACTGTACTCTGTTCTAGAATGCTTAAGTTTTAAAGGGCGCAAAGATTTTGATAGCTGATTGTGTTTCTATATGTGTGTATTTGTATTTCTAGCACATTTGATAAAGTACTGTTACACAACTGCCTCTCGACTTCGGTTTTAGTCTTTGAACCGATGTTTTTTAATACTTTGTGGTGTAATTCCATAGCAATCTATGTGTATTGGAAGAAGGTACCCTTTCTGCTCTACTAGCTGTCACCTCCACCTTTGTATCTTCTCTCTACATGTCAGTCCCTTCATGTCTGACTCGTTTAAAACACTTGCCCTAATTTCTGAAACTTTCCTCTCAACTGTATTTAAAACTATACGTTTTTAGCATCCTCCTCTTTTCTTCTCTGCTGACTTTGTTCCAGTCTTCATCTTATGTCTGACCCACTTAAGTCCCTGTGACTTTTTCCATGCTACAGCTTATAATTGAAGCTGTTTACTTCACTTTGTGACCAAAATACCCATGTCTTTTCAGATCTTTTTTCAGACAGCAAGATCCTTCTATACTTATAAGTCAGATTCATCTGTAGAGAACTTGTCATCAGTGCAGCCTACTGGCCTCACCGAAATCGCCTGCACGTGATTTCCAACAGCCCAGTTTGTGCTGAAATAGAAACTCTTTCATGTTATATGCTTGTATAATATCAAAAAGAATTGCCATTTGGTAAAATTTATGGTAGTAATAAATAGCTTTCTGGCACCATACATTTTCTTTTTTTTTTTTTTTTTTTTTTTTTTTTTGACACCATGCTGCTATAACTAAAATTATAACCTATATCATCTACACTGTGTGATGAAGCTAGGACCTGTGTTCAGCAGGGCTTATAAGTATATTTTTTGTCTTAATAAACAAACCCTGTATTTAACAGAATATTTTTTTTATTTTATGGCTCTTACAGAATGGTAGCAACCATAGGGCAGGAAGAAGAGGGGAATTTTTACGCGCCTCTTCTTGTCTTGTTAGTCCATTACTATGTTTTAGCCCATTCTCCCAGTGGGAAAGTGTGAAGTGTAAGTGCAGGCAACAGAGTTAAGCTGGAATGTCCTGCAGAGATTCACTATCACAAAGGGTAATACTGCTTTATCGATCCTTTCCATACCATCTCCCACAGTTGTGTTAAGCCTGTAGCAAGTACAACCTTTACAAAACAAGATCAAGAGATATGCCTTACCATTTAAGTTGAATACTGGCTTTAAAATAGGATAAAAGGATGTTTCTTAGGCATGACATATTGTTGGCATTTTAGTATATATATGATAAAAAATCCACAGAGTAGAAGTTCACATTTATTGGAATAATTATTTATTTTTGAGCTCTACATTTGTTGATGTAAGTGATAGGGCCAACTTATTTTTATATGAAGTGTAACTTTAAAAAGAAAAAGTATTTTCGACTTTGACCAAACAGCTTTCCTAAAGAATTCAAATTCTCCCCATATTCTGTGATATGCAACTTAGTCATTATTTTGTTATTTGTACTGTAAGAGTGAACAGCAATTGTCTAAGATGTAGCAAAAGGCCATTCGACACATTTTCAGAAATATTTTTTGTGTTAATCCCACTTCTCTGTTACACACAATTCCATTGCTGCAGCAGTTGCAAAAGATGCTTATAAAATTTTTCACTAGTGCTTACTTAGAACAGTAGTACCCTCATCTTTCAAAAGCATGCTGAAGGGTTTTCAGTTTAGTAGTGGAGATTCTCGCTTCAAATGTCGGCCTGTACTTACAGAGAAATATATTAATATGATAGATCTTAATTTTTATTTTGAAAATCACCAGAAAAACCTGAAGTGCTGTAGATATGACTGGATGCTGAAACCTGTTGTTCTGTGTCTTACTGCCTGCACAGTACCTTCAGATGATTGAAGCAGAACTGGGGTCAGAAAAAAACCAAATGCAATTGGAAGACACTTCAGTTCTGGTGCTAGTAGTGCTGTTCTGTTGTGTCCTCTCCCCCAAAGCCCAAGCACCTTATCTCTAGAACCAAAGGGTATTTGTCCTTGAATGCAATGCACAGGCTTTGCTTTATAGCTTTTGCTCGTGTGCTGCTTTGCAGTCATTCATACCTATGGAAGGAGCTATGTTACAGCTTTGCCTTGATTGTTCAGCCAAGCCTAAGTGCCCTGTGCTAAACTTCCGTTTACCTTAAAGTTATTTCAGTGACTGACTTGAAAAGAATGCTTAAAAAAAAAACCCAACCAAAAAAAAAACCACAAAAACAACCCCCCCAAAACCAGAACATTAAAAAAAGAGACAAAAAAAACCCAGAAAAAAAACCCACCTCAAAACAACCAGCACCCCCCTGCCCCCAAGACCATTTCCTAGATACCAGTGTATCTTTATTTTTACACTTTCTTTACTAGAATAATGTTACCACTTGTATTCTTGAACAATGTGCAAGCAAATATTATGTGACCTGTGTTGTAAGGAAATTAGGGATTTTCCTTATTGATGATGTGGAATACAAAGACTGCTGGGAAGTAGCAGAGTTGCAAATAAAACTCAGATCATCTCAGTCAATCCTGTGTCTTGTGATTAAGATGTTTTGTCCAGATGAGAAATTCAGCAAGTAATTGGGAAGCAGCCAGTAGTAACCTTTAGACAGGAGTAATAGGAAATACCTGTTGGGAAAGAGCGTTTCAGATAACGCCTTCCTACTCTGCTTTTCAGGATGGTTCAGTCTTAGACTCTTCTTGCTTGTAAGTTTTTGTTAATGTTAATAAACTTTGAAATCCCTTGTATTCAATTTTAGATGTAATAAAAATAGTGAGGTAAGAGTGCAGTGATCCACTGAATGTGTTGTTTACATAGATTACTATTCACTATCAAAGCAATAGGATTGCAAACAGGTCAGTTGGTCTGATTTCACTGTCATTGAAGTCAGACTTAACACCATACTCTGTTCTTTTTTGTTTCATATGGCATAGGTGTATTTTTAGGAAAAATAAAATGTTCAAGATGAAACAAGTTGTTATAAAAATCAATTTTGAGGGCAACCCCCAGGTAATAATGATTTTTTTCCATTATTTTTGACATTGAATAGATTAAAAATCTTCTGTGGTATGCATATGCTACAAGAATGGAATTCACAGAGCTTACAAAATACAACCTATGCTATGAAGGATCTGATAAAATAATAGCAGAATTCTTTATTTCCTTAAATAATTTTAACACAATCTTGAAACTACATAGAGCTTCATTGCTTTGAAGCTTCTGATTCTGTGGTAGTAATGATATGATTAAATCAGTACTGAAGTATCTACCTAATTATTATTGTTGGTGTATTGTATGAAAAGAATAATGTTAGAAATATTTTATTTCTATGTTTAAGTAAAGAAAATATGCACCTTAATAAAGCTCTTTTTTTTTATGGTGGGGAGTGCAGGTCTGATAAATACTAGTATAATTAATTAAAGTCTGAGGATGAATCCAGGCCTGAAGGGTGTGCTGGAGAGATATTTGCTTAAAATACAACATGTAGGTGGTAGATAAGTTCCTTGCTAATACAGATAGTTGAAACTTTTTAAAGGGTGGTTGATAGCAAAAATCAAAATCTGTTTATAAATAGACTACTAGCAAGTGTGGGTACTTATGTGAAAGATGTTTCTGAGAATGTACTCATTTTTACCAGTGTTTATATATAACAAATGTTTGTTATCTCTTTCTAAGTTTGTTTATCTACCTGTGAAATGTAATCAAGAATATTTACAGAGGTGGAAAAAAGGGTGGTGGGCTGTTTGGATTGGTAAATTGCAGTGGGAACAGTTGTAGCCTTTGCTATTGATATATTGAAAAATTATGGGTAAGCCAATTAATAAGAATGTACCTGAAAAGTAAAAATAAAACAGGCTTTTTGAAGTTACTAAACTCTATATAGACTTTGAGGAAAAACTCACTTTGTGGTAATTTTAACAAAAACAATTAAATTGCTGCCACTGTATTAAAAGCAGTTATACACTGTAGCATAGTCACAATATAGTCCAGTTGCTCAAATACAGGAATTCAGGTTTTAGGAAAAAAATTTACTGTATTATTATATATGCGTTTGGTAATGCACAGTAATGTGCAGTACTTTCTTGATCGCTTGGAAGCTTTGTACCAAGCCATTAGGTTTTTTCTAGTGTTAGAGGAGAGCCGTGCATGAGAGTTATGTTGCTAATCCATGGCTGGAAATTATTCCACCTTAATGTACTTGGTGTATTGTACATATACACATAGAATATACTGCACATCTTGTGTACTTCACTTGCTTTGTGAAAGACAGTAGCTGGGACTAAGTAGTTGACACCAGGAATTTTATCTGTCCTGTTCCCAGGCACATTGTTTCCCAGAAGCTCATCGCCATCCCCTTTGCAGACTTGCAAGGGAGATGCTGCGGTGAAAGATGTCATTTGCGAATGGGCAGATACTGAAACCAGTGCATTAATCTGTACTTCTGACCTTCTCTGTCCTGAAAAAAAAAAGCTTTCCAAGTGAAGATCGTGGGCTGAGATGAATAATTCCAGCAGACTGAAGACAGCACGTGTTCTACAAGTTAAGCACTTCTCTCTATGACAATTGTTCCATGCCACTGACAGTGCTTCAACTGTGTATTTAAGAAACAGTGGGGTTTACATGGAGCTAGGGTTTGGGGCTTGATTTTTTTATTAATACTTATAACATTAAAAAGTGTTGATGATTATCTGATAAATTGAGAGGTGGTAATCACTGGATAAATGATATACTTGTGTTTCAGAGAAGCATTCTGAATAATTATTCAGTTCTGATATTCTGGTTAATTCCAGTTTGGGTTTTTTCCATCTGAATTATTTATAGCTAGCTCAAGGCACATCCTTTAGAGATATTCCAGTCTATTGTGTATATATTATGCTTTTAGGTATGAAAGGCACAGATACATTAATAGTCCTTTAAATCTGTGTAAGAAGTATTCTATAGCCATATATTGAAAGAATGTTTTGGGGTTTGTGATGTGGTGGCTTTCAGAGAGGTATGTGTGTGTATTTGTATGTAAACGATTGCAAAATATATGTAAGGTAAAGGAACTGACACATGTGTACGTTTAAAGCTCATGCTGACCCTGAGTCAAACTGCTTTTGAGATTTGGAGGGGGAAAAGAAGTTCTGTATTATCATTTTTGCACAGCTTTGCTATTTGGTTCCATTAGGGATTGGAAATGTGGAAATATTATGGAATTGTGGCTGTCAATCTGAGCAAAACCTAGTAGTGGTGAAAATCTCATTAGCCTGTCTATCAGGTGAGATCTAAAACTGAGGTCTTGACCACTTGTGGTCATTAAAGAGCTCACTCACTGCTCACAGGAGTAAAGGTGTTAAATGCAGCGTCTTGGATAAATTCCAACTTGTGAAATTAGATTTGGTCTAAATTCCCTACCAGTTTAATTCTTTGCTTCTTTTTCTTAACTACAGTATAATAATGCTTTAGGTTATTAAACATCTTCTCACTTGTATCTTAAACATGTCTGCTTTTTATTGACAGGAAAATTTTTATAACAGTGTATCTTATACCTTAATGAAGTAATACAGGAAAAAAGGTGTAAGCAATCTTAAGTGGAAACTACAGCGGTAAAGCTTTAACGTGCAACAATTTGCTCATATATTGCCCAATATGTATATGCTGTGTTCATTAGGGGGCTCTTAATTTTTAAGCCAAACCCCACAGGTTTGTAGCAAGGCATCCTATCGCTGTGGTGGGGTTAATGCAGAACATCTCTGTAGCACGTAATGCAATCTTACTCTCAGAACACACCCTTCCAGCTCATAGCATGTAAAAATGTGTAATGGCAAGATCCATGCCACTCTAGAATACATCCATTTCCTAATGAGATTCACTTGTGTATCCTGCATTGCTCTCTAGGTCTGCCCGCAGAGCTGAACTGTTGGCTGCTACAGCCATCTGCAGCTTGGAACCTTCTGTAATCCCTGCTTAGGGGTGTCTGTATAAATTCTGTATCTGTAGAGATTAAAGATGTATTTGTTCATATACGTATTTGTCTCTACATAGTAACAGCAGTTGTTCTCTCTGCCAATTTTCCTTCTGTGTGTTCATTCACATTTGTCGTACCATGGGGCTCGGAGACCAGCGGTACCTAACCAAGACATGTAGCCCTTCTCCCTGTGAAGGAGAATGAGGACAGCAGCAGCTCTTGGTATCTTCCAGTAACCTCACAGATTACAGTCGCACTGAAGAATCTTTCCAGTCCTCAGAGTAAGGCAGTCATAAATTATCTTTTCCCACCTTTCAACTCCTTGGCCGATGGCAGTTAACTGTAGGTGGGAATTCTTAGAGTGCAATCTGCACTCATTCATTTGTGTGTCATCCAATGTCTAAGGACTTCACCAGTGCTAAAGAGGTTTCTCCACCCTAGGTGTCCCATAGCAGAGTCTCAGGCAGAATCCTGTTTATTTGGTACAGCGGTGAGGAGCAGCTTGAGCTGGGTGCCTCCGGAGAGGGACCCCGAACAAAGAAATCCCTGGGCAATCATACCTTTACCATCTGTTTTCCCACCCCTCATGCAGTAGTTTGGTCTAATAAATATATTGGGTCTGGGGTCTCCATGTTCTTCACTGGGTCTCTTCATTGTCTCTTGGCAGCCATTTCTTCTCTTATTTCTGAGGCTGCAGCTTCTGCTAACAGGGGTGCTGACCTTCCTTGCTTCCTTCTCTCAAGCTCTGGGGCCTCCCTTTACTTAAGCAGTCAAAAATTTAGCCTCTGAGTTGCAATTTCAGGGATTGCAGCCTAAAGCTTCAGCAAATTTGGCTATCAATGCTAAGCAGTTAACTCCAGTTTTGGTCCAATACTCCTTAACAACCAGCTTTCGGTGTGAAAGTGTTCATGTATTGGTAACACTGTCTTATTTCAGACATGGAGACCTGTCCTCTCCTCTGCCAAGGACTAGTGGAATAAGAGTACCTTGATTTCAGCTGCTTCTTTTTTTCTGTACCTCAGATAAGTTAGACCTATAGGAAAAATCAGAAGCAGCGTATAGTGAAGTGATGATTTACAAGTGGAAGAGCAGAATTACTGTGTTCAGGACCGAGGGAATGGCATAACTGTGTGTCCTGGTTTTGTCTGGGACAGAGTTGATGTTCTTCGCAGCAGCTGGTGCGGTGCTGTGCTTTGGGTTTGGTGTGAGAACAACGTTGATGACACACTGATGGGTTCAGTTGGTGCTGGGTGATGTTTATACTAAGCCAAGGGCTTTGCCATTTCTCAGGCCCTGCCAGCGAGAGGGCTGGGAGGCACAAGGAACTGGGAGGGGACACGGCTGGGACAGCTGGCCCCAACTGGCCAAAGGGATGTTCCACACCGTGGGATGTGGTGCTCAGTGTATAAACCAGGGGGAGTTGGCCGGGGCTGCTGACCGCTGCTCGGGGATCAGCTGGGCATCGGTCAGCGGGGGGTGAGCGCTGGTATCGTGCATCACTTAGTTTCTTTTCTCACCTTCCTTTGGATTTTGTTCCTCCCCTCTCTCTCCTTTTCATTATAACTGTTATTGTT
This sequence comes from Falco naumanni, assembly GCF_017639655.2. Classification (NCBI taxonomy): domain Eukaryota; kingdom Metazoa; phylum Chordata; class Aves; order Falconiformes; family Falconidae; genus Falco; species Falco naumanni. Next base: position 16,087,313 of record NC_054061.1, read on the forward strand.
CTTCTTACTATTGTTCTTTTCATTTTTATTTTTATTTCAGTTATTGAATTGTTCTTACTTCAACCTTCAAGTTTTACATTCCCTTCTGATTTCCTCCCCATCCCTCTGGGTGAGGGGGGAGTGAGCGAGCGGCTGCGTGGCACTTGACTACTAGCTGGGGTTAAACCACAGCACTGTCCCCCGGTATGCATACGAGCGAAGGGAAGAGCTGTCTCATTTCAAGTACCTAGAAACGTACCAAACCCACATCTTTAAGCATCATCTTGCATTTCATATCCACAGTTAGCATTTCAGGCATGGGCACATTAAAAGGTTATTGCAGAGAAAGTCAGGTTGTTTTCACAAGTCATCTGTTCTGTGGTGACTGACTAATCATGTTCTTAGATATCAAATGTTTTTGTCACTTAAGGGCAAACTACTTCAATTTTTTATGGAGTACACAGTCATATCAGACTGTTGATGCAGCATGTTTACACCAGAATTTACTTTCCTTAGTTTGATTTTCTCTTTCCATTAGTTAATATGAGATGGTGTTTTCTTTCCTGTTACCTTGTTTTTTTTTTAAAAAAGCCACATCCTCTTTTTTCATATGCTGCCTATTTCCTACATCCATCCAAATACTCTTTGTTTAGACTAGTTCTAACCTCTGAATTATGCATACTCAGCTTGTCATTCAGCACAGCACTTACAACATTTCAGTAGAAATTACATTTCTAAGTCCTTTCCTCAAAGACTTATTTCTGGAACATTAGAGTATGCTTTGAAATCCAGTGAGAATACACTATAGAACCAGGAAGGAAACACATAGATAAGTAAAACATTATGTATGAGCATTTGTTGTTAATAGTAGTCATTTTGCAATACTCATGGGAATCCATACGGTTGCTCCTCACATGTTTGCAAAATTTTATCTGTTTCCTTCTTAATCTTTCTTCTTTAATCTTGAAAGGTGTGCTTACAAACATACATTGTATATAACATATATTTTCTTCAATATGTTACTTTCTCCCCATCTCTTTTTACTTTAATGATATGGTAAAGCAGGCAAAATATAAGTCAATATTATTAGGAGAGCTATAAAAATATGATTTATTTATTTTATCAAGGTTTTACGTTTATTTGCAATTCAAATACTACAGTTATCAAGTGGAGCAAATATTTACATTGATGATATATAGTTTATAAAATTACATGTATTTTATGTCTTCCACTGATCAAGGTAGTACAAAGGCTTTGTATTGTGAATGATGAGGAGTGCCATTTAAGACAGGAACGATGTGTCAGTAGAGTTTTGTCTGTGTTTAAGTGTTTGCAGGGTCAGCACTTAGATATGCTTCTCTCTCAGACTCCCTGGGGCAGGTAACATTATGAAAACAACTTATTTCATTCTCAGAGGATTTTCAAGTCCTACCAAGGAATGCAAAAAAAATATCTTTATTTCAGTACTTTGCTTTTTTGCAGTAGCTCAAATTTTTGCCCAAATTACATATATATTTTGGCATGTAACTTATTTAATTAATACTTTGTCTTATTAAGGCATTGTCCAGTAATACCTACCTCATGCTGATATACCTCAATAGAATGGGAACTAGTTTCTGTAAAAAGAAAGCCACATGGAATAAGAGCCCATTTCCTTTCTTTGAGTTTGTGTATGCCTCACTGGTTTGGTTCAAGCATCGCGCAGGTGATGGGTATCAAACAGAAAAGAATCTAGCACATTTCTTTTTATTAATATTATTACAAATGGGGCTACTTTCATAAAAGAATTTGCATGCTTTTATATGGATGCCAGCTTGCTTTCTTCTTTCTGAATGGCAGTTTGAGTTACCTTTTAATTTTACTTTTAATGTTTGAAACAAACAGGAGAATGAAGTAGCTGGTAGCTGGGGGGTTTAGAGATGGGAAGAATAAAAGGTCAGTGGCTCCTTTTTGCCTTGGCATGGGTGAATACTGCATGTCGTGACAGGTGCTGAGCTGGTTCACTAGCAAAAGTGGGAATTACGGTACTTTTATTATACAGCAACCTGGCTACTTGGTATGCATCTCAAAGATATACTGGAAAACTAGGGAAACCAGCAGTCAGGTCTCCCTAAATGCAGTGAGAATATTACTTTTCTGAGAACTGGAAAATATGCCCCTGAACCTCTGCCCAGCCAGGAATTAATCGTAAGGGATCTCTGAGGAGAACTGCAGTCTCCTTTCGTAGGATCAACTCAGACCTTATGCCCGTATTTTGTTGCTTTTAAAACTGGTACATTGTTAGAAAAAAATATTTTCTTAGTCATTCCCTTTCCTATTTGATAAGCATAGGAAATATAGTGTAAAATTTAGGAGACTGTAGGATATTTAAATCAGTGAAAATTTGTCTTGCTCGGGCATCTGTTCATTCACAACAGCTACAACTAGCTGTGGTGGGTTTCAATCTGCAACTCAAAAAGCTTCAAATTTACCAAAGGAGGTTTGGTTCTGTGCTTCCAGGGGCTGTTGTGTTACTGCTGATGTAAATCATGTTGTCTACAGCCAAGCAAATGAAAATGTTTGCATATAATTTTTCAGGTACTTTGTTGGAAACCAGGTTTTTTTCAATATATTATTGATTGATTGATTTTCAATAACTGTCTCCTGATACATTTTTGTTCAACTGTCTGTTGCAAGAAAAAAAATCCTTTTTTTTCATTTAAAATTCCAGGCTATATGCGGGGTTTATTTGTTGAGCAAAACAATCTTATTTAAGCTAGTCTATTTAGTCTACCAGCTACAAGTTAAAATCATATTGCCTTCCCTAAATTTATGAATAAAATACTGCCGTGGACAGATTTTTCAGATATGATTTGCTAACACCTCTGAAAGCATAAAGATAAGTTGAATGTTAAAGGTAAGCAGAGTTTAAAATAAAAATACACTCCAAAACATAATAATAAAGTCTTTACTATTTTTTCATCATGTAAATCTATGAAGGTGATAAATGACAGTGTTACAACTTAGGAATAATATTTCCAGTAGTGCCAATGCTAAATGATGGAAAGATGTTTTTATTAATTTTACTAAATTTAATTTAATGTCCGGTACAGGAAGTAATTGACCATATGCTTAAGACAGTGAATAGTCCTGCTAGCTTAATTGGGACTATTAATTGATTTAAATTTCAAGAATATTCAAAAAATCAAGAGATATGTAAATGTTTATGTGATAGCATCCCTAGGCAGAAATAAAATAATTTGGCAATAAATTGTTACTTTAAAATGATGTGGTATTGAATAGCTAAACAAATTTGTGAAAATCTGGGAACTAACTCATTAAGACAAGACAATGGAAATCTGAGACAAACCTGAAGTGTATTCACTTGACTGCATGGCTGCAGAATTGGTGGGGTTGAAAACAAAATAGAAAAGAAGTTTTCTAGGCACCAGGAAAAGTGAGTCCTGTGAAACACCACTACAAAACTGCGTTCTTCTTCCTTTAATCCTGGCTTGAGCAACTAGACACCATGTGTTGATGATTCCTCATTTAGTCCTCGTTTGGATCTAAAACACATCTCTAGTTACACGAGATATTATGACACATTCTCTTTAAGTACATCAGATATTAGCAGAAAACCACTAGGAGTTGATTTTTGAGACTTTGCTCTTTACTCTTGAGTGAGAAATGCTTTGGTTGTAAACAGCTTGGAAGAACCCTTATGTAAGTCTTCAAGGCAGGGACTGATTTACTCAGTAAGCTTGAATCTCTGGGAATTTGGCTTCTATTTTACCTTCCTTGCAATCGTTCTCTTGTTTTGATGTGCACTTTCCAGTTGCGTGTGTCAAATCCAGTTGGTGGTCTGTGTTGTGTCCCTGCTTGTACTCTAAACCTTCTCATGGTTCCGCTCCATATCAAATCCAGCATTAATTGGTATTTGGTGCTTAGGCAGACCTGTGGTTAAATGTGTAAGAAAACGGAAGTGTCTATTGTTTGTAAACAGATAATTTCATTAGATTGATGCTATTCTGTGCTGATGATGTTAGTATTCTTGCAATGCCTGCATTACTTCAAATTGCATACCTCACTGTGAACAGGTATTCCATGTTAGCAATTTCTGCTCTTAATATTCTCTTTAGAAAAAGTATCAGAGACAGTACAGGTAGAATAAACTCAGATCTTGATTTCTGTTAGTAAATGAAATTAGTTAAATCCCTAAATGCTTGGTCTTTTTTGTCCTTACAGGAGATTGTACTGACCGTACCGCTGAAGCTTGCTGTTAATGATTTTGACTGTAGAACTGTGCAGTCTCAGGTCCACTGAAATGAAGGCATCTCATAGTTTTTCTGTGCAGAAAAAATCCCATTGAGGCAGAAATTCCAAAGATCAAGTAACTAAATTAATTAGAAGGTATGGCTAGATCTCTCCCCCTCCAAGTTTTTGTATACATGTGGTGAATTATAAAGGTGTTACGTTATTTCACTTCTAGAAGTAGTGGAAACTGAAGGATAAAGGTTATGTCTTGGTTTTGCTATAACATCTGCAGACTAGGGTACCTGTTGTGTGGTTAGTCACTGAGATTCTTTGACTGATTTGGGAAATATGGCTCAAAGATTAGATTATGTGATGTAGCTTGTCAGTATCAGAGTAGTGAATCCCAAGTCTCTTCATTTCTTGATTGCACAACTTAGACATGGATTCAACAGGCCAACCGAATTATTTTAGCGCAGAATGGCAATAATGATAAGCTAATTTAAAACATATTAAATAATCATTAAATTCTGGGAATTCCATCGTGCTTGCAATCCATGTTTTCTCATCAAAACCTGAAATGGAAATTACATGGAATAGAGTGCCATTGTCATTAATTGCCAGCCTGTTAGGACAGTAGCTATTTGTGAACTGTGAATGGATGGACCAAGAAAGGTTTGAATGTGGTTGAGTTGCAAAACCCCACCTCAGGGACCATGTGTGGCGTTAAAGGTTGCTGGAGCTTCATGCCATCCCACCCATTCTGCTTCTTCTCCTGATTACTAAAGCTTTCCAACTTCTGTTTCTTACTTCCTTGCTACCCTCTTCAGGAGTCTGCCCCTTCTCGCTAATAATATTGACGATAGCACAGTTTACCTGTCTGCTCTCCACAGCAAACTGGCCACAGCATTTTTCTTTAAGTCTGTGATGCTTTCTGACCATGTCCTAAACTGGTGGTACTGTTCCATTAGATAAGTAACTACTATATGTTGTGTTGGATTAAAAAGTTTGGTGGACAGCAGAAGGGAAGGCTGTATCTACATTTTCTGGGTGCAGGACACTAAGAAGGAGGAGAAGACGTGGCTCTGGAGCACCCTCCAGGTGAGCAGGTGCCTTTTTCTTGTGGTAAAACCAAGCACGCTTGTGTAAGAGGAGCTTATAGATCAGTGCAACTGTTGTAAATATTTTTTTTATATTCAAAAACCCTCAAAATTTTACCCTGTTCCCTTTTATAACACGCAGTCTTTCTAGTGTGCTCACAGAAGCTGCACAAAGGTGCATTTCAGAGTGCAAACCAATTTCTGTCAGGCTCTTGGGGACTAATCGCAGGGTACATGTCTTCTAGCTGGAAACAACCAGTCAGGACATACACTTTCTGCTCATCTGGTAGCCTTAGAGATGCCTGATTTTTTTCTTTTTTTTTCTTTTTCTTTCTTCTCTTATGGTAAGCCCTAAGCCCCTGGGCAAACTAAGCACACAGACAAACTACTGCCTTTGCTGGCATGATGATTGTGGTTGGGTTAGGTTGCAGTCACTGATGCTCTCCATTGCACACTACTAACAGGTTATGTGTTAGTTCAAGCTTGATCCAGGGGCTTGATTTTCCTTCAGCCTCATGTAATCACTCTTGGAATTAATAAGAGCTTAGATTTAGTAATGACTGATATCCACCTATAAAAGAATTGTCAGTGATTACGCAGTCTGGAGGGCGATAGCTGAGCCTTGCCTCTTTGTCAGGTTGGCTTGTATCTGTTACTGTCAGGGGTCTTTTCCAAGTTGTGTAAACCTTACCTTTAAATTTCTTTTATGTCTATAAAATACTTAATGCTTATTATAAAGCTTGTGGAAGGAAGCATGCAGACAGAAAGATTCACGTGGTGGTTTTTCTTTCTTACTACAGTTTTTTTTTTCTATACTATTCCTTGTACTATTCTGCCTTATGATGACTTGGACCAAACTGTGGGATGTCATCATGTGTAATGCAGTTTACACAGCTTTAGCCTGTATCAGATGATGATAATTTTAGTTAGGAAACAATTTGCTTTTCTAGAAAAACACAAAAAATTATGAATGCTGATTGAGCATTTTCCTCTTCTTTAAGCAAACAAAAAATCCCTTATATAAACAAGGTTGATATACGATATAAATTGTAAAGATAAGAAATTTCCTTTCCCTTCTCTTGGGGAGTATGTACAAGCAGATCCTGAATATTTGGCATTTAGCCTGATGTTTAAAAAGGCTCCAGAACATGTCAGAAAGTATTTAATAGATGATGGCTGATGACCGGCTGCCAGTCAAATGTACGAAACCCAAACCGAGCAGGCAGTAAACCAAGAGACTCAGTAGCTGTATCTGCATCCTCTTAGATTACGTTAGGCTAAATTCTAAACAGGAGGAGGAAAAAAGATGTGATGGAATGGAACTTAAAAAATAACAATTAATTGTTTGAGGGACTTCCTGATTATTTCCTATGTGTGTCTGGGTAGTGCAGCAGAAATAAAATCCTAGTTCAGAACATGTAGTTAGAATAGAAAATTGGATTTATTTTAACCATAGTTTTGATGCCTGTAAAATGAAAATAAGTTTGTGGGGTGTCTGTGATTTGGGGGGAGGGGCAGGAGTGTGATTTTCAGGCAGTAATGTTTTTTCAGTAATTATGAAAGGACTAGGATAAGTTATCAAAAAAAAAAAAAAAAGCTGGTGTTTTGAAAAATAATAGGATCTGCTATTAAATTGCTGCTCTACAGTGGCTTACGTTTTAAGATAAGAGAGTTTACCACATTTAAAAATGGTAGGGGAAGCATCCTGAAAGCAAACATATAAGTTTGTATTTTAATAGTAACAGCGCTGGATTGTCCCAAAAGTAATTCTTGTTTTGATTTCTCCTCCTGCTTTCCAAGATGTGACATACTTTCTCATGGATTTGTACAGACTATATTTGTCCTCAGAAATGTAATATTATAAGATAAAAACCAGGATCACTAAGCATAACTTGGACAGTGGTCTGGGGACCAACCTGACCTAATAATTTTCAGGATGTCTTAAATGCTAAATAATTCCATTAATTTATGGTCCTTACAACATGTGTAGCATCTCTTATAAGGTTTCACAACAAAGAACTTGCTTTAGCTACAGTGGCAATTCAGAAGGAAACAGGGTAATGATCTGATGCTCCTAAAGGGTTTGCAAGGGGTATTGTAGCTGTACAGTTTCTATCAGATGCAGTATTATCTTCAGGTTATTTTTGTGAGAGGTTTGTTTGGTTTGTTCTTCTCGTGTGCCTGTGTGTGTGTCTGTAAATGTCGGGGCATCATTTATGTATGCCTGTAATACCTGAGGGGTCCCTGTTTTTCGTCCTCCTTTCCTGCTCACTTCTACTGACTTTAATGTTTAAATATTGAGTATATTTCAAGGATTGCTGGATCAGAGTTTTTGAGACACATCAGTTAGCGATCAGAAAGCCAGTTACAGCTGATGCTTTGCTGCCAGGCCTGTTAGGCTTCGTGTCTTTTCATTGTTAACATGCTTATGAAATAAAACTAAATGTTTAGAAACTTGTAATTGGTCTTTCTCCTCTACAAAGAAGTTTTGCTATTGCCTTTTAAGGGAGGGTGGCATATTGCTCCCTCGGAGGCATAGTGGAACGATGGAAGGTGTCAGTGGTCAGGAAAAGGATGATCATCAATTGATACCAGATGTCATGGGGAAGATACCTTTGAAAGACTGATACTGGTGTACTGCTCCAAAAAGGCTTCAAAGTGCCAGACGTTGGAAACTGTAAGCTCTCTATATGCTTACAATGAGGTGCATAAAACATAAACCAATATTACTTTGTATCGTCACTGTTTTACAAACTACTTTGTCATACCCACCCCGAACTCCAAGAGAAAGCTTGTGGTCCCAGCTGTCTCATTGATCATGTGCCACTAGTTGTTGCAGCACACACAATTGAATTGCTTTTCCCTCAGGGAAACAATGTCTCCAGGTGTGCTAATAATAAAATTAATAGCTTAGAGAAACTGCTTGCCACAGCAGCCATGGCTCTACAATGAGAGGATCGATTCCAGTGTTTAACTGTCCTAATTCCATAGTGGATACCCGACTCAGCCACCACTGAGATACGTTCAGTCTCACAGTTAATCAATACGTCCCTGATTTAAAACAAAGAACCAAGATTCAGGATTAGAAGTCTTTCTGAATAAAAGGATGTAGGTTAAAACTGTCAACACCCTTCAACTATTACCATAACATAAAAGTTAGGAGTGCTTCAGCCAGTGCTTCCACAGGAAGTAAACATGATACTACTGAATATATCCTACTCATTTTGTGAAACATTAGCTTGTAAATATTAGAATGTAAAATGGCACTTAAATCATCTCGAGCTGGCATTTTGTAGAGCTTCATGAATTTTGATTGTAATTGATAATATTACTTTAGTGTGGATAATGTATGTAGTCATACACCCTAGTTATTACTCTGTCACATAGGGCTGCTGCCAGTAGCCACAGATCTGACTGCCAGCAACATGTCTTGAGGGGCACACATGCTTTTCATATTGGATTTTGAGGAGATTTCAATTCTGAATGTTTATAAATGTCAAGGTTTGGCCTGTGTATGGAAGAAAATACGCATTCTCCTAAGCTGATAGCGGGAAGTGAATGAGCATTAGACATTATTGTATGGGACAGGGGGCTGAAATGTCAGTGACAGCTTCTTAGTTGCAGGAGGAATGGGAAATTTGTTGAAAATCACAGCGTGTTTGCCAATGCCTTTTTTAAAAAAAAAAAAAAAAAGTTATAATTTGGTCTAATGACAGCCATTACTGTTACTTGTCTTGCTTATACCCTTAGATGATTACAGCTCCACCGCCGCTATCTGCCACAATGTAGTCAGTTCGTGAGGGCGGCAGCCGAAGGGGTCTGAGGCGCTGCTGTCAGCCATTAGGCATGGCGGTTCCCTGCAGCGGGGAAATAAATTCACCTTCCCTCTCCCTCAGATTTCAGTGAAAGGAATCGAAATCAGCTCTCCCTGTTGCATTCAATATCACCGGAGGAGTGTGCCTTCATTTGATTCTTTAGAGTTTAAGAAATCTAAGGTGAACCATTAGAAGTTTGAGAGTGCTGCCCTAATCTGGTGCAGGCTTTGTGTAGGTAATGGGCAATTGGAGATGGTATCAGACCTGGAATAAATAAAGGAGTTAAGGAAAGGCTTATGAACATGAACAAATAAGTATTAAAATGCTGTTCATAACCTAGAAAAGGTCGATGTATGTGATATGAAAAGTGTAGAGTTCCTTTCTTTGCGTCACTCAGCAGAGAGGGGTAGGGAGAAACCTCTCCTGGAACCAAAGGGTAACTGAGCTGTGAGCTGGACCCTGACCTCACCTCCCAGCAGGTCTGGCCACCAGTCTTATGCCTCAGCCACCCTCCGGGGCAGCGATGTGACTTGGCAGGGAAAGGTGAGAGAAATGAGAAGATCCCTTAAAAAAGCGTGCTTAAATGAGGACTTCAGCCACCCCCTCTTTCCACCAGCTGATACCAGACCACTTGCATGGCGGGAGGCAGCAGGGCTGGGGGGTTCACCAGCCTGGGAGGCACACACAGCCCTCGGTCTCAGACCTGGTGCTTTTTTCTCAAGACTGGCCTTTTTTTGCATATACTACAACAGATGTGAGAGGGGTCTGTGCTTCTGCTTTCACCAAGCATGTCTCAGTGACTTTGCTTCACAATAAATTGCTTTCATTTTTTAGTCTCTTAATGAATGATGCAATGTCCAGAGATAAAATGTCTTAGGATAAATAGTTTCAAGAGAGTATCTAAGGCCATGACTGGATCACTAATTAGCTGGTTCTTCTTCTCTTCTTTCTGTCCCAGTGTCACACACTTTGTACACAAAGGTTGAGGGCAAGAGATAAAGATAAATTTGTTAAGCAGCAACAAACTTTTTCCTAAATGGGGAGCATGGCTCAGTGATGAGGGCAGGTGGAGTCTGAGCATGAGGCTATATGGCATGTTTCTGAGGCAGTTAACTTGAAATGATTGCTGGGAGCTCATTGGTAGGAATGAAAGCAATCCTTTGTGGTTTTGATTGTTTGAGTACATAAATTTGTTAGGAAAAATGTGCTTTGAGTTATTTAGATACGCTGCTGGACACAGGCTTCCAATGGGGAAGCTCTTAAAGGTGCAAATTGGAGTTTGGTCTGTTCCTTCAATGCCTTTGCAAGTAGTGGGGCTGAGAGTCTGAGTAGTGTTATGAGATCTGTAGGATTGTGTTCTGGAAGAAGTCCAAGAAATTGTTTTTTTTTCTGAAGAACAGAGTTCAGATGGGAGATTAAAGAAATCATGCTTCTCCTACCATATGAGGGTGTTGATCTGAATGAGGCTGGGGAGAAACTTAGAGGTCCCACTGATGGAGACCCTTTTCTTTTTTGCAGTGGTTGTCATTACAGGTGGAATTTTTCATTGATCTGTGAAAAACTTGGATTGCATTTTCAGTTGTTTCTTAACAGCTGCAAGCATGCAGCTCTTTATTTATTAAAACCTGTCATTTTCAAGAAATGACTGTATTCTACAGTAGTGTATTTAAATTGTCTGTTCTTCTGTGTTCTGAACTTGTGCACTGAGGCAGGAGTCCGGTTGACCAACTAATACATCATTTGCATATTTAGAAGTGTAAAGTAAGAAAAAAATTCCTCATGCAGTATCACAACAGCTATTTTGTCCTTGGTTATTTCCATTTTCATTAGTTCTTTTCAGATCATATGCATTAATGAAATGTTCTCTAAAACTATGTCAGGTATGGCATACCCTTCCAACATACGACTATAAGTTTCTTGCTCACCCCAAGATATGTTGCGTTTTTTTAAAGAATAATATGCCTGTTAAGCATCCTAGTTATGTGAGTATAAGTTTTGTGTTTTAATTTTTTTGTGTAAGATCAGGTGGATGTTTCAGAAGTGGTAAGTCACACAGCAGTAGAGCCTTTTGATGGTATTGGCCTAACTATTTTTTGTTGCATTAGAAGATGCCATTGAGTTTTTTATTGTGTTTTAAAGTATATTCAGCTTTAAGAGAACTAGTTGCTTAAGCTGCAGAGGAGCATCAGTAACTGAATAATAAAGAGACACCATTTAGTTTTCATTAATATTACACTTACTAGATTAAAACAATGAATTTTTATTAAATAGACTTGTATAAGAAGTCATTCCGATTAAGATGCTGTCTTTTTGTATAATGGATGTTGGTTCCATACAGAGTAACAGATGAAAATTGCCTCTAGAAAAAAATAAAAAATGCGTAGAGAGAGAATGAAGCAAAGGTTTTTCTTCATGGCTTGCCAATACTCGCAAACATGATTTAACAATTCTGTTGTCTGCTTTTAATTTTACAGAATTAAGAGTTGGGTTGAGGTCATGATGTATATTTAATTTGTTAAAGCAGTTCTTTAGATGTTCTGCTTTACACCTAATCATTACGCTTATGTTTTTGAAAACAAATTTCAACTAACTAGAGAGTTTTAATATTGTAGTGTAGTCTTGAAAGATGCTAACAGTATGTTTAAAATCACAAAAAAACACCCTAATGAGTTGCACTGGTACTTTTGGATTGAGAGTAAGAATCAGTGTGTGAGTGTGCTTGTAAGTAGGTGTCAAGAGAAATTCCAAAAAAAGGATAGCACATTGTATCATACACATCTGTAATGAACCCTATCGAGATTCTCGTCATAAATTGCAACCAGAATTTTCTGTGCAGTTGAGCTGGACTTAGGCTAGCTGGCAGGGGAGGAAGCTGAGGGAGCTGGACAGGCAGCGGAGCGCAGATGCCAAGCTCGGAGGATATGGGGAGGATCCCTCTCGGTCTCAGTTCCCTCACTGCAGTCCAGAAAGTGTGCTGCTTTGTGGGCTCTGTGGAGTAGAAAGAGCTGCTGGTGCAGAGATGTGAGTTCAGTTCTTACATTTCCAGTTTAGAGGAGGCAGCAGCTCTGCAGGAAGCTTTTTCCTACTCACTCTATCCATTTCTTGGTACCCCCTCTGCATTCACGGGGCCTCAGTTAGGGCGGCAGAGAGGGGACCTAGCTCGAGAAAGTTCATCCTAAATTGCCATTATTCCTGTTGTGCAGATATCTTCTGTGTGCAGCTGAGAGAAGGGGGTGGAGAGGGGGAAGCAAAAATCTGTACTAAAGCTCTGCTGAAACTAAATAAACTCTCATAAGGGGAAAAGGCGTGTTTTCTTTAACCCTTAGGCTATCTCCTTGATAAATTTCAAAGGTTTGCTGTGAGCAACAGAGGTGTTAGTACTTCCTAAGTAGCTTGTAAAATGTGAAGCTAAGCCTTGAATTAAGATGTTAAGCTTTGTACAAGTCTTCTTATCAATCCTTTCTGTAACATCCCAGTATAACTTCCCAAAATGGAAAGTTTTGATTTGTGATGGCATTAAAAAGATAGTGCCACACAAGTGCAGATTCCTGTCTTTAATTTTTTATTTTTTTAATAATTTATTTAACAATAACGTAAGTGTCTTTTGTAGTGTGGAAGAACAAGTGTGTTGTATATAAAAGCGCATTTCCTTTCAGACTCGAGCTCTTGTAAGGAGAAGGTGCTGTCAGGGATTAATTGTAGTCATATTCAAACTCCCATCTCTTAAAAATTAATTCGACAAATGAATCCAAGATAGACAATATTTGCAGTCATGCCTATAAAATGTGGCTTTATGTTACCATTCAAAGTATAAATATCTATAAGGTACAGTTATAGAACACAGGCATGGAAAAGAAATATAAATGTATAATAATTCAAAGGCTGTGGTCTTTATTATCCTTTTAATGAGTAGTTGAATTACACTGAAAGTTTATAAGCCTTCTGTGAATATTTTGCTTTTTTCCACACTGACTGTTTAGTCTCACTTGACTTCGATGAAATTATGGGAGGTGAATCTGATTGTTAGTTTTAATCTGAAATACTCTTTGATCAATTTTGCCAGCTTTACTCTTTCTTGTGAGACAAACATGTTCCTGAGCATGGCTGTAATACTTTTATATGCTTGGGTTTTGGTTTTGGTGGTTTTGGGGGAGTTGGTTTGGGTTTGTTTGTTTGTTTGTTTGCGTTTTGTTTTGTTCTACACTTCCCTGTGCTGGAAGGTCAGGACTTAGGAGAAGGAGGAACTTCTCTCCATCCCTAATTTCTTTGCCAGTTGTTTTATCCTGTGATAGGCAAATGCTATTGCTGTATAGCACATCATAGCTTTTGTCCATTGAAGTTAGGGGATGTGTAATACATACTGTGTGGAGTACAGGAAAAACAGCATTGCAAATGTGGATGCTCAACAGGCAGAAATCAAAGCTGCTAGGTGTTGCTGCACTAAGTTACTAGGAAGATTCTTTTTTAGACAGTCACAGAAAGAGAAAAATGTACAATTAATTTTGAAAGAATAGTAATATTTGTTAGATGATGTACAAAAGACAAGTCTGGCATTTAATCTCATAGATATGTTCCTAAGGCGGTAGAACATCAGCATCTTAGAATCATTTATGTAAGAGCTTTAGGTCATAAATGTGAAATAAACCTTCTCTCTGTCATTAATACCAGGTGATGTCAATCACATCTCTCATGCTAATAACTACTATAAATAGAGCAATTACTACATAAGCAGTCAATTATAAACTGTTGCATTGTGCAAAAAAACCCAACCCAGTACACTGGCTTGCTGTCATTTCCAGAAAGGGTTTAACCTTTTACTAAAAAGTAAGTGATTATGATTCAGTGGGAAAGATCTAGAAAAGCTGCTAAAATGAAAGAACAAAGTGGTGTTGCTTACACTTGCATAGGAGTTAGAGATTTCAGTGTTCATTTGCTGAGTTCCGTTTCATTCTAAGATTATTTAGATTGAGATGCTATGTTGACATGGAGATGCTTTGTCTTTGCAAGGCCACAGGGGCCACAATTACGCTTTGACTAGTGAGAGGAAAAGAGTTTTTGGAGAAAAATGTTCACAGCTGCAGTTTAGTTCCTCAAGCATTTGTTCAGCAGGGTGGCACACCACCAGGCATTACAGGGCTGACTCAGCTTTTCAGCAGATGTGGATTGTTTACAAACCTCTTTTTTCTTTTTTTTTTTTTTTTCCTTTTCTTTTAATTCTTGGGTGGGTTGTTTTTTTGTTTTGATTTTTGGGTCGGTTTGTTTGTTTGTTTTTTTGTTGGTTTTTGTTTTGTTTTGCTCCTGAGTGACTTTCCTGGTGTGCCTTAGAAGAATTGAAGCAGGCATGGAAGTTACTGAGTTGTGACCCACAGCTGCAGAAATTAGCTTTCTTATGTGTAAATGTTAATATAATACACCAAAATAGAACTGTCTTCTCTATTATTTAATATTTCTGCATTTTATATTGATGTTACAGATAGATAGGGTCATGGTAACTAGTTCTTACCGTGTTCCAGTGACACAAGTTTCTTCACTCTGTGTTGTAGAATTAAAAACAACTGATTTATGTATTTGAAACACGCAGACTGTGATTATAGAGGATTCATTAGATATGTTTGGAGACCAGAGTGTCAGTGCTCTGCAGCAGAAAACTTCAAAATAGACAGAATTTTCAAATAATAAAATGTGGAGCAATGGTTGAAACTGGAAAGAAAGAGAAACGTAATAAATACTAGAACATTAAATTAATCTCCTAGAAATAAATGGTAAGGTCATTTAGGGAAGAACTTTGTTTACGTGGGCAGACAATGGAAGCAATGACATCAGGTGTGTTTTTAACTAGACTCAAGAACTTTTGGACAAGTTTACTTTTGATAGCGGGGGAGTAGCCACGTGTCCTCTGCTTTCATCTGTAAGTCTCAGTGCTGTGATTTTGAGGTCTGTTAATTGACTACTCTGCTTTTTTATTGAGTTGGGACTCTGTACATCTCAGTTAATACTCTGTAATGAATACAGTAAATGTATGTGCATCATTAGTAAAATCTGGGAAGAGAGATTTGATACCTCTTCATACATAATCAGTGATTCTCAGGTACTTAACAGTCTGTTTCGCAGTCAAAACAAATATGTTGTTCTTGTATTAATATTATAGAAAGAGCTCTTCTGTATCCCCATTTGGATGTGCGTTTAAATGAAGAAGAAATCCTCACTGTATTATTTACATACACTGCATAATATATAAGCAGCACTCACTGTTGAATAAGCTGAATATAATTGACATTGTATGTTATTGTAGTTACTGTAGTCATAACAATGCTGAAACTTTTCCTAACAGCTTGCTGTCATTGATGCTTTCTGAATAGGCTGACTTGCCTTACTGGGGAAGGCTCTTCTGCCTTGTAATTGAAGTGTCTGTGTGAACTGAACAAGTTTTCCTTCTGGAAATAAACATTGTACAATGTGAGACACATTCCTAAAATTCTGTATAAGGAAATACGAGTAACCCTTGATCATCTGTGGTAGCTACAGATAATTATAACTACTCTGTGGTGAGCATGTAACAACTCGTTAAAAGCAGTAGTGTTTAAAGGGATCAAATGATTAGAAGTGAGCTCTTAAATTGAATGCATCTTGAGACTAAAACAGGCTTTGAAAAAACCACGCTAGGCAATTCTGTTTCTCGGATGCAGAGAAAAGCGAGGTCAGAACCTATATGGAAGTTAGAAATCGTGTAATACCAAAGAATAGGGGTGTAATACTGCAGGGTGGAAACAAAGTCTGGCTCCTGCGTTGGGAGCTGTTTCATGTAATGCTGCTGTGCAAGAACACAGCTTTATGGATAGGAAATTTAATTTTCAGACCTTTTATGTATAAGCAATATAGTTCTTAGGAGGTGAAACGAAAGGGGGGAAAAAAGAGATCTGTTTGTTGTTTAAATTATTATTCAAAACGTTCGAGTTGGTTGTTTTGAAAAATGCCTGAAGCGAATGAATGAAGAAATCTTTGGTGTTTAATTACACAGTACTGCCACCTAGCATCCACTCACAGCTGTGATGTGTCTGTACACTGACAACTCCACCACTCTCAGGCTTTTACTGAAATTTATTTTTCTGTTGAACCTTGTTATGAGCTTAAAAAATATAAATGTCTGTGCTGAAAAAAAAAAAAAGATATTTCTTATGTAGTAAACCTCAGATATTAACATGAAAATCTTTTTGATTCAGACAAATGGTAACAGGAGTAGTAAAAGCTTTTTTTTTTTGTTAAATAGATATAATAATTTCATAGCTAATATTAACGGTTTCCAAGTTTGTTTTCGTAAATGCCGTGGTGATAAATGTTACTATTTTAGCAACTCTCAACATAAAATGTTGCATTTTCAACTAGTGATGTCCTTCCAAAATCAAACACAAAATGGAAAATGAAGAAATCTCCTCACATTTTTAGTGCAGATACCCCAGTTTTACATGTTCCTAAAAAGGAAAACAGGGTCACAGTAATCAAGACATGACTGATTCGGTGTGTGGAAGCAACTAGATATTTTATATATGGAAATGTGTGAGATTTGTTGAGGTATTTCATGCTGACATTGAAGACAGTACCAGCTTTCTTCGTTAAATATCCTTTTAGTATAGCACAGTGTGAAGTCTTCCATAGTGTTACGCTCAAGTGTAGTGTGATGTTAACACACCAATCAAAAAGCTACTTTAACTTAATTATCTTTTAGTGCTTTGTTCTATTTTATTTTGCTTTATAATATGTAAAAAAAAAATAATCCACGAAATACCAAAATATCACATTTAGATTGATGTTGTATTTAATTAGTCCTTTATAGGTTGTAATACCAAGTGTTAATCAATAGACATGCCAGAATAACTTCCAATACAACCTTGTAGAGTTTGTTAAATTAATTCTTATTAAAATTATTGACTTGTTGTGACTTAACTAGGGTTGTAACTGGAACAGTTTTTCATCCTATTTAGGAGGTTAGGTTCTACTGCTCAAACTGCAGATAATAGTGTAATGATTGTCATCTTGAAACATAAAAATCAATGTGAGATACTATCAAAAACTGCCGACTGTCACAAATTATGGAAATTATTCAGGGTTTTAAAAATACTGCTAAATAGTCTTTCCTTTTATTCTTTATAACGTATTCAAGCACAGCTACTCAAGAGAATGTCTATTAAAATAAAGCAAATATCAAGTGGTGCTCATATAGTTAGGGACAGCTCTTAATCTGTGATATAATTTACAAATATTTTAGGAGAGATATGAAATAGTCTTCTTTTTAGTAGTATTAAAAATCAAATATCTTAGTACAAATTATATAGCAGGACTATATTGTAGTTAACGCCGTGCCCTGTTCTCTAGTCAATTTCATTTGTTTATGCAATAAAGAAAGTGGAATGTGAAGGTAATGACCATATATGCACCTGTATCTTTCCTTCACTGGTAACATCATGAGAATTGGAAAATTTTAGGTCATTCTATAGATATGTATTCCATCTTTTCTTTTAGTGTTTTCACACTGTTATGTCAAGGGGCAAAAATGAGAGAAAGAGGAAAAAAAATGTTAGTTGTCATTGGGGCTGTGCTTCAGTTAGAGGTTATTTATAGCGAGTTTGTTTTTAATATTTGATGTACACAGACCTTTCCATCTCAGTCAGGTGTAAATCTGAAAAACTCCTCTGCTATAATTGCCTTTGGAGGTCTATGGGAGGTTTTGAAGCCTCCCATAGATTCTGAAAATAATCTAAAGAGAATATTATCTATATATTCAGATTAAAAATCCATCAAGTAATAAAAAAGTTGTAGGGTATTTAGTAAAACTACATGAAATATTTGCTTGTAGAAATAAATATCCAAATGCATGAAATGCATAGTTACAGAAGTGAACAAGATATATTTGATTAGTCCATATAAATTACTGCGTCATTTTCTTTTCCATGCGCCCTGTCTGCAGAATTTATTCTCCCATCTTCTTATGTTCCATAATGAAAAGTGTTCTGCATTTGAGTATTTGTGTACGTCATGTGTAAGGGAAAATGAGCAAAACCTTGGGATTCTAAAGAAAACTAAGCTAAAGCTTGCAGGTGAATATTCACCAAGTTGCCTCTGTGTCGGTTGGTCCTTGTGCCCTTGGAAGTACTTTAAAGCAACTAATTTCAAGTTTTGTAATGAAGCATTACAGGTTCTGAGTCCAAATCTTGCATCTCATTTTGCATTTCCTCTTCATCATCTACGTACACAGGGAATTGCTGGCAATTCTTCATAATGGTCTTTTAAAAGAACATAAGATTTTAGAGATTAAAAAAACACAGAATCTCAGAACAGTTAAGGTTGGAAGGGATCCCTGGAGGTTATCTTGCCCAAACCCCCCATTATGGCAGACTTTCCAATTTTATTTTCTTTTTGGAGACTATTAAGAAAATTAAGTCCATTTCAAGCATGTTCAGTCCCCACATGACCAAGTATGGGTTCTAGTTGAAGTTAAAATGAGCAAATGAAAGTGGTACTTCATACAGCAGGCAGCCTGGGCTGTGAGCCTCCATGCCAATACATAGTGTGGCTGCAAAAAAAATTGATGTAGGCTCCAGAAAAGACTGAAAAGTACTTTCAGCTTGAGTTACCTCACATCAGTTTGAGTAAATCCTGAGCTAAAAAGGCTCTGAGTTTGGACGTATCAGACCTACATCTTCTCTTCTTCCTTTTTCCTGGATTTCTACTTACTGCCACTGCTGCAAACAGAATGCCAGGTGAGATGGACCTGTCAGAAACACTTCTGTCCTCCACTGGGACTTACTGAGAAGCAGAAAGTAGAGGGGAGAAGGGGAGGAGGCCCCGTGCGTGGGAACTGCAGGTTTCAGATCTTGGTAGAATTACCAGCTGCCCTAATTTTAAATTTCAGTTGGCTGTGCTCTAACAGTGTCCTGTAGAGAGATAATTTGGCAAACTTTCCATTGCTGATGATAGGACAACCAGATCGTTTTGCTGTAGTTTAAATATATTTGAAGTTTAAGAAATGGCAGGGTCTTATACAGAACTGTGGACTAGGATGTGTTACCGATTTCTTCCCTGAGAAGTATAAGTTTTCTTAGATTATTATGTAAGTTCACAACTCTCCACATTTTAGATTTTCAAATGTGCATACACTCGAGTTTGCAGATACAATGTGAGCATGGCATATATGTCCAGTGATACTGAGATTTTATTGTTCACTGTTGCTCAGACATTTAGAATCAGCTGATGTGTAACTGTACTGTGATGCCCTGACTGAAATTCCAAATGGTGTATTTAAATTTTAATGCAAATGTATTTTTGGCAACCAAAACTTTTACTGGTATATAACTTTGTGTTTTCACCGGAAAAGAGCTTTCAAAGTGATGGTGCTAACCCTGCTTGGGGGCAGAAACTGGCAGAATTCTCAGCTGATGCAAATCAACATATCTCCATCAACTCAGTGGAGGTGAAGTGATTTATAGGAGCTGTAGAGCTGATAATCGTCATTATCTTTGTGTGAAGGAGATAAAACTGGCTCTGAAGATCTACACAGTAGATTATGACATTATTTGAAAAGTGTTTATTAACCTTGCACTATTAAACAGAAAGTAGATTTTGGTATCTGTTATAAGAAAAATATAAGATTTATAGCACTTGAAAAGGAAACAGTAACTTTAACCTTCTCATTAATGTTACTTATAGCTTAAAATACCTATGCCTATGGTTTTGTAATTATTTGGAAACATGCAGTTGTGTCCGTATTTGGATTCAAACCTGCAAACTGTGAGCATTAACTCACCTGTCAATAATTCTTTGAACTGCTCGAATGATGAAACAGAAATTGTTGGAAGAAAGCCTCTTCCATCAGCATTAGTGCTATATTCCAAAACTTAGGGTTTATTAAATTCTTTCTAGTACAAAACAAGGAAGAATTGTGGCTACAATGATTAAAATCACATTAACACATTAAACACAGGCTGCTTTTCTCCGTTACAGTGTCAAATTCAATCCTCAGTGTGAAAACAAAGCAAAACATAATTTTAGTTAAATGTTTGTTGAGTAAGAAAAGAAATAATTTCCTTTGTAGACTCTTTAGAAAGAGTTACATGTTAGCACTGTCAAATACTGAATTATAAGTGAATTCAGTTTAAAGTATGTGAACCATACTTTCTTAGAAATTTGCCTGAAAAGACTCATTATAAAACTAATGCCATGAAAAAGCACTCCTTTTCAAACTGGGTAAAGCACCTGAATACTTTCTGTAAGTGACTGCACATATTTTGAAAGCATTCTAGTATTACCTAAAAACTTTCCAAAGTACCTTTCAGCCACTAAATTTCATATTCGACACATCTGTGTTCCTACAAGAATTGCAGTAATAATCAGATCGGTTAACTATACTTTTTTAAAGATTGATTTTAATGCTTTTATTGATTTGAGGCAGATAAACTCAATTGGGCGTGAAATCTTATTTATTTTGGGACAAAAGGGAATTTCTTGGTAGAAAAAAGCTTACCTTCCAGGGAGGAAAAGTCTTTAGACTTCGCTTTTTAAGGCATGTTCAGCATACTTAAACATTCATAATTTTGGTCAGCATTACTTGTCAGATATAGAGTTTGGTCTATTAGTGCATATTGGATCCAGGACAACTGCTGCAAGTATTATTGAATGGTACTGCAGATAGGGGAATGGTGTATTAGTTATTTTTTTTTTTTATCAACCCATTTCTCCAAGTGACTTTTACTGGCTAGTAAGGATTACTTCAAAGAGTTGCATATAAATATACACAGTAGAAACTCATTAATTTTCAGTAATTTTGGAAATGCACATGAGGAATAGCTGAATTTTGAAAATCTGTGCTGCTGCCCCATGCTGCATTCATATATAAAGAGAATTGGAGATTGTTTCAAATGCAACTCCACCTAGAATTTGTGAAACCAAGAGAAATGAAGGAGTAGGATTTCCAGAAATGCAGATGGGTTTGGGGAACAGTGAAAATTAAGAAGCTTATAAAAACTGAGAGACAAAAATGGGTCAAAATCAAGTAGCTGAAACTCAAGGAACGTTAATGGAAGTTCTGATTATAAATGGAAAAAAAGAAAATCTTACAGTATTGTCAGTATAGTGCTGTGAAATGTGTGTACCATACCCTGACCTCTATTGATTTCCTTTTATTTCTTTTCTTTTAAAAAATCTTTTAGTTTTACCTGCTGCACTACAAGTTTTGTAGCTAGCTGTCCATTGAGTCTCTTTTGGGCACCTTCAGTGTTGCTTGGTTTGATTTTTGTCACACACTGATCTAGAGCTGCTGCCCCAAATACTTTTCCATTGTTGGTGGTCTGTCCTATATTACTCGTATTACACTTATATTACACTCTAATGTGAGTCAGAGAGGTTTGGTTTAAATGTGGGGCTTGAACACAGCATTTGTAATCTACTGGGTGTTTGTTTTGTAGAAATTATGGGTGCTTTTCATGATATGATAGCTTGTTTTTCCATAGTTAAGTTCTTTCTGGGAATGATACAGAAACATGCTTTTGGTCCTGCTAAATTACTTAATAAAAGTGAGGATTATCCGGGTTCTACATAGATAAGTAGACTTATCCTTAGACTTATCTGATTTCTGGAATTCTTAGGAAGTATAGATGAGTCTCTATATAAAGAAATAACTTTTAAAAGCATTCTTATTCTTCATTTAAAAAAAATCTAATTAACTGATATGTCACAATTTCATGTTGAATTAGGGTTTTTACATCATACCCATTTGAAGCACTGATCTGACCATCTGTCTGGTGATGTACTTGCACAGTATCAGAACTAATATTAGTGCAGTCTAAATGGAGTCATGGAACTATGGACCAATTTGTATTTCATTTTGATCGCTCAAAACTCAATTTCTAGATGGGACATTTCCTAATTCTGTAGTCTTGATTATTGGAAAGTATTCCAGTTGCTTCATGAAAGTTTTTAAACCTGAATATAAAAACATTTCCAGTGGCTAAAGGACTTAAAGAAAGGCAGGTACCTAACATTTTTCACCTCTGCAAAATAGAGGGGAAAGTTTGCTTGTCCAGGCTAGAATTTATCAGAAATAATATTATTTCTCAAAACTTAAGCCAATCCAACTGGAAGACTGAGGATTCCATCAAGATACTCTGTGAGTATATAGATTTCCTTGAAGATATTTATAGGAAATGGGATAGCTAGTTTTAGTCGATACTTAAGAACTACTATTTTTGAATAAAGGTTATTCTACCAACATAAATTCAATTACAATTTAGGTCACTACAGGTCTTTCATTTGGGGAGCTGCCTGAAGTCTTGGGCATTGAGATTTCTGTGTTGTAGAATGTCTCCTCTGCAGACCTTGTAACACATAAATGTAACCACCAATTCTAAACTGCAGGTAGATAAACCTGATCTGCAAGCTGCTCTTAAGGAATTGTATTTCTTTTTCTTGCGTTCTTCTTTGCATTTAATTTTTTTAGTGTGTAACCGTGCTATTTTGCTACTTTAAAAAAAAAAAAAAAAGTTGAAAGTTGACCTGAAGCTTAAAAATGAAACTGGATTATTTTTTTTTTAAAAAAGGTTTTGAAGGAGCAATGGGTCATGCAAATTGTTTTGTCCTTGATAATGTTTTTTATGAGAATGAGGAATGGGACTTTTAGCCAAAGTAAATAAATAGCGTTTTTATTTATTTGGAGGAATACCCTATGTAAAAATTCAAGCAAGGAAATCTGTAAATTGTGTGTGTATATCAGACCTTGACTAACGCTTAATTTTCAATCAAAATTGTGGAGCGGGATAGTCTTGTTAAATTGCTGAAGCTTGATTTCTGTTGCTTCTGCTGTCAGTTGTTAACTCTTAATGTGCTTGCTCTGTCTGGTGGTTGTCGTTCTTTTAGCTTGCCTTTCAGGAAATGGGAATGAAACAGAGTGATCTAAAAGGAAGCACCTTGCCCTTATGGTAGCAGAAATAATTAAAAAAAAAAAAAATTATGATATCTTTAGTAGTGTTGGAATTGAAACCAGTATAGTGGTTTATTCACAGATTCTCAGTTTGGTTTTTAGACTAATTGCATATGATTGAACAAATACTTGTTTTCTTTTTCTGGTTTAAATTCTAGCTGCTTGTATAAGCACAAAACTCTTGTCCATAGAAAGTTGGCTGTATGGTTCAGGGAGCAGCTTTTTCTAGAATGAAGTCAGTATGAATTACTAATACAGGAGGTATTATTGCTGCCTAATGCGCTATGTCCAGGTACGGTCTCCCACGTCAACTGTTATTCTGTGTTACTGGGAAGACAGAACTGGAGTAGTCCAGGGTCCTTCAAGAGTTTCTGCCTTGCATGAAATCTTTACAGTAGTGCTGTAAGAGACACCACTTTTAAGTGGCTTCAGCTATGCCACTTACAAAATACTCAAACATATACAGTCTTAACCACTGTTTGTGCAGAATTTGCTTTTGAAGAGGAACATATGCATACCACTGAAAACTACGTCAAGAAAGAGATTTCTTCTCTCTGCGTTACTTTTTGCCTTTTTTATTTTAATAATTTGTAAAAGATCTCATGCAAATTAGAAATTACTGACATAACTTGGACAACTGAGTAAATTGGTAACGGTATATGGATCATTTTACCTGTAGATCATTGTGTGTCTCGGTATTGATCTAAATTTACGATCTGAGGGCTTTTAAATATATATGAAAAGCTTTGTCAGGTATCTTTCTAATTCCATTTCCTAGTAAATTAGGTTAAAACTGTTCATAGTTTATTGATTTCAGTTCAGGGTAATAAAGCATGTATAGTGTTTGTTTCCAGTTTCCTTCCTGCTCTGAGAGGTACAGAGATAGGAGACAGTTTTTCTCACTACCTGTAAGGCAGAACAACCTACTAAGCTAAGGGAGGCTTTAAATAGCAGGGATGCTCTGTGACTTTGCTCTTCTCTGCCTCAGTAACTTTATTTATGAAAATATGGGATTGCAGTGCTTTGATTTGTGAATAGGAAAAATGCTTTGAAGGGTAGAGCATTAGTAAAATAATTTGTGAAAGATGTAGTAGCATGTTACCTACAGTAGTTGTCCAGGGCATTAAGGTGAATGTGTGACTACTTTTAAGCCAGAGGTGTGTGTCTGGGTGATCAAGTTTCATGAACATAGAATACATAGCTTGAAATTCTGGATCTGTCAACATTAACGGCTACTCGTCTCAGGCATAGCTGCAAAAAAGGCAGGTTACAAAAGAGAGGGTTAATTAGGACACTTTATTGACTCTGCACATCTGAAGAACTACCACCACTAATTCATGTAATAAGTATTTCTTCCTTCACAATTTCTGCTAGCAGAAATTGTCCCTAATCCTCCACAGATGGTCTGCAACTCTTTGAAGAACTTATAGGAAAGTTAAGATGCTAGGGAAAAAGGTTGAGTATTTAGTCAGTTTGGTTGATTTTTACACTAAGCACTCACAACTCTTTGAAGCAGTTACCATAGGGTGATGCTCTCTCCAGACATCAATTGCATGTTGGATTTCCTCAAGAATAAGGCTGTGTGGTGCGTAAAACCTGGAAAATAAAATGAACAAAAAACCCCAGAAAATTTCAGTTGGTTTTCTGATCTACTCAGAGGACATCAGTTTTTCCTTTGACAGTAACTAAAAAATACCTCTAGTAGCAATGGATGAACTCCTTTCTGATTCACCAGGACAGCTAGGTGGTCCTGGGGCACCAAACCTTTCCTGTATTAATCCCAGTAATGCAGTTGTGACCATTCTGTCTGTATACTCAGACCGAGTAGCTTGTGTTCTCCACACCCAGAGGATGACCCCTGCTTTGAATTAAATACAGTAGCCCACCCCCCAGTATATTGTCTAAAATTAACAAGCCTTTTGCAGTTTGGCAGATGGGATTTTACAGGAAGAGAAACTACCATTAACTTCTGTGGGGTCATGGGTTCATACCTACTATCTGTGCTGTATTCTGCAGTGGAAATAGAAATTGAAGGATTTGGTAGGTAAATTACTATAACAACTTCAGCTTTTGATTTTTTTTTTTGTTTGTTTGTTTTATGACAATCTATAGATTTTCAGGCAGAAAAATGTGTCTGACTACACACAGCTTAAGTTGGTCATTGGCCACATATCTATAGGATAGGCACAGATGTAATCCATTGCTTGCTGGGCTGCCAAACCAACAAAATCCTCAGTGGAAAAAGAATGTGTCTGCATTGATTTAGATTACATGGGTATGTGGCTGTGACTGGTAGACAGTTGGACTCTTAGGTGTTAGGGTTACAGTTCCTTCTCATACATTGTTTTCTTTAGCGTTATGGTGGTGCCATTATAACATATGGCAGAGTTGTTTTCTTTTGGGTTTATTTTCATATTTTTAAAGGACCACATCAAAATTCAAAATGACATGTTTGGAAACACATGAGCTTGCCGTAGTGTCACGCAATCACAGAATAGTCAGGGTTGGAAGGATCCTCTGGAGATCATCCAGTCCAACCCCCTGCCCAAGCAGGGTCACCTAGGGCAGGCTGCACAGGGTCGTGTCCAGGTGGATTTTGAATGTCTCCAGAGAAGGAGACCTCACAGCCCCTCTGGGCAGCCTGTTCCCGTGCTCCACCACCCTCAGAGTAAGAAAGTTTTCCTCATATTTAGAAGGAGCTTCCCATGTTGCAGTTTGTGCCCATTGCTTCTTGTCCTGTCGCTGGACACCACTGAACAGAGCCTGGCCCCATCCTCTTGGCACTTGCCCCTTAGGTATTTGTAGACACTGATAAGATCCCCTCTTGGTCTTCTCCAGGCTAAACAGGTGCAGCTGTGTCAGCCTTTCCTCATAAGGGAGATGCTTCAGTCCCCTGTCTATCTTTGTAGCCTCCACTGGACACTCTCCAGCAGTTCTCTGTCTCTCTGGAACTGGGAGCACAGAACTGGACACAGCACTCCAGATGCAGCCTCACCAGGGCAGAGCAGAAGGGGAGGATCACCTCCCTGCCCCTGCTGGCCTCGCTGCTCCTAATGCCCCCCAAGACACCACTGGCCTTGGCCACCCGGGTACACTGCTGGCCCACGGACAACTTGGCTGCCCACCAGATGTCCCAGGTCTTTCTCCACAGAGCTGTCTCCCAGCAGGTCACCAGCCTGTGCTGATGCCTGGGGCTGTTCCTCCCTGGGTGCAGGACCCTACACTTGCCCTTATTGAACATCATTAGGTCCTTCTCCACCCAGCTCCCCAGCCTGCCCAGGTCTCGCTGAATGGCAGCGCAGCCTCCTGGGGTATCAGCCGCTCCTCCCAGTTTGTATCATCCACAAACTTGTTGAAGGGATACTCCGTCCCTCCATCCAGGTCATTGATGAATGAATTGAAGAGGACTGGACCCAGCACTGACCCCAGGGGAACACCACGAGCTACAGGCCTCCAGCTCAAGTCTGCGCCATTGGTCACAACCTTCTGAGCTCTGCCATTTGGCCAGTTCTCAGCCCACCTCACTGTCTGCTCATCTAACCCACACTGCCATGTTATGGGAGACAGTGTCAAAAGCCTGGCTGAGGTCAAGGTAGACAACATCCGCTGCTCTCCCTTTGTCTACCCAGCCAGCCATTCCATCATGGAAGGCTATCAGATTGGTCAGGCATGATTTTCCCTTGGTGAATCCATGTTGACTGGTCCCGATAACCTTCTTTTCCTCCCCATGTTTTGAGATGAACTCCAGGATGAGTTGTTCCATCACGTTGCCAGGGATGGAGATGAGGCTGACTGGCTTGTAGTTTCCTGGGTCCTTCTTGCCCTTTTTGAAGACTGGAGTGACACTGGTTTTCCTCTAGTCCTCAGGCACCTCTTCTGTTCTCCATGACCTTTCAAAGAGGATGGAGAGTGGCTTAGCAATAGCACCTGCCAGCTCCCTCAGCACTTAGAGGTGCATCCCATTGAGGTCCATGGATTTGTGGGTGTCAGGCTTGCTTAAGTGATTTCTAACCTGATCCTCTTCAAGTGTCTTGTATTCATGATAGAGTGTGTGTTTGTTACTTTTGTTAAACTGTATGTTTATTTCCTGTAGATTTTTTTTTTTTCACTCTAGAACTGCATTTTTGGCATTTTCTGTTCCTTCAGATGGTCTGTATTGTGAAACTGAAGAAGCGACAAAGCCCACTCTACTTTCTCCAGCATACCATTTCCCTGTGACTGCCTTTTGTTCTGTCACCAGCATGACTGCGCAAGGGCCCCACTGCTGCGATGTTTGCCGGACCTCTGCAGGCCACACGTGTGCAGACATAATGTAGCCTCTGCCTTATTGTGCTGCTGAAGCTTTGAACTCGGGTTTAAACCTGCAAGCTCAGATGCATTTTCAGCTTCAAAAAGCTCTGACTTTTTAAGCCTGTGTGCTCAGCTTACAAAGCTTTTATCATGTATTCACTTTACAGCCTTATTTCCTAAATAAATATACATGTGTGTTGGTTTTTCTTTTAATGACTATGGAACTTTTCCTAAATCAAAAATGCCATAGACTCACAGGCCATCAAGGCTGGACAGGGCCTCGGGAGCTCAGCTGAGCCAGGCTTCAATGCTGAACTGAGACCAGGTTGCTAAGGGCTTTGTGAGGCTGGCTTCAAAACACGCAGAACTCCACAGTCTCTGTAGCAACCTCTCCCAGTGCATATTTGTCCCCATAGTGGTTTTTACCCACCTCATGTCTGATCGGAACTTCCTGTACTTCACTTTGTGCCCATGGTTTCTCACTTGCCCTTTGGTTCCACTCACTAAAGACTGGCTCCCTCTTCTTCATAGCTTCTGAGGAATAGGAAGGTCCCTGCTAGGTCCCAGTTAGCCAAACAAGCCCAGATCCTTCATTTCTCCACACAGATTGCATGCTCCAGTCCATTGAGACACTGGTGTCTTTCCCTGGGCTTGCTCCAGTGCATGAACATCTTTCTTGTTTTGTTGGGGCAGAACTCGATGCAGCATTGTTGGCATCTGTAAAGTACTGTTAAAAATAATGATATAAAGAAATAATTTACATGGGTAGATAATGCAGCATTAGAAAAAAGAAAGCATTTTAAGGCTTGTGTTTAACCTTTAAAAAGTTGGGTATGACAACAGAATTCTAGTTTCACAATGTAATTTTTGTTAAATTGCATTATTTATTTTTGTTATCTGTACATAATAGAGAACATCTACTCTGTACATATATTAATCCTTAGAAGAAAAAACTAAGTTTTGGACCTCTAGTTACTTTTCTGTTTTGAAAAACGAAACTATAAATTTATCACTTCCACTATTTTTAGAGAATAAGTAATTTTAATAGAAATTTTAAAATATTTTTAATTCTGTGTACTGTGGATGTAGAACAGGATGTCCATATAGCTGTACAGATAAAATAGCTACTTGGTTTAAACAAGCATCTTCACTGAATTTGCAAATTTTATTTTGCAAGAATCAGTGCTACAGCCAAATGTCATAGATGAAACATTTATTTTAAATTTGCATTAAATCTTTCTTGCCAGCTTCCCTTAGGTTTGATCTGTGTCCTTGTCATAAAATGCTGGTGGTTTTGCCTGGAAAGTTTGATTATGGCAGTTGAAGAATGTAGATGGCTCTGCTCTGGATATGTGGCAATCTAGGCACCAGATGGCAAAATTGTGGGTGCTGGCTTTAATGAAGTGAGCTTAGTCTCAAGAAGAAATTGGACATTGCAGCTTTGTTATTGTTCTTTCTGTAAAATGGCAATGGAAAGAATGGACAAAATGGATTTTGTAAAGATCCGTTGCAGTTTTAAGAGTGTTTTTAAAGTGATTACTTTCTCGTGACTGGTCTCACTTTCTAAAACTCAGCCACGCGGGGTGAATAGGAGATGGTTGTTTGCATGTCCCATGCAGTAGCTTATCTGAGAATATCCCCATTGGAGCTCCCGTGTTCTGTGCTGGTACAGCTTAGGACCTTGCTGTCCCCAGGTGCTTTCAGGCACTTGCCACTAGGTGTTGGATGAAGATCATACACGGGGCTGAGAACTGTGGCAGCTGAGGAGCCAGGATGGGCTGGCTTCTGACGACTCAGCCACATGAACAGTGACTGTTGACAAAGTGACACAGAGGAAACCTCTTATCCACCAGCAAATGCCAAGCTTGCTGTGGAGACACCTGCAGATAGAGGATAGTAAGCAAAATAACAGTCCTATCCAAGGAAGGATATTCAAGTCTGCAGAAGGAAGTTGCAGCGTAAGCACATATGTTGGTTACATGTACACTGCTAAATGACTAGGTAGCTAACATGTCTTGAAGCATGTGCCCTTTTCTGTAGAGTGGCTTTCCTCCAGAAAGATGTGGCCTTTTTCTTTGTGATTTGGAGATGGAACAGAAGATGGAGTAATGTCTGCACAGTGACTGGTATTATGAGATATTTGTGGCTTCTTGTGGTCTTGGACCAGTTGATTTCCTCGAAGTTGTTTATTGGTTTGGTTTGGTTTTTTAACTTATTAAAAGGATTCCCATTAGTCAAGATAACCTTTCTGTCCTCTTCTGCTATGATAATATGCAAGCAAACCTTGCACTGCAATTTTGGGTAAACCATCTTTCAGGGTGACAGGACCTCAGTTCATTCCCTGCCAACCCCTTGCTGTATGGACACTGGAAGTTCACTCCAGAGATTTTGAGTTACAGTTGGTCATTTCGTATAATGGTTGCATTCGTTTTATCCATTGCTGTGAGGTTTATTCGATTTTTATAAAGCATTTAATTTTCCTTTATTGAAAGATGGAACAGTAGTTGAGATGTAGTTAGCTGAGAATTGTGCAGCCTTCTTACTTCATTATGCAGAATTTCATTGCCATCTGAGACAATCTAGAATTTCAAATGTTTCAGAAAATACTTTTATGGAAGCTGTTGGGATAGAATGTCATTCATTCTGTGTGCCTTTACATGATGTTCCATTGTCTTCCATTCATATTTGTTTTTTCCCTTTAACTTTTTCTTAGCTTACCTTGAACCTATAAAACAAAGGATCATTTTAGGAAGTTGTTGTTTCTGATAAAATCTGTGCATTTACAAAGGCAGAGAACTCCCAAGGAGTAAGGCTAATAATTTACACAAACAAAAGGGCTCTTCCCCACCTTGCCCCCCCCCCCCCCCCACCCTGAATAGAGGGCAGTATCAGAGCCCAGGTGAGTGGATTATTTATTTGTGTAGTTGGGAACAGCTGTCTGGATTGAATTGAGTAGAACTGAAATTCTACTAAATACTGCTAGGCATTTTAAAATATTGTTGTGTTTTCTTATGATGATGAGTTTATACAGACTTAAAAATAGTCTCTAGCAAAGCCTTCTTCAGAGAATATTTTGGTAGGTTGACAATGCTAGCAAGGAGAAAGCATATTAAAGCATCTTGTTAATAAACATAGGAAAATTGTTAGTATCAATTTGAGGTAGGAGATGTTCCATGGAAGCTTTAAAGAAAGGAGTGTTTCTTGGACAGAGTGAGAGAATGATGTATATTTAGACTCAAAAGCACGTGGTCTTCTCAACTGAAATGGTACGTAAAGTTCCTAAACTAATAAAGTTTGATGAGTTCTGAGAATAGTCTTGTAGAGGTTTGAAAATCTCTGAGAAAACTCCTAAGCAACATGATCTTCTTACAGTAGCATCCTCTGATGAGATGTACACAGGAGATCTGCTTGATCTCAGATTCTGGAAAGGTTCCCCCTTAACAGTGTATTCATCTGTTAAGAGTAAAGAAGAAATGAAAGGTGTGTTCCTGACGGTTTTCTTTTGGCTAATCTTTTACCCAGTGGTACAGCTTCTGTTTTTGCCAGCAGGAATGAAGGTGGCCAACACGCGTAGAATTACAGAATGTTTTAAAACAATACAGTGGAGAAGAATTAGGAAGGAACTGTCTTAAAATTCTTGGCATTGGACATGCTTGGGTACAAGAAAAGCACAAGTCATAGGATCATAGAATCATTTAGGTTGGAAAAGACCTTTAGGAACATCAAGTCCAACCATTAACCTAGCACTGCAAAGTCCGCCACTAAACCATGTCTCTAAGCACCACATCTACTCATCTTTTTTAACACCTCCAGGGATGGTGATCCTACCATATCCCAGGGCAGCCTGTTCCAGTGCTTGACCACCCTTTCCATGAAGAAATTTTTCCTAATATCCAATCTAAACCTCTCCTGGCATAACTTGAGGCCATTCCTCTTGTCCTATTGTTTGTTACCTGGGAGAAGAAGAGACCTGCCTCCACCTGTCTACAACTTACAGGTAGCTGTACAGAGCGATGAGGTCCTCCCTGAGCCTCCTTTTCTCCAGACTAAAGAACCCCAGTTCCTTTAGCTTTTCCTCATCAGATGGGCTCCAGCCCCTTCCCCAGCTCTGTTGCCCTTCTTTGGATGTGCTCTAGCACCTCAATGTCATTCTTATAGTGGGGGGCCCAGGTCCTTTCATGTCAGCTACATTTCTCCAACTTCATAGCAGTCGTGTTTAAAATCAAAACCTTGAATCTAATGTGGAAGCACAGTGCCCAGGAGTTCTCAGAGGTAGCTGATGGATTAGCCTGGGTGTGAAGGGAAAGGCTTGTGGAAACAAACAGCATTCAAATCCTTAACTGAAATTACAGGGATAAATAAAAATGAGAAAAAGGAAAGACAGAGGAGCCTGACAAAAGAACGGAACACAGGAAAATGCTGGTAAAAAATTAAATTAACTAATTACTCAATGTTGGTGAAAGCAAAAGGGAGGGGGAATGGCTGGAGCACAACTTGTGCTCCAACCAGCTTGATGTTTGGCTCCATTGCTAGTAAGGTTAAAAATCCCATTAACTTAATTAAAGACAGCATTCAGCCTTAGGAATAGAAGGAAAAAAGAGCATCACCAATAGACAATTAAATAAAGAAGTTGTCATTCATTGCATGGGCATTTAGCTATATCTCACTCCTATAAATGTTGATCAGTTTGATCAAAGACTTAATCAAAATTATTTAGATAATTATTTCCTGATTCAAAAGTATTCTCTAGTGATAGGAAACTATTACACAGAATCGTTAAAGCATGCTTAACCACATTGTGTTAATTATGAGATGATAAATTATTCTACCTTTCTTCATTAACAGCTTTTTAGCAGTAGATAATAGTATTGTTTGTTCTTACTATGCAGTAGAAGAGTAATAATGTTTTTTAGGCAATTATTTTTAGCAAACTTAGTCTTTTGAAGTGGCCAGTTCATATTTGATCTTAAATCCATTTTTTGAACCTTTCAGCTAGAGTAATTTTAAGTATTTATATTGATAAGTTGGCTTGTTGTATTTTTCTGTGGTGAACTTGATTCTTTTTTTTTTATCTGACTACATATAATGATAGAAGTATGTAGATAACAAGTACACTGTGAGCAGGAAACCAAGAACTGGAACTCAGGGTTCCTAGTGTGCAGCAAACTTGTTGTATGACCTCAGGTGGGACACTCAGCCTTTTGGCGTTTAACTTCTTCTGTAGAATAAGGATAATACAGTTTTCTCTCTCATGGCTGTCCTGAAACCTCTTGAATATTTGTAAATAGCTTTGAGTTAGGAGTGGAAATAGCTTTGAGTTAGGAGTGGAAATATATTTTTCCCAGAAAAAAACCCCTCTTTTATTATTGTTATTGTTGTTATTGTTATTTGGGCAGTGTTTGGAATGGGTGGGATATTAATGCCTCATTCAGAAAAACGGGAAAACTGCTTTCCAAGAGGAAAACCTTGAAAACTTCACATGGCTGAGAAACCTCAGGATACAGAAATATTTTTATCCTGTCACTTTTCTTTACATTTGCAAACTCTCTACTGTTTTACCTCTGTGTATCTAGGAAGAAAAGTTAGATGTCATTTCAGCCTCATTTATATAGAAGTAGTGATGTACTTAATACTAATTTGGGTTGATTTATAAGCCCTTCTCTGAAAAAGGAGTTAAACTTTTATTTGTAAGTGTGTGTACTTTTTTCATTGCTTATGTCAAACGTTTTTACAAAACATGGATGTCTTTCCTCGTCAGTGTGATGCAATCTGCTTCTAGTGGCTGGAGTAACATCTAGGATGGGATTCAACATGATAGTTGGCGTACTCTTCTGATGACCAGCTACTGAAATATGTAGGATGCAAATAGTATTTTAATGAGTTTAAAATAACCTTTCAAGAAAAATCATGTAAATATACTCTATGGGCTAATCAAGGTACTACATTAGGTTTGTGTGATGAAAGTTTAAAGGCCAGTATTTTTCTTCCTGCTCTGGCATCTATCACATGTGTTGTGAAGCTTGCTGTTTCTCATGTTGTTGTCAGAAGATGGAAAAGCATGTAGTTCATAGGAGGTAAAATGAAAATGAAGACTTGGTTGGTTCATAGGTGCCGTGCTCTGCTTCAGACCATTAACGGTGGCAGATGGTTAGTTAATAGGGGGATTTTACTGGTACGACTTCTGAATCTGTGGTGATCCCCGACTCATGAGGTTCATAAACCAGAAGCCACAGTAATATTTAAAAATTTGTATCAGAGTTTGTCACTTGATTTTTCAACTGACATAAAGTGCCTTTAAGAGAACAACTGCCCATTTATCCCCTGTGTCAATGCATTTCTGAAGCCTCTCGGTACAGGTAAGAGGATGTGCTTACATATGTCAACCCTCACTGCCCCACACTCAGTGGAAAATAAGGGGTTAATCCCTTAGCAGTTAGTGAATGATGTGAGACTAAGACTGTTAGAAAGCTGTCTAGTAGCTCCTGGGCTTTTCAGCAGTTCTTGATGACATGTTATTTTCTTAATGGGATGTTATTTTCATAATAGATTTAAACAGTTCTGGGATTTGTAAGAAGTTCCTGGAGTACAGAAATCTCAGAATATAGTCTGGAAATAAAATTATGTATATTTAAGTAGATAAAAATACATATATGATATAAATATTTGGCATAGTGTTTGATTTTGTTGTTGTGTTTAAAATTTTGACTGCCCTTAGTCTGAAGATATTTCCTATACTTTCAGTTTTCTAAAAAAAAAAAAAAAAAAAAAAAAAAAGAAAGAAAGAAACAGGAAAAAAGGTGGTTTTGTCTGCACTAAAGCACAACACAGAATGCCTATAAGCACTTATGTCTTCTATTACTTAAACCTGAATCATTCATCAGAACTGTTCTGAAATAGCTATTTCACATGTCATACTAAATAAGTCTAATTTTCAATACAATAGTAAAAGGAAAATCTAGTATTTGGAGAGGTAAAAAAATAGAATATGAAAAATATGAAGAAAGACTTATCAGTGGAAAATGAGGTTACATTGTTACACCACATGGACTGTCCAAATATACTTCGATTTTTTTGCCCAAATCAAAACCAGCACACTTGTCATCAACATTATTTCGTTTAACAAAGTGTATATGCTACAGTAGTGTTTCATTAAAATTCTGCATTTTATTTATCACCTTTTTTAAAAGGCAGAGGTGATCCAAAAGTAAAATGTACTTTTTTTACTAATATTAAAATCAGCAAAAAATACAGCAGTTAAATAACTCTTTTATTTATTCCAAAAAAATTTTGTACTGTGCCAAAGCTGAATTACTGAATTTTCTCATTTCAAAAAAAGTCTTTGCATAAAATAATGAACAGCATTTGAATCTCTAAATCACAAGCTTATTTCCAATTGTTGTTGATGAAAAGGAGCACAGGCTTTTAAGAGACCTGTTTGTTAATGAACAGATTGGTACATGGTGTACTACTACTTTTTTTAAAAAAAGAAAAGAAAAAAAAAAGACTGTTTCTTATACTGTGTGCACTATTGTAATGTTTTGATCTATTGTGCTAGGTTATTTAGGGGCACAAAGTAAATGTGAAGTGCTTTGTTTCCTCTTGAACTTCCAAGTGATTACTGCATTCTGTCTGTTGTGAGTGGCAGTTCTAATGGTCTAATGGTGATGTATGCTGTAATAGTCTAAGGGATCATTAGAAAACGCAAGAAATAAGCACATAACTTAAGTAAGATCAGTGTATGAATCAACTTCAAATTTAAAAAGAATTTTAGCGTAGGCTTCGCTAAGCCATTAAAATTCATTTTGAGTACTCCCTGCATGCCTCCTATTGATTTGACTTTGCTAATGCAAAAATAAGTGGTCAATTTTTTTAAAAAACCCTAAACAAAACCCTGTTTTTCACTTCTCAGATGCTCAGTTTTTTCTTCTCTATCTCCCTGCCCTCAGATCTCTCGCTCGCTCCTCTCCCTCCCACCTTTCCCTCTCCCCTCTCTCCCCAGGACACAGTGGTTTAATGCCCTTGGACTACCCCACATTACCACATACACTCTTGTTACCACTGCTGTAGTCATGTCCTGGTAAATAGTTCTACACATGAGCACAAGAAATCTTATATTGGGTGAATAGCGCGTCCGAGGTTTATTAGGCATGTGTAACTTGAGGCGCATACAATATGTGTCTGTATGTCTGCAGCAATTGCAGCATGTCCCGTTTATTACTTTAGATTTACTCTCTGTGGAAGATCTGGATCAGCTGAGACTATGTACCTTTGAAACTCGACCAACCCTTTTGCAAGCCGTAAATACCTTATTCAGAAAGTTAGATGGGGGTCCTATTAGTGAAGGCAGTTAGTGGTTATACGACTCTGTAGTATAAGTGGGTCACTATGAGCAGCCTCAGTGCAATCCTTTGAAACAAAAGGAATTACTAAATCAGTTACTATTTAGGTCAATTACTCAAAATAAACCATTCCTAGAGTGCCCCTGAGACAGGCAAGTCAAAGAGTATCAGGAATTTTTAAACTCAAATTGAATCTTACCGTTATTCCTGCTTAACCAAAGCTATTACATTTTACCTTCCCAGGAATACATTACATAAAGATTTGACTGGCTCACAGGGAAGGTGGTTAGCATTGAATTGAAACAGTATTTCATCTGTTCAAGAGAAGTATGAGGAAAATGAAAAACAAGTTTCTAGGAGTGTGTTACAACTTCATGTCATTGCATTTTAAGCCATGTATGGTGATACCATTGTCTGAATTTTAAGAGTGGTTTGTTGATGATGCTATGGAACTGCTTTTTACCTGACTTCTGTTCATAGAAATCCCCAAAGCAGAGATGAAAATGAGAAAGAAATCTATGAGTTTGGAGTTTTTTGCATTTAGGTAGATGTATTTAGTCTCAGATGCTTGGGATTTGTCATCAAGTAATAGGAAAAATAAGGAATAAAAGTTAAAGTACTCTAATAAATATGAACATGTCATTAACAGCCCCCCCCCCCCCCATTTTTTCCAAGTTATGTATAACATTTTTAACCACTCTTAAAATGTAGTAAAGTACCAAAAAAATTGTATGGCATAGTATTATAAAGACCAAGCTATTCACCAAATTACTATGATGTCTGATTCTTGTAACAGAATTTTCCTTAAGAATGGTCAAAGTAAAGCTGTTGGGACATACTTATCATATTTCTACATGTATTTTCTTGTGTTAACCTGTTGGGCTTGTCATGGTAACGACACTACAGACGTTGCGCGTTGCATTCTGCATGTGAGGGTGACCGAGGAACATTACTTCACATTATCAACAATAAAGCATTGTCTTACCATTTCCTTTTATTTTTATATTTGTAGGGTAATTGCACAAACCTCTACAAAGGCATGTTTATTGGGGAAACAATTTCAAAAAATCTTGTCTGCCTGAGAAGATGCTTTAATAAGCTAATATCATGGAAATACTCAGAAGTTTTATCTCAGTCATAGTAAATCCTTCTTTTAATTACAGTAACAAGGAATTAAATGTTCTTTCAGAAACAATAGAAATCAGGCCAGACAGCTTAAAGTTTAGCAATCATGAAAACAAAAGGCTGTTTGTTTTTCTGAACTGATAGACAATACCTTCATATGGAGTAATAGGCTTTTGTATTGAACAGTAGCGTGAAGACATCCAGTGGGTAATTGGCAGATTTTGCTCAATACTGTACTGTATTCATCTGTTTCTGTGTTTTATAATTGTGATATATTGATATCTGAATTTGATGAGATAGTATTGAACTGGGATCAAAGAGCCAGGCATTGTTAATCTAAATGATCATGTATCTTCTCAAACTTCAAGCAAGTGTTTGTTCCACCAGTGTTAACTTGCTTTACAGTTAACATGCTTTACAGTTTAATAAATATTACACGACCAAATAATTTGAACTGAATAATTCAGATACAGAGAAGTCAGCTTAGCCACTAGATGTTCAGAAAGCTGAGAAACAGGAGTGTGTATTGAGTCTTCCTTTCTCTTTAATCTAAAAGTATAAAACTAACCCTCCCAGTTTTAAGTGCTGAATGTCTTCTGCCTTTGTTTAGACTTTTCTGCGTGTGCTGTTTTGTGAGGGCTTTTTCCCCTCTCAGAAGTGTATCATCATAGTTAAAAAAAAAAAAAAGCAGAAAAAAGTAGGCATGTTTACACTTTTTATTGCTCACAGATTGTGGAGTACCTGTGGGTGGCTTAAAGCAGCTGTTTCTTCTGGTTACCTAACTTTCTTTAAAATACAGAAAAAAAAACCCAAAACCAAACAAAAAAAACCACAACAAGTCTAAATGTCAGAGTCTAAATGAAGCCAAGAAACCTTTTCTCAAATTCACTAGTTTCTCTGGCCAAGTGCATTTATTCTCTCTTAGGGACATAATTAATTCCAGCCAAAAAGCAATGATTTAGCCAATACTAACGCTAATATTATGACCTCTTCTCCTATGGGTGCAAACAACTTCAGTAAAGATGATTGCCCTCTGGGTTTTTTATCATTTTTTGCTGGAGTTTGTTACTTTGGTGGCAGAGGTGGCAGAGGAGTTGTACTGCTCAAGTGCTGTGGTGGTTTAAATGAAGACTCTGGCCTGGGACTGGGTGTAGGTGGTGTGCAGGATCCGCTCCCGTTCTGCTGGGGGGGCTTTGGAGTAGGCACCTGAACTGCGAGGGCATGGTGGGAAAGAAAAGGTCTTCAACTGCCCCAGCTAAATTTGCCAAAACCATTTCTTCACGTCCTTAGCCATGTATAGAAAAGCAAAGATTTTTTTTTCCGGTTTTTGCTTGTTAGCAAACCTGGATGGTTTTTGTGTGAAAAGATTTCATTTCCAGCAAAAGTTTTGTCACAAGGATTTCTCAGGACTAATACAGACCTGGGCATAGGATGTCATGGGAGAAAGACATACACACGAATACTGACTCAAAATAATTAGTACCCCAGTGGTTAGGGTGCTTGTGCTTAGTGTATTTTTTGCTTTCTACAGTATCTTTCATTCTGCAGTTTATGCATGATAACTGTGCATATATTAAAGTATATATGCCACAGTAAGGGTGTTCTAATTAAGTAGACTTAGAATCTACCTCTTTCTGGTCCAGTAAGCAAGAAGATATTCACACAATTTTGAAGACCTCCAACTGCTGAGATGGACAAACTGGTCATCTTGAGGGACTGTGAAGAAGAGCATTTAGTCATGTTCTGTGGTGCGCAGAGCATCCAATTCCCAAAGCGTGTTCAGAGAATCATAAAAATGCAGAAATGTCGAGGCTGGAAGGAGAGGACCTCTGGAGATACCAGGTCCAACATTCTGTTGAGAATAGGGCCTTGGATTATGTTATCCAGGGGTAATAAAGTAAGTTGTTGCTGCTTCTGAACACGTTAAAGAATAAAGTACACCTTTGTAATGCATTTACGCTGAATAGGAATAATCTCTATGCAACTCTCCTGCATGCTTCATTCTTAATTGCAAGCCCTCCTGCAGGAAGAACGGAAATAATTAAAGCTGGTTTGAGTCTGCTTTTCTTTATACTTTTGTATAACAGGAACAAATATTATTCTTTCGGTTCCACATTGTTATCAGTGCTCATTCAAAAAATTAAAAGATAACTGTTTTTGTTTTATCATTATTTTTTAAACTCTTCAATGAGATGATAATTTAGATAGAATTCAATTCTTTTAAAGCATTTGATTTTCTCTTCCCCCCCTCCCTGCTCTTTCAGGTAAATTATTTCAATTTCTGATGATGTATCGTGTGGGTCTTCTCTTTTTTCTCATCTGCACTGCATTGTTCTTCAAGGATAAGTTGGGAAAAGTAGACTAAAACAAAATATAGCAGCAGCATTGCTCATCTTTTGTTATCCTTTCCTGTTTTTAGGTGACAGTGACTGACCCCAAAGATAAGAGTAGGCTTTTCTGAAAACATCCTACCTGACTCAGAATAATGGATATAAAAGACAGAAGACACCGTTCTCTGACGAGGGGCCGGTGCGGAAAGGAGTGTCGCTATACAAGTTCTTCACTGGACAGTGAAGACTGCAGAGTACCAACTCAGAAGTCTTACAGCTCAAGTGAGACCCTGAAGGCGTATGATCATGACACTAGGATGCACTACGGGAATCGAGTTTCTGACCTGGTTCACAGGGAGTCAGATGAGTTTCCAAGACAAGGTATGTTTAAAGTCAGAACTGGTTTATTTTACAGTAATCCTTGGTAGACAAACTCTGTGGCTTGTTAAAGTATACCAGTGTTACAAGGAGTTTTAATGAAAGAACTATAGGAAAATGGATGCCATTTTATGGTTACTTCACCTGTTTTGTGTTAAATTAGGAAGTTCTTCCTCTTCTCAGATTTCTGATACTGTCAGAATCCACTGCTTGTAAATGAGGCAAACCAGCATCCACTGTTCAAAACACCTGATAAACACAAATGCTAGTGACCCTTAACCAGATGTCAGCTGCCATGGATCTCAGGGCTGGCCAATAAGCTAACCTTGTATTTCATTTCCTAGGTTAATTTTACAAATAATAATGGCATTTTCACCTACACTTGTCTGTCTTTAACAGAGTACTTGTACTGAAAAGATAACTAAAACACTGTTATGGTAAAACCCCTTATGCCAACTTATATTAATTATTAATCAGGTGCCTTGGAATTCCTTTGCTGTTCTTAACTGCTGTGTAATCATATTGTGGGGATGGGCATGCTGTTTCCTCTGACTTGATTTTTGTCTCTGTTTACCCTTACTGCTTACCCTTTACCTCATAAAAACTGGAAGGAGGAAACCCGTCTAATTACTTTTATAATTGGTTATAATATGTTATCACAGCATTGAGATCCTAGAACTAATATTTGAAATAACCTGCCTGTGTGAACTTGTAAGCAGGGTGCAGTAATCGTTTTTTTAATAAAATGTTCCTCCCTTTAAATACCTGTTATGTTCAATGAATTAATGAATTAATAATCTAAATGGTTTTAGTTGAAAAAACTGTGATTATGCCTTTGCACTATACGCGCACATAGTTTTACTCTCTATCGGGTATTTACGTGTCTCCATAAATCATAAGTGTGTTGAAACCATTAGTGAACATTGCTTCATAGGAACATTGTTTAATCATCTGGTTAACTTGACCAAACAGCCTGATTAAACTGTGACTCAGTCAACAATTAGCAATGTTTTTTAAAATAAATTACTTGTTTAGTTTCAGTTGAAGAATCAGATATGGTTTATAGTAAGCAAGATATAGGCAGTTTTGAGGTATAGATGTATAGCCCTTTGTTCCCCTCTCAAGGGAAGGTAAATTATCTAGTATATCTTTAACTGAAAAACTTTACTATTTTATAACGTGCTTGTTAATGGCATATGATAGTTCTTTACTACACATTTCTAATATTGTGACTCAGGAATTTCTAAGTTATCACACTTCCCTGTGGAGATCATTCAGTGAAAGGGCATTTTTTAAGCTTGGTATTTTGACATATTGACATAAACAATGCTTGTTTTAAGCATTCTGCCAGCCGTCGGCATCTTTTTTCACCTTTAAATCAAAATATCTATTAATTAGCATCACTGATTAAATCCTTGTTTAATTCCTTGTTTCTGTTGCATTTGTGTACAGACATTTGGAAGTGCTTGCATTGTACTTGGTCTATCAAACACCCGGTTCTATTTTCTGAGTAATCTCTGTTCTAGTAGGGTTTTTTCTTTGCTCATAGGTATTTACCTAGAGATAACGCATCAAACCGCAACTAGCTCATATGAGCTACTGGAGCCATTTTCACTGCGGTTTGTTCAGCCTTTGTGTACAGGAGTCATCTAAATATTACTTTTCCCTATCTGGATGATTGATGCTTCAGCTCAAGTGCCTCATTTTAGTTTCCAAGTCATTATTCGGCATTTCATGAGGGTGTTCTTTTTCTCTTGATTACTGATTTGACAACTGTTCATCCTCCTCCTGCTCTTAATTTGTTCTTATCTGCCCTCTTTATGAAGGGGAGTGCAAATTGTTGGTAACTGAATTGAAATGCTCACATTTTTATTCTTTTCATTATTCCCCCCAACCCTGCTTGTCTCTGTTATGTCTAGATGAATGAAGTTTATTTTAGAGAGCCAAAGTAATTTTTTTGGTTAAATAATATGAGCAGTAACTCCTTATTTTCCTGTTAAGTTTAGAAAGCAAATTTCGTTCGGAAGTAAGTCTGTATGGTGAATCTTTGTGTTTGAAGGTTTGGTATCTTTCTGGTTTTACAGTTCCTCTACTCTCATGAAATTTGAAATGATGTAGCAAGTAGATCTAGATTAAGACTTGGTACATGTCCTCACATTCTACATTGATATTATGTGGATAAAAATGTGGTTCGTGTAGTAGGAAATACAGTTTATTACATCTTATGCGTGTGGTTTCCAGCTGCAGAAATCTAGAAATTTACACATGTAAATTTATTCCAAATTTGTGTGGGTGTTTTGATGGGATTAAATTCTGTGGGAAATAAACATGTTTAAAACAGTCTTTAGAGAATTTTTGATTCTTCTATTATAAAAAATCTTGACTTTTTTTTAAGCAATTGTAGATACTTTCCTCAATATCTTGCCTCTGCTGTTAGTAAAGCTATGTGCACTTGATTTATTGAAAAGTATCTGGTTTAATCCTGGCACTGGAAATGCTCAAAGTAGTTGGTTTTAACTGCTGCCTGTTTGTATGTTGCTCAGTTTTGAAAATCTGTTAAGCATAAGACCAAGTTATACTACTTCCATTTTTGCTTATGATGGTTCAACAGTGAAATGATAATAACAAAAAATTATATTCAGAGCTCAGAAGTCTGAAACAGATCTTTTTGGTTTGCTTTAGTATTTTATTGTCCTTCTGTTTTCACTTGTTTGTTTCATTCTTCTTGAAAAAGCAGATCTACAAAGTATAAATACATCTCTAAGCTAGTGTGAATAAAGCATTTCATGGGAAAG
The DNA here is from genome assembly GCF_017639655.2 of Falco naumanni. Lineage (NCBI taxonomy): Eukaryota > Metazoa > Chordata > Aves > Falconiformes > Falconidae > Falco > Falco naumanni. The sequence goes on from NC_054061.1 coordinate 16,129,660, forward strand.
TTCAACGTTGATGGAAGTTTAACTCTGAGAATCCAACCTAAAAGCTTTGTCATCATGCATGTTTTGAAATAAGCTTTTTGTGCTAATCGTTGACAAATGCGCCTACCTAAGAAGGTTCCTGTTTGTTTTAGATGCTACTTTCTGGTGCAGTATTTGGAAGCTTTGCTATGAAGGCGTGATGACATGAGTGTATATTACCTGAACAACCTTAGTCTGGCATTACTTCTACTGTGCTTTTCCTAAGATGTTTGCCTGTAATTTTTCAGAGTAATAAACTTCCCCTTTTAAAGTCTGTTTTTAACATATCAGTAATATTATTTGTATAAAGTAGTTCAGAATAGGTGTAGTATTTTTGTGTCAAACTTATTTTCTGATCATCCTCAAAGCAGGAGTTCAGGTTCTTGGCTAAAATGGCCAATGCATGTGCGAGCTATTAATTTGTCTTAGATTTTCCATAATATAGATAGAAATGTATCTGTAATTCAATACCTGCACTGGATATTCATTAGTCAATCGATCTGAAAAATATCATCCTTCAGTGGATCTGAGAGAGCATTCAAACATTACAGGATTTATTTAAAGTTGTGGAGTCCTTTTTGAATGCTGTATTTTAAGATGAATAGGAACTTTTATGCTTCCTGCTAGGATATATCAAAAGCCTGACAATAGTTCTGACACCTCTGAATATTTGGAATATTTTACAATCTTCTGGTTATTCGTGAATTTCTCTACATGCCATGTATTTTTCCACCAAAAAGAACCAATTATCAAACTGTTTTTTTAAAAATAAAATAAAATACTTTCTTTCTGACTTCATCTGCTGACACAGCATGGTGAAAGTAGTTGTTTTTTTAAGACAAAAACTGGAATTATGGAAAACCTTTCTTCAAAGAGGTTGCTTTGAAAGGCAACTTTTCTTCAAGTATACTTTGTAACCAAATTGTGCTAAAAGAATACCCTACTGAGTTGTTAAGAGTTTTAAACTGGGTTTCGAAGGGGTGATTGCAAACCTTACTATTCCAGAGTTCCTCACTTGGCATTCATAGCTCATGGATTTTGTGTTTCTGTTTGAGCCAAATGCCAGGCTTCAGCTGATGCAAAATTTATTAGCCAATAGTTATACTGAATTGACTGCTTTCTCATTCTCAGGTCAGATCTAGTTTAGCAGTAAATCTCTGCTGTGAAATGTTAGAACAACTAGACTATATGATTGAAGTTATTAAAAATAAGTCTAAACCCCACAATCATACTAAACTGCACCCAACAGCCTTCTGAAATATTTTGAATATTTTTACCGCAGTTGAATTGCTTTCTGTATGTCACAACATGCCTTTTTGTATGGTGAGATAATTTCAGTAAAGAACAGCCGCCAATACCTTTCTGTATGTCAGCTCAAATTCTATATTTTATTCTTTTGTACTTAAAAATGTGTGCTTCTTGTATCCTGTTTAACACTCTAGGTATGTTAACAGGAATTGGAAAAAATTAGTAATTATGTTTATAAGAAATCCCTTATAATGTTCCTCTAAGATTGTCCAGTATTTTTATTAACATCAAATAGAAAATTAAGCTATTGCAGTAGAATTCTCAGAGGGGCACTTGCAAAGCGTTATGCGCTTGTTTTTGGTTCACATGGAGTTGTGTTACTATGCCCTGCTACTCTTGGGTATTTCATGCAGCATCTTTTCTTCATATATATTGAATAGGTTTCTTGAAGAAAAAAGAAGAATATCAATAACACACAGACACACACACACAAAAAAAACCAACCCAAAACCCCCAACCAACCCAAAGCAACCCAAACCATTTTGATGAATCTCCATTTTATTTTTTACAACCTACTCTAGGGCAGCTCTGATTCCTGAGAAAAACTTATGTTGTTTTCTGTTCTTGTTCTTCCTCCCATCATAAATCTGTCACCAAATAATTTACTGAGACACGTTCGAAGAACCACAACACAGTAAGAACATTTTATGGGAGAGATAAGGCGGGCTCAGGACTAAAGTTATCGTGTCCAGCAACTGATGTGCTGCTGTGCAGAGGGAATAGCTGCTGTTACAGGTCTGCAGACTGACTAGACTTTGTCTTACTTCCCAGTAACACCCAGATGAGATTCTGGTCATCTTGTCATCCAACTTGAGTCATACTCCACTTTTAGGCCCAAATTATTGTGTCCCTTCCAGATCCCACTGAGTTTTATTAATTTTAGTTTTAATATTTCCTTCTAGAACCTGTGACCTTTTGAAAATTAAATGTTTGATATATAGATTTGGATTAAAGACATTAAAGAAATCTTTTTCTTGTATTCTGACTAGAGTGGGAGCACATTCTTAGTTTTCCTTTGTCATGTTAGGTTTTGAGTGGCATTCTGCAATATGTTGCTTTTCAGTATATCCATACACTTAAATAATCAAATAAAATCTGAGGTGCAGGCAGGTGGCATAAGCTCAAGGAGGAAGCCCTTAACATGGAATCAGATGTAGGGTAGTTTGTGTGGGAAAAAGGGCCTCAAGGCAAATTTCCTGTTGGAACTGGTATACACGTGTAATTTGCACTGCTGCTGAATCAAGATTTACTTTGGTTTTAATGGTTACCTGAGAGATATATGATCCCAGCATAAAATATTTATTAAGGTGAGACAACTGCATTCAATTTCTCTTCTCTAGAAAGCACAGCATTAGTGAGAAATAAAAAATTATATTATAATATGTATACCTTATTAAATGAAACACAGATGTTGAATAAAAACTCCCTCCCCTTCCTTCTCCCTCCCCAAATCATAAAAGATTATATGGGTCTTACTGTTAAGTGATTTAAAAACATGAAAGCACTTTTCATCTGTGCTTTCATCTCTGTTGATATTGTTAATAATGGAGCTATGTAGCAGCATTACTAGAATAGCAAATGAATAAAAGTACAAGCCTTTATAGCATCCTTCCCCAAATAAGCTTTTAGGAAAGGAAAATGTAAGAAAGTCTAACCCAAAATCTAACATGCCTCCTTTCATTTATACTCTAGCAATCAGTCAAGTAGCCTTTTGAGCTGTAATATTAAGATCTGCTGATAAATAGGCATTAAATTAAAACTTTGTGTATATTAGAGCTGGCTTTTCAGGGAAACATCATGGAATACGCTCTCACTTTTTGGGGTACTTCCAAGTACATACACATAAATTGTTTTCTCTTGCTCTTTTGTGTTTTGTTTGGGTTTGTGGGTTTGGTTGTTGTTTTTTTTCCTTTTGAGCAGCAAGCTCCCTGATTTGTAAATGATAATTTAAATCAGTCATTCTGATAATCTCTTACTTTCCACTTCCCTTTCATTCCCCTTCCGTCCTCCTTTCTTGGTGTTTCACCATTCTATATCTTCACACATTGTGACTTAATTTGCCGGGTGCGGTTGGCTGCTCAGGCTGGCTGGAGCTAAGCGTTGAAAAGTCAGGTTATCTAACATAGGCTTGTGGAATGAAGGTGTAACTCTTGCTCTCCTACCTATTTGGCTAGCTGAGACAGCTTCTAGATCAGCATCTTGGCCATCGGGGTCGTCCTCTGAGAGAGCAGGTACTGAGTTGACAGGAGGTGTATTCCAGCCCTCCAGTTCAGAGGAGCCGTTGCAATGCAGCATGTTGAAATATTTAAAATGTCATTGCTGTGGAAAGAATGTAATCAGCTAGCAAGCTAAATGCACGGTGTAATCAGGTACAGTATCACTGGGAATCTGCATCTAGATGAACATAATAAAGATAAGGTTGGAGCTGAATGAAATACTGTCTTCTGAAACTTTATATAAAGAAGCTATGATGCTGACACAGGACCCCAGTAATAATTAATATGACCAGTGCTGAAAAACACAGTACTATTCTAATATTGATATGTAGTTGTAGAATAAACAAACAAACAGCTAGATATAATATGTGAATTCTGTGTACACACACAGTTTCTCTCAGGGAATAATTTGTTATTCTTGGCATTTTCTCTCTAGTGATCATTATTAAAAATCAGCATTTGTTTACATTTTAAATTACAGAATCAGAATGCAGGGATTTCCAGTGCAAATATATAGGTATGTATAGACTTATGCTCCCTTTTTTCTGAACAGTTATTTAGCTTTCACAAAGAGCTTCTGCTTTTTTAATACTGCTGCTTTACTGGACTCCTTGTTAGTTGATGATTAAGTTAAACTACCTTCTATTTTTTTTAAGCATTTACAAAGTTGCATGAGCATTATGTAAACTAGATATAAAAGGATAACTTCTAAAAAGTAGGCATAATCAACTCGTGTAGTTAGCACCCGCTGTGAATAAAAGAAATTTTTTTTAAAAAAGTAGGTCTACACTAGAATAGGCTTAGTAACCATTTTAATGCAAATACCTTTTCAAAAGCACTTCAAAATTAATAGGAATTATATTTTCTATACTTAATAGTTACAAATTTGTATCAGGCAAAAAGATCTTCTGCTTCAAAATAGAGGAGTAGTGCTTGCTCACCTTATAATACCAAGGCCCAACAGAATGTTGAAGCAAACCTATTCTTTGTGTACATTTTCCCCCTCATCCCTTTACTTGGTTACGTACTAGAAGTCTAAGACTTTGGATACTGAAAATAATAATTTTTGATCATATAAATCCTTCTCCATTTCTTTATGCATGAACATGTGCACACCCTTCCAAGATATCTGTTCTATTTAGGCACATCTTTCTGGGTGCTTTTTCTCATATTAAAATCCTTTGTACAGGGAAATAATGCACTCCAAGGAGATGAAATTATAATTTTCTTTTTAAAATAAGAAACTTTAAATGAAAATACTTATTTCTTGATTAATCCTACAAAAAAATTGGCTAACTTGTGTAAATCTGGAAATATTCTACCTTCTCTGGGTTTTTGTCTTCAGAAGGATCTGAAGTTTAATGTAGATATTTTTAGCATGTATTTTCCAGCGAGGAGAGTTTGGAAAGGAGGCTGATTACTTGTGAGTGTTCCCAAACTGATGAAGAGACTCAGATGCTTTTCCAATACACCTTTTACCATGAAAATCTCAGATTTAAAAAGATTTTACGCTTGATCTGGGTTTGAATTGGGCATCTTTGTCCCTGCATCTTAGGCATGTACCAGAAAATTAAGTCTTTAGAAGTCATGTAGTCCAGAATTTGCATTAGTGAATATTGTTTTGTTTCTGCTGTGGACTTGGGAACCCTTCTAAAGCTTGTTTTCTGGTAAAGAGAAATTAGGCCATTTGGTTCTCCTCCTCCATTCTCATAATACAGAAAAATAGAAATGTTCAAATAAAATGGAAATCCATAAATTTTAAACTGACAAAAGTATTTATTTTGGATTATACATTGTTGAATGCTCTGATACCAGATGTTTTTAAGGTCCATGTCCTCAGGAGAATAAGAAAAGGATTAGACATTTTTATATTACTGGAGCGTGTGGAAGATGGGTTAAGCACCAGAGTGTATGCACTGCTCCAATGCACAAGGCAGTTTTCAGCTCAGGTAAGCTGGGAACATGTTTTACGTGTTTATTGTGTTTATTCTGTAATTTCCTTCTACACCTTTTTTTTTTTTTTTTCCCCCATGTTCTTTTCAATTACATTACTATTGCTGGGGACTAAATTCTAGACTCAATGGACAACTGGTTGTTGTGTGGTAATGTTTATATTTGTTCCTCTTTGTTCTCCTAATACCTCCAATGGACTACATGATTTTTAGAAGCTTTTCAAATACTGTGACTGAACCCAAATACACACAGTTTACATAGTAAGGAAAACATAAGGAAATTTTCAAACAAACAAAACCCACCTAAAGCGCATTATCTTCCGTAGAGAACCGTGGATGTTCTGGACTTGAGTCAAAGTGCTGATGACCAATTTGCTTAAAGCCTATCAAAGGGAATCAAAATTAGTATAAAAAGAAAACAGCAAGCAAGCGTAAGTGGGTAAGCAGGGCCCAGCATTTTTTATTCTTTTTGTTGTATATTATTTGTCTTTGGATTCAGCGTTTAAGGTCACAAGGCCTACCAGTTATCTTGTTCGGCCTGATATCTGGTTGCTCATTAACTTTCATCAGATTATTTCTACATTGACCTCGGTAATCTGTCCTTGAATGAGGCACTTTCTGGTGTCTTGAAAACATCAATAGGCAGAAAATCCATTTTTTTCACCGGTGGCCAGCGTCTGTGGGAAGTCAGCCTCCACGTTAAAGCAGACCCTAGCTTCTCTTTGGATTTTGGAAGCTGGTTTCAACTGCTAGCCATTAGGTCTGTCTGATGATGACTTTTCTGTTTTATTAGAACACCCATAATCCTCTTCTTTTTCTTTAGATTCAATTAGACGCTGCAGTTAAGCCAGTCGTGTTTTCTGTGAGCTCTGTTTATCTAGCTAGGTAGAGATTTTCAGGCATCTGCCTCTTAGTATCTTCTGTCATGAATTCAGATTTATTGCTCATTTCTGAACACTCTCCTATCTTTTAGCTTTTCTCTAAAAGAAGCAAAATGTAACATAGTAATGCCATGTATGCTTCAGTGATGTGGGTAAAGACATGTTGAAGAGCCAGTGACATGTATAAAGATAGCCCTTTCGTGCAACTTCCAGGTTTGTAAATCCAATCTTTAGATGAGCTTTTTTTTTTTTTTTTTCTGGTAGCAGTCAGTTTCTGTTGTGCTTTTGGTCCTTCAAGGTTCCTGTATTTTTTCAGAGTCTAGATATCTGACTAGACAAAGTAGCATGCAGATATTTTTATATATGGCCATTTTTTATATGAGTGCTTAGCTGGAAGTGTCTTACAGTGAATGCAAAAGTACATGTCTGTGAACGTAGACCATATTGGAAACAGAGATTTACTGTCCCAAAGTGTAATGCTTACTCAGCCATCTGATGAGATTTGAGCACTAAACAGTTTGAGAGGGATGCATAAAGCTGTTTTATTACAAGATGCTGTTATGAATTGTAGCAGCTTTCCTTATGGTATACTGCTGTTGCCAAACAAGCTGCATGAATGTAAGCAGTTTTATTTGTAATTACTTGCTTACATTTCCTTAGAATATTTGGGTTATAGCTGTTTGTGATTCCTACTCCTCCGCTGGTGGCAATCCCTACATCCTGTTTAATTCAGAATGAAAAGATATCTTTTAGAACTGTTTGGAGAAAAGCCTCTCTGAGGAACGCTAGTTCTTATACTTGATACAGAATGGGTCTCAGATGTTTGTATGTGTGTGATAGAACCTTGTTAAAATGGATGCAGAAGGCTTATACAGGAAAACTCAAAAAACCCAGTTATCTTTCTTCTTGATGTAGTGAAAATTAAAGTAAGAGATTTCATTTTAGCTGAATTGAGCAAGTCCAGAAAATGGAGAAGGGAATTGCTCATGTAGAGAAACGTTATGGAAAACACAGTTGTTAAGAACTATTTTCTAAACTTTGGTCAAACTGGATGTTACAAACTGAATTTGACACTTGAAAATGTTTTTGCCCTAACACCAATAGCAGCGCCTGTTGTCTTATGATTCTGTTCTCTGAGCTCTGTGTAACTACTGTTGTGTTCGATGATGCTAGTTAGCTCTGTTTTCCTTAAAACAATCAAATATTTTCACAGTTATTACTCTCACAGGGTAAGATATTTGCTTGAAGTACATTGCAAGAGAAGAACAGTTTGATCATTGGTACTGAAATGTCTTTTCAGTGTAGCGTGTCCGGTGTAGTTTTGAAAGTCCAACCTTGATCTTCTGTTAATTACCATGCAAGATGCTTCTTCAGCTTAATAAAAAATTTTCTTGTACAATCTTACGAATATCCATTTTGTTATATTCCTTTCATTGCTTCCTTTATCCAAGTTATCAGCCCAGGTATCCCTTGCTACTCCTAGTATTGTAAACATCTGTTAGCTGCACGCATGTCACTTTTATATTCCTTCTTTTCTTATCAGCTCTTTTATCCACTCTTAAGCTCTGAATCCTGGTGGTTGCTGTCACTGGGTTTCTTCTCTAGGTGTATGTTTTCATTCTAATCATGTGTGACCTAAACTTCATGGAAAGTTTCATGTATGGTGGGATTACACAGAGAGCTACAGCTGAGGTTTTTTTGTTTGGCTGTTCCACCAGCTGTTGTAGAATGTAAAGAAATGTCAAATGTTAAGAAAATTCAAACAAATATCCAACATCAGTAGTATTTTTCCCACTATTGCATGTGAAAAAGGTAGAATAGCATTTGGTCAGTTTTTACCTAGAAATAAGCAACTTGTGTGCTGACTGCTGGCCAGAAACAAGTTTGAATTTTTGTTATATGAAATAGTCAGTGCACAGTCGCAGGATGACTCATTTCAGTACAACTCTGTTTCTTGAATACATTAATCATTTCAGTTTGTGTAAGTATTGAAGTAAAAATTATCAGTATTTCAGATTTTGTGACTTAAGCCATAGGCAATGTTAAGTCCAATAATTAAAAAAACAAAAAAACAACAAAAAAAACCCACAACCAAAACCAACAAAACTATCATGTAGAACAAATTGCATTAATTTCATTCCCTCAAGCAGATGGCCCATTCTGTGGTGACTGGTCTAGCACAATATTCTTGTTCTTTTGTATTACTTCCAGTACGATACTGTGATGTAAAGATGGCAGTTTAAGATAACATATTAAATATTATAAATATAATATTGGCATATCAAATGATGTAGTTACAGGGCTTAAAAAGCTTTACATAAGTAATATTCCATTTAATTTCATCGCGATATCCAATTGTCTCTTGGAGTTTTTCTATCCGGAAGATTTCAAGCATCTGAACAGTGTGAAAGCAAAGCTAAAACGGTGCTTAACCTCTGTGAGAAGCTATTACCTTCAATACACATTATTCACAATATGCTGAATGTGTACTACACAGAAACTGATAAACTGGACACCATTCTTGTTTAAGTAATCACACCAACATGTTGGAGAGGTGGAAACAGTAGTGTTAGTCAAACAGTTTCTTGTTTTGGGAGTTTGGGATTTAGTTTCTAATGAGTCTGCTAAATTTGGTGCAGTTATATTTTGGCACTAATTTTAAAATCATGATAGTGAATAAAATTCTATGTATGAATATGGAACTAAGTGTGTATGCTCCTATTATTTTTTTCTAAATTCTTACAAACACAAAAATAAAACTTGTAAGACATTATTACCAATATCTGCTTCAAGCACTGAAATTATAAAGTAGATTGTTAATAATATGAGAAATTATATATCACAGCTGTAATGCTATGTCTTCCAAAGTTAATGAACAGTTACAATTTTCATAATGAAAAATTAAAATAAGGTTAAAGTGGTTTATAAGACTGCCTACAGATCTAGCAGCAGTCTAATTAGAAGAAAGAACATTAAATTTGAGGGACTTGGAAATATGTACTGTCTAGTATTGATAGAAGACTAAAATCCTGTACTTGTATTTAGGATTGTTTGAATGTGGACGCTTCAACCAGAATGCAGCACAGAAAAATGAAATGTTATTTGCTTTCTGAAATCACTGTGTACACAAAGATTGTGGTTTTAGATGTCTTCAGTACTTCAGTTATGTGATTCTCTCTTGTTGACTCAGTGCAACAATCTCTCATCTGTGTTTGCCTGTTTCTTTACCATTTCTTAAGTAAAATGTACCTTTGTGCTTGGTTTTGGTATTAACAAGCTATAATGAAACTTTAGTTACTGTACATCGACTATTCTGGGGTAATTGCAATAAAGCAGCATAAGTGAGGTGCTGGCTTAATATATAAGGGTCTTTTTGAGTAAGTCCACTACCCACAACTGTTTGCCTTTGGGATACGGTATTTTCAGAACTGACCTGAAACATCTGACTTGCGTGCTGGTGTTCAGCTTCAGACCACAAGAAGCTGTTGTGACACGTTTTCCATGTTCTTGCATTGCCCTGAAAATCGGTGCAGGGGTGGGATATGTGCTTGAACAGTCTGAAGCTGTGAAACTGCCTTCTCTTCCCACAAGTGTTTGCCCAGGCGGGAGGTTGGGGAAATTCACATGTAGGGAAGCTTTGAGAGGTTGACAGCATAGAAACTGAGACAAGCATTGTAATACTGCACTTCCCTGAACTTGTTTTTTCATTTTGTGTAATCCAGAATGACTGTAATTGAGAGTATATTTGGAATAAGCAGGCTTTGTGGTTATCAAATATGTCAGCTTTGCTTTTTATGTTTATATGTCGGCTTTGTAACTCTTATAAGCTGTTATTGCATGACAGACTCCTCCATCTTAAATTCAGTCTCTTAAATTCATCTTCTTCCTTCATTTTTTGACAGCATAACAATGTTATACCTTGATCCAAGTATATCTATCCCACACAGGGGGTTTTCTGTGTGCCATTTTTTCTTTGTGGACATCACTATGCTAGGCAGAACAATCCTTGTTAACAAAATTTCTCTGAAGTATTGTTTTAGAGTGAGTTTTCTGTTGATCTGTGTGTTTCCTCATTATTTCTACAGCTTGAAAAAACATAACGGGATAGGATTTATCCAATTTTTCATCAGTATTTCTTTTAATGCTGAGGGTCTTAGTATCCAGTTTAAGAAAATGTATACCCAAAAAAACCAAAAAAAAAATTCAGAAGTGTGGCAACCTATCCTCTTACCCTACAGATGTGATAATTATAAAAGAGAGAGTTCGGCATTCCAAAATATGATGATTGTCTGTAGAACAAGATGGGGTATCTGTGCATAGGAACAACTTAGAATAAATACAATTACTTGGCATATTAAGCAAACCCAAAATTAAGAGGTGATTTTCACAGTTGTAATATTGTATCGTAAAATATACAAGTATTGTTTAATAGCACTGAGTCAGTTATTGAATCTAAAGTATCAATTTGCTCAGCTGTGGAGTAGTGGGCTGGGAGAACAGGAATTTAATTTAGATTCAATTTTTTTCCTGAAAATTTTGATTTTCCTGGCATATAGGGGTTTTGAATGCTGTTCCAAGAATATTTTACCCCAGCATCACATATTTTGTATCCTCATTGTTTAAGCTATAGTTGGCAAGGGTGAAGTTGACACTCTTTTTCATAGAACCATAGGATGGTGTGGGTTGGAGGGGACATTAAAGACCATCTAGTTCCACCCCACTGCCAACCTTCCACCAGGGCAGGTTGCTCCCAGCCCCGTCCAGCCTGGCCTTGAGCATCCCAGGGATGGGGCACCCACAGCTGCTCTGGGCAGCCTGGGCCAGCGCCTCACCACCCTCACAGTGAGGAATTTCTTCCTAATACCTAATCTAAATCTCCCCTCTTTCAGCTTAAAGCCATTCACCTTGTCCTGTCCCTACAGGCCCTTGTACAAAGCCCCTCTCCAGCTTCCTTGTAGCCCCTTCAGGCACTGGCAGGTCTGTAAGGTCTCCCCGGAGCCTTCTCTTCTCCAGGCTGAACAACCCCAACTCTCAGCCTGTCTGCACAGGAGAGGTGCTCCAGCCCTCTGAGCATCCTCCTGGCCTCCTCTGGACTCGCTCCAACAGGCCCCCATCCTTCTTATGCTGGGGGGCCAAGGGCTGCACACAGCACTCCAGGTGAGGTCTCAGGAGAGCCCAGTAGAGGGGGAGAATCACCTCCCCCAACCTGCTGGCCACACTTGTTTTGATTCAGGCCAGGCCTTGGTTAGCTTTCTGGGCTGCAGGCACACATGGCTGGGTCATGTTGAGCTTCTCATCAACCAACGCCCAACTCCTCCTTCTCAGGGCTGCTCTCAATCCATTCTTTGCCCAGCCTGTACTTGTGCTTGAGGTTGCCCCAGCCCACCTGCAGGACCTTGCATTTAGCCTTGTTGAACTTCATGAGGTTCACACGGGCCCACCTCTCGAGCCTGTCAAGGTCCCTCTGGATGGCATCCCTTCCCTCCAGTGCATCAACTGCACCACACAGCTTGGTGTCATCAGCAGACTTGCTGGGAGTGCACTCGATCCCACTGTCCATGTCCCCAGCAAAGATGTTGGACAGCAGTGGTCCCAGTAAGGACCCCTGAGGAACACCATTCATTACTGGTCTCCACTTGGATGTAGAGCCGTTGACCACAACTCTGAGTGCAACCATTCAACCAATTTCTTATACACCAAGTGGTCCACAAAAAATTACAATAGTTAGTATATCTGCCAGGCACAGGAAGCACTTCTGTGCTTGTCTTCACACCAGAAATGTGCCCACATTCAACGAGTGGCTCAAACTGATAGAGATTTACCTTAGATCCTCTTCATATTACTTAATGTTCTACAAGAGAGAAAATATAGTAGCATATCAAACGGTGCTTTTACCAAAATGCATAGTAAATTTCCACAAAATGATTGAATAAATTAAGCCCCTGGACATGTTTACAGTACTGTTCTTCAGAATAGGAATTAAAATCTGTGTGTCTGGAGGTCACATGACTATTTAGCAAGGAAACAGACTTGTAGTTATAGGTAGCGCCAAGTATGCTTTTTTAAAAATAAGAAGTATTGTACCTAATATGTTTAGCGCCTGCATTTAAGTCCAGCAGTATAATTTACTTAGAGCTATGCTTATCCACTATGTCTGAAAAAATGCCAGATTGTTCGGTTTAAATTAATCTTGTTCATATGTAATGAGATGTTTAAAATGAGTACTTCATTTATTGTTTGCTCATGTGAAAGAAATTCTCCCCTGCAGAGATGACATATGTAAAAGGCCTTTATCACTTCAACTTTCAAGACAGAGGGTGAAGTGGAGCTAAATCTCTGCGCAAAATTTACCTTCCTACAGCCTTTTTATTAAAAGATATTTTTCTGTTGTCAGCAGCTCCGAGAGTATTGTGATTTAATTCTGCATATGATCTTAGGCAGCCAGAAACCTCCCCCCCCCACACACCCGAAAAAAACCCAAAGGAAATCTGTTAGTAGTTTGAGCAGCTAAAGTCTAATGAGTAGACACTGCTGCGTAGGAGGGCAAACTGTGTATCCTTATCATTTAACTTCCTCCCGTTCCACTTAAAATCATCTTTGTATGGACTATCTTAAATTTCTGATGACTCAAGGTTGTAAATTAACATACAGCATAATCTGAAATGCAGATGAGGGGAGAGAGGGCACTTGTGGAAAGTGGCTTCTTGTCTTACTGTCAAGGAGACTGTTATGCTTGAAGTTATATATTTCTGCTGAAATCTGTAGATATTTTTGGATGTGCAGGTGGTAGAGTATGTCTGTCATTTCTGGTTCTTTTTTCTCTCAAGGAATTCTTCGCAAGAATCTTTAGATTCTTGGCAAAATATTTTGAATGCATTTGTGGGGTTTTTTTTCTTTTTTTTTTTTTCTTTGCCATTCACCAATCAGTTACATGAATGCCTCATGTTGGTTGTCCTTTCTTAAGAACTCCTAAGCTGTGCAGAATGATACTGGTAAATAAAGGCTTCTAAAATCCCAGAAAAAAAAATAATCTAGTGAAGCTAAATGAAGTGACAGTATCTTCACTCTTGAAAAGGCAAGGTAAATTTTGAGATACGAGGATTGATGTGGAAGAGCTTTACCAAGATAAAAAGAAGATGAATAAGGCTGGTCAGGAGCAATGCTGAAAGAGGGATAAACAAAGAAAGGTATCAGTATGGGCTTTAACTCTGGACAGAGGCAGCAAAAAGAGAAAGCATTAGAAGAATTTTTGGACGTAGCTCTTATCTGGAAAGTCTTATGAATAAAGTGGCTGTCCCAACCATGGAGAGAAGTGGATATATGGCTTTGCAAAATAACCTGGAAGGAGGTAAAAGGAAAAGCATGTGTAAGATGGCATCAATTGGCATTGCTCTGTACAGCTGGGTAGCATCCGCTGGTGGTGATGATACAAGATTGGGTTTTGCTTCTTGCCTACATAGGCAAATTGCTATGGGCAACTTTAACACAGATCTGTTGGAAGCAAAAAGCATGGCTGTAGCTGGGGGCAGTACCCTGAAGCTCATCAGCAACATCCGTACTTTCAGTAACACAGGCAGTTGCTGCTGTAGCCTCACCTACCTTCAGACTCCTGTTGGACCCTCCTCTTCTGTTATCTGCAGTATTTCTCTTTTGGGAAGTGGAGACTAGGAAAAGGGATCGTATATTTTACAACCTGGGAAGCGTTATCTGACAATGTCAGGAGAAGTACAGAAGGGGAGGGTGTCTTCCAGAGGTTTCCATGGACCAAGCCCAGAAGAGGTTATGAGTGGTGAGGGCAAATATAATGGATGTTGACACTTCTCATTCTTTCCTCTACTGTTGTTGCTCAGTGCATACGGCACCGCTGATGCTTAAGGATGGCTGAAAGGTATGTGGTTGCCTTTATTTACCTGAAGGTAACGTGACTGTGCTGTGTTTAGCATTCCTTCCTTTCTTCAACTTGTGTTTCTAATTTAACAAGTGCTAACGGGCTTTTTCAAATGATCTTACTGGCAGCTCTCTTAAATTGTCATTTGGCTTTTTGTGTTAATTTGGAAAAAAAAATAGTGCAAAATGCCTTTACTAAAACCGTAGGAACTTTTCCTCTGGTACAGAGCCTTTTTAGTAATTCTCAGCTTCAGTAGTGTCCTTTAAGAAGCAGTATTTACATTTCTAGCCTAAATATCTCAGCTGTTGTTAGGAAAGCCTCTTTAATCCATATTGCCATATAGTAGTTGTTTACTATTTCAAAACCACAGACTGACTGAAGAAAAAATCAATGGTGCAACGGTTACTCGCTCCAAAATGCAGACAGCAAGTCCATATCTATATGGGCTACCTAATGTGCATGATTTCAAAATAACCCTATGCTAAACATACAGTTGTCACAATAAAACATAGCTTTTAACATAGCAGGCTTTGTCCATAAGTGCAAGAATGCTCTAACAGGTGACAAGCAGAGAAAGCAGGGTCTGAGGGCGGGGGAATGGGGAACAACCAAACGACTTGCCCACAATCCGCAGCTCGCACGAGTGGTGTGCTGAGAGCAGTTTTATGGGGTGCCTTGGCCTGGGCTGGGGCTAGGTGAGTGGCTGCTGGCAGCTTGGAAGGGAGTTCCACCTAAGTAGAGTTCAGAAAAAAAGCTTTCCTTCTTAACTGTGAATTGATTAGAACATTAAATAAGAATTGAGGAGGAATACTCACTGTTGAACAGAATCGTATGTTTTACTAACACTGTGTGTTTTTCCCGTCTTTGTCAACCAACAATGCAGTATAGAAAATTGAGGAATTAAAATATCAAAACATTATGAAGTAGGTATGATGATTCCACATTCCAGGTCATTGAGTGTTTATTTTGTAGGATAGATATAGCCAGGGGTGCTAGGCTGGTAAGTGGCTTAAATGCCAATGCATTAAAATGCTCTGAATATACAAGTTGATCTGCTAAAGTAGCCCATAGGGGGAACATCAATTTGAAGACAAGGTTTTTGTTTTCATAGCCAGGTGAAGTTTCAACTCATCCTGCTGACGAGTGAAAAGGCCGTGGTGCTTATATTATTTGGATATTTTTGTTTGTATGTTTGTTTGTTTTTCAGAACAACTCATAGTAAGACTTTCAAAAGCAGTTTGGATCAAACAGTAAATTGGAGACTGGAAAAAGAAAAGTGGAATAAACAAAGCAAAATGTCACAAAACAATGAGTAATCAAAATGCTGTGTATACTTTTACATCAGTATTTTGTCACTGTGTTTTATCAAACCTCAAAGGTTCAGTCTCTTTTAAACACACTTTATGATCTGGGAGCGTGTTGTTCTTTAGCTGGATAGGGACTTTTGTGATCACCTGACACCCTTTTACAGAGTTCAGGGGGGTTTATTTGTTGTTTAAATGTCCAAGCGTGTTTAAAAATACAGTATGAATTCACATATAGTGATAAGCAACATAAATATTAAGTCTGTGAAAGTGCTGTTGGGACTGGAAGATTGTACTGGTCAGTGGGTAAATATTCCCCCCCCCCCAAAAAAAAAAAAAAAAAAAAAAAAAGCAATTGCTGTAGAATATATTTAAAGATGTTTTTTGGAGAACTTCAGTGCAGATCTAAATTAATATAGTACTGGTACTAAAAAAATAGAGATACCTGAGTTTATTGGAGGCAGAGTTAGTGTGTGGTGCGTTACTCGGCGCTCTTCTCTCAAGCTCGGGGAATGCTGAACTCAGTAGGCAGTGTCTGCATAGACTGCTATGGAGTTTGAATTGTTCCTGTAGTATCATCTTTTCCCAGGTTTTTTCCCCACTATCCATATTTGTCGTGTCTGTGACATCTCTGTGAGACTACTTCAGAGCCTGAGGTACCTCGCTGCTGCAGCGCCTATAGCTAGAATGCTACCTTTTTTTATATATATATATTTCTTTTTTAACCCTTAATAATTAATAGCCGTGGTAAATCCGAGTTCACTGTAAAAAGCAGCCATTTTAGTTTTTTCAGTTTTCATTATGACGTTATTAATGCTTGCTTATAATGATTTCGTGACTCTTTGGCCACCTTTATTTTTCATTTATTTGAACACTCTGCTCACTTTACGGTTCTCCTTCATTGGGACTGCGTATAAAGCAGCTGTCACTTGCTAATACGAAGTGAAATTTCATGTCAGCAGGGCAATGATATGCTAAACTTGGGTTTATTTGTTTCAGAAAGATGTAATATATATTCTTAGGTAATGTACAAACATTTGAAATGTGTTAATAATGGAACTTTTATATAAATCTGTGAGATGCAGATGACATTTTTCTGTGAATTAGGACTGTTACATGCTAAGAGTAATTTTTCAGCTACAGTTCCCCAAAGTACAGTATTTAGAAACATCAAAATGCATTCATATCATAGTTTCATTTATATAATTGTGGGGTTTATTTATTTTATATGAACATCATTCTTACCTTCAGAAAAACAAAGATGATGATACTTTCCAACAATGAGCATTTATTTACTTGGAATGTAAATTTTACTTTCAAAGCTCTTTGATTAGAAAGGAAGAAAAGCAAACTGAGTATTATGAAATATAAAATTATTCAGTACTGATTTTATTAACCAGTAGATAATCCAGGGCACTTTAAGGTGCATTTTTTTTTCATCTTTTTAACAGGACTTTAAATTATAATGAACTTGTCTTGATGTGCATGTTAATTTGTGGTGAAAGGTGGTAAATGAGGAGTTATCCAAGATTTAAAGTCTAAGGAAAACAACTTGAAATTCATCTGCTTCATCTTTTATGTAGCTAAGAGTGATATAAAATGGAGGAAGACAAAGACTCAGTTGAATGCTTAAGAGTGAAAAATGTATACGTTTTAAGTAATTCAGGGTTTTTTCCTGAAGAGAACAAAGGCTACAATTATATATGTCATCCTGATGTACCAAATCCTATTTAAATAATTATGAGATGTTTGGATTTTGGGTTTTTTTGTCTTACTCTAACTCACATATTATGCCATTGGGATAAATTATGTTGGTTCATTCCCATTTTACAGACAAAGTGTGTGAGAAAAAAGATTAAGTGAGATGCTCAGGGGCATGAATAACACTGTGAGCAGAAAAAGGGGAAAAAATATCTTTGCACTTAGATTAGTAACCCATTTTTATTTGTATTAGATAGTATTTTCACTGTTGGTTTTCTCCTTCCTTATCTATTGTGTATGTAGCATGTATTCTTAACTAATCAAAAATTATTTTAATTTTAAGCAAACTTTTCTGATTAGTGAAACTTCAACCCATCCATCACAAAGGAGAATTCCACTTCAGCTAATTCTGTGTCTTGCCTTCATCTAATTTTGTGGTGTTTCTGGCAAATACATAGTGCCTTTATCCATCACATAAATGTAATAATAATGTAGAAAACAAAACCAAATCCCCAAACTTAGAGTGCTTTATTTGTTGTTGCAAAATAGAATTTAAAAATAGGAAAGTGAAGTCAAAAGCATGCTTTTACTGGGTTTTATTAACATAGGAATTACTCCTGTTCGAGCAGTTTGACAGCTTTATTAATATAATTTATTTAATAAAGAAGTCTGACACTGCTGGATTGGGGAGAACAAAAGATAGTTAAAGAAATAGGAAAAGTAGGCTTCAAGAAACAGAATAGTGGAGGCTGAGTGAGTGCTCTGAAACCTTAGAGATGAATGGTAAAAATAAAATAAGAAGGGGAGAAAAAAATGAGCTGAATTTGCCAAACTTTTTAGAAGTCATCTAACTCTCATTTATGAGCTGGAATAAGATCTCAGAAGTCAGTGATAGCCGTGTCTTTCATTGTCAATCAAAGCTCATTTTCTTACTGTGGTGACTCCTCAGAAAACATAAATACTACTTGACTGAGCATGTTTTAAGAAGACTTTCGCCTTACCAGCTAAACCACATATTGACTGCACAGAATCTTTACCAGAGGTAGGATTTTTTGTGATTGTCTGAGTAGTACTCTAAATGAAAATTTACCACAG
Source organism: Falco naumanni (assembly GCF_017639655.2). Lineage (NCBI taxonomy): Eukaryota > Metazoa > Chordata > Aves > Falconiformes > Falconidae > Falco > Falco naumanni. The sequence continues at coordinate 16,148,023 of NC_054061.1, forward strand.
TCCTTGTTACAGTAATGCTCTCTTACTTATTAGCGTCCTGTGGTGTCAGGAGATCTAATCATAAATCAGCATTCCATTGGGAAAAGGCAGCAGGCAAAATGCAGCCCCTGAGCTAAGCATGGATGTCCTTGCATCATGAAGGAAAAAAAAAATGTTTAACATGGTGTGGATATGACCCTTTCACACTTGTAAACCCAGAACAAATATTTCAGCCACCTTCTTGGTGTAAATCTGAAGGATTTTCATTATTCTAGCAGATGAGTGCTTTTGTGGGAGAAGTGCAGAAGGAAAATAGTGTTTCAAGTATGCTGTTGTGGTCACTTCATTCTTTGCAATACGGGTATTGGTAACTTACATTGCTTGTGCCAGAGCAATTTGCAGTCCCATGTGCAATATTTACAGTGTTTAGCAAAACATGAAGTAGCTAACACTTCCAGGCTGGCTTATTCAGATTATTCCAACCTTCTAAGTAATGTAAATCTTGTACTGCATTCATTAAAAACCTGAAACGATGATTTCTGTGTTTCTGAAATTCAGGGTACATCTCACTGTCAAAAATAAATATTCCTTTTAGAGAATTATTTAGCCAACCTTCATTTAAAACATAAAGTTAAAATGCAGGGTTTGAGTTGTTGTGCTTTGGCCAAAAATCCTTCTTAGTCTTCAGGCAAGCACTCATTTAAGAGCTCTGTTTTTCTATCTGTAGCATGGAGGGTAATGGAATGAGTCTCTTCTACGCATGATAGTTCAGTGTGTTTGCAAAAAATGATGCCACTTAAATATGGGCAGTGCTAAATATACATGTATAGATTATATGTGTGATGGCCAGCCTCATCTGTCCGTGGAGAACAGGAGTTTTTTACCCACCCATTTATATTGAGAAAGCAAAAAAATGCGTGTTACCCTCAGGTAACTGTAAAGTGCAGGATAAAGCCTTTAGAAATCATGGAAATTTAGAAAAAAATGCATGCAAGGAGTATTTTAAATTCCAGGTGATTTTCACTGTACATGGTTAATTAAAACAATCCCATACATACATAATCTGAGTAATTTAAAAATCTGTTCGTAAAAGTTGAAACTTTTTATATGGAGACAATGCTTGCAATTATTGGTGCCTCCAAGAAAATTAAACTATTGGGGTATCTAAATGAAGGCACTGAGAAAAAAATACTCATAGGAGTTTAAAATAGTAGTTAAACTGCATTAATTCACTTTGTGGGCACTCCTATTCAGAATTTTAGTGACCTTACTTTGGTTTCATTAGTTGATTTTTGGAAGCCATTACATCAAAGTAAAGCCATTACATTTCTAAAAATTGGAGTTTGCATAGGTATATTTATTAATCTTCACATTTTCTAATTAACATTTCTAGATTTGTGCTGTTAAATCCTTACCCAGACCATTTATATAGATGATTCAGATTTATAAAGGCTTTGGCTATCCTTAAGGTAGTGCCCCTTTGCAGAAGTCTCAGTGGAAGTCGAGCTCCTGGTCCCCTGTCACAGTCGTGGCTGCAAATGATGTTCAGCTACAAAACTTACACCGCAGAATGTGAGGGGTGAATGTTTTGTTCAGGAGCTTCCTAATAATAATAATGATAAATTCTGAGTACAAGTAGATGCCCTATGTAAGTAAGCACTTTAATGGCACTGGTTTGTGAAGACTGTATGTGCTGACCTATTTTATAAGACATTTGATGATTATTTTTTTTCTGTTCAGAACAGATGTAGCAAAACTAAGAAATCTAAACCAGAGTCTTCTGTCATGCCCTTTACATTGTAATTTACCATTAGTTTATCTTTTAGTCTGACAAAAAAGCTTGTTATGATTCCAGTTTGGAGGTGCCATTAACAAATTTAGGTCCAAGGGTCACTGTCCATCTTCAAGTCATGTACATGAAGCAGAAGGAATCAAGGCCCATCTGATACCATCTAGATCCAGTCCTACGTTAGTTTTGATTTGTGTGTAATACAGATTTAAATTCACAGCAGCCATTAGCCTATTCTTCCCTAGCCATGAAACTGCATCACAAAGAAGTTATGTTTCTCGTTGAATACTGAGCTCCCTTCCTTTTATGTCTTGAGACATATCCTGCATGTTATAGGTGTTTATGTTGTGGATCATGTTTCGTGTTTTCTCATGAACTGGACTTATGCAGCTGCTTTTTCCAGTCTTTCTTACGCTGGGATTGTATTTTTCTTGTGCTTACCATTTTCTGATGGACAGTGCTTAGGACTGTTTCAGTCCTAATGATGAACGTGATGTAGTTGTTCACAAAATGACTTTCCACACCACGTTGCTTTTAAAATGTATGCATAACGTGTTGCCAGTTAGGAAGTTAGCCTAAACGTGACCTTTGGGTAAATGGTAAATCTGAGTAAAAGCTAATCTAATGGAGTCCTTATTTTTTTATGCCATGGTTTATTTGAATTCTAAAGCAGGAGTGAAGGCTTACATGGTGCCTGGTAATGCTCCTCCCAGACTTGAGAGGATGGCAGGTCAGTGGGAAGAGAGCCAAGCTTCATGCTTCTGCCAGCTTCATGGGCTTGCAGTTTCAGCTGGACTGTTCCTGTCAGGATCTCTTAACAGAGCAGATATTGTCATACATAAATGGGATTCAAATCAAATAGAAATTACTTTAGATTTTTTTTTTATCGCTGTAATTCAGAAAGCTGAGTCCCTATAAAGTCCTATTAAATTTTGAAGTCTTTTTTCATGTATAAGCGTTACTCCATTTTTTTTTTATAATGGGAAAATGTTTGGGGAGATAACACCATAAGCTGTAACTGATCAAGCAATAGCAGATGAGGATTTTGTTTCCTAGTTGATTCACCTCCCTTTACCTTTTCCAGACAGAGAAATCTGTTATAGGTGGCTTGAGGGTAGAATGTGGCTCATTGATAGGGAGGATTTTGTGGAATTTATGGATGGAAACTGAAAATGTGCTTCAACAAGTGGGGGAAAACAAGGCGAGTAAGGCAAGTAGACTGAGGTGTAGGAGTAGATGTGTCTTTACTTGGCTCTGTCCAACCGTTAAGTGCAGATTTCAGTCCTACTGGACTTCAATTAATAGCTCTTTTCTGTGAGAAGTAGACTCACTAAACAAGTGATTAAGAACTCAAAAGGAAAAAGAGCTAATCTGGCAAATATTATCTCTGTAGGCATACAGAAAAATAAATGCTTTGTTTTAAGAAATACACTACAACTGATTTGTGATCTTCCTTGATAAAGTAACAGTCTAGAGAGGTCATTTTTGACTCTCAAAACGAGTGCTGTACTGCCATCGTTACCGCTTGTGCTGCAGTTCACAAGGCTTGTTTCCTAATTTAATTTTACTTAGAAATGGATTAAGCTATTCTTAAAGTTAGCCAAATGGAATAAAAGAGATATCATGCTCTTGTATTTCATAGTGTTACCAGGGTTCACCTATAGTTATACTAGAAAAAAAACAATTAGAAACCTTAATAATTTCATCTTGATGCAATCTCAACCACTGAAGCTTGACTAGTAAACACATAACACTACATTTTTTGTAACTGAAGATGATGTTCTGGTTGCCTGGCTTTATAGCTAAAGTAAGGCAAGGCTCCAGGTAGGCTATGTTCACTCTAACTCCATCATGCAAACGAGATGAGGGAAATTAACCCCTATATGCTTTTTCTTTTACAATACCTTTAAAATTATTTTAAGAGGAGAAAAGATTTTATTTATTCTATTAAGAGACTGTATGGCGTGTTTTCTCTTTGTGCTTCCTTTTTTTACAAAATATATTCCCTGTGCTTTTTCATATTTAGAACATGTTTCAGTTTGAAATGGAAGCCTAAAGGTTTTTCTGACGAATTGCTGGGGTCTATGAATTTGTATGGTTCGTTTGTGCTCTCCATAGGAAAGCTGAATTTGCTGGTGCGTAATTTGGTTGTGTTGGAAATGCAGTTATATTTTAAAGTGATACCTAGTCCCTGTAATATTTTTTCTATCAGTGTCAATGTATTTGGAAGACTGAGTCTCTGTAAGGTTGAAAAGAGTCACTTCAGGAAATAAAAATAAATTGTATGTAGAAGTTTGCGAAGGGAAGCTTCAGTGGCTGGTGAAGGCTGTTAGAGGAGTACTGAGGGGAGGAAAGGAGCTGTTTAATACTGACTTTTCCTGTAGCCTAACAATTTATTCATGCAGTGGACCTTGCAAGCCCAATCCACAGATGCTATTTTCTGCTCCTTACTGAATAAAACTCAGTGCTGGGTCCTGAGTGTAAAGATTAATTAGTCAGTGAGTGTTAAAGGTCTGTTAAAGCCATTATGGCGTATGTCCACAGAGACAAATAGGGGCTATAAAACATTGTGTTCGAAACCTAATTTTACATGTGTATTTTTCATTAATAATAATGATGGTAGTAATAACTATAGTCTTTTCATCCTGAAAGCTCTCAAAGGACTAAATGCATAGTGCAGTGCATACTGTGTAGGAAGGTTCATGCTTTCCATCAGTGAAACGCAGTCCTGAAGGCATCTTTCAAGGTACGTCGGGCTCAGGTTATTGCTGGCCACTGCACAGCCAGCTGTGCAACGCAGATCATCCGAAGGAAGCTTTATTTTAGTCCAAAAATAGCTGTTTCTGGAGTGGAGTGGACTAGGATATGCGTGTCAGTTTGTTCAAAATGGCAACCAAAGAAGTGCGTATTGTTAGATATATTTCACTTTTTTTAGTTTGTCTTCAAAAATGTATTCTTCCAATTGGTTGCCAGCTTTCAAATGAGCTCTGAGTTAATCCAGTGTTGAATGTTTGACTTTTTATCAGAATTTTTTAGCTAATCTAATAATATTTAGCTAGTGGCATAGATGGGAAGAGCTTTTTGTAAATATAAGCATATGCATGAGTTGAAAATACTCTTGCTCATTTCTCTGGACTAAGCTGTGACTCTTCTGTGCATACTGAAAATGAATGTCTGCATTACCAGCAGCTTTAAAAGTGAAGTTCTCCTCTTTGCATGTTTTGCAGACTTCAGTGGGCTTTTGTGGCATTCTTGTGTATGTTTTTTTGTTTTGGTTTGGTTTCGGAAAACTGGTTGGTGAAGCTTAAGTCGATTTGGATGAGTGAAGTAGCAGATATGGCCTCTCTCTTTACATTTGTAACTGTTCCAGTATGTAAAACTAGAGTTGGTTATAATACACGTAAAAGTATTCCTTCTTTTCTTTCAACCGAATGACATTTAAACAGGGAAGGAAGTCCCTATAGATGCTTCCAAAGTATGTTGTGGATTTGTTTACCCCATTATGTCCACCTGTGTGGAACTCGTTTGATTACTGTAAGCCTCATTTTCAAAGCTGACTATATGTAGTCTCTGTCTGGTTACAAATGAAAGAAATTGACAACATGATTGGAAGGAAACTTCTTCTTCTAGTTTGGACACTTGTGTTGTCTAGTATTTTCATCACAGTGCCATACTTGGATCAGTAGATAACAAGATAAAATGTATCTTAAATGTAGGAGAAAAAAGATTACATTGTTCATATCAAACAATGGGCTGTCAGGTCAGATTCCCAGATATTTTATGTCAGAATGCTTTCTGGACTCCTTGTTACACATTGATATCTTAGGTAATTTTAAATGTTTGTTGGTTCTTTCAGTAATGGAGGGAAAGGCTTGCATTCAACAGTATGTGCATAAGTGTTCTGGGGGTTTCTTCCTCTCTTTTAATTTGTCTACCTCCTGCATTTTTTAATGGAAGTTTGTTCCTTTAGGAGCAACAGTAAGCTGTTGTGTTGATATCAAACATGGAAAGCATGGACAAGAAAAGGAAAGATGATGTTTTTTTGAACAGGCTGCCAGTGCAAAAAAAACACATAAAAATATGTAGAGATGATAGTTGCTTTAGTGTCTATGTCAAATGAAGCTATGATGCAGTAAGGGAAGGCTGTTCTTGGAAGGAAGATGAAAGAAAAAAAAGTTTAAAACTTAGTGGCTCTTACCAGATTTCTAACTGCAATTCCATGATTAATAACTAATTATATGAATATTTTGGAGCCTCCATGGATAGTCATACTGGAGGCTTCAAGAATTTAGCACTCTCTCTAAAGAAATTGAATTAATCACTCACTTTAGCAATGTATTTATATTAGCTAGTGAATGAAAGAAGTTAAAGGGCTAATAGATCTAGTGAGTGAAGCACTTGCTTCTCAGCTGTAGGTCAAGCAGCAACTGCAGATCTCTGAGGAGCACTTATCCTGGAGACAACTTGGTCTCAGTGTGCTGAAGTGACTGACAGAGCCAAGGGTATGACTGACAGCTGTATTTTTTGGACCTCATCAGAATACCTAATGCTGCTTGAAGCCCTATCCAAATATTTCACGTCTTGTAATGAAAGCTCACTAACAGAGGTATAATCTCTTAAAATAAGATTAGTTTATAGAAACACACTCTATTTCTAAAATAGCATCAAAAAGAATTGTTTATTTTAGGGTCTAGTTCTTTTTTTGAGTATCTAATTTTATTCATATTCTAATTAATTCAGTTGCATAGGAATTGTGAGTGCTACAGAAGACTTTCAGTAATTCAGAATATTTCAGATGCCTCATTTGCCTTTCAGTGCGGCGGTCTATCAACAGTACACCAGAATAATATGTGTATTAAAATTAATACTTGTGCATGACATTTTTTCAGATGTATGCCTATAATTCCTTAGTCATGTGTATAATAATAAAGTCCCTCACAAATATTCAAAATAGTTACAAACAGTTGCAATTTGGGCCAAATATTTTAATATACATTAAAAGGACAATTGATAATCAAAAATTGCAAAATTGGAGAATGCTTGTTCCTAGTCATAATCTTTGATTTAGTTTTTGGCTTTTTCAGCACTTCCCCATTTTGCTCAGTATTTCTTGCAATTCATGTGTTTGTATTTGGATGTAAATATATATTGCTTACTCATGATTAGAAAAGCCAGTGCAGGCTATTGACTTTCAAGATGTGAATCATCATATAGAGCAGAGAAGGAAAAGTGTTCACAATATATAGGGCAGGGTCAAAATGTGTTTGCAATTTGCAAACAGTAAGTAAGAACAGTAAAAGCTTTTAACAATAATTGTTTCAAGGGAAAAATAATGTCTTGGTAATCTCAGTCACTGGGGACTGAGAAGAAGCAGCAATGGTCTTTGCAGATGGACGGCGATACCGCATTGTGGCTTTTTCACCTTAAACTTCCAAATCTCCCTTTCAGCCTTTTGCTGCAAAACTAGGCTTGACTGTTTCATTATTTACATGTAGTATGAATTCGGTTCTTGTAATATTAAGTCTTCTCACCATTTCATTGTCTCACTGCATGCTTTTTTATAGATTCTAGCCTTTTCATTTTTATTGGAAAAATAAAAATATTTAGAATACAACAAATTAAGCTAATTTTTTACTGTTGCTTTTAAAATCTTAATGATGTATGTATTATTTTATAAATTACATGAATGGCTCATGTCTAATGTTAATAATAGCACTACCATTAACAAAAGAAAGTGGAGTTTTGAGTAGTGAATCTTGTATACCTCATGTATGGTTATTTCAGAGGGATTAGAGACTAACAAAAGCCAGAAACAATATATAATTTAATGCATACAGTATGGCTAGGAAGTAAAGTGCCAGAAGTGGCATCTCAATTTAGACAGAAATTTGCTGGATTCATTCTAAAAACCTCCACCAATACTGCAAATTCAGGCTGTGAATATAACATTGTAGGGTAGCAATTTATAATACCATTTTTTTTTTTTTTTTATGGCGCTGCTGATTAGCAGTTTCACTGTGGTGCCTTAAAGCTCGACTTTTTGTGAAGTAGACATTTTATGGAATAGCAATGGCCAACAATTACACATGCCATAGTTTTTGTCATTTTCATATGGGTATCATTTATTAACAGCAACATCTAAATTAGCATTTCAGAGATTTTTCAGGCTAGATTCTTTTAACTGCTCCTTCTCGCAAAGTCTTAATCTCCTTCACAGCACAGACCTGTGAAGTATAGGAAATGACTACGGGGGAGCATAGATATGCCTTCTAATGAGGGTGGTCACGATGTGGACTTCCTTGGAGTGACAGCATCCCCTCCCCTCTCCCTCCCCCCTCCCCCCTCCAAGATGAGACATGAGCCAGGCAGCAGAGGGGTCTGTGCCGCGAAGGCGCGAGGTGCTGGGTTGCAGTCAGGAGCGGCTTGTGCAGGCAGCAGAGGGAACACGAGGCTCGGCAGCAGACTGGCCGAAGCCACGAGGGCTCACCTGTTCCTTCGTGGAGCTCTGTGAGGACCAGCTGTCCTGAACGGGTGGGACTGGAGCTCACAGAGGGACCCTGTGGGTGCGCGGGTCCCTGCGGCAGCGGGGTGCAGTTACCAGCTCAGCACTGGCTCTGCCGTCCTTTGTGTGCAGACCCAATGCCTGCATTGCTGCATCAGTGATAACCAGGTGAAATATAGGTCTTGGCGTCAGCCTCCTTTAAAGGGTTTAGGTGCTGGGGCCTCCTCGTGGCTTTGGAATCAATCTTTGACCTATGTCGCGGTTGTTACAGTAGGTATTAATACAAAATAATAAATTTGTGTAGTGTTCAACTTTTCTGTAGCTGTCTATCAGAAAGTTCTGAAGTGGATTTCTTTAAAGACTCCCTGTCTCCTGAGGAAAAGGGGATAAGGCAGTGTGTCCCTGGACAGGATCTATGACTCATTATGTCAATCAAACTCCACTTCAGAAGGGAATAAAGAGATTTGTATCTCAAAGCTGTGCATAACGACTTCTTGGCTTTTCATTTCATATTTATGAGCGGTTTACTTTGAAGTGTTTATCAGGCAATACGCAGAAACATGAGAGAGCATTGCCTGAAACCATGTTCAAGTGTCTAATCTGTTAAATGCTTGCTGAGCAGGCTAGTTCATCAGTGCATGCAATGCAAAAAAGAGGAAAAAAATAAACTTTCTGGGTTTTTGAGGTTTTGAAGCAGAATCTTTATATTAACAATATAAAAAGGATTAATAATGCCAAGCATTTTGAAATAAATGTAATATATGAGACTTACAAAAGTTGGTTATGTTCTGTGTTAAGTAGATAAATAGTTCTTTGCTTGAAATGGAGCCTGACAGTACTTAATACCAAAACTATACAGGGCCACATCTGCTCTTAAGACAGGAGTATACAGTGACCACAAGATTCGCACTGTTAATTTTGAAGGCTTGAGGCGTTCATAAAAGCAGACATCTGTAGGGTTCTTTTCCCCCTTCCAAAAAGGGCAGTGTGCTGATAACAGAAGTGTTAAAAACTGATAAAAGAAGAGCAGTGGCATTAGCCCGCAATGGGAACAAATTTTTCAGCAGTATTACCCATTAGCTGTGTGCTGTGCCTGCAGTGGAACTCTGAAGAGGCAAGTATTGTTAAATAGGTCAAAGATAAAAAGCCAGCATTTTAGGTAAAGTGGAAACAAAATGACAGTGTTTTTCTCATTTGAATATAGCCCCAGTGGATTAGCTAGGAAACAGCATGTGCCTGATGATCATTGTTTCAGTTGCCTGTTCACAAATTTTCTGCTGCCAGCCCTCTGAAGTCAAGCTCCACTTCTTCTGGCTAGATGTGACTCCTCAAGCCAGTCCTGTGAAAGGGAGGACATGGAGACCGCAGTGGTAGCAAGAGCACTCCAGCTTCAGCCCCCAAAACCACATTGGAAAATTATGGGGTCAGTGCACAGTATTTACTTGGGTGAGCAGTTGCTGAGGATGTGTGGTACATGGTGTCCACGCACGTTATGCTGCATTTAATTTTAAAAGCAACTTTACTTTAGATCTCATTTTCAAACTTATTCTTAGATATTAGTAATTTTAAAAAGAATCAACAGGAAAAGTATTAGTGCAATGCTCGATTTTTACCAGACCATCTTTCATGCCATTTTATGATCTTGTGTAAATCATTTCTGCTTACAAAAAAAAATAATAAATAAATGTATCTTTCTTCTCTGCAGAGATAGTTGACTTTGAATGACTTGATTTGTGGGTCCCCCATTTTGAACTTCCTAAAGTTATCCCTAAAAAGTCTTAGAGGACCGCAGCTGATTAGTACTGTGCGCTTCTGATCATCTAGCCTTTCGACTTTCCAGATCAAAAATCCTTGTAAACCTTTGGGTTGTCTACTGCTTTGGGTTGAGGTTCTTTCTTTTGGCTTCCCCTTTGCAGGGTGAAATGACTTTCTCCTTGATTATATATCCATGCACATTGTTTGCCAAACTCCCAGTTGGGGGAAAAAAAAAGTATACCAAAAAAAACCCCCAACCAAAACTATAAAACATATGCTGTGGTCAGTTTCCATGACCAAAGTAAGTTGTAGGAGAACTTAAATCAAGGGTGGTTTTCCAACATGTATCTCTGCTTCCAGCTCTGATGTTATTAAAGAGATGACAAAGAAGAAAATAGAGGAAGCAAAAACCTTTGAGGACCACAAATCTGAAATTTAAATAGATGTGCTGGCAAGTTCTAATATGCTTAGTAGAATCAGAGGTTCATCAGTCTAAAAGTGATGGATAAATCTGTGAAGTCCCCAGAGCCTGTCATGGTAGCTTAAGCTGTCTGAAGCTACTGGCCAGCTTAGCTAATGTGCTCTATCACACCAGTAATAAAGAAAACTTTTTTTTTTTTTTTTTTAAGATGGTGACTGAATGACCACAGGCACAGAGATGTGCAACAGTACCATGCAGCCACAGTGTTTCTGTCAGTATTCACATAATGGGAAGACTGGAGCAGAATGGGCAGGCTCTCTCATCTTGAGGTATCCTGTAAGCAGGAGATATATTTTTTTCTTCCATCCCTAGTCTTCAGTGCTGTCCTTACCTTCATACCCCATACTCCCTTTCAAAACAAACCTGCTTTTTGGTTAAACAGTGCTTGTGACTCCCATATAGATGAAGAGGAGATACATGAATTAGCCTAAAATGCTTCTTTGCAAATGGTTGGTAGGTTAAAATGTGTGAACTGGTCTGGGGATTAATGAATAATCCAATTTAATCTCCCTCTTGTTAAATCCAAAGAATGCTATAATTGGAGTCTGTAAAGTAAAAAATAATAATAATAAACTTTTAAAAAAATAATGGCATCGTATGATGCTTAGGTATACTTGACCTTTATCAGTGAGATGTGAATTTATCAATTCACCTGATCTGCAAGGCACTTATGAAGCAAGTAAAGGCACTTACAAAGTGAGATGACGTGTGTGTTAAAAATAGGCAGATAACACAGCCTGCACAGTAACTCTCTTTCAAATGAACCAAATTCTGGTCTGGCTGTCTTTATAGTATTTACTGTGTTATTTCCTAACAATAATGCCTCACTAACGTTTTGGGTTTAGACTGAAGATTTTTAATGCAGAACCAAACAATTGAGAAGGGCTAGGTAGTAAAATATTTTTTTATTACAACTGGGTTTTGTGTAGAACAGTTGACCTAGTGGGGGAAAAATCAGTTTTTTAAAATCAGTTTTAAAAAATCAAGGTTAACATTTTCCCACACATTTATCAAACTGCTTGTTTTAGTTGAGGTATCTCGATATCGCCTCTTGGGAGGACGCACACCACTACCTGTTAAACGCAAGGCTGAAGGTGATGGCTGGAGCTTAACTCGCTGCTTGGCACATACGCATCTCCATTCCATCATTAACCAAACGAAAGTCAGTGCCAGCACTCCTTCATACCTTAGACGAAAATGGAAGGGAAAGGACAACAGAAGGGCAATAACTGGCCCTATTGTTAAAATGTAGTTTTATAAAAACAAAGACATCATTTCAGAAAGTTGGAATAGACATAATCTATAAGCTATTTATTGGCACAGACCACCAATCTTCACTTCTCTTCATTGAAGGAGAAGGGAAAAGTAATCTACATTAAAATTAAAACACTGGAACTGAAATTCTAAGCCACTGGAACAGACAGAAATTTAGATAAAACAGAGAAACAGACTGCGTTAGCCAAGCAGAGCGGTGCGGCTGGGGTAGAAGGGCACATTGGCACAGCGGGGACCTGCCGGCACAGCGGCCCTGCGGCAACAGGCTGAAATGATGTTGCACCTGGGGATACAGTGGCTAGCAAAAAGAAAATCAGAAGAGCAGCAGGTTTTGTGTGTGTGCAAAATGCCACTGTAGGGAAGGAAAAGAGGTGCATGGACGGAGATAATGTTTCTTCCTTCCATAGTACTGTGGAAGCCTGGTAAAAAATGAGTCGGTTCCAGTGATGGAACTGATGGGTTTGCTGCACTGTTGCCTGTAGCGTTGCAGCTGTTGTACATGCCTGAAGGGCCGGGATGCACTCAGTTTCTGTGTTCGGAATTGTATATGCAGTCCACAGATTATAGTCATTGGTAGATAAAAGAAATCCTGTATTAAGGGTGTATATTTCATCTGTAGCAAAGTTCAGGACCAATAGCAATCTGAATTGGTGCCAACAGTTCCATTTATAATACCACAACTGACTGGCCGTGAAAATAACTAATTATTTTGCTAGGATTAAAAATGAAAAGCTGAAAGCAATTTATAATTCAATCAAATAAATAAAGACGTTTCCTGATCTCTTCATAAAATGAACACAAATGATGAATAAAAGAAAATGTGCTTGTGTCTGTTTCTTAGTAGGTATACCATCTCAAAGAGCCTAATCTGTTTCCCTTGATACTGAATTATAATATATATTTTTTTTCAAAATTACAGTGCTCAAAATAATTTAATGTCATTATTCTTTAAGTTAGGCATAAAGTTGTATAGATTTGTTCAATAAGCTTTTTTTTAATTCATATAGTGCTCCATTTAAATTGTCTGAATTTTTGGGGGAGCTCTTCTTTCCATTTTAGATTAATTCCTTTATCAGTTCTCAAAGTCATTCTGATTGTCCACCTAGCAGAATTAGAAATGCAGAGTTAAAGGCTGGCATCTCTGGCATTTCTAAAACCTGTTATGAGCAACATCATTCAGAATGTAAACACAGAGGTTCTAAGCAAATAATGGTTTCAACTTCTTTTTTTCTACTGTACAGAATACCATTTACATTGCCATTATTTCTAGGTGGCATGATGTTTACAGTGAAGAAGCACCTTGTGACTAAAACAGCTGACAGCTGCTAGTGCTAAGAAATCTTTATATGTGCCTGGGGACCTTTGTAAAATGTAGAGTATCCATGTTCCTTACTTGTGTAGCAAGGTGTAAAAGAAAACAATTAAGGTTTTGTCTGTGATGACAGCTGATTCAGGTTTTCTGAGAGTTCCCAATTAAACAGTTATGAAAGATGAAAGCTTATTACCTGTGACTTCTACTGGTTTTTTGAGCACAGTTTATTTATCAAGTCATGAGCAGTGGTTTATTTTTTACTGCTTTTTAAATCTTGATTGAACAGTATAAAAATAAGAAAAGGCTTTTCATTAATTCAGCAAATTATCACCAGCTAATTTATCCCCTGGTAGTTTCCTACAGATTTTCATTATATATATACTTATGGCCAACCGAGGCGTATTGCATTTTGGTTTGGGGTTTTTTTTGTTTGTGTTTTTTTTTTGTTTGTTTGTTTGTTTGTTTTTTATGGAGACCAAGGAAAACTCTCTATCCTTTTCTGACATAACTAAAATGCTTTTACAACAGGAGACCAACATCTTCATGAGCTAGACTAGAATGCAAATGACTCGTATGATTTTTTTAGTGGTAGAAATGGAGATTTTAGATTCTGTGGTCTAATTGTTGTACATCTTTGTGCCAAATGAGCCTAACTGCACTGCAAACATGGACAGTCAATACAGATACTAAATGCTAGGTCTATATGGGATAGCACTTTATTCTCTCCTTCTGCTGTCTTGAAGTTTGCATTTTCCATGGAGCTGTAGTTGCTATTACTTCATAGGAAAATACTATGCTAGTGTGACAGGAGATACTGTCAGGTGTTGAGCAGGTTGTTATAACATGAAAAAGCAATTTGAAATTAATTATTTCTGTGTTCTTTCATGGTAGCTATCACTTTATGTACACAAATGCAGTATATTCTTAATCTTTCTTGTGCTTCTGTGATGAATTTTATTTAGAAATTCATGATCTCTAAAAAGGAAACAGGCCTATACCAAAATTATTCCATTGTTTGAGTCATTTTGGACTGGAATAGAAAATATGCATTCTAACACCTTTTCATAAATTCTATCAAAATAAAAATAAACACCCAACCCAAACCCCCTCCAAAACCCACTGTTACTTTGTTGGTGTTTGGAGCGGAGCTGGGAAGTTTACAGCAAGAACATTATTACTTCCCACAATGCTTCACATTCTGTTCTTTCTCTGCTGCTTGTAAAAGAAAAAATAATAGGGACTGTATTTTAGACATTGATAACCACATTCTTCTTGGAGTCTATCACAGTACATAGCTGTGAGCAGGTACAGATTTTATCCCAAAAATGTACTGTCACTGCAAAGATACGTTAGATCATTTGGATAGTTGCGTTGGCACAATGTTGTCACCTTACTTTACAGATGAAAAGAACAGAATTTGTGCTTTTTTTACCCCAGTCACTGTTTTGGGGGGATGCTTCCAGTCTGTTTTTTCAGTATGTGGAATTTAGTTTCTACTAGTGCCCAGTGCAGCACAACAACCTAGTTGTTAACCTTGTACTTTTGTGAGTCCCTTTTGCCGTGAGTAATGTGCACAACTGATTTCAGGATGCTAAAACATCTACGGTCATATCTGCAGAAGCGTTTCCACTGTGGTTCACATAGGAAAAAAGTGTATGGTTGGTAGTTTAAAATAGAAAACATTTCTCAACTTTTCTTGTCACTTTAACAAAAAGTGCAGAAAATCAGATTAGAGTTGGTTTAGATTACTGGCCATATTCATTGTGTTGCTAGACACTAGGTAGCCCTAAAAAGAGTAGATTTTCTTCCCTTCTGCTGGAGGTTGCCCAGGAAGCCACCATTGACACAGACATACTTATGCAAATGTAGGTATGCATTGTGCTTGTTTAGCACACAAAACCCTGGGGATTTTTTAATTTGATTTTGATCACAAAGCAGTCATTGCCTTCTAAATGATAGATGGTGCATTTCATTAGAAATAAGTAGATACATGGAGAGGCCTGAAGTTGCTTTGAGAAAGGAAGACCTTATTTGCATGTTAATGTGTCGTGTATACTTGAGTTTACACACATTACTGATGGTAACACCTCAAAACTTTGATAGATGGAACTATTTAGGTTGATATTTGCCATGAATTTTGTGTGCTTTGGGTTGATTTCTTTGGAGGCCAGGGAGTGTCTGACTGGTTCTGGGAATGATACTGGAGAAAGGGCATTGTTGCCTGCAGGGAAAGCATCACGTGCCCACTGTATTGATCAAACCGAAGCATATCCATCCCTTGAATCAGAGATTCCATGTTGGGAAAAATCTTTCCCCGCTATCTGTCTGTGCCTCTCTGCTGAAATATGGCAGAGTCACAGGAGGTTGGCTGCAGGACCGGTAAGAGCTTGTGTGTGAGCCGCCAGCGGGGTCAGCCTGAGCCGGACTTGCCTGCAGCCATTCCTCCTGCCCCGCTGCCCCATGCTGGCATGGCCAGTACCAGGGAGGCGCAGCTCTGAATCTGCCTTCAGTGGCACCTAACGGGCAAGGAGGAGGAGGACAAGTGCACCTAGGCAGGGCATGCAAGGGTGAAGCAGCAGGGGAATTGCTTGGAGCATGGAGTACTTTTTTTCCCTGTCTTCTCCAGTTTTCAAAATGGACAGATCTATAGGAACAACACATCCCTTCGTAATGGATTAAGCTGTTCTCCTTTTAGCATTTCTCAGAGCTTGGATAAGTTGGAAAGCTTACAATAAAAGAAAGACTGCCTACAAAAATAAAACATTAGTCTGAAGAATTACATTTTAACCTGGGCTGTATTGGGTACATAATAAATAGGAAGCATGCTTTCCACCTAGCTCTGTCCTTTTGTCCTCCCAAATCTGATTTTTTCCTTAAGCAACATCAGCATTTGAGGAGCAAACAATAAATGCATACTTTGCCCTAAACCCACGTATCATTAAAAAGAAGTTAATCACCATAAGGTGAAAGTTTTTAGATGGCAATTGTTCTGCCAAAATTAGCGTGTGCTCTGGAAGGAGGCTCTTCTGTTCTCCCTTTCCTTAGTTTAAAAGCTATAAAATGGGGATGATGAAAGCTTACCTCACAAGAAGGTGGAGAGAAATAAAGTAGTGTTTGAGATGCTCTCAGAGACACTGCATTCAGCACAACCATAAAAAATTTGTATGAAGTAATTAAAAATACCGTATTCTCTTTTTCATACATAAAGACTGAATGAGGAAGGTTAAAAAAAATATTTGAGAGTAACTCCACAGTCACTTCACTGAAGGAGGAAATTCTACTGAAAAAACAGTATATGATCACATAACTGAAGATTATATAATACTGTGAGCTAGAGTGACATCTCATTAGATGCCTGGTTTTATAAACCTAATGTGTTTTTTTTTAAGTGGATATGAATCTGCTGGTTTAATACTGTCAGCAGAGTTCTTGTCTAAACAGAGAAACATCCGTGTGTGGTGTTAGGCTTGTGCTGTGGTTTAACCCAACCGGCAGCTCAGCCCCGCGCAGCCGCTCGCTCCCCCCCACATTGGGATGGGGGTGGGGATCAGAAGGAAAAAAAAAGAAAACTCGTGGCCTGAGACAAAGACAGTTTAATAGGTAACAGAAAAGCCACGCACGGAAGTAAAGCAGAGCAAGGGACTCATTCCCCACTGCCCACAGGCAGGTGCTCAGCCACCCCCAGGACAGCAGGGCTCCATCACACCTAACGGTTACTTGGGGAGACAAATGCTATTACTCCAAACGTCCTCCACTTCTTTTCCCCAGTTTTATATGCTGCACATGATGCCAAAATGTTTGGGGAATATCCCTTTGGTCACTTTGGGTCAGCTGTCCTGGCTGTGCCCCCTCCCAGCTCCTTGTGCCCCCCATCCAGCTCGCTGGTGGGGCAGGGTGGGCAGCAGCAAAGGCCGTGGCTCTGCGGGAGCACTGCTCAGTGATGAGGAAAACATCCCTGTGTTACCAACACTGTTTCCAGCACAAATCCAAAACACAGCCCCATAGTAGCTACTGTGAAGAAAATTAACTCTATCCCAGTGAAGACCAGCACAGCTTGGGGATCTCCAGGTCAGAAAGAAGCAAGGCAAAAAGAGGATTATAAAAAAGGCAATTAAAGGATTTTGCTGTCATTGATGACAGAAGCTAGAAAATATATTTCTTATTCGAACCACATGTTGCAGTGTGTGTATGGATTTCTCTTTGCTGCTTCTACTCAGTTTGCTGCAAAAGGGACTGAGGCTGCCAGAGTTTCACTTTTGAGAAAATAATTGTGCTGCTGTTGAATTCTAAAAATTGTCTGCATACTGCAGAATTTCACATTGTACGTGTACATTCTAAATTTTAGGATTCCCGGAGTGGGGTTTGTGTGTACGTATGCACATGTGGGCTGGGTGACAGCATGTCAGAGGTGGCCCTCAGGACCTCATTGGCATTCCCAGACTTCCCAGTAACCTCTCTAAGGCATTTCCTGATGTCTTTGTCACAAATGTGCTCTATGAAAGTAAGATTTATCATCATTAAGTGATTAAAGTTCCCATTCACATAGTTATAAAGTGTTTAGCTTTCCTGACTGGCAATACCTGGAATTTAATAATCATAAATAAAATACGTTATCTGCTAATATCCTTAGTAGGCGTTAACAGAAACATATAGGAGGCCCTGCTAGGGTTAACCCCCAGCTATAGATTTTAAAACCTAGAACAAGGTATAGTTTTTTCATTATTTTTATTTTCTATCTTCCTACTTCTCTGGTATTTTCAGTGTTTGATCAGTGGAGAGTTTGTTCCTCACTACCAAAGTACTGTCATTAGGGAAAGACGGTTACAGAGTTAGGAAATAGGAGTGTGAGGAGACTTCACGTAAACTGTTCAGTTTGTATAGTAACATGGGTGAATGTTTCAAAGGGGAGGGAAAGCTAGCCCGTAAACCTGCTGTAGGTAGGTGAGTCTCATGGCAAGAGTGGCGAGTATCTCCTCTTCCTTCCCTGCCATCCTGACCCGTGGCATGTTTCCTTTCCAGTGCTAGAAGAGCCTGTCTTTTCCATGTGCTTTTCTTTTTGAATTTGCGCTTTCTTCAGAAATGGAATATTGCAGTCATTGTAATATCAATGATGTTAAGAGAGAGAATTTTCCAGGCATGTTTCATGCTAATATTGAATTTGTCACAAAGTCTATTCATTGTGATTATGTGGTTAAAATTCCTGTGTGTTGCACAGAAAAGATGATTCTGATTTAAGTATATTTAAACCACCCGAAAGATGCAGTACATTTTATAATGATATATTAAGGAGGGAGAGGGGGATATTTGTAAAAGAAAAATCTAACACTAATACAATTTTTTCAATAATAAATTTAAAAGAATAAAATAACACACAAGTTTCAAAAATGCAGGAAGACAGTAGTATATCCCTCAGCTTAGGTTTGGAGTCTCGGGAAGATGAACAAAAAGGGTAAATGTTAAAAATCTGTACATAAGTGGATATAAAAAAAGAGACTGTAATCATCTATTCTCCCTGTCATTAAAATAAATGAATGCATAAAGAATTAAGATAATTCTTAATTATAATAATGCAAAATTCCAGTTTGTTGAAAAGAATGACCTCTTCATATACCACAGACGGGAGCTAAATTGTGGTACTCATACCAGCAAAAGTGATTATAGCTGTGAACGTAATAAAAATTTGAGAAGGGATGGAATGTCTTAAATAAATGTATTCTTGTTATCCTTACTTCTTGTAATTGATTATAGTAGCAAAAAACATGCGAGTTATCCTTTTGATTTTAGACTTAGCCCAGTTTTGAACTGCTGATCCAGTGTTGAAGGCAAATTTATCATATCTGTGCATTACTGGTTTCAGATATCTTCCTCGGAGGCATCTTGTAGCGATCACAGCTGGATTAGATTAATCTTCAGAAGGGCAATTCATGCAATTTATAATTACTCAAATGAGACCGCTGCCTAGAGGTTAGGTGAAAATAACCTTTGCATATATGGTAATGCTTTTTAGTCTTAGCTGAGATAATGAGTAGCATTGTACATTGTTGAATTAAACACACTTTTAGTAAGTATTTATATACTAAATAAATAATAAATCTATGTAAAAGGAAATGTGCTCAAAAGATAATAATGTACTAATTAAAAGGAAATATCTTTTCTACTCTATTGAGAGACTATTCACAGCATGTTGATTATGGGCAATGATGATCAAGTACATAACATATTACACTTCTAAACTGGTATACTACTGGTCTATTTTTGTATGAGAGACTACATACACTTTAAGGGAGCAGCTGGTTTTAATTGCTTTTCTTTAATGAGAACCATCCAGTGATTTCTGCAGGTGGGGCTGAAGGGACTGGGGATGGAGGCTAGTAAGCTCTGTTGCATTAAAAAGGCAGAAAACCTAGTGACATTTTCTTTTTTGTGGTGTGTTCTTTGAGAGAAAGAGGTTTCTTTCTTTTCCACCAATAAGGGTCTGATGTTACTTATCTCTTCACTTAGCATCACCAACAATGTAGTAGAAGCTACAAGAATCTGAAAGAAAACACCCTTAAGTTTTAAATGTGCACGAATGGATTCTGCCTGCACATTGCAGTCTTACTTTGCAAGTGAAGTTTCAGTAAAACGCAGTTACTTTCAACTCCAAGCAAGCCCTAGAGATAGACTACGCTGTGTAACGCTGTAAGAAGCCATCCGTCTGCCTTGCCTGCTAGCGCCAGTAGTGCGGTTTAGCTCACGGACCAGATTTCTCTCTGTGAATACACAGCGGTACAATTCAAATTCCCAGCGCATGGCAAGCAACAGGTACTGCTGCCCTCCTTCCTTCACTTTTCTTCTGGGAGGTCTTGATTTGCTTAATCTCCTTATCCCTTAAAGAGCTGTGAGGAAGATACTTCTTGAAGGAGATGCTAAATCTTAAACTCAGATCAGCCTGTGTCTATGGATCTTCACTCCAGCTCATCAGTGCTGTAGTTTCTGCTGGCAGTGGGGGCGAGGAAGGCTGCCTTGTTCTTGGTGACCTTTCTGTCATCACGATCCCATATAGTGTATTCTCACAGTATGAGTGGGTATGAAATAAGTCAGATTATTTTTTTCTTCATTATTGGTAAGACTATACTTTATTTACAAAGTAAGAGTAGGGTTCTTTCTGCTGTGAATTATTGGATAAATGATTTCCGTGCATGCAGAACTGCATTTATCATCTATATGAATTTACAAGTGTGGTCTACTAATGCCATTAATACCTTAATGCATAATAGTGGCTGCGCAAGTGTGATTATTATATTAATGAAAGCAGTTCATATGCTATTCAAGACGTCGTGGGCAGTTTCATTTTAGGGAAATGAGGTGTGTGGGAGAACACGATCCAGATTAAGAAAAGGTCTGGGGAGTATAACCTTGGTGTTTCTGTCTCCTTTTCCTCAGATATTACAGTAAGCTAAGGGCTATGAAGTTATCAGGTAGTATAATAGATAGATAGATAGATCTGAAAAATGCTTTTGCATTTTTATGTATGTATAAAATCCATGTATGTACATAGATGTGAAAAACTTCTCCAAAATGTTCTTATGTCATTATCCATGGGTACCCAAGGACAAGTTATTCTGACGTTGTATGCTGTCTTACAGAACACTGTCAAATAAAATTTCACAGAAGCAAACACTGAAAATTAATAAATTAATTTAGAGTCTACCAGAGAAGAATATGTTCTTGCCAGAGAGGGAAAGCTCTAGAATATTTCAGGTCTATCATCAGGGTGCTTGAAATTTTCTCTTGTAAGACTGTAAGGAGATTTTGGAGAAGCAGCATAGAAAATCCTTTCCCAGAGGTTCTAAAGCAGATTCCATTTGGACTTTTAAGTTTATCTGATCAACTCCTCAATTTTTTGAAATTTGGTCAGTTCTCAAATCTTTTTCTCTATGTTTCTGGAAGATGCCAAGTTCTCAGATAATAAAATGCAAAGGGATGAATGATTTCCGTGAATACTTTATTTTCCTCCAACTTTCAGTGCCTTTACCATTTTCCTCAGTCAAATAAAGTAAGAATTTCTCTCAAGGTTGCTTTTTTGCATCAGATGTTATAGTCGGATTTTGACGTCAATACAGGATGCTAATCAGAGTGAAATCATCTGGGCTTGTAATGGCTGTTAAAATCTACAGAATATCATTAAAATGTTTTACTGTGTATGTAAAACAGGTTAATTAAGCTAATATATTCATAATTGGTGTGTATTTGTAGACATTTATGCCACCAGCAAGCAAGAAAACTTGAAAAACTTCACTTTCATGATGAGTTTGATAATTTTGACATGTGTCTAATGTTGACATGCACTCTGCGTAGGTCAGAAAGTGTGGGGCTAGCAGGCTTCAATTCGCTGCATTTTTTAAATATATATTTTCTATTTTGACTCTTTTTTTATGAGTCTTAAGGCTAGTTTGCTAATACGGCTAAAACAAAACTAATCAGTTGAGCTGGCTTTGTTAGAAGTCTTCTACTGATGTTGTACATGATTAAAATTTGCATTTTCATAACTTCATCTGGAGCTCTTATTAAAAAAAAAAGGCAAAAAATCTCTAGAGTGAAGTGCACTCGAGAAGCTCATTTTTTGGACTGTTCAGTTCATTGCTTTAGACTAAACCACAATATTTCCAATTAGTAGAATAAATATTAGAAGGCAGGTTAAAATGTACTCCTAACTAGGTAGGTTCAGGTTAATTTAGTGTTGATGAAAGAGAACTGGCTTTTTTAATGTCAGACTTTTTATATTCTTTTTAAACATTGCCACTAAATGCTTCATTCCTTTAGAAGCATCCAATCGGTGATACCTCCTTACCTGATGTTGTTGGCTTCTCTTGCTGCTGGCCAGTTATGGCTTAACTGGGAGTGACAGAGAGCGTCTCCCTCTTGCCTTGCTCAGTGTTGCTGTCTAGCCATTGGATGAAGATATAGCTCAGCCTTTCAAAACCAAATTATTATTATTTTTTTAATTTGATAAGCTCTAGGAATAAATGTTAAGTAGAGCCCAGCTTTGCTTTCTGTAGGTGTGAGCGTACATCCCATATCCAACAAAATGCTTTAACAGCACGGTGTGAGGCTGGGGAGGGCTGATACAGCTAGGTGAACCAGATAGATTTAATACTGTATTATATTGTGGAATTTGGAAAAAAAATATATAAAAAAAATCAATCCAATTCATATCTTAATTAATAGAAGACAATTAAGTGTGTTTATTATTTAGTGTATGAACTTCCAGTGTATAGCTGAATTGTGATAGATATATAGAGGAAAAGGACAAAATATAAACCGGTTTCGGACAAAATAAAACTACTGTTTTAGAAACACAGATCTAGTTTCCCTGTGAATTAAGAAATTAATTAAATAATTGGCAGTTATCCTGTCAGCAATTTCAGTCTTTGTTCTTCATTTTTAGCTAATGTAATGAAGCTAAAATCACTTTGCTTTTCAAAACCTTTGAAAGCCTTGGAGACCAATGAATATTTCCCTATATTTTTTACCATCCTGTTCATTACTGTAGGAAACAAATACATAAGCAGAAATCAGCCAGCAAGTCTATACTTTCTGAGAACCCTGGGGGACTCCGTGTGCTTTAAAAATGTATGAGACTGTCCACTGAGTTGTTATTAACTGCTAAAGGTCACATGTTTTGACATTGTTCCTGAAAGTTTTGTCTTTAAACCCAATGACCTCCTGATTTTGGTATCAATGCACACTTTCTTCTTGAATATGATGAAAAAAGGTAGAAAACAATTACAATGATTCTGAGGTCTGTCTTGGTTTCTATAGCAGACATCAAACTACCCATCTCACCAAATGTAAAAATGCAAAACTGGCGACGAGGTTTCGTGTCACGTCGCTGGTAGGTTTGTGTTCTTTCAGGTGATCCTTATCTGTAAGCTGTTTTCCCAAATAATTGCTTATTTTCTATGAAATAGGAAACTGTGTGAAAATGAGAATTAAAACTCCTGTTTCTGGGAAAGACTTGTGTATGAGAAAATTAGCTTTGTAAGAAAACCTTTTTTCATGGAACCAAATGCTCAACTTCAAAGCTCACACTCTGGTCCTACAAATATAAGGTTAGATACATAATAAAGCAAGTCATGTCATTAGCAGTTGTCATGAAGTTTACGTTAACCACATAGCTAAGTGATTAATATTTTGGGACCGAACGAGTAACTTAAAATTCAGAGACCTTTACTACCTTTGTTTTGTGTATATTATCCATTTTAACTATATTCAGTAAGTTTTAGGTAAGTCTTCCTAGACCTGCGCACCAGAGTGCTCTCTCTGTAACTCATTACAAAGGCTTGGCATACAGCATAGTATGATTTTAATTTTTTTTTTTTGAATTGCCCTTCTAGGAACAAACTTCACCCTTGCAGAGCTAGGGATCTGTGAGCCCTCCCCCCATCGCAGCGGCTACTGCTCAGACATAGGAATACTCCACCAAGGCTATTCCTTGAGCACCGGCTCTGATGCTGACTCAGACACGGAGGGAGGAATGTCTCCGGAGCATGCCATCAGGCTGTGGGGAAGGGGGATCAAATCCAGGAGAAGTTCCGGTCTGTCAAGTCGCGAAAACTCAGCTCTCACACTTACTGACTCCGACAATGAAAATAAGTCAGATGAGGAAAATGGTAGGCCTTTTTCTTCAATATATTCTTAATGCACATGTATGAGAATGTGATCATACTGAAAAATACATGAGTATTCTTTAAAGTTTGACTGAGGCTGCCTTTTAACGTTGAGTGTGTTTTAGCATCAATATCAGGAAACTATTACCTGTATATCTTATGGTAGATATTGTGTTTTATCTTAGAATTTACTTTTCACACAGTGATCTTTCACAGAAGTTTGTGCTCAGAGTACATTAAACTTGAGAATCAAAAAGAAATCTGAGAGAAATAGTTTCTCATATACTATTTTTATAATCAGCTTGAAGTAATATTAACAATTAACAACATGCTAGTAGCTGTAAAAATGGTACTAGTTGTAACAATCAGATCTAATTTTTTGTGGTTTTCCATGTTTTTGAAATTGTAAAAAAAATAAAATGTATTTGCTGTTTGCTTATTGGTAAGTACTGGGGGCTTTTAGAAAGCGAAGCATGCATCAGACTGAGGCAAAGCAATTCTATTTAGTACTGGTTATTCAGTTCATAGAAATGAGACTTTAGACAGTGCAACAATAATTTCTGGCAAAACACCTAGACATTGGTTGATTCCTAAAGTAAACTGCAATAAGTCAGCTGTCCTTTCAAATGCCTTTACCCATATTCACGTTCTTTGTACGTATCAGTTAAACATTTTTACCTGGGCAATTTTCTGGGCTCACATATTTTTAAATCGAACTGAAGAGGAAAAAGAGGAAAAACGGATTTGCAGGAATTTATCCTCCATCCTGCAGGGTGATGAAGGTGCAAACTCAGCTTAGTTACAAAATGAACTAAAGGTTTTGATGCCATTCTGAGAAGGTGAAGAGAAATCTCACCATTATACCCTGAGAGCAATTATTCAGGCAGCTGATCCTAGCTAATGAAACCAGCTCTCTGCTACGCATACTACTTGTGATAAAACTTAATTTGTTACGTTGGGTGCCTCTCAGAAGAGGATTTTCTTAGCTGTTTATCTTAGGCTCCTCCTCATACTTACTGACAGTTCTCTAGGTTTCAGCAAAATGAGTGTGCCAGGCACTAGACACACAAGCAACAAGGCAAGAGTGAATTACAGTTCTTATATTGATAGAAAAAAGTTCAGAAAAGTGCAATTGATTTTGTTAGTAACAGCAGTCTTTTTTTGTTGATTTAAATTGAATCTTCAAATAATATCTCCTCTGTGCAGACATAGCAGGATACATTTCTTTCTCAAAGCCAAAGAGGAAGTGTGTATTTACTAATAATGGTGTCTACAAGGAAGCCAGTATTTAAAAAAAAATAATAAAAATCAGTGACTGAGTAATTGATTTTTCTTTTTTTTTTTTTTTTTTTTATTTTTTTTTTTTTTTTTTTTTTTTACTATTGCTATTCACAGAAAATATGACAACTTACATTGACTTTAGTATAGTTTTGATAAGGCTACTGTGCATAACTGCAATTAAAAAAACCTGACTAATGACATTCTGGCGTCATGGAACGATTTGGATTCATTTCTGTAGCCTGAATTCCCTTCCCTGAAGGTGATTGTCTCCATTTCAGTGGAAGCACAGTGCCACACCTTTTGTCTGAGAAAATTTACTCTCAGGACCTACTTTCATAATACTGTCACAGACATTGATAAAAGAATGAATCTGTTTGCTTGCATTTTGTTTTCTTTCTTATAATGAGCAGATTGTTAAATAATTGGAAGTACAGTGCAGTGAATCCATTGTGAACAGGTCATTTTTTCTAACAAAAGTGTTTATAAGAGAAAAAGGACATGATCAAACAGCACACAAGAAGCAAACCAGTATGTGGAATTCATTTTTCCTTGGAAAGGTTTTTGTAATAAGTGTTTCTGTATGTTTGGTTGTTAAAAAAAAAAACAAAAACAAACAAAAACTAAAAAAAACCATGCAAGTATGAAACAACTATTATATACACAGACGTGTTAACTTCAGTAAACTTTTTTGTCTTACTCTCCCACAAATCCTGGTTAGCTCAAAAATCAATGGTTTTTCACATCACTGATTTTATGAAGTTTTGGGATGCATTATCATATAGATTGACAGTTGCCCCACTGGTTCAGCACCACAGTGTGGACACTTACAAAACCATCATTAATTTCTCACGCTTGTGCCCAGCAGTGGTTTCCTACATAATAAACACGCTGTCCTTCAGAAGCAAATCGATAACCTGCCTAGGTATTCATCTTGAAGGGGAAGTCACAAGAAATCTGTACTTCAGGAGAAATGTGCTCTGTGATGTGGTTTCAGATTTGCAGGATACTAGCATAAAACAAGACGTGTCTTGGTATGAGAGTTTTATCTATTTATGCCTAACCTTGCAATAGTGAAGGGAACTCATGATGCATAGACAACTGAATTTATTTAAAGTACCGTTGACGCTTTTTCCCCAATACAGTTCAACTGTTGTGTTATAAAACAGTCGTTCAAGTCTGAAAGGTGATTTTTTTTTCATTTATATCAAGATGTTATCGCAATATCTATCATTGTGCTTTAAAAAAAACATCAAACCCTAACTTTCACTTTTCTTGTAAAATTAAATCTGTTTTGTACTTTTAGTACCAAAAAAAAGTAGCACAGACAGAGGAGGCTTAATTTCTAAAAATTGTTCTAACAATATGATTTTCCTCCCATTCAAATCTATTTGACAAACCTTATGACCATTTTCTGCACTTCTAGATTAAGTATGATTTAATTTTATCATAAATTAGAATTCTGTGAACCTTGAAACATAGCTGGTTTGAAATGCTTATAGATAAATTGAAATAATGGAAACACTTCGTATGAGAAAAAATGGAAATAACATATAAATTCAACGTTTTACTTCGTATACTAAAATTCTTCCTAAGAAAACACCTTATTGACAATCCAGTTTGAAAAGCAACACTTTTATTTTCACAAGTCTGATTAGTTTCTAAATTCTTATTAACTCACAGCTTTTACTACTGTCTCGATCTGGCCGTCTCTTCTGTAGAGATGGCAACGTGAATATATAACAGCACGTGTCACCAAATTGTTATTCAACATGATGTACTGAGTTGTGACATTTAAGTGAATAAATCTTTTTGTGATACACACAAATGTAAAAAGTCAATTAGCACTATAGAAACAGAAATATCAGGTCTGATGTCATGTGCCAGCTTTGTAGAGATTTATTTGTGGGGACTCGCAGGTACGAAGTATAGGGGATATACCAGAATTCCTGAATGCTTATTTTTCCTTTCCTTTCATTAAATTCTGTAGGTGTTTACTCCAAAACATCATGGAAAACTTTTCAAAAGTAGTGTTTGTCATCAATTGTTATGTGTTCTTTCCGAAGCCTGCAATATTCTTCTTTCCAGGGTAAAGCTTAGGTGCTGGTTATGTTTGGGTAGTGACCTTGAAGCAAGTACACTTTCAGGGCTTTAGTATTATTACTATTATTTTTAAAAGGAGAGCAGTTCTTTTTATTTTTATGTTGAAAATTACATTCTTCTCAAAAATACAAACTATTTTTTTAGTAGTATTCTACTGTTGTAGAATAAAGTAACTTTCAATTTAAAAATCCGTGAAAACAGAAGACTCATAATTAAGAAGGATTTATGCACAGGACACTTTTGCAACAGATCTGTAGTCTTCTCTTTCCCTGGCTTCAGGGTTACCGAGTGACCAGTTACACAGGCTGTTAGGGAGGCAATTAAATTCAACTGACATTATGCAGATGACAGTGAAAAGCAGAGCAAACCAGTAATCCAGAAGAGAAGACATAATCCTAGATGGAAGAATGGAGAAGGGAAAAGTAGTGTGTAAACTCAGAGCAGATCTCAGTAGTATTTCTGAGTGCTGAAATCAATTCATAGACTCAAAGAGAATCTGCAAGGAGGCCTTTCAGTTTGATGTGAATCTAGGTCATGTTAATTCTCCTGTTATGAAAGAGAAAACATCTGGAATTATGCTGGTGACATATTTGGGGTTTGGTAGAAGGTTGTTACCTGTACCACTTTTTGTATTAGTATTGTTATTTTATATAATGTATAACATCACTAGTAGTATGTGACACAACAAAAAATGTTTATCATGAGATTTGTTTCTGTTTTACATTTGTGTGTCAGAAAAACAAACATGTCTTGGGGGAGGAGAACTCCCAGGACTGAAATCATGTTACTAAAATAACACCAAACCAAAAAGATGATCAAGGAATGCTTTTATCTTAGTAGTAGGATTTCTGAATGGAGTGGCAAGACAAGGATGAATGGGAAGGAATAAAGCAATCTCAAACTTCAGCAAAACAAGGAAAGTGTTCAAGGTCATGCTGTGGTAACCTGTGTGTCTGTTTTAAAGAAATCCCCAATAAACCACTGTGATTTTGATAGCTCTTTGTAGATAATGCCTATGGAAAGCAAGTAATTTTGAATGTACAGAACCGTTTCTGTGTTGAGAGCCCAGCTGTACCTTTTGAGGTGTGGAAATGTGGTGCATTACTGGAATGAACCTGGAGAGTCCTGACACTGAATCTGGTAGTGCCATGCACTTTCCCTTTCCTTATTTCATCTCCTTTTCTTCCGGGGGAAGACCTGCCGTACTCCACTGGAGCCAGCCTGCCTCCAGCACCAGGTGTGAAGGTTCAAGTCACGTGGAAAAGTGGTGTAGGATGCTTCACAGATATTTTCAGGTTCAATATCCATCAATATTTGCTATGCTAGACATATTTTTGACAAGGAATTCTGGGGTTTTTTCTACATTTCTTTGGGGTGTGTTTTTTGTTTTTTTTTGTTGTTGTTGGTTTTGGTTTTGTTTTTTTTTTTTACTGTAGTAATTAAGGTTGAATACCAGACAATACCATGTCTGCATATCCCTTATTGGGGGGGTGGGGTGGGGGTGGGGGGAAGTGCCATGAATAAGGTAACATGAAATTGGGCAAATTGTAAGATAAAATATAAGATACTGTATCTATGTGTTGTACTTCTGATTGAATCTTATGAAAAAACAGGGAAATTACATTTTCCTTTCTGCTTTTTCCCTGCTATGAAATTTTCAGTGGTGATTTCATATACTAATTTCTCAAATGCTCATGTAAAGTAAATCTTAAAAAGGCAAACAAAAAAAAATCATAACTCAAACTGACCTCATATTTTATTGTTGCTTCAATTTTATGAGCAGTATAATCTGAGCTTTTCTTGGGATGCTGTTGAATAACAGACTTAGACTTACAATAGAAAAGGAAAGATATTATTGCATCGGAGGAGTTTACAAAGAGGCACCAGACAGATGGCAGCCGAGGAGTTTATTTTCTTATTTTTACTGTTTTAATTTTGACATGTTGTTCTCAATATTTTATTACTTTAATTTTTATTCAGCTTTTTATTTCACACTTCATAATTTGCAGAGAAGGTTATGGTGAAACTGTGATTCTAGTCTAGAGAAGATTTTGGTTTTGTTGTATGCATGCTAATGTCCCTGAGTGTCCCCAGTTTGAAAGGAGAAGGTTTTAACATTCCTAGTAATAGAATTCTGTTTGGGTTAAAGAAGTGGGAGATTAAGCTTCCTTCCTAAATATTCCCACTATGAAATATTCACTTTTTCCTTTGGGAAATCCTTTGCTTGTTAAAATGGGGTGTTTAAACAATGGTGATACAGTAGAAGCAGATCTGTATAGTCTTTAATTGGGAGGGGAGGGGGGGAAGTCAAGATGCCCTTCTCATTTTGAGGCAGTATATCTGTGTTTCGTGTACCAGGAGAAGCAGGGAAGCTGTAGCCTTACTGTGTATTGCATTGGAGAGTGCTAATTTCAGCTGTTAGTTCTGGCTGGGAACGTTGCACCCATTTCCCTTCCAGATCGACCCAGGTAGCTTGGAAATGGTAGGAGGGATAGACAGGAGAGAGGAAGAGCTGCCGTGGTTGTGGGATCGGTTCATAGCTGGCAAAGTGTCCAGATGGTCCCATGGAAATGATGAGATTTAAATGAAATGACATATACTCAGAAAATGGAATCACGTACGTCATACATCAACTAGACTTCTTAAGAAGGAGAGCTAGGGAGGTTAGCTCGTGCATGGGCATGCTTCATCTCTTCTTTAGGAAGGCTTGTAAAGTACTTTGCAAATGACAAATTTAGAAAGTCATTAAGCATAGTATCAAAGCTCGGTTGCTTAAGTGGATCCAATTTTGATGTGCTCTCAAAACCTGAGGGCACTTCTGATAGGAAGTGGTTTCCTAATGAGGGAATTGACTAGCAGGAATGACTTTTAAAGGCTTAACTACACATCAACTACAATTTTGTCCAGGTAAATGTCTTATGCATTCAGTGCAGGGGGAGGCTAGGTGATGGGGTTAAGGACCAAAGATGGATATGTAGTACTGGTAAACCTTAAAGCCTTGTGGAAGACAGGAATATGAAATTACAGTGTATAAAATCTTAAACATTTGTTACAATTTTAATATAACCCAGTAACACTGCAGTGTAGGTTGGCAGGGTGATGCAATGGAATTAATGCTAAGCATACAGGTATGTTGAAAGAGCTAAATAAATACTATCTGGAACACAGTGTTTGGTGATATCCTAGAGAGTAAGGATGCAGACATGGCAAGTGAAAGCTCTTCTTAGGTGGTCTAAAAAGATTAAAAAAATGCCATCATGATATTTGGTTGCTTGTAGCTGCTATTCAATAAGCAATTTGGCAGCCATTAGGTTTTACCTTCAGTTCAGTGCTGACCAGAGCGATGTGCACCAGGATCTCAGGTTTTAGTCTCCCAGAGGTATATGTATTTCTAGCCCTCATGATTATACAAGAAATTGCTGGTATTAAAAAAGAAAAAAAAAAAACAAAAACCACAAAAACAAAAAACAACCAAACAAAAAAACCCAAACAACAAACCACCACCAGAAAAAAACCCAAACAAACAAATAAAAAAAAAATCCCCAAAAAACAAACCAAAGCAAACCCCCACCCCCCACCCCCCAATCTATAAAAACTCCAGACCTCTCATGCATGGCATGGTGAGGTCTTATATCATGGGTGTTCGTCATTTTCTTGTCTATTCACTTGAGTCAGGGCTTCTGTGACTGTAAAATTTGTGAATTGCCATTTCTCCAAGGTGTCGCCGATTTCAGCTCTGCAGCCTGTGCCACGCTCTGGCTGGGGCCAGGATCGTCGTGCTGTTTGTCCACACAACATACAAGGAGCTGGCTGAAGCTTGTCCTGGTTTGCAGCCTCTCTGCAGAGTGACTTTTTTCGGTTATATGAATGCCCCCTCTATAATTGCATGAATCAAGGCAACTGGGAATGGAGACCTGGGAAATGAAATCCAGTATTTAGCCAGGAAACTGAGGAAAACAGAAGTACAGGCTGGTGCATTAGGGCTACCTGGGAAATACTGCAGCAGCTGGGTTCATAAATTGCTGAGGCTAGCTGCCTTTTTCCTGAATTCATAGGGAAAGAGCTTTTGCATGCAGCTGTATCTACCTCATTGTGTGAAGGTCACGACATGAAGAACTTTAAAAAAAACCACCTCAAAATAACCATGAGATTTTTCAATTAATATTTTAATTATGAGCTTTTCCATCTACTAGAGAGAAATGATGAAACTATGTTAAACAAGAACTCCATTACAGCACATTCTTCAGTTTCTCAATTTTTAGTTTTAGTAAAGCAAACTTAGATGATACAGGTCACCCAGGTAAGCAAGCGGCAGCGCCTTTGTTCAAAGTGGAGCTGAGTTAGAATAATGCCTTTTTATACTTTTCTATAACAGAGATGTGTATCTGATAAAGTTAATCCAGCTTGGTAATAAATGCATTGTGAAGGGCTGATGAGCGATAAAACCTTCGCAGGCAGGTTTGCCTCTATGTACATGGTGTTTAACAAAATTTTTCACGGTGAAACAAAAAAACATATGTATTTCACATTTGCCTTGTAAACTAAAGCACGCATCACAGGAATCCATACACTGAAAATATTTTCTGTCTTCCCTTTCAAAAGACTTTGAAATTTTACCAAAAGCCTCCTCTAAATTTGTCAAGGCAGATACTGGCACCCTCTCTCATGTAGCATATCCTACTATTAATAATCTTCCTAATTACAAAGACTTGGATATTTCACTGATTAGTGCGTAATTAGGTCAAGGTACATACTGTTTTTTCTAGTTAACCCTTCATTTATGCAACTTTGCCTGAGTCTGACCAATCAACTCTGATAGTCCATTGGATGCCTGTTTGCTCTGTGTGTAAAACTACACACGTATATGATTACTGTTTCTAAATATTTCATTTCATACGCTTTGTGTTTAAATTCTGCACACGGTTCTTTTCAAGTAATCCGGCAGCTTGTTGTAGACAATGTACTTGAATCGATTGTTCATGTGAGGTTGAAATGTAACATTCTGTTCAGGTAGAATAGAATTAATCCTCAGTTAGAAAATGGATAGGCAACTATAGCTTAGCTCTATTAGTGCCAAAGTTTTTAATATGCATCTATTCGAATAAAGAGAACTTGTTGAAAACTAAATAATCCCATAATTACTGAGTTTCAAGAGAGATTATTATTATTACTTTACTCTTTTATTAAGAAAAACTTTTTTTCACTTAGCTCTTAAGTAGCAAATGATAAAAATGTGCTGTAAGTTCCATTCCTTAGATCAGAGGAGAGGAAATCTGATTCATGAGTCTGAGTTTTAAGTTTGTACCAATAAAGTTTTTTGTACGTTAACTTTTTGCAGGAGCTCCTGGCAGACTTGGACCTTTTCTGAGGGATACTATAGGAGCAATCTGGAAATCAACTGTTTTTACTTTTAATTTCATTATATTTCACATGGATTAAAAAGAGCTTTCAGCTCTGTTTAAGCTTTCCCACATTCTATGACAGTCTCCTTCCTTGCCACTGATAAGGGAAATACTTTTATGTATTTGTTCAGTCTTTCTGTAGCATTTGAAATTGCTGACTCTGACGTTCTTGCTTGAAGAAGCTATGGGGATGAGTGGCAGTGCTTCAGAAAGGCTGACATTCTGCCTTTCAAATCGAGTGAAAGATTTCTTATGAGCAGCTGTTTGTCCACATCCAAAACACTTGCCTGTTAAGTCTTTGGCTCGCAGACCTCTCATCAATGTTCTTCAACGTCTCAAAAGCTGTTGGTAGCACTACAGAGACCATGCTGAAATCTTAACCGTATGTGAACATGAAATCCTATCTATGATTAAAATAGAGGACCAGTTTTCCAATTTATAGTTTGGCTATCTGATGGTTAAATAACATGAGATTAGACTACAACCCATAAAAGGGAGCTATGATGATACTGGAGAGAGGGAAGCATTTTGAAGAACTTGCCTTTTTAGAAAAGTGTCCTGCTATGGAAGGTTAGTTATCATTGTTCTTAAAAATAACCGCCTACATTTTGCAACTTGCTGTAGGAATGCTTTCCATGTAATAGGCTTACATGAAGCAGTTGCTTTAAAAGTTTTTCCAGGCTGAATAATTTATCCTATTATAATGTGTTACTGTTTGTCACCAGAGGGTGCCATTGCTGTGATCTTCCACACTCTTGTGCTAAAACCCACTGAATTTTGGAAGCGGTACTGCTTCATAAGGGTACCTCTTACTTTAGTAGTGTGAAGCAATGGCAAGAAAAAGTGGTTTTATGGAGAATAATTTGCACACCTAGCAGCAGAGCTGTGTGTAGATTCAATTCCTCAGCTGCTGTTGCTTTCAGAAAATCAAGCTGTAGTTGGAACAACCAAGTCCTAAAAAGGGTCTGTTGCCTAGTTATCCACTTAGCATTTTTACGTAAATACATTTAGCTAACAACACTTAACACTGAACTGTGTACTAACTCTACATAACTCATTTCTTACCCCAAAAACCACCTCAGGTTTCTAGGCGCTCGGTACTGAGTGGTAGAACAAGGCTAGTGTCAGAAGAGGCAGTTTTATTTGCAAGTGAAGTAGCATCAAGAGGTATAGTTACTAAAAAATACGTTGCTGATGCACTCTGTGCTGGGTCCTCGAGGCATCCAGTTGAAGGTCCCTTTCCTACTAGAAAAAAATTGTAAGCTCCTTAGTCCTGTACACACTGTCAGCTGCCCGCCCCAGCCTGTGGCTGCACACTCGTCATCCCCCCGTGGGCAGGTGATGGGATCTGAGGGAGGGTGTTACACCAGCTGGACTCCATGGAACTTGGTTGATTCATGGAACATAGCAGAGGTACAGGTCGTTCACAGAATACGTCAGACTGTATTTACACAATATGAACTCTTAATTATACCTTCTGTCCTTTGGTATTTTCTTTGTGCTTCCAAATATACCATGTAGCTATCCAGGTAAATGAAAGAAGAATATGAGGTTATCGAGCTTCTTTTCCTATAGGCTAAGATGGAAAAGGAAGCTTTGGTAGGTTTTTTACTTTGGAATTTTTAAGAAACATCCTGGTGTTATTGAGGGCCTTCAAATAACATCTCTGGGATAGGTTTTACAGCTGAGCAACAATTCAGTGGAAAGGATGGCTTTTGTGATTTCTGAAGTTGTTATAAATACCTTGGAAGTCACTGACTGTTCGAGTGGTTCTAAGGCTTTCCAGTAGCGCGTTGCTGATACAGAGAGGAAGACTGTTCAGTTGATGGAATTGTATTTGCCAGGAAGTTCAAGACGCCTGTGGAAACTGATAGTTCCTTGCCATGTTTGCCCTATTGAAACTGAGATACCATCTTGTAAGAAGGCATAATATCATTCAATTATAACAACATGCCTGTAGGCAAGGCACAATATGTGAGCATCATTTGTTTGCTTAGAGCCATGACTGTCATTCAGAAATATTGAAAGGTAGCAGTTGGATTTTTTCACACAAATGGTTAAGGGACTTTTCTCAACATCAAATTAGCGTTCAAGAGTGAAAATATAGCTTCTGTTTCCTCAGATGCTGAGCTGTAAGAATGAGTAATCACGATTCCTGGGGGATATAGTTGTGAGTTTGTTTTTTTTTAAAAAAAAAGAACCACACTTGAGTGGTACTAGATAAGAAATGGGTTTATCAGTTTTCCATAGAAAATTCTATGTAGTAAACTTGAAATAAGATGAATTACAGTGAAGTTACTCCTCTTTCCAGTTTTCTTTCAAAAGAGGGGAAATATTTTAGAAAAGTTGTGTGCTATTTTTGTGTCTCCCACATAATGCTATAGCTTTAAGCTCTATTACACAGAATGAATAGGGAAAAAAACCCAGGCGAATGAATGTAACTGCTTAACAGAGTGGAGTTTGTCTTCTGTAGCACACTTGGGTTTTTTTTCTTTTAAACTTACTATTCCTAATTAAAGCACATCAGTAACATCCTAAAATGTTGTTTCTGAACATTCTGTACAATGCATGTGAAGAAGCTGTGGGGTAGGAAGGATTAGGTAAAGGCTGAAATTGTCACCTGCAGTGCAAAAAGATGAGTGAAAACAAGTAGTGGGACATGAGGTGCGAAGGAAAGAGGAGTCCAAGGATGTTGCAGAGAACTCCTGAAAAGCTTAGCTTTAGGGCAGCCAGCAAAACAACACACCTGTGCAAGGAAGTAGTAATCTACCATCAAAAATGTTTTCACTTATTGTGTGTGTAATCTGCTTTTCAAAAAAAAACCCCAACATGCTATAGCAATACGGAGAATAAGTTTTGATGGTTTTCATCTATATATAAATGCCGATGTTCCCTTTAATAACCTATTTGACTATAGCAAACCTTCTAAGCTGTTGACCTTGAAGGCTTAATGCGTCAGTGAATGCCCCAAGATTGCTAGGGATTGAATACTTGTATTTGCATTACGTGTTTGTGAATGAGACAAACATTTGGAGTTTGGCTTTCTTTCTCATTTTTACACATTTCATAGTTATTTCTAAAACTAACAATATACGTAAATAATTTAGTTCATTTCCTTCCTTTGCAGAGTTCTCTACATTTTCAGTTTATTATTATTATTTATTATTATTGTGAAATAATAAACCTTATCTGCCCCGTTCTGTCAATATATCCCTGGGTAGCTGCTCAAAGACTCCTTGAGTCTCAATCATCTAGACTGATTTGTCGCCTCTAATTTTCTGGCTAATTACTGCATACTTCAAGACCACTTCTATTGTAATACTTAACCAGGTTGTATTCTTTGAGATACTTTTATTTCTTGACCTGTAATTTGACTTCCCTAAGAGTATCTGAAGATGGGTACCTGTATGGAGGTTAATTCTAAATTTTGGGATTGGATCATGCTCCAAGCCTGTCCTCTGTCTGTCTCAATCAGGACTCGTCCTCTCCCCTGTGGACTCTATATTTGTGGACTTAATGAACGTTCTATACATAGCGGGCCACTGTATCGGCTTTCTTAGATGACAGAATGCCATCTAATCTTGTCAAATTAATATTTCTGTTTTTAATTTAAAAGCAGAATTTCTCCTATGTTTACAGATTTTTGTGTGGTTTGAATTAATTAATTACATTTTACTTTCCTAGATATCAGGACAGATGAAGGCAGCCTAGTGTAATTACAATTACGATATTTTGTGTGTATCTTTTTTTTTGAGAGAGAAAAAAGATAAATACCTGTGCTCAATGTTAGAAGACTGACGTATGACCTCAGCAGGTAGACATTAATAATCAGTGTTTTCTGTCTTATTCTCAGTCCAGCTGTTTTGCTAAAGACCCTGAGAAAACATTGTGGGAGCAATCGGTACTGCCACACTCAATTGAAGGCTAGAGTTGCGGGGGGAGGACCTGAACAGAATTCTGAGGACTTCACAGTCAGCATCACTTAAAAAAAAATATTGTACATGGTGAAGTGTAAAGGAGGTGGACCAGGTAGCTGTACACTTTCTACAGCTTTGATCAATGCCCTGGTAATTTTTATTAACCTTTTTTTCTTTTTTTTTTTTTTTTTTTTTTAATATTTTTTATCTTTTACTGGTATTTTTCACCATATTTTTCCCCCGTAATTTTCAGTCTTGGTAAAAATGTTATGGCATTTGCTATTCTTTGACAGTAAGACCATTATTCTCACTTTCTGCATTTTTTAAAAAAATATAACATAGTGCTTTGAGCTTAAGACTTTAATGTGGTTCCAGATAATCTCCTAGTTTGGTTTGACGTGTGATGGCTTAAAAGCACTCTTTATAAAGCAGAATATTAAAGTCTGAATGTGCAAAGTGAGGGTTTGGGGTTTTTTTCCCTATGTATGATGAATTCTTTGCATGGCTTAAAAAAATAGAGGAACGGGTCATCTTACAGTAATAACGACCATCTTAGAAAAACGATCTGAAGAAATCAATATTTTTCTTTTCTCTGCTTTTGTCCCTTCTTATTTGAGTCTAGTTCAGGAAATAACCGCGTGTTAGAAATGCTTCAAATCACTTCTGTGATGACAAATTTTGACACTCTTTCAAATATTGGTTTTATGTATTTCCTTTTTGTTAGTTGTCTTGTGCCATATGTATTGCAATAGTACTCTCATTTTTCTTAGCATGAAAGAAATTGGTTTTTTTTTACAAACAAAAACTTTTCAAACAATTTTAAATGTGATTTGAAGCTCCTAAAGTCTTACTTGAGCTCTACTGTTAGTACTGTTAGGTCTCAGAGGAGTAAAACATACGTGGTAACTTCTCCAGAAAGATCCTCTCGAAAGAACATATTAAAGATGAAATATAAGGATTTTTAGATCAAAAGTATAATGATTTTTTAAAATCTTTACTATGTGATAAATTAATCAGAAGGTATTATAAAGATGTACAAACTTGCACAAGGAAAGAGAAGAGAAAGTAGACAGTGACTTTGAAATTAGTATAGATATAGACCTAAAAACATACTTTCAGAAGTTTGTTATAAACCAACAGACAAGTGCCAGAGCATATGCACTTGTCGGAAATCTGAACTGTGTCAGGGTGAGTGTGATGAGAAAAATTATTGATATGATCACAGATACTTTATTTTATCAGATATTTTATTGTATTTGCAGAGTTTCTAGAATGCTCTGGCATAAAATAATCAGGAGGGATGCAATGACTGTTCAGAAGCGTAGCGTTTGCCTTGGGTGTCAAGTCTTCCTATGCACTATAAGCTGTATACCAATCAGGGTGGATAAAACTATAACTTCTTGTAATTTCTTTAGAGGGGGGAAAAAAAAAGTTTTCTTAACACTGAGAGAAATTTAGCTAACAGATATCACTATGCATATATACAGTATTCTGACAGGAATTATAACCAATAGACTTGACTCTGTAATTGTGAAAAAAATCTGCTATTTAATAGACTTTCGTACAATGAGACATACATATCCAAGGGCAGATGCTGGACCAAAACACCTAATACTATGATAATTTCTGTTTCACATTTCTTATGTGAGAACGTATATGACTCATCTGTGCTTAAAATGCATTTGTGAATGGGTTTGTCATTTGGATAGTAAATAATTTTTACAACAGAATACAAATATAGTGAAACTTGTTCTAACAGATCAGCTGCCACAAAAGCTAGCAGCAGGAAAGGGGAGTTTGTGTTGTAGCTTTCCATATAAGCCTTATCTGCCTGTCCCCCAAAAGAAAGATACACTGTAATTAAATTCATAGTCTTCATTGCAGTTCATCTAATTTTTCAAGATCTATTTTACTTCTTTATGGAAGGCAAGGTAAATTCCACAACTCTGCGAGCTGTTATGATGCTTATGTAAGCACAGTATCTTGTACTCAAGTTTAGTAAATCTTAAAATTCAAAGGAATTTTGCAGGAATTGGAAACAGAAAGCTTGGGTCTCCAAGTCCATTTAAATTTTAAATAATACTAATGGTATTATAAGAATTCTGAGAAATAATCAGAGAAGTAACTTCATTATTATTATTATTCATCAATAATAATGAAGGAAAGTTTAAGTTGCATGCATGCAAATTGTGAATTTATGGCAATGCTATAAAAACATAATAATTTTAGATATGGAACCTAGAATAAACATGCACAGTTCTAGCAATGCCAAGTGTACTAGCTTGTAGGGCATGCTCCAATGATTTGTGCACAAAAGTATTCATCAATCTGGGAAATTTACAAACCGAGTGAAATTAGTTCTGTATACAGTGGTCTCAAAATAGTTGACACATCTTTTATGGAGTTTCTGAAGGGTGAGGAATGCAAATAACAAAGGTAATGTTTTTTACAGGCTTTTTCTTATGCTATTGAAACATAAAGTTAAGTAAGTGAATTCTGACAATTTTGTGCAAGAATTTCTATGAAAGATCCATCCTGTTAGGTGAATCCATTTCAGCTGCTGTTATTAAAGAGATGTTACAAAGCCCTTGCCACGCAACCTTTATTTAGCAATAGCATATCATCATGCAAGTTAAACACGTGCTCGAGTACTCCAAATCATACTCCAGATCAAATATCTGGAAGAAAAATTATGTCATGGTAATTTTTTAATGTAAGGATTATTATCTGTCACCCATGCACGCTCTCGCATGGGACCATAACAGGCAGCACATGAACTGCGTTCACACCACGTGCTTGAGTCAAACCTAAAGCAGTGCCTAGCAAGCCTCCGAGCATTCTGGCTTTTTATGTCCTGATTAAGGATGCCCTTTGAGGGGGTGATGGTACTGCACAGCCCCTCGGCTGGTGCTGTCCCAGCGTTGCGCTGCACCTTGTCTCTTTTTCTCTTGTTCTGCATTAGAGGAGAGGTGCCTGCAATGCTCTGTACCGGGCTGGGCTGGTACATCACCTGTGACTCGGAACTCCCGGTGCAAGCAGCCGTGTGTGCTGGAGCTGAACCCTGGCTGAAGTATGTTTATTTACAGGTTAGAGGGGTGCTTGACAGACTGGCCAGTTTGAAAGTTCAAAACATGAGTCTAAGGATCCGTATTCATTAGCAGTAAGCATCCAGGTCTTGATTGTGATTTGGTGCTGGCTGTGCGTGCGCAGGGCTGAGCTGCCGGCTGCCGGGGCTGGCTGGGAGGGTGGGGGCTGGCACCAAAGTCAGTGACTTTATCTTCCCCCATTTTTCTCACTCTTCCTCGGTGTTTTTCTGCCTCTTGTCCCCCTCTCCCAAGAGCAAGGCTCTCATTTGCTCCCAGAATAGCCTATGTTACGGAGACTTACATTCCTCTGGACACCTGTCCTGCTTGTTCTACAGCACTCGTTCCTGTGGATTTTACTTCTGTCATGTCTTTCCCTGTGCGCCGTGTGTCCAGCTGTATCACAACCCTCCTCTTGTCCCCTATGAGGTTATGTATTATCTATGTACTTAATTTAACAAGGTTACAAAATGCTTCTGCACTGTTGCTGTTGTGCTTCTCGCAGTGCCATGGTGTTAAATGATGTTCATACGCTGTTGCAAGTCATCCAGGTGTTACCCAGATCCCTTATGTCCAGGTGGAGGGCAGGCATCCCACACCTAGGGGGTACACCAGCCTCTGCTTTGGCTTTGTTGTCCCTGGACAAAAGAAAATTTTAAACAAGATTAGCCAAAAATGCAACT
The DNA here is from genome assembly GCF_017639655.2 of Falco naumanni. Lineage (NCBI taxonomy): Eukaryota > Metazoa > Chordata > Aves > Falconiformes > Falconidae > Falco > Falco naumanni. Next base: position 16,188,234 of record NC_054061.1, read on the forward strand.
TCTAAACCAATTTTTTTTACATCATTGCAACCTTCATGTAACCCGTTTGTGCCCGTAGCATGCAGAAAAGGGAGCAGTCACCATGGTTAGCAGGGGCACAGGGGCTGCCCCTCACCATGTGAGACCCTGTGAGTTAGGAGTCAGGCTCTGGTTTGGAAGCTGCTTTGGGTAATACTTTGATTAATACAGCTGTTATAACAGCAGAAAAGTGTTGTACCGATAAATCAGGTCTGTAGTATTCATAGGTCTTGGGTGATAAAACCTGGCTTTTATTTACGTTTGGGTTTTTGCCACTTGTGGTTTTCCGCCATGCCTTTGGCTATATATAGGGTTTATTTTTGTTCAGCTCTGTTGTAAAGTAATGAACATAATATGCCCCGGAGTCCCAACTGAAGCTTGACGTGATTTAAATGAACAGTAATGCTCACCTTCTGAGTCAGGACCAAGCCGTGCAGTATGTCTGCGGCGGCAACGGCTGTGTTACCTTATTGCCCCCTCTGACCGATGAGGGGCCGGCAGCCCATTGATTGCTGCTCCTGGGCTTCTCTCCCACCTCACACCTGGATTTGAAAGGGACACTTGGTGACATAACAGGTAGATACATAATCTATACTTTTATCGGTGGGAATGAAATAATCATTTTGGTTTGGACACAGGTGAGTTACTGCTTCTGTTGACTCGAAGGCTATTAGCAAAAAAGATTTCCCTAGAAAATAACTAGACAGCAAAAATGAGTTGGCCTTCTGAGTATTTGAAGTATAAAATATGCAAATTACAAGAACTTGGCATACGGTCAGGCTTACACTTTTTCCCTTGATATATAGAATTTGTGTGATCCGCTTGGTCCAGTTCTTATTTATGGTATATATTTTTACAATTTGTGAGTGGCTTCCTTTTTTATTTTCTTTTTTTTAATGTGAGCATTTTATGACAGTAATTCTAAGTCCAGTTTGGAGTATTATGCTTCAGACATCTGTCTCCTTAAAACTTGAGTGAAAATACAAGATGCCTATTTGAATAACACGGTGTCACCAACAGTGCTTGAAAGCGATGCAAGAGGTGATGGTGCTTCCTTATGGTTCTCGCATCGTACATTGTGTAGTACATTTGTGCATGTGTGTGGGTAGTTCTTTGAAAAAGAATAATAAACAGGTCCAAGATGTGATGTCAGATCTAGTTAATCAGTGTACTAGAAATACATTACCCTAAATCTTGGTTTGGAAAATAGTAATCAAAGTCTTGGGTTTCTTTTCTTTTGGGGAGACAGATGGCATATCTGCTTAACGGCAAATATCCAAAAGAATTTTTTTTTAAATCCTATCTTTCAAAACATGGCAATCAGAATCATCTTGGAAAGGAACTATTAAATTTAATAAGCCATATGTTCAGTGAATTTACTTATTTAGTTCAGAGATGTAGACATAAAATTCACCTCTGTGTCCTTTTGTGAAAATTAACTGCCTTATTCTCTGCCACACAATTAAGGTATTTAACAAAGTTCCAAATGTGCAGTGTATTATTAGCCAAATACAGCAACTACTTTTCATGTTGCTAAAATAAATGCATTTAGGTGAACAGTCTGCAGTTTACCAGAGTTCCCTCTGTGGAGTTCAGCGTGTTTGAAGATCAGATTGACTGGCAGCTTCCTTGGTATACATAAAACAGATCTAAAATTATTTCAAATAGAAATTCTCTGAGGATTGTATCATCTTTGCCGTTCTGTTGTACTGAAGATGCAGATGTGCCAGACTGTTCTGCAGGATTATAAATGCATTAGTGAAACCCTAATACGCTCTCTAACAAATATATGCAGTGCAAGAGGTTTTCTTAGCCATCTTGTACCCACTCATTTTATTTATTTCATGTAATTGGCATGTTGTTCTGCTTTTATAGCTTGTTAAAATGAGATGTGAAAATGGCTGTAGCTAATGGCTGCCGGAAAATCTTTTCCCATGATAGGTAGGAAGAACATTTCAGAAAAAATACATTGCAAGTTTTAAAGCACAGTGCTCTCCCAGTGAGCAGCAGAGATTTAACAAGATGGATGTAATGCATTGATATGTATAGTAGAAGCAACTTTTAATGACCTTGGTTATATAAACAAACATCATATACAAATGCCCAAGTGTTGGCATCCTATTTAGGTGCAAAGACAAAGGTGTAAGCCAGGGCTCCTTTGCCTTGTGGTGCTAGTTCTGAGGCACAGGTGCAGTGTGGAGAGTCTGGTGGTAGCAGAGGTTTTATTTTTCCTTTCTTCCTTTAGAGGAAATGATAAGAAAATACCTGGAATGAAGTTTTCCAAGCATTTTCCTTCTCTCCCTTTCTAGCAAATAGAGTGTGTTCCTTGATAGCATTTTTCCCACCTCTCCTTATTAGACACAAAGGCTTTGTCACCTGATGGTTCCTTAAAATCTGGCACTTGCTGCCAGCCATTAGGCAGCTGTGATCCAGAGTGGGAGTGCAGAGGAGTGATTTCTCTTAACTTTTCTGTGCAGTCTGACCTATATTCCCTTGCTCCAGGAAAGTCTGTGTCTTGATCTGTTCTAGCACTACTCTTTCTTAGAGAGTTTGGTTTCTTGGTTTGCCAAGGACTAGGTCCTTCAGCAAAGTTTGTGGTTCAGGAAGGGGTTTTCTTTGTTGCTGCTGTTTGGGGGTTTGGGTCGGGGGTTTGGGGGGGGGTTTTGGTGTTGTGGTTTTTTTTATTGTTGTTGTGTTTAAATTCCCTGCTAGTATAGCAAAATTGGAAACATGCTGCACAGATTTACTTTTTATCCTTCAAGAGTCTGCTGCCTTTGTATCTCCCCTTGGGTTGTTAAACTATTGGCTATTGGTGTGTTGGTGAAACCTGCCTGGAAAGGTTTTTGCTGAAGGAATCTGGGAGAAATGGACTCTGTAGATTGATGTTTTTAATGAAGTTATGTTTCCATATTATGGTCTCTCCACCCCACCCCACCCCACGCCCCCCACCCCCCCCTTGTTTCTGTGTCTCTATGAAATTACTTTTAGCTGGACATTGACCTTCGGTGTTAAAAAAACTCAACTTTTCTTCAAAGGAAAATTGTCACAGCCCTCTTCTCTTCTGGGGGCTTTAGTCAACCAACAAGTTGCTTCAGTTCTAGGGAATCCTTTCCATAAATTACTGTGGCAGTGAACTCCTTCAACTTACCCGACATGATAAGTAAAAACATTTTTCATTTAGAGAGAGATAATTATTATGTAACACACTTTGTAGCACTCACTCCTTTTCCCTTCTCTTTAACTATAAATATTTCCCACTTCCTACTGTCAAAATATAAATCTATATGTGGTTTGTGCAGAGAAAATCAGGACTCGGGATTATAGTAAGAATTGGAAGATAAAAGCATCTAATTTTGCTTGCCAGCATGTCATTGTGTTTTAGAAAAAAAGTGCTGTAAAAGAATACAAGAACCACTGTACAACAGCTGATTTGAGTGTGATTGCATTTCGTATCAGTCGTTTGGAATTTCTTAACGATTGTTGTCTTTGTTTCTCTGTGTGTACAGTGCACTTGGTAGTCTGATGACTGTTCTGAAAGGAAAAGAAGGACCTATGGCCCTCCCAAACTCCAGAGCACTCTGCACCGATGTGTCTTCTGGAACAGATAGATCCTGCCCCCAGGAGAATTTTTTTTAATTCCTAGCACTAGATGATGATAGCTTGCTAGCAGAAGCACGAAAAATCAAATGCCATCACATATTTTAATAATGCACAGCATAAACTATATTTTAGCTTCACAATTAATTCAGAATAGCTTTAATAATAAATCTCCTACCCTAGGATGTTTGCAGTTCTAGTTGTTAGAAGTCGTACTGAAAGAGTTCACTGCATCGGGACTTGTATGTAGCAGTTATCCCAGTGCAGGCAAAGGCTACAAGGGCAGAAACAGAATAAATTTTCATTGCCTTCCTCTAACAAGGCCACGTAAAAGTGGCTTTATTTGTGATTCTTAAGCTACTCAAATTAGACCTGTGCATTTATTCCCTATTTATTAAAAAAAGCAACTAAGGGAAATAAGTTCAAAACTGAAACTGAGTCAGCGCAAAACATGAGGCCTGACAAACCAAAGTCATGCAAAACCAAACACTGTAGTTTGTCAGTGCCTCTATGGGTCATTTATGGTTTGGTTTTATTACTGTAGTGGCGGGGCTAATTATGAACCAAGTGCAGCATGTAGTGGAATATAGATCTAACGTAACTCAGAAAATGTAGGCTTGGCTCCAAGGAGCCATGACAAGGTGAAGGTGGGCAGGGGAGCGCACTGCCCTCCCCCAGGGCCAGGGCACTCCAGCCCCTTGGGGCGGCAGCAATTAACACCTCTTCCTTCTGCTGTAGCAATGAGCTGTTGAGGTATGATTAGACAGGAATCCGTACAAGTGCCCAGTGGATACATTACTAGTTTTAAAGAAAAGCTTTCTTGTTTTTCTCCTGGATTACACTGTAGATACTGTCAGATTGCTTTCTGTGATTTGAATTGCTGTCAGGAGAAACACACAGTATTTCCTGTGATTCTTATCCATTTTGTCTTTTAGCTGTAGTGACATTAAAAAAAAAAATATGATAATGCTGCACACCATGATTTTAAGTGGCCTTTTCAGTCTTTAACAGCTCATGGGAAATGAAAGAGGATTTACTTTCAGGATTTCGCCTTAGAAAGTGGAAGACAGCGGAGGAAGTCTGGTGTAGCCGTGGTGTCCCCTGTCACTAGGGGTGTTACACTGCCTTGCTGCCGGCTCACCGTTTCATCTGGAGATTTGCCAGGCTGGCAAAATCTGGTGGTGCTGGTCAGCACAGAGGCACAGGAGGCTGTTCTGTTGCTGTTTGGGGGATGAGCCGCCCACTCACTGCCCCCAGGTGGGATGGGGAGAGTCAGAAGGGAAAAATAAGAAACCTCGTGGGCTGAGACAAAGACAGTTTAATAGGTAACACAAAAGCCACACACGGAAGCAAAGAAGAGCAAGGGACTCATTCCCCACTGCCCACGGGCAGGCAGGTGCTCAGCCACCCCCAGGACAGCAGGGCTCCATCACACGTAATGGCTACTAGGAAAGGAAATGCCATCGCTCCAAACATCCCCTCTTCCTCCTCCTTCCCTTTTATTCTATTGCTGAGCGCAAAGTCATATGGTCTGAATATTCTTTGGGTCAGTTGGGGTCAGCTGTCCCGGCTGTCCCCTCCCAGCTCCTTGTGCCCCCCAGCCTGCTCGCTGGTGGGGGGTGGGAAACGGGAGGGCTGGACATGGTGTGAGCACTGCTCAGCAGAAGGTAAATCTCCCTTTATCATCAACTCTGTTCAGGCCACGGGTCCAAACCACCGCACCGTATGAGCTGTGATGAAGAAAATTAAGTCCATCCCAGCCAAAACCAGTACAATGATGAAGGGAAAAACAATTCTCAGATTAACTACAGATGACAATTGTTTTGACATATATCGAATAAGCAGTGACGTTAGCATTGTATAGAAAAATATGGTGTAAAATGCTGAAGAGAAGCCACATTTAATGAAGCAAGCAAAAAAAATTTATATTGCCAGGTGTCTAGGAACCTGTGGTTTGTTTCACAAGAAACAAAGAAATCAAATTGTAAATTGGAAGAAAAATAAAACTTTCACTTAAAAAAAAAAAAAAAAGTGTACCTTGCAGAGCACTGGTTTTCTGGCTTCTTTTACAAGAGAAAGTTTATTTTGATACTTCAAAAAAATAATGAAGTAAGAAAAGTTTTTCCATTATTAAAATATCTTTGAAGTTGCTGGGAAAGGGCTTGGTTTTTTTCTGTATACCAATATCAATGTTTTAGAAAAAATACTTGCAGTGTAACATTTGATTTCTAGAAAATATCATAGCACCTGCTAGATGTGTTACAGAGAATGATCAACTGTTGTGTGCCTGTTCCAGTGTAAAATATTGGTAAGATGAAGTATATCAAACACATTTATCTGCTGCAAATCAGTTTGTCTCAGAAAAGACTCACTTAAATTTTATGGAGCCTAATTTTGTTACTGATACACCTTCTGAAATTTATCTGATCTACTGTATTTTTCTTCCCCGATAGGTCAAATGAATCATCCTTTTCTTTCTCTTCCAGAATGGACGGCAAAAATAAAGCCACCGTATGCCATTTGTGTATAACTGGCATGATTTACTGCACGTCTGAATATAAAATCATAAAACTTACAGGACATGGTTAATACATAACCATCAAAATAACAGAGTGCAATTCTAAATTTATGAGGCTGAACTTAACACTGAATATCAAATAAGAACCACATTGATTTCTGTAGCGCATGGCTTAAAAACACATTAGGTGGCATAACTGCAAGACAGTACATTGATTTAAGCGTAAAATGCATAGCACTCAATACTTCACCACCTAACGTTTCCCAGTAATGAACAAAGCTGTTGTATATTGATGAAAGGAAAATTATTTGTTTTGTTAGATTATGGTACTCAAGCAGATGCCTTGCTTTTAGACTAGGTAGGCATAATTTGAATCGCGCTTAGTAACAAGTGACGTTGGGCACCTTAAAGAAAGAGTACGCAGTGATCTTTGCATAATGTGTTTTAAGAAATATGTATTTAGTCTGGCCTTAATGGAAGTCTGAATTCAGGCACCCTCATTTCAGGGAGAGTGCTTTGGCAGGTACAGAAGATTCATGGCATTTTGGAGGCCTCTAATCGCTTTTAAAATGTTAAACATTTGCCTTCCTGAATCATGGCCAGAGAGTAAGTCTATAAATCTCTATAACCCTTGCTCACTGAGTTTTGCCAAAATTAACTCTGTTTACATCGGGAAACACACTTTTGCCTTGTTTTAGGCCCCAATACACAAAATGCCTCAGCAAGTGAAGAGACTCATTGACTTTAGGCTAAGCTCCCCAAAAGATTAATTGGACTGACATTGGCAATTCATCTAGATTTAATCTTAAGTAGGAAATTCTACGTGGGGGTTGAAATTGGGTCTGTTGAACACGGTTTCCTCACCGTATCCAGAGTGGCATCCTTGTCCTTTTTAACACTTCTAGTGCAAATGGGACTGGAAAGCAGCTCAGTCAGTGGCTTCAGTGAGCGTGGTCCCTGGCCGCTGCCAGGAGGGAGCAGCCCCCCGGCCGCGCAGGAGAGCTCTGCTCCGCACCTTCGGGGAGCAGTACAGCAGGAGTACGTCGGGGATGAAGGGTACAACTACTTGGAACATGCACTCATGTATGTTAGATACGCTTACACGGGCACATGCGCGCACACGTAAGGATCTCAGAGTTGTTCTGTGTGTGACTACCCCACGTTAGGTCTGTGGCAGCTTGCAGGATGTGCCCTTCAGATTGTGGCAATTTCTTAGCTGAAGTGAGCAGATCCCTGACCAGAGTCTGTGTTGCATACATGAAAATGTCACAGGGGTGCTACTTTTGTCAGAGTTTTAGGAGCAAAAATTGGGTGCAGTCTGCATTTCAGTCTTGCCTGTGTTTTGGGTCCTTTTCTTTCTTTATCATACAAAGTTTAAGTATTAGTCTTCATGACATGCAAAATGACTGCGATGTTAGAGAATAATGTTTTTAATCATCGCTGACATTTTCAAAGAAGATTAAAATTTAATAAAATTAATTGTCCATTTTTGAATGGCTCACTTTGCAGTTAATCATACACCTTTAGCTTCCACTACAGACATATATTGCTTTCCTGTGGTGGTTTTTTTTTTTTTTTTTTTTACCTTGAAACTTACCTGCAGTAATTACAATCATTGATTAAATAGATGGTTATAATTTTTCTTCAAATTAATGCAGTGTAATTGTAAATTATGCTTAGTGTGAAATAAACCACTTTTTTAATCTTGTTGAAAAAGACCTTTTCTAAACTTCTACAAATATTTTTTTTTCTTTTCCTTTTAAAGAAAGATCTCCAGCTTACTAGAAGAATATAACTTACTGGGGTTATATTTAATGGCAAGAATACGTTGCTTTCATTGCTGTGCATCTCTAGTAATATAATTTGAAGTGCTAGGGCCCTTTGCATCCATTTCTGAATCCATTATTAGTTGATTAAATTAACTGGCTGGATCAGTACAGTGAGAAGAGACACAGTAATGATATTACAGAATTAGTATGCTATGATGAATTGTCAAGAAAAGTAACTGTGACAGCCCTGTGGCCATATGCACTTAGCCATGCAATTTATAGTCATTTGAAAAGCCAAGGACTTTTCAGTTTTGGTTAGGAAATTTGTTCTTGCTTTTGACAGAAGTTGAGGGATATGTGTGTATTGAACAAGAGGGGGTTTACAGTGCCAACATGAAAAGAAATCAAAGGCTCTCTTCAGCTGCTAGCATTTGGGTGATTTGCAAAGAGTAAGCTACAGAAAAGGATGACTTTTATTGTAGCTGTGCCAGCTCTTTTAAATAGATTACGATATGATAGTGCATAGTATATGACAGTGCAGTTCCTTTACAGTTGTAGAAAAAGTATTACTTAGGGTAAGATAAAAGTGAATGCAATCTCGTATCGCAATTTCAATAGTTATAGAGTACCACAAATTTTGGTACAGCAGCAGGGCCTTATAGGATGACAGTAAATACAGCTGGGTTTTATTCTTAAAACTGATTTGAGGCTATTTTAAATGTCGTCTTTTGCTTTTATGCAAATATTTGTAAGTAAAGTAAAGACTGCCAAACACCATCAAAATTGCTGGTGGTTACAGTAGGTGATCAGCATGGAAAAATTGACTCACGGCCAACATTACAGCAATTCCCACTCTTTTCAGCTCGCCCGGCTGAGTTGCTGGACACTTGGAATTTGAATTTATTATCTTGCCACTTTAACATTTACCATATTGTGGGTTGGCACTCTCTGTAATATCCTTAATTATTAAAGTCAATTCTACAAGTATATTTTAAAGTAGTAACAGGCAGAGCCTGAATATAAAAGCAAGCAGACTACACCAAAAGACAACAGATTGTGTAGTTAACTCTTTCTTTTTGTGAGCCTAATAAATGGTATATTGGTAGTACTATGGATATATTATCTTTCCTGAACATCGGACTAAAATTCTTGTTGAGCTTCTTGAAATGAAGTGTTAAGACATTTTTGTTAATATTGGTTATGTCAGTTAAAACTCTTGCAAAAGAAGCATGGAATACTCTGTTATATCTTTAGTAGTTATATGATGAGCTGTAAAAGGAATTCTTAATTTTATAGCTAACAACTACATAATTTCTGATCCCTCCTGGGATCTCTTCCTGGTACATAGGCACTGGAGACACTTCTTCAGACTTCTGTATTTGCTACCTGGCACCCAGATTGCAGAACTGCTTTTGTCTTCATGTCAGCTCCAGCAGATTTTCCTTTGTGCATGTTGATAGGTAGCTTTAGGAACAAATACAGCGTTTTTTTCATTTTCATAAAAAAATATAACATTCTAATTTTAAGTTTAGAGAAACATTTCCATAGCTGTGCTCTGAAGCAGACCTATGAAGATTACTTAGTCCATAGGCAAGGCATACCAGTTTATACACATGATGAAGACCTAACCACTTCTAGTCATCTTTCCCTCTGTTTTGCTCTTTGTCATTAGGAGGTTTTTCTTAATGTTTAATTTAAGTCTTTTTTACCACAGTTGCATCCCACTCTTTGTTGTTTGTTTTTTAATGAAGAATGGATTGTTCCTTCTGCTTAAGATTTTCTCTCCTCATGTAATTATTAGGTTCATTTCAAATCTTGTGTTTGAGTCATATACAGTAAATTGTTAGAGTTAATACATTAAGCAAAACATGTAGTATAATGTAGTCATAAAAATAATGTTCTCGACACAGTTTTCTGTAACGTGACCTAGCAATAGTTTTGTTATTTTACTCGTAGAAGTCTTTAACACTAGTAAAGTGCTGAAGTCTACTGTTACTGCTGGTGTTAATGAAGAAATTATTTGTATACTTATTTAGTTTAAGCAAATAGTCCCTTGATCTCAATGTAAAATAGCTCAAATACTCAAACATTTAAAAGTTAGTAACATCCAAGTGTATTTTTTTAGATTAAGGTAAAGTATTTGTTGGCTAACAAAATGAGTTCTTAGGGCTATGTATTTTTTCGGACTGACTTGGACAGAATCTTCCCTGAAGTTGGCACCTAATGATATAACGGTGGTTGCTGATGTTTTGGTTTTGCTTTATGTTTTACCTTTACCTTATAGATATATTACAAAAGAGAGTCTGGTAAGCTAGTGTTTCCATAATACTTGCATCTGTTTAGCTCTTCAGATGTGCATCAGTGCATGTTTCAGTGAAGTTTTGGCTTGGTCCTGTGCTTTATTCCTGCATCGTTGTGAACTGTGGGTTGCTACTTGCATGCAGACTAGGTAATGAACATTACCGTCACACAGTAATTTCCTAATCTTTCTGATCTATGTACTGATAAAAATTAGTATTGCATTACTGTCATGCTTATTTGCAACAGTAAATTGTGAATATGTTTTAAAAGAGCCTAACCAACTAAACAACAACAAAAAATCCCCACACATAAATTATAAGACAACATAATATCTCTTTTGAGTTACTCTTTTTGCCATATTTACAGCATCGTTATTTTAAAATACTTCTTTTGGTATCACAATAGAAGAAACTTCCTCTAAGAATAGGTGCTCAAAAGCGGCCCTTATGAAATAAAGCCAACTTCTGTTGATTTCCCAGCATACCAGTGAGTATAGGACTAGATCCAATATTTAAGCTAAGTAGAACTGAAGAGATATATGAGATGAAAATAATTCTGGTTTTTATTTGCCTTGCTGTATGTGGCAGGGAGTTTTTATGATTTGGGTGTTTGATTTGGGGTCATGTTACACTTGGGTGAACTGGAGTGATTGAACTTGGGCTCTGATCTCTGAGTCACCCAGCACCTTAAGAAGATAAGGATTTAAGATCTTGCTTATAAGTGTGTGTACAGAAGCGCTTGGTCCCCTTCATGGTGTGCAGCCTGGCTTCTCAATATTTGTGTTTGATGGGAACTTTCCATATATGGAGACCACCAGCTGGAATAAGCAAAAGATTATTTTGTTTAAAAAGGAAACAAAAGAAGCTCTTTTAGTAGAAGCTGTTAGGAACATGGTCAGTGGCAAGCAGGGAGCTGTGGTTCCGTACCACACACCTTTTCCATATTGATGGTTGTGCCTCGACCCAGAGAAGGGCTTCTTAGCTCTCCAGTGCCTGGACCACTATAAATATTCCTCCAAAACAGCAGCAAGTCTGAATGATCTGAAAAATATTGCCCAGAATATTTTGTCACTGTATTCTGTATTTGGAATCTAAAGAGCACTTAAACCTGAGCAGGATAACGATAGTTGCACTGAAGAGCCCACTCTTGCTGCCCGTGGAAATGAATGCCTTTGATGTCCGTTCACTGCAGAGAAACGCAGTAAGCAGCTAAATGCCTTAATGCATTCTGCCACTGAGCGATCTAAAAGCTTCCATGTGCATCGTGGAGCTTGTGCAGTAAGGTTTTCACTGTCAGCAAAGGAAAATGAATGCCTTTAGCTTTAAAGTTTAAATGCCTTGCTCAGCAGGGAGCCCAGAGAGATTTGTTCAACTGAAATGAGCTTATAATAAGGCTTTCATCCTAAGATAAGTAAGGACAACATTCAGTAGCTCTGTACTCCCTCACCAGAAAATACAAATAGCTTTCTCTATGTGTTATGATGCTGTTATTGTCTTTCATGTGATATGTTGCAATTCACACTAATAGACATTTTCCATCGTAACTGTGGTAATGCCGTGTTGTAACTACATTTTATTTAGAAATGTAGAAAAATAAGAGTTGCAGCTTACATATTAATTTGTTTGTTTATTTATTTTAGCCCCCAAAAAATGAGCATTAGGGTAATATCTACAGAAAGACTGGTGATAGCAAGATATTTAAAACCATTTAATTGTGCTCAAACTTTACCGAGGTTCAAGATACATTTAGAGGGAGCCATAGCAGAAGAAAATCCATCAGTGGCTATTAAACATGAAACACCCCTCCTGGCTTAGGCGGTTCCCTGCGCTGCAGATTACTTGAGGCTGAGAGAGTGTGCAGGAGCTATCGCTGTGCTTGCTGCTGGTGGAGGCAAGAAACCAGCCTGGATGGACCATTGGTCTGACCTGGTCTGGCTGTTCTTATACCCTTACTCCTGTATCTGCTGATTTTCTAGCCCCGCCCCAATCATAATTATTTCTTATGCAATCAAGATGCGGTTTTTGACCTGCAGGTTTCAGTTGATTGTTCAAATAGAATTTATGACTGGAGTCTCTGTCCACTCTGTTTTCTTGTGGGTGGTGTTTGTTATAAGGGTTTCAGAGTCCCTAATAAGCTGTTAACAAGCTGTCAATTATAGTGCTCATGCAAATTAGTGAAACAGACAGTGAGGGACTGATGTGTACAGTATGCTATCTCAGAGGATGTAAACTAAACCCTTCCAATTTTCATCACTGTCATTGCCGACGCCGTCTTCTTAATGTCTATAAAGCATTCATCTTGTCTTTTCCTTTATATCATGTTTACAAATTGAATACAGTAGTTAAATATCAATTAGTACAGGTCATATTTTGCGTTAAATACCAGGCACCTAAAAATAGAACAATGACATTTAGATACCAAGGACTTCAATGAATCTATCTTCATGATGGTTTAAATGTGTTATTTACAGTTTGCGGTTTTTCTGTAGTTCACTGGAATCATCTTGTTTTCATTTCCACCACCACCACCACCCCACTTTGTCTTTTCTATTCACTTGTTTTCAATACATCTTATTTTTGCTTGGAAATCCATTATTTCTTGGACTCTCTTTTTTAACTCTTCCCCAAGGATCACAAGCCAGGTATAAGTCTCCATACACCAGTCATCAAAACTTCCGTCGCTGCTTATTTATTTATTTTCAAAGTAATTCTCAGAAATGAAGTCTCATAGCTCATACTTCTTATCTTAGTCATGGTTCCCTCAGGAGCATGCTATGAACTTAATCTCTTTCCAATTCTCCATCAAAATATCAACATAAATTTATTTGTGTCCCCCTTGGTATTCATTAACTCTTGGAATACTCACCAAATGTCATTTCGTACCCTGTGCTACTAGACTTGGCTGCGTAAGCACAGATTTTTTTGACCTTACTCGTTCCAGTTAAAATTCAAATGCTTCTTTTTTTGTGCTTACCACTGCAATATTTTTTTTCATCTGTTTTGAGGAAGTGGAACAAAGTAGCAATTGGTTGACTTTGCTGTTTGACCGTTGAAAGTGAAATTACTGATGGAGTACAAGTACCTAACATCTGACTGTGATGTTTAGCAAGATTTCTATTTAGTAAAAATGTCTGGAAGATTTTGAAGGGAAGGGTATAAAAGAAAAGCTACTTTTCTGGTGAATTTTAAAGCTAAAATGATCATCAAAAGCCTTTTAAGTTGTGAGTTTCTCTTAAGTATATATGCATTTTTTAACTGAGGAGGGGAAAAGGTAGGTAACCCATGATACAACTGTGAGCAAAATTAAGTCCATTCTTGATTCTTAACTCAATTGGAAGTGAAAAAAATTTATAGGGGGCTGCATAAATAAATCAGATTTTGAAATGCACAGTTCTGTCTCAGCTTTGTAAGGTTCTCTTGAACAACCAGTTCTCTTTCGTGGGCTTGTGCCAGGAGCTATCTAGATCTTTTGATTTATGTATGTTTTGAAAGGACAGTTGGTGTCCGCAGCTTAAGTCCATGTTAGGGAACCATAGAACAATTTAGGTTGGAAAGAATGGCTGGAGATCATCTAGAGGTCTCTATCTCACCCATTCTTCATTCATCCCGCCTTGTACTCCCCAGCATTTTATGGACTGTCCACTGTCTTCAGCATCGTGATTGCAGAGGAAGGTCCTAGACATCTCGGTGAGTAGAATGGTCTGATTTCCTTGACTCAAGCCTGTCAAGAGTTGCGTGACAGCTGGACCAGAAGGAAGTGATCTTTCACCATGTAATATTTGGCTTTTGCATTTCAAATATTTAAACCTAGCTCTAGGAGTGCATAGACATCTATTTAACTAGAGTTACATACCCTTCACCGAGTGTTCTGCAGAAACTGAGTGGGTTACGTGCCTACTGACTCGATTCTGCTGCATTAATATCAAGGACTGTTTTCCTTCTGTGAGCTGAATGGATTCAGGATCAAGTGCTAAGTAAAGTTAAACAGGCATTCATATTCATCCAGGAGCAGTACAAAGTATGTATTCAACCTGGTGCCATCATTTTCCTGTGATATCTGGTAAGCTTATTACTTAGCAAGAGCTATTAGATGAAGTTAGGTTCACAATTACAAGGGGACCCAATCAGGCTTTTGCTTCACAGAGCATGTATGACTGTAGGAAGCTGATTAGGATATTTGTAGGATATTAGTGGGAGGCTGAGGAGTTGTCATTCCCTTTTCTGCAAAGATGGTTTTATTCAAAAAGCTATCTAATTGGATAGATAATTGATTATCTGAGAAACTATATTTTCAACAAAAAGCTCTCACCAGTCTGATAAAAAGCTTGTCCTTTACAGATTTTTGGAATATAAGATATAAGGACAGATGTCTTCCAGTTATAATTTCCCAGCTGGAACTCTGTAAGAAACAAGAGAGCATCATACTGTCAGGATGTGTTCAAATTTACATATTTTTTTTTAAATAGTCAACAACAACTGGCTGCAGCATCTGGCATTACTGTACATTTTTAGAATTGTTAATTCTACCAACTTTGGGAATGTTCAATCACATCTACAGGCAAAGGTTCAGAGGATTTTGGTTTATTTTTTTAAAATCTCTTTAATCCAAGCATTGCCATTAAGACAATGTTTGTGGATTTCTTTTTCTGTAAAACAAAGTGAAGAACAGGCAGATCTGCTTCAAAGAAAAAGAAATCAAGATTATTTTATAAACGTATATGTTAACCACATAAAATTATAGAAATAGCATTACAGACTAAAACCAATACAGATTATTACTGCTTTTATTTGTGCATAAAAATTTACTTCATTTGTATTGGTTCAACTGTGCGTTTTGTAATTAAAACAGCAACCTTAGGGTCGCTGGTGTTATGTTTTGGGGCAACTGAAAAGGACCAGGAGTGGTGATAGCAATGTTCATGTGTAGAAAAAAGCAGCGGGAATTGTGTGTCTCCCCTCCTCCCTCCAGAGAACCGGGGCAGGAAATCGGTGGCAACACTTTACCCTGGTCTCGTAGTGCTACAAAACTCTTGCTTGCAGTAGGAATGATTTTAATTTTAGCTGGTTTAATGTTCACTCAGCATCTTGAAATGCTTTCTTCAATTATTGCCACTATGGGGTTTTGGGGAGGGGTGGTGTTTGGTTTTCAGGGTGCTGGTTGCAATGATTTCTGACCCTGCTAATGAGTTAGAACTGCACGTAGTGCACAGCGTACTGGAACTAAGCCTATGACTGCGTAGGTCTTGTAGTACTCTGCAAAAAAGAGATCAAATGATGCTTTGTTGGGGCATTCTGCTTCTCTTTGGAGTAATCCAGTCTCCCAATCCTGCTTATGATGAGTCTTTGGGGTATAATGCTGCATATTCTTACATTCTATATTCCTGTGGTACCTGGATACTTTTCATGCTTATTAGCTTACCCATTTTCATATCCACCCATCAAATATATAGTTGAAGGCACAAATTGAAAGGCCAGATTTGAAAGTTTGACTTTTTCCCCCCACACACCCCTGTTAAAGCATCAAGGCTGATTTAAAATGTCACATGTGGAGTCTGATTACCTTGCTGTAAATCAAAAGTAGCTGCATTCAAAGAAACGACGTTATGAATGGATGTTAAAATAACTAATAGCAAGCATCAAGAATGTTCTCAAAAAATGAATGTTACAGTCTCCCTCTAATTTTGCACAGAAGAGTACTTATTTCTTAAGCCATTTACAAAAAAATACATGAAGTTAACTTGACTACATTGGGGTTTTTGCATGTTTTACACTTCATGGACGTGGACTAAATCAGCTGTGCTAAACATACTTATTAGTATTCAATTTATTTCTCAGCCTCTTTTAAGGAACCATGCAAACGTTTGGGCTTCTTATTTTGTTTTGATCTCTTAGTGGAAAAGTGTATCCACATAAGTAAGCATGCACTGAACAGCAATAAATCATTATTTCTCAGATGACCAATATCAGCGGGAATCTCATATACTTCACTGCTGGAGTTGATTTCTAAATTCATTGAATAATTATTGGTGCTACTTTTCATATGTGACAAACATTCTTCTCTCTGATTCTGGTAAGTCTTACAGTGATGTTCACACACACACACACACACACCCCAACATGCCACGGTTGTTATTCTTAGGATGTGGGAAAAGGAAGGATTAGGAAGCAATGTACCTTTTAAAAGATCACCTTACAAGATATCAGGAACTTCGTACTATGTAGTTTAACAAAAAATCTGATACAGGTTATTTTAATTACTTTTAAAATTTTGTGGTTTATCTTGTCAAGATGCATGTATTTTATTGCAATGTTAATATTCATGTAATGTAATGAACTGTTTCTGTCATGAAAAATAATGTTGTCAATTTTAAATTATCATAACAAAAATGCAGTGGGACAGGATAAAGTGCCTCTACTGAATACAGAATTTGGTGAAGCTCCCAGGGTTCTAGCAACAATTATGCAGATGGTACTGATCAATGGTCGCATTAAATTTTATCTTTAGCTGCAGATCTAACACCAATTGTATCAGTGTATTTTGGAGAACAGCATTTTTTTTTAATACTTTCTGGATGAGGAAAGCAATCTGGCTGCCTGAGGACCTGCTCTACCCACACAAGCTGTGTTGTGTGTCAGTGGGGTTATGGACAAGAAGCAAGAGGTGGAGAAAGGTCCCTGGAGCTGGTGCTAAGGCGAACCCAGCAAGGGTCTGAGGCATGTTGATTCACTTAGTTGAAGTTAATGTCACCTCAATAGCACCACTGGTGATGCAATATCAGGCAAATTGGGGGGGGGGGGGGGGGGGGGAGGAAGTGATTGATACTCAAAAAAGTGATTGATACTCAAAATAAAATTAATAGGAAAGTTATTTGTAATTTTTAAATAGACCTATTATACATGTTATTTAAGTCTACAACACCTTTGCCTGTCAGAACAGTACAACAAATTATGGTTTCTTCATCAAAGGGTTAATAGAATATTTAAATAAAATACTGCAGAAATTCTCTACAGCAGTGAGACATGAATTTGTTAGAGGAGGGAAATCCTTTAATAGCTTGTAACTTAAATAGCTTGCCACCAAAATGAATTTATTGGGTATTGATTGGCTCCCAACCCAGTTTTAGTACTGATTAAATATTACAGCTTCATTTCAACCTCCCTGCTAGCTTTTTCCTCTTTTCTTTTTTAATTTTTTCTTTTTTCTTTCTTTTTTCTTTTTTTTTTTTTTTCTCATATGGAAACCTGGGTAATTGGCTTCAATTAATTTTAGAAGTTACATTCAGGATAAAATAGGTGCACTGAGAAAAGCCAGTCTGTTTGGAATGACTTTTCTTTCTTACTTGTAGAAATATTGTTGTTTCCTTCTTAGCCCATGGCTGATGCCTTCCAACCAGAGATAGCAATTGTGCTAAGATTTCCTCTTCTAGAAGCTGCTGCACTCCAAATAGCTCCATATTTTTCCATTTTATTTACCATATTACCTTTTTCTGGTATCAAAGCCAAATCTTTTGAAATGAAAGGAAAGTTTAATTTTCTGAAGGCTCAAAAATGTTGTACATTTCAGGATTTTAAATTGACTTCCGTTAACTGAAACATTCTGGAGTTGGTTTGTCATCAGTTAATGTGTCACCCTCCTGAGTGACAGAGCTGAAATGCTTCAGAGGATGCTTGTTCCTGGGTTTTATTATCTCTCGCTCAGCTGTAGAGCCCATGTTGATAGCATCACTAGCCTGTATGCAACTAACTCATTAAGTAGCAAAAAATAAATCTTGTTTTATTTCTCAGACTGTTTATTGAATTTCCAAATGCAGCTTTCTAGTCTCTCTTTGGGAACAAACAGAGAAAAGAGAAGACATATACATACATATGTATGTAATACATCCACACAGACACATCCTTGCCAGCTTCAGGCACATTGTATCAATTAACAAAATTGAAATTAATTTTGCCATCTTACCTTCCAAAGCCCTAAAGCCTACAATGTCAGAAAGGTGAAAATTAGTCTCCACACTGCATAGCCAGACCACACCCTTGGTAATCCAGAAACTGGAGACCTTCTTGAGCTTTTAAATAATGAAAGCATACTGCATCTTAGTGTTGATGGGGATTGATCTTAATAAAATGTATGATTAACTAGATTGAGCTGAAATTCTACCAGTCTTGGTAAGGCTGGTTAATGATCCTGAGTACATAAAGTATGTGTCTTTTCTTCTTTGAGCTTTCTTTGTGCAAATGCATCCTCATTTGAAACACTGCTTTGGCTGTATTATACTTTATTAAAAAGTGGTAAGTACACAGAGATGGAACTGAGCTTCTTTTTCTTCTTTTTTTTTATTTTTAATAATCTGTAGAAGGCATGGATGTGTTTATTAAGAAAAACTGTAATTGTTAAAACATTAATTGAACCATACTTCAGTGTATTTGCATTTGATGGTCCATTAGGTTAATAATGACACAAAATGAATGTCATCGTTTGTTTCTTGGGAATTCAGGATAATGTGAGTATATTTTTTTTCTTCATCTGCTGTTCAGACTCCAAGATACACTTTTTAGTTTTAGGAGGGTGGTTAAGCCTTCTGGTACAGGTGAAATAACTCATCGACGTTCCTATTGTTCTTTTTAGAAGAGGGAAAGGAGAGCAACATGACTTAAAATTTGTTCTTTTTGCCCACAGATGATTGAACTGATCACACTGCCTTAGTGTTGAAGTCAGCTCAGTCGCTGACTATGCACAGATACCTGGCTGGGTTTGTGTTACCAACACCAGCTCGTTGAACCAGCTAAGAAGCTATATGAGGTGGCTAACAAAATCAGGAGCTAAATAGTCATGATTGAAGGCTTCAGGTTTAGTGCTGTGCTGTGCTGAACAGCTGTGTTTTACCTCTTCATGTGCTGTCATTCTGGGGGACTCTGTCTTCAACCAAATATTCTTGCATCTGGATAATATGTGACAGGTTAGCCTTACTGGCTGTGATCCCAAAAAGGTTTTTAAAATTATACTTTATAGCACAGGTTTGCAGGAAATTTTTTTAAACCTTCAGATACATCGTAACACGCGTCCGCTTCTGGCCACAGTACCTTGGTGATCCCATGCTGTGAGAAACTTGTATCTGTATAATTTTTATTAGATAGAATTGAAATATTGGGGATTCAAATAGCATTAGCTCATATAATTTATATATACGCATTTATTGATGCCTTTTGCCTACGTTTCTATGACTGCATTTCCATTATACATTTAATAGATTACCCCTAGATGTGGATTGGAAAGAGCTCTGAAGTAAAAGGTTAGCCTTACTTCCAGCAGCTTACAGCATCCCCTAAAGGGAGCCAGCCTTCCCAGGCAAGGTCTGTTGCTACTTCTTCCTTTGGCCCCAAAGTAGCTGCTAATAGGTTGTGGGATTTTTGTTTGTTTAGCTTTTGTAAAAGAGAGAATGAATATTTGCACATTCCTTTATTTCAAGCAGGCAGAGAAACACATATCATGGCATTTCTTATCTCCTTTACATACAGCCGTATTGCAGACACTCAGTGTTCCTGGGATGTTCAGGTTTGTGATACTTTTGGAAATAAATCTGGCAGCATTTCTTCGTACATCTTTTCCAGTAACAGCTGCAGCTTCTTTGCCTGTTGTGTTTTCCTTCTGTGATGGGTTGCAGTCAAGTGTAGTTATGGGAGATGGCTGCTTCCTCTTGGAAGTGTCGAAGCCAAGCAAGTTTGGCTAAGTTTTTGCTGTTGGTTTTTGCTCTTCGTTTTTCTTCCTTTCTTTCTCATTCTCTCCTCTCTTGTCTTTTGGCAGTGTGCTGTGGGAGCAGTAGCTATAGCAAAGTCACTATAGATGAAAAAGGCAGAAGCTGCCATTACCAAGTATTACATAGTTAATACCGAAGTACTTTTTTTTGACCATGAACGTTCCAGGTGTTAGATCTGTCCTGCAGTTATAGGAGTATTTGTGGGTTTGAATGGATGCTCAGGGTCTTTAATAATCTCACTTTTCTGTGGGTAGGACTAGATGCCCCGTAGTGGATGCAAAACAACAGACCTGTGAGGCTGGTATATCCTGCAGGCTCCGTTCTTCACCGGGTTCCTCAGCCCATGGAGAGAGAGGGATGGTGCGTGCCTGTGGCCGTGCTGAAGGGCAGCTGGTGTAGCCCAGTTGCCCGTGGGCTGCTGGTGGGACAGAGTTTTGCTCACAGCAGAAAGCCGTGCTGGGTGTCTGGGCTCAGCCCAGGCGGTGTGGAAGCAGTGACCTTCAGAAGGGCGCGTGCCCTTGGTGGCTGACATCTAGGGCCGTGTCAAGGTTGAAGGCAGGCACTGCTGCAGATGGTGATTTGCAGTCCCTGCTAGAAAGGCTACTTCACTCAAAATTTAATACCGGATGCTTTTAGCTCTGGAGATGTGCAGTTCAGCCATCTGTGTAAACCAGGATGATGACCTTCACGAAACCTGAAGCCATTAGTTAATTCAAACAAACGTAAATGTTTGACCAGTCATTAATACCACAAAGGTTGAATAGGTGAAAAGAAAGGAAAGGAGATTAGAAGCTTTATGTGTATATAGAAATCACCAAGTTTAGAATCTTAATGGTATTTAAATGGTTCATTTACATCCAGATGGAAAGATACTTCTTCTTTATGCATGATTATAAAGTTATTGCAACATACTGATTTACACCTGCAGGCACAGGTCTCACAGACAGCACCAGGTTCATGGTGTTTTTCATTGCTAGAGGTCTGGATGGTTTAGTTTTGCATTTTTTTCACTGAAAATACAAATAATATGTACAGAAATCTTTATCAGTGACTAGGGTGTCTCTAACGTTGCTGCAGTTTTTAATCCAAGAATTAAGAAATCCAGTTGTGTTATTTTTTTTACTTACATAGTAAGCTGATTATATATGAAAAAAAAAAAAAAACCCAACCTATTTAAATATACTGTACCAGAAGACAGGAAATCAAACTCACCTTCTGGTTCAGATTTAATGGTTTACATCAAGGTAAAATTTTCACAGGACTTAAGTGAGATTTTTACATACCATCAGATGCAGACAGGAATTTCAGACTCCCACTAAAATTGGTCCATTTCCAGAATGAAGACTGCCAAGTCATGTAAGTGCTTCAGAGTATTTTACCCTGTTCCTTCCCATACTTCAATTGTTCATGTGCAGTGACTTGCCTGAATAAATCGATTTGTGTGAATTCTCTTTTTTTCTAGAAAGATCTCTGTCAGAGGGCTATCTCTGGTCCGGTACCATTATTCCAGAGCAACTTCCCTCTTCCCTGCATAGCATAAAGAGGGAATATCTCTCCAGAGCCATGGCTTCAAAGCAGTTTGGACATATAGGAGCTGCCCTCCTTCCCTGTGTAAGCTCTGCCCTTTTTCACCCAGCTCTCCAACAGAGCAAAGCCAACAGTCTCCCTTTTTTCATGTGCACACATGTGCTCAGCTCCCGCTCTGTCACTAGTGCAGGCTGAACTAGACCAGTGGGTCTGAGCTGACCTGATGGCAGCGGGCAGTGGGTGTCAGGGAGCCCCTGAAGCATCACAAGCCCCGACTTGCCTCTCGGCGTGGCCGCTCTCTGAGCTGGTGGATCAAATAGGCTGGATTCATCTCACGGTGGAGGAGGAGACACTGCCTGTAGGTCTTCACAGCAGACCTCATGGGATGGGAGCTCTCAAGGCAGAGGTTTGGAATAACCGGTCTGTAGACTTTGCCATTTTAAGGTGGGCAGATACTGCAGTGATCCATGACTGGGAAAAGGCCGCACAGTTTCAATGACAGTGATGAAGGTATCTGGAAATTTAAAACAGCAGCTGCCTTTTACCTGCATTACTCTTGAAGATTTTGGCGACGTAGATGATGTGATTACATAATGACTTGTAGAATTTTTTTTTCTACTGTTCATCTTAGTGTTAAGAAAATGTCCTTGATGTCCTTTAACTACTGTTTTTTTAATGCCAGTAATTCAATTAATTAAATAAATTATACCTCCTAAAATAAAATTTTTCATATTAACATTGCTTTGCAACTGAATTTTAATAAATTTTACATATTTTCTGACTTCACAAAACTAACAGCCTAATGATAAGGAAATATCTTGAAAAGCCTCACAGTATTTAGGAGTCCTTACATTTTTTAGCAAGCTGTTTTCACTGTAATCGGTAAGTTACATTCTGCCTTTGATTTACTTTCTCTAACTACATTGATTTCTGTAGCCTAATATATATTTAATTCGCAGGGATGTGATTGCAACTAATATTATAAAGCTTTTAAAGAGCAATAAATTCCAGAGCGCGTTTTATAGTTTTTTATTATTTTTTCTCCTTCAAATATTTTAACCACTGAGGAAGGTATAATTTATCTTATTGTTGGACTTCCATGTGTTTGTTTCTTATTGTAACTCAAGTTGCATTGAGATTGAGTGGTGTGTTCACATCTTCCAGAATGTGCTCCAGCATAGTTCTTTATTTGTAAACTGTTATCTAATTTATAAACTAGATTGTAAAGCAAAACGTGTTGTCTTCCTTTCCTTTGAAATGCAGGCTGATACACAGTTCCTACAACTCTGCATAACTCAGTTGACTTCCAAAAGTTTGGTATGTACAGCTAATGTGGCCCTTCCTTGTAGGGAAGGAGAGCAAAACTACAGATAGTCAAAAAAGAATTTGTCCTTTAGGTTGTTGTTTGGGATGTCACCTACAGGGGGGAGTTTACTCCCAAATCTAAAGAAGGGTCAGAGAAAAGTGGAGGGAAATGTTGAACTACACTATCCAGGACAACTCTAACCGGTGTGGATATCCAAAGCCATGCCCTAAGGGCAGCAGGGAAAAGCAGTGCTTTATAGAAGGGACTTCACAAGCAGGCACGCCATCTGAGACCGGTTCAGCATACACTGTGTTGTTTCTTCAGGGATGGTCATGGATAAGTGATTAACCTTCTTCTACCCACTCCTGCTCTCAAATGACAAAACCCAGGCAGGTGCACGCAGGGCTGCCATGGATGCCTTCCTGTGCCTCTCTAGCCTATGGTGCTGCCCACAGCTGCCACGTGGAAGGGTGTGGAGAAGACGAGGCCAGCCTGTTCTTCAAGGTGCGCACCTGTGGGACAAGGTGCAAGAGACACAGGCTGCAACACAAGATGTTTCAACTGATATAGGATAAATTTTGTTCAACATGGACAAATCCTGGAATAAGGGCTCAGAGAGGATATGGACTCTCCATCCTTGTAGATATTGAGAACTTGACTGGGCAGGATCCTGAGCAGTCTGGTCTTACTGGATCTGCTTTGAGCTGGGGGTTGGGTTAGATGATCTTCAGAGATCTCATCCAATATAAACTATTTTATAAATCCAGGGTAGCATTTGTACCAGCCGGCCTGTTTTGCTTAGTTTCAGAATGAGGTTTCAATTTCCTTAGTTCTGGCTTGTAATGCTAGTCTTTAGTTTTGACCATTCATACTGCGGTGGATCTAACAAATACTGTGAACTTGGCAGGGTATAATTACAATTTTATAGAATTGTACTGAAATTTTCAATTTGTAATTCACATCTCTTAGGAATAAGATAATGTATGCCTTAGATTGTAGATTCTCGTTGTATGTGAATTTTTATAGCTGTGTTGATAGTGTTGACATAGGCTGAGCCTTTCCCTCTTAAATCCCTATGAAAGGATAACTGAAAGAAAGTTAAATATCCCTATCTGATAGCAAGAGAGAGTTCCCAATTGGGGGGCTCGAAGGAGCTTTGGAAGGAGGAGGTTTGTGATTTAGCATGACTAACGCTAATTCGGATTTATGGAAAGAGATGAGGAAGTCTACGCTAAGCAGAGTGGCTACACATGGCAAATGTACTAGATCAGTTATTGCCAAGTATGGTAGAGAAACTGAAGAAAAAAGTGGCTTAGAAATGTCTTTTCCAGTCTCTGCTTATCAACATGAAACATCTGCTTCAGCTGCACTGGCTCCCACTGACAGTCAACATCACTGATACGGTGAAATTCCTACTTACATGCAACACAACAAGGCTGCTTTTCCCTGAGCTGCATTGTAATAATTTATTATCATATGCATGTGATGTAGGGTGTGTTGCAGGTTAAAATGTAAATGGTTCCAGTGCGCTTGGATGAGCATCGCATATGGAAATTAGCGTTGGCACAATTAATTTTTGTTTGTTATAGTCTTAATGTTGCTAAGCTACAGAAGGAAATGGATCACACTGAGGAAATCTACAAGTTGTGACTGTTTGCACAGAATCTTCTTAAATGTTACACTAATCGTGTGCTATAGTTTAGCTTTTATTTAGTGTAAATAAAATGGGTCCATTTTTTAAAGGCACCATCTTAGCTTTGAAATATTCCTGTCTTTACTTGTTTTGACAATACTTGTACCTATAAATAGCAGAACGGCTACTCTTAGATCAGCTTCTTCATCAAAGGAGCTTCTTGGTCAGACATGTACAGACGTGAATCTGATCAGCTCCTGTACAGCGCGAAAGAACAATACATTTTTGTTTTAAGAATTGCAGTTACTTCCATTTATATCTAAATAAAGTAGCTTCGCAGAAAACGCAGCCCAGATTTGTCCCCGCGAATAAATACGAGCTGAAATACCTCGTGTTAATAATATTGCCTTCTAAGTTGAAGTGCTTAAGTTATTCCCCCCATGAATTCCCAGGGCAGCCATGGATTATTAGAGCTTGAAATATAACAGTTAAATGCTTATGGTTTCATAGGCTGATGAGATGGCTAACACTGTTCGGAAGAGGAAAGGTGAAACCCTGACCTCGGGCTGGAATAGAAGCAATCTACAAATTCTTCTCTTGCTCTCTCTCCCCCTGCCCTCAGAGCGAATGTCTCCTGATACTTCTGTAAAAAAAAAAAAAAAAAAAAGAGGGCTTGCTTTTCCTTGGATTTCTCTTCTTGCATTCACTATAGATTTAGTTTTATTTGCACGATAAAGCAAGTCCATTTGATGTTGAAGACTAAAAACATTTTAGGGAGGGAGCAAAGGACAGAACTTTGATGATGCATTTTTACTTAATCCTCCTTGTTTTGAACTTTATGAAAACATTATAAAATCTTATTATAGGTAGTAGAGTTTGTCATATGATTGTAAAATAAGTATAAATGCCTAACATTTAAGAGTAGTAGTAAATGCATCAATTGTGTGAAATAGTTGTATTGTTTATACTTCTGAACAAAAAGCAAGATTTGAGCCTGAAAGTATGGTGCTTGTTCTGAAAACCTCTTGCCGTTCCCAGGTCAAGATGTACAGTTTTCTTGCACTGCAGAGACCTGTAACTTTGCATTTTTCTGCTGCTTCAGCTCGCTTGGCCGTGCCTTACTTTAGAGGACAAGGAGTAGTTTGAACAGTAACAGACTTCTCACCTGTATTTCCTGATTGAAAGTTTCATAATATGACAATTCTAAGCTAATGAGTAAAGTCTAATGAAATAGATACGATTGTGTTAAATTCTACAAAAGTATCATTATCAGGCTTTAATTTTATATGTTGTGTAGAATATATGGGTTTCATTTCAGGGCATATTAGAGGAGATACTTAGATGGTATCTCCTCCAGACATAATTAAAATTATACTTAATATTAAAATCATGTATTAATTATTTCTAGGCAAGGTACTTCATTCTAAAATGGATGCATTTTTTTTAGCAGTGAAAAGCTATTACTCAGCAAATAAGGACTTGAAGTAAACCAAGTATTTATCATATAGCAAAGTATTACGAATCAATTATTTAAACCGTTGATATATTTTAAATCTATGAATATAATATCTTCACAGATGATTTATTTTACAGATGCTTAGACATGCCATTCGATATCACATGGAAGTTGGACTCAGAAATCAATTTGTGGCTTTTAAATTTTAGATAGTTCTAATTTCCTAGAAGGAATAAGAACCCATATGTGCTAACAAATACATAGGTGAAGAGTTCTTGACCCTAAGGATGCAAAAAATCAGTACATGGTTAGCACATGAGATGACTCAGTCAGAGCCAGTAATGAACCCACTACACACACCGCATGGTTTCAATTACAGCTTTATATGACTAGACGGCATGGTGCCAGAAACAAAAGATTGAAACAATTTAAATGATTCTCTTCTTCATGGTTCAGATACTTGAGCCTCTGGTTTCTGTTCTCTTATTAATGTTCGCTTTTATCTGTGCGGAACTCAGACTTGGGAAATAGAAATTACTTCTTGAATATGTAGAATGTCATCTTGTTAAAGGACGCTATAGTATGATTCGGTAATATATCACTTAGTTAATTATTTGCTGTGCGATAGTTGCCTTCAAGGTTTATGTGCTCAAGGTCAAGAACTATTTCTGGAAATTGTCTAATTTGTCCCAGTCAAAATTAGAGAAGTTTTCCTAATAGACAGTTAGCAAAATAAAGGTCGTAGTCCCCTCTTCATATAATTACTTAGCGGTTAAATCATTTACACCTCCAGCAGTGTCATCTCTTTGCCACCTCCACAACATGAGGGAGGGAGGCAAGCGCTTGTGTCACTTTGTACGATACTGTAGGCTCTGTTCCTCTTGTTGAAGATGCCTTGCTGTCCGGTGCTCCTCTGAGAAATGAAAATCATCGTTGCTGTAGGCTGTGGGGATCCACTGGCCGAGCCTCGTGGCAGGGTTCCTCGCCGCTCGAGCGCCACGCGCCAGCTGAGGCGCTGGGCTGTGGTTTGCCTCGTGCCAGGGCAGCAGGCAGTGGCAGCAAGTGGCTGTACTGCTCCGCTTCAGCCACTGCATGTTACTTTGATGATGAGTTATGAGAAAGTGTGGAATTGTAACATCTTTGTGGGCTCTTTGCCCTGAACGACTAGCTTTTTCAAGCTTATACATCACCTACTTCTGTTGGTGTGAAGGGATACTGAGGTTGCATAGCAACTGATTTTTTGGCATCGCCATACACTTTATGAAAGAGACTGTGTGCGGAGCCATCTGTCCTAGGATGCCCGACAAAGAGGGACATCGTGGCATTCAGGGTATGCAGACGCGTCCTACGGGCCTCTTCTATACGGATTCATCTCTATTACAAAGCCAATGGCTGAGGAATGGAAAGAGAATGAATCACTTTATCAAGCACTATTAAACGTTTTCTAAAGCCTTTGAGCCTTTTAAAGGAAGCAATGCTTTCTAATATCCTCAGATTTTTTTTCTTTTTTTTTTTTTTCTTCTTTTTTTTTCTTTTTTTTTTTTTTTTTTTAATACAGGCTGTTTAGGCATAATAGATTTTCATTTATAAAGCTTATTAAAATGGAAGAATAATACAGTCAGGTTTCCAATTGCAACTCAACTGAATTATTGTTGTCATGATAAGCGAAGCAGGATTTGTAAAGTATTTAGTACTTTTCTTAAAATGAGACCATCTAATGTAATTGAAGGTATGCAGATGTGAGTGGAAGGTGTGCCTTGGTGTGTAGGTTGCTAGATTTTGCTTTACATAAAGCTTATTTTCTTTGTACAGTTGGAACAAATGAATTAAAAAATACTGAAAAGGTAATTCCCTACTTTCCACCTGTATTAGCATTTTAAAACATTTGCTTTATATGATAAGCTGGTTTGATGCCTATTAATTCCGGTGATACATATTTGGGTTTAAAAAGTTATATTAGATTGTATTTCATCAAATTCGTTTTGCCAGTCATTTAGAGTTGCTTCTGTTTAATTGCCACCACTATAAAGGATTGCATCTTAAGGATTTTATAGGAATCGGGCATGTTTTGCAGTACTTCCAAAGCCATTCTCAACATACATTCTATTACCACTGTTGCACTTGTTTGTCTTCTCATTCTGGAAGGTTCGTCTGTCATACGTAACCTATCTAGCATAAGCATTTGACATTTTTGAGCTAGCCTTTTTTGGACAATTTGCATCTTAACCCCATATAAAATTATTCCTCTCTTGCTCCTAGAAAGTCTTTGTTCCTTAAAATACTTCCCCACCCCAGCAGTTAAATATCATAAATGCCTGGATAAATATGGGTTTGGGGATGCAGTGTATTGTAAATGTTAATGCTGCCAAAAATAATCTAGTCTTTTCAATATCTGATTCCCATTTTATTAACCTTGCAGCAATATGCCTTCTTTTTAATATTGCATTTCTTTTTCCTTTTCTCTTGTAAGACCAGACCATAACCTGACATCTAAATTTTTTCAGTCTTCATTTCTTCTGTTCTTCAGTTATCACAATTATTTTTTAGTTGCTTGAATTCAAATCTTGACAGTCAGTTCCTTGAGCTTATTCAGCCTGTTTCTTAAATTGACATCTATCATTTTTAAGTACTGTAACTTCAATTTTATATGAATTGTTGTGTCTTGTAGTGTGGGATCTGGATGAGAACTGCTTTTCATCTTTGCTAATTTACACTAGATCCAACTGATTTTTTCTTGTTCTGCTATGTTAAACATAAAATAAGTCATTTAACTATGTGGTTCCTTCCTTTCTGGAAAGTAGTTTTGACTTCTGAAAAAGTTTGAGACTGAAAAAACGTAAGGTGAAATGACTGGTGGGTCCTTGTGGAATAGGAAGTGCTTTTGGACTTAAGGCTTAAACCTTCATATCAAACTTAGGTCTAAACTTTCTACAAGTAACCTTCCTTTCACAGTATTTTTCACAGGCAGGCAAAAAAGTTCTACATAAAATACGTAATTCTCAGCTTATCTATAACTTTGGGGGAAAAAAAAGACACTTAAAAAAAACTTTATAAAGTAAATCATCGGTTTAATTTTTACTAGAAATATCAAATTAAGATAAAATTGATTCATCTGTACTTCCTAAAACAAAAGAGAAGAAAATAACAGAGAAACAAGTCTCTTTGTTCTGTGTGAAAGAGAATACTTAATCACACATCAGCAGAGAATTAAAAAACATAGCAGTACATTAAAGTATTCTTTTTTTTCTTGACTGAAGAAATTAATTGCCAGCAATGGAAAAAACTACAAAGTGCTGTTTAAAAATAAAAAATACGTATCTTAAATTTAATAAACAGGAGCTAGCACAGCTAAAATGAAGCTCCAAGATTCAACTAGCAACTGGCAATTGGGTGTGGGTCTCATCAGCCTGAAATACATATCAAACAACTGTCTTGGAAAACCTGTTTGGAAAGAGTAGTTCTACATCATGATTTTCTGAGAGAGACTCATCGCAGAAAGCTTCTGTGTGAATGCCAAATGGACAGTCTTTCCAGTGGAGTTAATTTCATAGCTAAAACCTGGCCAAACACGGAGGGAGGTCTTAACCCACCTAATAATACGCCACTTAACGTTCCTCATAGTATTGTTATTATGCTTTTGTAAAATAGGTAGGAATAGTATTCACTAGGAAGTAGCATTTGTCTTGTCACTAGAGATGCTGACCAATGCAGAAGGGCAGGATAAAGGGAGAAAATTACTACCTAATGGGTGAGAAGGACGCAGGATAATGACCTCCATATCCCCTTATACTGGCCTACAAGAGAGCAATACATTACAGAAATATGAGGGATGTAAGCTTATCTTGCAAGTGAAGGTCTCTGAGAAATTGCAACATATATGTTGTGTAGTCATACACTTCTCCCTTTTTGGGAGTAGGATGGCGTTAAGCATGATATTCAAGGAATAATCTCTGGAATTAATTTTACACTTCTGATACGTTAATTCAATTCCACTTTTAAAAAATACAGTGCTGGTTTTGTTTTCCAAGATTGTCAAAATTTCCTAAGCCAAAATAAAACAAAAATTGTTTTCAGAAAATGCATAAATGTGGACAGGGCTGAAAAACTTGCAAAATTTCTGGTGAATATGTTGCTGGTACATAATGAATACCTTCCACTGCCTGAAAGGGGACAGTCAGGAGAGGTACAGCTAGGGCACGTCTTGCCTCAGAAGCATTAAGTGAGGTATAATGAACCAAGGGAGAACCGTTACAGACCCACACAAGCGGGGGGTTGGTCTGCAATTTCTGGAGGTGAAAATGAGAGTTCAGTATTGAAAAATACTGGAATTTGTCCTTATTTCTCTATCTTACCGATTACATTGGGAGTAAGTTCTCAGTCACGTTGTCGGCTGGCTTTATTCAAATGTGGGCAACATCTTTCAAAAATAAGTTGCCCTGTAATGGATGAGATGTACCTGAAAAAGGATTTGAGCTGCTGCAAATTTTCCCCCAAACACAAGAAGTAAAGAAGTGCACATTTTCTTAACTTTCTCTTTTTTGTTGCTGTTGTTGCTTGGTATGGCTTAAATGCTTATTTCTAACGTGGTACCGCTATTTTTAGCAGCATAGTAAGGGGATTTTTGCTCACTGTCATACTACATGGAGTCCATCAGACTGTAATAGATTGGAATAATCAAATCTATCCTAAAATTTTGTGCCAGGTTAGCCTATCTGAGATGGCAGTGTAATTGTCCTGAACCACCTTAATACTTGAAAATAGTAGTATATTAACAGAAAAAAGTATGGTGAAATGGAGCTTTATGTGTTGTTCACAGGCTGGATGACTAATGGGGATTCACCTTTCTGACTATTTTAATCTGTTTCTCTTCACTGAGCAACACCCATCAGCTTTCCAAGGTGGGTTTTGTGGTCTTCTGTCAATATTGTTTATAGCAAATCAAAATTTTATTGTATGGTTTAGTTTCAAGCATTTATTTTAAGCCAGCAAGTGAGATGGTTTTGACTTCCACTACTCAGGGCTGGTAGCAATTGATGAAAAGAAAGATTAGATTACTGCATAATGATGACGTCTTCAAAAGCCCTGGAGTGACTGAGGAAGATAAGTCCCATGGAAAATCAATGAAACTTAGGCTCCAAAGCCAGTTAGGTGAGTAGAAAATGTTGCTCTAATGACCTAAATGGTCGCGCTTTCTCATGCTCTCTCAGTTCAAATATACAAGAGAGAATGGGTCTGTGTAAAAATATCTGGCATCTCTGAACGTTTTTAGGCTGAGTGCTAGGTATTTATCCGATTACTGTCTCGTGTTCTTACCTACCTTAAGCAGCAATGGGCTAAAGAATTTTTAATGTAGAAACTGGGGGGAAAACATGCGAAAAACCCAAACCAAAACAAAAAATACCCTTTTAAAGGAAGTAATGGCTATTCAGATCGCAAAGAACAAGTACGTGTTTTAAACCACAGATATTATTAGCTAGTTGTATTCTTTAAGTTCTTGGCTTTATCATCCCTAAAAGGTTGCTTTTTTGATACTGATGCTCATTTCATACATGCATTTGATGTTTGTTCACCTCATGCAAAAAGGACGTGGTTTTCTCCTACAACTTGCCAGGCATCACAGATTTCCAATTTCTAGGTGGTGGCTTTCAGTTCAATCCCCTTAATTATTTATGTGGTTATTAGGTTGCTATTCTGTGAAACCTTTTGGGAATCCATTGTTCTCCTTTCTGGCCTCTTACGTATGAAGAATACGTGTTTGCTGCTGTTGGTCTGACGGCACAGCATTCAGGGCATGAGGAGGAGGGAGGGGATGGAGCCAGATTTCAGTCCCGGTAATGTTTTTCAAGGGCAAAATGATGACTCATGCGTACAGTGCTGTACAGTGATACACCACTTGTTACCTTGATACCCATCTCTGTATCATGAGGTATTCCTTGAGCCATACTCCGGTGTTACAGAAGCTGAACAAATAATGGCTTAAAGATTTATTTTCCATCCTATGATCAGGTGGTCTAGCACAGAAACTGCTACTGGTCTTCCATGTTCTGCCAATTTCTCCCTTTTTCTTGCTTTATAAAGTTCATATATTTTTGTACCACGTTGAGTTCCTGTCATACCCAGTGGCTATTTGAGAGTATGTCAACCGATGACATACCTGACACATGGCTCTGACAAATCTGACACATGCAGGAGGAATTTAGTATCAGAGATGTAGGAGCAAGAGCCATCCTTTTAAAGGTACATAATCTTTTTTTTTAGCAGGCCTTGTAGCAATTAGTGTGACTCAATGACAGAGTGACACATCATTCAGCTGAAGCTCTAACTTCAGTCAAACTCTGTTTAAGGCAAAGGACAAAGGACAGACTGGAGAAGCCTCACAGATCTGACCACTGTTCGTGTAACACAGATGCCGTCTCTAAGCAAGGCAGATGTGCACACAGTAGCTCCATTTAGCGTGTCTGGAGCACATGACATCAGACTGTGAGAACTGAATTTGTTTGACCCTAATAGAAGACCTTGTTTCTCTTCACAACTACCTAATGGAAGAGCGAGGGGAGCAAGCCTTAGACGTGTACAGCCATAGGACAAGAGGCAAGAGCTGCAACGTTTGATGTGGGAAGTTCCAATTCAATACAAGACGTTTTTACCAGGAGGGTGCTCAAGTACTGGAACAGGTTGCCCAGAAAGGACCCCATCATCCTTCCTTGAAGAAACTGAGAACTCCACTGAATGGTGTCCTGAGCATCCTGCTGTATTTGGACCTGCTTTGAACAGCTGGTTGGACTAGACGACCTCTGGAGCTCTTTTCCAGTCTACAGGTTTTTATGAATCTTTGGTATATCCACGTATTTGAGGAAGGTTAAAGTCTAGATTTACTTATACTTGGCAGTATGATCTTTTGCTGCTTTGGGTTAGGGTTTTTTTAAGCCTATATTTGAACTCATGCTGTGTGATTTTCTTCCATTACAATACCACAGGAAAGCTCAGTGGGCAGATATAATACAAATTCATTGGTTTCTCAATGGGGTAGAAACAAGGAGATGAGGCCCTTGCTGAGTAACTAGCTCTACTAGAATACCGGAGTTTGCATAAAAAAGAAATGCTCGTATGTGGGATGATAGTAGTCCCCATTGTGTAGGAGTTAAATAGTATCAATATTAATGAATAATTCTTCTTTTAGCATCACTTTGGTGCTATTATTACGAACGCTCACATTACAGACTGGAGAGGGCGACAGAGATATGGGGAGAGATTTGTCCAAGGCTGCGTGAGGCTGTCGTTGAGTTGGGAAATAAAGCTGCGAATCTTGAATTCCAGCTGAGTGTACTGCCGCTCAGAGCATCCTCTCTGTCCTTGGTTCAGACCAGCTCGGTGGCAGAATGAAACAACTGTATTTTCTGGCAGTGTTTTATGTATTTTCATGCTGAACGTTCTGAAATGATGCTTCAAACAATAGGGGAAAGTGTGTGCAGCTACACAGATCAAACTAAAGAACTTGATGCATACAAGTAAATCTTATCTTAATTGCAGCTTGCTTGTCAAGGATGGATGCTTGAAATAGAATATTCAATGTCTGTTCAGGCGTCTTCTTTTTTTGCCTAGCTTGGTACATTGACCTTCTTATTCCTTTTGTTATGAATTCAAATTCAACTGGGATATGAATTGTTGTGAATATTGCGACGAATCTCATGATCTTGACAGTAGAAATCATTCTGTGTCATTACCAAGGGATGAAAGCGTCATAATTCTTTGTTTTAATCTGTGTGTGAAGTCAACTTGCTCCCTCAGTATTAGCTATGATACCCTTGCTGTTATTGCATTGTTGCCCTTCTATAAAGTTTTATTTGCAGTTGTAATAAGGATACATGTAGTTACAGAAATGGGCACAAAGTGGAAGACAATTTAAATAATTTGGGGGTTTTTTTTAGAAGAAATGCTTGAGCCTTTTCTTTGTGGGTTAAAAATTATCTTTATTTTTTGTTTGTGGGGAGAAAATTGTTTTGGGGGTAACTGCAGTCTATTGTTTCAGTAAAAAGGTGACTGGGCAAATACTTCTGGTGAAAGTAGGGATTCCTTTTTTATGAAGAATGTAAAAGCTAACATTTGTTGAAATGTAATGGTTCATTTGAATGACCAATTTTCTTAATAGTGGGTGGGTTTTTTTGCTAAGATCACAAAATGATTAATAGGTTGATCCAGCCTGCATTTATATTACATTCTAATTCTGCATTATATATTCTCCCGTGTCAAAGAGCTAAAAGTTCAAATTGGACTCATTTTCATTATCAAGTTAGGGGTGGGGAACTGTAAATTATTCACCTCCACTGAGGACACCAGATTTATAAATCTGTTCTAAGGGAAGTGAAAAAAGGTTTCTAATATGTCTTGAAGATACTGATTCATATCATCATTTCAGTATGTGGAGTTTACAGCCAACAGCTGTTTTCAGGATAAGGCTACATATCCTTTCACCGTTCATATTCCTTTCACTGGTATCAGCAAGAGACAAATTTCTTTAAAAGCAAATTCTCCTAAAATGTCTATAACTCTGCTTTTACTGGAAATAGGAAAAACTAGTTAAAAATAGCAAGAGAACCAGTATGGGTAGTCTGTGTGTGAGCAGGTCCTATGATCCATAACATGATCCTCTGTAATGGCACACCTTACAGTGGACATATGTAATGGTTTTCATGTGCCTTTATGGGGTTTTATGTACGTATAAAAATATGTGCTGTGAAAGTAGTAAGAGGACGAGCCTCATTTTGACAGTTCATAAGTCCTTTTAAGAATACCTGAGATGTGTGTGGAAGAGAAGAAATTAATTAAAATCAGAGTTTGTATGTGTTGTCCTTCATTTCCCTTGAAACATTTATCCTATTTTGTCATAATTAAAGCATAAGTTAAATGCTCTGTGTTCTTGAAAATCAAGCAAGCGAAGCACGCAGATCTGGTTTTTACCATGTACATTTTCTGACCAGCTGTCTTCGACATGTTTAAACTGCATTTCATGTTGGGTTGAATTGGAGATTTTATTCATACATAGCAGTGAGATCCATTAGGCTGAATTCTGAGCTCAGATTTTTTTAAGACTTTGAATAATTCTGTTGATTTAATGCAGAAAATTCAGAGTAAATTTGACCACATGTGGATATTGTAGAAGTGTCCAAAGCTGTATAGAGAAGATATTTCACAGAATGATTAGCTCTGAAATAAAAACAAAACAAAAAAGACCTTGTTTTTTCTAAGGTAAGGTGAGCTATGAATTTATTCTTACACGCGTGATATTTTAAATACCTGCCTATTCAGCTTTATGAGACTCACTTAACTGTTCTGTTCCAGCTTTGAATATCAATAATGACATGTTTCCTGACATCTGGGTTAAGGTGAAGCTATTGTATCTGTCAGTTAAGCTCTTTTTTGTCAGCCTGCCATGCTGATAATTTTGTGTGTATGGTACAGCCATTAAGGTATTCTCTGTCCTCTGACAGAATGAAAATCTAGGTTTCCCATTCAGTATGAAGACATTTTTTATCTTCTGCACAAATATGTATGACAGAATGCTTCTGATGTATAAACTGTATCCCAAGACATCCAATGGAGACAATGCCAATTTGCCTACACATTTGCCTACAAGAAAAGTAGAAAGCATATGCCCTTTCTTACAAGTGATTTATTTTTTTCAAACTTTATTCCTAAGTACAGCAATAACTATTTATTTAGCAGATATTATCGTGAAAAATTCATTACAGTGACAATGTTCATGAGAAAGGAATGTCATAAGTGCATTGAGAGGTATGTCATAAATAAATAAAATATTTGTGTCACTTTATCCTTGTTTTCAATGTATTTCACTTCTTTACAGCTTGAATGTTAAATTAGTGACATTTAAAGGGTGTTCTCCCATAGCTTGTGGCATCTTGTAGGTTATTTGGTTTAAAGTAATTATGCCTCATCACACATTTATGTTCCAGTCAGAGATTCAAACACTATTGAGCTCTACAGTATATGAATGATTGCAAATTTTCAAAAGAGGAGAGTTTTTGAAGGTGTCTGTGTGTTAAGTTAAATTTTTGAATTAATAGGAACATCAAAGATACAGCATCTGGGTCAGAGAAGGACCTCAACAGAACTGCTGTTTGAAGCCTTTCATTCTTGACCTCCAGGACTGTAATAAACTTTTAAATAATTTTCAAGGGCACTTCAGATACTCTGTCAATTAAACTGCCATGCAAGCCCTTTTCCTGTTGGCCTGTAGCCATTATTTAATACAGTCATTAAAATTTAGTTTTAGGAGATATTGTTTGGCACATGAAGCTTTTTCATCAAATATCTTTCCCTACCAAAAAAGCGAAAATAAAGGGAGGTAGAATATTTATTCAGAAAAAAAAAAATATTACTGTGCTTGTTTAGGGGAGCATTTTGAAAGAATATACCTCTTGGTCAGTGACACTGTACTTATGCATTCAGGTGCTTAACCTGCAAAGGCCAGATGCGATGAAAACCTGCAATGAGCTTAGGAAGACAGGTAATACCAAAGAGAAAAAAAAATAATAAAAAAAAAAAAAAAAAATAGTGAATTCTTTTGCCATTCTGGAAATCCTTGTATAGAGCATGCAATGCTGTAGACAAAATCTAAGCTAGGCCTGCTGAAGACTTAGTTGTTTTAAGATCTATTTCCACTATTGCAAAAAAGAAGATTGTGATAAAACCAGAATTCTCTCTTCTGAAAGAAAAATTTTTATATGCAGTAGTGAAAGGCAGAAGGCAGCTTTGTCTCACAGGGGGCTGTTGCAAGAAATTATATTGACCGAAGAAGAGGAGAACTTGAGTGCTGTTCCTTGTTCTGTGGCTGTTGTGACCTTGGGGATATTATTTAGTCTTTTTTTTCCCTTGTCTGACTGTAGGATGGCAGTAATAGTGATATCTGCCAACCACAAGAATGGTTTGAGCTGTAAGACATTTGTGTGTAAATTTGGTCAGTGTCCTTCAATGGAGCATACTATTTATCTACACAATATAATTATCATTGGGCATAGCTAAAGGCTTCAAACACCATTTGCCATTGAGGGCTGATGTGCCGATGTGCTGGTTCCTCTCATAAGCCTGTAGTAGCTCTCTACGATATTGTAACTAAATCTTCAGTTCACCTTTGTCAGGAGGTAAAATTACTTCATCTTCAGTTCAGACACTGATGACGCTATCCAAACAAAGAGGTGGGGACATTTGGTAACATCCCAGTGATGTTACCTGTGCTCCACTTTCAGCAGGAATTGGGTTTTAATGAGGGTCCATGTTGCATGGCCAGATAGCTCCATCCAAACAGAGAGAGAGGTGATACAGCCATGAAGAGACTGAATAGTGTCGTGTGGGACAGCTGAGATACATGGTTCAGCAGTTGTTCCTCTTGTCCCCTGGGGAAAAACAAACAAACAAACAAACAAAACCCCAACAAACAAATGAACCACACGCACCCTGACAACACTGGCATTGTCTTGCTTTCAAAATTTAGCCTTAATTTCTCACCACAATTCACAGCATGTATGAAGACAGGTCTTACAAGCCTGTGCTCTGCCTTAGGATCTCGGTAGAGTTCTTCACTTGAACTTAATCTTTGTGTTTATGAAGGCCACAGTTTCTAAACTCTAAAATCGATGAAGCTGTTCCTATGGTTCTGAAATAGCAACAGCTGATGTCCGGTTCATTTGGGAATGGGAGTTTCACATCCTTTCTGGCTTTGGCAGAGCTTTAGGGAACTCTTGGACCCTGAACCCCATTGCACTGATCTCCTGAGGTAGGCTTCAATGTTAAGGCCCCATGTTTTATTCCCTGCACCTTACACTGAAATTTGTTTTGCAGGATAGCAGAGAATATAGTCAAGATACCAAGATTTGTGTCACGTTGTTGTGCAGTGCTTCCCTTAACTCTCCCTGCTGTATACAGAGACTGATACTTGGCTCCTACTTTCTGGAGTAAGTTTAACCTTCAGTCCTTTGCTACACAGAAGAAAATCTGCTTAACACTGGATACTCCAGAGTGCTTTTTTTTTTTTTCTTTTCTTTGCTGCTCAGTCAGTCAACTGGTTGATTTTCAAAGAAGGAGAGTATGAAGAAGTGTCACTTTGTCCATATTTATGTATTTATTACTACTGGCATTAATATATTGCTTTGTTTAGTCTGGTTCACAATAGTCTGTCTCTCAATGAAGTTATCTTTCCTGAAGCGATTAGGTTCTGCATTCTGCTGCTTATTGCATCTTGAAAAGCACGATATAAATTCAAGTCAGGGACATTGTACTCCAGTTAAGGGACTGTGAGGATCGTAAAGAAAAATGAGAGGTATAGCAAATGTGTTTCCAATCTCTGTAGTACATATAATAGTGGGCTTTATTCTCCCATTGTCAGAGAGGATCTCATTAGAGTTCAGACTTTCCTGTTCCTGAAAAAGTTCTCACGTTGGGTACTTTAAAGGAAAGAGTTCACAGAGTTAAGATTTAAGGGCATAGGCTGCCTTCTAATCCAGGGAACTGTGATCACAATGGACTGAAAAGTTCATAAGCTGTTTTGAAGACAGTAGTAACGTGTACAATTTGCTTTACTCAGAAACTTCTTCACGATACAAGTGCACCTGCAGAGCTGGAGAAGGAAAGAAATTTTCCATTCTGTTGTCATCTCCTGGCCTCCAAAGGCAGCTGCCTAAAAACAACAGATATGATCAGTTGTAACCAATATATATATTTTTTATTTTTTATTTTTAATAAGACACATCTCCAGGACAGGCTGAGGAGCTTAGGAGCACAAAACCCTCAATCTGAGTTAACCCAGTTGCAGGGAATTTTAGCTGCTGGTGCGTGAGGTGGCTGGAGCTGTCTGTTCGCAACCGTCAGGACCCATACGCTCTGTGTTGAGCCCTTCTGCAGCGGCTGCAGGGAAGCCACGCTCATCTCTACACCTTGGAGAAGGCTTCCATAGCCTTCTGATGGTTTTGCTAGCTTGAACCCATTGCATGGGCCAAAAGTTTTAATAAGGGTGTTATTGCATATTTTAGAAAACCAGGAAAAACTAATGGAGACATCTGAAAAATGTGTGTTTGGATCTCTCGTTCTAAGCCTGGCAACTGGAAAAAATAAATTGTCCCTTAGAATCTTCCTCCCAAAATTGTTTCAAAGAGAAACAGATGTTCCCAAACAGCACAGGTTTGAGTCCTTAAAATATTGTGTTGCAACATAAGTCAGTTAATACATAGAGACATAAACAAAACAAAACAAAACAAAAAAAAAAAAAAAAAGGAAGTGTTGGTGGGAGTTTCTGGTTCAAGTTCAAGTAGGCTTCTAACTTTGGAAATTGTGTCTTCAATTTTTATCGCTGAGTCTACTGGTTTTTTTGCTTTCTTTTTCTGTTCCCTGTCTCTTCTATTGACCTGCTAAAATGGTTTATTCATAATATTTTTAAAATTTTATTTCTTAGAATATTTTTAATTTATATTCTTGAAAAGGCCAAAGTTTCATTCTTAAAAACCTTATTTTTAATGTTCAGAATTGTTAAAGCTCTCTATCCCAAACCAGACTCACGTTTCCCAGGTTGGTGCAGGTTGGCTTTAGAGGGAAGATGCTTTGTGCTGGTGCCACTGTCCAAGAGACTGGCTTTTCCCAGGATCCGAGAAGCAGCTGGAGCACCGGCATGGCCCACGGCCTCCCGGTGCAGTGCGGGCACTTGGCCCACCCGAGGGCATCTTCATCAGAGCTTCGTGCCCAGGTGATGCCCCAGTTAGAGGTAGAACCAGAAAGAAAGGTGGAGGCTGCTTACCTTCAGGCAAAGGAAGCGCATGCTCGGTCTCTCTGCTTCTCCCCTAATACATTAGATCTTTTTTCCTTGGAAATTTCCCACTAGGTTTTTTTGTTTGCTTGTTTTTCTCCACAGTGATATCAGAGGTACTGGGTTCAGGGCCTATGGAGAGATCCACAGAAGGATTGAGACCCCTCTTTTCTCTTTCCTGCTGTGTTCTAAATTTATAGTTTGGAATTGGTTCAGATCATAACACAGCAAAATATTACCAAGCAAGCTGGGTAGCTGGGGCTTTTCATTTAGTTTGGCTGTTCTTCCTAAAAACCTTTAAAATGTCCTTTTTCTCCCTATCACAAGCAACTTTATCAGTATGCTGTTTATTTTTCTCAACTGAAAATAAAAACAAAACCATACTTCTTTGATCTGCATTTAAAATTGAATATTCTTAAATTGTTCTTTCAGATCTTACACATATCATTATGTGTAATGGTAATTACGCATATTGGCAAACTCATTAAACCTTTCTAACAGATTAGAATTAAGAAAAAAGAAAAAAAAAAACCACCAAAAAACCAAAACCAAAACATTGAAATTGGTCAGATGTGGAGAGGCCCAGCAACTGGAGAAATTAGCTCGAGCCTGACATAGTGAACACTTACCATATGTTTGATTTTAAGGAACATTTTGATAGTTTCCTAAATGTATTTATTTTAATTCACAGATGGGTATCATACATAGCCAGTGTGAGAATAATCTTTGAAAAATCTGTTGCTTTTTAAAATCAGATTTCTGAATTTGACATATACTGACAACACTTTAGACAGAATCCTGGAAGCTGTTTCTGGGAGATTAGGTCTTCTTGTTTTAATACGAAGAAAATTTTTTGAATTCCTAATCCAGAGTAATTTTGGGTAACTGTTAAATGCTTCTTAGGCTTATAGTGGGATATCTGATTATTTACTTAGAGATAGCTGGTCCTCCTAACTGCAGGATGGATATCTGTGAAGAGATTATTTCATTGATTTCTGAATTTCTAAAGGACAATTTTCACTTTTTTACTCATGTGGTTTAATTACCATTTCTTGCCATAACACCTTTAAAACAACAGCAAAATGTGGGGGGGAGCTAATCTTGTTTGTTGTATGGTCATAGCTGCTGAGGTGAGTTGTCCTAAATATGCAAAATAACATGAAATATGGCAAGCTTAACTCGTGCTAGAAAGCAAGTAGTTGCTTCTGCCTTCTGGGTGGCATGAACGTTGGCAGTGTGAGCTGGAGCAGATTCTATTGTCCATTTCTAATAAACATGTGACAGTCTACTAGGATATGTCGCTTGTTTTCGTCATGAGTGAGACAGATGGTTGTGCAAACTGGGTAGCTCTGCTGGGAGTTCTCCCCATGTAAAATGTACGCATATATATCATTTGCATATAAAGACAGATGATATAAAGATCTTCCTTGCTCCATATTTCCCAATACTGCAAATTAGTCTTGAGTAGATCTATCCTTTTAGCTAAAGAAATGAAGTCTCAGAACATTACCGTAAACATTGTGTTGGTCAGCAAGTGTCAAACTCATTGCTATTGGAAATTACTTCTGTTGGTAATTACTAAATACAGGGAGAAGAGCCTGGAATGAAACCAAGATTGACATTTGGGCTTAATAATATAATGAGGCTTTAATAAGCCAGTAATAGACAGCCTCACAAAATGAAATGAGCAAAGATTACAAACACATAGATCAGTTCCTTGGATCTTAAATACAGAAATTGTATTAATCTGTATTGATAAAAATTAATTGCTTATTTTATACGGTCCAGATGTAATTATAGATCAAGATAACATTTCTTAATAAGGCAACATAGCCTTTCAATTTTCAGATCTTATGTACTATGCAACCATGACGTCAGGAGACCTGGAGCACAAGTTCTATTTGCTGCGTTATTCTGACTTTTTCCCTGCCTCTCTCCCCCCTTGTGCAGTGCTGATGCTCTTTCTGCCTTGGCTGCACTTGCTCTGAGTGGTCTCTGGTGTCATTATATTTAGGCCTGAGTTAAAAAGTCTCCCTGTTGGAGGCTGATGTCACAGTGATGTGATGGCTGTATCAGGCCTCCAGAAAGTTTGATTTTCAAGTTTCAGTTTATTAAACTGAGCACAGGAGCAGTCCAACTACTTCACTGCGAAAGGCGTACGAGTAAGCGCAGTTTTGTGGCTGGAAATCAGCTCTGTAGGCACAACTTTACCGCAGCCCCTCTAAAGGCAGCGATACTGCAATCCTCCCACACAATGGATCAGTGTGACAGGGTCTTAAATAAGCAAAAATAAGAAAAATGAGAATGGGAAACTTTTTTTATAATGCACTGGTTCTTCCCTATTAATTTCTGAAGGTCACCCGTCAGGGTTTTTTTAAGGTTATCTTATCATACTCGGTTTAGTGTGAAATATAGGACTACAATGTGAGCTTTAATTAATATTTTTAAATAACGCTTGGTTTTTTCTGGCCAAGAATCGAGTCTTCCAATTCAGGTCTTCTGCTCCGTAGGTTTTCGTTTAACTGGGTGGCAACCGATGGGCTTGCAGATAGGCTTATCCTTTAAGTGTAGCTCTTGACAAACTGAAGAGGTCTTTTTAAAACAAAACATGTCCAAAATGTAGGTATTAATTTATGCTAAATGGGTCTAAGCAGAACAACAGACAGATGCCTTACACAGATTACTGAAGATCCTTTTTCCTCTGTGTTGCTCAGCTTCAATTTTCTGTGCAGTCACTGTTACACTTCTTTTCTGATTGCGGTAGTATTTTAAGCTTTCTGCCAAAATAGGTGCTAAAGATCTTTTGTGGAAGAGAATGTGAAAGAAAAACAACACTTAGAGGTACACTAAAGAAGAAAAAGATCATAGCCAATACTTTTCCTTTACTGGTCTTGGA
This sequence comes from Falco naumanni, assembly GCF_017639655.2. Classification (NCBI taxonomy): domain Eukaryota; kingdom Metazoa; phylum Chordata; class Aves; order Falconiformes; family Falconidae; genus Falco; species Falco naumanni. Next base: position 16,230,816 of record NC_054061.1, read on the forward strand.
AAAAACCCTTTTTTGTGCATGTTAACCTCAGTACACGGTGTGCAGGATGGATGTGAGTGTTATGGTGAGGTGGTATATTTCATAAGGCTGTGTCTGGAATTTTTGGCAATATGTATTTTACATGTAACACTCTTGATTTAGTGTGTTTCCTACATTTTTAAAAGCTATATCTGAAAAAACAGGTAAGATATATCCTGTATTAAAAAAAAAAAAAAATCCTAGTTAATGTAATTTGGATTACAACACATGGTTCCAAAATTAATGTAAAAAGTGCATATTCATAGTCACGCATTTATTTGACATTCCTATTAGGACATCTTCATTGAGAAACACCGAAGATGTGTAACAAGGAGAAAATAGGGATTTTTAACATGACCGATACTTTTTTAAATTTGTAGAATTAATGTATACTTGTTTTTTTCTAAAGTCCTGTCAGACCTCTCTGACTTCATCAAATAAATTGAGAGACATGTCCTGGGAAAAAAAAGAAGCTTAAGAAAAAAGAAGTGATGTGATACATGAAATGTACTTGTGAGAGAGGAGCAATTATAAATCACTGTTTTCACAGAGGCTTTTTGCTTTTTTTTTACTTGCCTGAACATACAGCTATTTTTTGTCAATGTTGTAACTAGCAACCTCTAGCATGCTGAAGCTGGCTTGATGGATTGGAGGTAAAAGCAGTGATCAACTAATGGTAAAACGGATGTATTTTAATGATGTCGGGAATATATAAAACTGAATATATTGTTGGCACAGGTCACAAATGCATCTCCTGTTGCTGTTTTCCTTGCTTTATTTTGTTTTTGCGGAAAATTCTGCATTGTTTCTTCTCATTAACATAACTGGAATAAGTTTCATATCACCATTCCCTATTCCCACTTGACTTGACATTTTCGTAGTTCAGATGAGGCTCTAATAACCTTTCTGAGCTCTGCTTGCTCTAATGATGTCCATTCAATAAATGAGATTTGAGCACTGCTGCCATGGTAAATAGTATACTTGTACCTAATTACAAAAAAAAAAAAAAAAAAAGGCTGCCATGAGAATGAATATTTAGCATTTTCGGCAAAAATGCAATCAAAATACAATTATTGATAGCAAGTACGGTTGCCTTGGTAGGTTGGGTTTTTTTCTTTGGAACTTGATTGTTTTGCTGCACATCCCTATTTACCCTTTTGTCTTAATGTGGTGGTGGTCCAGTAAATTTGCTAATGTGATAACTCAGTTTCCTGTTGAAATTACCTTTGTCTTCCATAGCATAAGAAAATGGTGTCAGGAGGTTTTTTTGAGGTTTAGCCCGGCATAGTTTATGACTATAACTGCAGAGCATTGCAGAAAGGGTGATGAGACAGGCTTACACGCTGCAAGGTTTGCTTGTAGGGGCCATGGATATATCAACATTATGGGTGTCACTAGTAAAAAAAGGAAAGGGGAGAGAGAGAGAAACAAAGAAAAACTTCCCAGTGGCCAGCTGTGCAGAGGAAAGGCAGGGGCGCCCAGACCAGTGCCTTCTCCAGTGCAGCAGGTGGTCCCCCTCCATCGACCTGTCCCACAGGGACTAGCTCGTTCGTGTCAGGACCCGCTCAAGCATCCCTGTGCTTGTTCCCACTTCAGATGCCCTCACTAGCTGCCACGCGTGATGTGACCGGGGCGGGTGTCGCACACCCTCTGGCTGTTAAGCTTCATGTGGGCACATTATGGATCCTGCTTCTTGCCTATTTAAATGACCATTAACTACCTTGTTATTCGTTAAGTCTTGTTTTCCCCTAAAAAGAGAAGCTACAAAACAAGGCACAGGAAAAAGGGGAGGAAAGAAGTAGTGATTTTCATGCCATGAGGAATGCAGCATAACAGCAATACCAGGCTTTGCAGCTGCAAAGCCATGAGAATAAGAGGACAGGAATGTCAGCACGGGAGCAGGGGGAGACCTCTGCCCTGCAGCCAAGGATGAAGTCGCAGGACACCTCCAGACCAGCAGAAGGACAGCCCGTAGCATTGCAAAGGGTAAGCCCCATCGGGCCCGCTGGAAGAAGAGACCAAAAATTAGACTAGCCATGACAGGCAAGATACTCTAAAGGAAAATATAGTACTCCTGCACAATTATTTTTACTCTTTTTTAGTAATTTATAGTTTTGTTTCAATCCTTTGCCATGCTTTACTAAATGATGGTTTGAGGAAAGGCAACAAAAGATATTTTTACTGTACAACTAAATGCAGGGAGAACCTAAATGGCAAAGAATACTCCTGGAGAGAAAATGAGAGACTAGATGCTCCATCTGTGAGGATTTTCTTGTTTGCCACAGCAATCGCTCAGGCCTTTTTATTTCTGCTGTTCTGTGTTTGTAAACTGGGAACTTTTTGCAAATCATTCAGTTGAAGCAAAGAACCCTTTAGCCAGTGTTTGTTTCCAAACAGCGGGAGCTGGTGGTAAGCATGTTGGTAACCTTTACGGGATCCTGGGGAAGCACAAACGGAGCGTTCACTGCGTGGCAAAGACACTGTGTAAGATACCCGGGGTATGGAGAGAAAGTGCGAAAGCATGCACTCCAGGCGTCTGAGCTGCAGGACACCCATGGTGCCGGTATTCCCTGCTCCCTGTGTTACTGTCGTAATGAGAGCTAAATGCAGGGAGGCTGTTACTTGGAGTGAGCGGCAGATTCAGCTCTGATGCACGAGGTGCCCCCTTGCCCCCATGGCCCCGTTTGCCCGGCTGATGAGAGTCTTGCATGTTGCGCGAGCCCCTGGGCAGCAGCTCCAGGGCACGTGCTCAGCCCCGCAGGCTGGTCACACTGCCCTGTGGCTCCGTTCTCCTGTGTTAGACAGTGCTTATACCTTTATTCTGGGAGCCCCAGCATTCATGGGAAGGTGCTCTCACTGTGCTCTCCAAATAAACAAAATGAACATTTACGTGGGGACTTTTCTAGCTCTGTTTGCTCTTCAGCCTGTCAGAACACCACATTAATGACATGTTGAGGAGGCAGAATGCCTCCTGTCCCTGCAGTCATGGAGAATTTCTGTAAACACTGGTTTTCTTCATATTACAAGATAAGAGGAAACAGACTTTTAAACCTACTAAAGACCACATTCCCTTCTGACAACTGCCCATATTAGTGAACAACAAATTGATAGTGCAAGCACCCAGCTGGGTGTAGGTATCACACATTTGGCTGCATGTGGAAATTTTGCCCCAGAATGGCTTGGTTTGCACCCTAGAGGAAGAATTTGATCCTAAGTATAATGATGTGAGTAGAAAACCTAGGTCTTATCTCAGCAGAATCGTTGCCAAGGATCAGCCGATTCCCATGGGAACTCCCAACCAGAAGAGCACCAGAGTGTGGAGAACTTGGTGTGGAAGCAGGTGGGAGGCTTCACCTTCTGCTTGCCATGGACACCGTCAGTACTGGGGATGGAGGGGATGGTGGAGTATGTTCAAATTTTGAATTCCACGTATGGAAATAACCAGGGTAGGCATGATGTGGGGCAAACCCGAGCATGTTACCCTTTCGATCTACAATAGCACTCTCTGAATTTTGGTGGTGTTAATTAATTTGGGCTTGACTGGCTGTGTTTGGGTAGAATTGGGACACCAACGGGCACCTAATTATGTGAGGATCTCGAAAGGTATGGCAATATTAAGACAGACCTGAAATGGTAAGTAGTATTTCTTTGCAAAGAGAAAGACTCAGAGATAATTTATATGTTTGTTTAATAGAAAGAACAAAGCATTTTTAACAGTCAATGAATTAGTATCTTGTTTAGAACACAACTGGTTTTTACACCCTCTGGCTGGGCATGGCAGCAGCTTCTCCCACTGATATTTATATGTTAATAAAACAGTGAAATAATAAAACAAAGCCACAAGTGCATTTTTAACTTATATTGCTCATACTAGATCCTGCTCACAGACAGTTAATGTTTTTTTCCCTCTCCAGCTTTGTGCGTTGAAAGATAGTTATAACAATAAGAAGAAAGCTTCCTTAGATTTGTTTTTAGTAAGTTATGTTCACCTTTTAAAAAAAACACTGTATAATTTGTTAATCTGTTTTCCCTGCCAAACTGGCTGTCTTACTCAACAATAAATTGAATGCAAAGTTTCCCCCAGGCAGAGAGACAGAATACCAACCCCTGGAAGTCTGGCAGCTTAATTGACATTTGGTGGTAGCCTTAGGCAGAAGTTAATTTGTACCCTGTTTATATATACACATATACTTTTCATAGAGCATGCAGGCAGTACTGCAGATAAATTAAGACTAATTCATTTTGTAGTTCCCAGGTATGCACTTGTTGAACTGACGTGAAGTCATTTCATTTGACGAGTAAAGGAGTTCCTCACAATTAGCCAGGTCCGTCAGCCTTGCAGGGGCGGGGGGGTCCCAGGCAGCTGTACGCCCCTTCCAGAGCGTTAGTTTTGTTCCCTTGCCATCCAGTGCATACAGCAGTCTCGAGGAGTAAAGCCGGGGGTTTCAGACCTTATTCCCAGATGTCCCACCGACCTCAATGCTGCTATTTATGACTGAGAGTTACCAGCCAGGCTGTTAGGGGAAGTGTAAACTTTATTCCTAAGAGCAGAGCGATGTTTGCCTAGCTCTGGGTTTCAGGCAAGTGCTGGGCAAGCCTCCTTAAGGGTGCGCAACCCACGGCTGGGTGAGAATGGAAACATCAGGCCCTTAAAACAAGCAGGAGTAGTTAACTAGTAGGATTGTATAACCATTATATAGATTTCCATCCCATCAGTGCTAGAAGGTTGGAAGTTAACAAATTAATATTCATGTAATTGTGTAGAAATGTGATTGTGAAGAAGACCAAGGGGTGCTAGCCCAGCCGAGCGCCCCAGCCTGCGCACCGGGCGTTAAAGGCAGGGTCTCCTCTTCGTAGCCTTTGTCTTTTAGGTTTGCACGGTGGGTAACAAACTGGCTTCTGAGACAACAGGAGAACTTTCTGAAATTATTTTATTTAAATTAGATTTTTAATTGTGTTCTCTTTCTTTTGTCTGTGTACGCTGAAGTCATTGCATGAAATCCAAGCTCCGGCAGTAAAACTTCTGACTTAGCAAAGGAATGATTTTGTTCAGTGCCAGCTGTGCAGTTGGTCCATTTCTCTTACTTTACCAGTCCTTCATATATATCTAGTGGTGAAAGTTCTGGCTTTGTGAAGGTGATCCATTAGAGCTATTTGATTATACTTATCACTGCTGTAGGCAAAGAAAATATTTATGAAACTAATGATCTGAAGTGCAGCATTTGAAATAGATGTATACGATTATAAAAACCGTATCAGTCACCCTGGTAGGGAAAAGTCTGTAAATCAAAGCTCAGGTTTTCCTGTAGTTAGTGAGACTGTGTAATTCTGAGTATGGGAACAACGGGAGGGGAAAAAAACCCAAACATATTTTTTCAAGTTCTTCAATGTACGTACCATTGAATATGGCACCCCGAAGTGACAAGCAAGCAAGTGCTTTGAATTGCCCTAGTTCTTAAAGTGAATTTAGTTTTTGCTTTGATTTCACAACACATATTGTCTTGTTTTGAAAAAATTCTGTGCCAGAAAACTGTTTTGATGATACAAATCATCAGCTACAATAAAATTCTTTAAGGAAGTCATCATGGGGGTTGGTTTTTTTTTGAACCATTCAGGAATTACAAAAGACAGGTATTACAGGAACTCAGTAGTAGCATTGCTTTTACCCGGACGCAAGTCGTGGAGCTGAAAATCTGCTTAATGATCAGAGAGTCAATAGTAGCAGATAATTTCTAGCCACCTGCTTGTAGGGAGAGTCACAGGAAACCAGGTTACACTTAAAGTGTGTTTGGCAGCTGGGGGGGTTGGGGTCTCCTGCTGAAGGCAGCAGGACCAGGTGCCATTCCACGTGCAGCATCAGGATCTCAGCTACAAAGTGTTAACTGCATCACTACAATAAACCACCCTAAGTTCTCCTTCCGTTCTTGTTCTTGCTTTGCGTAACACGCACGCTCTGATTATCACAGTATTTATCAGCAAACTGTTCTCGGAAGGTGGCACAGGACACAAGAGGAGCCGGGCGGTACCTACAGCGGCTGTGGTGTCGGCTCTGCTGTGAGGGCTCATTGTGTGTAGCCCTTTTCTACACAGGATACACAGGCCAGGGTGGCACAAATAGGTTACTCTTCCGAGTTCATGATGTCGGGGGATTTTAGTTGCTCCTCACTGATGCTGTTTGCCAAGGAAATGTGCCAGCAGTGCGTGTGGTAGCATGTTAGATGCACGGAGAACTACCCACAGCAAATCACCTGCAGGTAATCTGCAAAACCCTTCTATGCTCTGTTGCTAAAATTAAGTTTATGGATAATTTATCACCTACTTGTCTCTTGAATAAATTACACATACAAATGAAGACAAAAAAACTATTAACAGGTGTTGCTTTTCGCTCTGGCAAATAGGCATGTGAGACTCTTATCAAATATCTCACAGACTGTTCTATTTAGCAGCTCATGATTGTGAAGAAGTGATTCATTCTTGTAGCTATTGTTTTTGCAGTAAAAACATTAAATATTCTTTCACTTCCATGACAACTTCAAAATTATCTATTATATTTGACATGTCACAACAAACTGATTTATTAAAAAAAAAATAAAAATCAGAATTTAGTTTCAGTGAAAATGTAGCTGTGGTTAAAAATTTCACAGTTATTTTGCTTTCAGATACTGTCATTCGCAACCTTCCAATGTATCTTTTATATAAAGATGTTACATTATGTTGTCAATATGATAGTTGTGTTTTTTTCCAGTTTCCTCAGTTTCTTCTCGAATAAATATTTTCAGGATATTGTTGTGGACTTTTTCATGCTTACAAATACTCACGCAGATTTACCAAACGTAAATACTGGCAAAGGATCTAAATGGAATGAACTTTGGAAATTGCCACAACAATAATTGCCCCGTTGATTTTGTATTAAACTGCACACATACATTTTGTAGTATTGCATTAATAAAAACATATATATATTTTAATTCTGCTTTTATAAAATCTTACTTTCTGTAGATATTCATGTGCTTCCCCTGAGAGTTTGCTTTAACTCCTTGGTCCTGCTCTAGGTCTGTCATCTATGTTAAAAGGCTGTTCAGAGGCCCCGAGGCGTGTTGAAATCTGCATGTGGTTTATTATTGTGCAGTGTAAAGATGAGAAACACAAAGGGAATGCCCGAGATTCTAGAGGTAGGCAGAAGATTGAATCCCTTTCTTTGCTGAAAACTTGAGACGTTTTTCTTCAGTTTGAAGATTTTAAAGAGTCTTTATATTGAAAGATTTTTTATTATTGTTCTAATTTGATTGCCTTTGGCCAGTTCAGGTGTTTGAGCGCTGCTGGACTGATGCTGTTGCCCCATGCAGTGCAACTCCGCCGTCTTGCTCCTTGCCAACTGCATACGCTAGTAAAATGCACTATTTCAAAGCTCTCAGCAAAGTTAGTACAACTGTTCACGTGTACATTAACCCTCCCACTCACTCATTTCATTCCAAAATGTCAAAAATCATGGGGAGCTTAAAAAAAAATAATTAAAATAATGGACTTGGATTCTTGCTGTGACAAATACGCAAAGTTAATGATTAGTTTTCAAAAATTGTTATACTGTCAATGGAGCAGAGTAAAAAAAAGCGCACCAGCTTACACAACTGGAGCAAATGGCCTTAGTTTAAAGAATGTTGATCTTCCGGAAGTACCTTACACCATCATGTTTTCTTTCCAGGAAAAAACAAAAACAAACAACAAACACAACACAAAATCCAAGCAAACATTAACCAAATTAATTTATTAGTGACTAATACTCAGATTTTTAAGTCATTAACTTTTTCTTGTATGTGATTTTTGTTTGCATTTTGCATTTCACTCTTTTTGTGTTTTAAGAGAACATCAGTTTGGGTTTTATTTCTTATTTTTAATTCCTTTGATCTACCAGGATGATGCTATGTTTGGGTTTGCAGTAGAGCAAGGGAATCTCACCTAAGATGATTCTATCAGACAAATCAATATCTTTTAGAAATTCTAAAGAATTCCAGGAGAAGTACTATTAATTCTCTTCACTTCAGTAAAACAAGTTACCTTAAAGGTAGATTAGGTATTTCCTTTTCCAAAAAAGTTTTTTACACAAGCTTTCTGCTTGGATGATTCTGTCTGCCCAATGCCATAATGTATAAACGTTCTGTTGATGGCTTCCCTTCCATAACTGTATTTAGATCATTCCTGATTTTTACAACTGATCTTTTTATAGCCCTTTAAGTAGACTGTAAAGCTAGGTAAAATTAGAACTGTTTACATCAGGTTTGATGACTCAGTTTTCTATTAAATAGACAGAAATAGAAATGTCAGGATATGATACTTTTGACAATCTGTTTCATGGAATTCATTCAAAAGTATAAAGTGCATTTTATTTTTAGTTTCTTATTTTGATGTAGATTTTATAATATAGCTTAATTCACAAGTGGATGAGTAGATAGTACATGATAATCACACTTACTCAAAGTAAATATTTTTAAGCAAAAGGCATTGCAACATCTTTCAGAAAATATCTTTGTTATATTTTAATCTACGCAGGAAACCTGAAATTTTAATTTTTTATCATAAATCATTCTTAAAAGGAATCTGGAGATATTACATTTTTCCATGACTTAAAAATGTCATGCACTGATTTCCTATAGTAAAAAACTTTTGTTAGCACCATCTGGGTGTTCAAGGTGAAATAATGTAATTACATATTCAGTACATCATTCTTTTATAGCACATTCTCAAATACAGTGAATGTTGTTAGACTGAATCTAAGTGTATATCATCTCTTTTCAGTATCACTAGAGTTTTGTAAAGATTCACTAATTTGCTGTATTGTAAATGTGCTATATAGTATCCTGTGAGTATTTGAATTTGATAATGAAATACTGAGCTGGGGGTAGTGGGGGAGGGGGAGACTAGCAGTTTAAAAAAAAAAATCCAATTATGTGTCATTTGTATTATTGCCAATATAACTGTTATGAGTAGGATTTGAAGCTGAGCCCATGCAGTATGCTACAGTAAAATATAGCTAATACATTTATGTGAGAAAAGTATTCAGACAGTTTAAACTGTGCTGACGTTGATAATCATAAAGTTTCTAATAAAAGAGGGTTTAGTGTGATAAGATTTCCTGAGCAGGAGTTAGTATAATATTTAGAAGTAGGGATTTGTCTGCTGAGGAGTTCGTGAAGCTTCTTCTGTAATGTAGCTGTAGTTCTCAAAATCGTAGTAATCCACAAGTGTAGAATCATCTAGGATTTTAATAAGAAACATAATACCAGGATTAAATCTGTCTTGATTCTTCAAGGGATGCATTTTCAAAAACAAATCAATGGTAACTAGCTGGTAAAAATACTAGTCAATATAACAGACAATGACTGTGATCTTTAAAACTAAATCTTGGTATGTTTCTTCCTTTATTTCATGATGATTTGAAGCTCGTGTAGAGACTTATGCAGCCAATGTTGTCCCTTCTTCATGTAGGGAGGGAGATTTCTGTTACGGTGCATGGGGGGCTATCTGTCCTGTCCCTAAAAAAATTCCTGCCTGAAACCTGGATATAGATGTTCTCTGTCTGTAAAGTGCTGTAAGTGCTTTGACTTCCCTTAGGATACTAAGTTTTAAAAAAGCAAAGCGTCTTATACTAAGTGCAAAAGCTGCCATAAGATTAATGAAGTTTTAGGGTTGAGAAATTAAACAGGCCAGTGTTGGAGAATTCTAAGCTAATAGTGTGTTTAGCCTGTAACAGAGGCCACGCATATATAACTATATATATATAACTATATATATATATGTATATATAACTATATCCTGTGTCCATCTACAGTGTGTTTCTCAAGTGTGAGCATCTGAGATACATAAACTAGTTGTGTTGCTTCCTTCTTAATATTACACAAGCGTGAAATCTTTGTAATGTTTGTCTTAACTGCTCAGTCTGTCAAAGGAGGCACAAGCAAGGCAAATAATTTTATTTTTTATTTGGGACTGTATATTATTTAAGCCAAGGATTATGCACAATACCCAGAGAAATATACTGTGGCAGTCACCTTGAGTGGGGGTAAGGAATGGTATCAGTTTCACGTACGTACCATTTCCATCAGGCATCATAACTGGAAATTGAAAACATCTAGGCAAGGAGAAATTATAAATTTTGCGCACACACTGCAAATTCTGTTTGCTCACTTTTTCCTCCTAAATAAAGGGAAGAAATCCCACCAAGAAATCCTGACTGCAGAAGGCTGGAGCTCACATAGCTCTTTAGGTAGAAGACCCCAGGCTGCGCACATTGCTGTACTTGCTGTGTGTAGACAGCCTTACACAAACCTTACACTTACAAGCCTCACAGCTTCAGCTCAAACTCTTCATAACCCGTGCACTATAAAACAATTGTCACTGTATACATGGTTAGGATTTTCTCCTTTGTTGAAAGGATCCGAGAAAAGTTTGCCCCCGAGAGGCTGGGGAAGCCTCTGTCCCCGCAGGTCCCAAGGCAGTGACGGGAGGATGCCCCGGGCATCCCTCTCAGCCACCCGAGCCAAACCTGGGCTGAGCAGTGCCTGGGGGCAGGTCACCTCTGGAGATGCCTTCTGACCTGAGCGGTTCTGTAATTCTTCTATCTCAGTTTTGCCAATGGGAGAGCAAGAAAAAGGAGGATTGCATAATTAACAGTAAAATAAATCAGAATCCAAATCAAGTGGAAACATTGCAGTTCTTTTACATTGCCACTGTAATATGCTAATTGGCCTGTACCCAGTGAGATCTGCCCTATTTATCAATCTTAGTTTAAAGTCATTGCTTTTCTAGGTGCTTCTCCATCATCTCAGTGAGCGACACTTTTTTTATCTCAAATTGGTGACTTCTGCATTTCTAGTAATGTTTTTATGGGTGCTAGCATGAATAATACTGCTTTGCAATTCCTAGTCCTGTGTCTTTAGAAGGCTGTTCCATCACATGAAAATAACATCACTGGGCATCTCTGTCATCTGTAAAGACTGAGCTGGGGAATCCTCTCCCTAGAGGTCCCAAAGTTTTCTGTCTCTTTAGGCTCTACAAGATCTTTTTTCAGAGGCAAAGAAAATAGATTTGCATGGGACTTAACCCTGTGCAGTCCCTTCCCAGTTTGAGAGACAACTTAATTTCCTTCACCAAGACAAATGAAAGAAACAAATTTCAAAACAGTAGAGTAGGATCTCCTTTTACAAACAGCTCGTTGTTTTTCTGTTGTTGTTGTTTTGTTGTCGCTGTCTTTTAGTTTTATGTACACTGAGTATAGCACAGCCACTGCAACCATTCCACAAGCTTTCCCACTCCCTCTGGCCTGGATTTTTTTTTTTTTTTTTTTTTTTTTTATCTTTCCTTTACTCTCCAGGAGGAATTGGGACAGTTTAACCATCTCACAGCCACAGCTTTGTGTCTCGATGTCCTCGGGGTTTGCCGCTCCGGGCTGTTTCAGAAGCTGCTCGGTGTGGGCTGTCGTCGCAGGGTGCTGGGAGAGCTCCAGCAGTTCTCCTGGATACCTGCCTGCGCTTTGTACAGTTATTGTTGTCTTTAATCACAAACTCTGCAATACTGACTTCACGTGCTGGATGGTGTTACCTACCACGTCTTGGTGTGAAATGAATCCATTACAAATCACTTAAGTGTGTAGACCATATAATTTGTTTTCTATTCTTGTTATCAGTTCAGGGAAAAAGGACTCAGGCAAAAATATCACAGAAAATGCACTGTTGTTAATGACATTGCTGTCTAGTTATGGGAAGTGCGGAACCTGGAAAATCACTGATGTTGGTGAATTTAATGTCTCGTGCCCAAGGTCTGAATTGAGGTGTGCATGACAGGTTATGTTAGAAATGGACCATCAGGTACAGAGTGCTGATTTCTAGTATTTGTTCTTAACAGTTACCTTTTCTTATGTGTTGTAACACCTTCACCTGTCTAAGAAATAAAGCTAAAAAATGCTGCAAGCAGGAGCAGTAATGGGAGTAAAGTGAAAGTGAAGAACATGAGTTGAGAAAGGCAAAGGATTTAGAAGATTGACAGAGAAATTAGTGGTCTGAACAGGCACAGAACAGAGGTAGGAGATAAGGCAGAAAAGGAATGTAGTTATGAGGCTGTACTTAGTACTCCATAACTTAGTATTGATGAAGTAATACTTTCTTTAAAAGCAATTATTTGTATGTATGAAAGTGTCAGCAGCTTGTGAGGTACTACAGGCGAATTTAGTGTACTGCTGATAGGAGTTAGTGTACTAAATTAGCCAGACAGAGCTGTATGCAAGCTGGTGTGACCTGTTTCTGCATTTCTTGTGGGAATTAAAACAGAGGAATAGTTGTAAGAAAATCTTTGGCCCCGGCATTGCTTTCATAATCAGCTCCCAAGTAATGGGGTATATAAAATACCAGCTCACAAGGGAAGAGAACAATAAACAAGATTTGTGTGTGTCACTTGTAACCATAGCTGTCAGGAATACTTTTTCTGATTTCATTTCTGCTTCTCATTTTGAAGAGATTAAGTCGTTGTTAATATGTTGACATCTACTGCTTTATTTATTTTACTCCAGTACTTAAGCTACAAATTTCATCTCTCCTTCATCGTCTGTGTTGTCTACAGTGAAAACACTATTTTATAAGAGACCTTTCTGTTGTGTAATGCATTTCTGTATGGATTTCAGGACAGATGATTGAAAAAGTATCGGCTTACCTACTGTAATATAATCTTTCATAGGTGGGAACCAAGGTAATAATGAGTTGCAAGTTAAACTAAAAATATTGCTACTGTTTCTAGAATGTGTTGATTTAAGTTGCAAAATCTTAATAAATTATAATACTGTTAGAGGTTTACAGATTTAAAAAACCCACAAGCTATTATAAGACAAAGTGGAATTATGCAGCAGGACTGTATCTTGCATTTTTGGTTGGGGGGTGGGTTGTTTCTGTGATTTTGTAGGGACTGTTATTTTTTCCCTTTTCCTGTTGCAGGCTTCAGAGTAGTGAGTAGTGTAGGTCTTGTTGCCTGGAGTTCTGTCCGTTGGCACATCACTGATGATGTTTGCATGTTTCCTCGGCTTGATGGTGGTAGAATAATGAATTGGGATAGATCGAATTCTTTGAGATTATTATTGGGTGAAAATAACTTGAAATATATTTTAAGCATCTCTTAAATTAATCAAGAACTCAAAAATAGCTGATGAAAATACCTTGCAATCTCCACATATGATTTAATAATCTTTAATGAGAAGTAGGTCCTTCGTTAGACACTATGTCTAGCTAATTGAAGAAATCAGTTTTGAATACACTCCAGAGCACATGAATGAGCAAGCATGGCCTATACATGAAGATGTTTATTACTTATTGATATTTAAAAGTTGCTAAATTAATCTCATTTAACTGACTGTGCACAGCCAAAACAGTGTTATGGTACTTGTGCTGTATAACTCGATGGAGGTTATTTTGCTACAAAGTAAAATTTGAAAGTTCAGTGTATTTCTTGAATTCTTTCCCTGCAGTTCATCGTTCCTGTGATTAATTCATCATGGTTACTTAGATATGCAGAACCTAAATACTACACAACATTGTTTTTTATTTTTTTATTTTATTTTTTTTTTCCTGAATATGAAGCTTGTCTTAAAGCTTTAGTATGAAAAATTGTGCATCCTGCAGGACAGAATATTTCTTTAACCTGTTGGTGAGAAGCAGTGACTACAGGCTCCAGCTCAGCACAGGATTGTGGAAATACTGGTTAGACACACCTGGGAAACACCCACACATGCAATCTCAGGTTAACATCAAGATTTTTTTTTTTTCTATGCCCATGCTTTTGATCAGAAATAATTGCCTTTGTGTTTCCTTTCCCCCTTGGTTGTTTTGTTTAACTGAATTCCATTTCCTTATTTCTTCCCACAACCACGTAGACTGGAAAGCCCAGTACATACTGCAGTATGGGGTTGGGTGCGGTATGGACATTTCTACATTCGTATGATTGTGATTCCCCCGACAGCCAGAACCCTGTGGCTCTGGGGGACAGGGTGACTGAGCTAGCAAATCCTAAGTCACAAAACGAAGAATTTTTTTAAACACGTGTGCGCATGCTCTTTGCTGGGCTGGTTTACCTATCATTTGACCCGTAGTTTCCACTGGGAAGAGTCCTTGAACTCCTGATGTGAAAAGGTAAGGTCGAAGAGCCAAGAGGAAAAAGCAATCAGGTTTTTCTCACCTCCTGCAGGAGTGGTGGGCAGGGGCAGGCCCAGGTGAGTGCCCACCTCAGGCTTTGGTGGCTGCCTGGATCATGCACTGAACCACTGGAGGAGGTGGCGGCTACATGTGGCCTGGCCTGGTCTGCTAAGAGTAGCTGAAATTATGATTTAGAGAAATCTGTAAACTTCTCAACCTTTACTTACAATTGGTTTATTTTCTGCGTTTCTATTGAACAAGATACTTTGGTTTTGCAAAACCAGAGAGGGATGACTCAGCCCTGGGGTAAGAGGCGCATCTGTGCCTCTGGACTGATGGGTGCCACCCATGTCCCCTCCCTGACACTGTCATCCTGCAGGCTCTGAAGTGGGCGAGGAGGGGCTTGGGGGACTGTCGCTGGCTCTTCATTCACATCAAGATCTGCTACATGTGAGAAGTGCATCACCACTGTACCCTGAGCACGGGCACCTTCAGTGCCGGCTTTCAGCAGCGTGAGGGAGGCGCGGAGCTTGGTGACTCGTCTACAGGTTCTTCCATGAGAGATGACAGGATCTCAGCGCACCCCACGGTCATCTCCCAGTTACTTCAGTGTGCTTTGTGTAGTGGTTTCTGACAAGCAGTTTGTCAAGGGGAACTCCTCACACCAAGCTTTTGAAGGCTGGGATAACCGCTAACACCATTGCAGATGCTTCTTGTAGAACACTTGCACAAATAGTTAATAATAAATTAAGATGTATTGGGGAAACTATCACAAAGGTTAAGCAAAATTTGTGACTACCGCAGGCAGTCTGGTATTTCCCTGTTGAAAAAAAAAAATGTAGAGGTGAGGTTGAGAGTTTAATCACATACAAGCAGTGGTTAAACCAAGATGCTTATTAAAATAGAATATAATTAACCTGTTGCAACAGTGCTCGTATCGAGCCTTATTGAAAAGCAAAACACTGTAACACAAAACAGTGCAAGAGTGAGAAAAACAAACCCCTGCTTATCCAGGGAAGTGCAGTGACCACACTTGCTCATGCAGGGAAATTGGGCGGCAGCAATGTTTTCCTTTTCTTCATGAGTGATTGGTACCAGAGGTCACATTCAAGAGCTGCATGTGCTCAGGGGAAAGGAGCCGAGCAATGAGCAGGCTCCTCTGCAAGGTGCTACCTTCCTTTGCCTGGAGGGGAATAAGCAGGTGGTGTTAATTACCTATTAATGTGCAAAGATTCTTCCTAGAAGGAAGAATTGCCAGGTCAATGTGATGCCTTGCTTCCATTTCTGGTGCAGCATGAGGAAGCGCCGTTGCGTGGAGCAGCTGAAAAGGTAGGCAAAGCAGGCAGCTTTGGCCGCTGAAGGAGTCTTTTTGAGATTTTGATGGGGCTTCCTCTGCCCTGCAGCTAATTGTCACTTCTAGCTGGCTCCTGTCCTGCTCTCATTATCTTGGCTTCCTTCTAGCCTTGCCTTGGCCTATTAATGCTGCTACTTTTCAGGGTTTCTCTCCTTTGCCTTTTCATGGCTATTTCCCTCTTAAATAAACCTCTGCCCTTTCTTTGACAAGGAGGTCAGAGAGGAGTGTGGAGACCAGTGCTGGCCCTCTCTCTTCCCCCTCTCCTGTGCTGTGCTTCTCCCAGTAGCAATGTGACTCCAGGTGTGCTGTGATGGACATTTAGGTGTCCTGGTACAGGGAGGTACCACTGGTTGCTTGTTATGCTTCTTTTTTTTTATTTCATTTTCCATACATACAAATACATACATACAAATGCTGGGTGTTCTTCTGAGGTATGGCTTAGCAAAGGAGGGCCTCTCCTTTGTGCTGTGAATGGGTTCTAAAGTTACTCGATTCTAAGAAAATACCCTGGTGAATACGAATAGCAATGGCAGCAACTGATAGTGCATGAATTATCTGGTATTTTTATTGACATGTAAAGCAGAATAGTGCCTGTAATTCCTCCCGCCCTCACACACTGCCCTCGGATTCAAGTTACCATTTTTCCAGCCTGGCTTTCATCCACGAGACAATATGAAGTACCTGCAAAACTTTGTGAGAAATTGGGGAAAAGTATCCCTTCTGAGATCCCAGAATAATATGGACAGTGAGTGTTTCCCAGTCCTTATTTGGATGTATTTTTTTGCAAGTGTTTTATTTTGGAAAGTCCTTATTGATCCCACAAAAATAATGATGGACCCTCTGTCAAGGTTCTTCTGGTACTGGTTGCTCAGATTACTTATAAGTATGTAAACCTGACATTTTACGTGAACTAGGGTTTGTGAGAAGTCTGAACCAACTAGCTGTAATCATAATAAAGCTGTTTTCTAATCTGAAGTGTTTTGGCAAATACTAATTTACTTTGGAAAATAAATAAATAAACAAAAATAATCAAGCAACTGATTTCCTGATATCAAAATTGCTTCATATAACAAGAGTCAAGGATTCTCTTGAATACAAGGGATTTTAACAGTGCCTAGCTTGGTATTAAGATAAGTGTTTATATTCAAATGCAAAAAGAAGAGTTGCTCTTAAAGCTGCCAGTTTAATGGTTTTGTCTAATTGATTTCTTGTTTAATTCTTAGGAGGAAGAAGTGATTGGCTTAGGTTAATTCAGAAATCGTGCAAAATATTACTTTTTGAAATCATTTTAAGATTTTATTTTCACATTTCTCATTAGCATTTTGAAAGTTATACGTGCTCTTGATTCAAAATTAAGCAAAATAATGAATGCCAAGTTAAATTTGTTACGTTTGGGCCTGCACCTGTTTAATCATTCAGTCAGGAGATTTATGTGGTTTTTACTATATTTAAAATCATTATTTCATTGTTAATGTGACTAAAATGTTATTAAAACATAGTAAGTTGCTAGAAGTCCTTTCAAAAGATATTATTGGACCTTTAAAAAAAATGGGAAAAGTTAAAGAAGTTGGGATTGTGCTCTGCTCATTTCATTTCAGCGTAGTGAAGCCTGGTACTGCTTTCAAGTAGGAAAATTGCTACTTGTCTCTGAAGAAGTTTCTAATACTATGAGAAGATCGCTGGTGATAATGTTCCACTATTCACAATTTCTAGTACAGTGCCAAGAACAAGGAAAGGACAGTGAGATGGTGATTTTAATTATCTGTATAAATTAAACTCTTTGCTAGGGTCCTGTGATTGAAACTCATTACTCTCTGTTGTTTGGTTGTGAGTGTAAACTACAACCCAGTTAAATTAGAAAGGACAGCTTGATAGATGTTCACAATCTGAGGCTTTCAGAAGGGGAAAACACCTCTCAAACAGTGGAACACGATCTTGTTGGCTGTGCCTGTTTGTCTCTAAACCAAAACATGCTATTGGATTGAACATTTGCAGCGGGGGGGTGGGTGGGGCGCGGGAGGGGGGAAAAGTTCTATGTCGCATAGAATGTGATGTAGTGGAACCTTCAAGGAAGTAGAATGTCTTGGTTTTTCTGTCTGCATGGAATTGTGCTATGTGTTTTTGTAAAAGTCTGGACGTGACCTTCTTGAATTGACAGAAATGATGACCCATTTGAGATGTCTCCAAACTTCACGTTGGTCAACATCACATCTTTCTGTGTCATAGGAGCATGAAGCTCTGACATGTACCCTAGTTATCTTGTACCCAGTAGGGCTGGCCAGGCCATTCTTAGGGGTTTTTTTCATATGTGTTTTTTTTTAAATATAAGTGCTACAGAGTGGTGCTGGCTTTGCCACCAATGTGTTCCATAAACCAGTACTGAACAAGTTCGCCTGGGTGGCTCCAGGGGTATACTGCACATCCGTAAGGATGTACGAGTGTGTAAGTACTTAGGGCATGTGACTGTTAGAAACCTACAGAGCTCCCCCTGCAAAACAAAGCAACAAAATAGACCCCTAACAATCCATGGAAGTGTACACTCTTGTTCAGCTGGCAAGCCTGTCACTTATTTCAGGTAGCTAAGGAAGTCATCTGTCACTGTGGTCTTGACTCCTCTATGGGCTCTATGGGTCGGGTAGTTTCACTGTAGGGTCGATGAGGTCCACTTCTTGCCATACGTAGCTTGAGAACTACTGTGAGGTCCTTGCTTGTGCACGATTACGCTGTGGATAGGTGTTACCTGCTATGTATGGACAACACGCTGGCGTTGCAGATACAACATGGGATTGCACACACAAGTCATTGCTTTGAAAAGAAGCAAGATGTTGGCAAAGCCTTCTGCCACTAGTGTTATGGGGTGACTCGCACAGGCAGAGCGAGCTCCTCTCCTCCTTTCTCTCTTTCTCAGACCTAGGTCTTTGTCGACACCAAACTTTTAGCTCATCGCTTTTGTCATTCAAGTTGGAGAAGAATCACTTAAAAAAAAAAAAAAAAAAAAAAAAAAAAAGTTGATTCCTTCCCTAGTATCTTTCTGCTGGAGACTAGTACCAATCCTTGTTATATGGTTGTAAAGGTATTTGAACTCCAGAATTCCTTCTTGTTAGACAAAAATGTTGATAATAGGTGGCTACACTCAGGGATCAGTTCATATGGGGTTCCTCTGCATGCAGGGTCCTCATTAATATGCGATGACCACATTTTAACCTTGATCTTTGCTGGATATTGATCAAAGGAAGTTGCACCAGGCTTCTTTAGTTTCAGCCCAACAACAATAATTAAAAAATGTAATTTGTCACTCTCCTGAACACCTTTGATATGCCAAGCATATGTTTTGCATATGATTTTTATTTGTAGTGGCTTGAATGATGTAGCAATTTACTCATGAAATAAGTAGTTCAGAAATAATGAACTCCAAATACTTCTATAAATAAAAAGTACTTGGTTGTTTATGTAAAATGTTGATTTTAATGCTTTTTTCCCAGTCTGCAAACTTTCAAAGAACTTTTTTTTTTTTTTTAATCATAAGAATCTCTGCTTCCTCGATGGATTCATTCTCAATCCCATCATCTAAAGTACTTCCATTTCAGTAGTCTTTTAAAATATGCATTTATCCTAGGCTTATGGGTGGGTTTACACATACAATCTCCCTCATATTCTAAACAACCTCTGGTACCCACTGCATACTTTAAGGAATTAAATTCTCCTATGTGGATATGTACATTTTAAGGTAATGCTGGATATGTAGTTAAAAGAAATGGTTCCTAGAAATGACAGAGGAATTCATAATATCTAGTAACCGTAAACAGCTCAATATTGCAATTGTACATCCAAGAAACCTGACAAATAAACTAATATTTTAAGTGCAAGGCCTATTTATGGCATTGCAGGAATGATGACAATAATTGCAGCAAAGAAAAATAATGGAGCCTATTATGGCTATAAACCAGTTGCAGCAGGAGTCATGGTAATATGTGTATGATGATACTTTGGGAAACAAAGCACCATTGTTTCTGTTTGAGTTTTAAGATTTTCTGACCGATGCTAATATAAGCAAGTAGCGAGGAAGACTGTGACAAACAAATGAGGCCCTTAGCCTGAAAACATTTACATTCTTCAGCAGGCTTGCTTAGCTCTGACGAGTGTAGCCACGTGCAAACCTGGCTTGCAGCAGGGTTGCCAGGTGCTTTAGCAGTCAGGCCTCAAGACTAGCAAAACAATTAAGCACATAGGGTTTTCCAAGCATTTCTGCAGTCCCTCTGCAGTTCGTTGTACACTCTGAAGGTTAAGCATTGTGCTTCTACACCGTGCCGGATCAGAGTGCTTGGGGTCTCTGTCTTATTCTTTCTCAGTCCTGTTGTCTCAAAGAATTTTGTAGCTATGTGTCTCTGTGCAAACTGTCCAGGATTTATCCTGAGTGGTGCTGTTCCAGCTGGAGTCTTCAGTGCACCACAGTCAATAAAGCTAAAGAACATCAGCTTTCGTGATAGAGTTCATGGGTATTTGGATATAGCTACCTTGGCTTCCCGTTCAGTTCCTGTTGTGCCCTAGCCTAAGAAACGTTTGTTGCACAATTTGTATTTGGAAATGGTGTATCGGTTCTAAACCCACTCCAGAAAAGCATATACTCCTTCGGTTTGTATGTGTGTTAGCCGTGCAGGATTATCTGAGCAGCAGGTTTAGGTTCGTCCTACATATTGAGGTGAAAATAAGAAGTGGGAAACATCTGACATTTAGGAGCAGAAAAGAAAATATGAACTTTTTAAATGCTAGCATCCATTGAGAGAAGGCAAGCTGATCTTTCTATAAATAATCTGAAAATATTTTAATATTTATTTAATATGTATTTCTCTGAGTTTGCTCTCGTGTGCTGCTTTTCTGAGTTTTCTACAGCTGAAAAATTGTACATTCAATGAAAATAGATTAGAGCACTTGTTAGTATATGCTTTACAGACCTTGTGGATTTTTTTTGTAACCCAAGTGATAACTATAATTTATCACTAAATACACAACATGCACTAATTAATGTACTGTAAAGTCAGTTACTTTCTCAATTGACAGTTTTCCAGGAGAGATGATAGAAGGTAAAGAGAGGCCTATTTTCACTGTGTATTAGCTGCACACAGCAGTCTGTGCTGCTGTACACCAGCATTCACAGCCAAGTCCTGTCTTCACCCATTGCAGTCTTGATTCTCTTCTTCCTTTTAGATTCTTGCTGTGTAATTTTTATTAGTCTTTTGTGCATACTTCTTTTTAGAGAGCTGGAAGATAATGAAGTTGTTCATAATTTCATTGCTGTGTGAGTGCTATGTCTAATAGTGAAGCTGGTCAATCTTGATCTCAATTCTAACATGGCTTTTCTATCTGTCAGCTACCCAAGGAAGACCTACATACAATCTCTTTTGGAAGTTTTCACCTCATTCCGTTGCTTCATGAAGAATTTATTCATTTTATAAAGTATATCTAAGCAAGGCATCAGTAATTTATGAAGCTTCCATCATCAGTTTTGTAGACTGAGGGCATGTGGGAAATACCGTTTGTGCCACTGCAATGATGCTCAGAAAACAAAACTGAATACACCTAAGAGGCTGTGTTACAGCTGTTTCCTACTGTACCATTTCTGGCTGTAGTTCAAATGCGGAAATCCTCTGAAAGTTATTTGTGCTTGTAAATGAAATTGAGGGGGGCGGGGGGGAAGAGAGGGGTGAGTTTTTACCTCTTACTATACATTTTCCTTCATTTAAGGACAAAGTTTGGTGGATCATTTAGTGCATTAGTGACTAGAATAGGGAACTTTGTATGCTTACTAGTCTGTAGCCATTGTTACAGCAACATCAATGACTCCGTTGCCTCTGCCTCTTTTTGTAAGTTATTGAAATCCAGACAAAATGTCCTGCATGGCCAGGTGATGCTTTGCCATGCCTCTCTGTGGTCCAGGGGGAGATCTGCGGGGGTCCCATTTCCCAGCTGAGCTGTACATCTCCCACCTGCAGCTCTGGGAGCTGGGCTGGCAGGAAATTATTTTATGTGGATGGAGGAAAGACAATACCGTTCTGATGTCAATTGTAATTGGACCTGTCTGGCGCGGGGTGTACTAGTTTTCACAAGATGAGCAACTGATAAATTTGATTGTTTTTTTTATTGATTCCAATAAATTGGAATGACGTGTGTATTTGTGCAATTTTCAGTTTTATCATAGTGAGGAGGGGAGGAAAAGCTAAAGATTCCTTTGGGACAATTAAACATTTGTCTTTAGTTAAGTTTCCTGGAATAAGTATTTGGAGCCATTGATTTATAGGTGTGTTCATGTACTGGTTATTGCCACAGAGTCAACTTAAAAACAAAATTAAAAATTAAATGTATATGGTCCGTTTGCTTCAATTATTTGTTTACATGCTATGGAAGACATGGAATGAAATGGAAATGCTATAACAAGATTATTGCCTTGAAGATCTGAGCATTCTGAACTGAAGTAGGGAATTGGCAGAGTGTAAACTATGAAACCTCATGCATTTTAATTTTAAAGGGCCAGTGCACAAGTATTGTAATTTAAATTTTTTTGTTGTTGTTCTCAAATCTAAAAGGTTAACTTTAAGTTACTGATTATTAGGTGTTTGCCACAGAAAAGCTATAACTAGATAATTAGATAATAATTAGAATAATAATTAGAAGGGTTATTGTTCTCCAACCGAAAATTTAGGCACTTAGTTATCATTTACTGACATTTCTTTGGCAACACTGTCAAACTCCTACCTGCTCTCTGTAGGCAAGTGATTAATATGCAACGTTTACAATAGAGCTATTTTAAAATGTAACTTAAATGGTATCTATAGCACACTAATGCTAAAACTTCAGAATATTTACTTGCTCTGAGCCTGGACTTTACTACTAGTTATTTTTGTTGCTGAAATCAGTTAGAATACAAGCAAGTACACATTTTCCATTAAGCTGGTGTTAGGGCTTCCTTTCCTTTGATTCACCTTGACTATAAAAAACAGAAATGCAGAAGAAGTTGTTTTTGGATCAGGTTTGCATTTGAATCTGAGACTGAAAAAAAGTATGCATGAAAGCCATCTGTTTATAATTGAAACAACAATATATTCTTAATGGCAATGGCCACACACTTTACCTGGATTATACTAATAGAGATTTTGAGAGAGCAGGGACTTGGGACATTTATTCTCATAAAGAAAGCTTGTAAAATCTCAATTTGTATAATTCATTTTACAAATTGAAATAAAAAATCCTAGTGAAAATAAAGCCTGTCATAAAAAGATTTCTATGAAGCTTCTATTATTTTCATCAAAATTTAAGATACAATTCTAATGCTCATGTGTTCTGGCTGTGCATCTATGTAAATAGATGCCTCGAAAAAGTCCTGTATCCATAGAAATATCCAGATAGGAACTGTTGTTGAGATTCCAAAATACCCATTCAAGCTATCCTGTAATATCTTTTTAGAACATATATTTTGCACTAGATTGTGATGTTCTAACAAGTTCCACTTGGTGCAGAAATCCCTAACTATACATTAAAAAGCTTATTGAGAGAAAAATTCTGTAAAGTGCTCAGAGGTGATCTTGTGTTTGTGGCTGAATGAATATCCTTGGAACCACTGATCTTCAGTTGACTGAAGGGGGAAATCAGGAGCGTTAAAGAATTAGCTAAAGGTGCTTGGCAGTTTATAGGTTGAATACTTGTAATACAGATGTACCCACTGTATGCATTGTATTGTTCATGAGCGTTGCAAATAAGTCATATACATTGTATTTTTAGTGCAGAAATTGTGTTCAGGTCACAAGTTTTCAGCATCATGAATTGTTTTGAATGTGATTGGGAGAGGTGGGGGTGTGGAATAATTTTGAAGCATTCATCCCAATGTACTCATGTTTTTCCAGTTTCTTGTTGCAGCTTTTTCTTTTAAAGAAAGAAAGACCAGAGTATATGACCAAGGAAAATGATACTCGCATTCACCTTTCCCACCACCTACATGTATGTTTTAAGCTATAATAATAGAGGCGTTTTATGTGTGGGCTGGCACTTCAGTGTAAGTTGGTGTCATTTCATTGTATTTGTACTTACGAAGGTGTTGGTGCATACATTTGTAGGTCCTTCCTCTGCTTACTAGGATGCAAACTGGAATTTCAACATACTTTCTCTTTGAATTACTTGTTTTCTTCCTTAATGATGATTTTTCAACATCAGGATTTTTTTAATTAGGCTTTACCAAGTTTATTTCTATCTATTTCTTTCAAACTTGTAATAGCAGGGAGAAGAAAGAAAGTGATCAGGAAACAGCCTTAAAGTTTTTATAAGATTAACTAAATACGGAGTAGTTTAATTAGACATGGTTCTAAAAACATGTAAATCTATGCAGAAGGCAGAAGAACTAAAACAACTCTGACAGAAAATAACACAAAGCATACGATATGAAGGTTAAAGGCTTAATGAAAGGATTAAGCCCCCCCTAGGTGTGTTCTGTAGGCACCTGCCCTATGTTTTACGAGCTCTGCTGTTGAGAATGCACTCCAGGTTGTCCCCTGCTAGAGGATATATTGTGTGGAAGCTGGGGCTGTCATTTATGTATCCGTTGGATATATAGTCTCATATACATAGAATATATATTCTCAAATACATATAAATTTATATACACATACACTCTTTTATACATCCATGGGTCCACAAGGACGTCAGAAGAGCACAGTCCCCCTCTCAGATAACATGAAACCACATTTTCCAGGCAACTTTTGACATTTTGGGTTTCAAACCTTGTCCTGGCATTCTGGATTTTTACACTCTCTATGTCTCTTGAAGGTGCCAGCCAGCCACACCAGTAAAGCTGGCAGCCTGGCTTTCCCAAGGGCGTCTTTTATTCAGGCTCCCTGCAAGTTCTCCCCTGGACTTCCTGGAGACTTTTCTGGAGTATCCCCATTGCTTGACCGTTTTGCCTTCTCTGCTTCAGGAAAAGTCAAAGCCTTGTCCCTCTCTACTGAAAACTAGTACAGCCCGGTTGATTGGACTGTTCTGCATTTGTATTCGAGGCTGGATTCTCATTCTGTGTTACAAATCATGTATCCAGTGTCATCAAAAGAGATTGTCCATCGGCCTTACAATGAACCTTATGAAGGGAGACTACTGCTCTTTTTCTTGTTCTGATTTCTATGCCTGAATTTATTTAGCGTAGGTCTTGCAGCAATGAATAGCTCCCTCCCCCTACAGTTAATGTTACGTCATTTCTCATTAGCTTCCAACGTCAGAAACCCAAGTGGATGTTGCTTCTAAGGCTGAGTTAAAGAAATCATCTCTGTGTAGAAGTAATTTTCTATGCTCACTTTTTGGAGTTTAAAAAGTAAACAGCATATGTCCAAGAGTGTGTGGGAGGCAAAAAATGCATACACTTAACAACTTGTGCACTTCACAAAGCATGGACTAGCTAGCTGCAGAAATACAGTACTGATACTGATAGTATGTGCTTGACAAATTTGTAGGAAGAAAATAACCTTAATAAAGTCTGTGGTTAATTAACAGCCTAATGGAATTATACTAAAATAGTTAATTCATATAAAGCAAATGTCATATTTTAGCTTAAAATATTTTTCTCTATATTTTACACATGTATTTATATCTGATGCAGTCCTCTCACTATTACTAAAAGATCCACTCCTGTATTTACATCCATGCTTGTCTTTGAGCTCAGACATCTCAGAACAAATGCTTTCACAAGATTGAGTATATGTGCAAGTGCTCATTTAAACTGTGGGCAGAGATATGTTTTTTTTTATTCCATCCTTTTCTTTGGTTTAATCATGTGAGTAAAACTAACTTAAGCGGAATTGGTGTGGTGTCGGTTTGGAAGACCACTTTCAGTCCTTTCCATTCACACCCACCCAGATGTACTCCTTTCAGTAATGCCCATGTTTGGTTTTCAGCCAGCAGTTTTGTTATCACTCAGAAAAAAACTTCGGTGAGATACCAGGCTTGCAAGAATTATTTAATTTTTTTCAAAATTACTTTATTCCTAAATGTCAATCACAGAATGTCTTTGTTTATAATCTTTTAAAACTGTTGGAAAGGTTCTGTGTGAATGTAATGATAGGAGCGATTGGAATGGTTATCTGACGTGATAAGGATGCTTTTAGCTCCTGTTTTGGGAAGGTCTCGGAGCTAGCGTCAGCAAGCCCACACAGAGGCTCTGTGCCATCTGCTGCTAGTGCAGGAAAAAATGGAGACTGGAGGCTGGATTAGGTGCTTGGCGAAGATTTCTCTACTATCATTACTGTAACATCAGACTGGACCTTCACATAGCCGAGCAAATCATTAAGAGATTTGCATGTTTAGCAGCAGGAGTCGGATGGACCGAAGGCAAAAATGATGAACCCCCTTTGAACTAGCCAACCCCACCTCTGAGGGGCTTGTCCGGAGCATCTGACTCCTCTGCCGCAGACCTTCTGATAATCAGCTCCACCGACGCCGTACAAAACCTGACTTAATGACTTTCTATATCACATTCACTTGGTGTACATTAATGAGGATTTTTTTTAGTTGTGCTCCTGCTATTTGTCTCTTTTAAGACTACTTTCAGTGTTTTAGCATCATGTTCAAAAGGCTAGTCAGACTTCTGTGCTCGCAGCCTCATTAAAATTCTGTTCTGCACATCCTCTGACTCACACTTTATAATCTATCAGAACACCTGTTTTCTTTACAATGGCCACAAGGCAGCTCAAAACACTGTGGTATTTAGCATTTAATAATGAGCACAAGATATGTATTTTTTGACACTTAAAATTTCCTTTAGAAAAGTATATGGAAAAAATCCAGGTTTGAATGAATTATCTGAATTCTCTCGTCTTCCCTCCCCTCCTCCCTGTGTTTCATTATTTGAATTTTGACAAAACTCAATAATTCTGTAGCAAAAAGAATTCCTGCGTGACATTAGGTAATGGTCATGACTTGAACTGTGGTGGAATCCACTTGGCGATCGCTTTACCTGCAGTATTAGCAATTTTTAAATTTGTTAAGGCAGGAAGCGATTGAGATTTGTGTGTACATTTAAATAAGAGCCCTTCACAAACAGTTCATTGTAACTCTACCCCAATGAGGATGCTTAGAAGCTTAAGTATATTGTTAACATCTGTCTCTTTACCATGTCATTACTTAAATCAATAGTGGGCATTGCAAACAATTTTTCTTTTAGTTGCAGGCTTTTAGAATTGTAGTATTTAGCTTAATATTAGCCATTTGATACAGAAGCAGTTTGAGGGCTCAGCATGGGGTGAAAAATGTGATCTCAAAGGGTGAAAGCTTGTCACTGTTATGTAAGCGAAGAATCATTTCCCAGTGGATATGAAATGCCATATCTTTAGTGCCCTAATAGAGGACATACTGCAAGTTGATTATTGTAATCCTACAGTGTTATCTCATCAGTGAGTGGATTAAGGGAGTTCTTTCTGCTGAGGGGTCAGAATAAACATTTTCATTTACTCCCTGCTGTGTCACAGACAAATAGAGGTGTTATCTAAGAATGTTCTACGGCACATGGTAAACAAAACTATAGTACTGTAGCAGTGATTCTTCTTCTAGCTTTCCCATCATAGAAAGTGGAACACATGCTGAAACTAAAGTCACGAACCTGTCATGAAAAAGGAAAAAGGGATTATAGTACTTAATGAAGAAGCTTGCATTCCTCTCTAATTAAATTAGCTCACCTTGTTTCAGGTGTGGGATATTGAATGTCATTGTTAACAGGGAAATGAGTTCACTCTCTGAGTTGGTCCAAGAATCAGGGATGTTGTAAAGTATTGTAAAGGAGTGAATTGAAAGGATGAGATAAAGAAAGAAATGTGCAAGTGGAGGATATAGGTAACACAGGCAGGTTTAACATTCTGTCTGTTGAAGAAAAAAATTTCCAAGGAATCCTATGCTTAGAAAGGCCTTGTGCTTTAATTGCTTACTGCATATACTCTTCAAGGGAATTTTCATAAAATAATATGAAGAAATAGTGACTTTTCTTTTCCAGCTGAACGTTGTTCTTTTTGAAAACTGCTGCTCCCAGGATGAAACCTCCTTCTCTGAACAAAATGATTGCAGGGTACATTTTATTACAAGAACTGTTCTTGGTAAGCCAGCAGCCAAATTGTGTGTGGCATCAGGGCACCGGGAGGATCAAGGGTGGCAGCAAATGCAAAGGGAGAACCAGTATCACATTAAAGTAAAAGACCCGGAGGTACCTAATGCAGAGGGTTTCTAAGTCTTGTAAAGCAGGTGTCAGCTTAGCTCTGTGGTCTAAATCACTCTGTAGATACTGCAGGGATTTTATAAATGGAAGAACCATTCTCTTAGATGACTGTGGAGTTGTTGGCTTCCAGTAATTCTCAGAATGGATTTCTTCCCTATATGGATTATATATCTAAAAATGATTTCTAAAATAAATGGGCAATATTCATGGAGAAAACTTTGAGAAAAAACATGACCAAACCTGCAAAATTGCTACAGAATATTTCAAAGATTCCATAATCTGTAGAGTGTACACCCATCTTTGTTCAAACACAGTGTAAAGTAATGGATGGATATCATCATATATACTGAACAAAGTATACAGAGGAAACAGCTCAAAGTTGACATTTCCTCTCTATAGAGGAAGAGATCTTTAGCGTAATCACCTTCTTTGGGGAATGTACAGGCTCATGACCTTTCACTTCTAAGATGCATGTTGTCCTCCATCACCTTCTTGCCCTCCAGGCAGAGGTCTACAATAACGCTCTCTTCCAGCTAGGCTGATTTAAGAGCCACCTGCCTAGTTTAGTTCCTGCTCAGCTTCTCACTCCTGCCCCCTGTGACGGTTCCTCTATTTGTGCAGGTGAAATTGCACAGGTGATATTTTCAGATCAGTTTATAAATGACACCTAGTTTGGTGTGGGGTTTTTTTTGTGGGGTTTTTGTTTGTCTGCTTGTTTGGGCTTTTGGTTTGTTTTGTGTTGTTGGTTCTTGTGTGGGTTTTGGTTGTGGTTGTTTTTTGTTTTTTTGTTTTGGTTTGGTTTGGTTTTTTTTAGGCTAGAGCATTTACTTTGCTTAAGTCAGACCCTCAGCTAATAGGTTTGCAGTTGTCTCCCCTTCTCCTGCCACTTTCATCAGCATAAATAGCTGAGTGCTGAGCGGGGGAGAGCTGGCAGGATGGGCAGGGATGAGTGGGTGCGAGAGGAGGAGGGCAGGATCTGTTTACGCTGGGTTCACCACAGCAAAAATTACAGCATGGAACTGCACTCTCAGCAGACAATTTGATTACTGAGGCAGTGCTCCAAGCACATGATTTATCCATGTAGCTCAAAACAGACGTGAATAGAGCCAGTGTGCTAATGCAAAGTAAGAGTTTCAAATAGAGGTTCATTAGATGTGACAAAATAGAATATAGTCAGAATTAAACAAAACATGTGAGTGTGGTATGAAAAAGTGAACTTACAACACTAAATAGAATAAACCATAAAGTACTAGTTACATGACATACTAAAATCTGTTTGAATGTGGTTTGCCACATGACAGGTTTCATTATATCATTCATTTGACAAAAACAAAGAAGTTTTCTCCAGAGCCTAAAAGCAGAAGTATTACCAAGGTCAACGTGTATTAGATTTGCTAGCGCAGCAGAGCATAGCCGTGACCGCTGGGGCTGGTGAAGCTCTCAGGACACCACACACGTGTTACTGGGTAAGCGCTGAGGCTCCAGCAACGACTGGCACAATAGTTTACTGTATAACTTCTGTATCTGATGTAGGAAGCAAAACTTCACCTAAGCCGATCTAGCTGCCAGCTCTTGGTCTTCCCAGTTCCCATCAGAGCAATGCTTATGGAGTACTTGTGTTGGCATAAAACAAACCTTGTCAAGATATCTCTGTGTGAGATTTATGCAGAGTGAAATAAAAGTGTGACATGGACACCTGATGCGTGAGTCTTCCGTATGAAGCATGACACTTGGCAACAGAGATAGTGCTGAGCTCTGCAGACCTGCCAATTCGCACTCCTTTGGAGTGACTCAGTCATTTCTTCCTGTTGGTTATGCACAAATATCTGGCTAAATAGCTCCTGAAGTTAGAGGTTTTTTTATGCAATGAAACATTTTTCTAAAGTATTTTTTAACAGTGCTTCTTTAGACATATGTTTTCCTTCTGTTCTTTAATCACACTGTTAGCCTTTCAAAACAAAATCTATATGCATTTTGAACATGAATAATTAAAAGAATACATTCTGCTTTTGCCTCCTCTTACAGAAGCATAAGATGATTTGGATCTTCTGTTTTTTGTTAAAGCTCACAGTTCTACTGGAGAACTGGGGACCTAACCTTTACTGCAGGTTAGCTCCTTCTTTTTATCACCCAAGTCTTTATTACAGAATCATTCAATCGTTTACATTGGAAAAGACCTTTAAGATCGAGTCCAACCATTAACCCAGCACTGCCAAGCCCACCACTAAACCCTGTCCCTGAGTGCCACATCTACGCATCTTTTAAACACCTCCAGGGACGGTGACTCAACCAGCTCCCTGGGCAGTTTGTTCCAATGCTTGATGACCCTTTAAGTGATGAAATATTTCCTAATACCCAATCTAAATCTCTCCTGGCACAGCTGGAGGCCATCTCCTCTCATCCTGCTAGTTCTTTACCTGGGAAAAGAGACCCACCTCACTACTAGAAACACAACCGTATGTAAAGTCAAGAATTTATTGTAAATGTAATTGAAATCATAACAGGCTACTAAAAAATTACTGTTAGGCCAGATGTAGCTGTTACAGAAAAAGAAGGAAAGGAAGAGGAGAGAAAGCTATTACAGGAAAAATCTCAATAACAAACATTAAATAATACCAGTCTCAATAATAATGCAATTCAAATTGGTGCATACAGTACCTAGCATCTGCCCCTTCCTTTCTCTATGTTGTGCAACACTCCCACTGCCCTGAGTCCCAAGGCTGTGGTCCTCAGCCTGCGAGGGAGGTTTTGGGGAGTCGTTCGTGTTGCAGGAGGGGCACGGCACTGCTGGAGAGGAGTTCATCTTTCTCTTTTGCTGGGAAGAGCGTGGTGTTTCTGTCAGTGGTTTTTCATCCTCCTCACTCTGTCATCACGTGGGGCTTCTGTTAATTTTCTGACATGCTTTTGCACCTTGCTCCCTCTTCACTGATCTGCAGCTCTGTGTGACTTCTGCATTTACTGTATATGCAGTGCAGTATAGACTTGTTCATTGTTTTCCTTGTTACCCTGATGAACACTTTTGCCCGCCTCCCAGGTCTGTTCTTTAACTGACCCCTGGAGCATTTGTAGTGCTGGGGTTTCCCCCTGTGCCCCTCTCTTTGCGGTCACGCCTGCCTGCAGACAGAGCAGCACGCTACCTCGTTAGGCTAGGGCCAGAAATGGTGCTGCCCACACTAACCACTTGTCATCACAATGTCTTTAAATAATACGGCTATTTCACATGAGTACATAAAGCTAAGGAAAAGTAAAACAAATTAGGCAATAGCCGCTTCGTTATTACAAAAAAAAAAAAAAAAAAAAAAAATCATTGTTAGAGCTAAAAGCAAAGCTCTGTCGAGGCCAGGACAAGTCCAGACAAGGGCTGGCGCGGCCCGAGGCCCGTGCTGTTGGGTAGCATAAAGCCTGGTGCCTTCACAGGCACCGGCAGTGCCTCTTTTACTGGCATCCACCACTACACTATTAAACAAGTCAGCAAGACATCTGCTGTCTGATCTTGGTACGTTTGTCCATTGCTTCTGTCCTCCCTACACGCATTTATTTAAGCTGATGATAGCATGGATGACAGTATGAGTAATAACAATGTGATAAGAATATTTTTCACAGATTTTTGCAGAGATGTAAAGTGAATGTATATGTTTCTTTAAATACAAATAATTCGTGAATGGAGACTGAGGTTAATCCTTTGGGTGCAGTGAATGTAAAAACAGTAAAGGAAAAATAAGTTTGAAATTGCAAAAATGCCATGAAAAATTGCTATTGATCATCTGAGTGGCTCTTTCAAAATCTATCACATTGAAGTTACAAAAGGAAAATCAGTCATGTTACAAGGAACATTATGTCAATATGGTTGTATTTTATAATCCTAGTGCTGCCATAACTCTTTTGTGCCGTTTGTAGCTAGTATCTATAGCCGTGTCTACACAGCTGGTTTAGGGGCCAATCTTTGTCTTGCAATTTATTACAATGGGAATTTTACTGTTAGCTTAGGAGTTCCGTGCAACCAGTCAAGCTTCTTTTTCTACTAGTCATGATAGTGATTATGTCATAGGACTATTTAACAAATTTCTCTCTCTCTTTCTGTATTAAAACTATAACTATGTAGATTATTAAGTGGAAAAATCTAAGCCTTAGAGAGTTTTCAGTGGTAACATGAGGATTTATATAGTTTACTGTTTTTACTCTTTGTACTATTACTGCGATTGTAATTGTTTCTGTTTGGTGTTTCTGTATCAAGCAGATTAGAGAGTTCAGCTATTCCACCCAAGTGACAGCGTGGTGCTGGGTTCCATGGGGTAACAGTGCATTAACGTCAGTTGTTCGACAGCCACCTTGCAGTTTATTCAAGTGTCCCAGTCACTTGGGTTGGGTATATGTGTAAACAGGAGTATTCATCTGAACTCCCCATCTCCTCTGCCATCATATTTCCTATTATTAAGTAGTGATCTTTACCATTGCCTAGGCACTCTGACAGCACATCTATGCAATGGGTTGTATGGGACTTTTTCATACTGTTACCTGCCTCCCCTCTCCAGGAGTTCAATCTCCCACAGTGGATTAACATTATCTAGCAAATATTACTGTACATCACAGAATCACAGATTCTTAGAATGGTTTTGGTTGCAAGGGGCCTTAAAGATCATCGGTTCCATGCCCCTGCCCTGGGCAGGGACACCCTCCACCAGGGCAGGCTGCTCCCAGCCCCGTCCAGCCTGGCCTTGAGCATCCCAGGGATGGGGCACCCACAGCTGCTCTGGGCAGCCTGGGCCAGCGCCTCACCACCCTCACAGTGAGGAATTTCTTCCTAATACCTAATCTAAATCTCCCCTCTTTCAGTTTAAGGCCATTCACCTTGTCCTGTCCCTACAGGCCCTTGTACAAAGCCCCTCTCTAGCTTCCTTGTAGCCCCTTCAGGCACTGGCAGGCCGCTGTAAGGTCTCCCCGGAGCCTTCTCTTCTCCAGGCTGAACAACCCCAACTCTCAGCCTGTCTGCACAGGAGAGGTGCTCCAGCCCTCTGAGCATCCTCCTGGCCTCCTCTGGACTCGCTCCAACAGGCCCACATCCTTCTTATGCTGGGGGGCCAAGGGCTGCACACAGCACTCCAGGTGACATCTCAGGAGAGCCCAGTAGAGGGGGAGAATCACCTCCCCCAACCTGCTGGCCACGCTTGTTTTGATTCAGGCCAGGCCTTGGTTAGCTTTCTGAGCTGCAGGCACACATGGCTGGGTCATGTTGAGCTTCTCATCAACCAACGCCCAACTCCTCCTTCTCAGGGCTGCTCTCAATCCATTCTCTGCCCAGCCTGTACTTGTGCTTGAGGTTGCCCCAGCCCACGTGCAGGACCTTGCATTTAGCCTTGTTGAACTTCATGAGGTTCACACGGACCCACCTCTCAAGCCTGTCAAGGTCCCTCTGGATGGCATCCCTTCCCTCCAGTGCATCAACTGCACCACACAGCTTGGTGTCATCAGCAGACTTGCTGGGAGTGCACTCGATCCCACTGCCCATGTCCCCAGCAAAGATGTTGGACAGCAGTGGTCCCAGTAAGGACCCCTGAGGAACACCATTCATTACTGGTCTCCACTTGGATATACAGCTGTTGACCACAACTCTGAGTGCAACCATTCAACCAATTTCTTATACACCAAGCAGTCCACCTGTCAAATCCATATCTCTCCAGTTTAGAGACAAGGATGCCATGGGGGACAGTGTCAAAAGCTTTGCACAGTCCAGGTAGATGATGTCAGTCACTCTTTCCTCATCCACCGAAGCTGTAATCCCATCACAGAAGGCCACCAGATTTCTCAGTCATGACTTGCTCTCAGTGAAACCATGTTGGCTGTTAGCAATCGCCTCCTTATTTACCATTTACCTCAGCATAGTTTCCAGGAGGATCTGCACCATGACCTTGCTGGGCACCAAGGTGAAACTGACTGGCTTGTAGTTCCCAGGTCTTCCTTATTTCCTTTTTAAAAAATGGGTGTTATGCTTCCCCTTTTCCAGTCCATGGGGACGTCACCAGACTGCCGTGACCTCTCAAATATGATGGACAGTGGCTGAGCCACTTCATCCACATCTTCCCTCAGGACTTGCAGATGCATCTCATCAGGTCCCATGGACTTGTGCACCTTCAGGTTCCTTAGATGGTCTTGAGCCTGGTCTCCTAGAAGAACAATGGGTGGTTCTTCATTCTCCCAGTCCCTGCCTTTGTCTTCTGCAACTTGGACAATGTGGCCAGAGTGCTTGATGGTGAAGACCGAGGTGAAGAAGTCATTGAGTACCTCAGCCTTCTCCATATCCTGGGTAACCAGATCTCCTGCTTCCTTCCAGAGAGGGACCAAATTTTCCCTAGTCTTCCTTTTGTCACTGACGTACCTATAGAAGCTTTTCTTGTCCTTGACGTTCTCTGGCCAGATTTAATTCTACCAGGGCTTTAGCCTTCTTAACTTGATCCCTGGCTAACTTGGATAGTTTCTCTGTATTTCTCCCAGGCTACCTTGCCCTTGCTTCCACCCCCTGTATGCTTCCTTTTTTGCGTTGGAGTTTATGCAGGAGCTCCTTGTTTATCCATGCAGACCTCCTGGCTTTTTTGCCCATCTTCGTCTTTGTTGGGACATATTGCTGCTGAGCTTGGAGAAGGTGATCCTTGAATATTAACCAGATTTCTTGGGCCCCTCTTCCCTCCAGGGCCGTATTCTGTGGTAGTCTACCAAGCAGATCCCTGAAGGGGCCAAAGTCTGCTGTCCTGAAGTCCAGGGTAGTAATATTGCTGTGCACCCTCCTAGCAGCCCTAAGGATCTTATACTCCAACATTTCATGGTCACTGCAACCAAGGCTGCCCTTAAGCTTCACATTTCCCACCAGCCCTCCTTGCTGGTGAGAATAAGGTCCAGCATGGCACCTCTCCTCGTTGGCTTCTCTGTCACTTGGAGGAGGAAGTTATTGTCAATGCATTCCAAGACCTTTCTGCATTGCCTATGCCCTGCTGTGTTGTCCCTCCAACAGATAGAGGGGTGGTTGAAGTCTCCTATGAGGACCAGGGTTTTTGAACATGTGGTGACTCCTTCTGCCTATTAAGGCCTTAATCTGCTTGGTAAAAAAGGGTAACCAAAGAACCAAAAAAAGTGAAAATAAATATGAAAATCATGAATCCTACAAGTATTTAGAGTCTGTTTAATAAAATTTTCAAACTCCTTACAGCTATACCTATTATCTAATGAACAACATTGAAATATTTTGTAACTTTTTTATGCTCTGTACACTCACGTATGTAGATATGGTGTGAATGTATGTGGGTTTTATTAGGTTTCTCTTTTTCTCCAGAACAGTTCTTATCTTTGACCCTTCACTAAACATCCAGCATCCACAAGAGTCTGATAGCATAGAACATTCTTACCGATCCATGGAATTAAACTGTGTGAGATTAGTCTTGGAAACAGTTGTGGCCATAATGAGAACAGAGAAATTTGGTTAATTTTCTGAGCACAGAACCTTTTTGCAACAATCTTTCTTAGGACCAGTGGAAGAAAGCATGGGAAAATTTGCTCTGTGGGGTTTGGTGATGATACTACTGTAGAGCTTATCAACCAGCCCTTTTCCATCATTCACAGAGGCTTTTTGGGTTTAGGTTTGGCTGGGCACTGTTCAGGGTTGGGGGGGGGGGGGTGTCTGTGTGTTTGTGGTTTTGTGTTTTTTGGGTTTTTTTTAAACACATTCTTCATTTGATCCAGTAGGAGGAAAATTAAAGCACAATGTTCGGCTCATTAAGTTTCAGTCATGCACGACTCATTTCTGGAATAAAAGCTCATGCACTTGGAAATATTTGAAAAAAATGTGAATGTAGAAACTTAAACAGTTCCAAAGTACAATGGAATTGCGTGAAAGACCAAAATCCATTTGATAAAAAATAGTAGGTTCCACGTGCCAGGAAACACTAGGAGAGCATGCAAATGCAATTGGGTTTTTAGGCTTTCCAGCAAGGTGTAGAAAGATCTGCAGCTACGTGAATCCAAGGCTATTAAATACTTTTAATACCTACTAAGAATGTGTTGCTGTTATTCTTTGACAGCTGTATAAAATCAGTCTTCTGACAAATTCCTCTCCATTTTTTATTTAGATAAAAAGTTCAATAATTAAACTTTGCCAATGAAAGTCAAATTCCAGTTAGTGAAAGAGAAAGAAAATGCAGAAACAATCATTTATTACACAATATAATACCATTTCATTTTCATAGAAAGTGAGTTTCATTATCTTAAAACTTAAGCTATTACTCTTTCTCCAGACATTTAAATGAATAAATGTTTGGTCCTAACAGAAACACTTTTTAAAATTTGTTTTATTTAAGTAAAATTTTTTCTGCTGTGGTTTTCTCTGTGTTCTTTAGGAAAAATTTCCCTGCTAGATAAGTGAAGCGTAAGAAATTGGCCTTTCTAGAGATTCAGTTAATTCAGTATTTTGCAAGGAAATGGCAGAAATAGCACAGAAAGCAGTGAGCTGCTATGAGTTACTAGACCAAGCCTTTTCCTAAGCATATACATGATGGCTCGCGAAACTGGTCTTATCAAAGATTGTCTTAACTACTGGTGGGGTTTTTTCAGCCATAGCGAGGTTGATTAACCCTGCGCTGCAATCCCATATGTTTGTACTGTGTCAAGAAAGCCATTGAAATTAAAAGAATTAGATACTGAATATTAAATATTTTTAATACATTAATGAAACTTTTTAACGAGTTGTGAGGCTGATGAAAAAGGGAAGAACACAAAGGTGCAGGTTATTAGTATTCTACACATCAATGATGTAGGTTTTCTTTGAAGTCACCTATTAAAAAAACAGAGCTTGTTGCTTGAACATGTTCTCTGAAAATAAATACATTCTGCCCTTCCAAGACTTCTCCTATTTTTACATAAGTAAAAGCTTGAAGGAAAATCTGGTTTGCCCATTCATCATCCCTGGTAAAAATGTTTCTTACAGACTCCTTCAGGATAGCAGTTGCTACAACTCTATTGATGATACAGTAGGTAAATTTTAGCAATGAGCTTATGACCGAACTTTTTAGGGCCAGAAAGCTTTTTACAAGAAATAGCAACTTGTGCTTCCCTCAGATTGCAGTCTCATGACTTCACTTCTCACTGAGGCAGCTGCATAACTGAATTTGACTCTAAATGTATTGGCAAAACTTTCATCACAAATACACTAACACAGACCTTTTATATTATGTTGTAATACTTCAAAATGCCCAGTGATTATTTTCAGTTTTGAAAGCAAAGTATTTGAATGAGAATCAGGATTAGTACTTTGTTGGAAAGATATCAGCTATCTGTTTGTACTTCCCTGAACGCAGCAACTTGTTAAAGCCAAGTGACTCTTTTTTTTTTCCCTAACAGTTTAAACATTTGTCTAAGTATCTACATTTCCTGCCTTTTTTCTTCCTAAGTAAATACTGTAGTTGTGAAATGTTTGGCTCTAACTAGTCATTTATTTTGCAGATCAAAGAAACAAACCAGTAGTGGTTCTTTCACTCCTTCACACTATCAGCAGAGCACAACTAGATTAATATGTGCAGAAGACACAAATGTAAAATTTAACTATTTGCAAGCATTTTAGCTCAAGTTAGTTGGCAGCTGAGAGTGCAAACCCTGTCTTCCTCAGCCAAACAAGTCCTGAATCTTGAACTAAAGTGACTAACGGGCATCGTGTTTGTCAGCAAAGGGGCGAGCTCAATGCTCTTTACAGTGAAGTTGCTGGTGGTGACTTCTGCGATGGACTTCAAAGGAGAGTGATTCCTAAGGCAAAGCTGAGGAAGGCGTGGTGTGTCTAAGGGAGTGTGAACTAGGAACCCTGAAACTCTTGAGTCTGGTGTACCAAAATGCAAAAAAAACAAAACCACCACCACCAAAAAAACCTATATGGTTGTACTGTATCACGTCATCTACATCTGTCTTGACTGGTTCTTGCTTATCTGTGTAATCATGAAAAATGTAGTCATCTTCCATCTTAGACTTCTGTCCATCTCGGTGGTCCACTTGTATGTAGCTTTAATCAGAACTGTACTGATTTCCTTTGTATCCCTTATCGCTGTTACAAAAGCAATCTTTAGGGTTGTGAATAGCAAACAGTTTCAGTATGTTCTAGAAGTTAACACATAATGTTTATTGGAGAAGGAACAGTAATTAAAGGCAGAGGGCACAGCTATTGTAGTTGGCATTAATATGTTTATATCTGTAAATAAACAAATTTAAGTGAAATCAGATTTTGCCCCTGAATATCAGTGTGAATAATATTGTGATGCTTTAATTATGAAAGTTAGATAAATGTATAAAACTAATATGAAGTATAAATTACTGTCTCAGGATAAATAGATACTGAATAACTTTGTCTTCTGTTGAATATTTAAAAAATGGAAAACATATATTAGTAGAAAAGGTGGTATCTATTTCAGAAACACCTTTTGTACTAATGAACGGCCTAACTTCAAACTGAAATGAAGAAATTTCATTGAAAAAGTGTAACGCAAAATTGTGGCTTCACTTGCCATATATTATCTAGCCTCTCTCTGTTTTATTCTGGTTCTTAGAACTTGCCTTTTATTATCGTTTTAATCATCTTGATCAGTATTATTATAATCACAAAATGTCAGCCTGAGGAAAGTGATAATCTAGTAGTCATTATTATGTTTCAATGTCACCTTTGTCAATTCATGCTTAGCTACTATTTAAAATTTTGGTATCAATCCTGTGATTAGGTATCACTTGTGATATGGCCAGTATTTACAGGTTACAATAAAACAGCACTTCAGTATTCCTGTTCAAATTAACTTCCTCATCTGTAGTTATTCACCTGTCTCACACTAATCTTTTTTTTAAAAAAAAACCTCATTCTTAGTTCTAAATATTAATATTCTGATAGATAAATAGTTTTGTATCATTAAATGACACTGTTAACTCTCCCTGGCAGTTTGGAATAATTTTCTGTTTGTGATCAAAGACAGATATAAATGTAGCATAAATTTTTAAGCTACTTTTCAACACACTATTATGTTTTAAGTATTCTAATATTCCAAAACCTTTCCTGGAAATGACCAGCAGAGATACTAATTTGATGTTCTCAGCATCTGCTTAAGAAAAAACTATTTCATCCCTTATATTTTATTCCAAACACATTTGAAATGAGATAAATTTAGCAAGATTATTCAGAAATGTTAAGGATTATTCAATACTGGTTTGCATTCTTAGTTTCAGTGCAATAAAGATAAACTATTAAAAAGAGGGACCAGTTAATGCAGCATAAAAATGATGCATGAAATGTGACATCTTTTTAACATCGAGAGAAAACACTTCCCTCCATTGAGTGCTTTACGCTAAATGCAAAATATTGACACAGCCCTATTATACCAAACAATAGACTTCTTTTAGAAAGATAATTTTATAGAAGGGGTAGTATCATGTGATCTTATTAATATTTATGAAATATGATAACAGAAAAAAGGGAATTGGGATAGCACTGCTATCTTTATAGACCCTATCCATTTCAGCTTCAAAATGTTTTTCATTTCACACATCAGACACTAATTAGCAAATATCTAATTAGTGTTAGAAGAGTAATCGCTCATGGGAGTTGTTGAGGCTTTGAGCTTTCATGCATGCAAAAATAGTGCCACTTTAGGTACATTTGTTAAGGTACAGTAACTTTAACTTTTATTTTTCTCTGAACTGTGTGAATTAAAATAAAAAGCAAAATTAAGCTCCAATAATTGGGGGTGGGAAAATGACTGTATTGATAGAGTGAGGCAAGATCCAGAAAGCTTAAAATATAGGTTTTTTGAAACTTCTGCAGATGCTGGTAAATTCACCATACAGAAAAGAATATAATATTAATTTGATTTGTTTTTACTTTCCAGGTGAAAAACTATCTGTAATGTTCCTATTTAAAAAATACATAACTATATATACCCAAATCAGTTGAACACACAATACAGCTAAGGATGGAATAATCAAAATGCTATAGGAATTCTACCGTTTTGAAGTTCTATAGTTCAAGCATGTCATGTTGATAAGTTGTTATGATAGTTAACTATTAAGTCATGTGGGTTTTATTTTGCATTTTTCTTTTATGAGAGAGAAGAATTCTATATAAACAAAATCTCCCTTACTAGTGATTTTGTCACAGAGCAGATAAATGCATTTTGGCTAAAGCCATAGATAGTGCTCGGTATACAGCATTGTGTGTCTGTCAGCATCACAATTACAAACATGAAGGAGGAACTAAACCCAGCTGGTTTTCATTCCTGGTTTTCACTCCTGTTTTTGGCAACACTTCTGAGTTCACTCTAAAATAATATAAGCAGAAGCCCAATATTGAAAATAACCTTACTGTAGGAAATGTATGAAAATAACGTTAATGATAAAATACTTGTATGCTGTTTAAATATGCAACAAAATACTAAAAAGTGCTGGAGGACTGAAGAATTAGTCTTTTTTCATTCTATTGAATTTGATAATGCAACCCCTTTTGCTCAACTTTCTGAAAATGAAGTGTCTGTCATATCTGGGTGCCTTCTAATTCATATTCATAAACATTTTTCAATAACTGTTTACTATCAGTTTAATTTTAAAAATAATGTGGGTTTAAAATGTAGCTTTTGGATGGATAGAGAAAAAAGCAATTCATCTGTGATCTC
This sequence comes from Falco naumanni, assembly GCF_017639655.2. Taxonomy (NCBI): domain Eukaryota; kingdom Metazoa; phylum Chordata; class Aves; order Falconiformes; family Falconidae; genus Falco; species Falco naumanni. Next base: position 16,271,262 of record NC_054061.1, read on the forward strand.
CACTAAATTGATTTCCATTTCAGTGGAAATGGCTTGCACTGAAGTTTCAACTGTCCTCAGCAGAATGTTTCCTCCAAATGATGCAATATTTGCACAATATCTCATACTATCCAGAATCTGGTTCCTAAATATTAGAGAAATTGAGTAGTCTATTTTGTTGAAGGAACTGAATGGAAAACAGATGTAAATGAAGAGCATAAAGGCTGGATGTACTTAACTTTTTTTTTCTGTTCAGGCAGCCAGATCTGCATGGGATTTACACCTGTATCCCAAGTTTATTAATAAAGCCATCACTAGGTCAACAACACCTACTATACCACAAGAGAAGTGACTATCAACCATTTGATCAAGTGTCAGCTTTTTACAAATCTTATCCATTATACTGCTGAGCAAAGTATTTATTCCCCATAATCAATCCCAGTGAACTCTTAATTTCAGGTTTTTTTATTTTATGTTGCTTTCTGTCTTAGCCTCTTTTTAAAACCACTGCATGTTCCTAATATGTGGGTCACTGAGTAGCGCTGAAATTTTTAATTGTGAATGAAAATGTGTGAAACATCATGCTTAGGTTATAAAAACTGTGTGAGGACTTACTTAATAAAGATGTTGGAAAATGAAAGTTTAGAAAGAGACGTCTGGAAAATGAAGCGTATTTAGGAGATGGTGTTTCTCTGCACTGAATCTGTGAAAATGGAAAAAATGAGTGCGTTTTAGGGAAGCTTCCATGCATGGCTTAACGGCATTACTGGGAATGGACTGATTTACAATGGTATGGTCTGCTGATGTTCCTTAGAACTTAAGGGGGCATATCAGCACATCTTTTTCATCATCAAAATGCTGCACAAATAGTTTGCAAAATGGCAGTTTTCCATATATTGTGACTTTTCTAATTTCAACTACTGTTTACAATAATGATAGTTAGCTATAACATGCAGCTTGTAATCAGTCAGTTGCAAAGCATTTCTATAGAAAAGGTTAGTGTCATTATCTCCATTTACAGATGAGAACATTGAGGAAGAGGGAGGCAAATGACTTGAAGCAAATTTGAGAATACAACCTACTTTTCCAAACTCCAGTTTGTTTCTCTAGTCACTTCTCCCCACTACTGTTATCTGTACTAGAAGTAAGAGTTTCAGAACCCTACTAAAATATTAAAGAGTATAGTGTTGGTTTCAGATAAACAATCTTGCTTTACAGGTTTTCCCTTGTTTTTCAGGCTGTAGTTGGTCAGGAATTGCTACACAATAGATAGAATACATAATGCATTCTAGCATTTTGAAATTTATTTATTAATCTGTGTGTTTAGTTTAAATTTAGTAGACGTATGGAAAAATTCAGCACAGGAGGGTTTTCTTTTGTTGATTAATATTTTTTTTGTGGTTGTAGTTGGGTTGTGGGGTTTTAGTTTTGTGGTTGTTGGTGAGAGTCTTTTATTTCTCTGGAATTCCTCCTGTTTGTCAGAGCAGGGCATGTTTGTCAGGACAAGAGTTTTGTCATATGTTTGCAGAACGCCTGTCTTGAAATACCAGTCAGAGGTGAAAAAAGAATCAGTTGATAGCGGTACTCTATAGGACTCTGTCTTTCTTCTTTCCTCAAAGACTAAGCTAATCTTTCTGTCAACTTGAGTGTCCTAATTTATAACTCAACACCCTTAGGCTTTATTCCTGCTCCCCTTCCAAGTAATTGACATGTCAATGAAAATGCAAGAGCAACCCCCCCCCTCCCCCTTGGGTAATAGGATACTGAGACACTGCTCTTATCTTCTCTTCAAAGGATCTCTATAAATGCCTTCAATTGATCCATTCCTGTATGCCATCTTTTAGATTCTGTCAATCCAGGAGCAAGGTGTGTGTATCTGCGTGTTTTAATTTAAGCCATTTTTTTTTTTCTTATTTTTTCTTTTTTTTTTTTTTTTTTGGTGATCAATGGGAGATGTGCTACATACACAAAGATTTATTGTTCTGTATTGATTTTATATAGCAGAATAATAAGCAAAACGAAAATAGTCAGTGTTGTTGAATCATTATAGTAGTCAAATCAAAAATAATAATAAAGAATACCTTCATTAGTAATGTTTTTTTCAGTATTTATAAGAAGTTTTTTGTGAAGTTAAACAGATGGTATCAAGGTTGTAAACATCAACTTATGGTAGGTTTTGCAGGAGTTTGACATCTGTCTCAAAAAATTGATGGTATTTCCACACAGCCTAATTAGCAAGGTCAAAAATCAAAGATGTGTATATAAAGCAACCGTGAACAGATCGTAAGTATGAATTATAAGCAGATTCTTGATATCCCATGATGATATATTTGTGTGAAAACTTAATCTCCATGTTTTTTTAATTTTTCTCATTCCTATTGTAAAAATTTACTAAAAAAAAAAAGGTATTTTGTGCTTGACACGGTGACATTTAAGATAGGGAAGCAAAACCATTTTTTTAGGTTCTTTATTTACTCTATTTCCTACTTTTTAGGTTACAGTCTCCTTGTGTTATGAACCGTTCTCTGTTGTAAAAAGTGACTGTAAAAGCATTTTCCTAAATTTCAAAACCTTTCTTAAGTCACTTTGGGGTGTGGTGGCTTCACTAGGGAAAGAAATTTCATTCCTTTAACTCGGCTTTTCAGTTTTGATTCTTGAGAAAGTTGGTTTTTTAATAACCTGAATATACTTAGAATTTTTCCAATCTATTTATGTTAAAACAACAACAAAAATAAGTAAACAATTTTGTCTTCCAGAGTTCTTTAAGCTACAATTAATATTATTCAGCTTGTAGAGATTATGTGTTGCCACATTATTTCTTAAACAAAAAATGTGACATATTCCAAATTAACAGAAAGCTGAAAAGATCCAACCCAAATGCTTCTTTATTAAAAAAAGAGGTAAAACTGAGTCGGGGTCATGAAATAACAGGTGTCTACTTAGTAAAAGGTGATAAACGTGGTAAAGAATCTGGAGCAGCTGAATGTTGTTCCTGGGAGGCACATTTTCCATTTTCAAAACTGCAGATTTTAAGTCTGGATTTGATTTCATAAATACATTGGCCTGCCACAAAGTATAGATCACAACTAGAACAGGTAAGCGCAATTTATGTAAGCATATAAATCAGAGAATGTAATTTTAAGTACCCTTTCATGAATGAGATTTGTCTTATGATGTTTCTATTAAGCAGATAAATATCATTGATCCTCATAATTTAGAAATGAGGTAGCATTAGCAAACACACATTATATTTCAATAACAGATTTTCAGGCTTGTCAGTTTAATGTTAGGATCTTTTCTAAATCAGTAGTAAGTAGTTCCTGATCTCCCACATAATTTAATTTCTTTACGTTCTGTTTCCTCTTCTGTAAAATGGGAACAATAATACTATATGAAAATTCAATATAAAAATGCACAGAACAAGTTTTTGCCACTTGTGAGATCCAAAATGGATATAGCCAACTGTGTTGTGCTGTTTTTTAGGAAAAATTCTCCCTGTGTTAAACTTCTTTTATGCAGTATAACCCACTGAAGTCATGAAACCATCCAAATATTTTTTATGATGATGATTGAATCCCAAAGCTTCCCAAGACTGTAGGTAACTGTGCTAGCAACAACAGCTTTAGTTAAGCTATAGTTATTTCAGTTTCTTCTACAACCAATACAAAACCAGAATTAAACTCTTTTGCAGAAATATATATGAAGTATGACAATATACTCAACATAAAAAGACTTTTATTTAAGATATGCAAAACACAATTAAAAAATAAAATCCTAGGTCCGTATTTGGCCATATGATAATTAGATTTGCAAGAATCTGTATGGCTTTTAGGAGACCATCTAATTTATTTATTTCTCTACTGTAACACTTTTAACGTATAGTCTTAAATAATGTTCTTATTCCAGACTATAATGTAAATGATAGTGTACCAATTTTATTATCCCTGGATATGTTTACTTGCTTGATCAGAAATACAACCAGGTGGTACCATTTTCTCATAACAATTTTACTTCCCTTTGAATGAGAATGGGTCTTTGAAGTTTGTGAAAGGCATATCCGTATGGAATTCATAGGACTTCATGTTGTGATACAGCAAGGAGACTCACTAGAAATTGCCTGTTTCAGGCTGATGATGCAAAACTAGACATCTGTTAAATTAACATCTACCTAACATTTTTGCCTTTCAGTCAAATGCATTCAAAAAAATTAAATCTTTTTTAGCTGTCAAAACAATCTGTCACAGATATTTATTTTTTCATATAATGGATTACTTAAGGAAAGTAGTATATGACTGAATGAGCTGCACCTCTGCTGCAGCTTTCCCCTGTCTGTACTACCTATGAACTACTGGAAAATGTACATACTTAAGTGATTACTTTTGAAAATGTAAAGAAATAAAGTAGAACTCTATACTTCTTAACCTGTTGGATGCCTTTCTAATTTGTGTTTCAATCAAAAACCAAAACCAAAATTCTAATTTACTTTTGGTAAAAAATTTGGAAAATGTCACCCTGCCTTTTTGTCTTAAAACAGTCCATAAGATGATAAATACTTCCTTGCGATAAATCACAGTGTGAACAAGTCTGCTTTCACCTACAAGTTTATTTTTTTGCTTAATTTAGGACATCCGTTATTTCTGACATAGAGGAGGATATAATAATGCATCATCAATTACTATTACATATAATTTTAATAAAAACTGCAATAATAGATCCTAATAATAACAAAAGCAAAAAAGCCTTCAGTGCAATATATAGCGCTGCATTGTGCTGGATCCTCATTCCATCAAAATATGGCTTGTGTGTCTGGGTGACATACTCGCTACGCTTTCATGTGCCCCTTTCAATCAAGTAGCAGTCTGCCCTGCCCTATTCTGCAAGACTACTACTGCAATTCTTTAAGATTAAATTCATAGTGAAATCCTGGCCTCATTAAAGTCAATGGGCCTGCTACCTCTAAGTCAGTGAAACCTAAATTGACTGCTTGCTGTACCATATTTTCTAACAGTTAGACACACTAGAAGTCCAGTGTTACAGCTCTTTAAATTATTTCTTTCAGATGAATTTATTTGTATACATTTCTTCTCCTTTTAGGTTTTGATTTATGTACACTTGAAAAATGGGGCTTCATTTTGCCTTGCTTTTGTTAGTCCCATAGCGCATAAAACCCATGTGTGAATATGAGATATTTTGCTCTTGGAATAGTCAGTAACTTTGCAGACGGGCGAGATTGGAAGTATTGAGGATGTGACATACTTCACCACTGGGGAGACAAAAAATGTGTCACCCCCACCACTACAACCCTTCAGGGAGCATCTTATGTTCCTCATTCATGGTGTAGTTTCAGATTTAGCTTCAAAGCAGGAAAATCATTGTATAAAAATATTGCAATAAGTCACTGTATTTCATTAGTTATTAATAGATAACTTTAAAGTGCCCCGGAAGCAATCTCTGTGGGTTTCCATGTCAGTATATTTTCAGAGAGACAGCATTTGAACATTGAGAACATATGGGGACGCAGACTATGGAAATCATTCACTTAAATGTCACTTTTATCTTAGATTTGTCATCTAATTTTAATATGTTGAATGCCATGAATATGTTTAATTGTAGTTTGCTTTACAGTGAGCTGTATTTTTTACTACGAACTGCAGCCAAAATACATACATGTTAATTATAATGTTGGGGTTTTTTAAAGCTAGTTATTTTATTTTTGCTTTGAGAAATATGCAATGTATAAAATATAACAGGCTGCAGAAACTGTTTTAGGGTTTTGGGGATAGTTTAGATACAAGTTTACTCTAGTAAAGACTTAATTACAGCTAGATAGATGGTGCAAGTATGAAAAGTGAAAACTTTTAAGATCACATTGTAAACTAGCGTACATTCCTAGAGCACTGGTGACTTCAGTGGAACGTAGAACATTTTAGGATGTTGGCACATAGGAAAAAGATAAACAACCCAGGCCACACTGGAGCATCACCAGCCTGCAGCACCATCTGTTTTCCCATACCCAGTCACAGCAGTCCTCCTTTCCAACCCCCTCTTCTCACCCCCAGTCCGTTAGCAGGACGCAGGCAGGCCGTCGGGTTTGGGGCTGGTTGTGTGCGGTCGGTACGTGCACACCAGTCCACCAGGTCTAACAGAACAGGCAGGTTGTGCCTAAACCCTTCTGCCAGCAGGGACAACAACTTTGGTACCTGTTCCGTGCTCATATATTTTGTGAAACTTTTAGGAATTTTAGACCTTTGAGGTTCACACAAATTTGTTGTACCTAGCTAACTAAATATTTCAAGGAATGACTGACAGAGAAGCACATTTTCTCAGAGACAGAGTAAAAATGTACCAAAGTTCATGTTTGATTTCTAAAGTCATTGGTCTTGGTTATAGAAACTAGAATTTCCTTTTTCCTCTTTATTATTGCTATTATGTCTATTCTTTAAGAGTCATAAAATACTCTGATTGTATGATGATTTTAAAGTATTGATATTTTAAGGTGCAACAGACTGTTGCATGAACCTTGCCTTTTCTGGGCAGAGGTAGATTGGCTATAATCTTTAGTAAAGGTGACAATAATCGTTACAGCCTCGGGGCTATACTGGAAGTCCACTATAGGAGCAAGGAGTGTAGGTATTAACATTAATTTTTTTTTCTGCACAGCTTATTAAAATGAAAACTCTGCTTTTGTTTGATATGCTGATAACAATCCCTCTTTGTTTGTTAGGGACATCCTTATTATGTCAAAGCTTCATGCTGATCTGACATGGCTGTAACCTAGTCAACAGAAAGTTGATCCTAAGATCCCATGATGCAAGCGCTGCCAGTCTCCGTAAGAGTGGAGGGTCAGTGCCCAGCCATACATGCTCCTACCCTGGGCTGCTGCTGTCATCCCGCCTTTCTCATTCCTTCCCCCCATAAGTCTTACTCTGTAGCTTCATATCCTTCCCACCTCTGCAGAAGGCAGATAGCTGGCTTTCCTGAAAACTCCTCTGGGAAATGGATGGTGTTGGGTTTTTTGCCCAAGTTAAAACGGAGAACATATCATTCATAACTGCAGCTGAACACTCACTGTTACCTACAGCTGGAATTACCTGTGTTCTGAGCAGCGAGCTGCACCTAAGAGGTATATATATTTTCACTGGTTGGCTGCCCATAACCACCAGGACAGACCGTATAGGATGTGTTGTCCTTTAGCCACTGGCAGGCCAATCAATGGAATTTTTTTTTTGCTGACTACAAAAAGGCGTTGGCCCTGTTAGGAAATGCTATTTCAGCTATTATAGGGTAAAACCCATGCAAATAGTAAAGCCCAAGAACCTCCAGTGTTTAGATGTGCGGGTAGTGTGCCTCCAGGCATAGGTACAAAACATCTGAAGAGTAAGAAAATTATTTTAAAGTGTTTTTTTCTTAAAATAGGTTCTTGGTTTTCCCTTTATCTCTCTCTTTCTTTTATTTTTCTTATCTTTTTTTTTTTTCCTTTTTTTTTTTTTTTTTCTTAAATGAATACTGTTCTGAAGAAGCAGATTTTGGGAGCATTGTGCTGGGAACAAAAGGATTCTTTCAAAGACTTGTTGCTCAGTTTTGTTTACAGGATTTTTCTTTTCCTGAAGCCTTCTAAAGTCTTCTCAATTATTTGCTTCCCTAATGTATTCATATTTGCTAGAATAAAACCTTGCTCAGTTTCGAGGAGGACTGTACCAAGCGCAGTGGTTCCCAGTCTTTTCGGGGTGAAACACTACCTGAGAAAACTGGCAATGACAATTCTTTCCCCAGATCCCTCTCAGTGTCCTCCCATTCTCACCAGGACTCCTGCTACTTCCTCACTTCTTCCCCTGTCTCAGGATTGCTGCAGCTGCTTCCGTGGCTGTCTGTGCTGGGACTCCTGCATCTTTCTCTTCGACCTCATCAGCTCTGCTGCCACCCAAGCTGAGCTAGCAGGTCACGATGCTAAGTCTAAATGATTCGGGCTGCCTCTAAACAGGGCTTTTAAAGGCATTTCAGAACTGTGCTTCAAGCATTTCCTTTTTTAGCATAGTTTCCATGCATTCTAACTTTTAAGGTGCCGTGCCATGCCTTTCCTGCCAGGTACCCATAATGTCGCACAAACATCATGCTTTGGCAGGTGAGGAACAACTGCACTTGTGCATATGGCATGAATAATAATTATGATCATCATAATCTTTGGGAATACATTAATATTTTTTCTCACATATGTATTAGGTTAACACTTAGCTAAATAATCATAATTAGCAACTTGAAAATTTTGTCTAAACATTAGTTATTAGGCTCTTAAATGGGTCCTATGAGGTATCATTACCACCATTATATAAACAGAAAAAATTGACCACATCAAAGATAATTGTCTTTCCCAAGTTCCAGCAATGAATTACAAACTGAGGTGTGATTTGATCTCCAAAGCTCTATTTCAGTCATGGGTATTGCATGCTTTAACACACTGACTCCCAGGAGTTCAATGTAACTTGCCTGAACAATAAAAATATTATTGTTTACATTCTATTTTCTACACAAGAAATAGGTTGTCAGTACTAGCCCTGTGTTTTTTGGGGGTCCCTATTGCAAACAGAAAAATATTTTTTCTATATATTCTATATATTTTTCTATATATTCTATAACTATATTAGTAACTGTAACCTTAGGTGTTGTTTTCGACTTTGAAATAAAATTACCGAAGCAAGATATTACCTAAAAAATGAAAAGCTATGTTAGAATGCTGTTGAAAGTTAACCCAAATGGCACAGAAATGTCATACATAGTTGATGATAATCATGCTTCTGTGTAGAATGTTATTTTTGTATATTGCTCTGGTCTGTTTGTAACCATTAAGAAGGGAATTACGCATAGTAATGTGTCTAGATTCCAAGGAAGTTATTTGGCCTGTACATTATAATTTTTATTTGTTTTTTGGCTGCAGGACAGCATATGGAGTCATTATCCACTTAATAAACAAAATAGATGCAACCTCCCTCTCCACTCGGTGAGTGTTGGTATGGGAGTAGGCAGCATCTGTCACCTGTGCAGGCAGACTGAGGTGCAAGTTCAGTCGGGGCTTTCATGTCTGCCTTTATCCAAGAAGGGTTGTTTGGGTTTTTATTTGACTCCCTAGAATAATAATCCTTTCCTAGGAACAGTAGGTGATGCAATGGCACCATCCCTTTGCACCAGTAAAGAGAGCATGCTCCTGTCCCTTACGGCCCAAATATATGTAAGGCTCGTCAGCATAAAATGGATGGGATGTAGCGTGTTTAGAATCAGAGATACGCATATGCAAAAGTATGAAAGATACAACTGAGGAAATAAGCTCAATGTACTCTAAGGTCACAAGGGAACTGCCTGAGGTAAGACTCCAGTAAATGCTTTGCTTGAAGACTGAAACAGTCAAATATTGAGTGAGGTCTTTGTAGCCAGAGCAAGAACATTTCCATGTTTGCGTATTGTTCTTTGGAATATGTATGGATTCTGCGTGTCCCTGTCTCCCTCTGTTGTTCAATTTCCTACTCATTTTTTGTGTGCTTTTAAATCGCCTTTTTGGTCTTGCTGAATTATTATTGAGTGGCTAACAGGGCAACTAAATTTTAATAAGGTGTTATTTGATTATAACTTAATTTAAAGCTTTCAGTTCTGATTGGACTCGTGTAAAAAGTAATTATTTTTTTTTGCATTCAGCAGCGGTGTAGTTAAAAATTCACTGGAATCCTGTGCTTAAATATGTTAACCTAAAGTGAAGACTGTGCACCTTAATTTTTCACATTACTAGCAGCTATCAGTTGTGCTAATTTTGGGGTTTATGCATGAGCAAAGCCCACAGCCTATATGTGGCTCTCTAAGGAAACAGAAGATGTTTCTTCAGGCACCCGCAGCACCAGCCTCGTCATGCTGTTGACTGGGGCAAGGCAGAGTTGCCATCAGCCTTCGTCCTTTGGCATCTCTTTTTGATCAGCGAGCGCTACCGAGATGTTCTTCACACATCACAGCCCCAAGTGGTGTCCAGAGGCTCTCTGCTCGCTTCTTTCTGCTCCTCTTTCCCCCGCTGGGACGCTGCCAGCCGTGGTCTGGGCCCGGCAGTGCCCCCTCTCCCCCAGCCGCCCCCCGCAAGGAGGCGGCCCTGGCAGGGCGCTCAGGCGCACCGCCACACCGCCCAACCCTGTCCCAGTCCGCCGCCACCCGGGCCTTGGGCTTGCTCCTGTGGCAGAGGATGGTTTCAGGGGTGGGGTCGGTTTTATTTTTTCGGTTGTTCCAAAGACAACCTGGGTGCTGGGACCCCCCCTCAGGCGGGTGTCAAACGGCGGGGCCGAGCGTCCTGGCACCTGCCCGCCCCGGCTCCCCTCCCTTCGGCGCTGCGAGGCGCCGCCCGAGCCGGCGCTGCCGCCCGCCCCGCAGGTGCCGCTTGTGAGGGGGCTGCGGGCGGCCCCCGCCTCCCGGCGCCTCGCGCCTAACCGCCGCCCGCGCGCCCAACCGCCGCCCTGGCCGGGCCCCGCGCGGGGGGGCGGCGGCGGGGGCTGCCCCGCACCTCCCGCCCCCCGCGGCCGGCGGCGCCGAGCGAGGCGGATGGCAGCGCGCCGGGGGCTCCCGGCCCGCCCGCAGGTGCGTGCTTCGGCTGAGGGGGCGCGGGCCGCCCGCGGGGGGGTCACGCCGCCGGCTCCCCGGGGGCCGTTCCGCGGGCGCACCGGGCCGGGGCCGCCCCCCGGGGGGTGAGCGCGAGGCGGCCGCGCTGCCGGGCGGGGAGCGGGGGCTCCGCCCGGGCCGGGCGCTGGGCGCGGCTGGCGCTCACGCCTCGCCGGGGGCTGGGGGTTCCGCTTGCGGCGGCGTGTCCCCGTCCGGGCTGAACAGAGCAGCCACCACCTCCCCCTCGGAAAAGAAAAAAAAAAAAGAAAAACCCACCCCCCAGAGCAGAACTCGGGGTTTCTTTCTTTTATCCTTCCTCGTCTCCCGGCTCGAAGAGATGCCGAGCCCTGACCCGCTGGGGCGGGGCCTCGGGCACCCTCACCCCGGCTGCGTGGGGAACGCGCTGCGGCTCCGGCCGTGTCGGCGGGGAGCGGAGGCAGCGGAGGCAGCGGAGCCACAGCCCGCTGCGCCCCTGCCACCCGCACGGCTCCGGCTCCGGCGCGGGGGCAGCGCGGCGTTCGTGGAGGGAACAGCTGGGGCGCGGGCAGCCCCCTGGGTCCTGTAGTAGATACCGGGTGTCGCACCGCAACTTGTACCTGCGGAGTTGGCGCCGAGCGCAGCTCCAGTGCGGCGGGCAGGGTGGTGCGGTGCCCTGCGCTGGGGGGTGCGCACCCCCGCTCCCGCCCGGCCGGAGGCTGCTCACCGCGCGGCGATCAGGGCCCGCGCCGGCGGGGCGGGCGGGCTGGTGTCTCCGCAGCGCAGGGGGCGGCATCCTCCCACCGCCGAGGGGAGAGAAGGAGAGAAAGGAAGGAGAAGGGAAGGGGAGGAAGGAAGGGAAGAGGAGAAGGCAAGGGAGGTGGCAGGCAGCTGGCCCTCGCCCACCCTGCTCTCCCACGGCCTGGGGCTCGCCAGATGGGGGTCACTTCATGGTGTTTTGAGGGACCTGAGGGTGGCAGCTAGCTCCGGGAACACAGGGCCACAAACTGGTTTTGCATGGGCATCGTTTGGATAGGTATGTAAGCAAAACACATAGGTGTCTTTAGTGTCGCGTGGCTTAGCCCAAACTAACATTTTCTTCCTGCTACCATTAGGGTCAACATTTATTTTGTCTTTGGAGCTTTAAGCACCAGCAGATCCTGGAAGTGTTTCAGTAACTCCCTTGCAGTGCTCTTAAAGGACTTCTTCACAAGCATAAAGAAATGTTTCCATTCTGGTGAATACCAGAATATGTGTTGGAACTACTAAGGCCTTGAATCAGACATTACCTATAATGATAGAATGGGTTTGGCCAAATCTTATCAAGTTGAGAAGTATTTTTAAAATGAAATTCACAGTACTATATGTTTCTTCACACTTCCCTCCACCCCCCATTTGTCATCAATTAATGCTCTGTGAATCTGGTTAACAGCAAATCTGTTAGTTGAGACAAAAACTAGGTGAAATGATAGAGATAAGCAGGACAACAGAATGTTTAAGACATCCTTTATGACTTATGCTTTGCGTGAATGCAGTCATATTCTTTATATATATAAAAAAAAACCACAACAGCTTAGTATTGCTTTACTTCATTATAGTTACTCTGAAGCCTTAATCAGCAGAAAATCAATGATGAATAAGAAATAGGGTTATATAAAACTCTGTCAGAGATCAAAAGGTTTTCCCGTTGAGGTCAGTAAGCACCGTTTTAATGGAGAAAAAATGTGGCATTTTTGAGGGGGGAGGGGAAGGCTAAAAAACTGCAGTTTGTTCTTGGGTTTTGTTTGTTTGTTTTTTCAAATATGTTGATATTCCTTCCTGATCTCTTCAGTAGTAGTTTTCAAAGTATCCTCAAAAACCAGCTGTTATGACTATGTTCCCTTCATAGGTGGGATACTAAGTCACAGCAAGAGGAAGTATTTTTAAAAGCACTAAAAAAAAGAAACCAGGAGGTTCATGGAAGGGGGAAATGGAGGCTATTAAGCAATTCAAGCATTATAAGATAGTCCCTTTGTGGTTTTTTTTTTGTTTTTTCCTCCCAAGATTGGACCCTTTAAATGTCATGCTTTTGGTGGAGTACATTAAGATGAGTTCCAGGAAATGTGTGTGGTGGCTCCGTCATGTTGTATAATGGAGTTCGTATCTATTCCTCGTGGCTTCCAGAGGTTTTTTTTTAGGTATTCAACATGTGAAATTTTACCGTTTTATTCCAGATTTCACAAGTAAGAATCAGATTATTGTAAAAGACATAATAAGGCTGATAAGTAAAGTTTAGTATTGCTTTTGTGATTGTCACAGGAGAGAGAATGTCAAAAAATGGCAATGGCTGTAATAAACCATTTGGCTGAAAAATATTAAAAGTAAAAATAGTTAAACTTCTTTATTTATTAACTACTTTTTCACTTTGTCAGAAACTGTTTACTGAAAAGCTTTTGCTCTGATGTCTCTGATTTCCTAAAGTTGAAGAACATTTCAAATAACAGCCAGGTAGTTCAACAGTGGGTTTAGTCAGCTGAGTGGAAGAAATGACACAGTCTCAGTTGAGTTTCCATGGAATCAAAATGTGTATATTCTAAAGAAAAAAAGATACAGGGGAAAAAATAGACTTATTATTAAGTTTTGTTTATTTTTAAATACAGTGAGTAACTTGCTATGTATATTTTAAAGAGAATGAACATGCCTAAAAAAGCCGCATCTTGCTATTTATAATGTGATCTGGTTGCGTTTCAGAACTGTGGAACAGTTGTCTTAAAACTCAAACTAAAATGTGCATTTAAATATTATTTTTTTAAGTTTTAATAATTTCTAAACTAATGCCATCTTTGCTTTTTATAGAACTTTTATTATACATATGCTTTTTTGAACATTTATGTCACTTTTTAACAATTTTCTTAAAATACTATGTCTTAAAGTTCTCAAGAGTCAATCATGTCAAGTTCTTGCTGTTCTCAACATTCTATCAGTACTTTACATTTACCAAATTTTTTTTAGTCTTTTGCTTCACTATGCGTTCTCCGTTATTGGTGTGACAGGGATAAAGACAGGAACAGCTGTTCCGGTTCATACCAAAGGTTCATCAAAACCAATATTCTATGTCTGATGAGAGCTGATGGCATGCCAAGAGAAGTGTTTTAAGGGTGCTTTTATATGCCTTGTCAAGCCTTCTTGGTAGAATTTTACTCTATATTCTGAACCACAACAGACGGATAGTAAACCAGACATTCTTGAAACTACCCACCCTTTTTCTTATGTACTCATTTCCTGGAGTCATATTATAGATACAGCATGAAACTATTTAATAAAAAAACCCCTCTTGCCTCATGTTGTAAGCAGGACTCCACACATATGCAGGCAGCAAGTAGGGTTTGTGCAGGGTTTTTTTATATACTGTTACAGCATTGCTTGTAGAGCAGGCTTTCCAGCATTTCTTACATCATCGCTACTGTGGTAACTTGGTGTAAAGTTAACTGCTCATCATGCATCTGTTAGAAGTGTGCAGAAATAGAAGTCTTTGGCATCCTCTAGGAGCCTTTCAGCTGACCTAGCACACTTGGTGGACTTGAAAATTTTGTTTCATGAGATAAGTGGAATTTTAGGTGTTCTATTATATAGTATATGACTATTCTATTTAATCATTACAGGAAGCAGTTTGAAACATTTGGTGAATTGTCAGGTGTTACTAGTAGAGTAGGACCTCATCTTGTAAGACGTTTGCATTATAAATATGAAAACTGCAAAACCTGTACATCAGGACGTGAGTAAACAGGGGCAAGTTGTAAAAATTAAGGTTTTGTCGCTATTTTCCATTCCCTCTGCTGTGCCTTGTATTAGAGATTTTTCTGTTTTCATCTTGGAACTTGGTTCTTTAATAGCTTTACTTTTTTCCCTTTTTTCATTTTTTGGTCATGTCTTGAAGGCTTGTTTTCGCTTCTTAGGGAAGCCTTCCCATCTGAGAGAGTTTTAAGCTTCCTTGGTACATGCCACAGAGCAAGCTCCTATTCAGGCAAGTCAGCAGGTCTTTGGACCCATAACAACAAATAATTTAAGGAGGGTTCTAGACTTTGTTCTCTGCTTCCACACTATCAAGGAAATATCCTTGTACCAAGATCAGCTCACAGAACATGTTTTTTGATGAGCCCCAAATATTAAGGAACAACAGCAGTGGCCTTCTAATTTGTTGATATCCTTCTGCTTTTGTCATCTGTATCATAGCTGTAAAAGCAATATATATAGCATCTGGAATTGAATTCACAGCAGAAATAATCTCAGAATAGAAGTCAGCCTGAATATAGGTCAAGTTAGTGCATAGGAAGCCAACACATCTTCAAAGCTATGGCTCAGAGAAGTACTGAATGCTCAAGGGTATACTTAAGGCACGAATGTTGCATATTAATTCAGAGGACTGGGCAGTAAAACTAGGCTTTGTTCAGTTTTTAAGTGTGTTGCCCAGTGCTCTAAAATAAATTGTACGCTCTGTGAAGCTATGTACTCTTATTGACTCAGTGTAGGTTTGTACTTCATGTAGAGAACTTAAATTATCTAGTAGTGAAGAAAATCCTTTACAAGCCATACAGCTCTCTCCTGGAAGGTGGCCTTTGTCTTTTCAAGCAGAACATATCTCTACAGTGTGAAAGGAGCTCTCCGGCCACATTAGGAAGAAATCATGGCAGGCAAACCCATACCTTGTAGATAAGTTATTCTTTCCATCCCTAATGTTAATTGAGGTACAGGAGCTTCACATGAACTGGCTGACATTTAGGCACAGATGAAGGTAATCAGTTTACTGCTGTTTTAAAAAAAGGAAATCATCTGTGGGAGATACTTCAGGAATTGTTTGACATGCTGATGGCAGTCTTAAAAGGCCTTAACTTGTGAGGCAGTATTCAGAGTGATAGCAGGAGCAAAAATTTTAAACAGAAATGTACCAAGCAGGCAGTAGTACAAGTTGGTGCCACAGACATCTGAATTTTGAAATGTCATTTTAATGCATATTCCTCTATGATTTTACAAGTGAATACAATGGAGGGAATTAAATGTCCTTTGAAATTAGCACTCCCAAATAACCAGGAACATACTGATTATCTCCTGTTTTAGTTTTTCTGTCAAGCAAAATTTACAAAAGTACTGATTTCTATTCATTCATGAAATTACTGATTTCATAATATATTAACACTTATGAAATAGTGAAAACTAAATATTAACTATGTAAACAAATAAGAACTTAGGTATTAGTTATTATCACTTATTGAGTTGACAGTGATAAGAATGAAAGATTATTTTCCATAGCCGCTAAGAAATCCATGACTCAGAGCCAAATTACAAGCTGCTTCTACTGGAGAAGCTTCTGCTGCTATTTTCTCTTTGTTTCCTTTGCGTGGCACTTAGTTATTTCTTCTATCGTGTAACACCAGCAGTCGCAGATAAATTTGTTCAGCCATGCATATAGTGACTAAGGTTGTAGTGTTTGGACCAAGTAGAGGTCATAAATGCTTTTAATTTATATTGATGCTATCATAAGTATTTAGTTTTCTCAAAAAGCAGTATTTAAGTGGTTTTATAATTCATACCAGCGATAGCATCACATGTGTTCCTTCACCCTGCCAGGATGTTACACGTAGCTTATGCTTGTGCAAGGTCTTTAACTTGTGCCTCTCACAACTAACATAATGTCTGATGATGATACTTCTTTTACCGTACCATTTTCATTTCTTGTCATAAATGGAACACTGGGATGTTAAGTATAGACAATATAAGATACATGGGATTTTCTTGTTGCCTCTGTTCTAGCCGTTCTGCTACTCTGTTGTATTTCCTCTGAGCAGTGAACAGGTAACAGTCATGGGTACAGTGGTTGGGGAGGGATGAAGGGCCTCACAGTGCTGTTCTGCTTTTATATTGGTTATGTAAGAGAAAGATCCAAAGGTATTATTGAAACAAGGTTTGTAGAGGAAAAAGGTGGTATGTTTTATTAAACCAACCAATATAACTGGAAAAAAAATAGATGCTTTCAGAGATGGTCCATCTTCAGGTCTGAAACAGAAGAAACAAAACCAAAAGGTTGGAAAAATTAGTTCTGAGTTCATGCCATCCAACTTGGTAATTGGCAAAGGCTTTTTGCTAGATGTAAAATACAGGAGGATATTGGTAAGTGAAAGTGGTCGTTTAGCTCTTTCGCATAGCCAGAAGCTTTCATTTAGCACCAAACAATATGTAGTCAATGAGTGTTTCTGGCAAGTAGTCCCATATAGACATGAGTACTTCTGCAGTCTTTGGCCACTTTATTTCCTCGTAGTTTGCCGTCATGATGCTCCATGTTCTTGATAATGCTTCCAATGTGTTTTCCTGGCAGCAGGTTGTGGGGAGGGAGATTCAGCATCATTAAAACAATGCAATATGCTGAATGTTTTTAGCTATCCTATTGCTATGCAAGTTTTAAGTTGCAGACACGGACTATGTGTTTGCATGCAGTCTGATGAAATTCTAGACCTAAAACACACAGAATGATCCAGACTTCTAGTAGAGTAAAGAAGTAAGGGATCGGGAAGTTTTCTGTGATTAAACTTGACTTGGCTTCCCCAGGTAAGATTGAGGGAAAACTCTGTTTAGTTGTTTTCTGTGTAGTGGTGAAAGTATATATATATATATATATATATATATATATATATATATATATATATATATAAAAGGGCTGGAAATCAGTTATTTATATCTCTGCGCAAAATTATATTACTCGTACATTTCAGTGTGTAGTTATTTTGTCATGTTTTATGGTGTGGTGCCTGTATGCTACTGGAGTACTCCTTGAGGAAGCTTACATGGAAGCACATTTAACAGAAGTAAAATACAAGTTTTGCATTCATGTTGGTCAAAGACCTAGCCTACTGTGTGGAAATGTGGCCGATTTATAGAATAGCTTACTTCCATAGGACAATAACTTGCTTTGCTCACTGGAGCTGTCAGTGCTCAAGCGATTCAGTGTCCACACATTTTTAGTTCAAACACGAGGTTGGTTCTTGTGGAAAAGAGTTTTAGTATAGTATGTAAGCTTATGCTTAGTTTTACCCACACAGTCTTGTATGTTTAATGAAAATAAAAAAAATGCATGCATGTTCTGAAGTGTTTTGTTGACCTTTGATATAAATACAGAGTTTTGATTGCATTGTGAATTTGTAGATAAGCACATAAGAATGAATAAATACTTCTAGAAGTATGTATATATGTGTTTGCGTCTTTTAAAAACTGTTGTCCTGAATATAATCTAGTACATTGTAAGATACGTGGAAACTGCTTATCAAGACTTCTATAAGAAAAGCAATTTACCAATAAGGGTGAGAAAATAGAAAATGGAATGGTAAAGAGATAGGAAAGATCTCTTCCCTAATTGTTACTGATTTCATGTTAGGTGTGCACAGGCATGTGACTATGCACACACTGCATAGACAGAGTAAGCTTCTTCGAGGAACTTGAAACTTAATTTTTTTTTTTTTTTCCTTTTTAAAAGGTAGCTGGACCCTTCCATTAGAGAGAGTATTTGCTAATAATATAATAAAAATACTCTGAAAAAATTTGCAATAACTGAACACATGGTTCTCTATTTGTCTTTCCTCTTCCTGTCCCCCTGAATCTTCAGGTGGGTGTTTATTTCCTTCATGTCTTGAAGAGAAAACTGGAGGCCTTTAAAGCAGCCACGCTGCTTTGATTCGATTCCTTACACCAACAGAGCAAGGAGAAATACTTGATGTAAACCATCACACAAAATGCTCCTTTGCTAGGTCAGCTAATGCTGTATTGATACACATACGGAGAGAGGTTTAAAAGCCCAGTGTTCTTAGGAATATTTTTCTGCTTATGGTAAATTTTACTCTTAAGCTCATGTGGTGAAGGTTATTCAGGAAGATTAGTGAGAATCTTATTTTAATCGATCCGTATTTATGTAAATGTACTGCCAGTCCCCAGGGGATAAAAAATGAAAGGTGAACATTGAAGCAATCACAAGTTTAGCAGGAAGTGTGGGGTTTGGGACAGTTTGCAAGCTTAAAGAGTTGTTTTTCATATTTTACTTTACAAATATGAAAACTGGAGTCTGTCTGCCCAGAGCTTAATGTGACTGTTTGCGGTGAGATTCTAGAGGTTAACATTCATAGAAAAATGTTGATGCTTTTAAAATTTGTTATACAATAATGATATATATGTACTCAGTGTTGAAGGTGGCCACTGATTCTCTGATTCATGGGATTACATTCATGAACTCGTGTCCATAACCTTCTCTCTGGAATTGGGAAATCCTTACAAAAGAGGTTACTGAGTTATGCAGAGCTGTTAAAACATTTTTTTTTAAAACTAGCTAGGTATCTTAAGACACAGATGCTTGAACGTAGCACTATGTGACTAGCATAAGCTAATACTGAAATATGCTGTACAGTTGAGATCTAGAGTCAGATTTCCAGAATCTTACACTACTGACATAGTCCTTCCTTTTCCCTAATAGTGTTGAGGTGCAAGGATCCAAGCAGAGGCCAAACTAAGATGCTGCAGCAAAATGAAAATATATGGTTTTTTTCAGGTTTATACATTTCTACTGCCCTCTTAACCTTGCATCTCCATGTAATAGCCAAGTGTGATTGTGGGCTTGTGTTGGCTCTGCAGAAAAATATTATGCTTTTTGGCCAGCTGACCAATTGCCAGTTGGCTAAAAGCTTATTTACCTTTACCTTAAAAGAGTAAAAGGTATAAACAAAGCAAAGTACAGAAGCTGTCCTAATGTTACAAATGGTGTCTATATATAGTTAGAAAAAAACACAAACCAAACAAAAAAAAAAACAAACAACACCCCCACACACACCCATCTTGCATGAAAATTAACCCTATTTGTATAAGGACTTAGCATGTGGACCTTTTCTAAATGAGTAGGAATTTACAATTAAATTTAGTTTTTACCTTGTAATTGCTTTTTTAAAAATTGGAAATCTGATGGTCTCTCTGATGGGTGCCTTTAAAAATGTTAGTTCTGGGTCATTTCTTTCTTCTACTACTTAGTGCAACTTCATACAGAAATAACAAGATAAATAGAAGAAAGTGTCTGTAATACCTCTCTTTTGTTTTTTTTTAAACACAAATTTATCAATGCTAATATGTTTTGTTGCTATGAAAACTCAGTTATCAACATTAAACATTTGTTCAGTCATTTGTTTATCAGTGGCAGTTTGTTAGTAGTTATAAGTAGAATTCCATCTGCCAGTTAAACTGTATTGTAAATTGACGTAGAATTAGCAGCTCCTGTTTTTTGGGGGGTGGGGGGAGGTGTCTTTCCTAATGAATATATGAACTTAATTGCACATAAATGCATCTCTGGAAGATGGGTGAGGGGAATCTCAGGTATACCACACACAAGTATGCCAATCAGGCGAAAACAGGCACACATTGTGATTATCTCAGTTTTCAAACCTGGAAGAGACAAGAATGTGTTGCTAAATGAGAGAGGCAGTATGTCATGCTCACTGAGATAAAAACAGAAGCTGCCAGACACTTTGGCTTTATTCTACGAATTCTTTGCTTCAGAACTCTCCTATCTTTTCTTCATGCTTATTCTCCCTCACATTCTCATTCTTTCTCTTTCTCTCATTGCTGTCTCGATCTCTCTCTTATTGTTCTCTCCCTCTTTTCCTGTCTTTGATGCACATACGTTGTCACATTTCATTGACTCTCCCCTCTTCTCTGTTCTTACACTTACGCCTAGTGGTGCTTTAGCCAGAGCTTGCAGCCTCTCAGGCGAGTTTTAGTCATGTGTGAAGCTCAGTTTGATCGAGCGCTCCTTTTCTGCCTTTTCACTCTTGCAAAAGATTAAAAGGTGGCGTCACATCGCTCCCCTGCTCTTTCCCGCAGGAGGGACTTAAAAGGGACAACAAAAACTAATCACTTTCAATAAGCGTTTTCTTGCAAAAAAGGGACTTAGCTGTGCAATTTGAGGCTGGTGGTGAGGATTGGGAAGGCTAGAGGATGCTTCATACTGCTAACAAGGGAAGGAAGCCTTCAACTGAAGCAGGTAAGAAGTGCCTGAATCCGAATGTTTTATGGAGTGGCTTGGTCAGAGCAGTAGATTTTCAGCGTTTTGTAACTGAGGCAAGCAACTGCAGCAAGAGGCAGCATCGGTGTTGTATCAGATTCCTTTTGTTTAAGATGTAAAGTATGTGCTATAAATTGGATTAGAAATGGGTTTGTGAAGATGCTGTATTCACACTGAATGATTGTTTTTTTTCCCCTTTATGTATCAAAATAAATCAGAGAACCGGTTTTTGTGAAGGCTGGACTTTGCTTAAGGTTAAATTCAATGCTTGAATCTCGGTATGAGAAAAGCTTTTGAGTCTTGTAACCTTCGAGGAGCTTGGCATTCAGCAATTTGGTTGCAACAGCTGAAATAAAATTTAATTGTAGTTATTTACTGTTTATTTAGTAAGGTAAAATCTAGCACTGAGTTTAGGTCTAGGTGAATATGGTTTGTTTGCCTGGCATTTCATCGGATGAATAGCTATACCCTTTTAGGCATACTGTAAAACCTATTTCGTGTTTATGTTTTGTAAATTGAGATTAAGTAGCATCCTGAATGAAATACGTGACTAAAACTCATAAACTGCATCTGTGTTTAGTAAAGCAATCACCAAATTAGAATAATGGATTTATGTCAGTTGTCAAATGGAGTTAACTCTGAAAGTGCTGTCCACAAGTGCACTTGGATTACAATAAAGGGCTTTCTGTTTAACAGTTATTGAAAGGAGCTAATTTATCACGCAAAGCCTATGAACTTAAGTCCTGTGATAATATAAAATTATATAGCTTAAAGTGTCTGTGGTTTTGGGAGACGTGCCCTTTTATTCTTTATAAAAATGCATTGAGGCTCTGTAGGGATTCCAAAGGCAAAAATAATTTTAATTACTTTTTAAATGTTACATGCCAATAAGTGCATTTTATTCACAAATGGAATATTGAGCTCTTGGGACCTCTTTTTCTGGTCTTTGCTGGCTTTGGTGCCTTTTTTTCTCTCCCTGCATTTCTGCACCTATATTTTACAGTTGCTCTCTGTATGAGCAAACTAAGACTCTAAACAGAAGGAATGGATTCTGAGCAGCAGTGATGCTATGAATTTTCGTTGTCATACTGAAAAGTGAACAAGCAGTTAAGGACAGTTAGACTATTATTAGGGATTTAAAGGGAAGCAAATAATATTGCAGTGATCAGAGTTATTTGTAAAAGTAGAGTACTAATTAACTGGCTCCAAAAGCAGAGCTATGAAAACCTAACTTCATAAGCTGTCATAGAGTAAACATTGCTAGGTAGATTTTAGTGTTGCAGACCTACAAATGAGCATACTGCAGATAGAAATTAATATGTTTACTTGAGAACTTTTGTCTTTATGCAAGTTTACCCTCATGACTCAGTCCTGCATGCAGGCGTATGAATGCGCAGTGCTATGTACCTTGCAAAATTCAGTGGCAGTGCTTTCTGTGTACATTTGCAGTAGCTGATTTTACAAGATAGGCAGTGACAAGCCACCACACAGCTGAATGGGATCAAGCCCCCAGGGAAGCAGAGTCTCCCATCGGTGTAGAGGGACTTCAAGCGTTGCTACTTTATCTTCAATGGTAGTTAATCATACATATTCATCCTTATATAAAAGGATAGATTTTTTTTTCTGGGGACTTAAAATCAGACAAAAGAACTTGTAAATGTTGTCACTGATTTATAGTGGACATTTTTACTTTTTAACTATAGCTTTGCTGAACTTGATATTGTTTATTATTTGGCATTGCCATTACACCTCCTTTTCAGCTTTCAAAATGCTTCGGTATGTTCTTCCAAGCTCTTTTTATGCTACAGATCTGTTTACATACAAGTGCTTGGGAGCAAACTAAAATTGAGAGTAACTTGTCTGACTGAAATGAAAGTCCTGGATGTAATGTGGTACTTCATATAATATTTTGTGACTTAAATAAAGTACATCTGAGTTAAATGGTAGGTGACTTTTGATATGAATTAGCTTAGGCATAAAGAATTTTTTCCTTATGAAGTGGCAGAAAATTAGAAGGCTGAAGACGAGCTAACTTGATCTGTTTGAGCCCAGATGCAGGATCTGAATTGCAAATCGTTTATCTCTCCTTTTGGCATTTGCTAACTCTGCCCTACTAGATGTTAAATGGGTGATTAATAGAAATAGCAGCATTTTACTGATGTTCCAGTAGATGTTGCTGGAGAGCAAAGTAAAGATTACTTCATAGAGGAAAAGAAATGCAGTGACATTACAAAAGCCAAAGAAAAATCTCAAGGCGAATGGTTATACAGGCTGTTGGTAGTTTAATATTAATAATTTTTTACATCATCATCCTAGGTTCTAGTCAATCTGAAAACCTGAAAAGGTACACCTGCTGAAACAAGGCCCACATCGAGGCAACTGTATTTTTTTAAGGTTGTTAGTTTCACTTGACACTTTTAACATTTTATCACCAGTGTTAACATTGTTTCACATGCATGTTTTCTCAGAGGAAGAGCTGAGAGAGTATACCTAGAAGTTGGGGGGCGGGGGGATGTTTAGTTTTTTAAATGCATTCACAATGTGCAAATATTTAATTATAAATTAAGAAATTAAATTCATGCAACCTCAAAATTCAAATTCCAATGCAGTGAAGTTGCTTTCCTTTGAGAACAGTAAGCTTACCATATCGACACATAACATAAAAAGCAAAACCCCACCCTCTTTCTTAATGTGTAAGTTGTTTTTTTATTTGTACGTATATTTTTTTAACTATGATCAGCTGTGAGTTACCATCTTCTTATCTTAAATTCTAAGAGAAATCCTATGATGACTGTCAGATTAATAAATTGTAGAGTAAGTAATGCCAAATGCATGGGTAGAAAACTGTGATGTCCTATGCGAAAACTACTGTTTTATTAATTAATCTGAAAAAATGATAAAGCAGTCCCAAAGGAGTGGAGAATTCTAGTATATAGGCACTAACTGATGCAATTTCAGGCAACCACTGACCTCTATCTGTGGGAATATTTATTTTTGGAGATGATTGTCAGCACTAACTGATTTCAAATTCAAAACAGCAATGTGTGTTGTGTTGTTTTTTTAATCCTAGCTTTTCATGCGAAGTAGGATAAACATGCAAAACTTAGAGCAGTCATAATAAAAATGTGATTTCTCTCCATTCAGCTGGTTTGCACCTATTTATACCTTAAATAAAAAAAAAAAAAGGAAAAACAAGAATTAGCTGTAAGTTTAACTTTCAGACTTAATTTTGTAATACATAGCAGCATGGCTTTATTTAGTTTGCTACTTACTGTAAAGGAAATTTCAGTTTCTGCATATAATTGGAAAAAAATGCAGATAGAAAAATATGTGGCAGATCTCTACAGACATCTCCCATGTCATTTGAGTTGTAGAATATTTACTGTAGTTTGGTTTTAGTATTTTTATGGATTTTTGCAGATACGTGCACCAACAGTTCTTTAATCTGACAAGCTTTAGGTTGGTGCTGTTTTCCCATACAGATTTGCTATTACCAGTAGGGGTTTTCTTTAATTTTCTGCTTCTTTAATTTATTGTTGAATTTGTGCATGCATACAACTGTGTACATACTAAGGTTAATTCCTTCATGTTCAAAAAACTGTTTGCGTACTTCGTATACAGAAGTGAAATCTTCCTGTGTTTCATGAGTATAGTTTAGGAAATGTCAATGCTATAAATATTTATTGAATAGTCATGTGTAGTTTTTTGTGGTTGGGTTTGGTTTTTTGGGTTTTTTTTCTCTAACTTATAAGTTCCTAGGGCTTTAGAGACAATTAGCAATTAATACTGAACATTGTACATCTCAGCTGGGCATGACCAGAAGTTTATGAGCACTTTTCCATTTTCACAGTTCTATGTCATTCAGAAAAATAAGTCTGACTGTTACCAGTGAGAGAATATTACCAGATTTCTGTTCTTGTACCTTCTCTACTTCAGTTTACTTTCAAACTTGTCAGTTCAATGAAATGGTATGTAATTTAGTTTAAAAGATTGTAATATGTCATCAGTTTCTAAAGAGAATTCCCTGTTGAAAACATTGGCAAATTCAGTTTAAAGGCTTATGACACAATATAGCCCTAAGGAATAAACTTTTATTTTTGTATTTCTCAGTCTTCAAAGTCATGAAGAGAAAAGCGAGCATACTTGTATAGTGGAATTTTGTTTATGAGTACGCTATGAAAAGCTCAGAATAGCTGAATAGGGTAAATAATTCTGGCCACAATTGAATCTATTGCCAATTTCTCAGTAGCAGCGATATTGTATTTCTGAGTTTGTCCATGGATGCTTATGTATGTATAAGCAAACACATAAATCCAAATCTATGTATTCTAATTTAAGCACATTTCAAATTTAAAAATACATACATAGTGTCATGTTATTGGAACAGAGGAGGAATGGATGTCTAGGAGTTTTTGCAGTAAGTTATTGAAATATAAAGCTGTAATGTGTACATAGGCACATGTACTGCAGATAATAATAATTTAGTGACTTATTTGGGAAGCTTGTTTCAAATGCATCTATATGATTTGTTCCATCACTGTTGTGGTTTCATTAATACTTTAAATAAGATGAATAAAATATTTTTTTAAAAAAACAACCAGAAATGGGATTTGGCAATGAAATTATCTTAAGGTTGTTACTTCTAAAGGAAAAGACATGGATATATATTTTTTCCTCATTTATGCTGAAGTAACTCCTGAGTAACTTGAAATAGTGGATCTAAGTTCTCTTTTAGCTGTATGGTATAAGATATGTTTAGGTAATGCAGTTCTTACTCTGTGTGCAGTTTTTGAAAGGTATGGGGTTCAGTTGCTATCTATAGCCTGTATTGATTTAATAAAATTTGACCTGTACCTCATAGCTGATTCCAAATCATATGAAATTTGTATTCTATTATCACATGCAATATGATTTATAACAGTGTAAAACACTGCATTAAAAAAGTTTATCCCCCCCACCCCCCAAAGTTGAAGGGGGGAGGGGAAAGTAACTAAAAACTTCTTAGCTAAAGCTTTTTGAAGTAGGACATTTTTTTTCAGTTCAGTCTTCTAAACTTATCTTTGTCTGAGATTCTGGAGTATAAAGTCATGTGAAAGTATCTTATGAGTGATCCTTCTCTATAAAACATCAGCAGTATTAGAAAACCCCTTGAATGTTTTTTGGGCATTTTGATAATGAAACTTAAACCAAAGTATTTTCAACTGGAAAATATGCCTTTAAATTTTCACGTTTATTTTGTATGTATTTGTGGTAATGTTTTTTGTTATACTTGACCACACAGTATTACCAAGGAATGGCTCATAACAACATCAGTTATGCTAGTGTTGTTATGGAGGAACACAGTCTTTTCTGTTCCCCTTGTTTATCTTTATTATTGGATTAAGGTCTATTTTGAATAGATTTTAGCTGACAAATTCAACTCCTTCAACCCTTTCTGTTTGGTCTAAATGTCAAACCCAACACAGGCTTTTGCGCATTGTTTTCCGTGGCAGCAAAATGGAGACAAGGAAACTGCTGCAAGATGTTATCATTTGGTGGGGGAGGAAGTGTCGATACTGAGTTGAGAGACTTTTCTTCTCTCCCTACGTGCAATAACTCCTATTTTTCATTAACTAGGAGCTTCTGGGTTTGTGGCACTCCCTCCCCAGTAGGCATTCATGCTTAAATGAAACCTGGATTGTCTCCGTATTTATATTGTTATTCATACTCGTAGCTTAATTATATACATAACAGATAAAGAAGACTATGGTGTGTTTGGGTTGGAAGAAGGACACAGCGAGGAAAAGGAAGAAAATAGCAAGAGATTCTTCATGTCTAGAAAACACAAGAAAGTAAATGTTTCTAAGAACAGTTTTTGATTGGAGTAAAAACCCTAACATCAAATACTACATACAGGTTTCAGTAAAGGCAATCTATTGTGACATTGCTCTAGTATGTGTACATGCATATAAATAATGTATATGTGCTATACATATATACATACAGTCTCTAGAGGTCAGTAGAATGTAAGGAATGGGCAGATGTTCAGTTTCCTAATGTGAGACTTCAAGATGCAGCGTATCAGTTGTTACCACCTAGAAAAGATGAATATGTTGCTAATGAAATTTGGAAGTGAAGTAATTAATCAGAGTTAACAAAGAGCTGAATGAAAGAGAATCATGTCTGTCTTGTTGCAGAAATGAGTGTAAATTATTTGTTTTGGGCAAATTCCTGATAAATGCTCATTTACGTTGTAAGAAACTTGACAGAAATCCAAACTATGATTACTGTATTATAGTTCATTATATTGCATCTCCTCGCTATCTTTTTTGAGATGATCTTTAGAATGACTGAAATTAAAATTGAAATGGTCTTTTGAGACAGCATATGTCAAATGCTAAGCAAATCAGGACTACAGTGCAGGCAACACTTGGGGTTTTTTTCCATGTTTACCCAGTTAGTTTTGGCCAGCCTTAACAAATTAATTGTTTTATGCTTGCTCGCCGCCTTCTAAAATGAAATCTTCTGAATAAACTGATCACTTATGGTTGAAAGTTCTATTTTATTTTTTAAAACTGTTTTGATAATTTCTTATTACAAACTGCAAGTTTGTGTGGCTTTTTTTTTTTTTAATATTCCATGAATTTATTTTATTTTGGTTTGTTTTCTGGGAAACTAAGCAGATGTAGAACTTTTATCTCTGAAGGAGCTGATTTGAATTCTAATTTATACTGTGAGTGAAAAGGAGTTTTGTGTTTCTGGTGGTGTTTTATAGATCTAACATCAAAATTTAAAACAACTGTAATTTTATCCTAAAGAATAGTTGAGAAAGATAGTAAAGGGAGTTATAGATGGAGTGCGAGTTGATACAGTCCTTTCAAGGAGATCTGCATTAGAGTAGGCAAGCAAGGTATGCAGGTTTTTAAATTTATTCTTTATTTGTTTGGTTCACAGTTATTGTGGTTTGGATGCAGAGTTTTGGATTATATATTGAAAAAAACTTAGACTGTTCTGAACAATAAAAGTGTTTGAGCTAGCTGAATGAGAAAGTAGATTTTTTTTTTAATAGGTTTACTGATTCTGGAACACATGTGAGTACATTGTTTTATGTTTCCACCCTTTCTGGAGGAGAATGATAAACTAGTTCATTACATTACGGGACTGATTTTTGTAGTCAGTATCAGACCAATAAGATGCTGGAGTCGAAGTCCACTGCAGTGAACACAGAAATAATAAGCTTTACAAATCTGGTGGCAGTCTGCTAGCAATTCAGTTATGTGTTGATTCATGGAGGTGATTCCATGATGGCAACTGCTGGGTGTGTTTGGTTTCAGTACTGTCTAGATTGTGGGGTTTTCTTTCTTTCTTTTTACTAAAATCATATTTTTTCCTCACATTTGTAAGAAACATCTGAAAAGAAAAAAAAACACTTCTAGAACTTACTCATACTCACCACACATTAAATCACCAACCACTGATCAAATGTTTTTTCACCTTTAGTCCAAAAAGAAA
Organism: Falco naumanni; assembly: GCF_017639655.2. NCBI lineage: Eukaryota > Metazoa > Chordata > Aves > Falconiformes > Falconidae > Falco > Falco naumanni. Next base: position 16,299,394 of record NC_054061.1, read on the forward strand.
ACGTAATAGTTCTTAAAAAGTGCAACTGGGTAGTATGTATCCATAGCATACCTTTTATTGTTCAATTTGATAAATGATTGTGCTGCAGCGTAAGTCCTTTTAAGGCACACTTGCATGGGAAAATGGACTAATGTAGCTTTAGCACTCGCTGTGCACTGCTATGGTTACGCATGGCTTTTAGTACCTTTCAAGATGCTTGCAGTTGCTGCCTAACCACACTACCTACACTTGAAAAAAATATTTGATTATAGAGTCAGGCTTTGTTACACTTGCACATATGTATTGTTGTATAAACGGTGCAGTTAGGCTGTTAAATTTATCCATATCTACAGATCCTTACAAATTATTGGTTTGTATGGTCTCTTTTTTTCTTTTAAAAGAGGCTATTTGTGTGGCATTTGATACCTTTGTTCTGTTCATGTTGCAGTTATGTTTTGTATTGTAAAATATTGATAGGACTATTCCTGTCCTAGACTTAGTTACGTCAGCAATTCCCTTTTTACTTGGCTTCCAGTTATTTCTGTTGTTTGCCTGGAAGGTATGCTTCAAAAAAATCTGTGATGTCCCTAGATACTTTGGAAGTCATCTTTCAAAACAGTGTGTGGAACATTTTTAACTGTGAGCTAAGCAGGGTTAATTGCTGCAGAAGCCATCCTGTTTTTCTTCCCCCATTGTTCTTTGAGTGTACTGAAAACTTTCTTTAAGCATTAGATATGACAAAGCAAAGAAGATGTGGAAGTGGAGCTCAAATTTCAGCATATCTGCTTTTGGAGGAGTGGGAACACCATCAACTCTGAATTTTCATGAACTGTATGCTTTTAACATAAACTGTGGCAGTAATGAAAGATGTACTTCATTATTAATAAGTTCTGATAAATAGTGAATATACATGGTCATTTTCAAAGTCTGGTGGCTCTCCACGTGAACAGTACAGAAAAGTTTAAAGATTAGCCTAGTCCTGGTATGTGTACTTGCAATATCTGAATATACGGAAACGTCACCTCACAAAAGAAGACTGGATCATGTGCCTGCATGGAAAAGGTCTAGGTGTGATGCCTTTGCACAGCTAAATATAACGGTTGCTGATGCACCATTGCTTGGCCTCCTAGCGACAGACATGCTGAGATGGGATGCTGCTGAGAAGGCAGGAGACTTGTGGAAAAGCCTGTGTTTTCCATCCATTGTAGGGAAATGTACAGTCAATTTGGTGTTCCTATATGTGCCTCCTGACTATTCTTCAGGGAACTGGTGAGGTGGGGTTTTTCAATAAGCTGGTGAGTTCCCACTCAAAGGAAATAGTACCTCACTGAAGTATGGGACAAGATGATGTTTTTATAATGAAAGCTAGGCTTAACTCTGTTTCCTTTGGATGCCTTGCTGCATTCTGAGAGTGTGACTTAGTAGGCAATTAATATCAGGAGAAAACTATCTTGTCCCCTCAGAATGTTATGTTGTGGCCTTTAATACAGGGTTATTTCATGTGCTGGAATTAATGCTGAAGAGCCTGATCTCAGAGTTTATATAAGACTGAAGACCAATTGAAGCTGATAAAAACAAAAGAGAAATATTACCTCTGTACGTGGATGTTTATTAAAGTTCAAAAATGTGGCAAAGTTGTCAGAGCTATTGAAAACAAATGGTGAAGAATCAGTTTCCTCAGTTTGAAATGACTGCAGGCTTTTGGGTTTAGTTGGTTTGTGTCCATATATTTTATTTTGCTTACCTGTTGTGTTTATATGCTTATGAGCTCTCAGGCATGAAATGATTATACTGTAATAGTCCTTATATTCAGATACAGTGGCTCTTGCCTACCTCACTGAGAGTTGCATGAATGTTTGTGGGGGCAAAACTAAGTCCCAGAATTACCACTTATAAAAAGTGCCTCTGTTTTCATTGGGATTTTTTTTATCAGAATTGTAAACAAATGAACAGTGGCAAGTGGGGGTTTAGGTCCAGCAGTGCTTATGATGGGTATCTAGGTGAGGCATGTTTTTGGTTTCAGGAATGTAAGGAGTGGACAGGATCTTCTGTAGACTGTTCTTTATGCCCCCACTCAGTTACACAAGAGAGTGGGGAATAACTGGATACAGCAAAAATACAGATAATAAGATTCTGTGTTAAAAGCACCTAAGAAAGTATTCAGCACGTTAACCTTTCAAAAATAAAAGTGTTTTTCAAGAATAGTGAAGATAAGTGGGCAGAGTAAGTATGTATTTTACACCCTACACTTCAAGGCATGCTATTCAAGAAAGATAGGATCTTTTGAATCTACAGCCTGTTATACAATCCATTTATAGGTAATTATAATATTAATAAATTGTCTGTGTGATTATCCTATGATTGTGGAGAACTTGATTTCATGACTCAGTTGGTCTCTTACAGTTCTCTGTTCAGTTTTATTTCTTTGTGACAAGAGGTGCATGCTTAGAAAACAGGACAGAAGTGCTCGCCTTCTAAAACAAACAGTACAGAACTCTGAGTGATGTGCAAACTTGAGTAACCACGACATTTGTACGTAAAGAAATCTGAAATGACAGTAATAACCAGTATCACTGTAAAATTACAAATTATTTCAATTTAAGTGGTTTCATTTTTCTACACACATTTTAAAGTCTGTCACCATAAGCTGCTGACTTCATCTCGAATGCATTCTGCAGTCTTGACAGTTGTTGTGGATTTGTTAATACTAAATCAGTAATTGTTGGCTTTGAAGAGGGATCCAGCATCTTCAGCAAGAGCTTATTAAACTGTAAAATATGGATTGCCTTTACCCTAATGGCCTTTGAATCCTATTACCATCCCATTAGAGAGTGTGGGATTTTAGTAATTCTGTTGTTGTTTCCAGTGGGCAGCAAGTACAATGGGGAAGGGCAGGGGTTAATGCAATTCGTCTCCTGTAATAGTGTAACAGTGAGTCCTTTATCATGCAATGGGAGTCTTTTCCTTAATGCAGGGAGAGTGTCTTCAACCAGAACTACCCCCACCCCCCAAAAACCACAAAAAGACCCTTGAGATTTCCTTCACTACCTCCACTTTATAAACAGAATAGAAATGAGTAAGTTGATAAATAAGCAAGTGCCAAGTAGGCTGCAGTCTAGAAAGGTTTTCAATCGCCATCGTTATGCCAAGACGTCTATTGAAATACCTCTTCAGCCAAGATCATGATATTTTTCATTATTTAATTGCATCGATACCGTAATATTCTGATTGATTTCCAAACACATGAAAGCACCTTAATGCTTTCCTCAAAAATGTATAGTGCAAAAAGTGTAAACCAAACAGGAGGAAGACAAGTGGTGTAAGTGGCAAGAGTGAAGCTGTTGTACATGGAGTGATAGTTGCTTATTTTGATCTGTGTAAATTACCTCCAGCGATAGTATGTCTTAACAGAGGAAAGATTATTTAAAAGTTCAGAGTAGGAAGGAATGGGAAGCCTTAATAGTTACTAGGTGGGAGTAGAAAAAGTCGTGTAGAGTTTCTGTCTGCCTTCAGTAGTGAATGAGGCCAGTATGTAAGTTTTTCAGCAGGTATGATTATTTTTTTTTAAGTGCTTCGTGGAGATTTATTTGACAGCTAAATTCCAAATGCTAGAGGCAGCTTGCTTCCGATTTCAGAACAGGATCAAAAATGGGAAGATTTCAAACCGATATTGCAAGATAAGTTGAGAGGGACTTGTCAGTGTAACTTTTCAGATAAACAATATCTGAGATACTGATGTGCATACCATATTGAGTTGGGAATAATTTGATTCATGAAATGCTTCTAGCTAATACTTTTTAAATAAAGACAAAAGGGATTATTTTTCAAGGCAGTTACTTTACCATTATTTATTAATTTAAGAAATAAAAGCATAACTTGCAAGGACTGCACTCTTCATAACTGTTTTTTCTTTTTCTTCAATGCTTGTGTTTGGTTCTACTGTAATGTTGCCAATAATTACAAGGGTTTGCTTTATTATGAATAGATAGGATCTTGCGTGCAAGTAGTAAGAAAGGCCTGAAAGCATCAGCTAGAAGAGAAATTGACTGCTTTTTCTTAAAACACAATTAGTAATTGTCATGTGAGTAGCTTTTTATGTCCTACCTGTACTTATTCATGCCTCCTGCATGTTTGATAACAGCACCCAAGAAAGCAAAAGAGACACATCTTTACAGAAACACTCGAGTTTGAGTGCTCTATAAATATTAATTAATTTATCTTTGCAGTATTCCCTCGGTTAAGTTTGTGAGGCCTCACATTTGTTATGCAGGCACACTTGCTTACATGTGGACAGGTGCTTAGATCTGTTTTCTGTCACTGGTAGTACTGGGTCATGGAGAAAAGGAGTTGGGTAGCTCCTTGTTGTCTTGCATTTGTTACTTCCCAGAATGGAATATCACAATTGCTCATCCTTCCTATGAATGTTGGAACGAGAAAGCCTGGATTCATATGCTGTAAGAATTACACCTAGGTAATCTGCTCACTTAAAATATAAAATCAGTAACCCAGTTTCTTCATTGTGGAATAGATAGGTTGTCTTCTCTTTTACAAGAAACAGCGAAATTTAAATGCCTTACAGTATGTTCTACAAGTAGGTCAGTGTTATAGCTGGAACCGTATCAAGTGGTTTGTCAGCAAACTATTTTCCCTGCTTGAAACCACCCTCTTCTTGATTTACATTGGGTAGAGTCCGTATGTCTCAGTAGGTCAAAGCCTAGTTTTAAGTTCTGAGCAAACGTGGGAAGGGATCATCCATGCATTCTTGAGTTAATAATCTAATTATAACCTACTTACATAAAGATGTAGTATCTGAATATTTTAAGGTTTTTCTTGCTTATGAGCAATTTGAAACAAGATACTACTAACAGAAATGTGCTTCCTTTAGGAAATGACTGTTCTACTAAATCTCAGAATGAATCTTTGTTCTGATCAGTAGGACCTGGATGGTAATGATAGAATGAGAGAGTATATATTAAATTTCTTTATTTAAATTTTGTATTAATTTCAGAATTTTGCTACATCCTTTCAGAATATACTCAGTAAAAAAAAAAAAAAATAAATCAGTAACTAGCAGTACTGGTACAGTTCCTAATTACTTTGTATACTCTGAAGTATACCAATGATGGAGGTCCATAAATAAGGTTTGGCAATACAGGTGTTGCAAAAAATTTTCATTTTAATCACAAAATTGTAATGAAGAGCAACATTGCAGGAATTCTGCTGGCACTTTTGTGCAAGCAAAGATGTGCGTGATGACTGTCACAAGAGGAAGGAAGATTCTGATTCTGGACTGTGCAGGTACAGGCGTAGCGTAGTGCATGCACAAGAGAATTAAGTGGGGTGAAACAGGACCATCTGACAACTAAATGTTTTTTTTTCAGGGAGGTAATGACCAGTAAATATATTAATTACCTAACTGCTGTTGTCTTTGGACCCTTTAGCCGTAATCCATTTTGGTTTTTTTTGGTGTGTATCTAACAGTATGGTTCAGCCGCTGTGCTTACTTGTGATGTATCAGTAGACTAATACGGTTTGATTACTTCCTGTGATACAACCAAGTTTTAATTTGAAAGCCTTACTTCACACTGGATTATGTTTTGTAGTGCTACACCTTGTTAGGAATATAGCTAGTAGAAGGCCTTTTTTACAAGAGGCTTACCATTACAACTTTTCTACACTACCGTACTTTTGTTTATATGCTTCTAAGGTGCTGGTTTAGAATGTAATGTAAACTGGAAAGTGCTAGCATGGATTTATGTTTTTTGTTGTTTTTTCAAAAGCAAGTTTTATTTTCATTTAAATGCATTGTGATTAAACAGATTAAACTTAAACTATGTTTTATTTAAAAAACAAAACAAACCAACTTTAAAACAATTAGACTTACTCAGTTTTGGTTTTGCATTGGAAAGCTGACCTTGTACATGAGGTACTAAGATTAATCTGCCATTAAGATCATATTGTTTGATTATTTACATATGCAAGAGAGGGGGAGGGGGAAACAACAAGCAAATAAAATGTCTGTGGGAAAGAGCTCAGTTTTACCTTGACAAACAACTTTGGCCTTTTAGCCCAAATGTAATTATAAGAGAGGTGAACCTAATAAAGCATGCAGTATTTTCATTTTAATCTGTAAAATAAAAGTGCAGTGCATAGGGGAGACACTAAGGGAAGGTTGAAGTAGCTAAACGTGAAAGTAAAGAATTGCATAGTGATGAATGAAACAACTTTCATGCAGGTTTAGTAGTCAGTTGTTAAACCCGGGGCTAGTAAGTTTGGAGGAAGGCTGCAGTCTAGTTTCTATAACGTAGTAAAGTAAAATAGTGTATCCAGCTGTTGAAGATCATTGATTCTACTTAGTAATTGTTCTTTTGAATTGAAATTTGATCCTCTCTGGACTCTAACACTTCTATTTTACTTGAATTTGGCTCAAGAGGAAGATTGCTATATGAAAAGCTAGTCTAGTCCTTTCAAACCAAAGCAAATGTTGACTGCTGGAAGGAGTTTTCTACAGCTAATGTTATTTTTCTGTGTAACTTCTGTTACTAAGCAGTTCGTTATTTTGAATGGCAAAAAATGTCTTTCCAAGTACAGTTTCAGTTGTGCAGGTTTGAATGAAGAATCGAGAACTAAAATGCATGAATGCTATGTGCAGAGGACTATAACCTGCAGCATCCTTTTATATTTAAAGAGCTAGATTATGCCCTTTTGAGTGTACTTTGTTGAGTAATTGTGTAGGACATGTAAGCTAAGCAAGATGGTCTGTTCTTGTTTGGATCACGGGTTTTATCTTGGTCATGTTGGAAATAGCTTCCTTAAAAGAACTAATTTGGAAAGGATAGAGGCGTGTTACAGGAAGCCAAGTAACCTGAAAGATTGAGCTTAATATCTAAAAATAACTATAAATTAATTAATTCTTTCTTGCAATTTTCTGATATTGTTGCACCGCATGGAGAAAAGCCAAGAAGCTAATTGAGTCGGGATTAGCTTTGTTCTAACTGTAATCCAGCAGATATTTCTGTTATTTTTCAGAAAACATCTGCTAAGCAAATGTCGGGAGGCCTGGCAGTCTGAAGGGTGCCACTCGCCTCCTGCCTCCCACCCGCCACTGCCTCCAGCCGCGGGAGCTGCAGTTTCAGATGAGCACTTGAAGAGTCCATCCTGGGAAGTTTGAGAGAGATCTTCTTGCAGGGATGTTTATTTGAAATGCAGATGTTTTGAGGGCAGAAAGTAATCATCCTGTCTATATTTCTATTATTAAGTAAGAAGCGGTGATTAGTTCTTGAGATTTGTGTGTGTGTGTATTGGTGACCAGCTAAGCGTCCTTTTGCAGTGATTTGCAAATTGTAGTCCTGCTGATTTCAAGTTAGCTGAACAGTGCGATCGGACCTTTTAGATAATTAAGGCTGGCATGGCAAAGGACAACAGTCTCTGTTCATGTTTTTCCATGTCAAGCTCCAGTAATTTTCAACAGGATATCACATTTTTTGTTACAGGAACTTCAGGACTGTTGCCTTTACCAGCCACACTTATCCAAGTGCAACTTGTTGTATTTCATGCTAAAATATTCTTATGAGCTTGCATAAGCAGTGAGCCTCTTTCGACCTTGCTAGAGGAACTGGTATTACACATTGTGATCTGAATACATTTAATGTTGTGAAATGCAATATCCTTTTTGCAAAGTAGGAATGCTTTCTGTGCAATCTTGGCATTGTATTTCAAACTGGTACTAAACTGCAGGCTTTGTACTACGTGTTTGCAATACCTGTGTATTAAACTAGAGCTATCCAGGTATCAATAATTCTGTGTGGTGCCTTATAATGAAAAAAGAATCTCTCATCTACATCAACAAAAAGCCTATGTGCACCAGAATGTCTGTTTTTTTAATTAAAACATTCAGTTTAATTTGTGAATGATTTTGTATGCTGGTAGCTCTGGTATTTGTTAGAGACACAAATGACACTGATGGAAGCAAGTGTCTGATTCAAATTGAAGATTTGAATATCCTGGACACTTCTGACTCTGTTAAAGCCAAGCATTGCATATGGCTTTTATGCACTGGGTGCCAACGTTCTGACCGCCAGAATGCAGGAAGTGGAAGAGTCACTGTTGATTCCCCCACTATAATCTTTCTCCTTCCTCCCCCCAAATATATTTTAAGCAGACGTACTGCTGCAACTGACACGTCATTGTAAAACAATGCCATAACATGTTCCATTTACTTCCTTAACAGCACAAGTTAATATTAACCACTTAAAAAATATTTTTGGGTGTATATGGAGTGGTACATACAAATTAAAAACCATATTTATAAGATAAGAATGGAGGGAACTAGCATTTTCTTTTTACATCGAAGTAGGCTAATTTGGAGTGTTTATCCCACTCAGCACTGTATGGAGTTAAATCCCTCTTTTGGCGTTTAAAATACAGCATTTTCATTCTTCATTGAATTTTAAATGCATCTTTCAACTAGTAGGGAATTAGTTTGTGGTTTTGTGTGTATAGGTGTCGGGATCATATGTAGCCTGTTTGTCCCCTCTGTCCTGTTTGCTGACTATAACGTATCAGTGGCTGGCTTTATACCGTAAAACAGAACCCCTGCAGTCGTACTGGCACTACATTAAATTTGAAGGGAAGGTGCTCTTTGTGTATATCTTGACCTGCATGGCTTAGTAGTAGTTTCTTCTGGTATATGTTGCCTTTTGTCTGTACAGTACTTGGCCTTCAGGAGATAATCCGGTGTATCTCTGGCTTTTTGCAGAAAGGGTGGGTTAAAAGTTGGGAGCAGTACTGCAGTCACTGCAGTACATGTCATATGTATTACTACCAGTTCTGGTGTGATTCTGTGGTGTATTAGATTACTGATACAGTCCTGATGAAAGGCATCCCTTGTCTCCCTGACACAGACTGGGGGGGGATGGGGGGGGGGGGGGGGGCGGGGAGGAAAAAGCAAAGAACCCCCAAACATGGGCATCAGAACTACCAGTTTTTCTGCATGTTGTGATTGTAGGAAAGCTTCACGTGTCTGAATCTAAGATCTAACGGGTTCTGAAGAACGCCAGAGTATTTTTTTTCTCCAAGTTTGTTTTTATGTGGGTTGTTTTTCTTTCCTCCAATGCTTTGGCACCACTTCCATATGTATCCAGCTACTAACTGTAGGACCTTGCTTTTTTTGCGTAAGTAAAGTGGATTTCACCTTGAAGCAGTAGACTCATTAGCTATTTTGTTTGTCTGTTTAGGAAAGTGTATGCTTCTAGAGGTGGTGGGTTTTTTTAATTGAACTTTTTTAACATCAAATTAGCAAAAATAAAAGGTATATTAAAATCATTAGAAAGAGTGAGTTCCTGCTTTTACGTGAGCTCAATTTTCTCCTGTGCTAAGTCTCCTGAGATTTGTAGACAGTCAGTGCCAAGATAACATTGGCACCGTTTTCTTATTGCCATGGTGATCTTCAGCTCTGCTGAATACTCAAGGGAGACTATGGTATTTTAAAGCAAGTAGTATTTTGGTAATTAAAAAGGCTGGAAGGAATAATCTTTGTAAATTTTGCCAGCTTGGGTAAATAAGGATAATGAATTATGTCTGAATAGCAAAGTTATTAGTCTGCTTTACTTGATTAGTACAGAACGGTGAGAGTGGAGCGCGGCAGGGTGCGGGGCAGGTAGTGTCCCCAGCATGCCAGCAGCGTGCGGGGCCGCCGAGCGGAGATTTCATTTCGCAAATTCTCCTGCGAAATGGCGGGGAGTGGCGGGGCGGCCACGGGAGCAACGCGGCCCATGTTGGAGGGCGCAGGCGAGGGCTGCCACCTGTGCTGGGAATTCCAGACAGGAATACATTCCAAAACATTTCCCAATTGAGTCTGTTGCTTGAAAATTGGACTCCTCCTTTGTATGCTGTTTTATCGCATACAAATTTTGCGTGTCACTGAAGGCAGTGCATTTTTCAGACTTTCCACCGTGCTCTCTGCAGTGGCCTAGTTTCCAGCTGGTGTGGTTACAGCATGAGTCAGCACTTCAGGCTGGCCTATGGCATCCTCAGATATTCCCTCTGCCTTCAGTTTTTCTTTCTTTCTTTCTTTTTTATGACCTTTTCAAGCATACCAGTCAGTGCACAAAGGCAGTCTAAAGCATGCTGACAGGAAGGATAGTAAAGACACCTGCTATGCTAATATGTGTTGTTTTTTTAAAAAAATAATAATAAAAAAAAGTTATTAAACCTTTGTACTCACACGATTTCAACTTGTTATTTCAGGACAAGTTAGCCTTTCAGATATAGGAGCTGTTTTTTCAAAGCTGGGTGTTGTCTTTAACATTCATGTAGAAAATGCTTTTGGCAAGCAAATAAGCATTTAAAATGAAGCCTAAATTGTTTTGTTTTAAACTTCTTGGATATTTTATCAACAAATATATCAACAAAGTGTCCATTCTTTTTAACTGCCTCTATCCACATGCATTTGCGCATTGTTATCTGTTAATACTGCTTGTAAATTGGGGACAGGAAGGCATTTTTAAATACTACTTTCATAATATATGAAATTTAAGTTGAAGCTGCAAACAAGGAAAAGAAAGTGGGATTCTCCTCCAGTGTACAGCTTAATGAGGTCACATCTGAAAGACTCCCATTATGCTTATGAAGTGTTAAAAGATATTCAGTCTATTTTGTATGTTAAAAACCAATTTCCTTATCAGGCCAGATTTTAAGGCTTGCTGCAGCAGAGCTCCCTCCCACTGCCCTGGTGACTGTAGAAATGTATACATGCAGTTACTTCAAAATGGGATCGGTGTACGTACCCCTCGTCACAGTAGTTAGTTTAAAAACTTTAAAAACTCCTAACTGGAGTGGTGCATGCTGTTGCTCTAGAAGGAAATTCCTGTTGGAACACGTCAAGCAGGGGACATCGAGACATAGCTGAGGAAGTCATTGCTGGGACCAGTATTCAAGATAACTCTTGTGCCTCTCCTCCCTGCAGTTCCATGGTGATACTGTGAGGTGGATTGTGAAGAAAACAGATTTGAAAGACTTGAGATTAAACAGGAAATCTGTGTTTGGTGTCAAATAGGTACATGACTATTTACTGCTTTCCTTTCCTGTGTCTGTCAGTAAAAACAGCTGTACTCAGGACACAGACTATTCCTTCCTTTGATGATCTTCATATTGGAGCTATGGAACAGCAGTGCTACTGGGGAAGCAAAGGTTCGGTAGCTTTGCACGTTCTCCAGCATGATCAGCTAATGAAGAAAAATGTTGCCTTGCTGGGGGGAATACAAAGCAGGTGTTGTGTACGTGTACATGCACCCACCCTTTATCCTTTGTTCATCAGTTATCCTCCTGATTCGCATTGGACGCTAATGCCTGTTCCGATTCGGTGCCAATATGTGTAACAACACAATTTCACTTTTGGAGGGGTAGGTGGATTTGGACAGCTCTGTATCAATTCCTGAGAACACAGAGTAACTTTCCCCAAATGGTTCAGTCTCTAATTAGTGGGCACAGAGCCTTGCCAAGAAATGTGCTTCTGGCAGAGCTCTACTTACTTTCACTGGGTGGGTCAGGATTTTCCTGATTATTGTTATTAATGGACTTTATATGTGATTGATTTTGTTCAAATGAATGTAATCCTCTAGTTTGTTTTTTCATATTAGTGTAAGTGAAATTAATCTTTGGTGGGGTCATCTTTTGAGATTTGTTTGCTTGCTTTGTGGGTTTTTTGCTTTTGTTTTGGAGTTGTTTTTTGCCTTTCATTTTTATGTATTTTAAAATGTTTTAATGAAATCAGTTGGTTAGGTAGATTAGAAGCATACCAGCTTCTATATTTGCATTTGTTTTTTATTCATTAAAGACCATAGTCTAACCATGCTCTAAATTTACCTTCCTTTAAAAAGGCTAAACTTGTTACTTACCTGGCTCTGAGCAAGGATTACAGTAAATAAACAAGCAAAAGTCTCTGCATAGTTATTTTTAGCTTAACTATACTTTTTATTTCAGTTCAAGATGAGAACTGCAAATAGCCTAAATTAGTCTGTAGCATTTATACCTTGTTAAGTTTCCTGCTTTGGAATATATGCAGGAAAATGATTATAGGTGGTATTCATCTAGAGGCTGATGAGTTTGTTATAATTATGAAGGTAGATATAATGAGATGAAAACATCTCTTTCTTTAGGCTCTCTGAGGAATTCCTTCTCTCCATATTGCTGTTGGGTTAACTATTTTCTAACCAAAGAGTTCTTCAGCCTTCACTTTGTGATATTTTGGGGAGTTTCCTCAATTACTGTGTAGGAGATTGATTGGCAGCTCTGGTATTTAGCATTTATAGTTAATAACTAATTAAATTCTATATGCACATGGGCGGATAATAAAGACCCCTTAGCATCTCATTTATTAAGACACATTTCCAGTGTAATTATCATTTTACCATTATTTAGAGTGCTTAACAACTCCTCTGTGTCTGTTGAATAGTTTTCTTGTTCCTTCTAAAATATAGGCTGGACTGAGATATATCTCAGCTCTTCATCTTGTACAAAGTTACAAATTAGAGTTTTTAGGTTTGGTTTATGCTTTTATCTGTCAGAAAGTAAATTTTTGTTGTTGCAGCCTGAAGTTTTTCAGATAATTTGGCAATTCTTAGACTGTCTTCAGATGTTTAATAGATAGTATGAAGCATTTAGCTGACGAAACTGGAACATGTACATGGGTTCAGATGGTTACTACCTGTACAGGGAATACTGTTAGCAAGGCATCTGGGAGAATGAGACTACGAATATTTACTATTTGATAAGGAATGCTGGGTTTCCTTGATATCAGTGTAAGAGTAGATTAAAAATTGCTCTTTTTTTAAATGATGATTTTTGTTTGTGTGGTAATATTTTATTTTAAAGCTCCCAAATTCTTTATTACATCTCAATTTTAGTTTTGTATTTTGGGGTATTGATCTTGATGATTGATATTGTATGCAACCATGAATCTTAAATACTTTTAGGTTTGTTGTCAAGTACAATCTCAAACAGTTCAACTTTTAGACCTTGAACTGCTACTGTTTTGTCTCCAAAGCCCTCCCTTCCCCAAAGGATTCTCTCTGTATATTTTTTCCGTGTGCATTTATTTATGGGTTGGTAATGTGTATGTTTATATACAATTGTTCACATGTAATCTGTTTGATTATGTTTGAGACCATGCTATGATACCCTTATTTTGATGTGAGGAGAGATCTGGACAAATTAAACTGAGACTGGCAGAAGGTTTCCATTGTTACGGTTGATGAACTTGAAACATTTTTACGATAGGGTTTGCATATAGATATTTCTATGCATTAGGGAGATGTGTATACATAGTCATACCTACATCCTGAATGCGCAATTTCATTAATCTTTGCTGCAGTAAGATTGTTGCGATTTCCACCTCTGTGTGTTTTTATTTTTCCTGTTTCCTTTTTCCCCCATGCTTCTTCTCAAGTCCTTTCATTCAAGTTCAGCTGCTTTCTTACTTATTTTCTGTGCGCCTGCAACTTGAAGTACAGCAGAACAGATATTCTTCCCTTCTGTCCCATGCCTTTTGTTACTGTCATTTCACAAAGGTTTGGTTGACTTTTATGTTGTGATACCTATTTCTAAAGGAACACAGCATTTGGGGATCTCTTCCTGCTATTCTTTTGTATATCTCTACTGTACCTGTAGAAGTGGTAATTTTTGGAGTCTCATGCATCGTCTATTTCAGTATGAACTTCTGTAGCAGGTGTTTCACCTGCGATTGCAGCATGGCTCTATTTTTGTCTAATGTAGAGGTATTCAAGTTCTCAAGGAAGAAACAGCACGAGTTCTTCCCTTGCAAGAAATTGTATTTTCCCTTAACTGTATCCCTACGCACTGCAGTCACATTTTTCTGAAGCTTCCCAGAAATTTGACCTAGAATAGAATGGTTTTGGCAATCTTAACTATGTAGATCGTTAGTCATTATTTACCTTCTATGCTTGTAGTACCACCAAGCCACAGTTTGCAGCCAAACAGAGGCCTTCTGGCACAGAAGGCAGTTTACCTTCTTCACAGCAAGTTGAGGTCCTAATCTGGATTTTTATTAAAGTAATGGTTGGAAGAAAAGCAGGAGACCTTAAAAGAGAGACCAGTCAAATATCCTAGTGGGTTTTTAACATGTTTTATATGAGACAGTGATTCTTGGGCTAGATAAATTTCTAAGTAAAATACAAACAATGTCTACCTTCTTCGGTTTATTGACTTTACAACATCCCTTTTCCTTAATTCTTGAGTCCCTTTTGATGTGAAGTGATGATATGCCATAGACAAAGGGAGAGAGTAGGTTTGTTTCGGTGGTCAGTAAAACAGTAAATGTGTCTTTGCTTTACAGGCCTAGAATGAGTGTCTACTCAAGGTAGAGATAATGCTTTTATAGTACGTGAAGGTTTTATCAAACCACCTAGCGGTGCTCACAGTTTAGGATGTGAGTAGGTGTGTTGAGAGTGACTTTGCAGTAGTAGAGGTTTTCTCAGCCATTGTCAGTTCATCTGGGGCTCTGGGAAAATGCATAGCAAAAAAGGATGTAGTATCAATGTTTGTGAACTATACTCTTCCATATTTGCAATCCTTGAAAACAAAAATAATTGCCAGTGGGGTTGGGGTGGATGTAGCTGTGAGTAACTTTGTGCAGGGCTCCTCACACTGTTTGATTTTTTTGTGGTAGGCGAAAGATTACTGTCGTTTAATCTATCTCATTTTCTGTTATTACAGCTACTTTCTGCCTATGTATCTTATGTTTTTTTACCTTGACTGATATTTTCGTACAGGCCTTGGTTTTTGTCAGTAAAAACTCAACATCTAGAATAGAGTTGTAGGGAAGTGTGTGTGTGCTGATTTGTATTCTACCATGTGAACAAACTTGCATTATGTTTCTTTAAGTGGTAGGGATGGTATGACTTACCTATTGCATTCTGGGTTGATCTGTAATAGACTTTTTTTTCAGTAGGCTGTTACTTCACAAAGGCCTTTTCTATAACAGCTCTCACACCTTGCATTAAAGGTCCCTGACTAATTTCTCTTAATTGCTTAGTCGCTGAAGACCACTTTTTTACGTAAGTGACTGAACATAAGATAACTTGTTTTGTAACATGCATAAGCATCTGAATCTCATTGCTGTGTTTGTGTTCTTGAGTGTTGGTAAAAAAGAGAAAGTAATATTTTTCAAAAAAAGCACGCTTAAGAATTGGAGACTGCTATAATGCAAGAAGAGCTTGTAATGTGCTCCTAGTGACAATTAGTGCAGAAACAGTTACCCATTCTCTACATTTTATATGGGAGAGAATAAAGGTTCTACTTTTCTCTGTATTTCTGTATCTTTTGTTTTCAGAGACTTCAGTTTACTCAAAATTTTATGATACGCAGACATATTTTATAGATTTGTCGCTTTGATCTTTTAATCATTCTTCCATACTGTGTTGTCGTTGTATTTTAAGATGTTCTGGTGGCAAAAGTCCTTGGATTGTTAAATAATTTTTAAACTAAGTCTGTCTTGTGAGAACCTGACAAGCAGAGATTTACAATAAGTCTGCATTTCTAAACCTCCAAATTTGTCTTAGCTAGCTGTGCAACTTCTGCTTCAATGTGCGTTTATTTTTATATTTTAATTTATTATTTGGTAGCAAGGGCATTTTGCACAAACTTTAAAGGCCTGCTTAAAATAAACTAAATGCTGTGAAGACCAACCATTCACATAGCCAGCAAAGATGAAAATTTCATTGGAGAGTTCTCCTGTCCCTGCCAAAGTGACCTTGGTTGGTGGAAAGATGACAGAGTGCTTTCCTGGCTGCGCCTGACAGCAGTGCGATAGCAGCACATTTGACAAATCGCTCACATTAAAATGGGGGGCACTTTCGGCAGCACTGGCGTCCCTATCCATCAGTCCTGATTACTACACAAACGTCAGCCATGGCACCGAGCACATTTGTCAGAGGGAGTAAAAAGCAGTTGTTAGTAAGAGCGCTACCTGTCAGTAATGGACTAAAGCTTGCTATGTTCTGACTTGCAGGAGCCAGCAGATTTGCAAAATGGCTTGACCAGTACTTGGAGAAAATGCTTGCTCTTTGCAGACTTCGGTGGGGAAATTAAACAGAATTAAAAAATTTAGGTATGGATGACTGAAAAGTTTCTGGAGTGCTTTGGCTGCCTGAAGCATATTTCAGAGACTGTATTCGATAGAATGCTTAATGCAGAAGGGAATCAGAATGCATACTGTAAAAATTCTTTCAGACACCTAGTTCAGGTGATTTGCAGGGGTTTTATGCTAACTGAGAAACTACAGAATAAGAATTAATTCAAAAATATAGGTAATTAAAGAATTGGATATGGATTGATATTTTCAGTTGTAACTACTTATTCTTGTATCTTTCACCCATCTTTCTTGAGGGCTTGTATATGCACATCCAACCATCAGAAAGTTAGAAACTCTATCGTAAAAGGCCGATTTCTATATCATAAAAGATAAGTAAATATGGAACAGATATATTTTATTGGAAAATAGGTCTAACTTAACTTAGAGTGCTTGTTTAGTTTTGTCAAGAAAGATGTTTTGAATATTTATTTCCAGAATTCAACTTCGGATATCAGCCGGTGCTGCTTTGTTTTTCACCTTTAGTCTTCTTTCTTCAAAATCTAAATCGTTCTTCCTTCAACACAGGTCAAGTAAACTGTAGCAAAAATAAATGCATGTATAGCTGAACTACATGCAGTATAGTGGATACACCAAACTTCACATGCAGATTGAGAGAGTTAGTACTTTTATTTCTGTCTCTAAGACAGTAGAAGCATCAATGAATGATTGACATATCAGAAGGATTCTGTCTTGATTATAAGAATGTCCATAATCCATAAATAAGATTATGAATACCTTTAAACCAAGTGAACAGTATGGTGATTTCTTCATATGTTGGTCATACGCATAGTTCTAGTCTAAGAAGTAGAAGCCAAGGAGAACATTTACTGAGTATTTTTTCTCTCATGTGAAGTAGAACAATTTTCTGTGGTGGCTGATGTGACTGGTTTGCTTTTACTTGGTTTTACTATTCTCTATAATTCATAAAGGATAAAGCTTCTAACGGTTTCTGTATCATAACTAAGGAATTTGACAGAAAGATTATAACTTATAGTATTATTATAAATAAATGTGAATTGTGGTTTCTATACAGACCAACGGATTTTATCCTTATTCAAGAGGGTAGGACTATCTCATAAAGAAAAGCAGAACTGTGGTATGACACATATTGTCATATATATGACAATTCCTGCCATTCCTAAGAGATAATTGGAAACAGAATTATTCTGTTCTTCACTCGCTTGTTAGTCAGTATTCAGTGGATAATAGATTTAATAAACCTCCAAATATTTATTCCAGAAAGAGTGAGTAAACTGTTTGGGGGTTTGGGGGGAATTCGAACTTTATATTTCTTGTAATGCCAATACTGTTTTCGACACAGCTTTTTCTACACAAGAATTTCTACTTCATATTTCAAATCTTTCATCTTGACTTGAAAAAGAATGCAAAATATGTGATGGAGAATACCTCACAGTGAATGAATGCAATATTGCAACTAAGAAATCTCAAAAGCCATCAATTGCTAATTTATTTGCCCATGTGGAGTTTTTGTGATCCCTTTTGTTGTTTTTTTCCCCCAGAAGTTTCACCTCACAGTTGTCCTACCCTAATTATTACCAATTTAAACAACAAAGCCTTTTTCTGAACACTGTAGATGCTGACAAAAAGCCTGGGGGAAAGCTGCATTTGATTCTTCAGCTGAATGTAGGTTCTTGTGTGGGAAACCTTCTTAGGTATTAGTTTACTTTTTGTGGATGGTTAAACTTGCATTCATCAGGAAAGAAAAAAGGAAATTCATCTGAAGTGGGAAAGACATTTGTATTTCTGCGGATCTCCTGGAGATACTTTTGAGTTTGTATTGTGGGTTAACAGCTCGGTATACATATGTCATTATATACAGTGGCCATCTTTGAATGAATATTCACACGTAATTGATTGTTGTGTGTGCTCTCTGTTTTAGAGTTTAAACTTCTCTTCTGCTAAAAAGAAATTATCAGTTTCTTACATTGCACAATACACTGGGAGATCTCTCACCCTTCTTCCAGTACTTTAAACTACATTTAGAGCATTTGATGCAGTGCAGGATTTGCTACCAAGTTGAAACAATGGGCGGATGAGTTTGAAATATGAGCATTCTTCTTTGGGATCTCTATTAAATCAAACAGAAACATTAATCTGGATCATTAATAAATGTTTCAGGTGTGTTACCTGAGCACATCATTGCTTACTTGCTTTATAAACTTCTTGCTTTAGGAAATAGTGACATGTTTATTTTCACTGTCTTAATGAAATTAAGAATGGATTATTAGACTCAATTTTTTTATTAAAAAGTAATTGCATTGTATTTCAAAATGTAATGATAACTCTTTTTTTTCAGTTAGTGACAATCCATTGAAACACATTGTTCTAAGCCTTTCTTATACCTGCAGATGTGTGGTAGTAATTCTGTACCAAAACCTCCAAACAGGTGGTGTTTTTTGTGTTAGCTTTACTATAAGGCTCTCATTAAAATTATATCTTGCTGGTGAAAAGTGATTACATAAGATTATTTTGAGCCTATGGAATTAAGTGAAAGATTTTTTAGATATTATGTATTTCTCATTTTATTTATATATATATGCATGAAAATGTAATTTTCTGTGCTTCTGCATTAATAAAACCGTGGCTTGAGGAGATAAATGTACCTTCCACTATCATGGCTTTATTGCTCCACCAACACTCTCTCTCCCCCACCCCCTTCTGACTAGGTGTATCAGCTGTATCTGTATTTCCATTAACAAATGTAGGCCATGTTTAGTTCACCAAGCTGGATAAAGAATGTCTCTAAATGTTATTAATTTTTGGAATTTGCACACAACCAAGAACATACGACATACAGTGTTCACTGAGCTAAGCAAAATCTGCACTTAGCTCTTTGAGTTTGATCTTCTTCCAAAACAGAGTGAAAAGTCAGGTTGTTTTTAAATTTTCTGGAAAATGGAATTTGTCGTAACATTTCTCTGCCCAAAACACACCACTTTGGGTAAGAAATGAAATTGCCAACAGTTTCATGACTACTGGGCATGAACCCTGAGGAGTCTGTCAGATTCTCAGATCGGCTGGTGCCTTAGGAAGGTAAGGTGGAGTTTGCAACCTGCAGGCATTTTTGGAGTTTTTCTCTCTTAAGGCAGCATGGAACAGTTTGTAAGGCAAATTCTGGCAGGCTGTCATGGAATCTGTTGAAAATAATGAACTGTGACAGCTGGGTTTTCCAACTAACTCTAATCTTCACTAGCAAACTCCTCTAGCAATATTTTTACTGCATTCCACCACATACTGGAATACAATTACAGAGATATATGAGGAACAGCTAACTTAATGATTGTTCTGTGGACTGCTAAAGAAGCCCTGAGGTTTATAGATTATGGCATCATTATGTCTCAGAAGTTAATAAGGGAGGGGTGTGGTCAATAGACCATTTCAAAGGCTTTTAAAGTAAGTTCACTAGTGCAGCAAGGAAACAGGATGGCAGTCTACGCTTTGAATTTTGTTAATGTCAAGTATTCATATGGCAGAAGAGGAGTGGAGCTGTATGAAACTGGTCAATGCTATGTAAAATAGGGGGATACTTAGAACTTTTCTGCTACAGTAATGGGAGGAATCTTTTCAGGTACAAGCCTTTGTGTTAATGAAGTTCTACTTCATCTACTATCAATTTTTTTCCTTATACATAGTTTAGAGATGTTTCCATTTGCATACTTCATCCCAGTTTTGCATATGTTTTATATATTTGCATACTCCTCATAGAATGCATATAGGATCTTCCGTTTGCATGTGGCACAACCAGCAACAGTGTGCTAAAACGTGAGGCTATGTTCACTCAAATGTCAAAACTAGAGAATTAGGCCTTAGCCGATCTTTCTTACTTTAAATCCATACATGTCTGCTTTTTCAGACTTTTCTATTTATATTAAAATTTCAAGGAGACAGGAAGGTATCGAATGTGTCAGAGTTCACTGCTAAAAATCAATATTTTGTAGAGGACAAGCCCTTTTTTCAATATACTATGCTTTGAACACGCACTAGTAGACTCATGAAAATTTGCACGCTCCTGTTACGTACATAATATTTTTTTGTTTCCTTGAAAGGAAGGTGCCTTTCTTGGAGGTCTCATTATTTAGTTTGGAAAATTCACTTGTCCTTTACCTTGCTAGTGTACTTCTCTTTTTGTAATAGGCTGACTGAAAATAGTGAAGCAATAATCTCTGTAACTGTATGAGTTCAACTACTCTTTAGGGTTGATGAAAAATACTGCTTGCTTATGTACAGAATTTCATGCTGTGTTCGAAAAATTCCATAAAGGACTACTAAAGCAGACAGAGAAAATGCATGAGACGTTCCAAGCAACAGGTATATTCTCTAAACTATTTACATACTTGTCCTTAGTCACATTATATTAATTTTCTCTTTCTTACAACAGGGTAAGTTTATACTTTATGAACATGGTGAGTTAAGGAAGTTGCTAATGCTTTCTTTTTCTTGTACAGGTTGACTTACCTGATTAGATAATAGTAAGACATTCTTCACTTCAAGATATTCTATACTTTAAGGGGGTAAAATCAATAAATGCTTTATTAATCTGTATTTTAAAATGTATATATATGGAGGAAATCTGTCAAATTTAAGATCCAGTGCCAATTTTGCTCTATTTTTATACTGTTCCAGTTCAAGTGTTATAGTACATTTTGTTAAAAAAGGGTAGGGGAGAGGCAAAGAGATCTTCAGAGACGACAATTGCTAAAAGTGGTGTTTGCAGTGATGGAAAATACAGCAGTTCCCCAAAGGAAAACCAGCCTTACAGTTATTTTATTATCTGTATGTACGCATCTGAACAGCTAGAGAAGAGCTTGAGTTGGGAATCATCACTTTTGTTGATTGTTTTGTATTTTATCTCTGTATTTTGAAATGCTGCTAACTTGCCATTATTCTCCCCCCTTTCCCCCCTTTCCCCCCTTGTATGGATATCCCCCACTCCGATAAAAGAGCATATTCTGGAAAAAGTGAAATGAAATTTCATTTTAATACTGACTACTTAAATATTCAAAATTAGTATTTTGCTCATCTTTCCTCTGATGTGAATTTGATAGACTTTTGGACATTTGGGGTGATGTACATTGCTGTGATAAGGTGTTGCTGGCTGTGGTATCCTTAACATTTGTCCTTGTTGAATCGCTACTGAAAAAGTCAGAGATTTTACGCAAAAGACTCTGAAACAGGTTTCAAGCAATATTTCCAGAAAAGAGATAATTGTAATCTTATATTTAATATAGGAATATTATATTGATAGGCTGTCTGTTATTAAATTTATGGGAACTCTTTGGTGCAAAGAATATCTTTCTGCATAATGAAAAAAAACTTATTTCCTCCTCCTTTCTGGTCAGATAGGTTTTTTGCTGTTGTGGTGCTGGGGTTTTTTTGTTGTTTTTTTTACAACTACTTCTGTTCTAGTGAAGTTACGTGCATTTGCCCATCACAAAGGAGTCTGTGTTTGTCTTTATTTTGCCTAGCTTATATTTTTCATGCCATCAGGTCTAAGATTACTAAATTTAAATTAATTTTTTGTGAGAACAATAAGGAAGTAAAATGTGATTGTTAGCTTAATAGAGTAATAATCTGTTAAGGATGCAGAATTACTTCTGTGCTGGTTGCTCTTCCCATCTGTTCCTTATTCTCTATTAGTTCTTTTCCTGACCGTGTTGTAGGTGTATGTTGAAGGAAAAGGATACCTATAATATTATAAACAGCAGTTGTAGTCCTTAAGTTACAGAGCTTTCTGAGTCTGTACAACAGCAGGAACCTGGTGGATGAAGTTATCTTGCCGATGAGTTAAATGACAAATTTTTACTTCAGCAGATAAGAACTTTGCAATTCAGTGAAGTTAGATATCCTTGTGGAAGTCTATGCTCTTTGCCAGTGTTTCAAAATAATTCCCAGTGGCAAACTCTCTTAGCTGTGCTGCTGCTTGGATTTGGCAGACTGGTTGTAGTGGAAAGGTGCTAGTGTGCAGTATGGAGTAATGGAAGAGCCTGGAAATGTAGCATACAAATCGAGGTTACTCTTCATGAGCAATGCCAAACAGAAGGCTGTTCAGGATTGAGAAAGCTGATGCCTGAGTTTTTTTGTAAATGTTATCATGATAATTCTTATATAAATCATGTATAAAGGGGCAGGTACCAGAAGAGTTACTTCATTTGTGAAAGCAGTGATGCAACTACAAGTTGGCTTTGCTATTAATGTGGAGTCATGATGGAGATTTTTTCAGTCTCCATATGATGTTACCTTTGAAATCTTGCTAAATTAAATATTTTCTTTAATAAAGGAAGATACTGTATTTTTGCAAAGCTCACTGTAGTACCTGCTCTGGAGATTGCTCAGTGGATGGAACTCACCAACAAATTACATTGCTCCTGCTTTACCTGGAATAGCAAATGTCATTGTAACTGAGGCATCCTGGTTGAGTTAAAGGAGTCATTTGCACCTGGATGAACAAACTATGACCAAAGATGAGTTACAATAAATACCCTCTTTTTCTTTTTTTTTCTTTTTTTTTCTTATTTACTTACACAAACTTAAATCTCAAGAAATTGCAGGTGTTTAAAATGTGAAATTGAGGGGCTTTGATTTTGCTTGACATTTAATAAACTAGTAAGGAATAATTAAATAGTTGGGTACAAGTGTGTCTCTAAGCATTAAAAAAGTAGGGTGAGAGAAGTTTTTGCAGGTGCAGCATATTTCATTTGGTTAACAAACATCTATCTGTAACCATATGAAAATTCAGTTTTTCTAAACTCTTGTTGAAAACTTGTACCAGCTAACTTAAATATGAATTAGGTAATAATTTGATTATGAATGAGAAGTTTTGATACTAAAGCATTTTAGTCCTCAGTTTAAACATAAGCATTCACAGCTGAACTTTGGCACCAGCAGAGTGTAAGGTGCCAGCAGGGGTGACTTGCCTGTGGTATCAGAGTAGGGCAGGAGGACGTCACATTGACTCGCCTGAGACTCTGGATTCTGAAATGACATACGTACTCCCTATGGATAGGGTACTTGGCTGTGCAGTTTACATATTCCCTGCTAGTAATCTGAAAAGTAGCCATGACATTGGCTCCAGAGGGAGTTGCTTGGCAGCCTTCCCTATGTGCATGTGTGAGAGAGAGAGAAGGTGCTGTAATTAGTGACAATAGAACGCAGAGCAGGAATACAGAGGGAAAGGCTGAATTTTATTAAATTAAATGTTTTCATCAATAGTTAAGCAACATACCACTGTGAATTAATTATGGAAAATATTTGTTCTTCTACAATACCCTTGCTATGTAAATACTACTAACAATAGTAAAGTCAGTTCTATGTTAAAGACGGTTATGTATAACATTGCTATGAAATAAAAGTATATGAAAACAGAATAGTATAATTTCTACTCGATTTATTTCTCTTCTCAGTACTTTGAAAATGAGAAAGTAAGCTTGAGACTCTTTGCCTTTCAAATATGGACACCACGGACAGTTATATGTATTAGATATGTAAGAGTTAAAGGGGTTTTTTTTTGGTTTTGGGGTTTGGATTTTTGTTTTGTTTTCACTTTAGGCATGCTAAGTAGTACATGGGTGTTTGTTGATGTTTCCCGTTAGAGAAGTCCTAAAAATACAGTCTTATTCATGACAAAAGCTGGCAATGATTTTCATGGTAGGAAAATGGAAATGGCTTGTAGGCTAATTTAGCATTAAAATATATATATTTTAGATTTAAGGACTGTTAAAGCTTTGGTAGTGATGTCATTGCATGTATGTTCAAATGTTCATCTTTTTTTTTTTTTTTTTCCTTTCTGATTTTTAAATACAGAGTTCGTTTTATTAAAGTAACATTTTCACGGCAGGCCATGTATTTTTATGATTTCACTTCCCAAGCTATATAATGCTACCCAAAGGCATGCTGTGCTAACCTAGAAATTCACTTTTTATGTCTTGTTGTTCCTGAATAACTAGATGAATTAATAATAGCCTGAAAGTATATCAAAAGTGTGCTTAGGTTGAGCAAGGTAATGATGTCTACATTTTACTTGAAAATTTTAATTTGTGAATAAAGCAAATAAGTTGTAGCTAGGATGTTTTATAGCAGGACTTACGCGGGCTTCACATGTGCAGACTGGGTGCACAGCACCGCAGGAGAAAGGCGCTTTGCATCTGCTAGTGGTCTTTTCAGTGCAGTAAAGAAATGGGGTACTCATCCTTCGGAGAAAGTGTTTTACTTTTGCATGTAGTTCTCCAAAGTAGTCTTCTATAGGTGAAAAATAAGTATAATGAAGTACTTAATTTGTGTGTGTGTGTTCTGAAATCAGACAGCATTACTTGCACGGCGCTAAACTGCAAATAGAGTTGTGACATGTTTTTGTATGACCAGACCATGTCAACGAGCTAAGCTTGTTACAAAATATGGTAAACACCATTGAGTGTTCAAAGCCTCGACTAGGCTTTACATGGGATAACATGGCTTGTAGTAACTGTGCATTTGCTTATTTGGATGTTAGGAACTGGCTTCCTTTTCAGGCAGCCCCTTCCTCACTGCCTGAGAAAATGGAGAAGGTAACACACGTGGAACATCAGAGCGTCTCAGTTCTGTTCGGCACCCGATGGTTCGGGTTCTGGGATTTCCCATCCAGGCCAAAGTTATTATTTACCAGCACAACAAAGACTCCCTAAATTTGTGACAAATAGTATAATACAAACGAAAAATTCCTTACTACTGATCTCTGAGTGTACTTACAGATGTGGAGGGAAGCTTTTTCAGGATATTCTTGAAATAGTTGCTGTCTGTGCCTTTTGGAAGGATGTATTCCTCTTGGTCTGTTCAGTAACAATTTAAAAAATGTGGCACATCATCTGTTTCCCTGTCACTTCAAAATAAGTTTGAGATATGCAGGGGAGTGGGGATTGCTTTCCTTCTACAGCTTCTCCAGCAAGTCTCATTTTTCTTCATGTTTTCCCAAAGCAGCTTTTTCTTCTTTTCACTTGAAAATCTCCACTGTAAGAACTGTCATAAATAATATTTATATCATAATATAATATACATAGAGTATTTTTAAATATAGTGCATGTTTTGCAGTATGCATGATTGAAATGTGCACTTGGATTTTATTCCCTCTCTTTGAGCTGGGTTAGATGTTTACTTGTTGATTTACTGGGTAATTTCTGAAAGACTTATTGTCAATTTAAAACAACAACAACAACAAATATCTCTGTACCACATCTCTTAGGATAACCAGCTCTGAAGTTTGTAGTCCTTAAAGACAGAAACACTCTACAGACAGTGTCTTTCAGGAATTACTTGTTAGTCCTGCCTTAGGCCAGGCATCTTTTAATTGTCTTTTCATGGTAAAAATTAGATTGCTATAAAACATATCATCTGGTATGCTACATTGAAATCCTTTCCAAGAGTACCACATCCCTTTTATCTAAAGAAACAAATTTCAATTGGTTCTTAATTCACTCGTAACAAATCTGTGTTGACTGTTCCTTATCTTCATTTCTTATCTTCACAAAATTCATGTTTAGCAATTGGTTCCATGTCATTTGATATCAGAATTAAGCCGACAGGTCTATTAATTTCCTTTTCCTCCCTGAACCCTCACTTTGTAAAGGCAGATATTGCTTTGTGTTCCTCCGAGACACTTCGTCCTCTCCGAGTGTTCTGAGATGATCACTAATTGGTTAGAGATTTCTTTTCTTTTTTTTTTTTTTTCTCAAGTATTCCATTCAAAAGATAGGCTCAACTTTTGTTATACTCAAAGTGAATGTCAGTGATACCAAAATATTCTTTAACTCATTGATTTTTTTTAAAATAATATTGTTGTGCACAATTTTTATTTCAATTATAAGTTTTAATTGTGATGCATTGCGTTTTTGAAGATAAAAGCAAAGTCTATGTTTAATAATTCATCCAGTTTTAGCACCACTTTGCTTCTTCGCTACCCTTGTAGTTCAGGGTGGTTTTTTTTCCTTCCTTTCCATTTTCTGGCTCATGTTGTGCTTTACGTTTCTCATATGATCATGAATAAAAGTAGGACATATAACCTTACTCTTTTATTAACAGAAATAGCATAAAAAATCCCAAAGAAATCCGGAAGAAATTAATATATAAATTGTCAAGATTGAAAAGGGATTCCAATAATTGCAGTTCATAACACACAGCATGAATGTATCAATTCTTCTGTTACTGCAGCTGACTTGATTTGATGTATATCCAAAAAAACCCTGAAAAATTAATTTTTACATGTTTTTCACATACATGAAATACTGTGTTATCCACAGTGGGGTTTTTTCGTACTCGCTAAAAACTTTGGTATGCAGTAAGAATAACTTTAACAGAAAGAAATAAAAACTAGAAAATTATATTTTTTTAATTTGTATAGTCAAATACAGAACATATGCATTTAATCCCCTTGTGATTAAAGCACTTAAACATGCACTTATCTTCGTATGTGGTTTTTTTCATTCTCTGAAATGAGGCTGCTGCTGCTTATGCTTAAAACCTTTAGTAAGGCCATATGAAAGAAGAGGGTTTGTTAACTAAATAGTACTGATTACTCCATTAAAATTAACTTCATACAATGTCTTTGAATTTATGTCCTTATCGCTCTCATTTTTCAAATTTAAAATATTAAAGGCAAAAATATCTGCAGCCTTTAGAGTAAAGCAAAACAAAATAAACCTTTCATCATAAATATCGTTACTTCAGTTGTATTTTTCCATCCAGCTAGTAATTGAAGACAAGTAATATAACTCATGCAAAGGAGCAGAAGTGTTAAAAAAAAATCACACTAGGTCAGCTGTATGATAGTAGTTTTAGGGTCATATTTTACAGATGTCTATTTACTGTTTTTTAAAACTTACAATTTGTAATAAGCTTTGCATGCGGTTTCAGTGAGGTTTTACATGGCTCGGTTATGTGTCATACTGTACCCATTACTGGTTGAAATGTCTTTATCTTTCTTTTCCTTTGTTGTAAGGGTATGTTTTTTAAAAAATATCCTCAGCAGTACTTGAGGACTTGGTGAGTGCCAGTTAGGCTTTGAGAAAGTGTTTTTGTTGTGTATGGAATAAGCATGATTTGTCATAGCGTCTTATCAGAAAAATATGTAGCATTTATTTTATAAATAATCTTTCAGCGTATTTACAAAGGAGATGTAAATAACTTATACTCATTTTTGACAGCATGGTTAGTTTTTTTTAAAAATCCATTCACTATGAAAGTTTTTTGCATTAAGTTCTTAATATGGTTTTTAAAGAGTCAGTTTTTAGTAATTATGATATATCCATGTGCAAGCTTATAAATGCAGTCCCTATGCTAGTGCTTTTCTGCAATAACAGTCTGAACATGTTAGTAATTTCTGTGTGGTTTTCCCCTTAATTATATTTTTCAGTTAGTCATGTTTATAATAATTAGTAAGGGTCTTGAAGTATCAGTGGTAAGAGCAGACTCCGAGTAGATTAAACCAATATTTTATCACATGCATTCATGCAACTCCTTAAGCCATACTGTGGAATTTTTCTGTTCTTGGCCTATTCTTTCTTGCATGCTCTAAAGTTTTGCCTCAGCCCTGCCAACAGCACTGCACAAGGCCACGCTGTAACCTGAAGGGCTGAACTGTTGGGGTCTTTAGCTGTTTGCTAAAATTGGCTGATGTTCTCTATTGAACTGTGGCTTCGTATTAAACATTTAATTATGCAAGGTGGGTAAGACATCTGAGCACTAGCTGGAGGAAGTTAATCTCATGCTAAAAAGTGTTTTCATAACTTTCCTTTTTATGGAATTTCCTCATGTTTAAACAAAGATGCCTAGGGAGTAAGACTTTGGTTATGGTGGGGCTTACTTTCCTTGTGCTGCTGTACGTGCCTGCAGGTAGCAGCAACTCAGCATGATGATGACTGTTTCAGTATAGCGAGAGGCATATGCAGCAGAAGAGGTAGCGGACTCATTTTGTACCACTCAGTTTCCTACATAACATCAAGTAACACTGATGGTGCGGGGAGAAGAAAGCAGTCTGGTCTATATGCCACTCAGGCACCAGATTGCTCTTGGAAAAATACTCCAGATCATGATGTGTAAACAGTGGTATCACTGTTAGAAACCTCTTGGTCGTTCTCTTGTTTTGCAGTCTGAATTGTGGAACCATGCTCCTTAGGCATTCCAGTTCACAGCAGCTTGTGGTTGATAGTTTTATCCCATGTTCCTATCCAAAGCCTTAAATATTTTCCATAATGGTTTTGATTAAGGCCTGGAAGTAGATGATGTTTAAAGGTCCCTTGCAACTGAAACCATCCGATGGCTAGTTGTCTGAAAAGAGGTTCTTTCAGTTGTCAGTCCTCATCTCACTTCTGTTAGCAAGATACAAAGGACTTTGTCAGAAAACTGCAGGGCAAGGAAAAGGGCTTCATTCTCTTAAAACAGGCTTGTGCCCTTATTTTGTGGTGTCAACAATCAGAAATTCTTATACTTCGAGCAGGAATCAACGGGGTGAAAGAAGAGCACCGCTTTTGCCCTAAGATTTTAATCCCTGACGGTAAAATTGTAAATGGGATACAATTCACAGAGGAACAGAAATGACCACAAAATTTTGTAGACCTCTGTAAATCTTGTTACTTTTTCATGGCTACAACAGATGTTCAGTGGGGAAGTAACTTGTCTAGCCTACTGAATTTTAGAATCACTGTGTCATTTGGCAGAGCTCAAATGTCATTGTAAGGAAATAAACAGGAAGGTGTACTACAGAGAAGCAATATCGAATGAAAATTGGCTAAGAGGATATAAATGTAATTAGTGGAACACATTTTCATGACTAGTAAAATTAGCACCCATTTATACATGTTATACACTTGAACCCTTGTTGACACCTGAGGCTGGGAAAATATATCTGCTAATCAAAACATGTAATTATATCCTATGAAGCTGAAGTAACGCACTGAATCCTTGCTCTTCATGGTGTTAATGATTTGGGAAACTCATTTACCCGATCACCTCAGTTTGTCCTTTCTTGCTGTATTTCTGTTCCCCAAAATAGTAAGGTCAGGGACATGCTAAAGCAATTAAACATTACATCTATGGAAGAGTGAACATCGCATAGATTGTTAGATAGTATTGATATCATTAAAAAAGGTGCTCTCAACAGTGGGGAAAAAAACCTACCACCCTCTGGTTGTAAAATAAGCAAAGCAAGATAAATTAAGTATTAACTTGCTGGAGAATTAAAATTCCTACAGACCTGTAGTATAATTGGGGAGTTGATAACTTGTAATTTCCCACTGGCATGGCCTTAAGTAGCTGTGTTCAGACTCCGTATCTACATTTAAATGAAGAAGATGATGGTCTGACACAAAACAGAAAGAGGAAAAAAGTATAAATGATTGTTTATGTAAGAGTTTGGGCTTATGCAGGAGTATTACTGAGGAAAAATGCTTACTAAGCTTAATGATATGATAACAGATGATTTTGTTTTAAAGCCCAGTTCTAAAGTCGCATTGTGGAGAGGTGAGAGATGAATAGTCTTAATGTAGAAAACAATTTGTCTGCAAATAGTAAAGTACATCACTGTCAGTGAAAGTTATGCTGCCATAGCCATCAATACAGTTCTTTCTCATCTTCTGTTTTGTGTACGTAGTTAACACAAATTAGAACTGGGGTGGTGAAGGGGCGGTGATGCCGTGGGTCATGGATGTAATTGTTTCGTGATGAAAAGTAGAACCAGAAATTAACCCATTCACAGTAAGATTGAAATAATCTTTATCTTTAGTTCTTGCAGTTTGACAGAATCTTCAGGCTAGTTAAATCATAAAGGTGATTGTAAAAAGGAGAAATGTTTCTGCTGTAGTACAGATGTTATCAGTCTTGATTATGCAGCTCTGGCAGGTACATCTGAATAATCCGTCCTAAATATTCTTTTTAATCGCCCTGGTTTTCATATATCTAGCTGTCTTAAATGAACCAAACCAAACCAAAACCCCCAAAAAACAACTCAAAAGACCAAGGAGAGTTTGGAACAATGCTACTTTACCATTCCTCACTTGCATCGTTTTTTTAGGCTGTGACATTCTGAAAGCCAAGATAATTACAATTTAAAACCAAATGAACCCAGTATACATAAATTTATTAACCACGAGATCCTGTGAAGAACATTGTAATATAAAAAATGTATTAACTAGTACAGATACATTAACATATTTAGTATTAAGATGATTCTTAGCAAGCTGGAAATGAGCAGAAAACTTACTACTTGTAATATTTGAAGGTAAATTATTTCAGTATCTCAGTTCTGTTGATGCAATCTTCCTTTGTATCTTAATTTCATGTGAGGAAGACTGCAGCAATATTTACATACTGAATTTGCTACATGCAGTGTATTTACTGTACTGTCCTAAATTTCCTGCTTATATCCACTAATCATATCTTTAAGTGAAGACACATGGAACATCATAGGTGTTCTGGGAAAATCCACACCTTAAGTCCTCAGAAATGATATCAAAATACCTCCTGTGCATACCTTGAAATAAAATTGGGCAGTCTAAATAGAACTGATGTGATAATATATAATACTGCATTCAGTCTGTATGTATGCGTAGACAGTCTAGCACACAGATGTTCTGTTAATTACTGATATTTATATACTGGAATTGTAGTAAGTGTTCTCTCAGTATATTCTCTGTGATGGGAATGTATGGCAAATCCTGTGTATTAGCTGTCACAATTACTCAACAGGTCTGTGTTAACCCCATAACAAGGTTCCACTTCTCCATTTAGAAAGTTGTTAGGATTTTTGTGTATGAATTGAAAATTCTGTTGCCCTTTATATGCTTCTTACCTCAAACTGGTGATACGTTATGGAATCTGAATACCTGTGAAGAGTGGCCTTCCTTGCACGTTCGGAATCCAGGAGCAAAGCACCAGGAATTTGGTGAAAAGTAGTGGAAGTGGCTCCCTGGAAGTTTCTGACATATGGGGGTGTAGGCTCAGCCACAGGCCTTGAGTTCTCGTCATAGTGAAATGTTGCCTGGGCTGAATAACTCATACCTTAACACAGCCAAGGGTTGTTCATGCCTAGTGACATTTAAATTTAACATTTTTCCTTGCTGTATCAATTTATATTACCCAGTCATGCAAGAACTTTTTTTTTTTTTTTTTAGCAAGGTTGTTTTTGTACTCTGTTCTGCAGATTAAAAGAACAAAGTGTCCAAAGCACAGGTTTAATCCGCATAATTCTGTGCTTAGCTTGTACTTAATGAAGCAATTTTGCAACTAAAGCACTTGATTCCGGTATAGAGTTAGCAGAGAGTAGATGCTTTTGGATACTAGCCAGAGGAAGACCGTTTTGTCTTGTATTCACTCATTTAAGTTAGGTAGACAAGATCTCCCTCTGAACACCTGCCGTGCTTAGTTCTCTCCACTGACTGTACAAAATAGGGGGGAGGTTTGTCCTCACTGTTGAGAGTTTGGGCATGGTGTAAGTTAGGTAAAGAAAACCCTACCCATGGCTTTTTTTAATGCACGCTGGAGATGTTGACTAGTAAGTAACGGCTTGAAAGGGTTTTGTCAGTGTCAGCTTGTAAAAGGAAAGGTCATAAAGGTAAACTTTGACACACTTGTTTTTGAAAAGGCTACTTCAGCTGTAACATTGCTTACTTGCACCTTTCAGAAGTAGCGTGTTCCATCTTGTAGTTGCGCCTTATGTGAAGTACTGTTGTTATAGATGTGATTTTCCTAATGGTCTCTATGTACCAAATGATCATCTAGGGTCTATTGTTACTAAAATATAGGATTTGATATGTAGAGACGTAAATAGTTGCAAATGCTTGTGGTGAAATATTAAGACTGAGTAATTCTAAAACAGCTAAGACAAAAGTCCTTTCAGTTGTGAAAGACTAATTAAAATCTGAGTGCCATTGGTTGCTTCATTAACAAATGTATGAATTGTATCATGCTATGCTGCTTTCTAAAATTGTTATGTCCAGAGTCAAATTGGTGCATTTGCAACTTCCTCTATAAAGCAGAAGTTCTGGTTTGTCATAATAGCTAACCTCTGTTCACTCCCTACTTCAGCAAAGTGCTGGGTTTATAATGGAAAGTTTCTCTGTATTGGACCACTGTCAGTAGTTATATAGACTTTATGAACAGTAAACATTATTGCATACGGTAAAACTTTGGGTTTAAATCATATTTTCTAATATATACCTTTACTCCCAGGTGATTGAGTACCTTTAATGCACCACAAAATAACCCAATTCGTTACACAGCTCATGAACCACGGGTGACTGGTGACGTCTTTAACATCCCAGTTTAACGACCACTCAGTCTCTAGCTAGCCACATCAGAGGTACTGTGGTAAAAGAAATGCCAGTTGGGGGGCGAAGAGGGTCCCCTGTGGAGAGTTGGCCATGTCACGACAATCACACCAATATGGCTACATGCTGTGCTCCCTTTATTAAACAAACAGGTCATACTTATAACTTAAACCGACCGCTCACACGACTTTACACACAGGTGATTGGATAAAGGTCTCCGGCCACGTGGGGTCCGTGTCGCTGACTGGTGAGCATGCTGCAGGCGCCTGATCAGAGTGTGCGGTGAGAGTGTGTTGATTCCGTGGTTCCCAGGACTTGCTCCACACCTGGCTTCTTGTTTGTGCATAGTTTGTTTTCCTTCTCCCACTGCTTGTTCCAAGGACAGTTTAAAGTTGCTCTGCAGCTTCAACTAACAGGCCTGGGTTGTCCAACCCGGACAATGGTAACATATGTCCATGGTCCTTTAAAAATCCCTCTACAGGGGGGGGTTACTGCTGGACTGAGGCACGGTCTGTTGACTGTTGAGAAAACGGGTTTCTAGCGACCTGTTCACTCACTTGAATTGTCTTTGTCTGTGCTCTTGTACCTCCATATAGCTGCCTAGGAAGTCTGGATTACTTTCCTATTACCTTTCTCTTGTCTTTCCTGTGAACTGATGAACAGAAATCAGTGGTCAGCTTGCTGGCAGTGCTTAGGTAACATCTGTCTTTGGAAGAGTCCTGTTACTGCATGTCCTCATTCTGCTTTGTCGACAATTATATAAAAAAGTCTGTCATACCGTGCGCATAAATCCCTTGTTCATTTTAGTGCACCGTATCTAGGAAATACATTTTAGTATGCCTGTTTCTAAGGGTAAATACTGTGTCATCTTCTCTTATTTGGAGATATTACATACATTGAAAGCAGAAAAATGTTTTTTAAAGCAACTCTTCCTTTTGTCAGACTGATGTACATTAGCCTAATGCTTAGTGCTAAAAGAAAATCTAAAAGAAAATTACTGGCATGTGAAAGGTCTTTTTATGATGTTCTTAGATTTATCTCCTGGCATATTTTTACATTACCTGGTGAACTAGAAGTTCCGTGTAGTATTTTATACATAAAACATGTTTTCTATCCTAAGGTGCTCTTTGAATCCACTGAAAGATCGTGATGTGTTCAGTGTTTGCGCCCAGCCCAAAAAGAAGGTAGAGGCTTGTACCGAGGGTGCTGTGCGAGGAGTGTCAAGGAGAGGACATATATGGTCTGTATATAGGGCAGACCCCCTCCCCTGCCTCATTTTAAACAAAGTCTTAGTCTCTGAATGGTATCTAATTGTATATCTGAAAGGTGTGCATTAAGTGTATTTGCCTTGCAGGAATAAAATGCTCAGCTACACTTCTTACAGTCTGAATGTATTTCTTCAGGATAGTCCTCTCTGTGTCTTGGTCCTTGGAGCTTTTGAGGGTGGTGGGTTTTTTTCCTGAATCTAACAGAATTGTAACCAATTATGTTTTTTCTCACCTATGTAGCTGTCTTTTCAGGTATGTTGACTTTTACTCAAACCTTTCCTGCAGTTTTTTTTAGTTTATTGCTCCATTATATGCCAGCATGGAGTGTGCAATGAACAGGCAGAAACTACCTGTGTAGTTTCTTTTTTAGCAGTTTTTTCACCAGGAAAACTAGCAGTGAACATGAGGCACAGGTTTTCTGTGAACATCTAAATTAATTTGGTGTATAAAGAGAGCAAAAGGAGAACAAGGGAACAGGATGTCTCGTTGAAGTATTTGCTGAACTTCTGTCAGTCACTGTGATGGCTAAAGTATTAAACTGTTGCACTTTTAAACAAACAAAACCAGAAACAGAGGTGGAAGGGATATGCTGGCTCAGATCCACAAAAAAGCATGTATACACGTGCTGTGCTAAGTGCTCTTTCAAATAGTTCTTGCTTCTGGAGCAGGATTTGGAGCCCTGAGTAAAGTGCTCAGATTCTTTGTGCAGTGGACAGTCAGGTGGTTAACAAGTTTTGAGGATTGCTATACTGAGCAAGAACTTGCTCAATAGTAAAACTTGGGTTTCTCTTTACACTTAAGGTCTTTGCTGTGTGTATTTGGTTGTTTATTTGATTGGGTGTTTGGAATCCTTTTTCAGACCAATCATCCTCCATCCAAAGGTGCTATCCCTTGAATATTTCCCTGATCTATTCTTGGAAGCAGTCAGTGACAATGGCTTTACAAATGTCTTTGCAATCTGTTTCATTTGTTAAATAACCTCCTGGCTGGAAGATATTTTGGAGCGTTCAATATCGATCCGTCTTGCTAAAATTTAAGTCATTATTTCTTCTACTCTTAATGGGCATGTTGAGCGATTGATCCCTAATACAACTGCTTTTTTCCTAACCAACAGTTACAGGCTTCTCCAATCTAAGCAACTCTTTTACAACTTTTGTTTTATGAACACCTTAATGTTCAAGTTATTTTCTTCCACTTCTTCTAAATTAACTACATCATTAAACTTCAAATTTGAGACACGTTCTTCAGCTGAAACCTTTTTACTTTTGGTGTGTAATCATGTACAAACTTCTGTTAATTACATCCAGCAGTACCTCCCTTGCAATGTTTCTTGGTGTTCAGTTTGTGGCTTTACCTTTACACCTTCACTTGTTTCTGCAGTACACACCAGCCTAATTGCTGTCCTTTACATACCTGAACGTAGATCTCTTCTGCCTCACCTCTAATCTAGAATTTGTTTAGCTGCATTTTATCTTGCTTATCTCAGAGTATTTATTCCATTTGTAATATAATAGAGCAAAGATGTAAGTCCTGGTTTACTTTTACGGAGTGTTATACATGTTGAGGAGGAAGGGCTATAGCTAGGAGGTACCACAAAATGCTTCTTTTCCACTTTTACTCTTTTATAGGTGTCCAGAATGGCAACTCTAGGTCAACCAATACTGAATTAGATATAGAATATATAATGGTTACTTTAATGAGTCTCCCATTGGTAGCAAGGTCTCAGTGCATAATGAGTGGTAAAAGGTGAAATCTTTTTCATTTTAGGCGACTGGCTAAGTTGACTTGAAAGAGGCAGAGTCACTCCATCCCTGATATGACTCCTTGACAGTCAGATATTTTGTTTTATTGGCAGAGCGTTGCTCCTGCATTAGTTTTAAATGCTTGTACTTCGTCTGTCTGTTCAGTGCCTGCTCGAGCTACTGGAAAGGCACAAGTTCTTTTCGTGGAATACTGGACCTTACTACTTTCTCAGTGCTCTGCCTTGTGTGCTTCATGATCTAACTGGCTTTCTTCTTCCTTACCCTTCTAGGCAGACTAGCAAACTCAGGAGCAGCCACTCTACCACTAGTTTTAGACAGGTCTAACTGTCTTTTGTTGTGGGGATGAACAGGGCTGTCAAGCAAGAATAATGTTATTTTCCCTCATTTTCTCACTTTATAAAAATAATAGTAACTCTAAGGAAATGGGTTTAATCTTAAATAAATAGATTCATAAGAATGTTAAGTTTTACAGAAGTAAGTTCTCTGTTTTGGATGAGGTATTCCTGGTGCAAAACATCACAGAAAAAAACAAGCAAAACACTACCAAACCCACACAACTCCACCCCACCACCACCACACCCCTCCCTCCCCTACCCCCCCCCCCCAAAAAAAAAAAAAAAAAAAAAAAAAAAAAGGCAAAAAAAAAAAAGCTCTTGTGGCTTATTCAGGAGAGCCCAAAGCCAGTGCAGCAGATTGCAGAACTGGAGTAGTGTTATGGGTGCTGTATTGTTCTTAACTATTTAATCTGGCACCCAGGCCACAGCTGATACAGGTGTCCTAAGAACAGGGATTTGAGGCACAGAGATGGATTTTTCCTACACTCTCAGAAAGCGATTTGACTGTAGTTGTATTTTTGTGCTGCTTGAGCTACAGTAAGAAATCCAGCAGAGCTGTTTGTCCAATATCATTGTTAACTTTCGAAGTACTGTTAGCAGAAATAGTAACTACATCTTTATTTAATCTATTTTAGGTCTGTGTTTGTAATCTTTCAAGTCTTGCCCCTCACCAGTAGCTACCTGGGAATAGATTTTCTTCTGGGTTAATGAAGTCTAATTGCATGTCTCCTGATATCTTGCCAACCTTGCCTCTTCCTATAAATTGCTCTGATATGGACACTGATAAGATAATGAATTTTACCACATCCACAATCATATTTTCTAAATAAGTGTGTCAGACAACGACTGTTAGAACAATGAAATGAAGGAAGAGATAACTTTGGCTTAGTATTGAAAACAATACATGTTGAAAATAGATTTGTGAATCTGTAAAAAGTAAAACATCAAAAAAGAAGCTAAGGATTTTTATCTAGAATATGTCAGCAATGATAAAGGCAATGCTGAGTTTCTTCAAAAACTGATGAATGAGAACTATTTAAACAGTACCCTCTGCGGGTGCTAGAGGAAGAGACAGTTCCATGAAGTAACCAATACACGAATATATGTACTTTAGCAGACATTTAGGAGCTTCTTCTAGTGGAAAAACATGTAGTTCTGTATACATGCACCCAAAAAAAGAACGTTACTGCTAAGCTAATAAAAAAGAGAGAACTAGAAACATCTGGTTATTTCCTGTAAAGCTGGAAAACATAAAAATTATCATTTATATATTTTTGATTTTTTTTGTTGATGCTTTTATTTCAGTGTCCTTCATGTTCTACACATCCTGCTAATTAGTGTAGTTTCTGTGAGTTGATCAGATGTACTGACAAGGGTTGGTCCTGTTTAATTGTAGTAATCATCTTAGTCCTTTAGTACAGTCAGCCACCATCATTTTGCTCTCAGACTTTCACAGTTCTGGGATAACCTGTTACGTTATGAAGTCAAAACATAGTCTGCAATATGTTCACAGATACCCAAATTCTTAATGCAGTTATGTGATGCAATGAAGTGCAGCATTTCATAGGCAGAAGAGATTCCTTTTGAAATAGTAAAAAGCCCCTGCTCACCTGTTGCAATATTTTTATCAAGCTAGTTGAGGATATAGGATATAAATGAAACTTTTAATTCTCCCATTTGCTTTATGGTTTCTGTTATCTGGGACTTTAAGAATCATAATACAAAAATAGCTGCCCCTGAGAGGGAGTTGAGGAGTGTTGCTAAGATGCAACAGCCCTTTGTGTACTTCTAATTTCAGTTTGGTCTGTCAGAAAAGCAATCTACGGTGCTATGAAACAACGTCAGACCGGCTATTCCCGAACTTCTGATTGATGTGTCTGCATGCTGTGATCCCATCTCTGACTTCTTCCTGCACCCTTACTCTTAGCTCTAGCTCTGTTTCTAACCTCCTGTCATGCTAGAGTTGGCAATGAGACGTTGTTTCAAGGTAGTTTGATGTCTCCTGTTCATATTCTAGAGCTTTTTCTCTTAGTTTTGAGACTACTCTGGTCCATTTATTGATTTGTTCTTTTTTGTATGCATAAATGGACAATGATGGACACATAAAAAATGGACAACAATTGAAAATTTTGTTTTCATATAAGGTCTGTTTTCAAATGCCAGCCTGTTTCAAATACTATTTTCTGTTAACCTCAACTGGTGCAGGAAATATTCAGCATTTCTAAAATTTATGTCACTACTTTGCCTTTTTCTTGCTTCCTCTTTAATGAAGGCTGAAACTTTCTTCATTCTGGTCCCTTTATATGCACAAGGGTTTGATGTCGCTTAACAGTGGATCTACTTTTCAGACTCCCTCCTTCATCCCACAGCAGGCCATGTGTAGCATCAGATGGCACTCATTTTGATCAGCTAAGGTATTTGGAGATAAGCTGCCTGCGCACGGTCTTATGCTTATGGTGTTTCCATGATAATAACTGTGGAGGGAGGGAAAACCATATTTATACTTTTTTCCCAGTCATTATTTATCATTGTAAGTGAACATTCTTTCAGATAATATAGTTGATAACACAGTTAATGCTAAAAGGCAAGTTTGGCATAATCCCAGTTTTAGCCTTTATGAAATATCACAACACTAACACAGAGCAAGATGCCGTGAAGTTTTTAATTGCCAGGATTTATAAGAAAATACTTCAGTATGCGCTGATCTTTTACTACTATATAGAGAAATAGTGAGGTATGCTGTCATCATTTTGCATGTGTGTGTAACAGAGGCCAGAAATTCGTCTGGAATGTTTTGTGGGGAATCTGGTGATTCTGTGTAATAGCACTGTCTTCTGCTATGGTTTAGATGACTTTTATCTACCCACCAGAGGCTATTTCAAGATAAATTGCCAATGTGCACTGTATCTTTTTACTCAGTCACTGCTAGGTGCAGAGTGCCTGTAGTATTTCCAGAATAGCACTTACGATAAGGAAAAAGTAGGCATAAATGGGCTGCTGAGAATTTATTGTTACTCCTAGTTCTGTTGATGAGGAGCCTTGCCAACACAGTGACTCAACTGCCTGTTTAGGGAACAGGTAGAGCCTTTTCTAGCCGGTGTTTCTCCTCCTCAAAGATAAAAATAAGAGTTGGTGACTTAAGGATAGAGCGAACAGGAGCTAAGACAGCCTGTCACTGCTGAATCTTGTCCTGACAGCTGCCTTAGCAGAATGCATTTGATAAACTGTGATTGACAAAATACTTGAAAACGGCAGCTTAAAACTGAATTTGTGAGCATGTGAAAGTAGACAGGATAAAGTAAGAACAGTCTTAGGAGCACACAGAGCTGTCATTGCGCACATAACTCTCTTTAAAATTGAAAAATAGAGAGCTGTAGGGAAACCTAGACTATCCTAATATAACTATCAAGATTATTACTGTAATTGAGCCTTCATTTGTAGCTAGGTCATTACACAATATTTTGTGCTTGTTTATTATACAAAACCTAATGCAGTAAATTAATTCAGTGGTAGAGAAGGGGAAAAAAAATATTCAGCTACTAATTGTTCTGAACTTTTGGAGTCCATACATACATTTTGAAGTTTTATGGTTCGTTTTGATACTGAAAAAAAAAAAAAAAATTGACAACAGTGGACCTCATTTCCCTGACTTCACATTTTTGGTTTAAGAACAACTAGAAGTTTCCACTTATGGCAAATTAAGCTGGGAATTCTCCAAAAAGGCAACCCTTCTAACACATCCTACACGATTTGGGTCATTCAGAGGGCTTTTTTTTTAGGTGGGTCATCTTTTCTATTTCAAATCAATATTGGCTCCTTAATTGTCTACTAGTAAGTTTATATGCCATTCCACAAGGTTATGGAAATGCATTACACTACTCCTGTATAAATACTAGGATGATTTTCAAAGTACTTTTACTTCTGCAACTGAATTTTATATAAGATACACAGAATACTGCTAGTATTGCCAACTGCAGAACGCTGTGGCAGTAAGCAGAGAGCACAGTAGTCTCCTTTCCTTCGTTGATTCAAGACATTTTACTGCACTACCAGTTGATACATTTGTTGGTGTTCATTCTGTTTCACATTTGCATTTAAATTCCTGTGAAGGAAAGATAAGATAGAGGTAAACAAATGATGCTTATTTGCTCTTCAATTGAGCTCCTATTAGACATGTGACTTTAAGAGAGAGAACATTGGGGGAGAGAATTCCTAGGTATTCTTTACAAACCATCATATGTCCATTCAGTCTCCAGCAGATTTCAAAAGGACATATCCCTGAGGTTTTAATGAAAACATAAATCAACAGGGAATAAGTAAAAATACCCTTAAAATGAAAAGGAAACTAGGTCACTCACCACATGACTCAGTATACGTAGCTTAGATAGAATATATTGCAGTGTTTTTTCTATCGTAAATATCCTTCTGCTACATGTAGAAAGTATTTGCTATGTTTATTTACTCTAAAATGTTATTCCTTCTGAGTCATTGAATCTAATGCTTTCTCTCTCTAACAGTGCACAGCATGAACTTGTAATATATTTATGTATGTCCAGGCAATTCTTATGGCTCTTCTATGAACTTGTTTGTGGAAGCTGGGCAGTTGTTAAGGCTAGGTTCTATCTATCAGGAAACAGAGGAGTATATTTATTACTGGCCTACATTGTATGCAGAGGGAAGCAGTTACCATGATGCGTAAGGTAAACGTACACTGTTACATAAAAGAGCTGACTTTCTCTGAATTTTTGAGTGTGTTACACCCTCCTCCTGTACTTTGCTGTTCCATTCACAGGGAAAACTATTTTGGTGTTCTTTAAAATGAGCTGGGAAAACAGCTGTGTGCTGAGGTGGTTGTTTTCTCTGTGCCAAATGTTACCCAGGGTAGTGAAGACACAGAAAAATTTCCCAAACAATCTCATGATGCTGAATGGGTGGGAGAGAAAATGTCAGGTGAAGTTGATAATTGTTGAAGAAATATGATGGGCTCTGAATTGTCTGTTATTATTTGGGAAAATTATGTTAGTGCAACAATGGACAATCCTGTGAAAGGATATCCATACAAAATTAAAATAATTCACACAACCCCCTTCTTACAACAAACAAGAGGAACCAGTGGGAAGTTTATATAAAGGACAAAACAGAAGACATCATCACTGCCACTGTATAAAGGTGTGGGGTGTCCGTACCTTGAACAGTATGTTAAATTCTCATTCTTCCATTTAAAGAATGATGTAGTAGAACTATAAAAGGTAAGAGCCAGTGAGATGGGTTAGCCAAGATTGGCACAGTTTCCTTTTGAAGAGTGACTTTAATATTCTTCAGTGTTAAAAAAACCAACCAACAGCTGGTGACATGATTGGAGCCTGCGCAGTGGTGAGTGCCACAGAGAATAAGGAATGATTGTTCGCTGCTTTTTCCCCATACGGGGAGTATGCAACATGTAATTAGCAAATGGTAAATCCAAACTGAACAAAAATCTACTTCATATAACATTCAGGGAGGTTGCTGGACTTCTTTTCCATGGACTTTGTAAATTGTCATTTACACGGGGTCAAAGCCAGACTTGAGAAACCGATGGGAGACAAATCCAAGCAGGGCTGTTGAATAAAAGTCTGAGAGACAACATCCAAGAGTTTCTGACGCTGTTCTGAAGGATTATTTCATATGTGTGCTATAGTTTGATACTTTTCCTTACTCTACAGATGTGATAAAAGGTCTTTGATCTGGCTCACGACAAGTTGTACTTACATTCTTTGTCAAAGATTAGTGAGAATAATTTTATTTAAAAGCTATAGGGCAATCTCACTATAGAGGCTGAAGAGAGAGTTGATAAAATTTGAGATTGAAATCTTGTCCTTTGTAAATTTTTTTTCCCAACAAATAACACAGTAAGACAGTACGTTTGTCTGCTTGTCTTCTCATTAATTGCATGTCAGTTCTTCAAAACTGTTTACAGGCACAGATGACAAATTAGATTTTACCAACTAAATTACTTGAAAACTAGAATATGATTTAATTCCATCCCCCCCCCCCCCCCCCCCCCCCCCCAGTAGAACTTGCTGTAGAAGAGAGATCGGTAAGTAAAAGTAGGTCTAAAGGTGGTTGAGGCTCATCAATTAATTAACTTGCCATAA
The DNA here is from genome assembly GCF_017639655.2 of Falco naumanni. NCBI lineage: Eukaryota > Metazoa > Chordata > Aves > Falconiformes > Falconidae > Falco > Falco naumanni. Next base: position 16,341,330 of record NC_054061.1, read on the forward strand.
CAATTGAAAAACAAACAGTAATTCTTAACAACAAAGAACATAATTGTATAATGAGGAAGTCAAATGCTGAAGTTATTACTTTAAAAACTGCTTTGTTTTGTAAGGCATTATTATTGCTAGAACATAGATCTCAATCTCCAGCCCCCTCAGATCATAACTGTGTGTATTTGTTTCAGTGTTTATATTTTTAGGGGCTTCCTTGATTTTGAATGAGCAATGAGCTACAGTGTTAGAGGCATATGGGGTGTTGTGGGGCCGATAGTGTTCAGGTCATAGAAAAATTACCTGCTGTATCAGTAGGATTAAAGGACACTTTGGTCCTTTTTACCTTTTTTGGTGCATATGTCTTAGCTTTGCGCAGTTCTTTTGACAGAAGAAATCATGTTTTGGTGGTTTGCTTTGTTTGTTTTGGAGGAGAGACAGGGAGGCACAGCACCCAATATGTGGTTACAATAATTTAGTCCTATCAGAATTGCATGCTTGTACTGGAAAGCCTTCTTTCCATTGTTTTATGAATCCCTTAATGTTTATTTCACAGCTGTCACAGTACTCCGTTCTGCTGACATTAGTTGGTAAATTAAAACAAGTGCAATCTTATCAAGAGCAGATAAGTTTGGTTTATTCCCTTACAAAAGAAGCGCAAAGTATGAGCAGATAATTTTTACAGTAGAATTTTGGTTGACTTACTCTGTCTTTACACTTCCAAGCTGAAAAAGTACAGGATCATAGAAGGATAGAATGGTTTGGATTGGAGGGGACCTTAAAGATCATCCAGTTCCACTACCCTGGCAAGGGCAAGGACACCCTCCACCAGCCCAGGCTGCTCCCAGCCCCGTCCAGCCTGGCCTTGAGCATCCCAGGGATGGGGCACCCACAGCTGCTCTGGGCAGCCTGGGCCAGTGTCTCACCACCATCATAGCAAAGAATTTCTTCCTAATACTGATCTAAATCTCCCCTCTTTCAGTTTAAGGCCATTCGCCTTGTCCTGTCCCTACAGGCCCTTGTACAAAGCCCCTCTCCAGCTTCCTTGTAGCCCCTTCAGGCACTGACAGGCTGCTGTAAGGTCTCCCCGGAGCCTTCTCTTCTCCAGGCTGAACAACCCCAACTCTCAGCCTGTCTGCACAGGATATCAACATGTATCCCACAACAAAGAGAAAAATCTTTCAAAGGTATTCTTTTTAGAATTTAAACTCTTTTTAGCCATCTCCATACAGATTTTATTTCCAGGGATTTGTGTACTGCCAGAAGTGATGAGGAACAGCATGCATGGGCGCTTTAATTGGAATGTGCACTGGTTGTAGTGCAATGCAGATACCCCCCTCTAAATTTAAACTTTGCACCTGAGCACTTTTGTTGTAAAACTTTAGTAAAACAAAAAAATGTGAATTTTGTCATCGTATTTATGTAGGGATACAGTGTTTAGTGATCCCCCCAGATCTGAAAAAGTGATACTTTCACCAGGAACTGTTTAGTTTGTACTTTGGTGATTTAAATTCTGCCTGTTACCTGAATTATTCAGGTATTGGTCTTTCCAGGCATTACATTTTTGATCTAAAAACATAGTCATTGGAACAAGGCTGAATTAATAGTAAAGTGTTATTTGGGAGTAAGACTTGCATGGAAGAGGTATTAAAGAAGGAGAAAGCAACCTTAGAGTACCTGTAGTTGCTACTTGAGATGGAAGCTTTTCTTAATTTTTAATAAATTATTCCCATGAGAATTGTGGCTTGTGGTTTTATAAATTATGGGGATATTGACCTGTAGCTGAGTCATTGACCTGTATGGGGATACTAACCCTTTCCTAACAGCATGAAGTAATAGTTGTTAAATTGACCCTTACAAAACCAGAAGGAAAAAGCGTGAAGAGAAAAAAATGTTATGAAGTCTCATTTAGAATTTTTCTTTTTATAGGAGTTAATGATGGTGTTGAATTAAGAGGCAAGTATGAATATTTCAGTCATTAGGGCTTTGCTTTTCAGGGGCATTTGAGAAGGTTCATCCAAATTACCAGTGATTTAGTGGCATGATTTTTTAGTGTTATAGTGAAATTGATTGAAACTCCTATGTAGACATATGCATTTGGACTTCAGAGGGCCTGTATTTAATGGGTTTTTTTAAATAAGACAAGTAGAAACTAATTAATTTGACTAAATAAATCCATTCAAATTTTATTTTCAGTTCACTTTAAGTTCCTAAGTGTAGAGAGGCTTCTGCAGAAAGAAATGGACACATCTGTGCATTCTACTAAGTGCCGATCTGAATTATGCATGTCCCGGTGATTCTTATGGTACTAGTACACCCTAATGCTTCTATTAGTCCATAGGAAATAAAAATATGAAATGAAAGTATTTCTCATTTCAAGTCCTGTACTGTTGTATCTGATGTAGCTAATTGCTTAGTTGATTCTGTATAAAAGACATTGGCAATGCACTTTGAAAATCCAGCTCCTGGTGCAGTAGATCTGTGGCTGGTCATGTTTAGTAATATTTAAGATGTCAGAAATAGCAATGTGAGTCAAAAATTCTACTGACTCTCATTTCGTAACCTTACCTTGGGTAGTCTGAGGAGAGAGAAAATGGTGTATTTGCTGTTGGGGTTATGGAATTATAATAAGCTTCAAACAGACTTGTACTAATACTGGAGCATTTTCTTTTGCAGTGTTTGTTATTCTTGCCTGAATATTTGGTGGTGTGCTAACATATTTAAGTGTGTACTTGCAAAAGATAAAATATGTCTTGTGGATATTTTGTGTTGGAGAATAATTCTGTTTGAAAGCTGCTAGTATATTATGCAGGTAAAGCTTTTTAATTTTAATTGGCTTGGTGAATGTACTTCAGAGCAAAAAATGAATACAACTTCTGTAAAAGACAAAACAAAACATTGGATATAAAATGTGCAATAGAATGTAGTAGCGTTAAACAGCAGATAGTAATTCTGCCAAGAAAATATAGGAGAAGAGAAAATATGTGGTGCTTTTATCACAGAATAGTTCATATTCCCATACTTTTGTGCGTGATTTTTGTATTACTTACTTTTTTATAATTTCTTCATAATCATTATTTCCCACCAGAAATGCTGCATGTATAGGTTAAGAGTACCGCATGTGTTACATCTGTCCAGTAGGCTTGATCCAAAACGTTAGAATGTGGTGAAAAAACAAAACCAAAAAAGGTTATTTGAGGGAAACGCAGAGCTTTGACTTGCCCAGCCCTGAGGAAGAGAGTTCTGTCAGTTGTTATGGGTTTTGTCCTGTTCCTCAAAACCCGTAATGATCAGTAATAAATCTTGAGCAAATAGCAATGAAAATGTGCTAAGGTGCTAACAGAGGAGCAACTTCTGCTAAGTGAAAGCGTTCGATAGAGAGGAAATCAGAGTACACTGGGGGAAGCCGAAGCCATGTAGATGTGACAGGAATGGAGCCGTGTTCATTACTGGATGTTTTTGTGTGAATATTGGGAAGGAGGGGAAGCAGCTTGAGAAATTAAGGGTATTTGTTTGTAAGACCTTCTCTTAATGTTTCTGAGGTGGTAGTTTATAAAAATAACCCATAATTTTATTATTTTTTTTTACTAGTAAATATTGGGTTATGCCACTTTGGTAAATAGAAGAGGGAAGATAAGAACAGAGCTTGGGCTCTGGTCATACTTAAAATTGCACGGCTGTTTTCCAGATGAATGATAAAAGAGAGGCATAAGAATTATGGGTGGAGAAAGTAAGCCTTTTAAAATGCGAAAGGTTTCAGTACTGTAAAAAAGCCCACAAAACATAAACAATGTGCTGTCATCTTAGAGGGTCGAGCATATACTGTGTGATCAGTAGCCAAGCGTTTAGTGATGCCTGTTGGGAAATGTTAAAAATTGAAATGCCAGGTTACCTGACTGAACTAATAAGGTTGAAATTTCATAGTTTGTAGTTGGGAGCATCCATTCAAGCTGGACTAGAAAGAGGGAAATTCCAAAGGAAGAAAACAACTGGGAATGGGGGGAGGTGGTGAGGGAGTTGGAAGGGAAAAGAAAGAAGAGAGAGGAGTGATACTTGCTCTTGGAGAGGTAACAGTTACGGGTTGTTGTCAAGCCAGCTTGAAAGAGGAACCATGAATGAGAAAGAACATGATGTTTGGTGACCAGCCTCTTTGTTGTGAGAGACATGTCCTGTGGGGCCCGATGCCCCACGGTGAGCTTCGGCTGTGTGGGACCGCAGAGTGCGGGCCCGGAGGGAGTAACTGCAAACTTTGTCAGCCTTCTGTTTGGGGGCACGACATCGTGTAGGTCTCATCAGAGTGCCAGGCCTCATGGGAGACTGTTGGGGTGTGAGGGAAATGGGGTAAATGTTGAAAAGTAGTGGAATAGTGAAATAGAGCATCAGTTTCTAAACAGGCTGCTGTGAGGAAAGGAGAAGAAAATGAGTTCGCTGAATATCGTGCAGAAGACAAGCAGCTAGGCTGGATATCGTATACCTCACAGGAGACTGCTTTACGGATTGCAGTATTTGTTCTCTCCCTTTTCAGAAAGTGTTGCAGGTATTTATACTATTATTTAAAATTAGCTGTATCGGCATTGATTTTTAACTTCAGCTGGGTCTTGAGACAGCAAGCCAAAACCTGCTACTCTTTCGTCTTTGAAAGTAACGCATAGAAAGCAGATTTCTTTCTCTCCGCCACTCCCTGTAGGAGCAAATAGGCCTGTGGACATTGTGGGGGGTTCTGGTTTGGAAGGATGTATAAGAGCAAGGCACAGCAAATTCATACAGGTTCTCTTTCTTCCAGCAGTGTCTGATAGGGACTAAAATTAACTTTGTGATCGAAAGAGTTACTTACAAAAGATATTTTTTTCCTAATTTTTGGCAAGGCCAAAGATTGTAGGTCATAGTCTATTATTTTCTGTCTGATAATTGCAAAATCCATTACTGTCCCTTTGAGATGTTTTTTATAAAAGACTGTACTAAATCTGAATAAAAGCCTAATAAGTAGATTAGTTAGAACAATAGTCCTCATGAGGATGTTTGATTCCGAGTGTAGCTTCTAGAGATAACCCTAAATGCAATTAGGTTTAACTCCCTGTGAGTGTCAACGAAGGTAATAGTGGTGGAGACTTCCCTTTGAATGACACTATTTTAAAAGTATCTCAACATTTAAATTATTCTTTCCTTTGGGCATGGGTAACAAACTTTTTTTTTTTTTTTTTTTCAAATTGTTAGAGAAACAGAGCTTGGAAACTTATGTTTTAGCCATTAGTTTTAGATGCTTCACATCAAAAAGAGGGATGGCTCAGCTTCCTTGGGGGAAACAGTTTGTTGTCCTCATCTGTATTTGTAGTTGTAAGGATCAAATGTCCCAAGGTGGCCACCGACAGGTAAAAAGGGAAAATAGCAGATTCAGTAACATATACAAGTCTAAAGAATAATGTGATAAAATATCAATAGATAAACTGTTGATGAATTAATTCTGTTTTTTCCTCTTGAAAAAGAAATAAAAGCAAAACTTCTATTAAAACAAGAATAGAGTCAGTAAAGATTTCAAAAAATTACATATTATAGGGTGTGATATAACAGAAACTGTAAAATTGCAAACTACTAAATTTGTTTAATTTAATTGTAAGTACCATAGAAGAATTGCACTGTATTTAAGAATGTGGTCCCATTTTCACATAAAAGAAGAAAAAAAACCCCAAAAGCTTAGTAAAACAAATCCATACCTTCCATTTTGATATATTCCTGTGTATGCATATGTTTACTTATATTTAATTTCTCCTGTTTTTAAAAGATGACAAATATAAAAAATAATCTAATCAATTTTTACTATTATATTTTTGGGAAAATTGCTGGTGACACCAAAATGAAGGAATTTGCAATGTTTTTTTGTTTTTTTTTTTACTGAAGTTTTTGTACTATTAGTCATTGTGCTCCACACTTCACATACCTTTGCTTCACTTACATACTGTTCTTGGAATTACCTTTCAGTGGCGCATTCCTGAAAAATCTTTTACTTTTCTTCCTTGCTTTCAAATCAAAAGTCTGTATCATCAAAATCAGAACTAAACTAATTAGACATGAGCCAAAATACCTGAAAATGACTTAAAGTCATAACACATCCGGTTTGAATTTCACATGTGGCGTTTTATTAAACTCTCTTTTTTATTGTTTGTAAAAGTATAACTTGTCCCTTAAAATTACTTTTTACCTCCAAAGCCAGCAATGTGAAACTCAGGAGCTGCTGTTCTTTCATATTGTTTCTGTTGCAAGCATTTTAGGCCCAAAATATTTGTGTTCCTAACAAATAGCTATTTTGTTAGGAGCTAATTTATTGCCTTACATCTTTAGCGTGTGAAATGGTCTGTTTTCTGTTGTTTTGGTCAGCTGTTTTTTTTACCTTTAAGTGTCAAAGCATTGTCTTTTTTTGTTGTTGTTGTTTGCATGTAATAAATTACTGTGGTATACAGAACATATTTTCATTGTTGATTCTGGTGAGTCTTGGGTGCAAGGTTAAATTATTATCTTGTAACAATTACTAAGGATTTGAACCTGAGATGTACAAAATAAAATAATTTCCCAGTGAAGCCTTAAAGGCAGTGAAGAGCAAGGACTAAAGTGACCATATATTAATTATTAGGCTTCTTGTCTTTCGTTTGTGCAAGGAAATTCATGTAAACAAATAAAAATAGATTTTATGTTTCCTGTTTACTACATCTGAAAACTCTCCTGTAACGAGATTCAGTAACAATTTTCAGTTGATGTTTTGCTTTTCAAATGGAAGAGGACTCCTTAATTACGTCATGTTCTCAAAATGTAGGTGTATTTGAATTAGTTGTAAAACCAAAAGAAGTCTGGGGTTTCTTTAGTCAAAGAGAAGAACCATGCAGAACCACAGGATTCTTTCTGTGTGTGTGTGTATAAATTAAAAACTGCCTACCTAAAGCTGGAGAGTTTTTGTGAGACAAAAAAGAAAAAAATATTGCCGTCCTTGCAACACTGCAGTTCCACCGGTTCATGTCAGAGATGTAGCAGAGTGAGCCTGACTATTTTGATAGTCAATGTACAACTCACCATGCTGCTGCAATAAACATGTAAGAAGCGATTTGTTACGTCAAAAGTGTCCATTTTCCTTATGTATCTTAAGAGTCTTTTGAAGATAAAAATTATCTTTTAGAAGGATGTAATGATGCTTGGCTATAGGAATAATAGATAATACACTGAAAATAAATTAGTATGATCCTAAATACCTACTGTACAGCATGTATGGAGATTCGCATGGACTTCAAGTTAAATTGTAATGCACATGTTATAGCCAGTTTTTTATGTCCTCTGTCCTTTTACTGGTTAATGATTCCAACCGTGGGTACATGTACCGCCTGCAAAGCAAGATTTCACCAGTACTACTGCTACTCAAAATGCGTTTTTATATGTCATTGAGAACAAGCTAAAAGAATCCTTAATCTCTAAATAACAATGAGTAATGTATTTTTTTTATTATTCAGAAATGCTTTGGGTGGGAGGAGGTAAAACATTGTTGGCTGTGTTACACTACAGGTGAATGGAATGGAAGAAAAGGAGAAAAAGAGCCATCTCTAAAATGTATTTGTTTTATTTCATTTAGATTTTCACACACACCTTTCTGAGAAATTGAAAGACAGACAGACAAGCTGGCAGCAGCTGGCTGAGACAAAGAACTCTCTAATACGTAAGGTTTTTATCTTGCTTAAACTGTATTCCTTGTAATCTTAGAACCTAGTTTAGAATTTGTGGGTCTTGCAATGATTAATCTAGTTTTGTTTATGTTCTGTTTATTATGTGTTGTGAGATATTTTTCTGTGTTTGTTTTTTTCCTCCTGGGTGTTTATATTCTGTTGAATAAACCTGATCTCTCTTTCCTACTTATTTCTATTTCATTGTGTTGAGTATTACCTTCCTGGTTTGATTGAACAAAGTAAAGCTGGGGTTTTATTTGGAGTCTTCACTGGGTGGAACTTTTCCTTGAACTGATGTTGCTTCATGGGATAAGGCTTATTAGATGGAGAGGAAGATGCGTGAGAGATGTCAGAGCTGGGTACGCATAGGCATAATTTAAAAGCAATATGGTACCTGTATCTAGCAGTATTTTCACAAAGGTAATTACCGGTGTTTTAACCCATTGCTAAAAGCTTGCATGTGATAGATGTCTCTTTAGCAATTGGACTTTCTAAAGAAAGATGTAGTGATAATTCTGTTCATCTTTAGTCTTGATTTGAATTCTTTTGACCTAAGAATTTCAGATTCAGACAGTGACATTTAGTGTGTCACTGAAGTTTTGTAGCTTAGGTGCTGTGCAAAGCAGTCTGGGGGGTTTGTTTTGGTTTTGTAGGGAATCACCTCATTGCTAGACAATTTATTTTAAAAAAAAATAAATCACTACTCCCCACGCACACATATCTTTTGTTTCCCTGAGAGCAAAACTCCTTTGAGAGGAGGAGGATGTTCGGAAAAAAGCTTGCAATGAACATTTTAGCAAAAGAAGAATTTAACAAGTTGTAGTAATATAAATTCAAAGACATCTTAAGGAATTTTAGTGCAAAGGTAATGATTCAGCAACATCTTCCTTTTGATGTTTCTTGAAGTCAAAACTTGGTTTCCATTCATTGGATATGTACACTTATACTAACTATAGTATCACTATGTGCTTTTACTAATTTAGCAGGGCCCACTTCATAAAAAGTCCTTTGCCCTCAACACTGCAATTTTTGCCTTCTATTTGATTGCCTAATGGGATGAAAGATATATTTTGATATTTCATTCTTTTCTTCCATTGCAACTGTGACCTACTATCTATGTACATGAAAGGTACCTTTCTATTTGGGATTTTCATTTAGGCACTTAAGTAAATGCTTTGCAAACTTAGGGCCCTAACCAGGAATAATATTCTCCTTGTTTAATATTTAAATAAGACATAAAACAAGGTTTTCTTGTCACCCCCAATTTGATTTTCTGATATCCTTCTTTCCATAATTGCTTGATTGTTGATAAAAACTAGTGAATGACACTATGCTTTGAATCTCAAACAGTGTCTTAGAAAATACTGGGGCAGTTTCTTATGTTGGATTCTGGAGAGTACTGAGCATCTGTGACCATTTCGTAGTTAATGCCCCCCAAGAATGCTTAGTGTGTTTTCAAACTGGAAATAAAGACTGTAGTTTGTATTTCCATGCTTCTTAGATGCGTGGGAGCCAGAGCATTTGGTAGAGCAATTAAATTTCCATAATGCTGTTATATAATGGTAAAAAATGTGCAGGGTGGTATGTGTATGGTTGGTAATAAAGATGAAATTAATGAAGAATGTAAATGGTCTTGTATATCTCTCTGCATTTCTGAAGCACTCATGATTACTTGTGTTGCGGAAAGGATTTTGGCACAGGTGCAATGAATGAGTTATGCCATTTGGGCCGTGCTAAATCTCAAAAAATAATACTTCTGTGATCCTGGAAAATGCACTGAAAAGTTTTGCCCTACAAACTGCATGCATCTGAATAATGTCTTTTCTCATTTGAAGCTTTGAGGCTTTTCATCAAATGTTGTTTCTCTTAGATTTAGTTGTTTTCCCTGACAACCTAATACCCTTCTTAAATCAAACAAGTTTGTTTCATATGTTGCTTTTAATATTTGGTATTGTGTTTGTTCAGAGCTCTAGAAATTAAGAACAACATGAGAATGTATTAATAACTATAACAGCAAGTCAAGAATATTTTAGGTTAGTATTCTCACCTCTGGCTTGACAGTAACATGCATGTAAGAAAATAACTGAGAAAAGCAGTAGAAAAACTTGGTATTTTTTATGAGTCTAGTTAGTTGTACATGCTAAATCTGATATATGTCTAGCAAAATAGTTGGTTGTATGCTCTAAATGTGATAAGAAAAGTACAGTGTGCTTATAGATCCAGATGTGCTGACTGGCATTGATGTCAGCCAATTCTATTATGTTAATAGTTCAAGGGAATTGACCAAACCCAAGCTTTATCTCTGTTCCTTTTAAAAAGTGCCATAGGATTTTTTACATCAGTCTGGATGGTGCCAAAACCAGACAGATGGCACTAACCTTGGTTTAAAGCTGAGAGTGCATCCAAATAGTGTTGCAAAGCTTTCAGTGTGCATGTTGTGTCAACAGAAGAGGGTTTTTGTATCACCATAAGCAGAACCCTCAGACTTTTCATTTTAAAGGTACCCAATTATCAAGTGTGCCTATTTAGTGGGTGGGTTGCTTTGCAGTGTTCTAATAAAACGTTAGATTTCTTGATCTGCTTTGCTTTGCTTTGCTAAGGAGAAAGATGCCACTGATGCAGGCCAAGAAATAATGGAAAACAAGGAGGTTAAGTGCTGAACTTGTGTTATAGTGGTATTATAGTGGCCAGTGCTTCAGAAATGCAGGCAGAAGGATTGTTGTCAGATCCATGTTTAGACTGTGGAAGAAAAAGGATAACAGCATTCTATAGGAAAATATCTCCCCTACTTAGTGTTTGGAGTAGACCTAAATCTCGCCTTTTCTGATGACTTCTCTGGGAGAAGAATCCTTAATAGATGTTAAAAACAAACACACACACACACACACACCAAAATCTACCTCATGCTAAGCATCCAGAATGAAAAACAAACAAAGGAATCAAACCACCCTGGGTTTCTTTTTATAGCTGTAAAATAATGTAACAAAAGCTCAGAGGTTCATCAAAATCATTAATTAATGCTTTTAAAGCATTCACATAGTGTAATGTTGAGCAATATATAAAAGCAAAAGAAGAAATTCAAGTGTTCTGCTTAAGAGTATGATTTGAATAGGACACAGAGAGGCCTGTACTGCTCATTAAATAATAAAGATAAAATGATTGGTTCCTTATATAGTGTGTGCAAGGCAACCTGAACATTAAGTGCAATAGAAGACTTAACAGGGAGGGAGGAAGGAGGGAGTCAAGTAATTAAAAATATGTTGAAGTGCATTAACACTGGTTGCAGCCGTTGTCATGTGGTTTAATCATCTTTCCTGTTTGTTTCAACATGATGATCTTGAGTAAACTGTGAACATATAAAACTGGACATTGTAGTGGAGTCCATAGTTTCTGAATTAATGTATAATGCTGTCAATACCAAAGGGAGATTTGAATGATGCTACTTAAAAAGCTATGTATTAGATATGTTGTTGCAGCAAATGTCCAGCTCTCTCAAAGACCTATGATAATCTGTGATCTGCAAGTAAGTTCTTAAAGTAGTTCTGGGATGTTATCAATTGAAATGTAATGAAGATAGGGATTGTGCCTTTTCTGAGGGAAGAAAATGGATTGGATTTTATCCTGTGCTTATGAGATTTAGATACAAAATGCAACCGGTTGTATGGGAATTTAATTTAGAAGGATGATCTCTCTGTGGCATGACATTTGAAATAATCAGTGAGAAGGGTAGACTGAAATCCAGTAGTGTTCAGATATAAGTAAGTTCTTTTACTTTGAAAAGTGTATTTACATACTGTGTATGGATACTGTTTATAATGTGTTTATAATAATTCTGTTTAAATCACAGTAGTGAAGAACTCCATTTAATGCTGCTTTTAATGTGGCTTTGCGTTATGGAGAATTATATGAGTTTGCATTTAATTTTTTGGGTTTCCATTTTAATGGAAATTCCTTCAAAAATGCATGAGCAAAACCTGGTTTTATAGTGGGATTTTAGCAATGATTTCTTTAAGTAGCCAAGTCCAGGTAGTACAGTTGCTCTTCATGCAACATGCTGATTAATTAAGAAACTATCAACCAAAGAATGTGAACTGCAAAGCTGAAGTGTGTGATAAAATAAAATAATGAGAATGTAGGAAATTCTGAGAGGGAAGTAAAACTCTTGTGTATTGGGTCCTAGAAGAAAACAAGCTGTCAGTTCCACCAGGTGCCTTTCCTAGGAGCAGACTTAACACTTATTACAGAATTTGTCTTGAAAATACCGGTATTTGAACTAAAGAATTTGCAGATTTGCTTGAGAAACAAAACAGATTGTGTGTTGAAAGACTGAGCTGCTAGCAAAATACTCGATCATGTCAGATTTATACAAACTGATCTCCTGTGTATTGCACCATGTCCTAGAAAACTGGAAGCCATGAACACAAGAACTTATATTTTAAGGAGTTTTGTGACAGCTTATGAAAAATAGCTTTTCCAGTTTTTACATGAAACTTCTACCTTAAAGAAGCTGATGAAATAGGTGGTAATTTTTAACACAAGCAGTGACAAAATAAACACCATCTGCTAGTGTTGACTTATTCCATAGTATTCTCATGCTGGGTGATTTTATTTCACTTTTTTTCAGTAATAGTTAATGACACATCTGCTGTGTGGTAGAGGTGCATTTTCAGTGATTAAATATGGACGTAAGTTTAGGGAAAACAATAATGAAACTTTTTCAGGGAAGTGAGGATAATATTAAACTACCAAAAGGAACTTGCAAAATATATAGCTGTGTTGATGCCTTTATTTTTTTTTTTTTTTTTTTTGGTCTGATTAATATTTTCGTTCAAAATAATTTTGGATCAAAAATGTTAAGCTTCTATTTATTCTTTAAAAATACCTGGCTGTCATGGAAAACTCATTTAGTCTTTTACCAAACCAAAAATCTTTCTACAATGACTTTGTCAGTCCTCTAAGCAAGCCGCGTTCTTTCTGTCATGCCCATAAATCTGGGGCTTTGAAGACAGAGCAGGTTCAAGCGTCGTGTGGGATCTGTGTCAGGTTTGTTTACACAGGAGAAAGTATTTAAGGGAGCATAATGTGCAGTGCCATCTTTGCAACTACGGAACAAAATAATAAGGTTTATCTCAAGATCCACTTGACTACTGTACAATAAGAAATTCTACATACATGCAGAGTTGTTTACTTTTATAGAGTATGTCTTTATTCTGTAAAGCTCCGGCAAGGCTGTAAGACAAGATGTAATTATCTGGTGTCCCTGGGTTATTCAGACAAAGACGTTATTCCATAATTTGTGGCATTTGGTGGTGTGGCATGTTTTCTTCCCTTCAGTAGAGCTTGGTAGTCCTGTTGTCCCTGAAGAGCAGTCTCTTCCCAAGTTACCCCGGTATTTCCTGCCTTTTCCTTCTCTGAAGTCTTTGTTGTGGGAATTCCTGTTTAGCACTTTACTGCAGGGGCATTAACATAGTGGTCCACTATGCAAAATCCAAGCAATTGGGCTGTTAAACATGTGTTTACCATGCTAAATCATATGTCCCTATGCTGTTAGCAGTATAAGTAGATTTTAACAAATCCACAAAACTAAATGTCTGTATCCCTGTATGGATGGGTAGATATTTAATTTTAAGATTTTGACATAGAACTTAAAGCCGTGGATTTGGAAACCGTAGGAAAAAAAGCCAACAACTTCAGTTACTTTAGTAGGTGAGAAAACAGTATGGACTCCACAGAGACATTCATTTAGACTCTTTGTCTAAAACTTTAAAAATCTCACATGAAAACAAAATCAGTGTCTTCCCTTCCTGTCACCAAGGTCTGCATAATGCTATGAAATCCTTGTCCTCCTCTTACGGTTTCATAAAATGTTTCGACAAGTTATGCAAGTAAAACTGTATACAATATAAAAAGAAAACTACATCAGGAAAAAACAGAGTATAAACAATTTTGAAAGGAATTGTGATTTGTTAGTTTGTTGGGAGTCTTGAAACATACAGTAATGAAATGAAGCTTTACATTACCTCCTTATGAGCACTGGCAACAGAAATATTGATAGAAATATGTTGAAGGGTAAACATCTGTACCTTTAGCTGTTTTAATACTTTTATTCAAAATTCATTCGATTTATTATTTTAGTAATGAATGCGTAGAAAAGCAGTGCCTGTGAAGTAATATGCGGTTAATGATAATTCTGATAAAAGAAAAAAAAAGAGCAATCTGACTTAGTGGATTTTTGTCTTTACAGGCTGCATAGTAATTAAAAATTGGAATGAGAATTCACACGAGTTGCACTAGATGTGCATTGGATATATTAGATAGTGAGCATCTGAAGTCACCCCATGTTCCTTAGCAGTGATAAACAGATTTACATAAGTTAAATACTTACATTTCAAGCCTTTTGACTTGACCTGATCTGTGCAAACATTGCATTTATGAATTATCAAACCTCTTTGAAAGACAGCCTTATGTATTTGTATTATCATTTATGTTAATCTGAAACATTTCTCAAGCTGCTGTGCATGAAGTTAGGATGAAAAATCCCTTACTTATTCATACCCATATGTATGCTGTGAAACTTGAGTAAGAAGGGAGACAAGAAAAAGTGATTTAAATATACATATATATATGTATTTTTAATACTGGTGCCATAATTCCATAGTTTATGTTTATTTATATCCACTGCTAGGGTAAAAGTGGAGGGAGCCTGACCAGTGATTTCTTTGTGCATGTACGTAGCTTGCTTTTATAAGCACTTTCTTTTGTTTGGATTATGAACTGGGAAAGCCATGTGCTTTATTCCAAACTGGATCTGTCTGGGGCAAAATTTTTATAGTCTCTAATTGATTACAATATACATTACATGATACATTACATTACATTTTTTAATATGGAAAAGCAACAAGGAAATTATGACAGTAAATTATTTTAAACTTATGTTACTTGCGAACTCTTCCCTGTATTAAAGATTTTTATATCGATGATGTGTAACTACATTTAGAAGCTGTCAGAGGAAGGCCAAGCATTTTGATAGAAAGGTAGATAGCTTATTGTATCTGAAGAATTAAATGTGTTTGAGATAAGCAGAGGTGAAAAGCCAAGACATACAGCACACTGCTTGATATCCATTTCCTTACTGGGACAAGTGGGTTCAGTATTTTCAACCAAGTTCACCATATTTCTGCTGCCAGTAACACTTACAGATATATCTGGTAATACATTTTCATGCTTCTTCAAAATGTATTTCCTTAAACAGGATTGTTAGACATTGGTATTTGATCACGATATAATTTTTTAGAATCTGAGTGATGGTTCGGTACAGTGACTGTGCCTCAGGGACAGGTTTTTATGTAGCGTACATGCCTACAGCCTGGCCAGACTTGATTGTACTTGGGTTATATTTTTATTTAGAATGAAATCTATGTTTCCTGGTCAGAGTCTGGAGTAAGAAAATACTGTGCTTCACATCCCACATGGCTTGAACTACCTCGTCCTGATTAATGAGAAAATTGAATGTGATGTTAATGCCAGGAGGCCCCCGAAAGGACTTGCTGAAACACTGATGTAATCTTTTTGTGGTTGGTTGTTTTTTTTTTGTTTTGTTTTGGTTTTTTTTTATATAGCATGATTTTTATTTGATTAAATAATATGTTGAAGTGGGAAATTGAGTGTGTTTTTGAAAACTAAGTGATCTGCAACTAGGAAAAAAAATCAGGTGGCCTCTGTCTCCTTAGATACCAGAAGTCTTCATCCGTTAGCTATCTAGCTTGCAAAATCTTCACTCTGAGCGCTGTAATGTAATCATTGTTATGGCAGAACTGTACTGCTCACTTTCTTTCCTCTTCCCATGCAAAGGATACTTGGTGATTCTCAGGATTAGTTGTGGATGTTGCCCCTGAGTTATGATTCTGAAATTTGACTGGGTATCATGTGATATCGTTGTCATTTTAGGAAACTTATATTGGTGCTTCTTTTAAATAGCAAAACCAGCTTGTGCAACCTTCCTGACAGCTTATTCCACAGTCACTTATTACACAGTACACTGAACAGCCACATGTTGTAATTCACTAAGTGCCTGGTTTAGTCACTAGAATTGATATATTCAGAGTGATAGAAGTCATCTCTTCTTTTACCCACTGTAAGGCCTCATTCTCTTTAGGGAAGGCCTTGTCAAAAGTAACAGAACTGCACTGACAGTAAAACTTCTTGTCTTCTACCCTGAGCATTAAGGTTTGGATCCTTCATTTCATAGATTTGTCTCAGAACCAGCTTCATTTTAGGATGGTTTCCGAACATTGTGTCTCATTAAAAGTTAGTTCTTTAAAAAACCTGCAGGTTCCGTATCTTCAAGGCAGTATTCAATAGACCTGCAATCTCTTGAATACAGGAAGAAATTAAGACTAAACCAGGAAATTAAGACCAGAACGGCCGTGACTGTGCGATAGTTACATGTAATAAAGGCTCAAGTACTTGTACTCTGCAACCAGAGGCAGGATTGAAATAAGAAAAGTATGTTTCAGCGAGGTTTAGGTGAATCTAAGGAAGATAGGATTGGCATGTATTGAGTTGTTCATTGTCTAAGTCATGTCTGTGATATGCATTATTGACATCCCCTTTAAGGTGGCTCAGAGTTGGTCAAATTTGCAGTGTTAGGAAGCAATGTCATTTCAGGTATGCATAGTTGGTTCATATTTTTATTTAGAATGAAAGCTTTGTTTCTCGGTTGAAGACTGGAGTAAGAAAATACTGTGCTTCACATCCCATGTAGCTTGGCCTACCTGGTCCTGATTAACGAGAAAATTGAATGTGGTGTTAATGCCTGAAAGGGCATAGGTATGCAGAGTGGTTAATACTGCCACTCAAGTAATAAAGTATTAGTAATCTGAAAAGTAGTAAAAATGTTAATTATTACAAAAAAAATTAAATTATATCTGTTTTACTGTGTTTTCAGATATGTCCTAAATCTGTGGTGGTAGTAAAAATCAAATTGTCTCAAATTTAAATGTGAAGGAATGGGAAAGGACAGAAATATATTTTTAAGTATGAGTACACAGATACACTGAATACATGTGGAGATTCATTCAGACAAAACCTGGAATCGATAAAATCTAAGCAGTTGAGCTGCTTCCTATGAATTAAGAAATGTTATATAAAAACAGCTAAACAGCTGTCACTGTTCACCTTCAGGGATTTTAGGTGAAATCATTCCTGAGCAGGAGCACTTGGGTTGTAGGTGGTTTGGCTGAGGATATTTGAATTTTGCATTTTAGTTATGAAGTTCAACAGTTCATTGGGTCTTTACAGTGGTTTAGTTCTCCAGAGTGAGAAGCTGAGGTGGTAAGAAGTATTTGTACTGGTGAAACCTTAGAATAGTTCTGTGGTAGTTGGAGTAGATTGTTGGGGTACAAACTATAGGGTACTATAGCCTCAAACCTTCCTGATGTGATCATTCCTCCATGATTTAACTTTATTGTAACAATATAAAAGGACTGAATTTGATGTACTGAGGCTTCGAAGTAAATTTTAAGCTGGTTTTTTTTTTTAGAAAATTTAGAAAAATTATGTTAACAAGATGGAGGCGGCATAATTATAGAAAGCTTCTGCCTCTGTTTTCCTTGTCAAAATTAATATAGAAATACATATTTTTAAAATCTGTATGCCAAATATGTGTACTTAGCTGAATTCCTTAGTCTGCTTTTAATTAATTTAAATGCAGTCCTAAATTTGGTTCCTTGACCAGGTCATGCTTCTGAGTATTATTTTACATGACAATCAAATCAGCATTTAGAAATTCCCTTTCCTTCGCCGTCATTGTTCTCATTGTAGAAGTACCTACTTCAATATTCATACTTTTTTCTAACCTCAGCCTGAGGTAGGAATTCCAGGTGAGAGTTCATTGAGTTCCTATTAAATTAAAGTTTTCCAGAAGAATTGGATGGTATTAGGTACTTGGACTTTTTCAAGATCCCTCTGAAGTGTTGTCTGTTATCATTCACTTTCTGTTACATTGTGGATCTTGAGAAATTGTAATTTCTGAAATGTGCCTTTTTTTGTTCACCCTGGAGTGTGTTGCGGTGACTTGACTTCTCATTTGCAATGAGTTAGCCAGCTAAGGTTAGTGTTGGTTGTATTCATAGAATTTGATTAATAAATACTGACTTAAGTGAGAGTATAACCTCTGGCTAGACCACTGGAGTGTAGAGTGTCTTCAACTTCTGGAAAACTGTGCTGTGTTTTTAATAACGTGTTTCCAAAAAACCTGCCAAAAATAAACTTAGTAAAGACGGGGTTGTTTATTCCAAGCCCTGTTGACACAAGGAGTTATTAAGCCTCCTTGTTGAGGAGGCATGTAAGCACAGGATTCTATGGAAAGTTATTATTTATACACATTCTATAGGTTTAAAAGATACATTATGGCTTTTTTTCCCTACACGCAAGTCCTTTGCAGTGAGCTGTTTTCTGGAGTTATAAGGGCTTCTATGTTTAGTTTTCCTTCAGGTGCTGTTACTTGCAGAAGTGCCCTACCTAATATAGCAGGGATTCCCCCGAGAGAGTAATACAGGGCAAACCACCGTGCTGCTTTTCTTGACATAGTGACCTACTCTCCTTTTATTTTTCCCATATCTGCCGTGGATTTATACTGGCCAAGTTTAAGTCTCTTCACATAAACATAAGCAAACTAGAAGTATGTTTAAACCTGACTCCCAAAGATGAATAGTGCAGCATGTGTGGTTTCACCTGTATCATAAGAACTAGAGATATGTGTACAAAAACTTTATTCCTACAAGCACCCTCCCTGGTGTTAACGTCAACTGAGATTTGCAATCATATATCGGTCACAGATATTTCTTTTGTCTTTTTCAGTTGCATCCATACATTTTTGAAAATGAGGGTAAAGCAGAAGCAATATTTTCTTAAAACTTTAGATTTCCTTTTTGTATTTCGTTTTGGTTTATTTTGTTCGGGCTGTGTAGGAAGCCGTTTCATAGAGAGAGAGGAGGAGGTCCTTTTAATTGCACTGTTTAATGCTTTGGAGCTGAACAGAGGCAAACCTATAATATCTATTTCAGAAAATGAAAAAGAATTACTTGTACTTGATCTTTTTGAAGATATGCAATTTCTACATTTAATCTGGAAATCCTGCAGTTTATTAAAATATCTACTTAGTTTTCTTCAACTGTGTACATACAGGTGTTTCCTAAGCACTGTTCTTGAACTAGATTCTAATTAGCTATTGAGGCCGACTTTGAAAGAAACAAAACAGAAAAAAACAAACATATTTTGCACAAGGTTCCTACTACATACAACTGGAAAACTTTGAATGCTTCAGTTATCTGTCTTTTAAACTCGTAATAGCAAAATATGAGAGAATTTGAATCCCTCTAACTTTTCCTACTGTACTTTAACTTTGTATGCTTTTGCTACAGGTTCCCATTTGCTTATAGTTAGACTTCCCAACAGAATTTCTTTAATTTATAGATGAAAAAAATTATGTATGTGCACATGACAGGGGTGTGTGTGTATTTGTAGTGTGTCAAGAAGGTTATAGGCATAGCTGTGTCTCTGTGTAATACCTATTATTACATGTACAGAAATAGATCCTTGAATTATATTTATACCCAAATTTTGAAATACAGTGGAATAATGGGCACATCTCTGTGTCCGTGATCAGTGGGGCACAGGTCCTGTGGACTCCAGCAGGGCCAGCCCTTCAGCTGGTGTGTGCGGGGGTGGGGGATGGCAGCGGAGCAGTGTTTCATAGCTGGCTGTGGGGCTGTGGTTACAGAGGTACAGTCAAGAGGCCTCTAACATGTTGCATGTTTGAATGAAACACACCGTTTCTTATTGTGTAGTAGACAAAACGATTTCTTTAAACCTTTCTGTGCTTAGTCTACTTAAATTTACAGCCATTATTAAGCTAAAGGAGCATAGCCAATGAAGGTTTTGTGCAGAAAGATTATAGGTCACGTAATGATAAGAGACAAATCTTTTTGAAATGTAAAATTTAATAATAATAATTTGTATTTAATAAAATGAATCTTTTCAGGTAACATCTCAATCCATTCATTTTTTGAAGTGTCGTGTGTAGAAGATCTTTTTGTCTTGCTTACTCTAATACACAGGACTTGAATAGCCATATGTCCTTATCTTAATATCCATCTATCATCTGCTGCACTGTGGTGCAACCCTTTCTGAGCCTTCTTTACATTTGCAAGAAAGTCAGATTGTACAAACAGCATAACGTATATTGCTTTGGGTTGGTGTTTTTTGGGTGTGTGTGTTTTATTTTGTTTGAAACACTAGTCTGGTTGGTATTCGGATGTACTGTGTGAGGCTGTGGCTAGAACAGCTCAGCTTGCCTTACCCGATTAGAGTAGAAAATGCAGGTACTACTCTGGAAGTGTTATCATTTAATAAAAGCGTGACAGATGACTGCTTATTTTAGTTGGAGAAGAATGTGTAATGTAATTTCAATTTCCTTTTATAGACGCATCTGCAACGGGTTCTATTCTTCTGTTGTTTTTGATAGAAAAACATACAGAATGTAACTTTCTCAATTTCCAGAATGATGTTAACTTTTGAAGTTAATCTCTGTCAGTTTTTTCTCTTTACTCCAAAGTAACAGTATGTCTCTTTTTTCCTCTGTCTCACGTGGCAACTATTACTGTCTGTGATGTGATAAGTTAATTATGCTACATTTCATTTTAAGGGATATTAGCTGAAAATAAACAATTTGATTTCATAATCCACATCTTGGTCAAAAGTCAGGGTTCTTTTTTTTTCTATTTCACCATGCATTTTTAGATTCCCCTGTATCATCTTATAGCTGGGTATTCTCTTGCAAAGCTCAGCTGTCTACTCCTCTCCAGGCAGTGCATCTCACAAACACACGCTTAATGCTGCCAGCAGACGCGTGGCTGTGGTTCACTGCACTGTTAATTCTTAATCATCAATTTGTTGAAGTAATGTTTGAACCTGTTGGCTTAAACATAGTTCACTTCTTAAGTGTGTTAATCAAAAGGTGTGATTGAAGAGGTATTAGTAAAATTATATTGCTTTTAAACTGTTGCTTCTTTATAACATAGGGATGTAAACCCAAGTTTTTCTTCTATAATGGAAAGAGGTTGCATTTCCAGAAACTGGGGGGCAAATACACTGAAAAGTGTTACGCTGTAGCAATAGGATAGACTGATGGAGCGTTTGGCTACTGAGAACTTAAGAGGAGCAATGACACAAGCTGTGTATGCTTCCTAAAGAGGACAGAATAGTTGAGAAAGATAAATGTCCAAGATCTTAGCATTCCTGATGTGTTCTTTCAGTTCTTTGATGAATATTATAAAAAATTAGTTTTCAAGTAAATTATGCTGTTCAACAGGTACTTTGCTGGAGGTTGGGGGAGAATAAAATTTGTGGTAAACTCATGCCACCCTGTCATTACTAGAACGACTGTCCTACGTGGGCATGGTTTGGTTAGTTGAAAACCTACATCAGCTTAGTATCCAAATGATTGTAAGCATAAAGGAAAACTGTGTTTCAAGTGAATTTGCATTTTAAAATAATAAAGATGTGCATGTACTGTATGAATTGTTTATGTATGCCTCACAAAATCCACCGCCTTCACAGTACTTTGTCGTTCTTGTTGCTAGGTATGTTTCATACTATGCCAAAGTTCATGGGTGGTAGTGTGAGCAGATGTTTACTGTTCCAAAACGCACATGCAAGTGAAGGCAAAGGGCTGTAAATCTGGGCTGCAGCACAAGTTGTGCTTTCCTGAGTGACCATGCTAAGAGGCAAAGTGTATAATTAATCTATGCTAAACATGCACAAGATGTAGAGGAGTAAACTGAGTTCTAAACATACTCTAGCAGCTGCTTCAACATAATTCCTTTTCCAATAAGCCGAAGAATTCATTGAAAGGGAGTCCAGCATACACTCTGTATTGGATTCTTTTCAGCCAGTCAAGAGACTCAGCAGTTAGTACACTAGAGGCAAAATTAATCAAAAGCTAACAGAACTGTTGAAAGAAAGCATTTTATACTTAAACCAGTACTTAGGGATTTTTTTTTAGCTAGAAATATGATATACACGGTTCTTTTAGTTCAGTGTGAAAGCAAAGTACATAAATCAGTAGGATTCTCCTGGATGCATTTAAGGACAGCATCTGCCCACCCTGTATAATGCTGCCTAATGTAGTTTGATCTGCAGTTTTTCTGGTGCTCCAGAAGCCTCTGAAGCACATGATATTTGGTTCCCATGAGTCTTAACTGTCTGCCAGATCTCAGTTATCCAAAGGTGTCTTGTTATTGCAGCTGGGCCAGGAGATAGTTTTCCTTGGCAGATTTTTTTTTTACTTTTTTTTTAATTTTTATTTTTATTTTATTAAAAAAAAATAAAGCCAGTTAAGGTTTGACAGCTAGAGACATCTTTGAAAGAATTTTAAGTGTATCTTCATAAGGCATGGAATGGTTAAGAGATAAAATGTACTTGAGTAAAATACCCTATTCTTGTTCATATGGTAAAATTGGAGGATGTCATGTTTGCTTGCTGTGTTTACTGGTGGCGAGAATTATTTATTCTATAAATTTAAAATTTGGGGTGGGTTATTTTATTTTTCTGTTGTCTTGTTTTGTTTTTTTTTTTTTTTTTTCAAAGCACCATGGTAAACTCTAGCAGCTTGATTGGGGGGTTTTTTTGAGAGAGATCCCAGAAGAAATGGAGGAGGCAGGTCCTTATTTTTAAATCACATTTTTCAAAGTTACTGTATGAAAATGTCTATTTCCTTAATATATGTTTATATCCATGTATGTTCACATTTCTTTCCCCACCCCATCCCCCTTGCATATCACATGTAGATTGGGAGAGTCAGGATTACTAGCAGACTTCTTGTTAATGAAAAGCGGTGACACTTGCTTTATTGTTCATTGAAGGCTTTCTTCTGACCAAGATAAATGACATGCTTGGGGTTACTGGGAAAATGTGATTTCATCATTGAATGGGGGAGCATTGAAACAGTCTTCCTGATTTACAAATAAGTTATGAATGTGCCAGATCTGACAAAAAGAAACATTTATTCTCCTGCCTGAAGCTCTGATGTTGAAGTCACTTGAACATTGTGCCTTGCAGTCATCTATTTCATATAGGTTCCAGTAAATAACAAATGTTTAAGTTCTAGAAATAATCTCCATTATTCATGTAAAATCACATTGCATAATTTGTCTAAAAAGAATCGTAGTGTACACAGAAAAAGTAGTTGAGTCTACGTGTGTGAGAGGATCTAATATGCTTGTGACAACAGAATTTAGACTTCTTATGTCATCAGTAGCAAAGGTAAGGGCTCTAAGCTCGTCTCTTCCTCTGTCTGCTCCTATTTGAGGCACCACAAATAGGAATTGGAGGTTACAATACGTGGGTATTCCTATAGAGAATGAAAATGAGCAAGAAGTTAACCTTACCAAACTTTGAGGTTGGCTCTTGAGATTGGTGTGTTGGAACAGATGGCCTCGGGAGGTCCCTTTTAACCTTAATTGTTCTGTGAGTCTGTATTAATATCTCAATGCATAATTCTGTGGCGTAGAAAGAAGATAATTAATTTGTATAAGCCCTGTAATTTGTTTCCTGAAGTCATAATAATCTTGACCTAAGTGTAGGCACTTATGCCTCTGAGTCTTTTGGTATCATTTTTGGAACTGTACATCTGTTCAGAACCTGGATTATTGCTTGGTGCGCTGTATCGCTGTGGGTTATTCCAGCGACATGAATAGCAAAGTAGTGGAGAGCTACCATTCTGCAGTAAGTGATGCCTGTATCACAGATTTCTGATATTTCCTGGAATTGATCTTATATCATCAAAAAATCTTATCTGATCACAAAGTTCTCTGTTGCAGATGAGACAGCAGTATTTGAACTTCCGCATTAGTTAAACGTTAAATTGTAGGAGGATGCCAGATGAGAAACAAGTGTTTTTCCTAGGCTGGCAGACTGAAGGGTGGGCCTGTTGTGGGGTCCTGTTGCTACTTGTAACAAAGGTTTTGTTGCCCTGTAACGTGATGTCAGTTCCGTGCTTAAATAAGAATTAAAACACTAGAAATTACCCTGTAAGTAATTAACAAGGTCTGAATCCTCCTGTACCTCCCATGTGTATTTGAGAGAATTGACTGTTCTTTCTCTGCATGGCATATATTTGGTAAATCTACAAGGTGCAAGGAAAGGTCAGCAGTAACAATTGCTTTACAAACTGGCGGACTGCCAGCACAGGATCAAAATTTTAGTCTCAGAATGTTTTGTGTAAATTTGCAATAGAGAGTCTGCTGCTGTGCTAGGTTTTACAAGACTGTAACAAACTGTTCTCTTCATTCCTCTATTAGACATGTTACTTCACATACCTGAATGTAACAGGATTATGTCAAAAATCGCACATTTCTTGTTATTTATCGGACAGCAATGCACAACTGGTAAATTGTCCTGTTTTTGTGCTTTCCAAAAGTCTTAAAATGAATGCCTAGGTATACTTTCGGAATATGTTACTGAAGTGATAAATTTGTCCATGGGAAATCAAAAGGTTGGCTGTTCTGCACATGTTCTTCACCATTACATTAAGAAGGTTTTCTTAGGTTTCAGGATTTGGTGTGGCTCTTCATAATGTATTTTATGGTTTCATTGTTATTCATTGTGGTTTCTTTTCATTTTCATTGAAATGAGTAGCTATGGTTACTGTATGGCTACTGCAGTCCCATGCAGTGAGGCTTTGAGGGTTTTTAATTGTTGTGTGATGTGTTTTCAGACTGTAGTAGGAATTCTTCAGTTTCCAGCCCTAACTCTTTATTTCTTGGCAAAATAAAATCTGATCACAGCAGTTCCATAAGCCTGCCTGAAACAAGGGAATTAGGTAAAAGTTGAGGTTTGAATAATGATGTTAACCCTTTTGAGAAGAAGCATGCGTGCTTTTGGTCAAGGGAATAGAATATGGAAAGAGAAACTGTTTTAGTAAATGCTGTCATGGTTGCAGGTGACTATGAAAAATGGAAAATTTGCTCAAGATAAATGCTGTAGTGGTTACACTACAGCCAGCCAGCATGTTTGGGAGAACTCAGATGACATCTGACGGGGAAAAGACATAAGAGAAAGCTGTATTAAGACATGAGATATTTCTCAGTGCTGGGTAAGCTTGCTAGGTATTCACCAAGATAAAACTGGACATAAATTGTTGGGTTCATGTTCACCATAATCTAAGCAAAACAAGTGTTATGCATACTGTATGCAAAGGGGTTAGAATCAATTGTGTGAGCTCCTGTGTCCCGTTTTATATTTTGTTTACAGAGCCATGAGATCTATTTAAAAAGAAAATTGGGAATGTTACTTAAACCGCTAGGGCTTCTCAGCATTGCTTTATGAGCAAAGCGGCAGCAAACATCTAGTATCCATATGGGGTGCCTGATAACAGTGGCTGTTTTCCAGGATTAGACATGTTCTTCCATAGTGAGTGTAAGGCTACTATTCTGTGCCACACCGTTCTGTGCCGTTGTTGCTTCTGGCGTAAGGTGGCATGGCAGGGAAACAGCGTTTATCTGAGACTTGACAATAGCATGCTAATGTCTGGCTGCCAGACCAACTTGTCTGAGCTGCAGGAGTCTACATTTAAATCAAAGTCATTAGGCTATTTCACATTAGAAAAGAAGCTAGTAATTTCAGTGAATTTTATAATATTTTCACACTGTGTGTGTGCGCTCATGCAAAACTCATACTCATCTGGTTACTTTTATATAATTTTCATACATATTCCTGATTTTTATTGAAAAAAAAAAACCTTAGTAGTTAGTATACATAATTTCATTCTTTTTTCCTAAGCAGTAGCTAAAAAACAGCAAAATGAAGCAATGAGATTAACTTGCTTCTTTCTGATAATGGCTATTTGCTGATTTATTGGTAATCAGCAAAGCAAATATTAAAAAGTGTAATTGTTGACAAATAAGCTAAATTATAGTTTTGATGCATTGGTTCCTATGTAGTGCTTTGCTGCAGGCTGCCTGATGGATGCCTTCACTGTACATTCTGGTTGTGGGTTTTTTTAACAAATGCAATACAATGAAAAAGGAAGAAATTGAGGAAAGGAGATACATGTAAGCTGAAGGGACATAAATAAGCTTGAGTTCATGGGGGGAATGACTGTTCAGAAGTAGGACATGTTGGATGTGGGACATTTTATCAAAGGTAACGGTTACAACAGCTATTGAAAAGAACACAAAGCTGACTGGAACAAATAATAGAAGGATTTTTATAGTGTTAGAAAATCTTCCCATTAACTGAACACAATATGCAGGAGCAAACATATGGATCAGTCTCATTAAGAACAAAGACAGTTGTTGGAGATGAACCTCAAAGGAAGAAGGGAAGTGGCATTTCACTTCAGGAAAGACAAAAGAATAATGGGGTTAAATTAGAGCAACATCACATTATCACACTGGTGGAGTTTAGACAAAGACAGAGTGCACAATAGTGGGTCTTGCTCTGCCTGGAAAAACAAGCAAAAGAAAGGACTGAGTCTGTTACAGGCATAATAAAGTTTTGTTTGTTTGTTTTTCAGTGTTTCAGTGTAGCAAGTTCTTTCCAGTTTTTGTGCTATGAGTCTGTGCAGCTTGGGCAGTGTTGGTTCCGTAGATGGTGCTGCCACACGGAATACCCAGAAGAACCCCTCAGCACTGAGTGTAATGCATTTGCTTTTCTTTTCCTTTCCTTTTTAAAGCATGTTGGTAGCTAAAACTTTTATATAATCTTTAGTCCTAATTCCTCCAGCTGAATGGCTCGATTTTAAGTGATGGACTGCAGGCATTCAGCTGTCTTACATGCTCTGCTTTTTAGTTACAATAGTGTGGACATGTTGGTAACCTGTATGTTGAAATGTATCAGCTGTCCTTTTTGCTGAAATTCCTGTTTCTGTGCCTGGCTGATGGCACTTTGCTATACAGTATATATACGCTATGCAGGGAATATGAGTGCATAGAGCATGCATTAAGTGGCACCTTTAACACAAAGCACAAAAAAGCCCATGTACAGGTTAGCATCTGAATTTCGACTGATGCTAACTCTGTACTAATTGGTTATCTGGATGTTAGTAAACAAAACAGGGAAAAGAAATAAGAAGATGAAATATAGAAGATGTTTCTGTGTCGTTTGTTTGGGGTTTTTTTCTGCTTCCCTTCAACAGGTCTGTGAATGCTGTTAGATGTTTGTAGGGGCACTGTCTTGGTTTGCTGCGTGATTTAAGACAGAATTTCTCAGACAGGTAGGCTTCTGTTTTTCACCTTGATCCCTAAATCAGGCAGACAGGTACTCTTTATCATCCTCTGGTTAAAATAAATAAATTAGTCATGGCTTTTTCTTCATTGTGCTTTTGAGCTCCCTTGTCAACAAGTCTGGTTATCTTCTATGCTGTGTTCCTTTCTTTTGTTGCATCCTAGTTCACTTTTCTTCTTTCTCTCCCATTCCCCCCAGTTGTATTCCCCTGCATTTTAAATAGTTCATTTAAGTAGCAGACTTCCAGAGGAATCTTGATATGATCTCCCATTATGGAGATTCCAATCTGTTACAGAACCACAATTCAATCTGTTAGCTAGATAAGACTTCAAGAATTTTTTTAGGCTTTAAGAACTTTGTTATAAAATGAATCAATTTAATATGCAGCTAACAATACGGTATAATATTTACAGTAATGTTTTAATAAAAATGTGATTATATGCCAAGGCAAGGTATTACTGAGGTGATAATTTAAAGGACCCAAAGATAAATTTACAAATTGCAAAGAAAACAGAGTTACATCTAAGCCTTATAAGAAATGGATGTCTTAATATTAAAAAAGAAAACAGGAGAATGGGGGGAAATAAATCCATTCTTTTAGGTGCTGAGATTCCTGTGATGTGCAAAATCACTTTTCTGTAGCCATGATCCTGTTGTAACATTGTACTACTGGGGTGCTGCAGTATCGTGCTGCATGCGGTAAGACTGCACGGTGGAAAATAAGGCAGAAATAACACCTGATTAGAAATATTTATAACACTGGCATAGGATCTGCTACCTGGCCTGAGATTACATTGTGACTGTTAGGAATGATAAAACTGGGTGGTTTTTTTGTTTGGTTTGGGTTTTTTGTTTGGGTTTTTTTGTTTGTTTGTTTTGTTTTTGCAAAATGTTATTTATTTATTTTAATTACAAAAAAAAAGCCCAAAACCAAACCCCCAAAAAACCCACCAAACCAGTAACTTGTTGTTTTGGGAGTATTAAGCACAATAGGAGACTAACAATGTCGGACTTGATCAGAAAAAGTCTCTAAATGTCACTTGTCATCTTTTGCGAGTATAGAATATAGTTGACATGATGGTATGTGAACGTCTTAAGTATGCGTTAAGAGATTAACTTTTTATCATTTTGCTGTCTTAAGAATTAGTTAGTTATGTGGTTACATTGTCCCTAGCACATGAACAGATTGACAAGACAAACAAGTATTTAGATAAATAAACTTTATTAACCTTGTGTCAGAGTCAAGGACGTTCACAGTCCCTGATGAACCAGAGAGCCTGGAATCAGTAGTTTATCAAAATTCTGTTAAAAATTACAACTTCTGGAAAACTTCTAAACCAGATTAATCCAGAATCTGTTTCGAATTAAAAGGAAGCAGAAACAGAATATATCCATAATGAAGGCGAAGGCCAAGTCCTCCGATCTGTAGCCCAGAGTAATTGCTGAAGGTTAGCTGGTGACGGAGCGCGAGCCTGGGAGGCGTGCGGTTCAGAACAGGGTGCCAAATGATTGATCCTCACAGAGAGGGAAAAATAAAGGAGTTCAGCTCTTGAAGTGCTTGTCTTCATTGTAATACTATCTTGGTCATGAACGTAAGGCCGCTCTGAAGTTACTCTATCCTCTCTCATATTGCCCTCGCTGCTATGTATGCCTAGTATGTCTGGCGTAATGAAATGAGCTCTTCTAGGATTCCTTTCTGGTGGACTGATGGAGAATGTTGTCTTTCCAAAGAATATATGGAGAATTGCAGGGAAGATGCAGGGAAGCATTGGATGCCAGATTTAGAGAGTAAATACACTTTTTTTTTTTTTCTTTCTTTCTTTTTTTGTCAATTCAGTTGGAGCAGTTTAAGAAGGTATGGCTTCGGTCACACCTTATCCCTCGTCAGGAGGCCACTGCTACATCAAGCGTGGGGCACTGAGGAAGTGTATGAATACTTGAAGTTTACTTTTGTAACTGTTTGATGAGGTTAACTCGGATGAAAGCACATTAGATAATCTCTTTTGCATATGTTATAATACGTTATTGTTTTTAATGTATTTCAGCAAGTTATATGACTTGTCTATCCTGCATCTAAATATGTCAGTTATTTTTCCCAATTTACTCTGTACCTACGGCCATTGTCATGCAGCAGAGCTAGAGCTTTTCTGCATAAGGGCACCGAGCTTCGTTATCTTCTGTTAAGTAGAATGATAAGCTTCATTTTCTTTATTGATTCATGAGACACATTTTGAAATATTGTGATTTCTGTTCAAGCAAAAAATATTTCGATGACCATGTTTGCCATCCTCCTTATAATTCTGTCAATATGTATTGTGAGTTAGAAGGAAAAATGGGTAGTTGTGGCTGGGCCAGATAGCAGGAATTTACAGAGAGCTCAGTGTTCTGTGTTGCATCCAGCGAGGTCTGTCTTCCTTTGAAGCAGGAATGACCTCTCTGACTGAATACCAGGGAAGTTCAAAACCCTCTAATTTTCCTTGAAATCTATTTTTATCATGATCAGGGTGGGCAAGTTAAGAAGTACAAGTCTGACAATCCAGAAAGGAAAAAATGCCTTTACTGAATGGTGCAGATATTTTGTAGCAGAATTTAAAGTGCCTCTTTTGGGGGGGCTTTGTCATTTTTATGGTGTGCAGCATGTTACTGAGGAATGCCTAATTATTCAATTTCAAATTAGAAATTCTAAAAGAAATTAGAATAATTTATGAATACCACTGCAAAATCATAACATTTGATTGGCATCAGTGACTGTTACTGTCATTGGCAGTACCATTAATATTGAGAGAAAAATGTACACTTAAGAAGAAGAAAATACTTCAAATATGAATTCAAAAGCATATATAAACTATACAAGTAAGTGTGTGTAAGTATGTATGTGCACTAGAAATATTTCATAGGAAGCCACGTGAACAACCCAGGGTCTCTGGGTGAATTAGATAAAATCACTTTCCATAATTCACATTTTAAACTTGAGGACTGACCTACAGTACCAGAAACAATTTAGAGATTCTGAGAAAAATTAATGTAATGTCCATTGTGTGTAATGCCAAATGCCATTAGGACTTTTTTGAAAGTGTGTACAAAATTTGTTAGGTACAGTTTAATATTGCACTTCTGCTAATACTCTATGCTGCTCCCTAAAATAAAAATTGTTATAACAACTCCACTACAACAATAGTTGATGCACCGATCCTGTGTCTATCCCAGATCCCTCTTTGGCTCGTAAAATGTCCCATCTGGAATTTGTGCTTGGATGGGAGAAAAACAGGAACAGAGAAGAAATTGCTTTAATGCTTAAAAATTTTAAAGATTTTTTCCAAGGTCTCATAATGCGAAGAATAAGAGCATTAAAGAAGTTAGGATGTTAAAAGATTTTCAGTGCTACCCCTGTTAAATCTGTCAATCACGTTGATTCTTTTCAGCTTTTTGCAGTTCTGTTGCATATTAAGAAGATAATATTTACACATTTTATATGATCCATCAACTGAGATGTCCCCATTGATTCCAAAAAGGTATTTGACCCTCAAAAAGCAATTACTGCTACTTAAAAGACAAGTGTGGAGGTGGTTTCATGAGTAAAATAACATTTTAAAACATTATGAAGTAGAGATAAGAAGGCAGCAATAAACACACATTTTAAAGACATATATTTTTAAGCACTTGTCAGAAACGTTAACCTGGTGAGATGTGGAAATGTCAGACGCATTACATGTGCAGGACGTGCATTTGGCATTTTGCTGTCAGCAGGGGAGTTCTTCTACAACTAATTCCTCAGGAACCACACGCTGAGTCTGTCTGCAGGAAGGAAGAAGGGCTAGGGGTAGAAGCAAGTATTGTTTATTTCGTGGAGGTGTATTACAGAATTTTTTTCTCTTTAAGGGAAGACCATGAGTTGTGTTGATCATGCTGTATGATAGTTTTCAGGAGTTGGAATAAAATCGGTGTTTTATGCAAAACATGAATCAAACCATGCAGCTCACTAGTCTTACAGGTACAATTGGGGAAATACTAGTATGCTACGTATAAAATGGGTTAAAAATCTCTTTCCTTGCAAATCACATGTGTTTAATAAAAATTACCTTCTGCTGAATTATTGACTGTTGTAGGGGGAACCTATATAACATTATTTGATTGAGGTCTCTTCTTGGGTGTAAGAAAAGAGGGGTGGGGGTGGGAAATTGATTCCCTGGCTTTGCAGGTTTAGTTAATTTCCCTCTTCTCCCCTCAGTTCTGCCAGATAAAAAAGAAGACACCTGTTTGCTGCACTATTGAGTTTAAATGGAAATGTTGGCCCCCATGACATGCACTGTCCCAGCAGTACTGCTGCTGATGTTACGGTTTTTCAGCTATGGGTGTTTACTTGGCCACTACTGGTATAAGGAGTAATCTTAAGAGCACGGTAGGGAAATGGAATTTTAGGTATGACTGTAAACTCAGAACCAAATTTCCTGCAGGATAGTATCACATAAAATCAATATATTAATTAATACACAGAATATAGTGGGTAGTTTAAGTTTATACACCAGTGTTTCCTATAGAGAGCTTCATAGGTACACCAGAAATGCAAAGATTTATGACTTTTTAACTTATTTTCGACTCTAAACACTGGAATCAATATTATCCAAATAGAACAGTAGTAATAAATAGAGGAGCCACATGCAATGGAAAGTCAGATTCATAGCAGATAGTTTCCTCTCCTTATTGCATTTTTTCAATTTTTTAATATTTTTTATGGCATTTGATAGAGTTTTGGTTACTTCTGATAGATGCATGTTTTTATAATATGGTCAGAATGCAGTGAAAAAATAACAGATCTAGTCTATGTTAAGAAAAATTATATTTGACATTTTAAGTATGCCTTTGTTTCAGGTAGATATGGTTTTAAATTTCACCCTGCATGACCAAAAATTATATAGACTTCAGACTTGGAAAAATGTCTTTTACAAGTTAGTGAGATGTGTTCTGTTATTGTTTGTTCTCATCAAGACAATGTTTTCTTACATGAATAAACTGCAGTAATTGAGTGCATCTTGTTGTTATGAATCTGGAGAAGACAGAAATGGAAAGGACTTTTTCATTCCATTTAAATAAAAGAATTCTGTCTCACTCCTCTAGAAAGAAGTCAGAACATTTTTTCACAAACTTTTGTGGAATCATAGTATTTTGTAAATAGGAAAAGTTATTTCTGGAACTCAAGATCCTTAATTTTCTTTTAAAAGTGTGTTAAGACCCTTAAAATTCTATTAAAAACGTATAGTTTCCCTCATGGACAATTGTTCCATAAATTTTTTTCAGGATCAGGCCAAAATTCTGATTACTGTCCATTGCAGCTTTGCTGACAGCAAATTGTCGCAAATGCTGAACCACAATGAACCTCTAGCAGCAGTCATTGTTGGACGTTAAGTATTAGGCAGCAAGACTGTATTTCTTGTTCTGTGCCCTCAGCTGTAGTTTACTACACAGGGAAGACAGAAGTAGGAGATAGTGAAGTTCTTCTTAATCTTGAGAATTAGTTCATTAGTAGATGAAGGATAAAGCCTTCTTTTCAGAGGTTTCCAAAGCACGTATTCAAAACTTAGTGGACTACGTATGATTGTCGTAAAAGCTCAATCATTCCAGTCTTTCAACTGGGAGAGCATAGGTGGGCCATATTAGTAAAAATGGTGTGTTTCTTCATGAAGTCAGCAGTATGTTGTCAAGCACTGAAATTTTTCTTCAGCTGAAATCCCTTTTAGTGAGTGCCTTTGGTCCCCGTACACCAGTATTGCTGATCCCACCTCTGCCACGCCAGCATATGTGGAAAGTAACAGGGGTTGTGATGGCTTATTGAGGTGCTTTATCAGCTTCTCTCTGTGAAACCTACACTGAGTATCTCTTAAGATTGGTGCATGTCAGCATGTCAGCAACCATCCAAATGCCCTCTTCCTAAAGTGGTACTGTATTGTTTTCAGTCTGTGCAGCACTTCTTCCCAGATTTGTATCTCCATGTTCTTACTACCATCTTACGTACAAGAGTGGCTGCATAGTGAGTATGCCTTCTAAGGCAAAGGTGACTCAACAATGATGTACTTAATTTTTATCTAGTATGTTGCATTTATAGATTTCTGAACAACTAGGAGTTTTGTACCATTATGCATTCAATAAAACTGAGCAAAGAAAAGTGCAGGACAGTGAAATACCTGATGAGAAACCCCAACATTAAAACGATGGTGGAATGTTACTGTCCATTTCCTATCAGGGAGACATGGGGGGGGGGGGGGTGAGGGGTGTGTGTATTCTGTAAGGACTAACTGTTGTCGCTCAACTTGGAGGAAAAAAAACACCTTTTTTTTTTAATAGGAAAAATATTTTAACATGTCTGTGTTATTAACTGAAAACGAATCAGACTTTTAGTGTAATGCAATTATTATTTGTAGCCTTAGTAAGGAATAGAATTAATGAGTTAGAAAAATACCTTAAAAGATATCACAAATATCCTTGGGCTTATTCTTACATTTTCTTAAATGGAAAACAGTAATGATTATTAATACTTCTCATCCTTTTGTCACATGAAGATGTCACACGATTCAAGCTCAATTGTGTAAAAAATTAAATGTAAAGCTAAAGATTATGACTAAATTTTTTCACTGCATCTGAGCAGAGAAGGATATACGTGTACAATGACAGACAAGAGGATGTGGGGAAAAGCTGCAGTAATCGCATTTTATTTATAAATTTGTGGTTTCATGGAAACACATTTTAATTTTTTAAAAAATTGAAACTGCACAATTTTACTTTAGTTTATATTCTTTCTCAAATGAAACCTAAGCACCACTGTAACTAGTGCACTTATCAAGGAAAAAAAAATTCAACAGCTGTAGTTCTTCAGTGTGCTTGGGGCTAGCCTGAGGACCTTACTGTTCCTCTGAACCATACTTTGATTCCCATTCTGTCTGTTGGGTTGGGAAATGAAAGTCATATTGACCATTTAAACTTCTGGATAGAGAAAAGTCTTTATTCTTTGGTGTTGTAAGGAAGAGAGTTTGACAGTTTTAGGATGCTTGTAGGGAATTTCCATGACACCTCTAGATCCTTTCACGTTTTTTATCTTGGTGTTGAAATTTCTCATTGAAATCTTAATGTTAGTTACAATGTGTAAATATGATCGGAGTTCTATTAAGAAACAATTGGTAATATATAGGACTAGACTTTTTTTCAGTAATTGGTTCTAGTTGTTTTGGTTTGTTGTTTTTGAGAAAAATATTTAGCACTTCATTTGAAGGCAAAAGACTGTACCAGGTTACAGGCAGGGTGGCTTGGAGGTACATTTCTCCCATAATCTCACGTAGTAGATGATTTGTGGTGAAAAGAAAAAAAAAAAAAAAAGGTGTTAGCTTCTTTCATTCTCTTCTTATTTTCCTCATTGGAAATATTTCAACATTCTGATACAACTTTATGCCTCTGTGGTACCAGAGGTATCTGCATGAAGTTTTCACTTAGAACCAAGTTTGAAACATCCAATAGCGATGGTTAATAAACCATCAGTGGTACTATGTGGCTGTCTGTATTTTTCATATTCATTACCAAGTGTTTGATTAACCCCCTGTAGAGCCCTTGTCATTCTGTTTAAAGAACATTACCATGCATAGGAAAAGTTATGGAATGTCACAACTTCCGATCAAAACTCGGTACGATAAAAGCTCAAGTTGTTATATGGTTCATCTGTTTTCCTTTTACAATAAATTATTAAAATATCTTGGCTGAAGAAGAAATCTGCTTTCACTTCAGTTTTTTTTTCCTTTTCTGTAGTTCCATTAATAAAATGGTAGTCCCAGAGCTGAGATGTTTAAACATGGACTCAAGCATAGCTTAGAAAGTTGTGCAAAATGCTCAAGTTCCATAATACCATTTTGTAACTCCCATACTGATATATCAGCACTGCAGTGCACCAGTGCCTACGTGCTACTAATGGGAACTGAGCACCAATGGAGAGAAGGTACAAATGGAGAAGTATTTTGAATCCTTTAATGATAAAAAATAGTGTCATTTTCCTGAAGCTTTCTGTAACTGTTTCTGAATGATGGTCTGAGTCAGCGTTAATGGGATTTGAAGATGTGATTCCATGGTGCTCTAATTATTTTAATCCTGATTTTCAGACAATGTTTTATTAATAGATTGTGTTAAAAGCCTGTTAAGTTACTCTTAAGTGTGACAGGAAGAGGGGCCTAATTAAAAAAAAGAGACAGACAATTATTGTTTACACTGAAGATTTCATGAAGTTTTTTAGTGGGAAGCATTATCATTTAAGACATTCAGTGTTGGAGTAAAGGACTTCAGTGAGCACAACTTATCCCTAGTGCTTGATCTTTCACTTTTTTGTGCTTCTGTGTCGAGTTGTCTGAAGTTATTTAATAGAACACTGGCCCAGCTTCTTTGTTCCTCCAGCCTCATGGTGCTGGTATTTGTTTTTTCCTTCCTTAGCTTTGTCTTTCTGCAACTTAGAATTTGCAGCGTTCAGCTTACCAGATGATCAGTAAATGTCAAACAAATCAAAGCGTTGCTGCCAGCAGAGCTATTGAAGTGCTGCATTCTGAATGTGGCTTTTTTTAATTGATTCCTGAGAGGTCGAAATGGGAAGTGCCAATGTATGAGCATCAGGGATTCATAGAAACGGGGCCTCAGCATTTCATTTTTTTGTTCTCCATGTACTTATCTGTGCTTTCCTTACCTTGGGCAGGTGTGAACACCTGCTTATGCTCACGTGTATAATCACCCTAGAAACTGTTAACATGTAATGTAATTTTAGTTTTGCTGGGAATGAGCTTATCGTATACCTGGGAAAACATTTTGGGAAAGCATAGCCTAAAACTTAGAGAAGGCATTTAGCTGAGTAGCGTGCATCCTTCAGAAACAGCAGGGCGTATTGCAGGCTCTGAGCCTCCAGCATAAGGTGTCACTAGCGGTCCTACACTTCTCCCTCTTCTCCTGCATTTCTTTACCCCTTCATCTTAGTGATGGCTGCTTTCTCTTTGCTTGTCTGTTGGGCTGAGAAGTATTGCATGTGCTACTTGGGCCATATTTTCTTCCTCTTGCCAATCTGTACGTTTGTTGTTTTTTTTTTTGATAGGCCAGCTGTCAAGCAGCACACTCTTCAATGTAGTCATACTTGTGTGTGCCAGCCAGAAGATGGCAAGCACAGTCCCATCGGTTCTGCCCAGCCAGGAGATGTGTCCTGTAGGGCAACCCCCTTTCCAGTTCTGTGAAAGGTGACGTAATTGGGACTCAGCAGAGAAAGAGGGAGAAGAAAGGAATGACACTTACTATTCTTTACATACAGTGTTCTTTAAATTCATGGGAAATGGCTTCTACGGGTTTTTTTTGTACAGTCATTTCAAGATTAACTCCTTTTCCTCTCCCCTAGCTCTCTCGATTCTTCTTTCTCTTTTAAATTACATATATAATTTTGCTTTCCCCAAGGTCACAAACATACTAGTCCTAGGAAGTTTTAGTATAAAGAGACAAGGTTTTGACCCACTCTGCAAACATGATTCACGTGTTTTACATCTCACTTTGCAACCTGTCTGCAAAGTGACAGATAAACAAACAGTTAATCACAGCTTCCTTACTAAAAAGTTGGTCAAATCAATTGGAGCTAAAATACAACTTTTGGTATTATACTGTGCTGCTTCCTACTCTGATTTATCAGAATAGTTATATTTACATGTCAGATACAGAAATAAGATGATCCCCAAAATCAGGCTTGCTCATCTGTATAATCATTTTTGAGCATTTTCTAATCAGAGATGCTTTCTGCATTAGCATTGATGATTTCCAGTTGCACTGATAGGTTTGTTCTGTGTTTGTGATTAATAAGCTGCTTGGAATATTTTTTCCACTTGACTGTGTTGAATATGTTTTCACTTGTACATAAAAAAGCATTGTTACACAGGTTCCAGAGAATGTCCTGCATTTGTCTGTTCTCAGTGATTTCATATTCCTGGAAAACATGTGGAAATCGTGGGTTTCTGAGGGTATGTTTCACTACTCTTTGCTATTCTGGTCTCCACTTGCATACTGGGATGGAAGAACATTGTCAGAATGCATATTTATGATTGCTGGATAAATGTTCATGCTCCGTGTGTCAATGGAGAGTTCTACCAATCCTATTCTATTTTTTCTGCAGCTGACTGATATGCGTATGCAAATAGCTATGTAGATGAACTCTCCAGCTCTCACAGTAAACATCCACAGCGAGGTTTATCTACTACAGACATAGAATTATAAAGCTTTGGGAAATAAATTTTACCCACAGCCTGAGATTAACATCTTGGCACTTGTACAGTGTCATGTGTATGCCCAAACTCCAAAGGTGATAATGAAAGGAGCTGGTTTTGTATCTGCTGTTTTAGCAGATCTGCCTTTACACACAGCCAACATGCCTTTGGTACTGCAGGGAAGTTAGGCAAGGGATGGAACAGTGCCTGTCGGAAGCTTCCCCTCCCAGGAAATCAATTGACAGAATGGCCTAAAAATACACAGGGAAGTCACTAATATGATATCATGCTAGCAGGGAGGTTACTGGGGAGAAGAAGCCCTCATCTTTCAATGTATAACACTAGTAAACATGCAAATTAGCTGTTTGTGTTTAGTCTAGATGATTCTGTGGCTGTCATCTTTCTTTCCATCAACAAGGTTAAAATATATGTATAGTCAAATAACAGGTCTAAAAATAAGGAGAATTTTGAAGTGCAGGTTATGGGCTAAGTCTGACTATCATAAGCTTGTTTTCCATAAATGGATTCTTTTCGGAGACCTTTTTATTTTAAATCCTTAGGCTACACCCGCATCCTTTTAGAAAAAGTCTTTTCGTGGAGCTACAAGGATTGTAACGCTGAGGCTTTCAAATAATCGGCTCCTTCTAGGAGTGGGAGCTTGAAGCAAAATACAAAATGAGGAGGTTAGTCACATTAACAGAATAGAACATATGTGACTCAGTAGACATAAATAGCGCCAAATTCAACAGGGTAATAAAAAGTAGCATATGCTAATATGTTAGACATTAAAGGGAGGTGGCACAAGTGACATGCTAAGGCAGATTACATTGTTCTACCGTTCTGTAAGTTCCAAATAACCTCTGGCCCGAAGACTTAAGATTTTTGCTATTTGAAAATAAGAAAATAAAGATAGAATTCATCTTCTCTGATTTGTGCTAATATGAAAGGTATGCTGTAAATCAAAGTTAATCATCAGTAAAATAAGACAGACACTTACACAGTGATCCTTCCTGCATGCTTCATCTTAGGATGGCATGGAAGAAAATTCCCTGTTGCCATGTGTATTATCTCTATTCATTAACTGCAGAGGTAACTAGATGACTAGTTATGGTTAGATAACTTTTTTAATTGTCAGAATTAGTTGAAGCCCATACTAAACATCTAAGTGAAGACAGAAGAGTGTGTTTCATTTGAAATTCTCTCACTAGGGAATTGCTCTGCTTTGTCTTTTGGCATCAGTTCTCTTGCTGCCACCTCTTCTCCAGGCAGGACAAAGGGCACTGGGAGACCAGAGGTGCTAATTTTTAGCTGCTGTCACTGGTAGGCTCCTTGGACACATAGCCCCAGTTTGGATATTCCCAAGACTTGTCTGGCTTTGCAAATATTCTCAAGAAACTGGATAAGAAACAGTAACCCTATTTGTAATCTTGCCTGACTTGGCTTTTATGTTTGATAAGTTTAATAATGACAAATAAACAATTTCTGAAGCAACAGCATTGCTGACCTAGAAATGGAACTATAAAAGTGAGGAAATAAAATACATTATTAAAATACTTCTGGACAACAGCATTTATCATGATTGTCACTTAAAGGTTTGTTTGTTTGTTTTTTGAAAAAAAATCTTGACCACAGAAGTTGTATCTTGATAGTACTTCAAAAAGTACTGTGCTGGGGCACGGTCTCCACAGTTATGCCTTTCAAAAGAGAACTGAAGCTGATGCAAGTAAGTTCTTTTGAAGTAATTTTTTGCAGCTTGAAGACAGCATAGAGGCAAATAAACATTCTTGAGTTTATCTGAAAGTGACTCTCCTTGAGTTTTGCTGGGAATTCTTTGAAGAAGTATTTTCAGTGGTTTGGTTTTGCTTTGTTTTTCAGCTGTTTACCTTTTGGGTCCAGAAGTGAAATTGTAGTTAGGAACTCGTATTACATCATAATTGAGTTTGTTGATTTTCTGTGTCACTTATGAAAGCCTTGTAACAGAGTCTGTACCTGCCATCTAAGTAAAACAGGTGGCAGTTTGGGAATACAGTATGGCAGTAGGCGTCTGTCTGTCCTAGGTGCACACTGGAATCAAATTTAGAGGTCATGTGTTTATGGCACAGCACCTGTAGTATTGTGTTAGGAAGCACATTGCTTGGTGTGTACCACCACTTTCTGTATTAGTGGCACTTACGCTACTTTGTAAGTTACTCCCATGTTATGAAAAATTTAACAATTTTTGTAACAAAGTAGCACTATGCATACTATGAGGAATTTGAGTTGATGGCATCCATGGAATTTAGCTTTATTTTGTCATGATATATATTTAATTTTAGATTCATACACACTTATGTTTTGATGGATTCATACACACTTATGTTTTGATGAATATGTAAAGATTATTCTTTAGTGCCAGGTTTACTTGTTTTTATAAAATACATGTAGTTTTATATCTCATACGATTAGTATTCATCTCAAGCTCTTCTATTTGTAGATTTTATTGATGATTATACTTTACATCATTAGGGTTTTGGAATAACTATTCTAGGCTTGTAAATTTAAGCATCTTAGATTCTAGATGAACAGCCATGCATCCTGCAAGGCCAACTTGTGTGCCTGTGCTTTGCAGGAAAGCCACGGTGGGACGGGAGTCGGATGCCTTAGTGCGCTCCGTGCTTCCTCATGACTAACTCAAGGCAGTTTTGTGAGAAACCTCCAGAGTGTTTGTTGCTCTTTCTGTTCACGCTTCTGAGTTATCTAATTCTTGCCATATTTAGCTATGGAAAATCTCAGGTGTCTAAATGGAAGCAAGTATTATGGTGCTTAACTGCAAGTCGTGTGTCTGTTATTGCACCTGGTTCTAAAGAGCTAACAAAGCAATCGTCCGGTCTTTGGGGTCAACTTGAAAATGACACCTGGTGGATATTGCAGAAACTAGTATTTACTAACTGATTGGTATAGAGGGCAAGAATTACATGCACTTAATGATTGATTTTTTTTTTTTTTTAAATCAACCTGCACACCATTTTATTCTTATTAGGTTACGATACTTGAAAACTAGTTCATGTATTTTTTCCTTGCTTACTGAGAGTAGCAAAGAGGATTCTCACTTGTCTGTGAAGACTCAGGTCACAGAGAAGGGTTTTCTGTTTTTGATAGAACTAAAAAAAGTAGGCTTTAGTGAGCTGCCACTCAGCTGTTCACTTCCCAGCTTGTACTGGTGCTTGGAATTATTCCACCACCTTTGGAGAACTCTTTTTCCCTGCACAACATCATGAGGCCTCTGTGGGCTGTTCCTTGAGTTTAAAGATTCCTCTGGATTGAAATGCTGCAATTTGTTCTGTCAGCCACTCCCGCAATTCAACACCAACCAAAAATACACTGACAGAGTACTCTCTCTCATAGTCCAAGTCTTTGATGAAGATACTGGTTGATACGGACTCCAGCACCCCTGCAGTACTTTGCTTGCTGTTGGATGCCAGCTGGACACAGAGTCATTAATTCCTGCCCTTTGAGCCCAGCAGTTCAGCCAGTGGCTGGCTCACCAAAAAGTCCATTTGTCCAAACAGTATTTCTTCAGCTTGCTATTGGGAATGCTGTGGGAGGGAGTGCCAAAATGTTCACTAAAAACTAAGTGCAACATTGGTTGCATCCTCCTTGCCTCCATAGCCAGTCATTTCAATGTA
This sequence comes from Falco naumanni, assembly GCF_017639655.2. NCBI lineage: Eukaryota > Metazoa > Chordata > Aves > Falconiformes > Falconidae > Falco > Falco naumanni. Next base: position 16,382,217 of record NC_054061.1, read on the forward strand.
GAATGTAATTATTTTGGCCACGCATGATTTGCTCTCTAGTAAATCCAGGCTGACTATTCCTGATTATCTTCTGGTCAGGAGTGTTCTTGGAAAAGGTTGGCAAAGAGAAACAGTTCAGGTTCTTGCCAGTCATCATTTTGGGTGAGACGGATCGGCCTGTAGTGCCCCAGGTTCTCTGTCTTGCCTTTCAGAGATGAGCACACTGTTAGCGAAGGCTTGCCTCCATGGCAGTGATTTTTCACAAGGGAATGTCACCTAACGGCAGTATCCATCAGGGTTTTTTCAGCACTCTTGGCAAACCCTGTCCAATGCTCTGCATCTGCCCCGACTCCCTGCCCGCTCACTCTGCTGCACCTCCTAGGTGTAACCATCATGGCTGTGCCCCGGGACGCTCTGTCTAGCGATTCCTTCACTACACCAAAGCCTGCTCTCATTGTCAGTCCAACCTTTGAGCTGCCTTCCTTGGCTTTCTCAGGATCCTAAATTCAGTAATTTTTTGATCTCTTCAGACTGCTACTATGTGCACTCAAGTGGTAATCCTTCTCTTTCTCATCCTTGCTTTTCCTCTGTAAATCAATGGTCCTTTTTCCAATCACGCATGCTCTTCTACTATGTCTCCATGATCATGTCACAGATTTCTGAGTGAACTTAAATTTCCTCCTGATTATTGCCCAAACTCTGCACAGCAGCAGACAGAAAAGTGTCTGAATGCCCTCACTTCTGAGCAGGAATGTGGAAATTGTCTCGTTATTTTCCCTCTTGCATTCCTCCTCCACTTCCAGCTCCTCCTCCTTTGCTTTTGAGTTTCACTCCACGTTGCGTGCTTGTACCTGTACAGCTATGTTAATATATTCACTGACAGCTTTGGTAAAAATTTAGTTTTACAGATGTGTATAAGCATATATGCATGTATAATGTTCTACTGTGTTACTTCAGGTTTTCATTTTTTTCATTGTAAGCCTTGGTTTATCTACAAACAAACATATAGCTCATATTTGGCTGTCTGAAAAATTTCAGTTGCAATTGAAAAGCATAAATATTATTATCATATAATCTTGGCTATGAATTTCTCAGGCAGGTGTCAGCCACCGCTAGTCAGCATGCCTTCCCTCTGCCCTAACCAGCCAGAGCTGCTGGGTTTGGGATGTGTATCAGAAACTGTGACAGGATTCCCAACTGCTGCTCTGGAGCCTTTTAGAACTTAGTTAGATCACTGGGAATTAAGCTTTGAAAGTCCAAAGGAAAAATTGTATTTTAAAGTCTTTCAGTGCCTATCAGAACCTGAAATAATTCTTTGCAGTTCAATAACAAATAAATATCCCTGCTTTATAAACCGACTTTGGGGGGGTTGTTTGTTTATTTCCTCAACTTTCCCTTTGAAGCTTACCACTTGATAGATTAGCCCAGTGCTAAATAAAATGCCCTTTTTTATGTGTGGAAGCTTTGTAATTGCTGGAGAAAGATTCTTAGTGGCTCATAATATACATATAATCAGATTAGTTTTGAATTCTGTCTCGGCTAAGAATGTAGGAGTAATCCAATTCGTGGTTGTTTACCTCTGTTTTTGCTGATGCCTCAGAGGGTGCAAACCAGCACGGCCACATCAGCATCTCAGTAAGGAGGGCAGCTAGATGCGTGGTGCAGAAAGGCAGTAGATTACAGCTGCTAAGCAAGACAACTTTGAAATTACTGAGACTAATCACAATGGGTTTAGTCTATACCTCTTAAAACTCGAACACCTGGTTGTGCAGTTAGGCTCCTAAATATAACACAATTACATAGTGAGAAATCTTTTCCAAAGCTGTAAGTGTATGGCAATCTCGGATACTTCAGTTGATTCCATCATGTAGGGCTTGTAACTCCTGCTCTTCAAGAGAACAACTGTCACGCGGTGGAAGTGTGCGGATTTCCAGTATGCTTAAGCAGAGATTGAACTACTGGAGTTTCTGGACACTGCGGATGTAACATGGAAGAGTGGATAAAGACCAAACCCATGGGTTCTCAGGGTCTTTCAATAACACCATTTTCTACTACTTTCACCTTTCATGAGATTTACTCCTCTATGATAATAAGTAATTACGAGATTGGAGGGAACTCAAAGGTCAGTTACGGCTTTTAAAGTATTTTATTTTATTCTCCAACTCCTTCAAATGGCTCCCAGACTTCATTGTAGTTGAAACAATTTAGCAATTCTTTCTTTTAGTCATTCTCTCTCATCTTGCCCAAGCAGTCTTTCATTGTGTTTTGTTATAGTCTCAGCTTCATCTGTTGTAGCACAATGGGAGAGTTCATTGGTTCAGGTACTGATCTCATAATTAAATTAAATTATGTTCAGAGCAGAGGAGAGACAGACAGGAACTAGTCGTTTTAATATGATAGTGTGTATATATAATAGATCTAAATGAATTTCAAATCATAAGTATCTAGTAATCATTAAAGATTCATCCTGCCTTCAGTAATAATCAAATACAGGTATATTTATTAAATGAAATATGTGTGAATTAGTATGTGCAGTACTTGTATACAATGAAGTTTAATGCCTTTTGGAACTTACATATTGGGAATCTTTTCCCACTATTCTGGTGTTACATCACAAGGAATATTTTTTATACTTGAAATATTTTTATAACTTTCTGTCTTTGCATGTTTTTGTAAAACATTTAATGACAGAATAGCTCTCTGGTTCTCGGGGTGTGACTGTGAGGTGTTCATAATCTGCTTGATACAGGTTATACCTGTACTAGCAAAGCATGCAGTATGTGGTCTATTAAGACTTTAAAAAACCAAATATTTTCATATTCTTTATATTATACCTGTTTGCTAGAGTGCCAACAGGTCCTTTAGTTATAATCTTTATTTAATTGTAAACCATGAAGGTTTTTATTTTTTCTTGATCAGTAAGTTTTAAAACATTTAAAATTTTAGCTGCTACCAAGTGTTTGGCAGCATAGAAACAAAAATCGAATAATACCAAGTTAAAACATCATGGGAAAGATCCGCTTCATTGTGTTTGTTGTTCATTAAAAGGTAAAAGAGGTGGTAAGGATAAAGAGTTTCATTGTTTCAGTTTATTTGTTATGTCAGCAAAAAAAGTCAGGAGATACTTAAAATAGTCTTTGTGATGCAGTGGGAGGAGAGGTTCTGTAGCAGAATTCTGGTTTTGAAACTTGGTTAGATTGCTTGGATAATTTGATGTTATTTAAACGGAATTTTTAAAATCACAGAAATCAATTGGACTGTATTTTAAAGGTACCAGCACTACAAAGGAAATTACTGAAAGGAACCAACCTGTATCCAGCCTAGCAAAATTAGTTCAAGGTGTCCTGGGGTATTGCTAAATGGAAATGGTGGTCATGGTGTCACAGCACACAAAAATGGTATTAATGTTTTCTTTTTTGTTCAGAATGGAGGGAAGGCTGTAAAGGCATTTTGTAATGCATAGGAAGATAACTGTAAATGGTATAACTTCATAGACACTGGTTAGGATACTTGATGTAAAATCCCTTCTCCTCATTGACTAAAGACATGTCCTGATTTTCAGTCTGCTGGAATTGCCTTGTCTGACAGTGGGGGTCTCTTTTAGTAATCCAATATCTCTTTTCTTACTGAAGGATAAATTAGGTCTTAGAAATAGTGATGTCTGCACAAGTTCTAGATGTGGGAAGCATTTTGGGGATTGGGTGAGGAGTCAGGATTTGTGGTGTTTTTTTTTTTTTTTTTAATGAAGCCAGAGAGATGGAGTGATCTGCTTGATAATAAAGCTTAACTTATGCCAGCTCCATGCTGTTACAGCATATTACTAAACAGCAAGAAATGTGGCACAGATGTTGTGGCAGCCATATTTTACATCCTCCAAAAGGTCATGTCGCTTGTTATTACGTTCAGAATCAATATTAAGTGAGCGTTCCAAATTTCAGCTGTCAGTTGAATTTATTGCTGCAAACCAAGGCTGAAAGGTTTTCAACTGTGATTCGAGCAAGCTTACAAATTAATAATACAGAAGTATGCGTGGTGGAGCAGGTGATCCGTGTTCCAACAGAAAAGGAAGTTTGATTGAAAATCACCAAAATCAGAGCTGGGATGTTTATTCCATTCCCTCTACTATAGCGGACCCGTGATATCTGCAGGAGTGTGTTGTAGTGGTCACTGCGAGGGAAGGTTTGCAAACATTAAATTGTGTGCTGCGCCGCAAGATGCTGTGTTTGTGTGTGTGGTTCCTTGCAGCATCTACCTCATGAAATACTTGGATCTCTGACATGCAAAAGTCATTCGCAAATTCCGATGTTCTGTGCATGTGGGACAGTTTTGCTGTTTTATCTTTGTCTCTGGTAACAACAACGTGAAGGGGTCCGAGTGCATGTGCCCAGCAGTGGGCTAGGCGAGCTGCTGCAGTGCCTGTGAGGCTGAGTTAGCACCTGGGTTTCCTCTGGGGGAAAGAGAAATTGCAACCTCAAAACACTTTTTGGACCAGAAAAGTTAACGTCATCCAGTGAGGATGGTCTTGTGGGAAGGGGTCTTGTGCTTTTCCGTGCTCACAATTCAAATCTTTCTTGTTTTGGAAGATACTGATATTTCTTAAAATTTCTAGATATTTGGTATTTTTGATGCTGCTTACAGCATCAGATGCTCAGAGAACAGAATGAGGAAAACCCCTTGTAGTCTGGAATCTCTCTTGTTTCCAGTAGGCATTAAAGCGACTAGCTAGATGAAAAGCATGATTTTAAATCTGATCTGTATCTCATGTTTTGTTCTTTCTTTTCCGTATTCAGATAGTTCCATTCTGTCGGATTCACGTTTGCTTAAGGGCTTTCCCACAGTAACTACAGTATCTCTGTGACATACTTTGTTGCTTTTCTTCCTCCTCTTCCAGAAATAGTAGATTTTGCTTCTGAGATATTTGTGAAAGAATTTCCTCCATTTTAGAGTACAACTGATCAAAATTACAGCTAATCTGCAGAATTTCTGTAATTCTCTTACATTTCGCTTATATTTGACATTCTTCATCCTGCTTAACGTAGGTTCTTCAGATAGGTTATCTTCAAGCTAAACGTGGGAAAAGAAGGAAACGTTGCAAAAAAGCAGTCAAGCTGAAATGAGAGCAAAAAGAGGGAAAACATGTCTCCACATCTGCCTTTTGTGTAGTTTTTCGCTCAGATTATGGGGTGGGTGGGGTTTTTTTCCAACTTTCAATTTCCAAATACCTTCTCATTTGTGCTAGTGCCAAGACAAAAGCAACAGTGCAGAAGTGTAAATACTGTTGTACCCTTCTGGCTTCAGTAGATATCAGATTGACAAAAAAAATTTAAATAATTATTTTTCCTTTAAAATCATTGACATACAGGGAAAACATAACATCAGTTTATTCAGTAAAGATTTTGGAGAAATAAGGGGTTAAGATGAAGGGGGTTAAAGACTAAAGTGAGGAGCAAAGGGGCAAATATATTAATATGCCAAAGGTATTTTGCTGCACCGCTGTGTACTATTTCTGGACAAAGCATAAATCAGGGTCATTTAAAATAGACTGTGAGGTTTACAGAGCTGATTGAAGTTATCCTCGGTCTACCACATGACTTATTATTGCAAAACAGAACTAGATTCCAGCTTTCCTGCTGCAAGGAAGATCCTTTCTGTCACATATCTTGTCTCTTGTCCTCACTGCCACTGCCATTCTTATTCTTCTCATTGTTTCTGTTTCCTCAGTAACAACTATAGCTATTTGCATTTGCAATGGTCTTTTGAGACTACAAGCCCTGAAAGGATCAGACATTTGTATGTACCTTCAGTTTTAGTGAAATGGGATTTTCAAAGCCATTGTAAAAATCCACATATTTGTTTTCTTCTAAAATGCAGAAAGGAAGCCATGGAGACAGCAAAAGACAATCATTTTTTTGTTGATTTTTTTGTTTCCTCAGAACATGTCTGTATGGCTGAGAAGTTCACTTCAGTGCTTAAGTTAAATGGTCAAACCATAGCATAAACTGATTTTATCTAGTCCTGTCGGCTTAAATCTAGATAAAAACTTCTTGTATCCTTTTTTCTTTCTGTGTACCTCAGTGAAGCAAATACTTCAGGTTGCATGGCAGCCAAAATCTGGCACATTAAAATTTACAGATGGTAAAAGGCATGTCTTTTCATCTGCCAATGTGTGAATCAGATAGCACAAGCAGACTTCAATCCACTTGACCTCAATAGATTTGGCACAGCCTTCTTTCCCACTCTATTCCCAGGCTTGTTTGATAAAGCAAAGTCAGTGATGCTTCTGTGTGAAGAGGAAGTGTAGCTTTTTAGATCTAAGGTAATTAAAAACCACTTAATAAGTATTTATAGGAAAGTTTAATTTTTTGTGTATGTGCAGTTGAATTCTGTGTATGCCAGGGAGTGTATGTTGACAAGTTTAACGCACTGTCTTTTCTAGAAGATAATACAAATTTCTAAATAATTTACATGTCAGAATCTGAGATCATCAGGTACACATTAAAATGGATAGAACATCTTAATTCTACCAAATTAAGTCAGAGTTGTAAAGCTAAAACTATAACAATATCAAATTATTCTATGTGTGTTGGCAGGTTGTACAATGCATGTTTAACCCTTTAAGCAGACTTACTGACATGACACCCTATTATGAAGCTACAAAAAGAAAACTTTGTTGTGTTTTTTTCTTTGTTTAAGAAATATTTTGAAAGAAATTCTGTGGAAACCCTTTATTCTGGGCATGTTTGGTTTGTTGTTTTTTTTTTCATCTGTATGTTTAGAAATAAAAAGTCGTCTTAAGCACCGGAGGGTAAGCACATAGGTTCCTCTAGTTTCAAAGGACTCTGCACACCATAGTACATTCTTAGAGTCCTTAAATTCTTTTCAGAAAGGTCAATTTTTCATTCAGCAATGCACATCAGTCTCTATAGTCTGACATCCAGATTTGTGTTAAGGAATTCAAATTTCTAAGATGTAGACTTTTATTTGATGGAGCCCAATAGGGTGCTCATATCATGTAGAGCAGTCGTTCTCAAAATTTAAGAATCAGCATGCCACATAAAAATTCAGAAGTACTTATTATACCACCTGTAAGATTTTGATTAGTTTAATTATAAATCTTTCTTGTTCTGATTTTTACTAAGTTGATACAGGCTGATTGCAGCTCACCGGTAGCGTATGTAATACAGCAATATTTTGTACTCTAAAGTTTGATAACTACATTTACAAAAAGATCTGTCTGCCTGGTTTGGATAATTATATATGTTGGTAATCTGCTCTTTTTTTCTTATTGTTACTTAAATATCTCTAATAACAATGCTATTTTACTAGATCAGTGTCGTACCTAAGTGGCGGTAGGATCATGAGCAGGAAATTTTAAGAAAATGCAACTAAATTGCATTGCAAAAGGCAAAAAGCAGAAGGACTGTCATGTTTGCAGTCCTGGTCATGTTGAGTCTAGGGGCAGGAACCAGAGTTCAGGCTGCTTCCTCTGTTTGTAGAGTTCTTGAGGGCAAAAGTCTTCTCCTTATGCCAATCAACATCTACCTTCCTGCATCTCCTCTTCTGTGTAAGAGCTATGTTGGTTAATCAGTCCCCCGACCCTCTCCAAGCAAAGCACCCATTTCCACCTGTTTCTGCACAGTCCTGAGGCTAGGAATTCCACCTCATCATTGGTGATGGCTAGTTTGTGTTTTGGTCAAACCATTTTGGCGTGGGAAGGAATAAACAGGACTAGGACTGAAGTGGTGTCATTCCAGTAGGTGCTGGACTTGAGTCAGGAATTGTACATCAACACTTTTTTTTTTTTCCCCTCCACTTTCTCTTTTCCCTCCTCTTCTAAATTTTCTCTGAAGAGAATCCAGGTACCACTTTCAGCTGGGCTCTTTAGGCATATTCGGGAAGCAATTTCCAGTTTTATAGGTTTTTCTGAGAGCTAAGACTTGAATAACCCAGAAGCCTGTTGTTCACAGTAGCATACACTGCTTCTTGGTAGTTTTTCTTCCCTTCAAGAGTTCTGTGATTAAAGATAATTCTTTAGGAAGACTTGATAAGTGTGACACTTAACGTGGTCAGATTTGCAAAAGGCTTTCAAGTAAGGGATTCTATACTTGAATAACTGGAGAACGCACAGGTTTCAGAAAAATTGTGTCATTTACTGCATGCCTCTGTGTTACATTCCCAAAAGCATAATGAAACAGAGGAAAAAAACCTTGTATGATTAATGTCAACACTTGTGACTTATTTTTGTAGGTGAGGGGGTTTTTGTTGGTTTTTTTTCTTGTGCTCATGAGTTTCAGTGTTTAGACTCATCTGCTCTGAAACTTCTGTCTCTTGTAACCCACTCCCCTGCCATTGACTAGCATCATTACGACAGTAGATGGGTAAGGGAGATCATAAATTTATGGGAACTTGTAGCAACTACAGAATAATCCAGAAAGTTCACACATGGATGACAGATAAAAATTTTGAACTGGAATTCTTCTGTTTATCTGGAGGGCCAAAGTGAAGAGCATTGCAAAAAGGTTACATTCTTGTAGCAGCATGTACATGAATTTCTATGATTTACTCTTTTCTCAAAGCTATGTGATTTATTTCCTTGTTCAAATTCTTTCTTTTGCTGTCCTTTTTTCCTCCTCTGCTGACTAATTCTGTCTTACTCCTTCCACAGGCTTTAGTTGGTCGAGACTGGAGAATTTTTTGGGGAAGCCTAAGTATATACTTGTCCTGTTGATATACTTTTTTCTAGACATACTTGCTGTTGAGGACAAGATGCAGTGTTGAAATGGTGTTCTGGAAGTTCCTATGTTTATATATTCCAATGTTAATTTTAAGTATTCTGGGTTTTTTTCATTTTTTTGTGGAGTTTTTGTTTTCTGTTTTCTCAAATTCACTCAATGTTTTCTCAACTAAATCACACAAACATTCTGCTTTTGACTATTCGGCACTAGACGTTTACCTCGTTCCTTGAGGTGTTTATACGCCCCATTCTAAGCCAAGCCTCTCACAGCCTGTGCTGTGGCAGTAGTAGCTTTGCTGCCAAAAGCTTCACCGCTGTCAGCCTACTGAGAGCGAGATGAGGTTGCTCATGGTTCCCTGTCTGTAGGGAAGGCAGAGATCAAAGATCGCTGGGAGTGTTTGGAAGGAGAAAGGAAAGCAAATGGCCTTTTTTCAATTATAATTTCACAAAAAAAAAAAAGGATGCTAGACAAGAAAGGAGAGACAAAAGGTTTTTTTACTAGAAACAAATAACTGGTGGAAAATAGAGTTGTCTCTTCATGGGGGAGTGAAATCTAGTGCTAGCTAGGACACTACGTTGGAAATGGTCAGTTACCATTGGTTGCAATTAAACAGGAAACCTAATAGTGTGGTGGTAAATAAACAAATAAATATACAGTGTACAGGGAGGAGGGAAAGAGATCTATCAAAACCTCTAAGAAGTGTCTGGGGACAAAAGGGAAACAAAGTAAACTTACTGCCAGAAATGTTGTTATTCAGAGACGGTCCAAATTTTTTTCTGCCCCCAGATTACGTTAAAGGACTCAATAAAGCAATTAACATGTGGACTATTTTTCTAAGTCACTAGAAGTTTCAGCATCTAATTGCCCATTATGTAAGAACTGTAAGCCAGCAGATAAATTGCAAATTGTTGATGCCCTAGGATAATTGAAAACACTTTGGTCGTAGTTGTGTTTATTTTAAAGTAACAAGATTTAAAAATGTATGGACATCCCTTTAGTATGACTGTGTCAAATGATTCTGATTACCTTGGTGTTACTGGTTTTTGATCTTGTTCTAGTGAATTAGAACTGATGCCATGTCAAAATGGACTGCTCCTATAAAAGACGGGGGAAATGACAAAGCAACCATTAACTATTGCAAGTATAGCGTGAGAAATTTATTAGTTAAGCCTAATTCTACTGTTTTGTGCAGTTAAAAAAGACCGTGATAAGTACAGATGGAAAAATTTGTCAGTTCCAGAGTTTAAACAGAAAGAACTATTGCTGCATCAGCACCTAGAAAAACAAATTATGTGTATATAGAGATAGAGATAAAAGAATTAGCAGTCAGTTCCGGATAAGAAAACAGATTATACCGCCCAGCCACAGGTGGCTCTTGCAGCCAGAACAGGTATACGTACAACTCAAGATCTCTTTCTTTCCACACATATATCATAAAATGAGAAAAATAGTTTACGTTTTGCTTTTGATCATCCAGGATTAGTCTTCTATATTTACTGGCCCATAAGGTGTTTTTCTTTTGTCTAGTCTCTTTTTGACCTCAGGTAAACTCTGACACAATATGTTTTAGGAAAGAATTCTGCTACTTAGCTATCCGTACTGCTGGGAACCCCTGATTTTATTTGTTTTCAATTTCTCACCTGCTATTTTTATTTGAGAGGCCCCAAGTTCTTCCATACCTATGCAACCTCAAGCAGAAGACAAAAAAAGCTATAAGGAAACACAGGTTTTGTCCAAAATTATTAATGGCTGTTTTACAATTAAATATCCAGCTACTGTTTCTTACATAAAATGAATATTATATGTATTTATATAATAGATATGCAGTATTATTATAGCAAAAACATGCTTCACAGGCATATATATTTTTTCATATATAAAATATATTATATGCTTATATAATACACATATATACATCTTGTATGCTTTATATTTATATGTGCATATATGCGTAGTGTTGCCTATGAAAAGAATGGTTTACATATACATTAGGGTACATCCCTGAACACTGTCAGTTTTCATTATGCGGGCTTTAGCTGTATGCCCATTCACATCTTAAATGCTGGTTTTTTCTGAGCTGGTTCCTAAATAGTAGGACAGTGTGTAAAGTACAGCTTTCGCTGAGATAAGCATACTGAAGCCTGAGAAAAAGGAAAAGGTCCTCAATTAAAGACTCTGTAGACCAAATAGTCTAAAAAGGTCAAGGGCTTTTAATTCATCTGTATATGGTAAGTCTGCAACAGGTTGCTCTGGATCATGGGATTTAGTGGTTGTGGTGGAGAATGTTTCATTTCAAAGAGATTTAGACTGCAGTGTTCTGCTCATTGCAGTGCCTGCTATTCGTGAGGCACTGCAGAAGTTCCTTGTGTCCTGGTGTCCCAATTTTGCCTGGGATGCAGTTAACATTCTTCCCAGTAGCTGGTATGGTGCTGTCTTTCGCATTGAAGAACAGTGTTAGTAACAAGCTGGCACTTCAGTTGTTGCTGACCAGCACTTACATGAAGTCAAGGACTTTTCATCTCCTCACCCCACCCCACCAGCGAGAGGCTGGGGGGCACGAGAGGCCGGGAGGTGACACAGCCGGGACAGCTGACCCCAGCTGACCCAAGGGACATCCCAGACCACATGACCTTGTGCTCCACGTATGAACGAGGGGGAAAGCCGGCTGGGGGCTGCTGCTCGGGGGCTGGCTGGGCATCGCTCAGCAGGTAGTGAGCAACTACATTGTGCACCACTTGCTTTGCATATTCTAATTCTTTTATCGTTGTTATTATTTATTTTCCCCTTTATTTATGCCCGGTTAAACTGTCTATCTGAACCCATGAATTGTACTTCCCCCCCCCCCCCCTCCAAATTCTCCCCCAGCCCAGTGGAGGTAGCTGCGTGGTTTCCCCCCCCCCCCCTCCAAATTCTCCCCCATCCCAGTGGAGGTAGCTGCGTGGTGTTCAGCTGCCAGGCTAAACCACAGCCCCTAGGTACCGGTCGTAGAATTACATTTACTACTTGAGACTTTCTTCCTTCTGAAGCAGTGAAGAAAGATTGTGTTCGCATTCTTAATATAGCACTTCATTACAAGAAGTGCAGTAATTTTTCCTACATTAAAGACAAACCAGTCAACTCTAGCTGTCAGATCCAATGGGGACTATTAAAAATACTCTTGATTTCTGTTAGGAGGGCTTTCTCATAGTCTTCTGGTCTCTGCATTTGCATCTAAATCGTGTTCTACCTGACCATCTTATTTATTGATTAATCCACATCAATTTAGGGGTTTAGGAGTAGTTTTCTTACTGGTTATGTTTAAAGACATTTTAAGAAATGTTTGATTTCTCCAGTGCATTGCTTAGTCTTTCTAATAAGGAGAATGTACTCAAAAGATGACAGGTAACTTAGATCTCACATCAGCTTTTGCAGCAAGTTTAATTCCTAACATATAGTTATGGGATAGTAGTACCTTTAATTAACAAATACATTTAAGTTTTGTTGAATACTTGAACAGATACTCCAGCATCCACAGTTCTTCTAGGTCACCAGTGAGAAGTGCAATGTCAAGTTCAGCCGCCAGCAACTTGCTTTGCCTTGAGCTTTCCTAAAACCCTGCATAGGTTTCTCTGACCAGCTGAAACAGTGGTGATTACCTTCTTTTGTTACTTTCAGGTGTTACTTGCATTGTAAGCTCCATTTTAACTTAAGATTCACTTCTTTCATTTTTCTCATGCCTTCTATATTGCTTCTGGTTTTTATTCATTGCCTTGGTAAATGTTTAGCAAAAAAAGAGCATCTCCACTGCATGCTTTCAACTTTGTGTTACAGAAGTCTTATAATTTTTATTTCTTTTTAAAAAACGTCTATGGAACACACTCTTGTCACAACAAAGGGACACTTTATTTTTGCTTTGGTCACTTTAAACTTACCTCTGCATTGGAACACAGTGGTGTTAATACTTCAGTATAACCTACTGATTTTGAGTGGGAAGCATCTGACTTAATGGAATTTGGTGAAGAAATGTTTTTGAGCTCCACGTGCTGGTCACCCAGAGAATCTCCTCTGTGTTACCTGTGAGTTTGATAAGAAGCTTGGGTCTCTCTGAGTAAGTGTTGGTGTGTTCTAGCACAAATAGTGGTATGTGAACAAGGTGTGTGCCTGTCACCTGTATTCTCAGACACAAGAACAGTTGTACATACTAACTTTCAAATATGTTATAAGCGTTCATCAGCTCAACAAGTGAAAAATAGGAGACTTTTGAAGTAATGGTTAACATTTATTGTAACACCCAAAGTCACTCTGTGACTTAACATTTGGGCTTGAATTGTATACTGTAGTTCAGTTGATTAAATCAGTTGATTCCTTTCTGCTTCTCCTTATTTTTCTTGCATCTTCAAACAATTGAACTTCCAAATGGCAGAATACTAATGGAAAATTCCCACTTACCTTTCTAAAGTATGCGTCATCTTACAGGTGTGATAGCACATTCAGAAGAGGCACAGAAAGCTTACTTTCTCGGGTTCTGAAGAGCATCTTCAGCCTTCCTAAGCCAAGTATGTGTGAACAAGTGTATTGGTTTACTTGTTGATCCAGAGAAGCGCTGACGGATGTTGTGGAGAACAGAACTGGCATACAGTTTATTCTGAGAAATACATTATGAGGATAGACACTTACTCGAAGGAAAAAGCAGTCAGGGGAATAAGGTATATTTTTGAAGTAGCTCAGAATGGCCTAAGTGAATCATGGAACCATTACATTCCTCATTCAAGAGCTAAGGGACGGGAACTAGTGTAAAAACATACTTTTTTTATTTTTTTAAACCGTTATTCCTGAAAGGTGTCAGTACTCACACAGCTTCCATCTTCGCATGCTATTTTGTCATCACCTCTGCTTCATCAAGGCAACTAATGTACAAGTTCATGTTAATGTTCCCAGCTATGTCAAGTTTTCATCTTATGACCTTGAGGGTTGCTGCATTATTTATTCATCATGTATACATGATTAAGTGCTTTTCAGTGGCTGATCCCTGCCCTGGTGGGCTTGTGGCTACATTAGACATAGGGACAGCAAGGAAGAGGACAGATTCCCAAATTACCGAGCTTATATAATTGATTTTTGGTTTCATAGCAGAGTATCGGAAGGAGTTGTTTTACTTGTTTCTCCATTTCTTTGGTTTTGATAAGTGGTTTTTGGAAACATTTGTCAGTGACAAAGGTTTAAAGGAAAATATTTTCCTCTTAAATAGGTGTTACCTCGCTGTATGTGGCTTTTTTGTCTCATAAAGGTGCAGGTGTGTTGGGTTTTTTTTACCTCAGTGCTATTCAGCAATGTACAATGTGAGTTATGCAAACTAAGGCCTGTGCAAACTAGACAGTCTGACTTTGCACCTACCAGACAAATGTCTGAACACTGTAAAAACAACAACCTTCCAAACATGAGGAATAACTTGTTTTCTGTGGGAGTAGAAGAGAACAGAAAGAGCAGAGTGAAGGATAATTTAAAAAACAAACAAAAAACAAACCAACCCAACCAATAGTTGTTGCAAATGATTAAGATCCAGTGCAAGATATGACTGTTTAGTTTTCTGCTGAAATACGTGAGTTGCTTTCTATGAGGCAGAGTAATAGCAATTTTTTAAACATAAACTGCAAATTCAATATTGACAAAGAACCTGGAGTTGTATTCCTCATTTGAAACGTTCCCTATGAATATTACAGTAGTTCCAACACTTTAGTATTAAACTTCTTGCGCTGGACTGAATCAAAGTTGTCCTAATGGTTTGTGTTCTCAGGATTTTGAGAGAGGCAGATGAATTCAGCTTAGCATTTGCTACTGGTAATAAATCCCAAATAAGCTTTTATTAGTACTAAAATAAAATGAAATCCTAATTATTAAATTTTAGGCCTAGAACAGTAAACTTGATGAAATTAACAGCCAAATCAAATTAAATTAATCCCTATATTTAAAATACGGGAGTATAGCCAACTGCAACCATAATACAGTTGTTCTGTACCTTCTTGGGGCTGCCAGACAGCACTATAGGTTAGTGTTATCTTAGCCGTGCACATTCAGACAGACTATGGTGTTATGCTCAAAGGTGTACACATATAGAAGCAAGCTGTGAACTGTTCAGGGAATAGTTAGCCCTATCTAAAAATAAGAATTTATTACTAGAGCAAGGAACTTGAATTTGTACTTATAGTGCATATGAAACCAAAACATATAAAGACAGTTTTGACATTACATTTTGAGTTGGTAGAGAGAGATTGCAATATGTAGGCAGTAAACATTCTCGGTCATAAGCTGAGAATGATGCAAAAGAAGGGAATAAGTCCCTAGAAGCAAAATAAAATGCAGATTTGAGAAGGCTGAGAATTACTGCATTAATTATACTGAGTGCCACATATATAAGTTCCTCTCCCGTATGTGGGTGGTGGATGTAGGCATGCAGGTCAGATCTCTGGCAGACAGCAACTCCCAGGAACCAGTAATCCTCTCTGTCACTCTTCTCTAAACACTATTGTTCATCTGAACCAAAACGGTACTAAATGACATGCTGCTGGCATTTAAAATATAAAGATTATCAAAAGATCTTAAGCTAAAGACTGGAAAAGATTGACAAGTGCAAAAGCACACATCATTCAGGATTCATTCCTCTAGGCGTTCAATCATGCACTATTTTCTATTAAAAGAACAAAACATAAGTTGACAACATGACGACAGGAAATGGCATGGATAAGCAAAACAAATGAAGCCCAAATTACCAAGGTACGTACACATTAATAGTGAGATCAAGAGGAACTGTGAAAGTATTTCTATATAAATCTTAGAGGCCTATATTGAGAACAGTTAAACATTTTTTGAAATTACAGTATCAGTCTCTTTGTAGGCAGATATGGGAACTGGCTTGACGTAAAGGAAAGAAACAGGGGGCTTTCCAGGTGAATCATAAGGGGCCAGGCTTGGGAAGGACCACCTGTGCACAGTGGGATTGGAACAAAGGACCTAAACGGCTCAGGAACTGGAAGGCTAGTTCCTTCTGCGTCCCAGCCAAACCGGTAAGCCTGTTTCTCAAAGTATAGTTAAGAGATGTTGTTGCATGTTACTGGAGAAGCAATTTTCTGACTTACAGTTTCAGGTCATGATGGGATTGTAACTACCAGGAGGTTCCTTTGGCCTTTATCATGGTTTCACCTTAAGGGAGATGGAGAACTAGAATATTTATCTCTGTAATCTTCTTCAACAACAATGTACAGCACAGTCAATTATTTTCAAGATCTAGTTTTGAGCAGAAAATTAGTTGCATGCTAGTAGGTATAGAGTAAGGCCTGAATAGAATAAGGCACTTTTTTTAAAAAGGGATTTGTTGTTGTTTTTTTGATTGTGAACAGTTTTGCAGAGGTAAGCAAGGTAAAATATGCACATATTTCTGATGATAACATCTCAGTATAAAGCCTTTTAGAGAAAAGTATGCCTTGTGTTTTTCTGAAGATTTTAAGCCAGGAGAAGAAATGGGTAACTGCGTTCTGTTACCTTCCCGTCTTGCTACCAGGGATGTCTCTGTGCAGTACAGGCTTCAAGTGACTGCAGTGCTAAGTAGGGCTTGTCAGACAGCTTGTTGTCAAAAGTTTGAACTTTGATGGTTAAAACCACCTAATCCAAACGCAAACAGGTTTCTCCGCTTCTTCTAGGATGCAGGGTGAAATAAACAAATATATTTTCACAGTTTTTTTCTAACTGTGACACTAACAGCACTTTATCATTCATATGGTTCCTAATGAAAATATTAGATTTAATACTTTAAAAGAGACTTTCTTTCTGGGGGACACTTTTCAGTATCAAATCTCTTACCTTTTATTATGTGTCTAACAACTCCTTGCCGTATAGCTAATTATGTAATAGAGCTCGTATTCAAATTAAGTAGTTTCCCCTCTTGCTCTGCTCTTTAATACAGGAAAAATAAGGGGCCACAACAAGGCTGTAACACTTCAGAGTATATCCAGTATATATGTATCCAGTATCTGGCCCTCCATGTCGTCTTTTCAGCGTAAGTTTAGTGTGACTGTGACCACCGTTCCCTGCTTTACAGCTTTGAACAGGCTTGTTTTTAATATATCTCTTACCAGCTAAGAGTCAAGACATTGCAAATATGAGATTTTGCTCAGATGATTAATGAAATCAAATAATTTGGCTACAAAAATAATGCCTGTTAAATGCATTCTTTGAAAATTTAGAGGTAACAAGGTAACATTTTTTTTGCTGTCAATTGCTGTTCCTGTAGGAAAACACATTTCTTTCCGGATATTTTCCAGTTATTTTTTTCTAGTGTGTGTATATATATTTATGAAGCAAAATTTGTCATGATGAAATGAAGTATGACATTAATACCGAAATATTATTAGAAAAAAAATAAGGTGTTAATAAACACCGCAGCACTAGAAAGATAGGACTGGTCAGGTCTTCTCTTCATTAATCCACAAGGCTGTTTTGCATCCTTGACCTAGTCTTGTTCCTTTTTATGCAAAACTAAGGCAGCAAAATATACTTACCAGAGGGATACAGAAATAGCAGCACTTGAAAGACTTTTTAAAGCAGAAGAATGGAAACAGCGTCAGTACCTTTCAAACTAAAGTACCATTCTACTGCAGTACTTCAGCTGAAGAAAGGAAAAATATTTTTCTTCTATAAAGGGAGGAAGGACAGCAATTCTCCTTTCTGAGTAGAGTTGGTTGGAAAATTATGAAACCTCTTCAGTTAGCTGCCCTTTATGCTTTTGAATTATACTGTACAATTTCTTTGTTCCCATGTATTTCCAAGAGCTGCTACTAAAGAACAAAATCACTACTTCTGTTTCGTATTAACTGGTTTGTTAGTAGTGAAATCCAATGGATGTATTTTTCTGTGATAAGTCATGAAGGCAGTGCTACCAAACTTGGGTCAGAAGTTACGGCATAAATTTATGGCTTATACATGAGACGTGTTTCATTGTAGTCCACCTTCGATGAATCTTCCTACGCCTAGACTTCTTAGACATCCCTGCTTTATTGGTATAGGCAGAATAGGCTTTTTAGTGCAGAAAAGCTGCACATTATGTCCTCTAACAGAAGCTTATTGTAAAGGATAATCTTAAATTACTGAGGTAAGGGAAATGGGTGACACCAAGGAAAGAAATCAAATGGATCCACTACATACGGGCTTTTCTTTCCCAGTCACGCCATCTCTCTTTAATTTTGCAAGGCATTATCAAGAATCTAGCTAATGCAAACAGTGTAACAATCAGTTAAAAAAAAAATATTAAAAATTAGGATTTTCCTTCCTGAAAACCAGGTTTGTGGCATTCTTTGTACAGATAGTTGTTATGTTTATGCTGTCCTTTACAGAGGTATCTGGAGGAACACTCTGTTCGTCCTTTAAAGTTTCAGGAGGAATTTTGGGTGAGCAAAGTGGAATCATTGTGGTATAACTTTAATTTGCCTCAGTCAGCCTTACAGATATAGAATGAGATATCTAAGTCTCAAGGGTTGTAAATAGCTGCAGAAATGTTGCAAAGATAATTTATTGTTGTATCATAATTAAAACTATAATTAACAAATAAACATTTTGCTAATAACATGCTAACATTTTCTGAAAGGTAATATAATCAGAGACTTCACTCTTATTTTTCATACCCTTTACAGTGGTGTGTTTCCATTAACATAGATGAAAAGACTTGTAGGTTTTTTGGGGTTATATATATATATATGTATATTTTTCTCTTCATGGCTTTTTTCCCATTAGTAGTAAACATTCTGTCTGTAGTGGCTCTCTGCAGACCAAAGATAGAATACAGCCTTTTTATGTACTTAATTTTAAAATTAATTTTAATTAATTTTCTGTTAAGTTTTACTTAACAGAAATAGAAGGACTAAGAATCTGTCTTGCACTACAATAATAGTATTTCAAGGTGGCTTAGTCAACTGACAAGTAGAAATTACCAGTCCCTATTAAAAAGAAAAGCGGTGTTTTCCAAAATATTTTTTACATTATTGTAATTTGAAACAGTAGAAGACTTTGATAACAAGATGCATTTGTACAGCTACTGCAAACAAATTGGTGAAACAGATTTTTGTGTGATACAGTATTACCGGATTTTTCACAGTTTATTTAGTTTTAAAAATATGATTCTTCAGTGAAGCCACTTATACCTTTATTATTAAGGTCTTTTATATTTCTAAATTGCTTTGATTGTAAGCAAGTTGGAGCTCTGGGAGTGTAAGGCATATCTATTAAACATTTTGGCCTATAGAAAATATTTTTCAAAGGCTTTGTTCACCCACAACATTCTGAAAGTACATGCCAATAAAAGAGCACCATCCTCTGACTGCATGGAGCTGAGCTTTCTAACAAAAGAAGTGACCTGGAGTAATTAGAAGAGGTGATAGAAGGACATATTTTGGCTCCAAAGTCAGGGCTTCATTTTTAATTTAAAAAAAAAAACATTAAACTTTTCACATTTAATTTAAGGAAAGAGTAGAAGGCTGGGATTTATAATCCTAATGATTCTCTGTCAGTGCTACGTGATGTTAGTGACATGCCTGCTGTACAGGCTGTGGATGTATAGAAACATTTTACTGAAAATGCCTTTCTTTTTCTTACTGAGGAAAAAAAGGAGAAAACAGCTAAGGCAGCAACAACAAAAACAACGCATTAGGCATGCACTACTAGTCTAGCTAATTCTAGGGGTGCTATTAGCAGACATTTAGGCAAATCTATTAACATTTAGCATCAGCACAAATGCAATTGCATTCCTGCTTTTCATGTTTCTGGCAAAATATGCATGGCCATTCAAGGGAGGAAAAGGACATTGAAGCCATTTGTTAGGTAGTTCAGCCTAAATGGGGAAAGAAGTTTTAGCGGAATTGTTAAATTGAAAAAGAAATTTGACTCAAAAAATGTTACTTAAAAAGGGAGCCAACTATCTTAAAGAATAATGCTGATCAAGTGTTTGGTTGTCCTTTTCTGTGCATCACCACTGATTTTAATTTTTAAACAAGTCTTAAGCTTGTAACATACTGTTTTGTTAACTTTTTTTTTTTTCTTTTTCTCTCCTTGGAATCTGGGAATACCTTTTGAAAAATGTATCCAAAGTAGTCTCTTTGAGGTACATGCACTGTGCAGTTCAAGTTAAAAATATTTTTTTTTAATTTTTTTCACCTTCTAAGATATACCAGACAAATCTACAGCAGACCTGGCTGAAGGGATAGCTACAGTAATTGTCTTATTTTTGACAGTGACAAAGGGCAAATGCTTTATTATAAGTCATAAAATATCAATAGTGTACACATATTGCAATGTGGTGCTGTAAATAGGAAAATTCTAACTAACGCTAGCTTAGGTTTTTTGTGGGTTGACTGATATCATAAATTACATGATAGAAAATTCCTTTTCAACTTTACAATTAAAATAAAATATCTTGAAAAAAGCTGCCGTGGGTTCTAACTATTATGATTTTTTTTTAAGCGCTGAAGTTTAT
This sequence comes from Falco naumanni, assembly GCF_017639655.2. Taxonomy (NCBI): domain Eukaryota; kingdom Metazoa; phylum Chordata; class Aves; order Falconiformes; family Falconidae; genus Falco; species Falco naumanni. Next base: position 16,402,425 of record NC_054061.1, read on the forward strand.
TGTGTACCTTTTACTCAAGGGCTCAACGTTATTTAAATGCCTGGCTGTATAGTCCTTATAAATATAGCATCACTGATATTACAGGGGTTCCCTGTTAAAAAAGGAAAGAAGCAAATCACCATTATCCAGCTATTTCTATTGTTTTTAAATTTCAGATTGTAATTTATTGGTTATCTTGTTCTTCGAGCTATTCAATTTATGGCTGATATTAGGAAGGAGAATTTGTGAACCAAAGTAGAAGAGGAGTCCCTATATCTGCTTAATTATTATAGATACTTCTGGTACCTGCTCTGCCCACTCCCCTTCTCAGTTCCTCTGATGGCGTTAATGTGGCCCATAGCCCCTTGGAGCCCCCAGAGGTGTTGGCGATGCCTGCTCTCTGATCAGGCCCTTCTGTGTTTTCCAACTGTGTAAAACATTAATGCATGGAGAAAAGATTTCTGGTGAAGTGTGGCATTAATCCTTTTTCTATATTGAGCATTGTCTAAATTAATTTTTAGTGTTTTTCTCTGTCTCCCACGCCAGTATGTGGGTAGGCCTGATTTTCATCTCCATTTCAGGACTGTATATTGAGTTTAGTCGTACTGAACCAGTGGAGTTACAGCAAATGAAATACAAAGGCTGGTCTAATGTTTTTCTTATGTTGGTTTTGAAACACTTCTTGTACTAGGGTTGTGCTGTTAGAAGGTGTAAGGTCAATTACAGTAGAAAGTCATGGGTTTGACTGATTTTACAGCTCTGTGCTTTTGTTCTGTCCTTTGCAACTTCACTGTTGTGTTTTGCAAGTCTTTCCCCCCAGTGCCCCGGCATCCTTCCATCCCTGAGGGAAGTGTTATAATTCAAGATAAACCAGGCCTCAAGAGCTGTGACCTAGCGTGGCCTGTGGCTGGAAAGGATGACACCTGTGTGGGTCTCTGTTGCTTTCTCCCCCCAAGCCTTGGCTGCTTGGTCCTTCCTCATACCTGCAGGGTGTCAGCTTGGGGATGCGACTGCGGGGAGGAGGAGGTGGCACCTGATGCAGGGGACACGGGGGGCAGAAGCTCAAAGGCGTGCTGGTGGGCCTTTGCCGGTCCCAAGTTTCCTGGAGCCACTGTAGAATAAGTGGTGTTGGCAGCTGGGGACAGAGGTGAGGACTTGGAGAGTTCCTGAGCTGAGGTGAGGGGACATGTGCTCCCTTCACCTTCTTCCATCTGAGCTTCCAGGACGAGCCTCCTGCTTGGCTGTTTATTCAGCTCTTTGGACTTCTAGGCATAAAACTCCTGTAGCCATTCTAACATATTTTTTTTTCAGTAAATGCACTGCATGTGTTTAGTTATTTAATTCCTCTAGTAGTTGCTTTGTTTTATGCTACTTTTTTTTTTTTTAAAAAAAATAACTTCTCATTCAGTGAGGAAGGCAAGAATCACATTTGTATGAACCAGAAACTTTATTATACCAGCACATATTTTGTACTTAACATGTACATATTTAAGTGATTATTTATATAAAATGTGTGAGAATAAATTCTTCCTCTGTTTGTCCGTTGAGGCTTAAATTCAGGATTCTGAATTTTTCCACACGCAGCAACTAATGATTTAAATTGTATTGGTGGCAGCTTCAATCCTGTCACTGCTCAAGTGCTGCTACAAAAATACACAACCATGAGATAAATCCCAGATTGTTATTTAAAAAAAAAAAAAAAGTAAACCAGGTTTAAATGCTTAATTTCTCAATTACATATTAATCTTTTATAGTGAACTGCTTAAATGTAAAAGAAGAGTAAATAAAGTATTCTTACAGAATTCTTTAGTGTATCTCTAAAATTCAAATGTAATCTGGAATATTAATGTTACATTTATGGGTTTGGGAGGATTTGGGACCTTTTAAAGCTGTCTTTTAAATTTTTTCCTCTACATGTTGGGAAGGCATAGTGAGCTTCTGTTGAAGGCAGCAGAATCTGAAAATGTTCAACAGTATCAAGCATGGTGCTAGAAAGAGTGGAAAGTCTTTTAAATGGTCATCATAAAAGTTGATCTAGAAGTCCCGCAGTTTTTATATTATGTTTTTCTGAGGCATATTTCACGTAGGAGCTGATTTTCTTCCAGCACATCATAATTTATTTCAAGGATTGTGCTGACAGCATCATAGAAACCTCAGAAATTGAAACCCAACTTACAGCATGGTACTGAAGTGATTGCTAGTTTTAAATTCTTTGGAGAAATAAGAAAAGACTTTGGGGAAAAGTACTAATAACAGTGAGAATGCAGTACATGGGGCCCTCCCCACGCTGCTGGTCTCAGCGCTCAGTTAAACCTCTGCATGTAGGTTAATTGCTGACAGAGGGAGCAACAGTTTGAATTATCACAATGCCATAATGGCTTTCAGTTGCTCGCCTGAACCTACTGCTTGTCTAAAGACAAAAAAAAAAAAGTGTTAAACCAGTGATTTTCTTTTGGTAGAACCCAATGTATAAAACTTTAACTGCATGGAAGGTTTGAGATGTCAATTTGATTCAGTTGTTTAGATCACTTGGGGCCTGGGCAGACAAAAAGGTGGTGGTGTTGCTCTGTGTTGTAACGGCAGTTGTAACGGCATTGTGTACAGAGAGGGGGGTCAGACGCTGGCGCAGGTGCCCTCAGGAGCCGGCCGATGCCCCACGCCTGCCAGGGCCTGAGGCACCTGGACAGAGCCCTCAGCAACGGCCTCGGGCCCGGCCAGCCCTGCCCTGCCCAGGCAGGGGGCTCGGCTGTTGCTGCAGGGCCGTCCGATGGGAAGAGTCTAGTCTCTTATTCTTATGTTTAAACCAGAAAACAAAGGTTGTGCTAAATTCTCCAAAAGCAAGTTCTTTGACCACAGCCCCCAAGAAATGATTACTCTAGGACTTGGAAGATGGAACTACCCTCTTCATGTGCAGTAACGTGGCTGAAGCCATCCATTGTTAAGTGAAACTGTTGAGTTTGTGGAGCACAGCAATGATTTCTGCTACGGCTATTTCTTCCTTGGTTATTGAAAGTAGATTTGCAGTTTTGTATCGTCAGTACCACACATACCAATACAGCCATGAAACAGGTAGCCAGTGTCCCTGTGTGTCCAGCAGGAAAGCTGTAAGTTTTTCTCAGCCTGTGTGATGGGTCATGTAGCAACATCTTAGAACCAGCTGGGAGTGCTCCTCCGCTTTCAGTCACCCTCCTAATAGTGACAAAGCAATGCAATACCTTTAGCAGATCGTGTTTTAAATAACTTAAGAAACAACAATGATTAACAAGCTAATGCAGAAAAAGAATCCCTTAGTCACTTTTAGGTTGCAGAAAAGCTATAAATGGGCTCGTTCCAGAAAAATGTTGCCGGTTTTAACTTCTTTGTGTAGATACTTAAATGTGAATGTTGCTCTGTTAGAGGTTGTTGAAGTTGATGAAACAAGCCGAGCTTTAACTTAAATCAGAGCCAAACCTATGCCTTATTTTATCAACCTAAATATTCTAATACCAGCATAGTCATGCAGTCACTGATGTCAGCTTTTCCTCAGTGATGTACCTGTAATATTGAGCATAAGACCATTTTAATAATGAAGACTTTTCTGCCTGCTGTCTTTGAGCTAGCTGCTGTGCTAAGTTTGTGGTAGTGGCAGAAGATAAATATGCATGAATAACTTCTATTAAAACTGGATACAGAATGGAATGGATACTATCAACATTTTCAGTCCAAATAATTTCTATAGGAAGGATATAGGAATTCAAGTAGCTGTTGATTAGTTTGGGTTTTTGAAACTATTCTCAGGGGCATCATTACTCTTAACAAAATTTTAATCAAGTCTTTCAGTGGCAATATTGAATTTTAAAAGTTAGTAGTTACTGGTTACAGCGTGACTTCGTTAGTGTACAGGAAAATCATTCTGTGGTGATTAACATCTATTCGCATCTTGGAATGCATTATGGGCTCTAAATTATCATAGAAATTAATGCAATCTTCTTAAAAGGGCTTAAAATATGGTAATAGATACAGCATACTAGCACCTGCAGCTCAAGGTACCAAAGTTATTAAAGTTGGATATAATTATATTTATTTTGCAAGCATCTAAATGAGGGGGAGAATGAGAAACAAAGTTTAATAAAAATTAAAAAGATAGGCACTCCATTTGAAGTCAATTTATATTTTTTTTTTATTTATTTATTTAACAAGTATATTGCTATTTCTGATGCATATGAATTACTTTGTCCATTTTAAAGTTCAAAACCTCTGGCAGAATTGTGACTCCTTGTACCGATTTCACGGCAGTGAATTCAGACAGGTGGGTGGCTTGTGAATTACACCAGTAAATCAAGAAGGAGAGAAATTTGTTACACAAGTTTAATATTTCAAGGTTGCTGCTTCTTACCTATGCACTTTGATTGTATTTCTTTTAAGGGTCACTTGCTGATTAATTTTCCAGTAGTCCAGCAGAACAGGTAGTATGAAAAGCAACATATGGCAGCTGCTTGCAACTCTTCTGGTTTATACCTGTGCAGGTACCCTGTAGGAACAGGCCAGCAGAGAACAAATCAGCGATACCTAAAAATGAGCCAGTACGATTAACTTGGGGCTGCTGCACCGCAGTCCTCTGCTCATTTAGAGATGCAGTACATGGATAAATAAGTAACTGATCTAAATTTGGCTCCAGCTCCCGTTGTGCAATTAAACTGAGGGAGCTAGCCAAGAAATAAAAGTGCTGTTTTGCACAAGTTTATAATTTTTTCCCCAATGTAAAAGAAAATAAATATATATGTGTTTCTGTTGAATATCTGTGGCATAATAAGTAAATATCTCCTTATTCCTTATCTTCTTATTCTTTAGATGTTTTATTGAATGAATCCCTGCCTATCTTTAAGATAACAAGAAGACATGCTGACATTTGATGGGAGTGTTCATTGTGCATAAAGTGAAGCGTGTACAGCACATTAAGTGCAGACTTGGAATGCCAAGAGAGATTTACAGATAACAAAAATTAGCAGAAAATGCTTCTTATTATCAGTAGAGAAAAGCTGGATTTTAAATGACAGCCAGATGCTTGTTTACTATGATTACAATGTTAATAATACTCTGTTCACAGTTGCGTGTGTGTAGCAGCTACTGGGGTCATGGGGAATTCTGGGGGACTTTAACCCCTACCTATTCCCACTCCCCTTTTTCTTCTTCTAAAGTAGCATGATGAAGTTTACTCACAGTGCCAAACAGTATGAAGTAACTTTTAAAATGGAAGCTATTTAAAGAGGTCTTTTTTTTTGGCTTGGGGTGGGGGGAAAATACGTGTGTTTTGCAAGACATAGTGTAGGAGAGCAAAATCTTTGCAATATCAGTAGATTATCATTCATCAGTACTTTTGTTTGAATTTCCTCAACAGTTCCTTCAGCACTAGATGCTTTTAAGCATCTGTTGACATTGTATGATGATCTTAATGAGGTTGGAGAACAAGTTTTTACTGCATAGGAATTAATTCAGAATCTTTTCGTCCCATTTGGAATGAAGTTAGAATTACAATTTAGTCCTTATGTAGACATCCCATCTCCAGTTCCAACATTTGAGATTTACTTTAGCTTTAAGTTTGAGACTAAAAGTATGTAGTAGAGGACAAAATGGAATTTAAATGAGGGGCTTAAAAAAATACCAACACACCACACCCACCAACAGAACAAAAATCCCCAAGGAAAGTTAATAAACAGTGTAATTACTAATTCATTCAGGAATAGGAGTAATGGTTTTCTAAAGTGAAATGACCACAGATTGTCAGGGCAATAATAATGGTATTTGTATCACTTTTAATTGGCTTTAACCTTTCCCTTTGTGTGGAACTATTAAAAAATTAAAGGGAAAAGCGTTTAGAGAGGCAGATTTATGTTAGCTCATGGTTTGTACCATTTTATAATGAGGTCAAAGCAATAAAGACTCTTAACAGGTCCTAAGGTCTGGACGATGAATGACTTGTCTTCCACTGCTGATTCACAGTGTTGTGCTCCAGTCTTTTGAGTTGCTGTTTAAATATGGAAAAACAAATTTCTGCAGTTAGGAGCCATTCTTGAATTATTTACTTTTTCTCAGGATTATGTATGAAAACGTATTTCAATAAAAATGAAAGAAGTTTTGCTTCTTGGCAGGAGGAAGATTGAAGTGGTTGGATTAGAGAAAATGTTTTTTAGGTGTGGTTGATTTTGAAATAAGTAAATAAAAGATGTGTGGACACATGTGTTCATATCTACTTAGGTTATTCACGCATGTCTCCAGTAAATTGATCATAAATCATATGTAGTAAGGTTATAATAAGAATTTAGCAATTGCTGAATATGCAGTTTTCCTAATGCAAGGTTACACATGTGGTGGGTAAGTAATTGGTAGTTTTAGTGGAAGCGTAGATAGCAATTATTGCCTATTGATCTTTCCTTAATAGCTTCATTTATTAAAGGTGTTTGTTTTATTTGGTTTGGTGGGACTCTACAGTGCATCAAGCTTATAATTGAAAAAATCTTTGGGATTTTTTGGTCTTATTTTGGGCCTTAATTTTTGATTGTTTTCTTTTAGTCCATTTTGTTCTCTTGAAAAATATTTGAAGTAAAAATTGGAAAGTGGACGGGCAGTGAGTCCCCTGGTTCACATCCACATGTGCGTTAAAGTTTATATACTGAGCTGCAGCATCTAAAAATAGAATTGGTGAAGATATGCATGATTGCTGACTGTATTCCTAAGGGAAACTGGAGTTGCTTAAGAAGGAATATAGCTCCTCTCCAACTTCGGAGCACTATGAGAAATAAATCCCATGTAGTTACCTTCCTTTCACTAACAATATCTTCCCATATCATTCATAACAGAAAAAACACTGTAAGAATAAAATAGGTGTTACTTTCTCTGACAAACAGCCGCATTGTTGGTCTGAAAGTTTTATTAACAGCTCACATTTATATATTTTTATGATACTTTTAAAATAGTGAATTATGAACAACTGAAAATACCCTCCAGCTTAATTGAGAACCATTATGTCTAGTAATTGCCAGTGATTTCAGAAACAGCCGTTGTTCTGTGGCCTATTAACATAATTTGAATTTTTTATTGCACTTCATAATTATCTGTTGGAGTTAACAAACAGGCCCATTTACTGAAGTGTTTAAGAACAAAAGCCCCAAATGGACTGGATTGTGATGTATTATTTCTATTAACCTACCTTGCTGGAACAGTTTTGTACATCACTTTCTGATGGGGTCATGACTTCTGATAGAAGAGGAGTGTGAATTTTCTAGTTCTCATTTCATTAAGCGTAGGTAAAACAATATCTTTTAAAATTGTCTTTGACTCTTTCTTACATATCTACTCCATTTAGTCCTCAGTACCCCTTTAACATGATCTCCATGATAGCTGGAGAGAAGCACTATTTCAGCCTATATATTTAACACATTTCATCTCTTCGCCATGGCGAGTTAGCAAAGACAGAAGAAGCTTGACCCCTACTTAGATTATAATATTTTTAGATCAAGATTCCTTTTTAGTTCTGTGATTTTTAGTGAAAACAAGCTCCTTATCTATCACTTAGATGTCTATGTACTGCAATAAAAGAAATCACTGAAACTCCCTTTGTTATTACTGAAGCCAACACACGATCACATACAGCATACTGTTGTTTCTGATACAAAAACCTGCAGTGACAGAAAGATTTCCTAGTTGTTTCTATTTCTGTCATTCTTTCTAGAAATCGTGTTAAGGAGGTTTTACTTCCGTGAGCATTTAGACCTCAAGCCTTTAGGTAATCTTCTCAATTAGTCCCTGGGGCTGTAGAGAGACAGGAAGGTGCAATTCTTTTAGCAGCTAAAATTGCAGGTTCAGGTTAAAATTAAGGTTTTAAACAATCTGGTATTGAGGGAAAAGAAAAAGGATAGGAACAGAGAGAAACTGTGGACTTTTGGATGATGGTGACGATAGTGAAATATGTGATCGACTTTTCAGAGAGAATTGTAACTAACTCTTGCTTTGTAACCCTCTGGCAGGTGATGCGTCAGACTGTGTACACTGCTCCTCTCCATATCGATCCTCTCTGTCCTACTGACTTCATCTACATTCCCCTAAAATCCGTCAGCTGTTGTGTTCAGGCTTTGTAGGAAAGTCAGAGAAAATTTGGAGGACAGAGGACCCAGTGGTAGGGGCAGGCAGAAAGGGGACAGCCCTCTAACCATTTTGACCTCAGTCAATGGCTTATTTAGGGTGTTCAGCTATCAAATAACTTCACCCATCATTTATTGCCTCTTTCTATAGCAGAAACATTTTACATTCACTTTTACATTCATAATCAGAAAGCATGTACTGAGAAATTGGTATAACGGTTGGGAAAAATATGTTGGTGATGAAAAGGCAATCTTTGCTATGAGCAAAGAGAAATGGTTCATAAGCAGGTGTAGGGGTTTTTTTGTTTGTTGTATTTGTTTTTATTTTGGAGGAAATACCTTTCCAATAAATTGGCAGAGCCCAGCTGTACATCTACATTCCAGACATAAGCTTTCTGCAAGCTCTGAGTAACTTCCACAAAGCTGAGAGGACTGTACAAATACCATGCATGCCTTGGCCAGAGGCAGAGTTTAGATTTGAATAAGCTGAGAGCTTTCTGAGGATTAATTTTTTTTTTTTTTTTCTTCAGGGATGTTTTAGATATGTGAGGTGGAATGAATGGAAAATTTCTTAATACGTAAGCGTTCTATCATTGAAAATGATAAAATAAATGTTATATAAGTGTGATTCTTCGTGCTGTGGTGTAGGAGGCATCTTTTTTAAGGCTAGACAAGAAAATCACCCATTATCTTTTGTCATTAAGCCTCAACTAGAAATCTGGAATTGTCATACTACCTTTATGATAATTTCTACTGTGGGCTACTGGCTATTGTTACTGAAGTATATACTTATATCACGTTTGCACGAATCAGGATAACTGGTTTTCCCTGCAGGAAACACTTTTTCTCATCTCTGGCTTACAGTTTTGTTGTTTTTTGGGGTTTTGCTTTCGCGTTTTTTTAGACATCACTATAAAGTAAAACATGCGTGTTCCTTCTCATGAGTAACAAGAATTTTTTTCTGAAAATAATGCAAATGTCAACTTTTGGTAAGGTCAGGGTTAGGACACCACATACCTTAGTATGTGGACACATATATTTGTGTGGGTACATATGTATTTGTATGTGTTTTTGTAATATCCACATCTGTGGTATACACCTAACTCATGTATTACATGGATATTTTTTTTTCCTATTACTTGCACCAGTATAAAGGAAGATCTTTAAACTGGGGCCTGCCTCAGAAGGGTTACCTACAGTAACCCCCTGAGTGAGGATAAACAGCAAAGTTCATCTTCTTATGAGGCTAATGTTCTACAATGTTTAACATTTCTTCTTTTATAAGTAAACTAGTGCATTCTTTAATTAAAAGATAGTGAAACGCAACCACTTTTGAGTTGTATCATGCATTATGTTGGGATAACGTGTAAGGGTTTTCTAAATACTGCACAGGATAGGACTGGTGATTGTATACCCCTTGTAATATGCTTGCTTTTTTTTTCAGTCAGTCTTTGACTCTGTTATAGGTGTTTTATGTATTTTATCATATATGCTATAGATTGAGAAGATATTAGGTCTCATATTAAAGTAGTAGCAAATGAGCAGGGATGTTCCTGCCATGCAATTTTACAAGGTGTTAACTACAGACAAATTTGAGACTCTTAAATCAGACATCCTTTTAAATAATCTAAGCTGTCTTTATACTTTCGTGATCACTGTAAATTATTGACCAGAAAAAGAACTGATATTTTTTTGTCACTTTCAAAAGCCATTTATTTTCTAGCATATACGTATAGCAATTTATTTTCTCTCATATACATATGTGGTAGAAAATATATAAAATAGTGTATATTATATATATGCTATTGAGCTTAGTGGAATTTGAATATCTGACGCCTTTGCATTGCTTAAAAAGGGGAGGAATGGATAATCTTATTAATAAGAACAGTAACATAGCCACTTTGTTTGTCTCTCTGTTATTAAAGGAATATGTCCTCTGTTACTCTCTTAAGAGATTATTAATTGTGGGATCTTAGGGGTTGATCTGACTTGCCTTTTCTTTTGTTGCTGTTGTACATCATTGGATTTACTCTATGTCGATCTAGCTAATAACGCGATTAAACTGATTAAATTGCTGTCGGTCTGTATAGTTCTAGCACATAAGTGCGTGCGTCAGGTATTTAATTGCTGTTCTAACTCCGAAGACAGTAGTGTTATGCTCTGTCGTTATACATGATCACGTGGTTAATTTTGCAATCCATGGCGAACCTGAAAACTTAACTATCATCATGCACAGTAGAGAAGTTGCGTAGGTATTGTTTGTTAGCCCACGTCCTACTGTGCAGAAACAAGTCAAAGTTTTAAGAATTTTATTTACTAAGTGTTGTGGACCATAAGTGACTGTTGTTTTAGTTGTACATGACGTAATATTAGGTATTCCAAAGGAAGTCGTTTCTGCACATTTCTCGCCATCACTACTTACACATGATGCCAGGGTAGTGGCAGAGCTGTGCAAGGTGTGACCTGGGGTTGCTGTGGCGTTGTTTGTCTGGGTGTGAGATGGAAGCTGTCAGTGTATTGAACATAGGAACAAGTTTTTAGCTGGGAGAATTGATTTTCTTCATACTTTTATTTGTGACATGCATTTATAAATACAGCAGTTGATCTCCTTCTTACCTTAAAATTCAGCATAAATGAATATTTGAAATAATTATCCAGAGTTAAGAAGTTCAGACAAGTTAGAAGTTGCTTTTATGGTGTGGAGACCTGACTTCAAGGGTGAAAAAGAAAGATTCCCAGATTAGTTAAGTACCTTTTAATGTTCTCTGTCTCCATTGATAGACTGAATATTTGACAGTGAAAGCATATACAGTTATATTCATTTCATCTTCCCTGACTGTTTTCTTCATAAGCCTTCAGCTGAGTTTAGTTATGACTTATAGCTCGAGCATGGCATTTAGGAAAAACAGAAAAAGCAGTATAAATGTAAATGTGAAAAGCTGCAGCTCATTCTGTTTTTGAAATTGTTGGTGTGAAAAGAACTCAACAGTGTTTTATTTAAACAAGGTCTGCTTCAACCTTGATTGACTTGCAGTAAATTGCCTGGTACGAGAGGCAAAAGGAAGTGGATAGAAAAATGGCAATCAGCACCAAATGTTTCACATATTGATTGACAAGCACCAGAGATGTGCTAGAGTAAGATAAATTGGCTAACAGAGCCCATCTTGACAGCTCCTGAGATGGGAAAATTGTTCCTGTTAATTTGCTGCTGGGACCTTGTCATTTATGGGGATATATATTTGAGTGCCTTCTAATGGTGTAAACAAACTTTGGATTCTTAAGTAGCATATTTCAGCTTCAGTTGCTTTAATTCTTCTCTGTCCATGTGTTTCTGAGCTGCAGTTATAAAGTGCTTTAGGATTGGAAAGGTGAGAGAAACTGTCATTATTTTAAAGATACAGTTCATGCTGAAATAATAATACATTCAAGCTATTTGGTAGCCTGTTTGATTTTTTGGGGGAGGGGGGTTGCTTTACCAAAAGGCATGGAACAGAGCCCACTTGTTTTAGGGGAAGAACATGTATCTTTATTCCTTCTTTCTGGCAACTTTAACTGTAACTATAATGAAAAGATTTCTTACCTTTTTAGCATATCTAATTTTGTGCTTGCAAATGCCGTTAAATCAGGTTACAGGTTTTCTTTCTGCAGAGTGCAGAGTGGAGCTCCCTTTTCCATATAGTAGTCTTTCATGTCTGCAATTTCTTTTCATTAAAAGGAAATTTTATCTTTTTAATTTCCTGTTCTGTTCTCCCAGTGTGCCATTAATTACGGTGATACACAGCAATGGTCAAATAGTTAATGGTCTGATAGCTGTTAATGTTGCAATCTGCCACTCGGGAAGGTTTTATTTTGGCTAAATCTTTTCACACAAAGTGAAATTTGACATAAGCCTTCTCACTTAAGAAATCAACATTTTTCAGCTTTCATATAAGCAAAGTGAGCAGATTCCAGTATTCATTTAAGGTGTGGCCCACAAACAATAAATGATATTTTCCTTACTTCCATAATTTATGGGTTTTCTTTTTTTGACTCTACTTCCCCAACTCTGAACTTTACAAAGGAGGGAATATTTCAAACCTTACTCAGTACAGGGGCTAAACAAAATTTTATCTGCACTTAAATTGCTCATTTGTAAATGGTTTGGCAGGTTGTCCATAATCCTGGATTTGGATAATTTCTGTATTTCATGTCTTCTTCAGGGAATAGTTAGCTCTGCTGGAAGACATCAGAGAGATTTTAATGGGCTAAATAGGTCTAGTTCCTTCTTAGTGATGGTATTTCATTCTCCCCCTTGATTTTGAACTGCAGCTTAGCTCCGAGCTGTATTCCTAGATCTGAGCAGAGTAAACCATCCTGAACTGAACGAACAGCAGCAGCCTGGTATTCCAGTCGGGAAAATACCGCTGTTGGAGGAGCTTCTCTCTGTGCAAAAGCTTCTTAGGACTCGGGTGAAATGCTGGCTGTGTTGAAGGGAAAAATACAATTTGTATTGACTTATATGGAGCTGAGATTTTGCTGTGGTTTGCTATTAAATGGTGGAAGTTAAATGCTTACACGCTTTTGTGCTTTGGAAAACCCTGCCAGTGACATACATGGCTGAAAAGTAAAGCCTTTAGGTTCCTTGTACACCCAAAACTTCTCCTACTGTCAATACCAGTTGTGTAAGAAGTGCAAGATTGGATCTTGAGAAAAGAAACCACACAAAGCAAGAAAAATGTAAATATCAAGATAATATCACGTAAACATAAGTATCAGTATCAAGAGTAATGGAAGATTAATTCCCATCATACTGATGCTTTACTTAGTGCACCTTAGTATCTCCCAGCACTAAAATACAAACATCTCCAGAGTGTATCGCAGCAGTTGTTCAGCACTGATTCAGAAGTGCATTCTACACATATTTAGAAAGCAAATAGGAACACCATATTTAAACTGTATGTGTAACTAAGAAAAGTAGACTTTAATAACCTGAAGCAGAATTAGCCAGAATATAGTACTGGCACCGTACTGTATGATAGAGCAGATTTTAAGAAGAGTAGTTAAATTATTTAGCCCTTCACAGCATACTGATCATGTGACGCCTTGTGTTCATTTCACATTTGTTCACCAGAAATTAGAGCTGCTTTTTTAGTAGGTTGCAAAGAGTTAACACAAACTCTCTAATCATTATCCAACTCCCACCAGTTAGTACTATCTATGTATGACTTTCACAGAGTTTGTTGAATAATTACAGGTCTGAGTTTTCTCATGTTTGTTCAAGATAGTGTTATTTTTCCCACCTATTAGTGACTCCAGGCACTTGAATCACTAAGTGTTGCAATGTTCCTGGAAATAAATTTCTCTAATAGAAATAAAGCCAACATCATTCAGGAGGATTTGTAGTGAAGGTGGCAAGAGTGGTTGTTTAACGGTATTTAGAATTTTAATAAGATGAAAGGAAATGAGAGGTGTTTGAATAGTGGAAACAAGTTTGTAGCACAGCATACTCTGAACTCTCTGTGTCACTAGAATAAAGATCAAATCAAGTAGATTTATCCATGGAAGTAGATTTCATAGGGTGCCTGGTAATTACCTACCTAGGGCTGAATTACAACCCTTTTATTACTGGAATTCCCTGGCGTGAATGCTTAGGTGATAAGATTGATAAATAGGAAATTTTTTTTTATTCCCAATTTTTTAAAGCTGCACATGTTAGTAAGTTACTATAAAGGTGGAAATTCAGTTGGATATGATGATGGTTGTGAATCTTCCAGTAAGTTTCTTCTAAACACATTCCTAATCTTAGAATGTTATTTTTGTCCCAGAAGGAACAGGCAGTTGATGAGTTGTTATAATTTAATGTTAGTTAGAGTTAAGTTCAGCAGGTCCTTTTTTAAGGGAATTAAGTTAATGCAATTTGTGTGAGTTAATGCTCACGTAGATTTGTCTGTCTCTTCTTGCTCTGATGTCACTAGCTAAATCAGAGGAACGGTAATATTAGAGAAGACATTTTGACTTTATGAGTGATGGGAAAAAATCATTGAAACAAATTACTATTTTCCAGCTATGAAGGTATCAAACATATGCCAAGTAATCAGCTTGCTAGTGTAATAGGTTCATGAAGGAAAAGGGTTTTCTAATCTTATTCACTGATGTTTTTCCCAAGACAGCAACAGCTTTTATAAAATGAGGCTTATAACTTCTCATTACACAATCTAATCTGCCCAAAAGACATTGAACAGCTGCAAAATCCTAACATCTTCTAGCTGTAAATTGTTTTTATTATTTATCTTTCTTTAACTAAAAAAGAAAGGGCCCTCAGATGATTTAACAAGGCAAGAATTAAATGTCATTAGCTTTTGACAGCAGCAAATTATTCCTTTACATACTGAATTGGTTTAGATAATTTTTAAGTCATGACCATCTACTTATTTTTAATATCCAAATTCCATAAAACTGATATATTTTGTAGATGGATTGCTTAGGAAAATTAATTTAACTTTAATGCTAAAAGTCAAAAGAGAAGTGATTGATTTTCAAGTTAGTCTTATTCTTCTGCATAGATTTTAGTGATGATAGTATCTTGCATTGGTACAGTGATTTTCATATTCAGGGATTACACGTGCACAGTAATTCAGGAAATATTAACCACATGCAGAGGTCAAATGGTTTAATGAAGATAACAAAACTTGAACAAGCTTGTAGAACGGATCTGTAATAAAAAATAGACATCAGGACTTGCTGGTGGTTCTTCTTTTGTCCCTTTTCTATTATGTACAGTTCTCAAACTGTATTCCTGGGTGTGCAGTACATGGTTCTACATCAGAGGACAGGGAAGAGAAACATACTGAATATGAATATATTTTAACATTGGACTTTTTTCTTTTTTCATTTTGTAACAGAAGCTGGTTGCAGTTTCAAATTTTTTCTTTTTTTCTATCACATGTAATACAATTTCTTGCTGTGCCAGCAAAATTTAACTGTAACTACAACAATGCTAAACCAATGAGACTTTATGCATTACTGTCACAAAGAATGTACGATTATTTTCTTTTGTTTGGGATTTTCTTATTTTATCTCTACCCCCACCCCAGGATTGTTTGGTAATAATAATATAAATTATAATATGTACCTGAAAGGAAATAGCCTTGAGTTTTAGGATCATTTTATTTAAACAACATTTCAGCTTCTAGACTATTAAAATTCTATACCTACATAGTAAGACCATGATTTCTAGCATTACTTCTAAACAAATGCACTGTGTTTTCTTGTACAATGTGAATGTAAGAATCTTTCAAGTCTATATTTTATGTTGTATCAGATCATCCTATGTTACTGTCTTTCATATTTTCATAAAGGAGGTAAAGATTTTGGCAGGAACATGTTAATTTCTTCAGTACCCTTTTCCTGAGGGCTTTGGTCCCCTAGAGTTGATTTTGCTTTTTGATGATTCACAGGAAGGCTCTAGGAAACTGTGGTGTGGTTGAGAGAGGAGTTAGTTCTGTTGCCTGCTTGAGAGGGGAGGGATGGATGTTGCTTGCACCGTTTGCCTTCAGTATTATCTTCGGGGATCTTGCCAATGTAAATGCCTTCACTCACCCTGACCACACCAGGAGTGTGTATGCTGATGGTGTGATGGAGCCATGCCTCAGCAACGCTGCCGCTGGGCTCCCGCTGCTGCGGGGAACTGCAACACAAACCTTTCAACATTTCAGCTGCCTTGAAATGAAAAACCCACCCAAAAAACCAAAGGAAGAAAGGTCTTGGGGCATCAGGGGCCCAAGTGAAACGTTCCTGAAGGGAAGTAGCTCCAGGGAGCAAAGGGGATAGTAGCCAAACAGTCACACTAGCAGTCTGCAAAGAGGTAGTTGTAGACACAATTATCGCGCTCTGCAAATGGTTCTGCCATTTCAAAGGTTACTGGGCAGAGCATAATCTGCAGCGTGTGGGTGCAAACAGCACGGCCGGGCTGCGTGCTCCATGCAGAGCTGCGCAACTCTGCTCCCGGCGGGGCTGCTGGCAGGAGATACACATC
The DNA here is from genome assembly GCF_017639655.2 of Falco naumanni. Classification (NCBI taxonomy): domain Eukaryota; kingdom Metazoa; phylum Chordata; class Aves; order Falconiformes; family Falconidae; genus Falco; species Falco naumanni. The sequence continues at coordinate 16,418,535 of NC_054061.1, forward strand.
CTTCCTTACACCGTGATAGAAACTGCCTTCTGGGACATATTCTTGCCTATGCCATTGGCACATAATTATAGTTATTTTTTACTGTCTTCACTCTGTGGGTGCTCTTGCTTAGACTATGTGCACTTTTTTGCGTAAAGCATGCTTCGAAAAAACTAAGCGAGGCACGTAAGATGTCGCTCATTTTCTTAAATGGGAAAGATATAAACCCACAGCACCAATTTTGTCTTCACTAGTTCATTGTTACGTAAATCCCAGGTGATGACTTACTGTGTCTAGATCTCTTTTTTGGCATTCTCTTTTAATTGTTTCAAAGCCACCTTCTGGCCTTCCCTTGTATGATATGATGGTATCAGTTTCATCCTTAGTCACCCTGACTGTTTGTTTTGATGCAGAGAAATACCTGAAAACATCAATACACAGGTCTGTGCAGGGGTATCAGCCCCACGCTTGTAGGAAGACCATATTTTCTCCTTTGACTCTTGTGAAATAGACTCGGTAAAACCCTTTTTTTCAGCTTGGCTGATTTTGTTAATTTGTTACTTTCAGAGAGCTAGGAGCTTCTGAAGCAGTGGAAGGACCTTTCTTCAGCGATAGCTCTGTCGATCTGTCCTTTTTGTGCTGTTTTGAAGCTTGTTTGCCTTAGAGAAAAAAGATGCAACAGGATTTTACAGGCAACAGAAAACAACTTGATGCTGACGAAAATGATCACAAATTGCCAGATTTCTTTCCCTCTTTTTCGTGCTTCCTTCGTTTTGGTCTTCGTTTCATCTTGTTACCCTGAAATGCAGTCTGGTGAATAAAGGGTTAACTGAGTCCTCTTTACAAATAGATTAGCATTGCTATTTGCTAGATGAGGTAACTCTTAGGTGGTGTGTCTTGCCTTTCTCCGGAGAGCTGGCAGTACCTGGGGGAAGATGGCTTTCTCCCTGAGGAAAGCTTTGCCTGCTGGGGCTCCAGGCTGGCCTCCAGTGCGCTGAAGTGCAAATGCTATTTTAGCATCAAAAATAATAGATGCTGTTCCAATCAGAAAATGGGTGATTTCTCCAGTTGTCAGGTAACTGTAGTAATTTCATCAACTAGAAAATACTTATATGCTTTATGCCAGACGTGACAATATATATTTAATTTATTAAATTTGACTCTGCTTGAGAGTGCCGCGCCCGTTGGCGAGGTGTGATTTGCACACATAGCTGAAGAAAGGGCTTTTTTTCTGGCAGAAGGCAATTATTCTGGGGAGGAATGAGAGTCTGCTGAATGTGCTATACCTTGGGAAAGTTTCACCTTCATCAGCTGCCTGTTTAATTTATAGTGCTTTGCACAGCAAAAACATGCATCTTACATTATCTAGTTGTTTCCTGACACATTTAGCAGCATTTCTCACTGTTTAAAGTGAGTTTAACATTGCTGACAATGCAGGTGCTTCGCTTAGGCTGGCTTGGAAATGTAGGGAGAATGATGTTGTACTGGAGGAGGAGACGGGTGTGGGTGTTACCCCTGGCAGCAGGGTCCTGCCAGCGGCCCTCCTATGGATTCCATTCAGCTTTCCAGTTGTTTCCTGAAGTAAGGAAGCAAAGCAGAAGGAGAGCTGATCCTTCTGTTTTATCATCTCTAGTTAATGCCCAGCCGACACCATTACTCGATAGCCCACCCTGCATGATTTTAATAAATACAAGCAACACAGCAACTGCTTTTAATGATACTGCCCATCACGTAAGGCACTAACATAATTTTATAGGATTACTTTATATAGGGTTCTATACTTTGTTTTGGTGTAACATGAGTATCAGCTTCAATCAGTAAATGTCAAAGTCTTAATTGCCAATTAAGTGGTTTACAGTTTCTGTTCTGATAGCATCACTTATGGAGAAACAACTCATCTCCTCTCGGTTTTTACTTCCCGAGCTTCCTGCATTAATACTTGAATGCTACGACATCTTCCAAACAGTTGTTAAAAAAAAACGCACAACCAAAACAGTTATCTTAAAGTTTCCCTTCTTTCTGTAGTCTAACGTGTTGAGGACTGCACAGTGGGGTTTTGGCTTGTGTAGATCTTCTGAGTCCTGGCTGTATGATCAGAGCTGTAGAACAATGCCGTAAGTGACTTTATTGATAGCAATTTACGTGACTAACTGTAGTTATTGCAGATCATTTATGTTTATTCTCTGCATGAATACTAGGTAGCCTAACTTAGAGAAGTACAAGGTTACCAGCTCTTTAAAGCTACTGAATCTTAATTTTCCTTGTATAAAAGCCTCACATAGGAACATGACTTAATAAATGTAATTTATCAGTGAAGATATGCTGTGTAGTATATGAAATTCTCACTGTGATGTGCTGAAAATGTATGGGGCTGAACAACCTACACAGATTTTTGCGACATACGCGATAACCTTAGAAGTGACGTTTTCCTGATGAGAAAAGCTTTAGAATTCCATTGCAGGTACAGTAAGCTTTGAGATCTGTATTTACCACCTCTGGGTTTCAGATATTTTCTAATGTCATTAGTTTTTATATTGAAATGGATAACTTTATGAGGGTGGGATGGCAACATACAGGTTGTGATCTTCCCCCCTGACAAAGATAATAGCAAAATGGCTATTAAGAGTCTGGATTGATCCTTTAGACCTCTTAAAAAAATATTCTTTTTGGGGGGTATTATGTATATCTGTGTATGTATATATGTGTGTGGGTAAATATAATTAAATACATAAATACATATATAAATATATATACTGTTACATTTCTTATCTCTTGTTAGGTCGTAATACTATACTATGTTACAGGTAGGTGAAAAGTTACTTAACATACTCTTCAAGATGTATTTTTGTAACGCATATTTACACAGTGACTGCTCATGTGTCAAAATTCTTACATTCTGAGGGGTTTTGTCATGTTTGTTCTCTGCTTCTTGTCATGCCCTGTGGTGGAGCAAAGAGGCCAGGTTTCACACACAGGGGCTTTTGTCACCCACAGAACTCTGCAGGTCCTTTGCAGGAGCAGAAAGAAGGGAGAGTAGGGAAAGTGCATCTTAAAAATCCATCAGTAACTGATAAGCAGCTTGCTTCTTTTCTTTGATTGTGTCTCTTATTTATGTATATTCATGCTAGGAGTGATTGCAGGCTGTCTCGTTCATTTATTTTTTTTTCCCCTCCGGTATCCTGATGATGGGTTTCAGTCTTTTAGGCTAACAGCAACCAGAGTATTTCTTTCCCAAATGTGTTATTGTGATTAAATGAACAGAACTCTTCTTAGCTGTCATAGAAGTGTCTGGATTTGAGGCAGTCTTCTGTGTCACCCAGTGCTACATTACACTGTGACCACACAAAGCAGGGTCACGCTGGTAAGCTTGTGCCTTATTCAACCTCTGGCCCTGAGGCTGGCCTTAACGATATTAAAGGAATTTCTGACACCAGTGTCTGATCTGCATCCTCAGATTTGTGGATGTGAAGATGGTTGCAGAGCTGTGGCATCATTACCAGGCACAAGCGTGGCCTGATTTTTGAATGTAGATTCTACAGCAGATCAGTTTTTAAGCCTTAGGGACTTAAAGTGTTGCAGTAATTGAGAAATGGTTTCATAAAAGTTCCTGGGCTGATGAAGAAAGATGTGACTCTGGTGGGGAAAAAAAAACACGGAAATAATAAGTCTGTGCTGTCTCATATATAATCTTAGGGGACAAGGGAATATAAGTGATAAGAGGTTAAAAAAGGCCTTGCAGAATGAGGAAGCCCAAAGCTATCCCAAATCAGAATGCCCTTCAGAAGGACTTATCAAGTTTCTTCCTTCACTCTTAAGTAGTAAGATAAGATAAATGGCAGGAGCAAGTGGGGGGTGGGGGTGGCGGTGTTTTATTCTTGGCTGCTTGCTTTTTTGAAAAAATGCCTTACAAATACTGTATTCAGCATCTGTACAAGCCTTTGCCATGCATGAGTATATGCAGTATGAACTTGCATATGAACAGCTACTGGAAGAAGAACTAATATTAACTTCTACTGTTGAAATTGTAGTATATCAGCTTTAAGAGCTTGGTTTCCCTTTCAAGCATTTGTATCTGTTTTACGTTTCTTTGGGTATGTTACACAATTACATGATTGCTGTCACTAGAAGTAACCAACCATTACATAGGGTTGCTGTCAATGCACAGCTAGATAAAAATCTTATTCATAGAAGCTTTATCATATTAACATACGAAGAGTAGACACAAATTGTGTAAACTGTTTACATTATGGATTTAACTTTTGAAAACAGCAGTGTAACAGAATACTGATGTCACTATACTTCACAGTGTGTTGTAATACTGTAGGGTATTGTAAGTCCCCTTGTGAAGTGATGGAAATTTAGAATCGTTTCAAGAGGTGGGAGGTTTCAAAATGCAACTGTTAAGGTATCTGCAGACACACAGGATGGTCTGGCAAGAAGCTCAGGTTTATAAAACCTGTAAAGCTTAGTCTGTTATTCTGAATGGTACATTGAATTTATTTGACCAAGATATTAGTATTCAGTAGTATGAATCAAGCCCATTATTTCTAACTTAAGAGTATATAGTAACAAATAAATTGCATTTATCGTGCTCTTTAGAGCCTAACTGCATATGTTCTTTTCTCTTTGGTAGTTTCACAACCATTCTTTTGACTGTGGTACTGCAAATAGTTACCCTTTAGATTCATTTCCTAAGGCAAGAAAGCTGAATAGTGTCTCATTCTGTTCCTCTTCAGTAATTTTGCAACTCCCTTCCCACCAAATTTTATAAAATGTTGGGTGTCTTAAGATACTCTGTGTGTTCCAGGGGCTGGGGTGGAGAGCCATTCAGCGAGAAGTTGCTCTACCAGAGCTCGGCTACTGTAGACTGAAAGGCTGTACTGGGAGTTTAGCGTTTAGTAGATGCCAAAAATCAACTTGACAGAAAGATCAAGAATGCCTAAACCACAAGAAAAGTTTTAATCGTATTTGACAGTTTATTAGGAAATCTAACCACAGGACAGATTAGCAATAGGTTCTGTGGCTCACAGACATCTATGTTTTTCAATTAACATGTGCTCATGGACGAATCTTCCTCAGGAGCCAACTTCCCACCAAAATGATGCAACGTTTCAACAACTTGATACCTCTGTTTCCTCTAAGCTACAAACAGAGCTGTAGTAATTAGACATTTTGCATTGTCTTCAGGGATTTGGGCTGTATTATTGCATGAAGGTAACAATGTGATTACTTTCCTGGCAAAAGAATTTGTGGGTTTTTACATTTCTCAGTGTATTCTGCAAAGATGTACCTAATTTTCTCTGAAATACCCTAACCAGTTTACACAGAGGGGAAAAATCTTTTTCCCTGCATCTCATAACCTCACATGGCCACCATCTTTATAATATGGCAATGTATTTCCATATGATACTGTAAAAACAGATTTTGAATTTATAAAGCTTTTTTTTTTTAACTTCTTAATGTTGAAGCAGAGCCAGAATATGTGAAAATTAAATACACACAGTGGGCACAGTGTCACGTTCCTGTCCGAGCTGTGTCAAACCTCAGCCTTTCTGCATGTTTCCAACACATTGCAAAGAAATAACTACAAACTGGTTTTGCTCAGTCACCTCCCTTGAATGTTTAGGGTATTCACCTTAGTATTTCGTAACAATAGCATGATCATGAAGAATGACAGTAACTATTCCTGTCATCAGTATTAGAACTATTTCCTTGTAAATGCAAGTCCACAATGAAAATATTCAATGCATATTGAATTTTCTCTAGCATAAAAGATGGTAAATGGGGGTTACTACGGAGCAGCTTACACCCATTTCTGTCATATGATAACTGGGTCATTTAGTCTAATCATCAATGTATTATCCAGTGTTAAAAATATAATAAAAAATAAGCATAATAGTCACTTGCCTATCTCCAGGTATTTATTTTATTTCAAACTTTTTGAATGTAAGAAAGTAGTTCATGCTATTTGCAGTGAAAGTTGTTTTTTTTATTTATAATCTACCCATACCTTTGGTTGATTGCTGCTCCCCAAATATAATTTATATGTGATGGCTGGGATTTTTTAATTTTCTTGATTTTCTTCCCCAACCCCACCCCCCCCAGGCCCCTGTTTTGGAATTTGTTGTGTGACTCTAGAAGATTACCTGTGGTATAAGCCTTGGTATCATTCATATAAAGTGAGGGGTTCTTGATTCCAAAAATGAAGATGAAGCATATGAGAAAGCTAGTGTGTATTTGCTCTGCTACTTTTCTTTAAGAATGATGGAAATAGGGATGCACCACTTTATGTGATTTTGTTGTGGTTTAACATTTATAGCTAGCATGCAGCAGATCTCTCTATGCCTCACAGACTTTGGAAGTATATCAGAGGTCATATTTTCCTATGTATAAATTATTCATGAACAGTTCCACCAATGCACCATATAAACTTGCAGAGATCAGAATGCATGTTTCTCTTCTTCCTCGCATCCCTATATCTGGTCATATTCAAAGAGGCAATGCAAAAAAATAACCCAGAAACCCCCAAACTGCAAACCTGTCTTCATCTGTGTGCATTTGATGGAATGGATTGATATCAAGTTATGAGAGGAAGGTTCACAAAATCAAAGAATAAATAAGTATCAACATTTTATTTTTCTTGGCTTGATGCCACTAGTTTAGTTGGCCAGAAATAAGTTGTTACAGTGGGCTGAGGTATGTTATACGCAATAAAGATTGGGTGTCAGAGTTGAAATTAATCTGTCTGGTAAGCTAGGCAGGAAATTCTGCCCTTACAGCACCAGTGCAGAAAGAAATGGGAGTGAAAGGACAGGAAAGTTTAGAGTTTTCAGACCATATTCCAGCTTAGCTCGTCTCTACAAATTGAATAATTCCATTTCACTTCTCCTGTCCCTTATGTGTCCAGTTGGTGGGCTTTGGAAAGAGCTACAACACAGGAAGAACTTAGCTTGGAGGTAGCCTTCATATGGTTTGTGTTCTGTGCCTCTGATACACTCCTGTACTGGAACAATTTCACTGGTTTAAAAAAAATATATAAAATAAAATTTGAAGGCTACCATTATTTTAAGAGATGATTACAGACATGTGTGTGTTGTAATTCCAGGAATCAACTCATTATACTCCCCTTTTTCCCTGGTCTTATTTAGCCCCCAAAACCCCTATTTCTGTGAAAATCCTGCCAGTAAAATCAATAGCTGATGCGCTTGCATTTTGCAGCAACTGGGTGTGCGGCTCTGGGCCTTCCAGCGCTGGCTGTGCATGTGGGTGCCCACGCTGCCCGTGGGTGCGCAGGTGCGCTCCGGCACCCAGTGCCTCTTCACTAGGGGAGGTACAAGCTGATGCTGTGGAGGGATTTTTGGAACGAGTTCATACCATAGCTGCTCACAATGCCTTGAATATGATACAAAGGGACAAGTTCATACCGGTGGAGAGATTTTGTGGCTCCGCGCAGCACTTATCCTACGTAACGATGGATGGTTACAGTGCAATTACTTGGCTGTTTGGGTTTTTTCATTACATTCATTGCTGATCTTTGATCCCTGTGTCCTCTTTCCCAGGTCGTCCCATTCCACCTACATCCTCGTCTAGCCTTCTCCCATCTGCTCAGCTGCCCAGTTCTCATAATCCTCCACCAGTTAGCTGCCAGATGCCATTGCTAGACAGCAATACGTCCCATCAAATCATGGACACCAATCCTGATGAGGAGTTCTCTCCTAATTCATATCTGCTAAGAGCGTGTTCAGGGCCACAGCAGGCTTCCAGCAGTGGTAAGAAAATTGCAAACATACGGAGTTTGTTTGTGACATGTTTGTGCCAGTCTTATGAATTTTTTTTTATTTTTTTTTTTTGCAAATGTGTTCTTCCATCACCACAAAATTGAGAGCATTGACGGGAACAGGGCAAACAAAAAGCCTTTCTGTTATGTCTCACAGAACATTTTTTGGAAACACCATACATCATATATGTTTTTCCTTTGTTTTACTGTAAGAGAGCTTTTTGGTTTTAGGGGTGGTTTTAGCAATGTAAAAATATTATTGAATTATTGTCATCAGAGGGACTTATTTTTCAAAGTAGGTTTTCTGCTTCTTGATGCACCTTTTAAGAGAGGTGCACGCACAATGGTTCTGCATAGGCTAGTCCACTAATGTCTCATGTAGGAGATGAGGTTCTGTATCTAAAAACGTGTGTTGCTTCTGCCATTCTGTGTCTGTTCTTGTTTCATAATCTGTCTGACTCTCTACTCCCAATGTCACATTTAACTAAGATACTTCTATTTCTCAGCAAATTAATTCTTGTCTTTCAGGCCAGTGTTTTAAAACATTTGCAGCTTTGCTATCAGTCATATAATCTGTAGTGCTTAGGGTGTTCTTTCTTTTCTATTTTTTTTTAATTTTTAATTATCAGATGCTGACTTTTCATTATGACAGCCAAAAACTGAGGAATGAAGATGCAATGCCTTTTTAGAAATACAGGCAAAACAAAAAGTTACTACAGCTCCTTACTTTTTGCCTTTTTTTTTTTTTTTTTTTTTTAACATCGATATCTGTTGTGCAATTCCTGTCTATTTAATGAAACACTATAAGTTTGTATTGTATATGCAGTTTCTGATCTGCTCAGGGTCACTCTTTCCTGTAACATTACGCATCTGGACAGTACTGGAGATGCTATGTGGTGTGGAACTTTTGGCCTTGGTGGGTGCATACAGTACACTGGAATGGTGCCCTTTAAACAGTGCCTGGTGGTGTGTGGTGGGAGGGTCAGACAGCGAGCAGAAGCTGAAACATGACACTCAGAGTGGATATAAGGGAAAACTTTTTCCCTAAGCATTGGATTGAAACAGGTTGCCCAGGAAGCCTGTGCAGTCTCTGACCTTGGAGCTTTTCAAGAACAGGTTGGTTAAAACCCTGAGCTGCTTGGCTTGACCTCGGAGCTGCCCTTGCTTGGCAGGAGGCTGGGCTAGGGACCTCCGGGGGTTCCTTCCATCCTAAATCATTCTCTAACCCTATGGTCTGTTAATATATTAAAATATAATTACACAAAGAAGTAATAATTCAGAGATTGAGCATGCTTCCTTGCTACTTGAGGTTTGCGGGTGGAAAATTATTATACCAGTTTTGAGGAGTTTTTTTTAACAGGTTCAGGGGTGTCTGAGGAGCTGCAGACATCAACATCTGTAATGGGCAACTCAGCAGAAAAGGTAGAACTAGAGGCGGGGAGCAGATATGATCTATCTGTGATGGGTTGCTATAGCTTCTGTAAGGGTTGTCCTGCCCTAAAAACATTTAAAGAGTTCTTTGAAGAGGTCAGCCATTTCTGAATAAGGGTGATGTAGTTGATGAAGGGTCTTTGTATTTTCAAGGGTCTCAGCAAAATCTGTCACTAAGTGCTGTCAAGGAAACTAAAACATTCGGTAAGAGAGAAGGTCCCTGCAAGGGGGTAGTTATTTGAATGACAGTAAACAGAAACTGGAGCTCCCCGGTGCATTTTCAGGAAACATGGAGATTTTTGGAGAAGATGGTGAGCTGGTAGGTAAGAAAGGGAGCTGGTGGCAGGGTGCTAGGGATGAGATCAGTCTGTGGAGGATCACAAAAGGACATTGTGAGTCCAAGTAACAGGGCAATAAAATGGCAGAGGAAATTCAGTGCAGAGAAAGGTAAGGTGTGATATTAATGGAAGCAGCAGCTGTGGTTCACTGGTTAGTGATGGACCATTACCAGTCAGGAGTGAGTTGCTGGGGCATGCATGCTTCATCTCGGAACTCAGGAGCAGGTGAGTGTTGGCAGCTGAAGAAAGGAATAAACAGAGAACATTTTCTAAAGGATGTGGTAGATCAAACAGTTTACAAGGGTTTGAAGAGGAGTGGGAAAAGTAAATGGGAGAGAGATGCAATGGGAGAGGGTTGCTAAGTAGAAGAAAATCAAGGTCAGGGAATGTGAACTAAAAAAAGAGACTTGGAGGATACTTGAATACTTGGTATTTATAGCCGCTGTTGGAGGCTGAGTGAACCAGCATGGCTTTTCTTATGAAGCCAGATGAAGGAAGGTGCAGTAAAACATCTCAAAATTTGATAGAACTTTTGTGTTTCATTTAAAATAATTATCACTGTTTCCTTAAAAGCTTTGTTTTTCACACCTGTTACTGTGGACTGACCCAAGGAACCTTTTTGACATGCTTGACCTGAGGAAGCTTTTTGGCATGCTCAGATATGCTTTTCTTTGTTTATGAATAGCTGATTTGTTTATTCTGTATTTCAACATTTTTTACACCAAATACTCCATTTCCTTCTTTAATAAACAGGCATATAATATCTAATGACTTCTATTTTTCAGGGTATAAGAAGCAGCTGTATCTTTTCTTGATTTTTTTTTTTTTTATTATTGCCATATACACATGCATAATTGTTTGATTGTCACTGAGAGTGTCCTATAGCATGAGCTCTTCTGGATTTAATACAGCCTCTGGAAACTCATAAGCATTTTTTAGCGATGTCTTTTTTTTTTTTCCTGTAGTTCTCACAATTTTTCCTTTAGAGTGTTCATAAGTCTATACTACAAATAGTGACATAAAACATAAATTGGAAAAGCTCACCCTTTTTTTGTGGCTCATCCTTATTCTTGAAAGATTTTCAGAGTAGCTTTGACCATCCACATGATATGGAAAAGTAAACTATGCTTTGGGTTTGTGTTTTTTTTTTTTTAAATTATTTTAATTTTTTTTTTTTCCAAAATCTATTTTAGTTTATATGGAAACTTAGTAAAATACATCTGGACATTTGGGAGAGAGTAAATAAATTTAAATATTTTGTTTAAATTTGGGGTTGGGTGATAAAGGAAGCTTTGAAGATACTTAGACTGCAGGCTTAGATTCCAGATAATCTTTGATCGTTGATGAATACTCGCTAGCACTTTCTAGGTGGTTCTTTAAACATTTGTATCAGTTTTCAAAGTACATGGTGAAGATGGAATATTTGCACAAGTCTCGTACTGATTACATATAAGTGTCCTCTTGTTTGTCTGATTGTACACTTATGCTTGCTTCAACCTCTACAATTACAGGATAGCTCCTCAACGAGTTTAAGATGAGTCTTCTTGGATGTGAGGTGATAGTCATCCACATGTACTGCCCTGTGCCCTTCACGATAGCCATTCTTGATATATCTGGAAAACTCATTTGCCTAAAAAAATTACCTAATCAAATCTTCCAACAAATGAACAATCTATTGTTGATTTTATGAAGGCCTTTAATCTACAATAAATCTTTGTTAGAACTCATCAGAGCTTCCAGTTTGAGAGAAATGTGATTATAGCACTCTTAAAATGACATTACATCATCAGGGTGATTGGTTTATCATTTGGAGAAGCGACATCAATCATAACTAGCATAACCACACAGTAAATGAATTCAACCTTTCTGCTGCAGAACAATGACACAATAATTGCTCAAAATCAGACTTAAAATGAAATCAGAAAATGCACTTTCTTTAAATATGATGTTAACCTAATGGAATATATTATTAAAAATCATGTTTGAGGAAATTCTATGTAATTAAAAATATGTGAAAATGTATTCCTTTTTTCTCTCATTAGAACCTGATTTCAGTTGCAGAATCATTTTCTATGCAACAGATATTATGCTGTTTTTAATTGAACTCCCATCACTTACATTCCTCTGCTTGTATTTCTTAATATAATATGCAGCACAATTATATGTGATGAAGGACAAGAGGTTTTTGAAATCTGGTGCACCTGCTGATAGTATTTTGAAAACCACAAATATTATAGAAGGAAATGAGACCTTTTATCCATTAAAAGTTAGTGGATTATTTTTTCCCCCCCTTTTAAAAGAAGGTCAGTTCCTGTGACACTATTTTCTGGTGTGGTTTCTTAACAGCTAACAGTAGGAACGGGTTTATTTCTTTTCCCTGTATACATTGTATGTATTTTCTTTCTGATAATATAAGGTGACTCATCTTGTTGGAATGCCATTTTAATGCTTCAATCATGATACAATATAACAGGCTGTTTTTCAGTCTTGCATAGAAAAAAAGATAAGGGGCTTTGTTGACAGCACCTTTGCCTTTGCTTTTTTATATAGGATTTATTCCTATTAAACCAAATTTTGGAATCCCATCAGAAAAACTGTTTGGTTTTGGGTTTCGACTTTAGTAAACCCCCTAGGATATATGTATTCACACAATAGTTTGTGATATAATGCATCCATAATTGGATACATTCATCATCTTCAGCCATTCTAACAATGAGAAAGTAGATGCGGAATGATTTTTTGGAGTATTTTGATTTTGGGAAAATTCTGATCTGTGGATTAGATATTGTCATGATTCCCAAGAAGTTACTGGAGTTTAACTGAAAGGGCGATCGTGCCCAGATTTTCAGAGTTGATGTGTCTTTTTGGCTCAGAGACAGTGATGCAAAGCATTTGGCTCAATGTAACAATATTTGCTCACAGAGTAGTTTGGACACTGCTTAGAAGACAGGGTTCGCTTTGATTTTTTTCACAAGCAGTTGTTGGCAGCGAGGACAGAGGAGTGGAGAAATAGGTTGGCTTGAATGAAGTAATTGTTGTTGTTGTTCAAAGTTGTCCATGAGAGCTGAAATGAAGAATAAGACTCCTTATGCTTATGACCCTGGTTTGTGGTAGTAATTATGCAGTAGTATTTTGTAAAATATAAATATTCATTATATTCAGGATAAATATCTAGAAGGATCTCCTGCGTTCAACAGATACTACCTGTGTATAGGATTTCATTATTATTAATGTATAATTACCACCAGCGCCTTGCAGTTTAACCCAGTATGTATTTTTTTCTGAAAGAAGCAAGAATTTTCATTAATGCACTGCAGCTGGAGGCCTTATTTTAGATCCTCTGCTGGGAGTGCTTGGAAGTGTGTGTTTTATAACCCATGACAGTCTAACAGATATTTCCAGTTTCTAGTCTGAAATGCAAACCTGTACAGAGGATAGTAACCTTTAAGAAATAAATCAATCCTATAGAAAAATAATTACATCTCCTTCAGATGTTAGGTATCACCCCCTACTGAGTGGAGAAAGTAGTTTCTGTATCTGCCAACTGATAGAAAACGAAGTAGCAGCAACAGAATTCTAGAATCCATAGCATTTTATTTTTTTTCTTCCTCATAAAGGATTGACTTCAGCTTACTTAAGAGACTAAATAAAAGAGTTTGGATATCTCAGTAGGTAGCACCTTCATCTTATTGCCAGAAAAACATGGGTTTAAACTGTAGATAACAAACCTAGGCATGCATAGCTGGCCCAGCATGATACCCCGTTGCTGGAGGAACTGTTCCCCAATTAACCAGGCTCAATACAGAGCATTAAACACTCTGATGGGAGTTCAGGAAGTTCAACAAAGGGAGACTGGAAAGTCCTGCCCCAGGGGAGGACTAACCCCGTAGCAGTCCCTGCTGGAGCTGACCAGCTGGCAGTACCTATGCAGGAGCGAACCTGGGGGTCCTGGGGACACAGGCTGGCATGACCCAGCAGTGTGCCCTGGGGACAAGGCGGCCAGCAGCCCTGGGCTGTGTGCAGGTGAAGGGGCACCATCCTGCTCCTTTGCTCTGCACTGGTGAGATACGTTTGGGGTGCTGGGTCCAGTGCTAGGCTCGCCAGTACGAGACGTGGACTTACTGGAGCATGTCCAGGGAAAGGCCACTAAGGCAGTCAAGGGCTTGGAGCATCTAATGTCCTGGGAGAGGCTGAGAGCTGGGGCTGTTCAGCCTGAAGGAGTTGAAGCTCAGGGGGATCTTAGCCCAGTGGGGAAGAGTAAGGACAAGGGAGACAGGCTCTTCTCAGTGGTGTCCACTGACAGAACAAGAAGCAATGGTCTTAAGTTGAAATACAGAAAAACCAGTTTAAACATGAGAAGAAACTCTTTTTACCATGAAGGAGATCAAGTATTGGAACGGTTTGCTCAGAAAGGCTGTAAAGTCGGCATCCTTGGGAAATACTTAAAACTACCCACTGTGATGGCTTCAGCAGAGAGTGGCTTTCAGAGGTGTGGGAGACCTGCAGGTTCTTCATGGGGCACAAGGCTGGCCAGGACTTGGTGAGAAGGTTTATGTTAGCTCCTTGTGCAGCCCCAGCGGAAGGTACAGGTCACTCCATTCCAAACTCGATGCTCTCAGAAGTTTTGTAGTTTCCCAGTATTGGCCCTTATGATAGTGAGATTTAATTCTGCTCAGATCCAAAACAACTTTCCTGTGGTGGACTCTTAAGTCCATGGGCATTATTTTTCAATCCGCTCTGTACAGTGGCATCAGGCTTGTCTTGCTCATGTACTGTTATTACAGGTAGTAGAGGTCTTGCCCGTGTACTTGCACAGAAAATGAGCATAGAATACTTGATCAATATTTATTTATCATTTTGCAAAAAGATTTTTTCATTTGGAAGTCCTTGTTCTAAACTGTTTCATTGGAATTGAAATCTTCCTCACCTTGCCAATATTATAATTGGGGCAGGGAGAGGGGATGCTGTTTTACTCTGGTATTTGTTTACTTTGGGTTTTGTTTGTTTTCGTCTCTGCACATCATGCAGGGAGGAACAGTAATCAGTAAGAAGAGTTTTGGCCTTCTCTACCTTTACTTTTCTGCCCGAACCTCTGTATGCATTTGTTAAGATTTAAGCAGCACATCTTTCTGAAAGCTCTTTCAGATGAAATTGTGCTTAAATCAGCAACAGTTAAAAGCAGTTAAGGTTCCAGGGTTCATTTTTCTACATTATTTTGTATGCTTTCTAATATCTGCCTTTGAAAGGCGGCCCTGTATTACATCTGTGTGTACAATTATGGTGAGGAACAGCACTTCCTATTCAATATATTCACAGGGAAATAGCATAAACAGCTTTTTTTTTTTTTTTTTTTTTCTAATGTCATTTTACAGCAGTGCAAGAAAGAGTAGCAGATTGATCATGTTAATTTTTATTTCCAAATTAAAAGTATATTATGTATGTTTCTTTCTGGGTCCATGTCATCGTCATTGTTGACAATTTCAGTGCTATAGATTATTTTCTATCTTGGCACCCATGGCTGTTATGCACTGCCCCAGCAACAGACAAAAGCAACGTTAATTTGAAGAATTCTATCCTTAATGTTTAATGTGGCTGAAGGGCATGAACAGTGCTATATTTCTTAGAGACTTCTCTCCAGCAGATGTCCAATGGCCAATATAGATTCCTCTATTACAGCAGATAAGATTGAATTGAAACTAAACCCTGTTGGTTTCTAGTGCTGATGATACGAAGACTGGCCTAACATTGAGATTTTAAACAATGGTCTCTTTCTACACGTAGTGTTTTAAACAGTGTGTGTGTTTAGCAGCGAGGGCTTCAAAAAGCTTGTTTTGTTTTGTTTCCAATTTGGTTTTAATACTTAAATTCTTAAAATCCTTAATGGCCAGTCACATCCTAATTCTATTGCATCTCTTGAGCACTAGGTCTAATTTTAGAGCCTTGGACCCAAGTTAGAAATGGAGGGAACAACATGAGCTATGTGTTTCCACTGAAACTGAAGGGTGTACTTTTCCTTAAGTATTAGCTCCATGTTGCTGCAACTATTACTGATATTATTGCTGATGATGATCTCTGTAGCCTATGTTGATAATGCCAGCAGATGTCTGAATTTCAGCCAGAAGATGTGATTCTAGATAGTAAGATACTGCAGAAACATTGTATTTATAATTTTATGAACTCATAATCGTAACAAAAACCCTCAAACAGAAGGTTCTGTGGTATTAAAAATGATAATGTATTACAAAAAGCTATGGAATTGAGAACAGTTTCTATTTCTGTTGCTTCTGTATTTTTCTTAAGCTCACCATGGTTTTGAAAGCTGGGAAGACTTTTCTACAGCTGCTTTCACATAATTTTAGTGTAAGGCTTGTAAATGTGTTGAAGAGAGAGGCTCTGTAGCAATAAAAGCAGCACAGAAAAGCAGCTGCATTACTGACTTTCAAATGGTCCATTTCTCCAGCACGTTACTCTACTGTTTTCTGATGGCTCCCATAGTTGGGAAACAACTTAGTAGTTTTTTCTCGTTACCGATCCTTATCTTGCCTCCTAGCAGCTAGCTGGAGATCACCAATAAATGTCATGCGTTTGATGCTTAGACTAGCTACTGTTGCTTTATGCCATTGTGCCAAGAAAATGGGTGCCTAGACTTGACACCTTGCTTGAAAACTGAAAGGCACTGGGGTCTTTACAGCTGTAAGCAGAAAAACTTTTTTTTTTTCATATGCTGAGTCCAGTTGTTCTTTGTGTGTAGGCAAGCCTAAAATTGTTCTTGATAATGCTATCTGCTGTAAGTCATGACGTGTGGAAAGAATTTCTCAGAATTTCTCTATTAATTTTATTTTTTGATAAAAGTTTTTAATCTTCTGAACCACATCTCCTATTTCATTGTCAATGATGTAGTCCTAACAACTTCCATAGTTAATTCTGCTGCTGTTTGTATGGAGCATTTAGAAAACATTTCATGTTTTCAACTGTCACCAACACAATTTGGTAGTGAAGAATCAAGCGTATGTAAGCCATTTGTGCTTCACGGACTATAAAATAAAGAACCTAATATTTAGCATTTGGGGTTTTTTTCAGATATCTTTGCAATATTTGTACACAGGAAATTCTCTGGGTTGGTTGGTTGGTTGGTTTTGTAATAGCAAAAAGTTCAGTGTCTTCATTCTCTCTCTCTCTAAATCCAAGTAAGTGTTGTTGCAAACACTTGAAGGCAAGGAGACACTTTTCATCTGAGTCAGTATCTTGTCTGAGAGATTTCCTGATTTTGATAAAACAAAGCCATACACTTCTGCTTTATTTAAATGATAAATTCTGCATTTATCTAGTGCTTAATTATTATTCCTGGTTATATAATTACCTGAATAGAGTTAAGGTTACATAAACCCTGTTTCTAATATGCTTATAAATATTAGCAGCTTACCAAACAAATCTGTTAATAAATCTCATCTATTGATCACATGAGCATCTATACAAACTGAATTTATTTTCATATAAAGCATAAGTCAATCAATAGAAATTAGGACTTTTTTTCCTTTAGAAGGTGTCCAGTCTTATTCTAAAAACTAAAGGAGATGGAGAACTCACCACATCGCTGGAGAAACTGCTAAGTGGATATTAATTATTCTCACTGCTATTTTTTTACCCCATTCATGCTTGACTCTTTGCCTGACAGTTCTCCCATGCATGTGTTTTGTTATCCCTTCAGCAGAAACAGAAAGAAATCTGAACTATGTCATTTTACTCTGAATATTTTTCCCTTTCTGTTTACCTGCAGCAGCCCTATTGCCCTATGGGATTATGTACACTAAAAGTGTTTGCACATACAGCTTTATTGATGAAACCCTCCACTGAAAACACAGCTCATCCAAGCAAAATATTCTTTCCTGTTACTTCCTAATCCAATTCCTGAAATGCATTAAGTTATGTGAAGAGGACTTCTTTGCTTGCATCACTGCATCTTCTGCTGGGTTTTGCTGATGCATGCTTTTGTAGACCAGGATTTTATCTTATGATTTCAACTTTAGCAACCCTGTGCAGCTGCTTTTACAGTGCAAATGTAATAAAAGCATGTGGTTTCTCCACTAAACAGCTGCTTTATTTTGATGCAGTTTTACAAACTCCTGTAGAAGGAGCACGATGGAGGTGCATGCCATGGAGTTTACGCTGGGAGGCTGAGCAAATGTTCAGAGGCTTTGATGTTGTGGGATGCATTCAGAGCTGAGCATGGCATTTCAGCTTCGTTCTGCCTGTGGTGATGCTCTCTACTTGCATCATGTCTGTCCTGACACCTTGCCTGTGTATACTGACACTACGCCACTCCAAGGACTGAGGAACAGAAGGAGTTTGAGTGCAAGGCTTGAACTGACCAGTTCCTTTGTTGGTTGTATTTCCTAAGTTGTTTGTAATAATTACATACTACAAGTACAGATGAGGGGTTATTTTTTCTCACATAAGCTAATCAACCAAACAGTATTGCCTTCTTTATTACATTACAAATAGATGCAATTTATTTTTCTGCCAGATTCTTGCACAGAAAAAACTGAAGGCTTCGAATATTTGTGGAAGTTAATTGCCTGAGTAAATGCTTGGTTTTTCACATAACTAGGCATCAAGGCACAAAGGGAATCCTGTTCCATTTTGCCAGCTCCCCAAATGCTTCCACAGCTCAATCTGTGGCATTCACATGTGAATTTCATCTCACTCTGTATCATTTGTTTGGTTTCTGTGTTTTCTTCCAGTCTGTGGCGATACTGCACTTGCTCCCAGTTCCCTAGGTTGCTTTTATTGTAGTGACCTTTTTCATCTACTTAGGGTGCTATTTGTCATTCAGCTCTCCTTCGGTCCCTGCCTCACCCCACCAAGGTATTGCCTGACTTGGCACTCCTTTACAATAGTTCCCTTCTATTTAATGCATTTGTGTTGGATATCATAGGGCTGTAACAGTATGATTTTTCAGTAATGGAGCTTTTCTTTCCTTTTATTCAGGTCGGATCTAATGATTTGTGAAAAAAATAACTAAATGCATACATACAAGCAGAAACGTAACAGTATCTTTATGATTGTAGTGATAGCTGGTACTTATCTTGGCTCTTACAAAAACCTAGTAAATTAAAAGGAAAGAGAGTTGGTGACTTAGTATGGAAGTTCTGTTGTTTTGAAAAGGCTCCTTGTCCTTGATGCTCTGTTAATTTAGGAACAATAATTAAAACACCAGAAAAGGAGAACAACTGTTTATAAATTATGAAAAGCAATGTGTGGGTATAGAAGCCTATATATACGAAACCCCTAAAAACTGGGGTCTCTTACTTTGCTGCCAGATCTTTCAAAATCTGCCAAAGAGAGACTGGTTGACTGAACTGCCAACTACCATGCCCCAAAAGTTCATTTTTAATAGCAGATAAGTTCAGTGCTCAGTACTCCCTAAGAAAAAGGTTTATGACCTTGTTATTTTGAATGTTCCTTCTTGGTCTTGAATCTCCAAACCTGCAAGCTGGCTGTTGGGTTTTGTAGTTTAACCACAGTCGGCAACTAAGCACCACACAGCCACTCACTTGCGGCCCCCACCCCGGGAGGGGGACAGAGTCGACGTGGTAAAAGTGAGAAAGATAAAGAGACTTTAATAGGACAGAGCAAGAAGAAAATAATAATAATGGTAATAATAATGATCATCATCATCATAAAAGAATTGGAATATGCAAAGCAAGTGGTGCACAATGCAATTGCTCACCACCTGCTGAGCGATGCCCAGCCAGGCCCCGAGCAGAAGCCCCCAGCTGGCTTTACTAAGCTTTCCCTCTCATTTATACGCTGAGCATGATGTCATGTGGTCTGGGATGTCCCTTGGGTCAGCTATCCCAGCTGTGTCACCTCCCGGCCTCTTGTGCCCCCCCCCCGCCTCCTTGCTGGCAGAGCAGGGTGACAAGATGATAAGTCCCTGACTTGATGCTAAGTGGTGCTTACTGTAATTAAAACCATCAGAATGTCATTGACATAATTCTCATTCTCAATCCAGAATGCAGCATGGTACCAGCTATTGGGAAGAACTCTATCCCAGCTGAAACTGGGACACTAGTATATGATAAAATGGAAAGTCACAACTGCAAGTTCACATGATTTGAAATCTGAACTTTAATGCTGCACACTGAATTAATTAAATCTGTAATGTGTAGGCCATGGTAATTGTTCGGAGTTCTACAACTCACTTCTGCTGGAATCAGTGGGAATTTTGCACACCAAACACCAGGCTGACTCCTCAGCTATGTAATGAAGTGTGAAAAGTTCTGCCTAACAAAACACAGCATTTGAGTATTTTTGTTAATATTTATTCCCACAAACAGGTGGATAATTGTTTCACTTGACACAGATCTGTCCATTATAGGGAATAGGAAACATGAAAAGGTGTAAAATCTTTGTAAGTTTTCGAGCTCCAGATTTCTGAGAACATAATTTACAAAGTCAAGAGAAGGGAGTTTGGGGAGCTTGAGCTCCAGTGGTGAATGATGGCTCTGAATTACTCTATCAAGTGCTGAGAATGAGGACTGGAACTGGGGTAGTTTGGAAGGGCATGTGAATCCTTAGAGACTCTGCAATACAAGTTTCATCAGCTCCTGGCACCTTCGTTTCCAGTGTCGCTGAAAACTTGCTACAAAAGCAAAAAACAGTAATGTGGAGGCCAAAAAAAAAATAATAATAATAAAGGCACTTGGTGAGGCTTATGTGGAATGAAAGAAGAAACTTGGACGTTTTTAGAAACTTCGACTTTTTCAATTTGCAATTTGTTAGGAAGAGCAATACGAATTACTCTAAATCTTGAACAAAATATGCGGTAGAGTTTTTTTCGTTTTAAGTTTCAACCTTCTTGTTTAATTTTTTTTTTTATGTGGATAGAAAAAAAAAAAACCAGACACAAATCCTTAAAAAGAAAGTTGCAAGCATTTGCTTAAAAATCTTCCAAATGAAATGGTTCATCATTTCAAAAATTAAATAATTATTATTTCTGCATTTTCCAAATCTCTTCTCTCTTCCTCTGTTATAATTTTCAGCTAAAAATGTAGCACAATTTAATTAGATATTTGTGAATACTTTGTCTCCTTGTGGTCTGAAGCAGGCACTAGGCAGAAACCTGTTAAAGCATAGTTATTTATTCTAAAATCAATAAATTTAGTAGACATGGTATGGCTGGTTCAGTTATACTGTGAGTGGTCAATGCAGCTGGAGAAAAGGGCAGAGAGACAACCAGACCACCATGAAGAAAAGGAGGAATTTCCAAGACTGAGTTTCTGATTTTGGTACTGACTTTAAAGCATGATGAGATTATGGAGACTGATGTATGTGAAGAGGCTGAGAACTGGGGGTTCTGGTAATGCAGAAAAGCTGGTGAAGAACTGTACTTAATAAAGCTAATGGGAGGGAAAGGCTCGAGACTGGCTAGAAACCGAACTTTAAAAAGTGTACTGTCAGCAACTGAAGCCCAGTCCCTCTACACAGGTAGCACAGCTATTTCTTCCAAATCACTTACAGAAAAAAAAGCTATATAATACAGATCACTGGAAATCATCATCCAGAAGTGTATAGATGGCTACAAAACTTATTTCTTCACTACTATTCCAACCACAGACCAGTTCTTCTGAATATCTTTCTTTTTCTTTCTTTTCTTTTTATTGTTGACAGCTGGAAAGATTCCATGTTCTTCAGTTCCTCTGAGATCATGCCAGAAACACAAATGCATTAGAGAATCTTGTTTCATTTTCTTTTTTTGGAACAATTTCCATTAATATCCTGCTGTCACAAAGCAACTGGTACTGTTTCACAGCTCTTTATCATGGCAGTTTTATTCTGGGGAGCTACAGCGATTGCTCATGGAGACCCAGAACCCCAACAGTGCAGCTGACTCTTCTGATAGCACCTGCTTAATGTTTAACACTTAAATCTCCTTGACGAAATTAGTACTGGTGGATCCCACTGGATCAGCAGCCTTTGCTTTCAATGGTTTCTTCATATGATAGTAATGGTTGCTTTACGGAATAGCATTTCTTTGTAGGATAGGCAGATTTACTTTGAATTTCGAAATTCCTAAGGGGTCTGCAGGTCCCAGTTCAGTCTCTGGGTAGCTGTTTGATGTTTGTTCTCTCCAGGTGGCTGGGCATTGTTTGGTTCAAAGGGGGAGGATGCATGTGGTTTGGGTTTGTGGGGATTAGCTAGATGTTTAAAGCTATACATTAAATACTTTTACATCTTTCTGGGAATTTTAATTTTGAATTGGATTTTAATAACCAGTCTGTTAGGTTCATTTGATTACGAAAAGTACATTGCAATTGGTTTGTTTAAGGTATTAAAGCTCTATCTACTTCTATTGGAAGGATCTACAGAAATATCACCATTACGTTTCAGTCTGGGCAAAAATTCTGCAGTTTAATTGTTTTTATTCCCAGAAAATGCTCTCAGGTGGTTTTATGAGAAAGCATCTAAAAAGTCTGACAAAACTGTAGCAAAATTCCATCATTTCATATTTTGGTTTAAGTATAGTGTTATCAAAGAACAGAAAAAATAAAATAAAAATAAGTAAGTAGAAAAGAGAAAAAATAACTTTCCTCTCTGTGCTTTTTCTAACCTCTCTGTGTGTTTCCCAACACCAAAAATCTCTGTATCTCCCCTCATTAGTCTTCAGTTTGAGCAGCAGTTACGCTTCTGTTCTTTTTTTGAGATGAAAGTTTTTATTTTCTTACTGCAAAGGAATCACAGAGGAAATGTCATAGGTGGAAGCAGTTAGTACATCCCAAAGGAACCCCACCATGAGAGCAGGATTCTCGGCTTGCTGGGCCACCGTGCTCTTAGAAATTGTTCTGTATGTTCTGTATGAAAGTTCTGTATGAAAGTATATACATATTTTCATAAGATTTGATGCTTTCTCCATCTACAATTTGCATTTTGGAATCTGTTAAAGACACGAAACATTTTTAATTTAATGGCATAGTAACAATATGTGAACATTGCTAATTATTCCCATGAGTAAAATTCACAGCAATGGACACTGCTTAAGGCAGACGTAGAGCTGTTGTGGATGAGTGATGTAGGGACTCTCAAAGAATCACTGTCAAAGGTATTAGCAAAAGTAGGTTTAATATGAATTTAAGTGCAGCTTAACAAAGTTTGATGGCAAGGTTCACTCTATCACTGGCTACATGGATGAAGCATACAAAGAAATACTGAACTAGAATCAAGCTAGGATGATGCATGCTGAGAGCGGAGGTGCGAAAGGGTAATGGGGGTGCTCCTGTTGGGAGGGGACCCCCTTGCTTCCTGAACTGATGGAGCTTAGGTGTAGCTTGGTCCAGTCTTAGTCTGGTACTTGAACAACGGTTTATGTGTAAAGGAATTAACTAAATGGAATCATTAGTATTAATTCAGCGTGTGATGGGTCATCAAGAATCTGTTGAGATTAAGGGGTCTCTCCACCTTGGGTAAGGAAGGATCTCTTGGTCTCGGGTAGGGAATCTCAAACCTTGACAGGTGTCCCAGCTGAAGGGGGCAATCACTGGTGTGTGGTCCAGTTGCTATTTCGAGAAAGCTGGAACTGGACTCCTCCCAAGATCTGTCGTTGGTAGAAAGGTCTTTCTGCCTCGAGGAGCAACCCAGAGGGGTGTCCCAGCTCCCAAGGTCATCACCATGCAGCTGCCATGCCTAGCAGGGAGAGCTCGGGGAAGGCTCACTTACGCTGTCACACTTAGGGGATAAAGTGGTTGGCTTATAGTCAAATTGCATACAGTGGGAAGGTATGGGTGAGACCCCCTGTACCCACAACTTTCTTTCTTCCTTGAATAACGACTCTTGGAAAAATCACCTGCTATTCATGATTTAATCTCATGGTCAGCGTTCCAAGCCCGTGTACATGAATTCCCACTGGGTCGCTGCTCCTTTGTAGGTTTCCTGGAAGGTATTAGCCAGCTTTCCTGGGCCCCTCTTCCCTCCAGAGCATTAATCTGTGTTGTCGGAGGATGGTTAAAGGCTCTCTAATGATGCCTTGTTTGTACCCTATTCATCAGAACTCAGGTAATGAAACTGTTCTACTTTTATTAGTTCTTAAATCTTGTTTGAGCCACCAACTTGATGCCCGGTGCTATTTTTAGCGATTTTCCATGTGGCAATCACTGTTTCACAACTACAAAATGTAAACCAACAAAAGGATGTGCTCTGTAGCTGCATTTTCATTGCTAAGCAACTTGAAGTAAGAATGTTAAAAGCACTTATACTTGACAAGTGATCCATATCAGAATACGGTTAGTTCTTCTGTGTCTTGCTGTAAACTTTAGGATTTTTTTGCAGAATTTTTTGTGCCACGGTTCTTTAGCTGAAACTGTTCAAAGCTTGCTTACAGGATTTTAAAAAGAATAGATAATCAAGGTTAAACTAGCAGTTACTTATTGGGCAGTCCACTGCAAACATTACATATTTAGTCAACGCATAGAGGCAGTACTGTGAAGAAGGTTTTGAATTTAGAATCAAACTTCAGGTTTCTGCACTTGCATTTATCTCTGATGAATCCTTTTCATGACACATTTGAGATTCAACACCGATAAAAACTAAATCACCAGGAAAATAAAAAAAAAAAAGTTGAATTTTCACAAAAATGAGACAAGGAGAAGAAATATAATGCTGTTGCTTTTAATGATAATAAAGTTAGATTGCTTTTTGAGTACTGGAAGAGCTCCAGAAAAGCCATTGGTACTCACTTTGGGAGTAGTTAAATACCAGTGACTCAGAGCGACATATAGCTCTGCTGTCATGATAGAGAATTGTTATGCCTCACATAGGTATTATTGGGCTAATCAATTCATCAGGAACTTGCATAGGATTAAAACTGCATAGTAAAGATTTCAGGAAATAGAATTGCTTATCCACTTACAAACACAATGCACAGCTGATTAAAAATAATAATCTTTTAACGAAGCAAATTAAAATAGGAGAAGATTTCTAATTTAACTTGGAATATCCAAGTTTCTTCCACAAAAGTAATGGAATTTCACAAGCGAAATTTACTCACATGTTTTGGATGAGCATCAATATGCTCAATATTACATTAACCAGCATATCACATGATGAAGTGTGCATTTTGTACGCTTCCTCTGGAGATTTTAAGGGGATAACCTGACAGCTGTCAGTAAAGCAAAAATTATTGTTCAATAGAAAAAATGAGCATTACAAAGAACAGTGTAATTAACACCTACGGTTATGTGCTCCAGAAAATTGATCCAATGGACAAGATACGTATGCAGGGGATGAGCTAGCAATTAAATAGGCACACATAAATATTGCCTTTATTTCATAAATAATCAAAATCTTACAGCCCTTCCTTTTTAAGGTGGTCATTAATTTAAAACTTAATATGATAGACTGTTTTGAAGGAATTGAAAAGAACCATCCCACAGAAAACAGAAAAAAAAAAAAAACATGAAGTGTCCTGTAGGATGGTTACTGTGTTAAAACATTCTCACTGTTAAACTTGCCAGTTAAGAATATGTTTGAGGAGCTGTTGTGGTTTAACGCAGCTGGTAACTAAGTACCACGCAGCCACTCGGTCACTGCTCCCCACAGAGGGATGGGGAGGAGATCTGGGAAAAAGGCAAAACTTGTGGGTTGAGGTTGAGATAAGAACAACTTGTAATATTATTTTAATAACAACAACAATAACTGTAATGAGAAGGAGGGAGAGAG
The DNA here is from genome assembly GCF_017639655.2 of Falco naumanni. NCBI lineage: Eukaryota > Metazoa > Chordata > Aves > Falconiformes > Falconidae > Falco > Falco naumanni. The sequence goes on from NC_054061.1 coordinate 16,443,774, forward strand.
AATAAAATCCAAATGGGGGGAAAAAAAAAAAACAACAGACCAAGTGATGCACGATACCAGCGCTCACCCCCCGCTGACCGATGCCCAGCCAGTCCCCGAGCAGCGGTCGGCAGCCCCGGCCAACTCCCCCTGGTTTATACACCGAGCACCACATCCCACGGTGTGGAACATCCCTTTGGCCAGTTGGGGCCAGCTGTCCCAGCCGTGTCCCCTCCCAGTTCCTTGTGCCCCCCAGCCCTCTCGCTGGCAGGGCCCAAGAAATGGCAAAGCCCTTGGCTTAGTATAAACATCACCCAGCACCAACTGAACCCATCAGTGTGTCACCAACGTTGTTCTCACACCAAACCCAAAGCACAGCACCGCACCAGCTACTGCGAAGAACATTAACCCTATCCCAGCTGAAACCAGGACAGGAGACTTTGAGGATGATTCTCCAGTATGACAGACTTTATGGCACTGATCTTATGTGTGGCCGTTAGCTTAGGAAAAAAAGCTGTTTGTTTTGAATATTTGAATATGCACTATTTTTTTCATGAGGAAAATCATTCAGTCTCTGTTTTTAAAACAGTAACCGCTGTTTATAATCCCATTGTTAAACTATTACAAGGCTATTACAGTATTTTGCTACTAGTAATATTTCAGCAGATATTATTTAATAGATAGTTGTATTGCTAGATGTGTTTAGTTATCATCCATATCCAGCCTGGAGACCTGTATAGTTTATAGGTGATTTTCATATCGAACACGTATATACAGGTGCACAGGACCCCTGTGAGCCCTGATCTCCTTCCCCTTTATACCAAGTGGGCTTGAGCTGCGTTACCCAGAGTGGGAGAAACGCGCTCTGCTGCTCAGTTTACTTCTCCTGTATTTTGTCAGTGCTCAGCAGATGGTGGAGACTGTATGTCTAAGTTAATGGAAACAAAAATTGCCTGAGAAATACTATGTCAAGAAACATAAAGTCATGTAAACTTGAAATAAAATAAATCAATTAATACAAGCCAAGAAATGAAGGAGAGCTGGGTGATGACTGAGACATTAGTGATGGCAGGACTTTGAGGCGCACTTAAAAATTGTGTTCTGTGCCAGATTTCTCAGGACTTCCAGCTGTCATTTAATCACTCAAATCAGCTTCTGGAGTTTTAGAGGGTCAGAGGAGACAGAGTTACAGTTCATTTTGAAAACGTGCTGATTGTTCAGGTTACCAAAAGAGGCTCTACTCTTAAAAAACCTTACTCCACAAAATTGAATAAGCAGAGATACGCAGTTTTCAGTTTTCTGCCTGAAGTAATCTTTGGAGGACTTCTGTTTTAATCTTATGCTGTTCTTTGTTGATGGGAATAGAATGTCTTATAAACCAGATTTGTTCATGCCAGAAATGGTGTGACATCTTATACATGTTTTATTTCCGTTGTCTGATGTTGGCTAGAAATTATATCTTACACTTGGTAATATAACCTTGAAATTCATTAGTCTGGTAGCTGGGAAATGTACAGATGGTGGGTTTGGCAAGCCAGTGTTTTTGGTAAAGGTCTTCTCTGTTTGAAGTCAGTGATTTGATCGTTGATTTATTTAGCACTGGTTTATTGTAATTTAAATGAAAACTTGATTAAGCAAGCTTTGATTAAAATTCCATACGATGAATATAAATGTTGGTAAATTATAATTACTCTCAGAATTGCTAAAGTATTGAAAATGCCTAGAATGTCTCCTATTACCTGTCTGGCTTCTTTTTTTTTAGCAGTTCCTTTCAGACTCCTCCACTGTTTCTCAAAGTGTGTGTTTGTCTGATAACAATCTGTCCTACCAGATTATCAAGTGGCTTAATTACAAACAGCCTCTTCAAAACCCAGGAGCAAACCTCAAATTTTAACAATGATATATATTGGTTCTTAGAAATTTCTGCTCTTCTCATTTGTCAAGTGTTTGAGCTCATTCAGCATCAATAAATGTAGAATCAGGGCTGTAAATTTTGGGGTTTTGATATTTAAGTTTAATGATGGAAAGGAGAGCTAGAGGCTTACCGAAAGAGAGCCAACAACCTTGATTTTATTAGAGAGGAAGGTTGAGCAGAAATATGGAAATGTTGTTTGGGGCAGCAGGGGGCTGAAATAGAAAAGGTGCGGGGTGCATTTGTAATGTGTTTGAAGTTACCTCTGAGGATCAGTCAGTGAGTAAAATCCTTACACAGTGAGTACAACTTAGAGATATTTACTTTTATAGCTAGCCTTGACTGAACCTGTATCAGCTGTAAATTACTTCTGTATGTGTTGCTGTACCCATACACTCATGTCCATGCTCACCCATTATAAAGAGATAACGGGCAGTAGACATATACATTTTATACATATATATTAGTATGTGTATGAACAAAAATGAGGGTGGAGAAATCAGTTGTTGTGTTTTTTTAAAAAATTAGGAAGAGTCTGGGTATTTGAGAAATTCTTCTGGACAAAAGCAAGGAAAAGGGCATTATCTGTAATTAGAAATAATAATGTATAATTGGTTCATTTGCCATATTTCTACAGTTCTGATTTAGTTGAACAATGTGATCATTATGCCACCAGTTTTCAATAGAGGTGTCACAATGAAAAATAATTGCAATATTCCACAATATTAACTGTACCCTAATTGCAAAAGTTTTGAAATATAATTACCATGAAAGCTAATGCGACAGGGAACATTAAGCATAATTAGTGTATTTTAAAAAAGGGAAAAACTGTTAGAAGCTTGTTATTGTCTCATAAGGTAGCTTCAAATTAGCTGGATGCAGAGCACTTTCATCTAGGTTTTCTATAATTTTTGTTATTAGCACAGACTGCAATAAATTTATTTGACATAGCCCACACCTGCTAACCCTGCAGGAAAGCATTTCTAATATGCAAGGGTCCCAGCTTTCTCGCAGAATGTCACAAGCTCCTAGGAGACAGCACTGGGTGAGATTTAGGTGTGGGTTGGTTGGTTTAGGTTTATTTTTATTGTGGGTTTTTTGTTTTTTATATATAAGCAGTTAGTCACGCTGCACTGCTCAAAATCCACTGTGTTTTAAGGAATTTCTGAAAAAAGATATACAAAAATACTATTATGAAGCACTTCAAACAAAGCATTCGTTACACATCACAACCCCGTTCCGAGAAAATGTATAGTGTATTAATTATCTATTTTCTTTACCGAACAGCTACATGCTTTCACATAGAGCATGAAAGTTCACCCATATGATTAGAATGTATTTTTTGAAGTAAAGAAAAAAAATATATTGCAGGACTTGGATATTAGAAATGTCTCTGTGCCCACATAGCAGGGATAGGATCTAAGCCATAAGCAGCAACGATGACTTTTTGGTAACACTTTGCAGGTAAAAACTAATGTTTTTCTGGTTTTGCTGTGTTTCAAAATTACTGAAACGTGTTTTAGAATAAGTTAGATCCAAAGAGAAATATACAAGGGAACACCATTAGTTTAAGTATTGTTGGTGGACACAGTTTTGAGACAGACTGCTTGGCCTTAGTTTACTGTTAACCATGTCTATTTGCTGCTATTGCAGATATGTTACAGATTTCTTTTTGGAAGGAAATCAGGTCATACATTAGATAAATTTTTGGATTCCCTACCACAATTCATTTTTCCCTAGAGTCATCTCAGGAGGAAAAAAAAAAAAAAGACCTCTGATGCTAATTTTTGGAAGCATAATTTATGAAAAAAAATTGTTTTCAGTTTAACTCCTGTGATTTTTAATCTATCTGGTGCCTCTCTATCAACAGCTAATGCTCTAACATCTAACATTGCTACTAGGACAATTTAAGGTCTTACGGAAACTTGTAAGGAAGGTTCTTGTTTTTCTCCCTCAAAAGTAATTCTAATTTAATTCAAGCCCAGGACAGAGTTTGTTTCTGAAGAAAAGGTAATGGAAAGTTTGAAACTGAGGACAGATGTTAAGGTATGGAAATCCAAATGATGTTTACAATGTGCATTGTGGAAGTCAGCCATTTAAAAGCAAGTAGGAAGAATAGGAACCTGCTTTTCCTTTCAAAAGGTAAACTGATTCATTTATCCAACCTAACCCCATTTACAAAAAATCTCTGTCCTGCAAGCCTGAGGTGGGTTTTTTAAGTTCTGTTAAACTGTGGACATGAAAATCCCTTGATACAATCTTTCTGGGTGCTTTCATGGGTACTTCACTTATGTCTTGAAGTGCTACAGTAATTTGAAACATTTGCAGATATTTCTAAACAGCCATTTGGTGTCTATGTTCTGTAGGTTATCAAGTCATACTAGAATACTTCCAGTTAGGAGACAGCGCTGCAGAGCTATTGAACCAGGGGGCCAGGACCCAAGCGAGATGCAGGAGTGTGGGATGTAACGCTCTGAACCGATGTCCAGCCCACGGAAAAATTAAGTTAGGTAATATTAGGAAGCATGCTGTGTTCCCACTGATATCCATTACACTTACATAAGGAGAAGAGATTACAGACTGTTCAGTATTTTGTTTAAAGAAACTTAGCCACCCTAATTTTTAATTTATAGTGAAAGACAGCAAAAGCTATTGTACCTGAGGTACAGAAGAGTATGCTTATGCTATCTAAAACAAAAAAACATAAGCTCTAATGTGTAGGGCCGGAATACCTTTATTCCTTCATCCAATTGGATATATCCCCAGTTTATTTTATTAGTATGACGCTTACACTGTTTCCCTCGGCATGTAGAAATCCAAACCCCGTTCAAAGGGCAGGTCTGCACAGCTCCTTGCCACCCGCCTCTGCCCATGCTCCTACCTGCCAGCAGCTGGGATGCCACAGCATGAAGATGCGTTCAGGTTAATCAGTGGTGCTGACAAGCAGCAAGCCTCAGATCCAGGCTTCTCGAAAGTGCCTTCGTTTCCGAGTGTCTCAGTAATGATGCCTATATTGAGAGCCTTTTCTTTTGATTATTCACCAGTGCTGAGGCTAATGGGCAAAATATTGCCTTCATTTAGCAGCACAAGTCAGCTCTGTCTTGGCTCAAAGTGAGCTGACTGCTGTGAGCAGCCGCAGCTGAGCATCCCTGTCCCTCTAGAAAAGGAACTGACTGACATCACTTCTACACAAGACTTGACACCTTTTTCTTAAAATCTGTTAGTGTTTCTAAAGTAACTTGTTTTCATAAAAGTGATACACAGCTTCATGGTATTGCAAGTGCAGCCTGCGTGTGGCTCCTGCCAAAGTGCAGTACAATATTGGCCAAATATCACATTTGGTAAAGTAAGAGAGTCTTTATAATGACTTAAAGAGGGTACCATAGCCAGCTGTGAAAGAGTTCATATACAAAGGCTATTTCATTCTTAGTTTAGTGTCTCATAAAAACACTTTATTATCCAACTCCCTTACTACTAAAGTAAGTACTTTACAGATGCCATAATTTATAATTATCAATATTCTATTATTAAATAGGGACTAATCTACACAGTGAAATATAATATTAATTCAGAATTAAAATATTACTGTTTAACAAACCAAACTACTCAAGGATCAGTAAAACTGTAGAACACCTGGTGTGTGTGCACACACATGTGTCTGAATACACCATTGTGCCAGTAATTTTTTTTCTGCTTGTAAAAATGCATGAGGTCAATGGGGTTTATAATTGTATGCGCTTCAGTCACAGGACCACTGGCAAAATGTTTATCCTTCAAAATGTGTTAGATGCATTTGCTAGAATTTTTATTACTTTTTTTCTTTCTTTCCCCTCCTTCAAACTATGATTAAGAGGACTCAGAATGTTCTTTGGAGGGCTGTGGAATACTTTTTTTGTTTGTTTTGTTAATGTTTTACTTAAAAGCCTAGGTCTTCCATAAATAGTGCTTAATAAAGCAAAGTGAAATAACAGCACATGTAATGAATTATACGTAATCTCTCACATTTTTCCAAGCACCTCCATGTGGTCTGAGAACTCCTTACGCCGCTTCCCCTGACTTTGGTAGGACATCAGGCTGTGGTCTGACAGCATGCGCCATGGGCTGTGCGCTCCTGTCGCTGCCCCCACCGCGTATCATCACCAGAACTCCCAACAAAAGCACTGCTCCATGGAGATGACAGTAAAATTAATCTCACCCCCAGGGAAAAAAACTAGTGCTTAGTGCACAGGCTGATAGCTCCTGACACCAGATTCCTCCCAGCTGCACAAGCATTAAGCACAGTGCGGGAGAGGGTGGACTTTGGTAGCAATCCAGAGTTAATCCGCTGTTGCCCAAGGAATCCCGTTGCTGGTCCATACTTTGGGGGGCATTTTCATCTTTGCTCACCACAGCCTAAGATGGTACTGCTTTCAAAAGCCTCAGCCCTGTTCTCCCCTGGCTTCATGCTGCTGCTGCTCTCCCTTCCTTTCTGCCAGCTCCAGAAACCGTCTAGCCGTTGGGACCGTTGGAGTGCTCTGACTGGCAGCAAGGCCAGCCGGGATGGCAAGATCTGTTTTTGGTTGGATTATCATGCTGGTTTGCTTCAGAGCACGCTGGTGGTATCACTTGCCAACAGAAAGCAAAGAGGCCTAGGGGTGGGGGGGCTGGGGCTGAACTGCCTCTTCTGGCAGCGATCTGGACTTTGTCAAAACCAGCTGGAAAGCTGCACTCTTACAGATACTTGTGCAAAGATGAGCTTGTAATTACCTCTGCTTTGGGTCTGCTGTCAACGTCTCCTTTGCAGTATGTCATACTGTGCTGAGAGGTGCTGCTCCTTATTTGTCTTTTCATGTGTAAGTCTAGACCGTTCCTCATTGCTGAGCTCTCTGGGCCACGTCTCAGAAGCACACGCCTCTCGCTAGGCCTGTCTCTGATAAAGGACTCTGTACTTTATCCCTTCGCTTCTATTTTTTGCCTTTCTGCACTGTTTGCTTTTGGGTTTTTTGGTTTTTTTTCTTTCTTCCCACCTCCTCTTATTCTCCCTCTTGGTGATCAGTTATCATTAAACAGTGCAGTTCTTCCTTATTGCAGCCATGGCTGGATCACAGAGCCTTTTGTCAGCAGGTACAAAACAGGAGTGATCACCTTTCCCAAACAGCTTAGGGTTCTGCTTCATTTGTAAAGATCAGTTCTGATGTCTCTGTTCTTTTGCAAACGACTTTAAGCTATGTGTTTTGCAAGACTTGCATTGATTCATTATTCTGTGCTTACTATTAACTCCTGGGCTTAAGTCCTCTGTTATTTATTATATAAACCATTATTTCATTAACTAGATGGAAACAGATGAGAAAGGAGAACAGAGCTGACAGGCAAATTTAAATATGTATTCAATATCCAAAATCAAGCTCTAGATTTTCAGGAATTAATCCCCATTCAGGTTCCTGTATGAAAAAGAAGGATTTCTTCCTTGTTTTCCTTCACTCTTCAGCATGTATGCAAGTACTCATGCATACACAGAAGCATGTCAGTACTAAAAAGTGTAGTGTTTTTTTTTTTTTTAATAGACTGTACCTAGCATAGAGATTGGGCCTGTCATTACCACCTTGACAAAACATTGTGCTTGGTACTCTTCAGCATACCTAGATAGGAGACTTGCACGTTCTTGCCTTTTGGAATTGTCTTTGAAAGTGAACTTTATCAGTTGTGGTGCTGAGAGCTCATATGTGCAGAAAGATTGCTTTGGTGGGGAGCGTCTGCAAGATGTGGTGCCTGCAGAAATGCTGCAGCACTGCTGCCGCCTTCTTGCATTCCCTCTTGGGGAATTTCTGTACAAAGTGAAAAAAATGCATAGATCTGTATTTTGTTCTTGATATATTAGAGGTGGGTTGTGGATTTTTAACTGACCATATTTTAGCTTGCTCATTGGTTTGGAACAGAAAAACGGGCTGGGGGGGGGGGGGGGCGCGAAGGGGGGAATCCCCTTAGATCTGTGAATCAGTCACCTACGCCTGTTGTTCCCCATGAAACTTTTACCAGTGGGTCACTGGGGATGTTCTTGTGCGCAGTTCCCAGACGAACTAACTAAAACTTAGGCATCTGAATCTTCTTCCAGCTCCCCCTTCTTTTGTCCCTTTGCTGCATCGTTTACATTGAGAGGGTATTAAAATAAGATGCCAAGCCCAGCTTGCTTCACTGTCTTTGTTGAGCAGGGAGAGTACCTTCATTAATTAACAGAAGACTTCGTTTAGTCATAGTAGCACTTGTGATTGAGATGAGTCTTAGCCCCTAAAACATACCAATATAAGGGGAATATCAGTAACTAATATGCGCTCTGTGCTTCGCAATGTATAGGAAGGCACGTTCCTTTTCTCGTTAAGACTTTCCACTTATTTTTCATGTAAGTTTAGTCAGACATTTCTTGTTGGGGTTTACTGCCATCAATAGCTGTCCATTTTTTATTCCCACCAGCTGTGTGTTTGAGTAGCATGCAGCAAAGTTTATGACTCACTTCTCCTTGACAGTTCATAACAGCCACAATATTCTGCCACATAGCCAACAGCAGCAAGCAGATGATATTAGCTCTTAACTCTCCAGAAAACTCTGTTGAGTAATTAAATGTTAAGGCTCTGATGCCTATCATTATTCAGTGCCAAGACCCTTTACAATACAGGTTTGCTATATTCAGGTAATGATATTAGAGATGATAATTTATTCTGGAAATGTAGCTATCTGAGAAGAATGAATTTACTGAAATCAGAATTTCATTTATAAGCTGGCTTTTCAGGACTTTTCTCCTAATTCTGACATTCACCATGCAGGAATATTTATTTAGTTTAAAAAATCCTCTGAATGTAGGATAATTGACAAAGAGTGATGAAAAGAACAATATTTAAAACTGTGGCACCAGTAGCAGTGTGTAATATAATGCAGAAATCTGCCTTCATTCAATAAGGACAAATGATCAGGCAGCATTTCAAGCTTTGGGCATCGTTTCCATGTTAATCTGCTCTGCTTTGGTGTCAACGTAAAATTGAGATCAACTCACTAGCTAACAAAGCAGCTCAGGAAAGTTCAAATAAAAATTCAAACTTATAACAAGTACAGCACTGCTGACAGAAACTGTGAAGTCTGTTTTCCATCAGTGTATGTACATAGCTCATTTAATATTTTTGTGGTGCGAAATAATAAGGATAACGCTCAAATAAATTAATAGCCGTGTGTTATTTGGTAGCAGCCACAGCTCCTGCTCACCAGCTGAAGCTGTAGCGCTCTGTTTGTCATTAGAAATTTTCTATTTTATAACAAGATGGCCAAAGAAAAGAAAACACACAAGACTTAAAGAGATATTAAGGGTTAAAGTTGCAACATCAAGCATATAGGAGCTTGCTAATTGTCAGAATTAAGGCTGTATATGCAACCTGAATTTGCCCAGTGTTTTACACAGTAATGCCGTGTAGAGAAAGCTGGAGCACTGGTGTGGCCTTCTCAGCCCCAGCAGCCTGGTGGCCAGCCCCAGCATGTGCCCCAGGGTAGCAGAGCTCTCTTCCCACCATTGTCGTGGTGGTTTTTTTCCAGCTTTCCTATTTATTTGGTACACAGTCTGCTTCTCTATCCAGTCCCAATTATCATCTTCCTTGCTCACCTTCTAGTATTTCTTATGAGCTGACTTCTACTCTTTTCCTGCTCTGGCCCCGTGTGGGCTTTTTTCTGTCGGTTTTTTTTTTCCTTCCTTCCTCAGTAGTTTTCAGTCCCTCTTCCCTTTGCTAGGAATGTGTCTCTTTTTCTCTTCTCTCTTTTTAGGACTATCTTTCAGTCTTGTTTCTCCCAGTACGTCGATATGGTGGTCTCTCGTTGCCTCCATCACCCTGACCGACAGCTTTCCATTTCCCGGCTCCTCATCTGACCTCCGATCTTTTCTAGCCCTCAGTCCTAGACTTACCGTTCTCTGACTAACCAGAGACAAGTCGCAGCCCCCTTCAGGCTTGCTTCAGTGTCCTGTCCCTGCAGCCGGGCATCCCTTGGCAGCTTCTTCTGCAGGTTCTCACCCCTGTGTTGCATTGCACAGCAGGATCCGTTGTTTCTGCCCAGCGTGAAATGCTTTGGGAAGTGCACAGTGTGCAGCAGTGTCTTCTTCAGCACCGACATCGGGAAAAGTTTTGCATCACCACCAAGTCTTGTGATACCATTAGACTTCTTGGACAGGGGCTGACTGTGAGTGGAAATCCACGTCTCTGACTTTTACTCTCCTCTCCATAATGCTGGGTCCTCCCCGTCTCTTCTGTGGGTGGAGGTGTAGCAGAACTTGCTTCCAGAGGACTTCACTCCATGGTGGAGACTGCAGTCTAGGCTAGCAATGGGAAGCACTAATGTCGCCCCTCCAGGAGATGGCCATAGCTCTGCCCCAGCATCGCCCTGTCTGAGACCCCCGGACTCTGTGGATTCCGCACAACCAGGTGCCCCTGTCGGCTGCAGTTGGTGGCTGGTGAGAAAGGAGTGCTGCTCTTTGAGCAGGTGGTAGCAAAAGGTTACCCACGTCCAGTCTTTCCTATCCATGCCGTCGCTGCCAGCAGAGATGCCTTGCTAGTGATTTCATCACCAGTCCGTGTGAGCAGAGACACTCACTATAAGGCAAGACAGTGCAGAGGAGAGTGCAGGGCTACTATTAGCAGCTCCTAATGATTCTGAGAGCAGCTGTCATCGCGTGCGTTGAAAACTGTGCTATTAGTATGGTATTACTGTATTGTCAGTCATAAATGTAAGGTTTATGATAGCCTGGAGCCCTTATTGCAGGGGAAAGAAGAAAGCCCTCCTTTGATCCAGACGGGCAACCGACTGCAGACAGAGTCTTTGAAAATGTGAAGTTTTCAAAGCAGAATTAAGATGTGTACATGGACACAGGGATGGCAAGAAACATTTGCCTGAGACAGTCAGCGCACTTCCACGTGCCTTATCTGTGCTGCAGAGCACAGGGTATTCTAACTGCTCAAACAAAATGTTCCTCTGTTTTCTTTCATACAGGCAAACCAAAATACTCCTGCTGTCTGTCTGCCAGAAAAAGTGTAAGCCTTTTGCTTGACGTTTTCCAAAACAAGACTAAGCCAAATGTTTTTTGTAGAATGCTGACCAGGCAGTTTTGGGGGTGTTCTAAGGAAGAAAAACTGAATATTCAAGGAGGCAGTACAGGACAACATCAATAACAAGTGGATTTTGTAGGGCATGGGATGTATGTACAGATGGAAAATTGTCAGAAATGTTGTGGATGTGTAAACTTAGGTATTTCTGGTTTTGTTCAGATTCTTTTATCAGTTTTATTAATCTTTAGAAAAATGGTGTAGGAGCAGCTACACTGAAATAAATCTTTAGTTACAGCTTTAAGAATAAGAGAAATTAAAAAATCACTCTGCAGAAAATAATAGAATATTTACAAAATAAATAATATTTTTTGCTTGGAATAATGACGAATAGATCCAGTATTTGGAACAGTTATATTGCATATTGAGGTTTCCTTTTTAAAAATCTCTAAGACACAAGTAAAAATTACAGTATTGAAAATAAAAAGTATCAGTGCTGTTCAGTTGTAAACAAAAAGGGTGTTTATGTTACTAGAATACAGAATAGTTGTGAATGGAAACCTTACACTATGAGGCAGATTGAGCAGAAGCTTGCATTTCTAAAAAGAACACTCGAAAGAACAATATTACGTCTTTCATAATATGAGATTAACACAGCTAATTCTGAATACCCAAAAGTCACTTTGGCTTGCAAGATGTTAGGTGTTTGTCAATATAATTGCCTAATAGCAGAGTTTTGAAACAGTACCTTCCACTAGTTTTAGAGAACCTCCTGAAGGACTCGAATGCATCAGCAGTAATGCCATATTACATTATTTTAATTTTTTTCACCTAATGTTTAGAGACTATATTTCAAATGAGAGTTGCATTTCAGACTTGGAGACATAAAATGTCTTCCTGTAAGTTTCCATTCTTTCCCATCTCCTTTCCTCTCTGCCTGTTTGATGGTAAGAGTTGGAAATGTTAAACTTAGAAGAGTTGAGTCAACAGGGACTGTAAAGCTGGCCACTGCTGTCATTTGGAATTGCAGTCTGTGGCATGGCACCACCTCCAGGCACCGGGAATACACGATTATTTAAATGCATGTGGTATAGCGGTGGTTCTGTTAGAGCTATCATGTGTAATTACACTGACTGAACGTGTTTGTGTGTAGCTGTGTATGTCAGTATATGCACATTTTGGGGCTGATATGGTTTTGTGTTGGGTTTTGTTCACATCATAAAATTGCTGGTGTCAGGATGATGTGTCTGCAGACAGCCCCAAGTATGGGTCAGAATCACAAATGGGATGTCTCCCCGTTTGGCGGTACTGCGGAAATTTTTGTTGCAACACTGTGTTTTAGAAACCGATCACTAACGTGTAGCTTTTGATAATTTCATCTGTATTTGTGAACTTTTCTGTATTAGAAGATATTTAACTGTCTTAGGTGTCTCGTATTCTCATAACAAAATAAAGTTTAGGATCATCTAATGGTATCAGTAGAATGTGGCGGTATTACTACCAAGGACGACTGTGAGAAGTGCATTTTGGATAGGTCTCTTATCAGATCTATGTGAGTAGTCGTTAGGTCACAGTTTGGATGAAATGAGTTGATATTTTTGCCAAGGCTAGAATATGCATAAGATTATTTAAATGAGCTTTGAAACCTTAACTCATCTGGCAAACTGCTGTGGGGTGCTAGAAAATGTTAAGGGGAAAAGGAGAGGAAATTCTGAAAGCAATTAGAGGAACCTTTTGACAGCTCTTTTCAGCAGATAAAAAGCCAGCTTCTTGCGAGAGCGAATCTCCTGGCATTAGTTTCAGTGTCTTATGGACAGTTGTGCTATGAATATGCAAATGCAGAATGCAGGGGAAGGCATGTTGAGGTACTTGCGGATTATTCAAAATTAAAACAAGATTACCAAGAGTATAAATAAGACTTTTCCATCATATCTAGCAGTCACATGTTTTTGAAATTGTTCAGTATTTTACTTTGAAATCTAGTTTCTTGAGCAGTCAACCCTGTGATCTGAGTTTTCCATATGCATATTCATGTGTGTGTTTACATATTTGTTTGTTTATTGCATCTGGTACTTCAGTAATGTGTAATTTCTGTTTCTTCCTTTTGTCTGGAGGCCTCTCATATTACATTTAGATTGTATCCTTTATCATCCCAAATTGACATTTATGGTTTTACTGCTATTGTTTGCCTAGCTCCTCTCTGGTATGGATCAACAATTTGTTTTAATCTATGTCACTTCTCTTATCTCCCTCTACACAGAGATGCAGTCATTTTGCACTAGCGTACGCCTACGGAGATTGTGTTAGCAACAGTGTGGTGGCTGCCCCCTCCCCTCTCCAAAATGCCGGGGAACCTTAATTGCTTTTCCAGTTCGTTTATAAGAATGCAGAGACAACAGTATGCGCGAGACCAGTTTTGACAAAAGTAATGGTATGCCAATGCCTATGAATAAATAAATCCGATTTACATAAGGGAATACTGTGGCAATAGAAGGGAAGTCATAGAATGGAAGCAAATGATGCTTTAAAGATGTTATTCCTTATTCTTTGCAGGGAGCTGAGTAAAGTCCACAGTGCTGTAGGGTATAGGCTGCTTTACAGGTATGGTTGTCCTTGTTAACAATATTTTATGTTTTAATTTTCTCACATTACTAGCTTGAAAACTTTGAAGTATACTACAACATACAAATGAGAATTAAACAAGAAATGTTTGAATTTCCAGAAGCCTCAGGAAGCTGTAATGATTCCTGTGGATTTTTTGCTTTCTAATAATCATTGTAACAGTTTGTGTTCAATTCCTTCCCTAAATCTGTTCAGTTAAAAGCTGTGATGTGGAATAGTTTAGTAGGTAAGAAATACTAGCATAATCTGTGTGTAGTGACAGATTTGGAGCTATAAGCAAAGGAAACCAGTCAGATTTACGTACTGAGTAATGAATATCTCTCTCTCTGTTGGAAAGAAGGAATAATGAGAGCAATCAGAACAGCCTAGCAGAGAGCAGGCATGGAGAAAGGGTTCTGCAGTACTCGATAGATCAATTTAGGTATGAAGGCTGATAATGGGAACCTAATAAAATAATCAGAGGTCAGCAGGGATATAGAAGCAAGATGGCTAGAGCTCCTGCCTGCTCCTTTTGTCCTGTCTGTAGCCCAGTGCCTGTGACCCGCTACACAGCCTCCGAGTACCTCAGCGACCCTTCTGTTTTGCTCGGGGTAAATTTCATGCACCATGAGTTCACCATTTGTTACAAACCATGATGGTGGTGCACAGTGCCTTCTCAGGAGGAAAACGTGCTGCGCTGTATGGAAGAGTGTAGTGTGGAAGGGAAAGGTTGTTTGTATTCGTGTACATCCCAGGATAAATACCACCTGATTTGTAGATGACAATCACCAGCTTGGTAGGAAACAGTACTGATGAGTATGGAGAGGAAACCTGTGTCAAAATTCAGCAGAGAAATAGGAGAAGTGTCATAAGGAAGTGCAGTGAGCATTTAAATTGTTTATTGAGTTACTGGGTGATAGCAGCAGCATACATGTATCTATGTAGATATTAAGAGAAACAAAGAGAATATTCACCTGCCTGTTTGCTTCAAGTCTGGAAGCTCTGCCTTTGTGAAACATCAAAACAAGTGAACACGTTTTGTGCGTTTCCTCCAGCGGTGTCCTTGTCAGTGACAGTCCCACTTGTATTTCCTTCTCTCTCTTCCCCCCCCCCCCCCCCCCCTTATTTTCTCATGTAACGGTTATTGTTGGGTTTACTTCATGAAAATAAATACAATTGTGGAGAGTACATGATGTTTAGAAAGAAAAATAAAAAGGAAATAGGTTTTCCTTTTTCAGAGGTCTCTGTTCTGTGGCATGGGAGTGAAAGCAGCCCAGCAGTATGCCTGTGCGAGCCTGACAGTGACAGTGCCGGGTAGATAATTCAGGGACCACAAATAAACAATGAGCTATTTCTAGCTTTTATGAATTGTAAGATTCTTTTTTTTTTTCCACATCCCCCATAAAAACTGATGCAGACAGCATGCCTGTCTCTTACAGTCTTATCAAATGTGAATAAACAATGCCTGTAGCACTGTAGCTCTTTAATTTATGATCTAGAGAATCCTTATTCTGTTATTACTGTGCAATGTCTCCTTGACCAGCAGCTTTGTTTGCAGTTGCACTGGGATTCTAATTTCTTGGAGTTAGAAAATCAGATGCGTAAATTAATAATGTCTGAAGATCAAGTGTATTATAGTTGCATCTGAACTAGTTAGTATGAGTCTTGTGAATTACCAAAAAATGAGAGCAGAAGAGTATCTCCTCTTTCACTGAAGAATTATGAAGGGTTAGAAAACTGAAGACAATGTATTATTGTGTATCATTTATGATGGTAATGTAAGTACTTAGGCTGTGCCTGTGCAATGCCTTAGTTCTTACTTTGCTGTGTTGATGCTCAAGTTCATTTGAGCAACATATACCAATAACTGGCTTGACTCACGGGTGAAAAGAGTAATATATATATATATATAAAATATATATTATATATATATAAAATATATATTGCAAAATAGCTGAATTGAACAGGAAACACTAACTTCATTCACGTCGTTTACATCCAGCCATAAACTGTGCTTACTGTAATGTCACAGGACTCCTCCATTTGGAGTCGGGGATCCCTCAGTCTCTTTGACAAGGTAGGGTTCTTTTGGGGTGAACCAGAGGGATGCTGAGTGACCAGATGTCCGCCACCTGGCGAGCTCAGAGTGCCCCAGCCTGGCCTTGCCTCCTTGCTGGGCACCGGCTCTGCACCGCGCTGCCTGCACTAGGAAAGCTGCAGGAGTGACAGATGCTGCACAGCCACACCTTCCAGGGTACGGTGATGCTGAACTATCTGCAGAGACGTTCAGTTCAGTATCACCCAGCCAGTAATCTGACCTCTGCACAGCAGATGTGTGTGCAATCTTTTTGAAACAACCCTGCGTGCTTACAAAATATATGGGGTTTGATCAACGGATCTGTTACTGTAACCTGGTGTTTGGGTTTCCCACCCAATTGTTAATATATGCCAGTAGAGAAATATGTTGCTGCCTCTTTTTTGGCAGTGTAGGTGGTCTCACAACAGACGTGCCCAGCTATGACTGCTAAAAGAATGCCTGTCTTTCTGAGCAGTGGCAGCATACCTGCTTGTCAGGTCTGAAACCAAACGATTGTATTCATGGCTTCCTGCTGTGCTTGGGGAGGGAATCACAAGCCACCTTTTGGCTACCTGAGCCTTTGGGTAAGTTTCTTTCCTTTATTAGTCAAAGGCATATCACTTCAGCAAGCCAAATTCTGTGCTTTGTCACCTGATGGTGACACTACAGTCAGTGCCTCTTCTCAACTGCTATAGTCAGATATGTGCACGTGTCTCACTACAACACTGCTACAAGAATTCACAGGAAGAGTTAACTGACTGACTTTTAAATACTGACTTCACTCAGTCAGTATTTAAAGAGACTTGAGTGTCAAAAATGTGTGTCTGCACACGTGTAGTTCTTAGTTCTCTAACAGAATCAGTAAGATTTCGTACCTAAGTTCACATTATATAGGTAGAGAGAACAAACCTTTCAGGGGCGTAGTCCATCAAGAAGTGGTGGGTTTGTGTTCCTAATCCACAGAAGGAAATGCAGAGAGCTCTAGGGAACTTTGGGAACACATTTGGCACTGTGACAGTTAACAGTTGTGTTAAGTAGACATTTTAAATCTTTTTGCTTGTTTCATGACGCTAAGCATGACTGAGGCAGGATGGGTGCAGGATAGCACGTAACACCTTGCACACAAGGTGAGTGAATGATGCTGTATTTCCGAACTTGGCACATGCGTGCATGTTAACGCAAGGTGTGTCGTAAGTCAGCCAATGATTGTCTTTTGCTTCCGTAATAAGGATGCAGCATGCAATCACTTCATGTCAGAGATCAGCAGATATGCTGCAGTTTTATTTTCTTCCATTGTTAGGCATTTGGAACATTGTGCTGAAATATCTACTGTATTGCAGTTATTTTCATTGATCTGTTTCCAGAAATTCATCCCTCGGCACAGTTTTCTTCTTGGAGTTCATTTAGGTAGCTTATAGTCAATAATTAATAGAAGAATTTCAAGTTGCTCTTGTGTTTGTCAATACTGAATTGCATCTCCTATCCCACCACCTGTTACATAGCTTTACCTCCTTTTGAAGAACGACCTAGTATATTCTATTATAACTATTTTTAAGAAAACAGAATAACTTTTAGGTGTAGCAAGATTTGTTCCCTATATATCTTTTCAGTTTTCAAGACCTTTGTTAAGCTCTACTAGACATTTTCCATTCCATAAACTTTTTCCAGATAATGAAAATACTTAATTCACTGTATGATTACTACCTTTTTCTTTAACAACCATCTATTCCTATCATCAATTACTGATCTACACATTTAAATCTAATTTTAGTTGGCATTACAGCTCCTGTATTGATACAGAAAAAGAGCTCCTTGATGTCCAAACTTCCCACTTTTTCATTGTTTATATGCTGATGCCTGTGATATATCTCTGCCATATGACATTATAGCTGATTTTAATTATTCTTAATTCTTATTGGTTGAGCGCCTTAGCCATGTTGTTCTCAAACTTGCTCAGTATTCTCAGTTTTAAGAATTTGTAGGCCCTTTGATGTGTTTCTCTGATTATCAGTGGTGTACCAACTATGTTGTCTGCTTTAGCTTAGTTTATAATGTATCTTGAATTTCGGTCTTATACAGAGTGCAATTTAAAAGGAAAAAAAGATTGTTGAATTCTGAATATTAGTATTTAGGAATTAAATTAATGCAATGCCTAATATTTTCCCTGTCTGTATGCTGAGGGAGAAGTAATATTGGAGCAAGTCATTGAAGTTAGCAAATGAAGCCGTCACATTAGTTGATCATGATACTGTTTCCTTATCATTACATCCATTGGCTTGCTCATGTCTGTCAAGTATATGAATTTACAAACCCCATATTTTGTGGCCTTCTAATATAAAACCTCATTTGGAACATGGAGTTCCTGCTAGATTTATTTTCCATAATATTTAACCTAATTTATTTGTTTTGTGGAACAATCTCGTGGTGTTCCTTGCATGTTTGACCTGTTACTGAGAGCTGCTATATCACCAGCACAAACAAAATCTGGTATTAACTCTTAGACCATGAAATATTTCTGTTGTTCCAGTCTACAATTTCTTCTCATAATGAAACAACGGCAGTGACAAACAAGAGAAGCGATTGCATTCTCAGTTTGACACCAGCAGCTGTATTAGACTCTTTGCTTAAGTTTGCATTTCATTTAACCATAGAAGTCGTGCCTTGAAATACTGTTTGGAAAATTTAATTATTTTTACTTGCTTCCTGTAATATTTCAAGTTATGTGAAAATGAATCACAATGGGGGTCATCAGATGCTTTTCTAAAATTTGTAAAGCTTGTAATGGGTAGATATTGCTTTTCTTGTGTTACACCATTTATTATCCTCTAGTCATGCCGTAAATCCTTTTATTTCTTCCATTTTGACTTTAGGAGCTCTGTGTTGCTTAAATTATTTTATTTAAAACTTACTGTATTTCCTTCATCGGGTTTGTAATTAATCCTCTGTCTGCTTGTTGAGAAGTTTGGATTGTAAGCAGCTTGACACCACCCATTCCGGGTGATACAGGACCCCAGAGCACGCTGACCCACAGTCCCATGTAGGGGGTCCCATTTGATGGCTCCCTGCGAGCAGCCGCGGTTGCAGCAGTGCGGCATTGCGCCACGGTTCTGCTGCCCAGGTGGTGCTCCTGCTCCTGCTCCTGCCTCCCCACCTGCTGCCCCTCGCACCTGCCCCTTCACCGCCCTCCCGGCAGGAGGCTCCTGGCTGCTGGCAGGTGGGACAGTTCTGGATGCTGCCTGCATGTCCCGGCAGCAGTGGCAGAGCCACCGGAGGGCTGGAGGCTCTAAACAAAGAAGCGAGCGTGGGGCAGGGAATGCTGGAAGGGAAGGAGTCGGGGTAAGGGTGGCAGGTATCAAACACTGGCTTCTCAGAACACTGCAGCGAGGAGGATAGAAGTCCTACAGGGTCCTTATAGCCACCATGAACTTAATATGAATTAATGTTGAAATGTCTTTAAGGAAAACTAGAAGATTTGTATGTGCAGCATATATAGGTATGTAACTTCTGGAGAGAAGAAGAGAGGAGGAGAAATACATTTTGACCCTAGGATTTTTTTTGCATCTAATTTCCTACAAACAACAAACTGGAAAGCATCTTCTAGCCTAAGGAATGAAGTTCTCCCTGGTGGGAATACATGCCTTTGAGTGGGGAACACAGATTATGCACCGGGAAAGGAGGAAACCAGGTAAATGGCATTTGTTAATCCTCATCAGAAACATACAGTCGTGAGCAAGTGAAATATTGGAGGCATATATAGTATTCATAGTTTGCCCCATCAATGCAGTTTCTGTGTTCAACCCTCAATAAAATTCCTTTTACTATCCAATTAGTTTTTATTTTATTTCTAGTGAAGATTTGTAATATTAATTACCAACATAAAAACAAAGATGCAGTGCAGTGAAACAAATGGATGCATTTTTATGTTTAGATTAAAACATTACTTGTAATTGTTTACAGTGAAATCTCCTTGCTGTCACAGTGGTGTTAACAGGGTTATAAACTTTTAAGTTCTTAAAAGGAAACAGAAAAGTATATTATCTTCTAGCTATGGTTTAATCTACCATTAGTTACCCAAATATTGCTGCATTTATACTGTATCGTCTACTTATCAAACATCTACATGACTCCTTAACTATTTCCAAAACAAAAGAGTCATAGTTTCATTGTTTACCCACTGTGAAAATAGCCCTGTGTTAGTAGTATTAGAAATCATTAGCTCTATTAAGTCCGTTATCAGCTATGCTAGCAGCTGGAAATATCCTGCAGCTCAGGAGGGCTCCAAAATGTTCCCCAGTCATTATATTCTAGATCACTTTGTTTTCCTGTACAGTGAAAACAGATTATAATCACATTCAGCCACAGGCAAAAATAGAAGCTGACAACACTGGTAGAAAAAGATTTATGAAACTTTTCATTGCTGGAGGCAGTATTTTGTAACAAGATAACAGCGTTGTCCCTTAGATAGGAGCGTGAGTGAACGGTTCAGCTGTGTCTATCATCTTGGTGCACTGTGTCTCAAAATGACACAGTTATCACACCACAAATGCAGCCCAAAGCATTACACATGTCTATAAGCAGGATCCATATTAATTGTTAATGCATAAAGAAGAGACAGATCTATTTGTGTTAGCTTAGGAAAGAACAATCTATTTTTTGTAAGAGTATAGAATATATAGAAGTATCAATTTTGTCTTGTCATTACTTGCTTTGAGTAGGGTTGGCTCCAAAGATGGTATCTTGAAGTGTTTGGGTTAAAATAATTCTTTTATCAGTCTTTGCTCTTGGTTAAGTTGAGCTTTCAAACAGGATGTCTAAGTGGGGGGATTAAAATAATTTCTTTAACATGGTTTAAGTTCATGGGTTGTTTGGGGGTTTATTGTCCTTAGCGGAAGAATTTTTTTGCAAAAACTGCTCCTTCTTGAGAAAGAAAAATAATTTAGTTTTGCAGGAGCTACAGTGTTGAAAGAATAATGATGAGTCCATGAAAGTATTTTTTTGATTTACTGTTCCCCAGTTGTATAGCTATTGGCTCCCTGTCTTTAAAACCCTCGGAAATAGTAATGAGGTTTAAGAAGTAGATGTCATAGGGCTTACCGGTAATGTCTTTGAGTTTGGCAACAAGACAGTATTAGTAGGACTAAGGGAAAAGGTGTACATTACACAAACAGCTGCACATTTGTAGCACTAATCAAAAATAGACGGGTGTGTATTTGTGCATAATCACAGGTGTAGGTACGTCTGCGGCAGCGGTACAGCTGTAGAGCTGTGCCTGAAGCGTGTAGCACAGCCTACCCTGCTCAATACCCCACTCCTGCCCACGCAGTTCCCCTGCCCCATCCTTGACAGCTCTCCTGCCTGTTTTCTCCCTTTTAATTTACCCCCTGTCTTGCCTGCAGGGAGACACAGACTGCCCTGGAGGAGCACCGCGCCTTGCCTTTCCCTCCTTTTCCAGCTTGCCTGCTCTCATGGTTGCCCATCTCCCTGCAGCTGCCTCTTGCCCGAGGAAGGTGCAGCCACCAGCCTCTCGGGCAGGGGGCTCCTCGGGTGCCTTTGCCACCCGGCCCCCCTCCCGGCAGGGTCCCTGTGCCTGCCCGGCTCTGCCACCCCACTGCCCCCTCCCAGCAGGGTCCCTGTGAGTCCCTGGCTCGGGGCCAGCAGGATTGATTTGCTCCACCTGCTTCGCGTTAGTTCCTGAGCAGGTAGGGATCATTTCCGTCTGTCAGGGATCATTTTGGTATATCATCAAGGTGTGGTCCTGTGCATTCCTGAATACCCAGCACCTGTACACGCCCAGATAACTGTGTGTACCTAACACATGGTTAACTTGATATGTATCAATTCCATCGCTTCAGAGATTCTACTTTGCCCATGTTTCCTTTCTCGTTGATCATCTAGGGTAAATTAATATAGGACTGACTCCAACTGAACCTGTAACTCTCCCTGCTGTTCATGAAAAGAGCTGGAATCTACATCACTTGAGTTCCTGTCTAGAGCATCATCTGAAATATTTATAGCTAAGACCCTAGAAATGTTACAAAGATGATAGCATGCCATCTCTTTTTATGCAAAACCGACTTCGGTGTGACATGTCTGGAGCAGTAGGAAAGGTTAAAATGTTTATTTTGCCAGCTGACCCAGATGAACAAATAGGTACAGAAGGACTGGAGTGGGAATTGTTCTATTTTAGATGATGAATCAGGTTTTGAAACAGGCTGGGAGCAATTTGGTGCTATGCAGGGGTGTCAGAATTCCTACCTGTTATGCAAGATGTTTGAATCTTATGCAAGAATTGGAGTAACAGTTTTAAGCAGAATTATTTGCTTAGGAAAATATTGTGTCTTTCTGTGTTCAGCTGTAAAGATACTCCACACACATGGGGAAATAAGGGAAAGAAGAGTATGGCATTTAGGGAGGAAAATTCTGAGCAGTTTTTTTATTTAACTAGGAAGGAAGATTGTATGACATTAAGATGAAGCATCTGATTTTGCATTTCTGTCTCACCAAAAAATGGTGGACCTTTATGTTATTTGCAAAAGTTTCTCAAAATGTGTAGGACAAGGTGTGCCAGTGAGAGGGAATTTCATATTTCAGCGGATGCTACAGAAAGGGGTTTATTTGCTGTACATGTTTAAGGATACTGTCTTTAAAGAACATAAATCATACTTGCCACTAATTATGTATTTCAGCAATGGAATTATAATAAATCCTTTGTGGTGCTGTGAGATGTGGTTCATTGTTTGCTTTTTTTTTAGTAGAAGTTTAAGATGGATTGTCTTGGAGGATAGATTGTAAAAGACGATGAGCTGAGGGGTAAGCCTCCTGAACTATTGTAGAAGTGGCAGGACAGGAAAAGAAATAAAACTACAAAAGGAAAGTGTGAAAAAAACCCACAAGCTAAAGACAGTAGGTAGCAGAAAGAGAGGGATGAGAAGGAACGGAGCAGTGGTATTTAATGATGAGTTTTTCAGACACTTTCAGAGCTGGGCACTATGAGCCAGTCTGTTAGAGCAGAGCGGTGCTGTATTGGCACATACTGTTTCGCTCCGTAAAAGGCATTGCACCAAAGTGCTGTTTTTCTCTGCCCTTTTTTATTCCTTTCCCTTCTCTTTTTCCACCTCTGGAAGGCTTTCTGTGTCACTAACATCATAGAGTTCCTTTTCCTTTCCCCTAGCACCTGCACCACCACAGCCGTGAAGGCAGATTGTCCCCTCCCGACCACGGGTGGCTGTCCGTGGTGCAGATGGGCAATGCTCATGGGCAGCATTTCCACAGCACCTGCTCCTGAGAAGATCTCAGGCTGCTCATGAAACCTTCCTGTATTTCCCAACCCAGCGCCCCTTTAGGGTCTGCGGTGTGCTTTTCTGTTTGATAAACAAGGAGTATGAAGCAGGGGCATAGGGTGGTTCAGTGACACCAGCCTTGCTGCTAGATTCCGTGCTCAGCTACGGGCTTATTCCATACAAACAACATCTTCCCTTGAGTTTTAAGCTAATTTTGCTGTAGCTTGGCACAGCAGCACAAAGTGGCCCGGTGGCTGAGGTGGTGACCATTGATGTGGTGGCTCCAAAGTGCAGTAAAGCCACGGCACCTTTTTCCAAAGGCAGGGGGTGCACAGCTCGCATCAGGTGCACAGTGGTACCCAGCGTGTACCCACCTTATTCTTCACACAAGTCTGTCTTTGTCACTTGCTCCTAAATTTGACTCTGAGGCTGCTTTAGCAGTAGGTTCCCTCTGTTCAGAGGGTATTTTGCTGCCAAAACATATTTTTAATGAGAGGACCAGCTGTTCTCCCTCAGGACCAAGCTCCACTTGTTCCTTAGTTTGCTTCTTAATTGTCTTATCACTGATGAATAATTTAATAATTTTTTCTTGAGTATTTCATAAATTCAGAATTTTTTGGAGTCTCAGTTAATAAAAAGACAACATACAGCAACAGAGAATTAGTTCTCTTCCCCTCCGTTTGTGGCACAGCTTGCTGTATCTCCCTAAGCTTGTATCAAACAATATGCAAGTAAATTGAAATAGTGAAACCTTATCAAGATGTCTATCAGCATCCTACACAGATGTGTAGTTTGGGTTTTATTCCAGACTACTTTTTTTATGATGCAGAAAATATGCATGGAACAGTCTTTAAGCGTTAACGATGATTGACTTGTGTGCCCTGTAGAGAGTAGCTTTTTGCTCTTACATTTCTGTTTAAAATGTACCAATTAGACATTAGCTTAAAAATGTAATCCTTTCCAATGGGTAGGCCTTGTGTTATGTATCATTTGGAAAATCTGTGATCAGCTGTGGGGTTTTTGGTTGGGTTTTGTTGTTTTTTAACAGCTAGCTCAAAGTTCAGGCAGAACAATGCTGCATTTCTAGATCTTTAGCCAGTGTAGAAGTTGCCCCGTTTGTTTCTGCTTACTGAAATACATTGTTCAAATACTCTGCATGAAAAAACCCACAAACCAAACCTGTATGAGATAACAGTGGGTATTAATATGCTAATAAGATAACAATGCGATAATACATGGGTAACTTTCTGTTAGCACCCACTGGAATTAGTTTTCACGTGCTTTAATTTGTTGTGCCTGGAGAAGTGATTGTGCCAGATGAGGAAGCCCTGCTGTAAGAAGAAAAAGACCAGGTGGAGACCAGGGGAAGAAGTCACACAATTCAGTATTAATTCATTGCTCCCTGTGGTTCTGTTTGTGTGCCTGTATGAGGCTTTGTTTATGGAGCACCTTAAA
Organism: Falco naumanni; assembly: GCF_017639655.2. Classification (NCBI taxonomy): domain Eukaryota; kingdom Metazoa; phylum Chordata; class Aves; order Falconiformes; family Falconidae; genus Falco; species Falco naumanni. The sequence continues at coordinate 16,468,128 of NC_054061.1, forward strand.
AAGAACACAGGACAGACATTTCAGAGCATGCTAAGTATTATCTTTATTATTACATTGTGGTTGTTCTTATTGATCGATTCAGTTTACGTAACTGACTTGCAAGCAGTTTTGACAGATAAAACCTCCATAGTCTGTGTTTCCAGAGTACAAAGTTGCTGAATTTTACGATCTCTCTCTACACTGTGTATTACTGTTCAATTTAACATCTCTTCTGCCTTCCCATGTTAGTGAATGTTTCTTTCAGAAACACTCACTTAAAATAAAATGCTTGCTATCTGGGCATCCATATGCCTTCCTGCCTGTGTCAAAGATAACCATCATTTTTGAGAGTCGTGTCTGATGAAAGGTCACGCTTGTTCCTGATCCAGGTGCCATATGTATGTACCCACCTGTGATACCTTTCTGAAGGTGCAGTTTGATTTTTTGTTATCAGAATAAATTTCCTCATTAGTGAAGTTGTCCGAGTTGATAAATGAGTGTAAATTCAAATCTTTCACACACACCAGCAGCAAGAAAATTACTAAAAATGAACTGACATCATAATTATTTTATCTTTTTTTTAAACTGGTAAGGTAAATGTTACTGGCATGGACAGTCACAGCTACCTAACAGCAGCAATTTAGCTAGATAAGGTTTATTTTCAAAAGTAATTTTATTTTGGTTCACTCCATGTTAAGTAGGGACACCTAATAAGTATCCCAATACCTAAAACTATAGATAGCTGTAATTTATGGGTAGTAATATAATGAAAATAACTTCCACTTAAAATGCTAGAGATGCTTAGGAAAAAAATATTCTCTTGGCTTTGGAATTTCTTAAGCTTGACTTCTTCTCTATTTCTGAATGTTCCTTGGAAAATGTGGTTGATAAAAGGTTCTTGCAGAAAAGCCTTGGCATGTTGAGCATGTCTCTATAGATAGCTATGAAGACTTAGCACAGATTTTTCTTGCATATTAATTTAGAAATAGGAAGACTGTCATTCTGTATCGTAGTTGTGATATCAATCCAAACCAATGCTTTTCAAATACTGAATTATAACTTAATATCTACTACGTTACTAGTATCTTGCCAAATCGATGCAAATGGGCTCCCTCTTCCAGTGGGGACATGAGAGGTGGAAACAATGACCGGTCCATGAGACCGCTTCAAAGCATATGGACAGTGGAGACTCTTGATCCAGGTGTATCAAACTAAATCTAGTCCAAATTTACCACTCTACACCATCCAAACAGGACGTTATGTAGAAGAGGTTGTCTAGGACCTTCTGCTCTCATCTGCTGATCTGTTTGTATTGTGCCAAATTACTTGGTGGTTTGCTTAATAGCCTTTACATATAACACACATAATCATCAAGAGGCTTCCTTTCTGTGCAGAAGACTACTATCAAGCCACTTTAAGAGGCCATAGGATGTATTTATTTAGTGTCTTTTTCCCTTCCTTTCTGTGGACTCTTTCCTTGCCTGGTGTCTCAGAGAAGCAGAATTCTCTGACTGGCTTCAGAATCCTCTTAATCTCCTTTTCTTCTCTGTCATGATTTCACAAGTCAGCTTCAGTGTCAAAAAGTTTTGCCCCTTGGTCTGTGGGTTTTCTGAAGTTTATCTGTTGCATTACAGCTGTAACTGCCGTGAACCTTTTCTGTCCAAAGGGTTCCAGCAGTCCACACGCATTTTAAAGTGGAGGTTTCAAACGTAGGTTTTTATTACTTCTCATCATTAGAAAAAAGCTGTTAGCAATTTTTGCAAGGTGGCAGATGTTTACCCAGAGGTTTTAGCCAAACTGCAATCTTGGTATTTAACTACTCTCTAGTATCTTGTGACTTTAGTTGGATAAAATATTGGGGTCATCCTCTTTCCCTGTTTTTAAATTCTCCTTTAATATTGCCACTATCATTATTATGAATACAGCATTGCACCTGAGAGCTGTTTTCTCTCTTTCTTTCACAGTACTAAACTCATCTTACTACTGTAGTGGTCTCAGACATTCTGAAGGAAGAAACACTATCTAATTCAATTATCACAGCTACTTTTATACCTTAAATAGAAAATGGAATCTGTTCCCTCATTGCTCGAATAATACCATGTTTCTATGGCTCTTTACTTGAGTCTCTTTGCATTGCTGATCTTTTCAGAAAAATAAAATCATGGCCTTGAGACAAAGAAGGACAGGTAAAGATGATGTTGATCTGAGTACCTGGGGTGAAGCTTGTGCTTTCAAAAATGTATGGCGTATAGATAATGGGTAGGACTGTGCTATTCGCCCTCCCCTTGACACTGGGAACAAGAGGCATTGCTGAAAGACATTGCAGTCCCTGCGTTCTGTTTGTTCAGTGTTTGGTGTCTGCCAGTATGATTACACAGTCTTTTCAGGTTGTAAATGCAATTGCCTTCTGCATGCTGGAGAAGTAAGAACGCTGCTTATTTAAAGTGGCAGCCCAAAGCTTATAGTGGCATCGTAATTGTGGTATCTGAGACAGGCTGGGTAAACTGGGCAGAGGATGTCAGATAAGCGAGCCGTAGGGTCCAGGGTATGAGCAGTGACAACGTTTCCTTTTTCACTGATTGTAAGTGATTAGTCAGTGTATGGTATTAAAAAAAAAAAAAAAAAGCCTTTATCTAAGAGTCTCTTCAAGCTCACATGATAGAGAGTTGCACTGAGGTTTAACCACTTGAGGATTAAGTTTCTGCAAGACGTTGGTAATGCTATTTAGATAAGACAACACTTTGTCTTCTCCAGCTAGTCAAAGTTTTCAGTGGGCTGCTTCATTTCTTTGCTAGAGAGCATTTTTCTAGCTTGCAGTCAATTTGTTCATGCTGAATGCAGCAGTAGTTAAGAATGTGATGCAGTGTTGTTGAGAGGATGGTGGGACAGCCTAAACTCGGGGATGCCTCAGCACGACGGTGTTAGGCTGTTCATTCCCCTGGGCTCTGAGCTGGCCCATAGCCAGCCGCAGCAGTTGGGCTGTTGGTGGGGGGCTGTGCCCGGGGCAGCTCACCTTGCCCCTCAGGCACTGGCAGGAGCCGGCGTCGGGTGGGTGTGCAGAGGTGTGCCCCCACCCCGGGCTGGTCTGGGCTCACTCTGCCCTACAGCCAGAGCCCTCGACCCCCGCGCAGTGCCCTGCCATCCCCTGTGCCGCGCCGTGCCCTCAGCTGCCACAGTAGGCATCAAGGACAGCAGTGTGCCAGGCACCCGTGCGGCACCGAGGCTGGCGGAGGTGGGTCTGGGATCGACCCCTGAAAGCCTGTCATGTCAGACATAGCATTTTGAGACGTTCTAGCCCAGCTGCAGCACCCAGGGGCAAAGACCGATCCTTTCCATAGCTGAAACCCTCCTGGATTGATTTTTCTGTTTTATCATGTGTGATGGAGCAGGGTACAGCTGTTATTTGGGTTTGGGTTTTTTTCCCCCTTCCTACATTACAAACTCTAAAACTTTTATAAGAACTGCTGGCTTCATGTTGGCTCATTTGCTGCCGAGTGATAAATGGTGTGAGGGCTTTCATACACCACTTTATGATATCCAGTATTTCTACTCGTTAACCCATGGATCCATCTTCTCAATCACAGAAGCTGTCTGTGGCAGCTGAGGTTAACCTCTCTGGTGCCTTGAAAAATCAGGCAACTTCAACAGGGCTTCTTATTTGAATGGTTTGTGACTTTTTTTGTCTGATAGCAGCCAATAAGGAATTCAAACCAAATCCCACTGACTGTGGAAGAAATGCCAGTCATGTAGTATTGCAGCTTGCAGTACCCTGGAGGCAGACAAATAGTTGTTTCTTTGTTGTACTTATTTGTATCTTGCCTGCTTTTAAAAAGAGATACAACCTCTTAAAAAGTCTGATTCAATGCAATATATACGTTGCATCACATTTGCTTTTCTTTACTACAGCATTATGCAACATTCCTCTTACTTTTTCCATATAGTCTACACAAATTATTTTTACCTGTTCTACATGTTGGGAAACAGATGGTCCAACTAGTAAATAACTGGCTTCCCAGGAGCTGTGAAATTGAATTGTCCCAGGAAGCTCCTGGAGGAACCTTGTAATTACTGGTATATGTCAGTAAGTCTTCATGTTAACGATTCTTATAGATCAGTGTTTATTTCTGCCGTTTGATTATGAAGTGGTTGGGCCTAAAGGAAAAACCATATTTAATTATTATTTTCGTGCTTTCTTTGGACTAAGGGAGTAATCTGAAAAAAATGCTCTAACCCTACAAACCCATGGAGGATCATTGTAGTAAGGTAGAGCTGGGTTGGGGTTTTTTTCTTTTAAACAAGAAAGCTAGTGTATTTTTGTTGATACTGCTGTTGAATGTACATTGATGTGCAGTATGCATTGCGGTGAATCATCCCCAGGCAGTGGTGTAAGATGGAACAAGAAAATAATTCAGCAGTTGACAAAAGTTAGTGCTGGTGGGAAGTGATGATAATACTGCCTGAGAAACAGAGAAATTACTTGATGCTGAAAGCCATGTTCAATATATTTAGTTTCATTAACAGTTCAGCTGCCAAACTGCCCAGTGGTGAAACCTGACATTACAGACTCTTAGAACAACAGAAGGATTCAAAATCGTTACTCTGCTGATAGACCTTTCCTTCTTAAAGGATCTGCAGTACCTGGAAGGCTGATTTATTAAAATGCTCACCCTGGCATTGCTGAGATCTCAGTCTCCTGTTAGATGTTCTCTCTGACTCGGTTACTTTCAGTAATTTATTTTGAGACACTCTTTCTCATATATATTTTTTTTTTTTTTGAGGTTAGGTTGTTTTTTTGGTTTTTTTTTGTTTTTAAAAAATATTATTTTGGACTATGTGTAATGTTCTGTGACATTTCTGAAATAATCAAGATAATGTGTTGCATTAAAACACCTGTGACTAACATTTCTTTTGCTGCCTTGGAAAACGGCTTTGTGTGCTAGCTGCCTGGGCTTTGTAAAATCCAATGTACGGCTGTAACGGCTGCAGGGATGACTTTCTGTTGCACCTGACCCCAGACTCACAATGAAGTGGAAACTGCAGTACAGTTATTTTTATGTCACTGTGAAAATTCTCAGGCTCCCCTTTGGACCACCCAGGGAAGCAGCAGGTTTCAAGTTGTCCTCCATTCGGGAAAATGTCGCCAGGCTTACACTGCTGGCCTAAATATTGCTGTTGAGAAGTTTCTGGATGTTGTTCAGAAAAAGGTGTGGCTCCGTCTTCTCTTCGGCGTGATTCTTAGTGTGTCAAGTTGTATAGCTTTGGAGAAGATTTGTGTAAGTCTCTAGATAGGGCTCAACTCTTTCCCACTCTGCAGAGTAGCATTTAGCATTCTGCACTAAAATGGTCCGTGGTGATGATGACTGTAATAATGAATTTCATTGCTTAGAAATATGTGCGTATGCTTTTCTTTTTAGTTCTTCTTTCAGCAGTGCATTCTTCAGACAAAAGGCATATATCTGAGCTGAAGAAGATAAATACATCCTTAGTCACCCTGAAATATGTTTTATATCTATTTAATTATTGGAAAACTAAATTAAAACGCTGATTGGAAAAGATGTGAAACGTGTGGATTGTTTTTCAGTTGGAAAGAAAACTCTTTAACTTCTCTGTGACTCATTTTTATGATATATAAAAATGGAAATAGTATGCCTACATTTATATATATATACGTATGTAAAAGTATCACAGGACACATAAAGCGTTCTTACTAAAACGCTGTGTTTTGCCATTGACTAGCCATCATTTTGTGCAGCCAGTGCACCTCATGCGGTGTGATAATAGATGTATTTCAGCAAATACAATTAGTACATACTATTTTATAGGGCAGTGGGGTTTAACCTTTTTGTCGGTGACCCTCACTTCACAAAATCGGTTATATGACTGTAATGCCTCAGGTTAGACTCCTGGTGAAGGGTCCTGATTCTTTGCCTTCGCTTGCATGAGTATGTATGCACACTACGTTTTCACAACCAACCAACCCATCCAGCACAAAGACCCGATCTGCCATTTCTTTGTCTCCAGCACCGCTGGGAACAAGCTGACATTGCTGTTCCAGGCGGGATGATTCTGTCTAGCTGCCCTTGGGCATCTGCACAGAGCATCTCAGTACCTCTGGTTTTGGGAGCGTGACGGAGCAGCAATCGTGCTGTGTGTACACAGCAACAACTCCGGTTGGCAGAGTTGATTTGGTGGCTGCTGCTGCTGCCTCCCGTGCGATGAACTCGTGCCCCGCGGGCTGGGAGCCGCAGACAAAAGCACCGTAGTGGCTCCTACTGCAGTAGTATCTGATTGCCTTGTAAGTGGTAGGGTAATTTACCTTCAGCACTCCCGCCAAGGATATGGATAAAGACACTTATAGATAACAAGTGATTCGTCCACAATAGCTCAAGGGTTGGCTCAGTCAGAGTAGGATATAGGAACTATGACAAAGTCCTAGACTTTATCCATGAAACCGCCTTTCACCTTTTCTGTGATTATCTGGATATTGTGGGTAAGCAATGGGGTATTTTGTGTGTGGTTGCTTTGTTGTTTCTTTTTTTGCCACAGCAACATTTAATTTTCTACTCTAATATTGTGCTGAGGAGATGGCTGCAGTGCACTGGCAGAGACTGATAAGTGACTTACAATTTTATACCACACAGTTACTGAATTTTCAGTTTGAAATGTACAGTCCGGGATGACAGCCAGTCATTCGACCTATTCTTGCCTCAAACACTTTAAAAACATGTGGACAAAAGAAGGAACACCTGGCAAATGTTTTGGGTTTACGACAACAAGAGAGTGAGTTAATTATATCCACAGTTATGAGTGAGATAACTTGCTTCTTTACAGCATATGTTGAAAACGTTTTCAGAACATTTAGATTCCATTTAACTATGGCCTTGCACAAAATAATGTAGAGAATTAAAGCAGACGAACAGAAGAACTGGAGCAGACATAGGGTAAAGCAGAGCCCTGGTCCCACCCCGGCAAACTCAAATGAAGGCTGAAATCCTCGGGGGGGGGGGGGGCTGCCCATGGAGGTGGCAGCTCCTGGTGATGCTGCATTATATTCCTTATATTCCTGGGTGTTTCAGTGCTTTCTTTGCTCCCTGACTCTGAGTAATGTGATCTGCCTTTGAAGATGAATTTAGCTTGGAAGGTGGCCCTTTGGTTCTGTGCAAAACCTGTTACTCATTGTGATAGCAGATGATGTAGTTTCCTTGAGAAACCAGTGTGGTAGAGTTATTTGAATAAAGAACTGGGAATGCTGAAGACTGGTTAACACTGATTTTCTGTGGGTTTACTTAATTATTTTTTTCTTTTAGCACATCAGCTTTGTTATCTTTATGTGTTCACTGTTTGTATTGTTTAGAAGTTTAAGGAAATAGCTGCATCATTGTTCATTTCAGAAAAATAATGTATGTTTGTTGGTTTTTTTCCCAGTTCTTTTGTGGAAAGGATTGATGAGGAGGTGTTTGTCTCTGTTGCATTTAATCATGGCACAGAGGATAATTCAGCACAACTAAGATACAATCTACATTACTTTTTTGAGGTAGTATTGACAAAGAACTGGGATGCAGGGAAGCGATTGCTTTGCTTAGATTAGACATGCTGCTGATTCTGCTTTGAATTTTATCTCTGAGGTGGGAGATTAAACTTGTTTTCCTCAGATCGTTGTGTTGCTGGGATTTAGTGCATGTTAAGTGACTGTGCCAAAGCCTTGGAAGAACTTTGAGAAATAATTTGACCACGTTAAAGCAGATTTGCAGTTTCGCTTTGCGTTTCAGGCAACATTTGAACTGCAAAAGTAGCTGAGAAGTGATGGTAGGACGTGTGTGCTCAGGAGCATGCGGCCATCACTGTTGCCTGTAACGCTGTGGCCTCAGGTGGCTTTCCCTGATCCCTGAGGTTGCCAGGCTTGGGACAGGATAATGTTCTGTTACGATGCAGCGGCACAGGCTCCCGAAGGATCGGCAGCGGCCACCCATCGCACAGCGCTGCCCATGGCACCCCTGCTTGTACCCCGCGGTGCGCACAGCAGGGCACCAGCCACAGGGCTCTGCTTGGGGCCGCACATCCTTTACACTCTTGTGTATGCAAAAGAAAAAAGTGTGTAGTGACAGAATTTTGCTCAGGGTTGGTTTTTGACGGGGTGGTTTGTTTTGTTTTTATGGAGTTAAGTGCTACATTGCATCTTGTTTTAGCTGAATTCTGCCTCTGTACTAGCCTAATTTGTTCGATTGTTTCACTGGATAAAAGAATGAACAGAGTAAAGCTTCTTTTTTCTCTTTTTTTTAACATTTTGCTTCAGATTAAACCCAAATAAGTCAGTTGGATAGCTTATGATTACGTCAAAGACATGTAGATCAGACTTTGTATTCTCAGTTTACTTAATCAGAACACAGTTTATCCTCATGCAGCTTCTAATTTGAAATGAACATTGCTGATACTCTTGACTGCAGTAAGATCTCGTGGAGAATCACATGTGATGATCAGGTCATCAGGCCCTGATTTTTCAGAAGTGCTCAGCATAATCAGTGTGTACTGAAATTCATTACAATTAGGTATGTTTGTCTATTTTTGAATTTAAATCAATTTTAAAAGTAAAAAAAAAAAAAAAAAAAAAAGCCAAAATATGGAGGGTACCGTTATTTCAGGTTTCCAGTTCTCTGATCTTCATTGTGCTTTTAAGAGACTTTTCCTTAAATCCTAAATGTTTGAGATTGTATAGTGTATTCTGGTGAAACTCTTTATTCATGGAATCATTCAGAAGAGGCATCATTTCCTCAGTATTTTTCCCAAACCAATAGTGGCAACCGCTGTGTCAAAAATCAAATCTCTTTCCTGATTCAAAAAGCCAGATGTACTCCATCAAAACACTTACTGTATTTAAGCTTCTAAACAGTGAAGCAATTTGCCAGAGGCTGCAGAGCATGTCATGTCGTAAGAGACGTCGTGCCAGTCCTGCAGGCTGCTGATCCTTCATTACGGGGCAAGTGATTTACTTTTCTGAACTTCAGAGCTCAGCAGATTTGCAGGTACTGCTGTTGAAGTTTTAATTTAGGCAAAGATGTTCACAAAGAGGCACTCAGATGTTCAGATGTGAATCCAATTTTATATCCCTGGCAAGTTCAATAGTGTTCAGCTTCTGCTTTTGATTCATTTAAACAGATTTATGAAGAAGCAGCATATTAAGCTTTTTTTATGTCTCTCATATATACACACGAATGTGTGTGCATGCTCCCTTGTTAGTACCTTTTATATATATAAGCTTTTATATGTTTTAATATAAACTGTATAATATCTATATAATGTTGATATTGGTATTTGTTTTATCATTCTTTATTAAATGCTACATTCATCTTATGCCAGATTTCTGAGGTTTTGCAGCTGAAGTATATGTTCAGTTACTTCTGCACAGCTTATTTTGTGCAGTACATTTTATTTGCTGTGTGGGAGCTGAGTCTCGAGGCAGATTAAATTAATTTGTGGGAACTTGAATTCAGTTCTTGCTTCCTTAACCTTACAGAAATTCTGTTCATTCTTATTGATGTGCAGTTGGCTCCCTTCTACGAACAGCCTCTGTGGTTTTGTGGCTGCAAGATTCGGAGTCTTTATTTAGCTGGCCCTACCATGTCTCTTGGTGCAAAACCTTTTTGTTTATGTGGGTATTACTTTTCCTTATTTTTCCTGCAAAAGGAAAAGCTACATCCAAAGTCATTTGAGAAAATATGAACCATGTGAATCTTTTGAAGTAATTTTTAACACAAGGGCACACGTTTGTACTTTATAACTCATAAATATCCACTTATTGAAATCCAAACACGCTTTGTTTAAAGCCAGTACACAGACAGGAGAGTAATTCCACTTAAGCTTCTACACGTGTGGATATTGTCCAAACACATTTTCTTCCCGCTGTGTCTTACTGCACATGCTGTTGGGGAATGGCACAGGACCTAGCGTGGAACGGGCATCTGATGTCCTAGGAAGTCTGAGAGGGGCTGTTAGATGTAAAATTTTCTGCGCTAAAGTCTCTTTCAAGCTTAGGTGGGACATGGCCGAGGCAAGGATAGCGAGGAGAGCAGCACGTACAGCCCAGAAATTTAGATGTGTTCATGAAAGGTGGCTTTGTGTTTGAAACAGTTGACACTATCACAGGGTGAGCCTTCAGGCAACAGACATTCTAAAAAGATAAAAGAAACTTCTGTGCAGATTTAAAGCCACACATGAAGGATGCAGAATTTATTATAACTCATTTCTTAAAGTTTCTTGTCATAGGACAACTTCTACTCCCCTTGCACAAGGCCCAGCAAACCTGGCTGTCTCGTCTTCATTGGCCTGTAATTCCCCAGGCCCACAGAAACACGTAAGAAAATTAATGAACATCGATAAGAAAAATAACATAATGAAAATTCTCTGCACAAAAGCCCGTCCCCATCCTGTTCCTGGGCTGTAGTGGTGTGAGGGGCACGTGTTTCCAGTACTTCTCCCTGGGGTAGAGTGCCGGGAGAGGAGCCGGTCCCAGGGATGTTGCATAGAATCATGGAATCATTTAGGTTGGGAAAGACCTTTAAGATCATCAAGTTCAACCATAAGCACAGCGCTGCCCAGCCCCCATTGGAGCCTGTCCCTATGCCCCACATGTGTGCAGGTCAGCAGAGGTTGTTGATTTTTGGTGGGGGTTTTTTATTATTATTTTGTCCTTAATTAACCTATAGTTAATTAATTAGTTCAGCAGGTTTTCTATACTTCATTGTTTCATATGAAAATAGATCAATCTAGCTGCAAATGGTTTTCCCCATGATGTTTTCTTTTATTATTTGATTCATTAACTACAGAATATGCTTCAGTTTCTAAAAACAAACATACATCATTATAATTATAATTTTGATAATATTACTTTTTCTGATTATTGTTCACTAGAAAACTACTGTTCGATATAATGACTAAAGTATGCCGTTCATAACACACACTATTTGTTTTCTTTAATCTCTTTAGCTATTTTTGTTAGAAGTAAATTATTGCAACATGTGGAGTTGCAGTCAAAATTATTTACCATTCTGCATTTATGTTTAGAAAAGTGACTATGCTAGAATGACATCTGCTTATTCTGTTTTTTTCTCATGTGTTTTTTTTTAATCCACTTGCCTTATTGATTAGAAAAAAATAAAATATTTTCATTATCAATGCAAACATGTCAGTACTCAAAGAATGAGAAAAGTTTATATCCTTTATCTCTAAAAGACATAATCTGTCATTTTTCAATGAAAGAGGCTGAAAGAGTAGCATAATTTTCAGATCTTGGTGTGAGTTTGTGGCATTGCTAAATAGAAAATTACAAGTAAAATCCTGATCACATGGAAGAACATGAAAGATATCATCATTGCATTGTTGCTGCTTTTTCATATTTGGAGTTTAATCTTCTTTCACAAATACTGTTCGTTAAAGCCTGATTGGTGAAACACAGTGAGTGAAAGCACACTGAGAGCTCTGATTAAGTTTTATAGAACCCTTAAAGACTGTATTCTTAAAAGCTGGTTTTAATCCATTAAGGTTCATCTCCTTAAAGTCCCTGATGGAAGCAGGGATGAACATGTTCTTCTGGGGGGATGTACGGAACGGTCAAGCTGGACTGCTGTCCTAGCTCTCCCACAAAGGAGCCTTTATCCAGGAAGAATCTACTTCATAAATAAATATTGTTAAATCTAAATATAGTCTTCATGAACATCCCAACTGTGAGCCCTTAAATGCTGTTTTATATCTCTGATCTCTAATAATCACTGATGTGATTTAACCATGGTTTAATGCCCACAGGTGCTAAAGGCGTGCAGGCTCAGTCTCCCGTTTGCAGGGACAGGGTTTTTTTCCAGGCAGTTGTCCCTTGAAAATGCCAACAAGAACAGTATCACCAGCACACATTTGTGATTTATTTTTCTTTTCTGTTTTTAGGCCCTTCAAATCATCACAGCCAGTCAACGCTGAGGCCACCTCTCCCTCCTCCTCACAACCATTCACTGTCCCATCATCATTCCTCTGCCAACTCCCTCAACAGGAACTCGCTCACAAATCGCCGGAACCAGATCCACGCGCCTGCCCCGGCGCCCAACGACCTGGCCACCACCCCTGAGTCTGTGCAGCTCCAGGACAGCTGGGTGCTCAACAGCAACGTCCCGCTCGAGACCAGGTGGGTCACGTGGACCAAACCCCCCCAGCGTTGCCACTGCACCGTGGCAGAGAAAGCCATTTGGCTGGTTAGGGGATGGGGTTTCGTTCACTTTGTGTCTATGATGCAGCGCTGGGGGTTAGTGACAATTGAATACCCACTAGGCCTGGATTCGCTTTACTTCAGGAGGTAGGCAGATGAGCATCCCTCTTTTCACATGTCCTATTTTAAAGCCTTTTATTCATTTGAACCATCCTTGCGTACACAACTCATGGTATTAGTACAGCGTATTTTATGGCCAGAGTCAGGGACAGCTTACTTATAATTCATATTGACTGTGTTGCTGAAAAATTATATATTTTGCCTTTCCTGAAGTCACAAATAGAGGCTCATTTGAAATTCTGCTTTTTGTGAGACCCTGAGAAACAATCCCAGATTCAAGGCTGATAGTACTCGAATTTTAATTTATATTTCATCCAGCATGCAAGCTCATTTTAATCTTTTCTGTACGTGTTAACAGCTCGATGCCCAGGGGGCATATAAATGAAAAGGTGCAACACTTAGGCCTGCCAGATAAATAAATAAAAAAATGCCTGACATGCTGCCTTTCTAAATATTCTAGTTTGTTGTCATTTGGGGTATGGAATGTCAAACATATTTAACTTGCGCTTTAAATAGCAGAGCTGGCAGAGCTTATCTCCCAGCATTTAAAATTAGCCATTGTGCTGCTGAAAAAAGTTCTTGGAAAGTAGGGTGCTCTCGCCTGCCCGGAGAGCTGTAAACACGGTGCACAGGCAGAGGAGCTGGGTTGATTATAATGCTGGCTCGTGCCGTGCTTTTGGCTGCTCGGTTGTCCCAGCTTCTGAGGTGTTGCCTTCGGTTTGCAACCTTCTGGAAATACCATGCCTCTCTGCTGGATTACACCTAGAGTAGCTAGGTGTGGTGTAGTCATACCACCGTTCAGTCTCAGCCCAGTCCCTCTCCAGAATCTGGTTAAAGATTGCCTTCTGGTTTGGAGCTCTGCAAAGAGTTGGCATGGCTGGACTGGAGTTTACAACAGCTAGGGGGCCTGTTACTCAGTGGGTACTCACTGGCTGTAGCACTATGGGGAGCAAAGGAGACCAGACAGAGCAGGGAGCCTGCGCCCGTGTGTGCTGCTGTGCCATCCGGCAGCGCTCACGAGGGACCTCAGCTGCACTGCCCTGCTTTGCTGAAACGGTGGGTGACATGGGTGCCGTGAAGAAGGGGGGTGGGGCTGAAAAACAAATGCAAGTTGTCCAAAACCTGAGATGTAAAAAAAAAAAAAAAAAAAAAAAAAAAGGAAAGGGATTCTCGCTTAGTGAAGGTTTGGAGCTAACTTTGGCCAAAACAAAATATCCAAGAGTGAAGCTCACCTCTTTAACTGCTGCTTATGTGAGAGCATGTGCTACTATTTTACCTCCATTTTGGTATTCTGAATTTGGTATTTATTGCTAAGAACTGCAAGATAAAAAATGTTGGTCTTATTCAGCCTGGGCCAGTCGTTGCTGTTGATTTACTTACGATGCAGTTGATTTACTGCCCAGGATTATAACGTAGTTTTCATTCTAGTGTAGAGTGACCTCCTACTGTTCCTTGTCTGTCTGGTTTCATATCAGTTTGTTCTTGGGTACAGCAATACCTGAAATGTGTTATTTCTGATGGGTTAAGATCGTCCCAATCTACTAAACACTTTATATGGAGGGAATTCCCTGGGATATTCACAAAAGAATTGTCGTAATACTGGCATCCCTGAAAACCAGACATGGGCATTTGCCTGCCTGTTTTTCTTTTACTGTCTGATTTTTGTGCCTATTCCCTGTCAGTGGAGACGATCCATACCATTACTAACTTTGGTTCTTTTATTTTTTTTATCATAAAACCTCTGGGAAGATACATATGTATTCATGTTGATGACAAAAGGTTACTTTATGAATACTGTTATTCTTGGGGGTTGCGAGGCACCTGGCAGTTAATTGGAGCTTTTTCATAAATAGGTTTGTCATAGGCAAGCATTAAGATATTAGAAAACATCCTGACAGGATTGCTGTGTTCTGAGACTATTCCAGAGTTGCTTCAGGATCGATTTTTCTTCTTTTCTGAAATTACACACCTGACAGGACTTGATGACAGGTTTCATCACAAGAATATTAACTGAGAAGATGATTTTTTCTTTCTGGTTTGCAGTGAGTTTTGCTGAGATTGATGCCTGCAGAATCATTAGAGACTTTCAGAATTAGTCTGTAATTCTTTCACTTTTAAAATGGTATTTCATCTACGTGGATACCAGTAGGAAAAAAACAAACCAAACCAAAAAAAAACAACCAACCCAACCCAAACCAAACCCACAACTAAAAACCCCCCAAAACCACAACAAGTTTTTGGTAACTCTCTGGTTCAGCCTTTACCTCATAGCTTTAGCTTGTTGTAAAACACTGTTCCCTCTTATACTGCCTATTCACAGTGCCTCTTTCACACTCTAATGTTTTTTCTTGTCAGTATATTAATCTCGGAAGCAGAGTGCTCAGGAGACAATAACAGCACCTGCTTTATCAGGAAAGTATCACAACTTTTCCCTTTTCAGTTGCCTTCAGTAGATTCCGCTCTCAAGTGGAAATAATGTGCAAGTGGTCACATTACTGATTATGAAACAAAAAAGGGTACCTGAGCTTTCTGAAGGGAATGCGTTCTGTCAGCACTATGGAACGCAGATCACAATTTAGATTCCAGGTGCCTCTTTGTCTAACAGTACCGAGCACTGAAATCATTGAATAATACAACGTGTGTCTGCGTGTTGTTATGTTTTATCTGGTGGGAATGTTATTCCCATCCGTTCTTTCTTTTGCTGTCTCAGGCAGTTTGGGTTAAATTCAGACTGTTCGGAGACAGCCCGTTTTCCACATACATTCTTTCTCCACCTGTTCTTTCAACTTTGATGGGGAGGGTGATTCACATGTGTTTTATGTTCTTTCTGATATGAAGTAAGCTTTTACTGCTTACACATGTTTTTTATGTACCCTCTTCAGGCAACTGTACACCAAGCCTTCATGTACCCTTTGTGGTTCTGTGCTTTTAACATAGTTGTGCTTAGC
Source organism: Falco naumanni (assembly GCF_017639655.2). Taxonomy (NCBI): domain Eukaryota; kingdom Metazoa; phylum Chordata; class Aves; order Falconiformes; family Falconidae; genus Falco; species Falco naumanni. The sequence goes on from NC_054061.1 coordinate 16,483,362, forward strand.
TGTATTGCAGTAGCTTGTTGCTTTTAGCAGAGTTACAAGATTGCAAAATGCTTATACAGAGTTGTTAATTATGCTTCTTTAGAAACCTAGAAGCATAGAATGGTTTGGATTGGAAGGGAACTTTAAAGATCATCATCTAGTTCCAAACCCCTGCCATGGGCAGGGACACCTTTCGCTAGACCAGATTGCTCCAAGTCCCATCCAATGTGGCCATGAACGTTTCCAATGCTGTGTGCTTGATTTTAGTGTGCTTGTTTCTGGCTCAAGGCAAACAAATATGGACTGTATCTGCCCTAGTCTGCTGCTTCTTTATGGCTGCAACAGGCCTCCAGGCTGGGTACGTAATTGTTCTGTTTTCTATGAAATAAGGGTCCATAATGGAAGGGTTGAAATATCTTTAACTAAGGATGCAGTAACACATCGCTGTAGCATTTTTATGGTGCTATTTTTATGGTTCATTTCTGCTGTACTTAGCTGCTTTACCTTTAGGCTCGGAGCTGCTGTTTAATGCTCTTTAACTTTTATTGTCCTCTTGCAGTCTGTTTCAAACCATCTCCTCCTCCTCCTTTCCAAAGCACTGGTTTCTGTGTTTCCCAGTTAAGAGGTGTTCCTTTATTGCTTCTTTAATCATTGCTTTCGAAGAAGATGAATGATGAAAATACTACCTTTGAACATCCCAGTGTGGGTCTCATTACTTCCAGACAGCTAGAGAGGCAGCGGTCTGCTTTAAAGCTTGAAATGCTTTGAGGGCACAGGGAGAAAAGTATGGCTGTGCCAGGAAGGTTTGCATCGCTCTGCGCTGCAAGAGACCTCTCTGGTAGGGGAACCTCACATGGGGCCATCTGCAGGCGCCCATCAGAGACGTTATGACTCATAAGTGAGGATAACAGAAGAGCTTTCATGGATGGATGTTAGACTGAGGTTGCCTAATGCACTAACACCTGTTCTGGTACTTTATATTGATAGTAATTTAGTTGGTACCATTCTAATGAATAATACTCAATCCAGGAGGGAAAAAAAAAAGACAAAATTAAATAGAAATGAGTCTTATTCTTTAGTCTCATAATTAATCTCATACTTTGAAATATTTTCAGTCCAAATCTTTTAGTTGCAAAGGTAATTTGTATGTTTGTCTATACTTTCTTTGAGCTTGCTCACAAAGATCCATTGCAAGGCTTCAAGGAAGACTGTGACATACTAATGCTTCTCCTGTTCTTCTGGGGATTACAGGATGGGTTTCTTCAGATTTTGTGGGCTGTAATATAAGAGCAGTGGTCCAAGTCTGGGGTCATTTAAGCAAAGTTCAGTTTAATGATTGAGCAGTCAGAAAATTAGCCTTATAGGAACCCCTAGGATGCTCTTCAACATATTTGCCTGCTCCTGGGGTTTCAGCTATATTTCTTACTTCCCAGTCCAATTCCAGCAGTGCATAAACTCAAAGTCATGGGGCATCATAGCAGGGAAACATCTGTGCTCAGCATTTTTGTAGCTGCAGCCTTTCAGGCAGTGAAGGAATGAATGCAGTACACAGCCACTATGCACAGCTACGGCCTTGTGGCAAAAAAGCCAAGAATAGCATACATGAAGAGCGGGATTTAGTGCTGAGGGGTTTTGCGGGTTTGTTTGTTTGGGGTTTTTTTTAGAAAGAAATTCATTATCTGAAATTCTGTTAATACTGCATTCAGCTGGTGTGCCATGTTAGGGTGTCAAGCTTAGCTGCAGAGCTTCTGAAATGAATATGTAAACTTGAAGTTTCTGAATGTGTAGAAGTTCCAAGTTACAGCCACAATTGTCTGTCTGTTTTCAATGATATCTCAATACTTTTGTATCTTGATACACGATGCAAAATGTTCTGGAACAGAAGAGTGAAACGAAATTTATTTATTTATTGTTAATGCAAATTTCTAGGATGAATTTGGCATATAACAACCAACTAATTGCAATAATGAAATAACTCCTTACTCTAATTTTGCTTTGTCTTACCGCTTAAACTATATGGCCACAGTCACATGTGCTACAGCAGTTTAAGCCATCTGAGTTTGAGGGCTGGAGCAAGAACTGACCCCTCCTTTCTCTTGTTCGTGCATGTGAAGGTTGCAGGAAGGTTGTGTGGACTTTCCAAAAAAATGGCATCTGCATAGATAGATTCTGGAGCTATCTGAAAATCAAAACCATTTTAAAGAGTCAAGTAGAGCACAGTCAAAAGCATCCCCAAGGACCGTGTGCTTGGAGGAATTCCAAAAACGTAGAAAGGTCATTTTTAGCAGGCTTCTATGGTATTGTTTTCATAACAAATGTAGACTCTTGATAGCAGAAAAAAAAAGGGTGAAGGAAAACACTATAAAAGCAGGATAGATAATGATGGTTCAGAAAATCAGTCTAGATATACTCCCACTCACATACACATAAGCAAGTTTTCACAGATTGCAGATAACTGTGTTTTCATGATCTCGTTGGTTTGCATTTTTAAGTTTTGGGTTCTGCAGAGTGAACAGGCAGCGTCAGTGACTGTACAGGAAGAGGCAGGTATGTTTAGGGCATTACTTTTTAGTTTTTTTAAAAAATTAATCTCAAATGATGTGATTTAGTTTTCAATGTTTTAAATTTACAGGTAGACTGATAACAAAAGTAATTTAGAGATTTGAGTTCAGTATTCTATTATTCTATTCAATTATTCATTGTCTATTATTTATAGACTTGCAATAGCACTGTTGTTAGTACTTCTTTTTTGGTTGTTCAGTGAATAGTTGAATCAAGAGATAGTGAAGAGCTTACATGTATGCCCTTTAAAATAGAAGTGTTTTGAAATTACGGTCATTAGTTGATGTAGAAAGCTAAAAATGAACGAACCTATTGAAATGCAAAATACTGTTGTCATCATCATCACTACCGGAATAACAAATGTAGTCATTATTGGATTTCATTACTTCGACTACGTTATGCAACGTACTACTCAAAACTTTACAGCAGAAAAGACACAAGTTTTCCCACCTAAGAAGGGAAATCTCCTAGAGTTTGAGCTGATTCAGAGCTGTCTAAATATTCCTATAGCTGCCTTATTAATCCTGCTCCTATTTAATGTACGTACATACGCTAAGTAACGGATTTTTTGTGTTTGTGTCTGTACCTATTCCTGTTACTCTTCACCAGGCATTAACTAGCATTTTCGTTGCTGCATTCCTGGAGCATATACAGTAGTTGCAAGAAAGAAATGCATGAATTTAAAGGGCAAAGTGATTATTTGCCAGGTAACTCGCTCAAAAACTAGCTAGGATTTAAGCTGACAGGCTGAGTGAGTGTGCTCACCACCTGCTGCAGGGCACCCAGAATCTTTTTCCCTGTCAGGAAGGTAAGGGGTGGCCCCTGGAGCTCCCTGGGGTCACTGAGCTGCCGTGTCTCACCAACTCCATCAGCACCAGCCATCTGACCCACTACATCCTTGCTGGTCCTCCCAGGTTTTCCCCGCTCAGATTATATGCCTTTCCGTGTTGTGTTTCCCTCTCAAATCCAATCCCCACCGCAGCAATCCTTCCTCTCTCCCTATTTTACACCTCAGCTTCCCACAGACTGTTTGACAGCTGTCGGGACTCTGAGCTTTCTGAGCAGCCTGAGCCTGGGCTGCATGGCTGGGACGTGCCAGAGCCCAGCCAGGAGTGCAGCAGCAAGACCCCGGGGGAGCATGCAACCGGGCTCACCATGGGGATGGAGAACAGAGAAGGTTATAAAAGTTTATCCAATAATATCTCTATCGACATCTTCCAGGTGAAAAGCGGGTTGGCCTGCATAAAGGTATCCAGTACCTTTCTACAACGTTGGTGTGGTACAATACGGCTGGTTTGCCTTTTTTCACCCACTCTATTTTCAATTGCAGCTTTGTGAACATCGCCTATTTGGTTTTGTTTAATAATATGACAGATCAGGGTGCCCAAAGGCTGGCACCTGCCTTTTTGTACAACATCCTACCTTCCTGTCAGGCAGCTTTCAATTACCGTGCTTTTCTGCATTCGACCGTGTCTTTGTGGAGAGCGTGGCGATGGCAGTGACAAGCTAGTCTGGTACTTAAGGCAGCATCCGTGACACTGTGCTTTACACTCTGCATTTTTTAGAAGACTTTGCCTGGGTACGTGAAGAATGCAGCTTTTAAGGAACAGTGACCCTTTCAAGAGCTGGGCAGCTGGTATTAGCGCTGCGCTGGAAACTGGTGACTGCCACGAGGTTCGAAGTCACAGCACAGTGGATAGAAGTGTCCCACTGCTATTGATGTGTTTATTCTGAATTATTGTTTCCATGCCTAATAGTGTCCTGGGTTCCTGCCCCATGCATGGTGATATGCACAAATGGATTATCTGCAGCAGGCTGAAATCCACTGCGATAGTGTGCTGTCGTGACAGCTGTCCTCTGCTTGCCACGGGCATTTGGGTGGCAGGGTGCGCATGGGCACACTTGTGTGGAATGGCCAGTTCAGTTATGGAAGTGTGCTTTTAAATAGCCTTCCACTGAAAAATCTATCTTACTGAGTTTAGTCGGTAGACTTGACATGATCGAGACCATTTCTTGTAACTATAAAATTTAAACACATACAGATAACATTTCAAACCTTTGTCGCTGACTTTAGTACATTTGGGAAAGTCCCTTTGTTCTAGACACTAAAAAGGGTAGAAACTTTTGTGCAGTTTTACCAGCTCAGAGAGCTTTCAGCTGTGTAAACCTGGCTGAAATCCTGTGTTTCTCTGCAAGAACCTGAGAGCAAGGGCATGCAATTAAATCTAATTTAGGGAAAAGGCTGAGGCGCCCTTAGACAGGTAACCAAAGCTTGCACCAGTCTAACACTCAGAGTTCAATTTAGCATAAAAGGCATGAGAACAGCGTGAAGTTTTCTTCATTCTTGGAGGGGGGCGGGTGGGGTGGTGTATAAAAGTTAAAAAACTGCCATAAAACTTCACTCTCTGAATTTAGAAGCCACTTCGAGGCTTCTGCTGTCGTAAAATGACTCATGCCTACTTTTTTGGAGGACTTAAAAGACTACAGATTATTTTTCTTTGCCCAATGCAAGCCAGCATGTTACATTCTTATTTTATTGGTTTTTTTCTGATAAGAATAAATATCCAATGAAATTATATACTGATGTGATTTTACCACAACTTGAAGGTATTTTTTTATGTCCTAGAACCACTACACTGAGCTGTTACTAGTCTCTTAGTATGTATCTTTTCTATTTAATAATTACTACTAAAAACCTATGAAAAAAACTGAGGAAAGACAATTTAAGCATTACAGCTCTCTGTATTTCTTTTCTTCATACAGAATGAACTTCAGATAATAAGAAAGAAAGAAGAAATTCATGTTAGAAAGCATCTCATTCTTCCTTTCTATTACAGGTTTTCATTGCAAAACACAGTTATTATTATTTTTTCTCAACCGATTCTTGCAGTGTGCTGCCATGACAATCAGGCTAGAAAGGAAGAGCAGAAAAAATGATTGTTCTCTCAAAGAATATGGAAGTTAATACAGTCTCTGTCAGACCACTATTCCCTGAACACAAGAGGTCCTTTTGACCTGGGGGGAAATAAATGCTATAGAGAGAGCCCTGAATTAATGAAGAAAGCAAAATACAGCTTTTTCCATTTACCATTAGCCCACAGACCTGTGTACAAATGTCCTCTCGCAAGCTCAACTTTCGCAGATGTCACCTTTCTTCTGGCATCAGTGATGAGGTCCCTGTCTGTGACCCAGCACATCAGCAGCACACGCTGCTTAAAACAAAGGGGGACACGTCTGACAGCCCGTTGCAGAAAGCTGCAGAGTGCTGGAGGAGAGCACTGAGCGAGCTACAGGGTTAACTCATTTGCTGTGAGCAGCTTGCAAGCTCCTTCCATAGCTTTCATGGACACTTAAATTACTGAGTCGTCATATACTGACAATCATTTTTTGTAATTTTCCAGCATACAGATGTCTTCATAAGGCACAGAAATTAGGGAGACTGGGCTGAGACTTGGCAAATTTACTCCCATGTTTTCAAAATATAAATTGGGTTCCGATCTAAGTCAAATTATGCTAATTGTGAGGTAGAAAATATGTTTTTCTTAATAGTGTTTTATAGGTGAACAGGTAAGACACGAGAATATACAGGTGTTTTTAATTCTAATATGGAATGTATTTGAAATTAAGTGAATGGGTACAAATAAGATAATTTCTTTTCATAAGAAGTCATTGTACAATACCTCCCAGTCTTACTGCTGCGAGACTGTAATTAATGTTGATAAATGATCATGTTCTCTTTGTGCAGGTTGGGCCCACAGACAATTGGTTGTAACAGAGCATGTCAAATCCCACGTAAAAATATAGCTATAGATCATTGGGTTTAGGAATAGAGTTGAGACAAGTCAATTTATTTCCATTAGAGCTGAATCTAGACTTAAATTTCTGGGGGTCCAAGTATTTTGTTACATCCTCAGTCTTCCTGGTGCGCTTTACTATAACTTAAGGTATTTCTGCTAATCCAGTCTCCAACTTTCAAATGCAATTTTCCAAAATGGCTTGGTGGATATTTAACATATCTTTAGTTAAATATATTTTTAAAACTTTTGCAGGCAGGATTTCTGTACTTTAAGATAGTGTGCTATCTTCCAATAGTTGCAATTTGTCAGAAACACTCATATGGAGACAATAAATTTCCAGCTTTCAAAATACATGGGCAGGACTCACAGGTGTGACAAAATTCAGTTTATTTATATGTTATTTTCTTCTTTTTTGCTTTGGGAATGACACCATTCCATGTATCCATTTCAATCAGCCTTTTTGTGTTCTATCAAGTTCTGATCAGTTTTAATAATGCAACAGAGGTGATGTTTGCATGGATAAGTATTTTGTTTTCTTTCTATACTGTATGGACCTCAAAGTGGATCACAGTGAAACTTCTTTTCTCCTACTTTTTTTTCTTCTCACATGAAGCAGCATATGATTGACATGTTCTATTAAAACGTATCTAGATATTCATTAATTCAATTTTAACAGGAGCAGAGTTTCAGTATATATTGGAGTTTACTTTAACAATGCTTTATATTAAAATTTCTGTTGGTACTGTAGCTGCCTTCTCAGCTAAAGAGGACGTCAAATTCCTGGGTTTAAAAACCTTGACATTTCAGATAAAGATGGTGCCAAGGACCGCAATTTCCAGTTTGATTCTGTAAGATCTGCTTTTGAGCAGGAAAAAGGAAAGAACTGTAAGAACTGTTTGTTGTGGACTTAGGTCCGAACCTGCAAGGGCTCCTCACACCACAGGGATTTGGGAGAAGGGGGTGCTGGGCTGAGGCAGACACAGTTAGTCTGAACGGGAGAGCCGAGCCTTCCGACTGCCTTGGTCTCCCCAGATCTCCCTCCCTCCCGCATGCTCCGTGTCGCTTCAGTCCCTAGTTCCTCTCATGGAAGTGGTATTGCGTTCCCAACACCAGAGAGCAAGCAGAAAGTTTCTGCTTCTGCTAATGAGTGTTAATCAAGCTTTACCCAGTCAAAAGGAATAGACGTGCCAGTAGACCTAGCCTAACACAAGCAGCCTGGTAACATCATTTTCCCAACAGTTACTTTAACTAAACTGTTGTAAAGTAAACAAACATTTAAAGTAAAGTGTTGGTGAAATCAGACTTTCATTATTTCTTGCTTTCTTGTAACTGGAAGGTGTGTTTTTTAGTTTAAAAGGCTGGGCAGTTTGGAGGGGGAAACCCTTTCCGCATTTGCCTTTACTGTGTTTTCTCATAGATCATGTACAACATGCAGAAAACAAGCAATTCTAATGTCTTAACGAGCCTCACTCATAAGGAAAAAAGAAGGGCAGAATGTTTCTGTTCAGTCACTGGTTAAAATATTACCTTTTTATTCTACTTCTTTCTTTGCTTTACAAATACTGCATTATCAAAACAAAACAAAACCACATAATTAATCTGCATGAGATAGCTGGGCTTTGAAAGTCTCTTCTGACTGTGTACGTATGTCTGAAGTTTTTTTCTGCAGTGTCCAAAGCACAAAGAAAAAGTTGTGAGAGGCAATACTACCACTATCTTAGGTGACTGAAATATTTTCTGAAACAAACTACATCCTGATCCCTGTTGTAAGGGATGTACAAAGTCGTGTGGGGTTTAAAACCAAAAAAGAAAAATAAAGGCAGTGTCAAACAAATTCTTTTTTTTCATGTTCATTCATAGTTTATTAATGACTGCATTAAAAAAACAAACAAACATAATTTCAGAGTCTCTATTCAAATGTGAATGTTTAATCATAGAACTGGGGGACCTAGCCAGCCTTCCTTTTGCTGTCTTCTACCTTTATGCAAATTGTAAGCAATTTATTGTGCTCTGGGTTTTACTCCACAACAAATGCTTTAATACTCTTTAAAATCACTTAAATTATGCCATATAATAAGTATACAGTAAACTCTGTGCTTGGAAGTATGCATATGCATGATGAAAATGTACTTAGGAAACACATTTCAGTTTCAAACTTCCAAATCATTGTTGTAATAAACAGTGACTGAAATTGGTTCTAAAGTTCTAACAGGTGGTTGGAGTGCCGTACTGGATTCTGATCTGAATCAAAATGTAAAACATTTTTACATCTGAAGTACAACTTGGCTTATTTTAGGATATTGCTTTGAGTTTGGAGATCACTGAGTATTTTCATTCTCATTGATTTCGAGAAGTGCCTGTTTCTCAGAGATGGTGAAGGGGCAGGATATGGAACGGATCTCCAAAGCGTGTTTGTCTAAAACCAGATTGGCCTTCCTGAAGGCCACGGTTGTTATGCTGCGCTTCCCTTTGGATCATTTACTGGGAACACGCTTGTAGACAGTTCCTCCTGACGGTGAGGAGTTAATCCAGTGAAGCTGGTGTTCTCGTTTGCTTTCTCCAGTTCTTCTGTCTGCAAAGTGTTGGCAGCATTTTGTGAGATTTTGTTAGGTGTATACTTTGTCCCTTATTTTCTTCTTAACAAATGTTTGGGCAGTTGAAGTATTTTTTTTTTTCCTTTTTTTTTTTTTCCCCGCTGAGTCGTATCCTTTTGGCGTTTGCCTTAGTTGTTCAAACCAAACCTGTGTACCATCAAAAGAATAATGATTAATTATAATACTGGCAAGATCTTTTCTTACAGGACTATGGGTTTTGTTCTATATGTTCTCAATGCTTTTTGCTGGCAGCTTTTTCCAAGAGCGATAATGAGACTTATAATTTTTATTTTCTACTTAGAATATTTGTTGGGTAGTGAATCCCACAGGGAAATCATGTAAACCTGTGAACTGAGAAAGGATACTTTCTTGTAAAGTTAAGTGTTTTGTTATACTAATAAATGTTACAGGTATTTTGTAGTGGCATTAGTTGCTTTGTCCTCATCAAACACAGGCCAAAAGGAAGTGATAGCAATGTCACCTCTGATACTACACTGCTCGCACTTCTCACAGGTGCAGTCTCAATGTGCTCAAAGACACTCCATCAGTTGTACTGGTGTTTTAGCTACTATCTGGTTAAGTTCTATCTAATTACAGAAAGGATGAAACAGATGTCCTGACACTGTGTTTTAGTGATGGTTGTTAAGCTCTGGTAGAAAAAAGACTATGAGAATTTTCATCTCCCTGTTTCTTCATAAAAAAATCCTTTTTCCTTTTGGTTGAATTTAACACGCTATGGCAGCTGGAATGGAATAGGAATAGTATATATTCTTCCTTAACTACAGTTCTTGCCATTTTCAACTATGTTCCATTTTGTGTTTTTCAGGCATTTCTTGTTTAAGACGTCTTCTGGAACTACTCCACTGTTCAGTAGTTCTTCCCCTGGTTACCCGTTGACCTCAGGAACAGTTTATACTCCACCTCCCAGACTGTTACCTAGAAATACATTCTCCAGGAATGCGTTCAAGCTGAAAAAACCCTCCAAGTATTGTAGCTGGAAATGTGCTGCTTTATCTGCAATTGCCGCTGCAGTCCTGCTTGCCATCCTGCTAGCATATTTCATAGGTAAGGCTGTGTTTTCTCTGTCAAATCACATGGCTATGTCAGCAAAAAAAAAAAAATCAGCAGAAAAAAAAGGATGGTCAATCTCTTTCACAGATTTATACTCTTAATGAGCAAAGAAAATTATTATTCCTTATATTGAGTAATGAGAAAAAATAAAATGTTCAGGTCCCGTTCACTGTCATAAGAGCAGTGGAAGCAAGAAATCAATTCAAGATTCTCAATGTGCATTGTTAACTTTAGGTGTCAGATATGCATTTGTTATGTTCCAAACAGAAGGTGATAATGATTTTTTGATGCACTATCATATGTTTAAAAAATATTTGGAAAAAACCCTGTGATAGGTGGTGCATCCATATAAGTAACAGAAGGTACTGACATTTGAATTCAAATATTACCATCACATGCTGCCTTTGGATAAAAACCACAAAAGTATTCTGATTAACAAGTCTCGGTCTATATCTGTCTGTCTGCCTAAATTCCAGGTGGTTTTAGATCAAAATAGTTAGGTAATTCCATTTTGTGGGCTGCTGTTTTCCGTATTCCACAGGTTCTCAGAATTTTCTAAGAACAAATTTAGAATGGGAACTAACTGTTGTACTTATTTCCTGTGATTAATATATTAGTACTGGCCACACCATGTCCTAATTCTTTCTGTGGTTTTTCAATAATTTTTTAACATGCTTCTGTTATTTAGTCTTTCTTAATTTTAGTTAATTTCTGATTCCCACATGCCCCCCTCCCCCCTCCTTGTCTGTTGTTTTGGAGGTTTTCCAAAGTGCCTACACAGCTAGCTGTGCATTTTGCACCATTTACAGTGGCTTCAACGATAAGTTGGTGGCAATGACATGCTGCACAAACTCTCTGTCTTCTCTGAGTAAATGGCAAAATTATGGTAGCTTGTCGATATTTTCTGTTAATACTTTCCAGACCTATTCTGTGTGGTGTTTAGTTTGTTTCTGAAACTGTTCTCATATATAGTTCTCAAAAGACCTATATATGATGTACTGAATTCTCTCCCTATTCTCTGCATCTGAAGAGAATAATTTTTTAGGTTGGGTGTTTTTTTGTTTTTTTTTTTTGGGGGGGGGTGTCCCATATAATCTGATTTAACAGGATAGGCAGTGTTTTCTAAGGAAACCCCATTTTTCATACTAATGAGCTTTCATATGTAATTAATGTATACAGTAGTAAGAGAGAGCTGACTGGCTACTTTAATGCTGCTGTCTCTTTAGGCCAGGCCTACATCCCAGCATACTCAGTGCTCAGAGTTAACCATCCTTCTGTATTTCTCCTGTAGGAGACCTCAGAAGAATAACAGGCTTAGTTTGATATATAAATAAAAATATTGGAAAGCACATGATTTATTGAACTTGACAGTTATCATACAACAGCTTTCTGTTTGAGTGATTATGCACACGGGAAATGGTATACTGCAAGTTGAATATTTTAATCATGCACATAACTTTGAAGTGATGGATTATGAAATGTATTTTTCCTTGGTATTTAGGTTACTGTAATCTAAAGCAAAGCTTTGCAGCATGGTTATTTCTTTATACACTTTCATACACTAAGACAAGAGTGAATGTCAGCCAATGCATCGACCCTTAATAATTGATGAATGATCTGTTATCTCAAGTAATGACGTGATACATTTTGACAGAAGTTTTTTGATGTCTTCTTTCCTGACTAAAGAATGATGAGCACAATAGAGTTGGCTAGGAACACAAGAAAGCAGGTTTTAGGAAGAGAGTGTTGGTTCAAGGATTAAATAATAAGCTACCTGACAAGCTTCATGCCATACACAGTAAAGAATAAGTATATTGAAGAGTAGCTGTCAAAACCAGAGAATAGGTGCAATTAATCCTGTGAATAAATTTGATGGATCCACTGTGATCATAATTTAAAGCAATGGAAAAAGGAGAAAACAAAAGAAAACTAAAAAGTAGTTGCATTGCCTTAGGTGCATGAGAACAACAGAAAGATAAAAGGGATGTGCTTTAGTTAGGCCATTTGTTAATTTAATTCCCTCACTCTCAGGAAATCTCGTATGATTCATTCCACATGACAAAGAGCAGGCATAAGGCCATCAGCTATAAGCTCATCCACCCATCAAAGTGCTGGGACTTGCTGTCTTCCGAAAGCACAACTTAAGGTGCTTGGTACTTAAGCTGCTAAATCATCTCCTTATTTAAAAAAAAAAAACAAACACCACACACACACACAAAAAAAAAACCCAAAAAAAACCCCAAAAAAACCCAAAAAACCCTACCCAAAACCCCCCAAAACAACTACAACCTGAAGCACCTTTCCTTGTTCTGCAGTTCTCTGGAGGATTAACTTCTGGGTATGTGCAGAACTTGAGTCCTGGGAAAACTAAATATCCTTTCTCGTGGGGAAGGAGCAGCAATGCAAAATAGCGGCTGTCCCGCTCTTCTGCAGCTCTTTTGGAGCTCCTGACCTACTACTCCCTGAACTGCTGTGAAGACAAAGTAACTGTCTTGCTCTGTCAGGAGGAAAAATGTTTTTCTGTTTTCAACACAGGTGACCAGAATAATGTTCAGATCAGACCGAAATCCCAGTTCTGTCCTAATCATTGAGGCAGTGGGAAAGTGAGAGCTGTTAATCTACCAGGAGAGCTGGCAGCCTTGGGACGAAGAAAGATGTTAAGTTCCTCTAAGACATGCAGGAGGAAGGGCAATACCCCATATTGCAGTAACTCCTCCTGATGTATTTTGCTGTCAGATCTTCAGGCTTAGGAGAGGCTTTAAAGGTGCTGATGATGGTTTTCTGCCATCCACAGAGAGTATTTCTTGCTCTCCACCATAGCAGAGGTTTTATCACTGGGGATACATTAGTTAAAAGTAATAGTTACAGAAAAAGTCATCAAAATTTGCAGCAAATGATTCTGCTGCTTAGGTTTGTCAATACATCTAGGCTGTGTGAAGATGACCATATCAATGCTAATTAAGATTATTGCAGGACTAAATGAAAAAGGCAATCCCTGCCAGTATAAGGTAAATTATATTGAAAGAATGCTCTGAAGTTCTCATAGTCTTCAGGATTTCTAAATGAATTGTCCCATAATAAAAGAGATGGGGGAATTGATAGGGATAGATCACTGAAAAAATGCTGTCTACACATTTAAACATGGGACTTTCAGAGGGCTGCCAAAGATTATGGAGTGGCATGAAAAAAAAATTCTAATAATGGGCCGTTTAAAGAGACAAGCAAGAAAGTTATCATAAGAGATAGAAAAGCATAAATATTTTAAAAATTATTTAGGTGTTGCTGTTGCCTTTCTGATAACACAAAAATAAAAATACAGTGAATGAAATGAAAGGGCAGCATGTTTAAAGCTTTAAAAATAAATTCACAGTGCATAATAACCTTTGGAACTTTGCCACACTACATAGTTAATGTTAAATAAAGATACTACTGAGATTTTCAGAAGTTAAAACATTTGTCAAAATAATTATAATATGCCTTGTTAGAAGGAAAACTTGGAGTTTCTTTTCTTTTTTAAGATACGTGTAGACTGATGGTTTAAACAGCAAAATGTCATCAAAGTTTGGCTATTTACGTAGCCTTTTCCTTTACAGAGCAGACAGTACCATTGTATCGGATTTTCCAAAATCTTCCTCTGAAACTTACCCTGGCTGATGTCCGGGAAAAATTCCTACAGGTCTGGGTGGCACTGGTCTGCTGTGTTGTGGCATGTGTATGTGCAAAATATGCTTGGTTTTGTATGGGTGCGGTTTACCATCTTAGATGTACTGTTCTATACCTGAATTCCTTTACCCTGATGGAGTTTCTGCAGAAAATTTGACACACATCAGTCACCAGACTGAAAACAAATCAAGTAAATTTGGGGTTATTTGTTAAAGGGATAGACATAGGCAAAAAATTTCTCAGATTGTTTTCATGAAAAAGAGCTTTTTAAGATGTTTCTGTGGCTGAGTGTTATACTATTTTTGACAGCAGAAAACAGGAAAAAATCACTTCAGTTAAATTTTTCCTTACATTGTATACAGAATGCTTATTTAATGCCAGGTTTATCACTTCTCCCCTGTTTCTTCAGTAGCCACATGGAAATGCAATGCAGAGCGTATGTTGCTAGTATTGCACAATGTTTTGGTAAATTCCAGCATGCAGTATGTAAATAAAATTGTCGACAATCCTGAGACATACGTCGTTTCACAAAGCCCAGGAGTTATTCCTATTATCCAGGGGTGACATATGAAGAATGTAGAACCAGCCATTCAAATTAGGACATCCTGAAGACATTGGAGTGGTGGCAAAACCCAGTTACAAGAAAGTAATTTATTAAGTGTCAAAAGGAAAGCATATACCACACATACTGTCTTTGTCAGTATTCACTTAAGGGGTTAAGGGAGTGATGAAAGCATTTGTCATGTTAAGTGAGTTTTTAGCTCTTAGATTCATGCCAAACTTGAAGAGGGGGAAAAAATAGAAAATAAGAAAGAAGGAAAGAAAAAAGTCACCTTGTGTTTTTCACAAAGTAATTGCTGCCAAACTTAAATACTGCATTTTTGTAAGCCTTTACACTGCTCTGATTTCTGCCAATCTAACTCTGAGCATCAAAGAACATCTGACCATCAACATGTCAGTACGTTAAAAATGTTGTAATTTAAAGTATTTAGAATTTCCCTTGGAAAAAAAATAGTATCTTGAGACTCATACTGATAACTATTCGAGTACTTGATACTATTTTATCTACTCCTATCATGTGCAAGAAGATAAAGGAAAAATAAAAGGAAAATGACAGAAAGAATATGCTTGCACTACATTTTTAGTGCATATGTTGCACATGAAAACATTATTACACATCTATTTTTCAGTGTTATTTGGCTTTAAAGGCACAAGGTTTTCTGCCTAAACTTAAAATTATACATTCACTTCTGTGCTATAGAAAAGGCTGAATTGCCAACGGGTCTGGCAGTTAATTAAGAAAATGAAAATGTCTTTTTTAAAAAATTGTTTTATTCCCTATATATATTTAAAATTAGAGCCTGAAAAATAGCTGTGAACAGAACATAAGGCAGATAGGCAAATAAACAGTTAATTTATTTAGTTATGCATCTTATACCCACAAAAGTATTAGTTACTGTGACAGTCAAACAATAAAATGTATGGAGTTTGTGAAAACTATTAAGACTTGGAAGTGGAAGTCTCATCTTTATTCTGCATCAAATATGTGTATGTACCACATCTGCATAAAATTGTATTCTTCAGGTGTTGATATCAACTTGAATTACTTTATTCCCACAGATGACTGAGGTATTGGCTAATTTAAGTGCTCGTATGAAGTTTCTTGCTAATTCATAGTTGCAGTTTCTTCCATTCATAAGTCCAGTTGTCTTTTTTACCGTAATTCTACAGAGCAGCATTCTCAAAACGGTTCGCTCAAGTATATATCTTATGTATCAATTGATTTTTTCTGAGTTGTTTTTGACAAATGGCAACCTAAGTTTCATTTGGTTTCCTGTGTCGCATTTGTTGTTTTTGGCTTGTAGAGTCAGGAAACCACTGACTTTGTCTTGTCCACACTTCACTGAAATAAAATATGCCAGACATTTTGAAAACCAAGACTGAAAAAAGGGAAAGCCATGCAAAGATGGAACCTCTGAGAGGTAGAGGTCATCTGGCTGCCAGTCACTGCTATCAGATTCACTCGAAATCAATGTAAACCGAGGGAGCTCTGTGTCTTGCAAGATTAGCTGATGACGGAAGGTTCTGTTCTTAAATTTGCATTGAAAATAGGTGTCAGTTAAGGGGCAATAATTAAATTTTAGAATGTGCCTGTCATATTCTAAATGTCACACATTCAGTGATTCTTATTGACTTATATCAGTCAATCTGAGAGAGAAAAGAGGAGAAGAAGTAACTCAGTAAGCTTGTCTGACGCTACTGCTGAGAAGAGAGGCTTTGAGCCTTTCAGGGAAAAGCATCTGTCCCCATTCCATAAGAAAACTATGCACTAGTGCTGGGAATTGTGGAGCCTGGCTCCAGGAACTTTAGATGTGGCTTTCCAGCCTAGCAAGTGTCCTGCTTCACACTTCAAAGCTGTGAGAGATTCCTTCAGTGAAGGAAATAATTTTCCTAAAGACAAAGTGCTCCAGCTGCTGTATATGCATAATGCCACAAAGAACGGGAGGACTTTTATGTGAAGTTACTGAGGTATAGTTTGCCTGTGCTTTTCCTGAGTCAAAGAGAAATGCTTGATCTACAGATTTGTTCTCAGAAAGCCCAATGTACCTATCGTTTGGCCTAGCAGAGCTCTCGGAGCTAATGGAAGAAGCCGTCTTTCAGTGTGAAGGGGCAGCATGATCAGCCTGTTCCATTCTCTTTGACTTTGCTGAGGATTTTCATACCATAAACCTCAGCACTTGAAACTAGACTGAGGCTAATGTTTCCATAACACACAAAGTGCTATCATGTGCTTAGCACTTGAAATGGAAACCCATTTCTGTTTAGCTACAACGCTGAACAAACTTACTCTGAAACCTTGGAAAGAAACAGGAGGCACAAGAGGATGTTTTCTTTTGGGGTGTATTATTGGGGTTGTGTTTGGGGGGACACATTTTTATGTGTTTTTTAACGCATATTAATGCACAACACAATCTAGGATGGGTTGAGAAAACACTTTTCACAGATGCTGGTAGTGCTCCCCAGAAGCTGTTAAAATATATTGCTGTGAACTTGAGTCAAGTAACATCACTGCCTGGCTGATGCTAGCTGTATTATCTGATGATGCACTGCTCAAAACATGTCGTGTGGTAGAGGTTAGCATCACAAAAATGAGCAATGTGATGTAATAGGTTAGCAATGGCTAACCTGGAAATTTTAGTGTGTTTAAAATTAGTAGTTTAGTACAATTATTATTTATACAGTACAGGTTTGGGCTTTTTCTACTCAAACCTGCAAGAATGGCTTCCTTGGAGATGCTTCTGCTCCTCCTCCCCCAACTCCAGTTGTGAAGTACATGCTGTGCTTCACATGCATTGTCATTGTCCTACCATGCACAAACTAGAAAATACCCTGGCTTTCATAATGGCTGTGCAACGGCGCCTATTCTCACTTTCATCAGTGCAAATACTGAATATTATGATTTTTATTTTTTTTAGTCTAGGTTTTAATCCCAGAATCACAGGTATGAAGTCTTGTCAGGGCAAAGAGATAGCAGAGATAAGAAGATGCAAAACAAGTCTAGCAGGAAGTCAGGGGAGAAAATGAAGAAAAAGCTTTGAGATACTTTAGTGAGACATGCCTTATAACCTAGCCCAACATACTGAGATGAGAACATTTTTCAGGGGAAGGGTGAGCATAAGGGATATTGAAGATTAAATTTTGCTAATATGATGCCAAGTCAGAGATACCTATCAAATAAAACTGTGGTCATTCTCCCTGAAAAGTCAATGTTCAATATCAGTGTAAAATGTCTCATTTCTGCCTAGGGAGACATTGCTCTGTTAGCAGCTATTTATATTGAGATCACCAGTTGATAGTTTATGGATTCATTTATATTGATTATTTGTTGCTGTGCTTCTTTGTTAACTCACTGTGCTGTTTTGCATTTAACACGCTTCTGGATTTTATTCATTTAAGTGTAGAAGTACATGTTTGCCTTTAGGAATATAACTGTTGCTCAGTGGGGTAATAGCAGATTGAAAGATGCGACATGGATTTTCTAAGTGTGGGTAATGCAGCTCTGACAACACTATTATGAAAGCCATGAAAAAACCCAAATAAAGAAAACTTAAGCATACTAAAGAAAGAAGGAACTTGCAGGAAGACAAAATATAAAAGTGGGAATTAAATTCAAGTTGTGAAAATAATAAGACAGGGTAACAGACTACAGAAATTATGGAGCAAAAGAAGTTGAACACTAGGAAGAGAAATGACACATCAGTACAAAATGACAGAAAACTTTGCTCACCATATAATATAACATGGTGAGATTATCTTCTTTCAGTAATTTAAAAAACTCTTTATGAAACAGTTTTCAGATTCATTTCAGCTTCTGCTTATTCAGGCTTTAATTCTACGCAGTCTTGAAGCACCATGCTTTGAGCCACCTGCTCATGTCACTAGTTGGATAAAAAAAAATCCAGCTATCTTATGTGTTCTGTATGTCCAGTAATAAAGTTGTTGACTTGCCAAGGTCAGTGCATCTGAATAGCACGCCATATTCATGGGGTATTGTGCCTTGTTATTAATGCCTTATATGATAGCCTTGCAGTTAAAATCAGGAAAAACAGTGTCTTCCATGACAGCCTGCCTGATCACTGGGACAAATTTGCATTCCAGATTTATGTTTACAGGTTTATAGGATAATTCAGGTTGGAAGGGACTTCTGGAGATCTCTATCTTCTGCTCAAACCTGAATCATCTCTGAAGTCCAGTGTGGTCTTGAAGACCTCCAAGGACAGAGATTGCACCACCTTCCTGGGCAACCTGTTCCACTGCTTGATTGCCCTCATGGGGAAAAAGTACTTCGTTATGTCTTGAACCTTGCTTCAATATATATTGTCTGTCCTCCTCTTGCCATGTACCGGTGTGAAGAGCCTGGCTTTATCTTCTCGATGACCTGCAGGTATGAGTAGGCTGCTTTGAAGCCCCCCACAGCTATTTCTCCCCCAGGCTCCATAAACCTAGCTTCATGAGCCCCTCCTCCCAGCGCAAGTGCTCCAGCCCCAAACCATCCTGGTGGCATCTGCTGGACTTGCTCTGGTTTATCGATGCCTTTGTTGCACTGAAAGGCCCAAACCTGCATGCGTTGTCCTAGAAGCAGACTAATGAGTGCAAAGCAGATGGGAATAGTCATCTTCTCCAGTCTTTTGGCCGTGCCTCTGTTTCTGCAGCCTGGGATACTGCTGGCCTTGTTTGCTGCCAGGGCATGTTGCTGGCTCATGTTTAGTGCTCAGTCCACTGCGACCCCAGGGCCTTTGATGCAGAGCGACTCCCCAGCCAGTCAGTCCCCAGTTTGTGTAACTGCAATGAGTTATTCCCATTTCTAGTGACTTGAGGCATTTCTGCCTGAATAACGATGCATGCTAAACCCTTAAGATATGTAGTCCTTTGACTGAGTATGAGTGAGTGTTTGTTTTCCACAACAGAATTTGACCATGATGGGGATAGGTGAGCCAAAGCCTATTTTATGTACCAGGTTAAGGGATGTAGGAAGGAGAGGTTCCTTTTTTGACAGATGCATGTATACTTTCTTAATATTCAGGGAATTCTTTCCTACTTCATTTCTCATTTTTCTGACATCAGAAGCTTGAATTACAATGCCAAAATGAAGAATGTAGTTGGTTAGAAAAATCATGTTTTGGCTTGTATGTTGAGCAGATTTGATAATGAGAGAATCACTATTGAGCTCTACTGTGTGATTATTAGACACTGTTAATGTGTTTATCTTGGCTATTACTAAGTAATTACTAGAAAAGACAAGCATTTGTATTAATATAGCTTCTAAATGCAAAAGGAATTTCATTCTCTTATGTTGATCTTGCAGAACCTTACCTAAAACTTTAAATATGCTCTGGGTTTAGTTTGTTTTCTTCTCTGGAATGGCCAGAGTTATCCCCCTGTGTTCTGTTTAATTTTTAAAAGGTAATATACATAATGCATAACAGTGCTGCAGTTAATTTAATTTTAAGCTTTTTTTAATTTGCTGGTTGGTTGATCAGCTGATTTCTTCTAACATTCTTCTTACTAAATACTTTCTGAAGAAAGCCACAGAGTAGATGTGTTCACATACTAATGCCAGTGTGGCGGAATAGGTTCCCCATTTGCTGTGCTGTTTCTGCAGCACTTTATTTGCCTTGTGGGAATTGACCTGCATTAGGCAAGACTCTTTGAAAGGTCAGTCAGTCTATTGCATATGTGCTGCTTGTACCTGGATGCTAAAGGTTGTTTTGCTTAGGTCTGAATGTACTGCATTATTCTTGCAGTGACGTTTTATGTTTTTTATGTTTGTATCTTCTCTTTGCAGTGTATTTATTTCTCCTGCAAGAGACTTCCTACTTTCTGTAAGATGCAGATGACTGCACATAGCTAATATAGTAATCGGAGGCTGAAGAGTTCTTTGAAGAAGGCAGGAGATTATCAGAAGGCCCTATCCACGTCTCCTTCAGCAGGAGCCAAGGCATGAACTGCTGAGTCTCAGTATCCCAGTTTGGCTGCGTAAACCAGCTTGAGCACTGTTGTACCAACAGCAAGTGCAAAGCCAACCTGCTACTATCAAAAGATTTGGCAGCGTAGCTGGAATAATTCTGTGTAGTCAGAAGAACAACATTACAAATTTTCAAATTTTAATCAGGAAATTAGTGCTACAGCTCTGCCTCCTAAATATGGAAACCATGAAACCCATGTGTAATTCTAGGGGAGCTAGTCTGATCCAAGGCTTGCGGTTTATCAGCAAACTCAGGTTTTGCTCCTGGTGGTTGAAATCAGTCCTCACTGAATTTGACTTGTGAGGGTAACGTTTTATTTGCAGAAGAGATACTTCTTCCATCAGAATGTACTATTGCTAGAGGATTTCTGTGTTCAGTTACGAAAAGTCTTTAAAGGAGAGGAAAATAGTTCTTGATATGCTGAGAAAATTAATAGATGCTGGAAAAGTCTTGGGAGTGCATAGCAAGTATCTCAAGGTAATATAAGGGTAGATATGAACTTATGACATCTTTGCTGGTCTGTGGTAAATGCAAAATCAAGTGAAATAGAAGTTAAATAGTTTCACAGCAGGCATGCTAACAGTTACCAGAGAAAGGCAATACAACACTGTAGTCCCATTTACCTCTGCAGTAATGGGTTAGAGTGCCTATATCATATAAGGTCTTTTCCAAGGAGAGAACTGTACATGTTTGTAAGAATATGGTGCAGAGCTGGGACCTAAAAATAAAGAATCGTGTTAAAACTGGCCACAAGGCAGCAGAGAGCATAAAGAGAAGAGATGCAATTTAGGCCTGTAAGATTTATTGAGCCAAAAGTTTATTTCACCTGTTATTTCTTTCTTCATGTATGTCCCCTTCTGCATCTTGAGACTCCATTAATCACTGAAATGCAAAACTCCAACCACATGAGAAAAAAGAAAGAAGAGCCCATAATGGAGCCTGCTCATTAAGAAAAGCTCAGGGATCTGATAAGTCTTACTTTCGCATGGCAAGTTTTAACTTCTTCTTTTTCTTTTTTTCTTTCTTTTTTTTTTTTTTTTTTTTTTACATTGTTATGTCATTTTAACTCTTAAAATAATGTTATTGTCTTTACAGCCAGAATAAATGTCAATGTTCTCTAACATGGGTCAAGGTTTGGGGGCTTGTTCATTAAGAATATGAGGGTCTTTTTCAACAAAAAGAATTTTTCTGCACCTCTGGAGGCTTCCTGAAAATCCTCAAATAAATAATAGAAAAACAGTGATTTAAAACCTAATTTCTAATACAAACCAGACCAGGCTGTCTAGATGAAGAATAAGCTTCAATAAATGGGAGACAGACGCAAGCCTCTTCAGTATGAAGAGTAGCGAGGATGCAGAAATAGAAATCGGTTTTTCATTACATGAGGGATTATGCTTCGGCCTGAAATGCCAAATATTCTGTGGACCGCAGCTGCACTTTCTGTCTGCTGTTGTATTAGCTGGTAATAGTAAAACAATGATGTGATGGTGGAGACAGCTATTTGTTCTCAGAAATACAGAAAAGTTGTTTTCCTTTCCTTTGCTTGGATTGCCATATTGTACTCCATGGCGTATCTTAAACCTCTATCCTTTTGCAGCAAATGGGCTACAAATTAAAATATACTTTCTCCTTGAGCACCACCTGAGGATGCACATACAGCTGCTGATGTGCTCCCTTAACCAATTTTTCTTCTGTCGTTCTGACACTCCTTAGTCAATTCAGGGACTCGTTATTTGCTTGCACGCCTGGGTCACTGTAATTGCCTAAGCAGCCACGGGCAAGTGCTGCCAATTAGGCCTGTAGCTAAGGATGTGTTACTGTTACTGAAAGCAGTGAATTTATAAACATTCAAGAAAACAGCAAGATGCATCTTGCTACTTGATTGGTTTTCAGTCATTTGCTCAGCGCTGCCTACTCTGATATTAACAGCGAGACTGGAAATAGTACTGGTTTTCAGGATGTACTTTGGTGAAGGGTTTCACTCAGTCTCATCATAGAATATTTGTAAAGCAAAACTGCTGAGGTTGAAAAGCTGTGATTTTCATCTCTTAGATTTTATATGGCTCTCTGACAGAATGAGTTTTATCTTTTGCTCTGGGACAAATAAAGGTTTAACAACATCTAATACAGGCAGTTCTCTTCAGCTTTAGATTTTTTTTACTTTTTTCCAGTCAAAAGTCTATGCATGTTCTTGCTATAAACATCACTGTGAAAATAGTCTGCTTAACTCTATTTCACCATGCAATGAAGTATTGTTTTAATATGTTGCTGAACTTTTTAAAGTGAGTATTCATAAATCATTCGTCTTTTCTCCCATATTTACCCGTAGAAAACAGAAAGGCTTTTAAATGCGGTGCAATTTGCTTACCATTGATTTGAAACTCTTGGAATACTAGACACACAGCAGGTAAACGGAAAGAGTGGGGATTAGCTTTGCTTTGATTTTGGGTGCATTTGAAAACGTTCACATTTGAGTGTGGTTTCCATGATCTGAGGAACATATATTTAGCATGGAATTCACTGGTTTTGAATTCCTGGATACCAGTTTCAAAGCTGTCCACATCCCAACCTGCATTTCTGACCCAAGTGTTTTGCTGATGGGTGGTCCCCAGTACAGTACAGCACAGCTGAGGTCTGGGTCATTGGGCAGGTGCAGCCTGCTAGAGCAATCCATGCAGTCCCTGCACTCATTCTGGCAGCATCTTCTTCAAGGGCCCCAGTGACACGGGAAAAGAACGATCTGCAGGTTGTGGATTGTGCTACAGATCCTCCCCTGCCAGGCACTGGCAGCTCTACGGCCAGAGCCTTGGACTGCCAGTTCACATGGTGGATGCCTTTGCCCTGTACCTGTGACCAGTGTGCACTCCGACATTTCCCAGGGAAGGGACAGCACATGGCCTTGGACTGACTTCATAAAATCCATCCTATTTTTTACCTTTTGAATATGGAGCCTTATTTTGAGCACAGGTCCTAGCTTTTCCTGATGGAAAGGTCCAAACCAAAGCTCAGGGCCCAAAGCTTGGGAATTCTAGGTCTCTTAACACATGGATTATTTTTTTTTTTCAGCTGTCAGCTCTCCTTTACATACTTTCAGCAGATTTCAAGTGCTCTCCATTAACAGCTTCTGCTGTGTGCTACAACTTGTATACTCTGACAACCTCAGAGTAGTTTGAAAAAGAGGTAATGATCACATATGCTGCGTACCTGGCTTCTTTCTTTAGTATAGTCATGATTTTGGAATCTTTTTTTTTTTTTTTTTTTAAATATATATATATATAGTTGTACAAAGCAGTTTCCTAAGTTCAGTATTCAGGGGTTTGACACATGGGTGAATCACTCAACACAGCAGAGCACCAGGAAATTTCTGTGTGGATACTTTTAGCCAAAATTTGCAAGTTTTCTTACTCAGTTTTACTGTGGGACCCCAAATCCCTCTTTTTTTTATATACAAAGGACTTTTGTATTTCTCACGAGGCAAAACAAGCCTCAGGTACCGAGGGGTAAGATACCGGGTTTGGGAGGTGGCAGTGATTCGGTCTTACTTTGCACAGTCAGGTTGCTCATGAAAATCTTAAGGTGAAACATTCACAGGTTTGATCAGAGGGCAGGAGGAAGGCTTTGAAAGTAAGTTGATTCTTTTGAACAGTCATTGTTTAGCTAGTCTCAGCCGTAACGGTTAGGCACACAGGTACTGGTTGGTACTGGTGAAGGCATACAGTCATGCGGAAGATAGCTGAAACTTTGTTTCCCTGAGCTGGAAGTTTAAGCACAATCATGTCCTTTCTTGGCTGAAGGAAAATACAAAGTCCTAGATGCTTTCTCCTCACTTGAGTGCCTGTAGAGCTGTGAGCTTCTTCCTACCCTCTTTTGCTGGCGTATCTTTTTGTGAAATATGATTTCCATCAACATGCATGTGCACTATTCAGCATGTGTTCGGTCTATAGTAAGCTGTTACCTATCAGCCAGCTGGGGACTGGGGGGGCCTTCAAAACCCATATGTGTCACCTTCATGAAAATATTCCCTTTATCAGCTCAGGAACTGGAAGTCTTGCAATTATTACCTCTGGTTTTCAGTAATTTAGTTGTCCTGCATGCCATTTACAAATTGAGACATTATTCCTTAGTATAAAATGCCATTTCAGTTTGAACTCTCTGACTAGTGTGGTAAGATAAAGATAATATTATTCTATGATAGTTTTACCTTTTAAAGCTTTTTCTAAATATAAATAGAGTTCTTCCCTAAAGCATTTTCTTGGAAGTCAAAGGTCTGGATTGAAATGGCAAGCTTATAATAGAGTTTGGGCTGTAGATTATGGAAAGGCCAAATTTGTAGTAGAGTGAATTATATTATACATGTCTCTAGTCTGCTTATTGTTTGTGTTTATATGTATAGATGCCTACAAATTGAACAGATTACCACATATATATTATACTGATCTCTTTCCCTGCTTTCTGTTTTGTTACTAGATGCACTTACAACACAAAAGACTATGTACATATGTCTTACTAAAATAATATTACTATAAATTGACAGAAACAATGACAATATTTCCCCTATTTTTTAGGTTGCTTAGTTTATGCATTTGTCAGAATTTCACCCTAGGCCCATTCTTGAAAATATACCATGTGTATCTTTCTGATGTTTGTTGGAAATGGAAATGCACCTGTACGTAAAGTTGGGAATGTGAAAATTAATCATAGGTTGTGTAGGCTTTTCTGCAGCAAGGGAGACATTTACAAAAATAGCTGAGGCAGTAACTGGAAATACCTTCATTTTCTTTGCTGAAATTCAGTTTCTTAAAGTGTGCAATGTTTTGGAGTACTCTAGTACATATTCGCCACCAACACTGATAATTAATTACAAAATTATACTTTTTTATAATGAGAAATGTGACTTAGACCCATTGTTGCTACAGGGTTGGCTGTAGTTCCAGTGCAGCAATTTGCGTAAGTTTTACTAGAGCATACCTAAGGTTCATTGAGCACTAAATCTAGACTCTCCCAACAGATCTACAGATAAGCTGGGTCTGCAGGAAACTGCTGTTGCCTGTGTATGTTTTTGTGAAGGAGGGCACTAGAGAAAGTCCTTAGGCAGAAGCCATTTAGGGCAAAGCAGTTTGTCCCCAGTTATGAAGTTGGGAAGAATCCCTCTAACTCTTATTTTGACAGTAAGATTTGTTTTAAAACCAGCGGGCAAAACTGCAGCTGAAAGTATTCTTAGGCACCTCTAAAGCTTTAAAGGAAAGTTTTCTCTCTGTTTGGCTGGCTGAAGGTTAGATGCAATCTCCTGTGAACATGGAGTAAGGGGGGAGGCAGGGGGGCAGTGCAGATTTTTCACTTCTTCCTCTCTTAATGTAGGATCATCTGGATTTGACCATCCATTTCTTCCCTGCCCTTGGCAGTGGTGCAGGCACCACTTCACAGTGTCTCTCTGGCACCATCAATCTGTTGTATGAGCTTGCAAGTCAGAAATTGGCTGGGATGCCATGCTAGGAAAACAAATAGCACTAGTGTCCCAGCCAAGGACTAACAGATGGGGCTAAATTCTGCTATCCTCTTAGTAAATCTGGCTAGAAAATTGATAGCCAGCTTTTTCAACTTAAATGGAAACAAAGTTTGTAATCCCAGGTCTACAAAAGGAATTTAACGTACCACCTCCTAGCACTTGCCTCTGTGGTTGAAGTTAGGGTTGACAGATTTCTTTTAATCATAGCATTTTATTTTTTCTTCTTCCCCCAGCAAATTGTATTTCCTTATGGGCATTTTAATTCTTGCCTGTCTGGACATCTCTAGATGACCCAGATATTGCTGGTGCCTTTCAAGAAAATGCAGTATTAATTATGCACTTGGATTTTACTGAGGGAAAACACATAATCTGTGGTGTTCTCTTAATTAAACAAGAGTTTGTGTAGAAGCCAGTATTCTAAATTTTAAATTCCTTAAGAAAAAGTGAGCATCTTATTTAGGAGCAATAAAAATTTTGTAAGTTTTATTTATTTGTAAAGGAATAGCTGCTGTGATTGAAATTAAACATGGAATCATGCTGCTTCTGATTAATTCTAGCACAGAGGAGCCAAAAAGAAAGGACTTGATCTTTCTGTAAATAGGCTAAAATAGCTTCTGGGAAGGAATGATAGTTGGAGGAATTGAAAAGGCAGACAAAAGTTTTATTTCCTGTCCAATTAAATTATTTATTCATTTTTAAAAAAATAATGCTTGAAGTTAAGGCTATGATTCACTGTTTTCTAGAATTGAGATGTTAATGCTTATACTTAATGCTAAGCTAGCTTATAAGCACTTTACTGTGGGGAAAGTAAATGTTATTATTCCTACATTCTAGATGACTAAATTGAGTTTCAGTAATGTATATATTTTACATTACTGTAAAAAATGGATCTTAGGTCTGGTTTTGAGTGTATGTTTTGAGTAGTATCTGTCTCTATATTCTGGCATTTAATAGTAATGTAATAACTAGATCTAGTGAAGAGCTTTGGGTTTCAGAAGAAAAACATAGCACAAGGTGGTAAAGCGTGATAGACATGCCATGCCTATTAAAACAGCTAAGCACGATAGACAATTTATGCCTATTTCCAGGTAGTTTATTGATAATCAAGCAGCTTCTTCACCCAGTGCTGAAATGATAACACAAGATTCACTACACTTGCTTTCCAAAGAATCCTATATGTTCACAGCACATTTGGAGCACTGTTTTGACATTGTTTTCCCTTACAGTAGGCAAAATAATTTGTTCTAGCTAACATCTCAGTACCTTTATTTATGAATAACTAAGATTTTGTTAGTCATTTTAATGAAGTATATCAGTATGCTATTTAAGATGAGTTCTGATATCCTATTAAAACTTAATATAAGAGTCAGCTAAGCTTTGGGGATTTGTGTGTCAGTGTTTTTCTCACTGTCCTGCTCCACCTAAGCACTAGTTCCCCAGCTAGTTTGATTTTCCCGGGTAACTTTATGCAAGAAGAGGGCTGTAGCCCTGTGTGCTACCAAGCAATTAAAATCTTCCTCTGGTCTTTTAGGATGCAGGGCTTGCTCTCCCAGCACAACCTTATCTATCCATCTTCATTTCAGAACCCCAAATTATTGTCCCTGTGGGGCAAAGCATTGTGTTTCAGGCTGTTTGCTGGGGAAACACTGCTCCTTGGAGAGGTGCAGTTGTTTCTGCACTTCTTTTCTTCCTGTAGGCTGAGCAGAGAGGAAATAGAAATCAGCATTCCCCAGCTCTGAGAAGGCTCAGGGGCAAGCAAGCCCATGACTTTAAGTAAATCCAGTTGTTGTTGGCAGGATATCAGGTATGATACCCTTTGCCCACACTCAGTGCTAAGTCACATTTTACCATTATTTTAGCTGAGGTATATTGTTTTTCCAGAATAGACAATGATGAAAGAGCAATTTCTTCAGAGTGGGAGTGAAGCTGGACCACTTGGGGAATCTTTCAGTGCTGCTCATATTCTGAGAATAAATGGCAAATATCGGATTCTGGGGCTATCAGTCTAGTCTTTTTTATTAGCAGGACAGTCATCTTAAAAATAAAATGAATTTAAGTACAATCTCACTTGACAGAAGCTGTAACAAAATAATGATTAAATATTTTACGTTAATGCTCTGTTCTGAATGGAAGAAGACAAGTTTTATTCTATTTCCCATACAACTTGATGAACATAACTTTATGCAGCAAGGAAAAGGAGCAGTGTGTTATTTCTGCTTTCTGGTTGATTTTTTTTTGGAGGGGGTGCATCCCAGCCCCCCAGTGAAGCTTTCTAAATTGCTGTGTTTGCACAGTAATATGCCTTTTCCCACCTCTGGTTTACTCATCCATCTTCTAATGCTGATACTACACACTCCTCCTTTTGATCCATCGCGTGTAGGAGTTCTGTTTTGTTTGTGTTACTGTTAGTAGCGATAATGTGGTTCCTCACTTAAGAATCCGCAGGAACCTTGAGTCTGATTCCAAGGAAAGTAATTTGTATGTTACTACTGAAAAAAAAAAAAAATCATAGTCTTGCAAAAGAAACAAAATATAAGGAGATGTGAATGTTAGCAGTATCTATTTGTTTGTGATGTCAACAACTCTGTTTGCCAGCATTCCCAAATCACTTTTAAAAATTTAAATAGTGGTTTTGTGGAAAAGACAGTGAATATTTTGGTCTTGACAGTAAGATCATGTTTTCATCAAAATAACCTGATACAGATTGATTAGGAGAGATGTAAAGCTACTTTAAATATCTTGTGTTTCTGCAATACAGATTAGTAAAACTTAGATTTGTCTTTCTTGATTGTTAAAGTTTGACTCTGTAGAATTTTGTTCCGTTTCTTGATAGCTCTTTATTCTTTGATTTCTCTGTGGAATTAGTATAGAAAAGTACAAATTTTGTTGTTGATGTATGTCAATTGAAACACAGCTGGGAATGTCTTATTTTACTGCTTTGAAGATTGCTCTTTAAGTGTTTGTATTCGGGTGCAACAGCAATGGTATGCAGTGTATTGTGCTACTAAAAAATTCAATAGCTTCAATCTACAGCATTCATATGCCACTGCCTCAGCATTTCTGCCAATAGGTCACAAGTGCAAAGATAGTCAGAGTCCTTCTCCTTCCTGTCTTTTCCTCATCCTCTCCGCAGGTTCCATATATTTTGTCAGTTATCACCGCAGCAGGTGCTTTATGGCAGATAGAGGCCCAAAAACTGTGAATGGAGTAGCACATAATTTAGCAATTGATTTACAAAGCAGACACTAAAGGGAAAAATGCTTCTCTCTCTGATATCAGCGGGCAACCACGGAATCACCAGCCTATATGAATGCATACTACAGCTATCCATGAGGAAATTTTAAGGTAAACTAAGCTAAGCAGCATGCTGTGGCTAGCGGCTGGAAGATGTCGAAGAAGGGTAACAGAGCGGAGCCTGTTCCAGTGTCAGGGTTAGTCACAGGGGCTGGATCCAGGCCGCACAGCGCCTGCCCGGCCATCCTCCCAGCACTCCTGGGCAGGCCCTCACCAGCCGGTCCTGCGTCCCTATCACAGTCGGTCGTCCTTTGCAGGGCTTGTGTCAAGGAAACTCTTTAGTAATGACAAAATCAAATCTGTCTTTTGGGAAAAAAAGGAGGAAAACCAATAGTGTTATGCTTTATCTTCTCACTTGTGGCCAGCTCAGTCTCCAGCACACCAGGGCCTTAGGTACACCAGGGTAACGTTACTGTGGCCACTTGAGGGCTGGTCAGATTTTGAATTGCAGCATTTCACAGTGTTTCTGACAAATCAAACGTGAGGATATTTAACACAGGCTGTTAATAAAGTAATATCTTAGGTGTCTACTGCATCAATATTTGCTGAATCACGCGCAGCCCTTCCCACATTTATTGTATGTGGGTTTGGTTATAGTGTTTCTGACATGGCAGAGACTAGCTTTCTCCCATTTTTCTTGGGAAACATGGAGAAATTGGGAATGATTGAGACAAAGCCTGTGCAGTGCCGGTGCCAGCATGCGGGCCAGCAGGCGAGGTGACAGGGGGCCCCGCAGGCGAGAGGGCGGCGCCCCGGCATGGCAGCAGGCCACAGCAGGCCTCACAGTGCGGGCAGGAAGCCATGACGTGTGTGAGGAACAGGGCGGGTGACTAGGAATATCTGCGATGTCAACCTGGTGCTAACAAAGAAATTAGTTTCCCAGCTCACTAAACATTTGTTTTACCCAGAACAGATAAGGAGCCCCAGAGGCTCCAGCAGAGGGGATCTGGCCCTTTTTGTAGATGAGTGAAGACCCAGGCTTTCCTGAACTCTTTTGCTTTTCACAGTACTGAGCTTAGGGCTAGAAGCTTTAATTTAAAGTCTAAATCATGCAGAAGCTGATTAAAAGGTACTGAGGGAACAATCTTGAGTTAAGACTACAGGGTTTAACCCCAGATTTCTTTCCTTAGTCTAATTATCAATTAGACACGTTCCTGTTGACACTGCATTCTCCCTCATTTCACAAAGCTGACAGTGGCTGTACTCTTCATATGAAGAGTTAAGTTGATTCTTGGCTCTTACAAGGGAAAAATGCAGGTCACTTTAGTGTAAACCAGTCTTTCTTGCAAATACTAAGGATTTATTGCCATTTATCTAAAGATATGACAAAAACTGGTGTGGACTAGCCCCTGCACTTTTCATACAGTCCCACTGCATTCTTCCATGAAGAGATAAGTTCCATTTCACTGTTCTGCATGCAGCTGTTGAACTTCAGTTAGACAGCACCATGCCTGGCACTCTGGCGATGGGTCCATACTAAGGTGTAGCAGGCATGGGGTACTTTGTTGTCCATAGTTGGTCACAGAGCAGAAAACTGGTGCTGTGAAGAAGACCCAAGCCCAACATGCAGTGCCATAGGGTATGTTCTTTCCTCCAGCTCACTGTGGGGGCTGTTATGGAAATCAGTGGAAACCATAAAACATGTGACAAGTGGCCATGTAACACTTAAGCTATTTAGGCATACTTTTATTTTGATATCTCCTATAATGAAACCTTAATATCCTTGCCATTGAATTTACATGACAGATCTAGTGAATAGCCTAGAAAATGATACCACTAATTAAGAGGTATCTTAAGGATTGGGTGCAGAAACAGGTAAAATGTATTCATTATGGCCCCATTCTGCAAAATTTATTCCTGCAATTATGGCCATCAATGCTGCCACAGCTATTCTCAAAAGTAAAGTCTGCATTTGTAGGTAAGATTTTGGAGGCTTGTTCCCAGTGTTCTGATATTTTAAGGGTTGCTAAGTTGCTAAGATACAGACAGAAAGGTAAATTTATTTAATACATTTTTTTGAATGAATTTTATAAAATATTACTGCGATCTGTGGTTCACTAGGTTATATCTGAGGCTTTGCTGGAGTGGAATTGTCATGAAAAATAGTATGGACTTGATTCATGATTGCATTATTCCTTTTTCACACTGATATAGCTACATTGAAAATAATTGGCTTAGACCAATGGGGCATGAAAAAGATGCAGGGATGAATTTGGCTCTGTATCTTGAAATGGAATATGTGCCGTTTTCTGTTCAGCATTTGCTGTACCTTAAGAAAAATCATAAGGCAAATTGCATCAAATCACACTATTAAAAGAAACATTTTCCTGTTCTTTGCAGTAGAACTGATCTGAAACATTTATGTGTTCAGAATTTTCTCAAAAGCACAATCTTTTTCTTGTCCTGTATTTAAAAATTGATAACCAAGGGGAAAAGACTGTTGAGTTATAAAACCAGTTTTTTTCTTGTAATTGTGTCATCCACTGGTAAAACATAATTGAACTCAAGGTTTGCATTTGCAAATGACCTTGACTAAAGTTTTACAATTCAAAGAATTCATTTAATGACTTAGACTGTCTAGAACACCAGAATTACTTTATGGGGCAAAACCTGTGTAGCTCCCACTGAGGACCCTGTATACAGCAAAGTCAGAATGTAACTCTCGCTGCCTCTTATGGGATGGTTTTAGGCTCTGTTTACAAAGAAAATCAGTATGGGGCAGCAGTTCAGAGTAAGGCTGAGTGATCTTAGGAGTCTTATTCTTGCCTATGGCTTGAAGAACTAGCTTGTAAAGTCTCTGGATGTACCTGGCTTGCCAATCTCCTGGAACCAGTAGCCCTTTATTGGCTCCAGCTTTGGGAATAATCTTTGCTTCATTGCTTTCTGCAATATGGAGGCTGGTTTATGTCACGAGGATGACATTTCTGGGTTGTGCATGCTGCATATTCTGAGCACTGAAATAGTTCCTACAAGGGCAAAGATGACTGTAACATGTGTGCTTTGGTTGTTGTAATTCCCTGGCTTACACTGCTATGCTATATTGGTTATGGAAGGAATAAATAATGTATTTCTGTCTGTCAGCCCCCTTTGCTCCCTTCTCTCCTCTCCTTTCCCAGATGGAGGCTGCAGGCTCAGGTTTTTCCCTCCATTCAAGTTTTTAAACTTTATTGGATATTTTTGAGTGCAAGGGGAGGGAAAAGAACAAGAGAATGATTACATACCTCTAAGTGCCTGAAGATGAAAATCCTGTCTTAATTTCTCACCTTTAAGCCACTATTCAATTTCTTCTTGAGTAAATACTTCCCTAGAAACATTGGTGACAAAAGCAGTTGTCTGCATGGATGTCCCCTTGTAAGCATGCCTTAGATTTTATCCCAGTCGTGCTTACCCAGGTTGCGTCTGAGTATAGTATAATGCACTTTGGAGAGTGAATGTTCATTGCGGATTTGAAGTACAATCACAAGTTGATTGGAATATATGTTGTTCTTTCTAACAAGTTCTTTATAGTTTATTCTTTAGGGATCTTTTAAAAGGCATAAGTCATTGGCTTATGATTGCTATTCAAGGTAAACTGTCTGGCTGTGTCTGGCAGTACCCTTCCCCACATTCCTCTTTTCTGCCTTTAACTCCCTCACTAAGTTGTATCTTCCTGCGAGTATACTCAGGTAGGATGACAGAAGAGGGAGAAGAAGAAAATAAAAATATTTTCTCTCTTTAGGAATACTGATCCCCAAATAGGGTAGTTATTTGCATAAATTTTGTGGGTGCAGTTAAAACCCACAGACAAGAGAAACAGGTACTAGTTGTCTGCTATAGTATCATTGCTCTGGACAGGGATGTATATACAGGCACAGGAAGGGCAATGAAACAGCAGAAACCAATATGCAGCTCACTGACTCCCTGTGCAGTGTGAAGTAAGTGCGTGCAAGCGCTGGGCTGAGACCGCAACCACCTCAACATAGTTCTTCCAAAGGACTTTGGCTGACATGCTCTGCTTCCTCTGGCTGAGGCTCCTGGTTTGATAGCCAGCCAGGTATATGTCCCAGTAGTTTTTAAGCTTGTACCCGTCAATCAGCTGTATTCTAAATGGACCGTGGGTGTGGACAACTGGTAGGTAGGGAATTTAATCTTTTACCTCTGCTTGCTGGAAGAAGAATTGCATGGCATTATGAGTGGGGAAGCATTAGTAGTTTCCTAGCTGGCACATCTGGGTTATGTTAGCAGTGCAGAATCTGTAGGAGATGCAGCTCAGTGTAACTACATATGTCCCTGGGCATCAAGGTATCTTTTTTTAATTTTTTTTTTAATTATTATTCTGCCCTTTCTGGATATTTACAGTTCCGCTGTTTTGTAAAAGCAGAGTTCTAAACAAGGAACCTTGGTCAAAATGTAGTACCTGCTTACTGTAGTCTCGCTGTTAGTCTCCATGTCCCTGCAGAACTTAAACGATGCTGTGAATACACATATTTCAACACCATCTGGGGTGTTTAAAGGTATTAAACATGGCTAAGCAATGGGCATTAATAAAAACTTTACTTGAAGGGAAGGGTGTTATAATCATGCCTTCAGATTTCCTCCTTTAGGGCAACCCATGTTTTAATGACCTCATTGGAGTTTCGTAAACTTGACAACCTGCTAGATGCTGATTTCTGGATTTCTTAATACACCCCCTGGTTAAGAGTTCGTGTTTGTCATAGTCTGCTCTTTATCTCCATATCTCATATAAATGCTTTAAAACAGGTGAAACTCAATGATCAAATAAATGCTTCCTTTTTAACCTGGCAAAATATACATAATTTAAGAAATAATTTAAAATGGAACTTCCCATTATTACCAGTGCTATTGTGAGAACTGGGCTGAAAGCCATACAGTTCCTTCCTTGCCAAAATGGGGCATAACCAAGCTTTTTTAGCAGGCTTTTCATGAGTGTCAGTCCTTACATTGAAAGCTCCTATCCTGTCACCTGTTTTTAAATGCTTCAAATTTAGGAAGCCTGCTGCAGGTGGTATCAGTAGTTTTACTGATCTGAAGCCTTGGGCAAATTCATTTGAATTGCTTTGAAACTGCATATTCAGAATTCAATAAAATAAGAGGGTCTGATGGTGCAGCTGCAGCATATCCCCTCCAGCTGGGTAAGCTGAGATGTTTCAAGGCCCTGGACTAGCAAAGCCTGGGTGTGATGTACAGATTATACAGATAGCTGCCAGGGAACAGGTTTTGGCAGGCTGGGTGCAGCAATACCCCCTGCCAGCAGACTTGGGAGTAACAGTGGCTTTCATGCTATGTGGCATCTTTTGCTGGCTTTCCTAGACAGAAATTTGTTGGTGCAATAGTGGCGGCAGGCCAGTGGGAGGGGATTGCCTCAAGGGTAAAGGGATGGAATGTAGGAAAAACAATAAAATCAAAATGCTCCAGTTGTTTTGAAAGTGATTGGCTATCCTGAATGCCTTGGTATGGATCCAAAATGATCTGCTCCGTGGGCGGGTTTCGTTAAATTGCATTCAGAAATCATATTTGCCCTTGGGCAAATACCCTTGCTTTTATGCATACTAGGCAAGTCACGTGCACCAAAATGGAATTCACATGGTGCTTTAGTCAAAAAGCTAATGTCAGTCATCATACCTTTTATGCATATCCAGTCCCTTGGTTCTTTATGCCCATTTAAATATGCAGAAGTGCTTTTTTTTTTTTTTTTTTTTTTTTTTTTTTAACCTTGCCTGTAAAGCACTGATATATAGATATATAGATATATAGATATTGGCCACGTAATTTATTGCAGTATAGACCCTTCTCTGCATATGTATTCAGCACCTACAAATATAAATTAAAATCATGAGGCATAAAATATTTTGGTTGTTGGGTTCTGATTTTCTGAGATTCCTACTGTTAAACTGTGGAAGTAATTCCTTTATGGGCTGTGCATCCATGCTTTCCAAATAACTACTTCAGTAGCAGTACATGTCTTATCTTTGTAGTATTGTAGTGCTGGTATCCTTGTAAGCTTCACAGTTCTGGCACAACCAGCACAGTGCCTAAAGGTGAGATAATCAGAGAATACATGCAGGGATGTTATTTGAGCACCGTATCATTGGACTGCACAGTATGTCCCTAGTTACTGAAAGGGCTACCGTGAAATTTAATTTAGAATTTTACAGACACATTTTGAATTGGAAATCTCTGTAATAACTTTCCCTTTGCTCAGCCTTTTAACTGTGAAATTCAGTTGGGGAGTTTTGAAGCAGCAGGTAGTGTCGCAGCACTCTAGAGGGATTTTGCCAGAATTCAGCTAAAGTGCTTGCAAGTGTCATTTCCATATTTAACTAATTTCAGTTTTTAATTAGCTCCGTGTGAAAAATGAGAGTTCATGCTGAGCTAAGCTGTCAGCATAGAGTCTTGTTTCCTTTCTAGCCTCTCAGGACAATTACTGCAGCATCCTCTGTTTTTTTCAATGAGAGTGCTTAGCCACTGCATGTTCAGTCCTTCCCATTGTTCCCTGACAGGAGTCAGTGAGTGTGTTGTGTCTAGCTTGCTAAAATGGAGAAGATAAGTTCTGAAAATATTTCACATACAAAAATTGGGTTAGTATGTTGAAAGAACTTGGCGGGTTTGACTCAGAAATATACAGGAGAATTAATGCATTCCTTCCTCAGACCTCACGGGTACTGTGCAGTCAGTTATGCTGTTCAGAACAATATCTGATCATTTCAGCTTCATTACTTACTGCATTGGGTAATACCATGTGTTAGAAAGCACAGTGTGAAAGTGTTTTTTGTCATGGTGCTTTCTGCAACCTGAGTGCTAACAATGAAGTGCAACCAGAGACTGTTCCGTCCCAAAGGCCTGTGGTCCTCTATAAAGAGAACTGCTTTTGCATAAAATTCCATAATGTAGTATAGGGATGGAGATTTGTTAATCCTGCAGCTGAACTGAAAATTTACCTCTGAGGACTTGAATGCAAATGTTAAAATACTTTTCAAGAATGAAGTGAGAGCTGCAGTTTCTGTAAACTCTGCAGAAATATGGGATGTGAACAGTTTTCTGAAATAATGTGAAGAACTGATAGCAATCCCGAGTTACATTTACATGACAATCATATAATACCGTTGTTATTTTTGAAAGAATGCAGTCATTAAATTGTCAAAATCACATTTAAATGGAAAAAATGGTGAAATAACTTAGTAGGTGTTATCACAGGGTTTGGGGGGTTTTTGAACCTTTCCTAGAAGGTGAGATTTCTAAAGATTTATGAATAGGTTTGGTAGTGTCTTCATTTTAATTTGTTTGTATTGTAGTGAACTAAAGATTGTGTGTATTTTATTTCTCACTAATTAGTATGGACAGCCGCTTCCAGTAGGCAGAAGCAGATTTTCTCTATTAGACCATAAAATCAAATGCATCTTTTTCAATTTGAGATGGATGGGGAAAAGTCTCAGCTGTAGCACTTTCCAGGTACTTAAATGTTAGAAATGTTATGAAAGAAAAAGATAAATACATTGCAGAAACTTGTCAGATACAGTGACACTGAGGAGTTTCTAGTAATTTTTCTTTTAACTTATCAAGGAGCAGCTTTGATACCTGCTTCCAAGTTGAAGCAAGTTCTTGAAAGAAAAGAAAA
Source organism: Falco naumanni (assembly GCF_017639655.2). Classification (NCBI taxonomy): domain Eukaryota; kingdom Metazoa; phylum Chordata; class Aves; order Falconiformes; family Falconidae; genus Falco; species Falco naumanni. The sequence continues at coordinate 16,519,970 of NC_054061.1, forward strand.
AGAAAGAAAAATAAATTTCATAGTCAAGAGTGAGGCTAAAATGCTAGATGGATTTTCTATATAGTTTAGGGGGGGGGTTGTGTTTGTTTATTTGTTTGGGTTTTATAAATACAGTATTTACTATTTCATCTGTCAAAGAAAAGAGAAATATAATCCTGGTTTGATTGTTGGCCAGCTGGGTGTTACAGACACGAAGCAGAACTTGAGCATTAGCTATGAAGTACTAATGCTTAGTTTTAACTACCATGTATTGGGTTTTGCCCTTTGTAAAACTGTCTTCTTTTTGAAGGAGAGTTCCCAGTTATTTTATTGGTATTAAGTAATATTGTTACATATATTAAAATTTATTATATTAATCATTTAACATAATTCAGTTATACTTTACAAAGTGTATGTCAGTGAAGCCAAAGGTTTTTGTGGGTGTGTAATCTACTCGTATTTTATTCTGTGATTCATCAAATAATTGTATACAGTGATGCATATGCTAATACATTATCACTCATGTCCAATTCACCCTGCAATTTAAACTGTTGACTTTGGAAGGTAAAGTTTTTTATGGATTGCCTTGCTGTTGCCTTTAGAAAACACTGTGTTTTCAGGCATTGTTATGATATTCACAGTCTCAAATACTTTAAATAAATAGATGAGTTCTAAAGTGAAGCTCTCTCCACTGAAGTCAGTGACAGTTATGACCTTGATTACAATGAGCCTTGATTTTAAACAGCTCTAAACTGCTTGATGATGAGCATTCAGCACTGCTGACCTCAGACAGTGAAATTGGCTTCTGCACCATTTTATATGCAAGACAGAAAGCTTCATTACAATGATCAGGTATCAGATGCTCTGTACAATAAGCCGGCTTCATTTTTCTGTTGTGGACAGCAGCTCCATCTGTAACAGTGATTTGTACTATCTCTGCTGTGAATATCTTGTTATATCAAGAAGATCAAATTGAGCTGGTCTTAAAAAAACCATTATTATAAAAGGCAATTTAAAACAGAATAAAGTAATACAAATATTAAAATTTAATTAAGTGTGTATTATGATGATGTTCCTTAGATGAATCTGGACATAGGTACACAAATTAAATAGAATTGTCTTCCATTACGCATGGTGCACAATTCTTGAAATGGACTTATGTAGACTGGTGCACTATCATGATGTTTCTTGGGACTTAAAATACGTATGTGAGCTTTTCTTCATTCCTATATTGGCTGATGAAATTGTATAACACAATGATTTGGTGATGCAACTGATAATCACATATGAATACACACACAGAGAAATTCCATGTAAAATGTGTATTGCTGCAGTCTGAAAACTTGCAAGTCTGCCTCTTCAGAATAAAGCGGTGATCTGAAACTAAAATCCTGGCAGCTTATAAACCCTTCATTGATTTCTCTGTTTTCTCATGTACTTCCATATTGGTGTGATCACACTGAAATCATGCCCTCACTTGCAGCTTGTGCTTCCTTACCTGCTCTAGAATACTAGACAGGAAGATAAGAAGGCATGGATGCAGAAGGGCAAGCTTTTAGTCTCTACTTTGTTAGAAAAATTATTTTTCCTGTGAAGGCAAAATAAGCAAGCTTCAGACTTTGAAACCTGCTAAGAATAAGACAGGTGTAAGATTAAAAATAAACTATATCTCAGTTATAGTAAACACATAATGGGAAATGCTTAATAGAAATCATGTAAGGACAATAGAAAAAAAAAATCTCAAAAATGTAACACAAGTCCAATTTGATAATTGCTTATTTTTAAAGAAAGTTACCATTAAGAAAAAAAGCCTTCAAAGGAATATGAGTTACAAGACTGTAACTGACTGGTTGTATAAGATATTTATCAAATAAAATCTGTATATCTGATTTTCTTATATGTTTCTGTTCTGGATCAGTAGGACATCTAATTCACAATACATTAGTAACATCAGCTTGGCAAGGCATATAGAAGGTCTCAATCTGCCTAGATACTAAATTTAATCTGTACCTTCATCTTAATATTATGATCTGATTTAGGCTACATTTATATGTACCTTTTGAAGAGTATCGTGAAAGAAGTATAAACAGTTTACAGTGTTGAAAATTAATGAGAAAATTTGGGAGAAGAAATCATATTTACATTTCATCTTCGGATTTATTTCCTCTTTGTAATAAACTTTTAACTCAAATAATTACATTGTGTACAGAGTAAAACTTCAAATTTTATCATTCATGCGAGGTTTTACAGACAGGTGATTAAATGAAAATATTCTGTATAATTTCTATTAAGGGAAGAATATAATCTGTGATTAGAAATTACACTTTTTCGCACTGTGGTCAGAAATTTGGCCTTGCATAATCATGCAGTTCCACTTCATTTAGTATATGCAAAGGAGTAATAAAGGTAAAAACTATTTTCTTATCAATATGGCTAACAATCAGAGGTTAAGTCAAGGTCTGACTGCTTTGAAACAGATTATGAAAATCTTGTTCAACATTTTTGTAGAGATTAGGGTGGTTGCCATTTCAGAAGATGAATGTAGTCCAATAAATGTTTGACATGATATCCCTTAGGGTTACAATCACTATTAACGGTAAAGCCGTTATTCTAATTCTTGTAAGTTCAGGCATCAGTGATTTAAGAGAGTATATTTGTGTCTGTATTCCTTGAAACACTAGTTTCAGGTCTCAGCTAGGTTATTCCTCCTCTTGGAAACAGAATAAAGACAAGCTGAGTACTTTCCTCATGATAATGGTGTCTTTTAGGTGTGAAATTAAAATTGGATTCAATTTACTTTTTATTAACATTAAATACTCGAATTTCTCAAAAAAAAAAAGAAGTTTTTCCGTTGTGTTTTAGTCAAGAGCATCCCTTTCTGCTATTCCAAGCCTATTTGAAAAGTGGTAGTACTTTGGCAAGGCTGGTGAAGTGGATACTCTATAGTGTGATTTGGGACCTTCCAGGCCGAAAGATGCTATATTAGGTAAATAAAAATATAAAAACTTTTCTTATTAGTTACAGCCATCTAGTTCAGATGCAAGACCAGAAAGATTGCAGCCTTGACTCTTAAAACTGCTGTATGAAGTGAGTTCATTTTATACAGTCTCAGGACCCGATTAATCTTGTGCCAGTTTTCTACGCTCCGTACAATCTAAGGCCTGTCATGAGAACAAATGAATAGTGTGCTCTATTCTGCTTCTCTTTAAGGTCTTTGTCATGAAATTCCAGATTCTGAAGGTAGCATGCAATGCTGTTACCCTTCTTGTGACAAAAAGATTGCTCAACGTGGCACAAAATCAAAACATTTCAGTAAAGAGGGCTGAAATGAGAAAAGTCAAAAAGTCTAAACCAGGGATTTTTTCTCAGTCCCGGTCAGAATGGTGACTGGGGAATAACAGCCACCCCAGCTGCAATTCTTGTTCCTGCAGGCTGAAGCTCTGCTTGTTACCCTTGGGATTGGGAGCCAGGTCTTCACACCCCCAAAGTAACTGCAAGTGTGTATAAGCTTTTCAAGTATTTTTGGAAGTAGAAAGACTGAAGTTGGACATAGAGGAATGAACTTTCAAAGCATTGCATGGCAGATAAGCTCACAAATCACATTACTACTAATGGGATTTGTGGGTATATCTTTCATGGCGTGCTTTGAAAATTCATTCTGTTCAGTTTATTGACATGCACAGGGAAAGGAATCAGTCAGCTTGGAGGGGGGGTGTGACCAATTAAAAAAAAAAATTGCTTTTTTTTGGGTCCCCCTATTTTTTCGATGTGAAAACAGTGGCAATGATCCATCTCATAGGCCTCCCTCCATCTCCTTTTTCATCTTCAATAGCATTTATTCCAAAGGAAGCAATTAATAATTCCTAGCAGAAGTTTTGCTGCTGATGATAACAATACACTCATTCATAGATCCTTTATGGTATTTCTATAAAATGCTTCTTGGGCTGGATGCTTTAAAGCAAAAGCCCTGTTCTAAACAGTTTATTGTCTAAAAGAGTTTACATGCTGAGGGTGAAATTATGCCTAAGGGTTGCTTTTTTATGTTTAAGATTGTGTGAAGTCAACTTTCCTTTCCATTGTGTTTGCAAAAAGGCACAATATCTCCTGTGTCTCCCTGGTGAGCGGAAAGAGCGTGCCTGACATTTCTGCTGTGGAGGGGAGGCACCGTGCTTTCCCCTCTTACACAGCAAGCGCTATCCATACAAAGAGTGCAGAAGCAAGTCCAAGGGTCTGCCTATGTTTCCTTCAGCTTATGTCCCAGAAAGTGAGGTGCCAAAATTCAAGTTTTGCTGTAACTGTGTTTATAGGACCTCTGTTGGACTAGGGAATCACAGAGCTGTATTCTCTCTGCGGCTGTGAGAAGGCTAGCAGGTAGCCTGACATTGATTACATTTGTTGTTTCATAGATTTAATGGATACTCCATCCTTATGGATTTCCTTTGGCAGTCAGAAAATACACTCTGTCTTTCTCTTTGGAAAGTTATAGGTTGTTGTTACATTAAGTAAAACTACTGAAGAGCTCAGGCCCGGTTAACAAGAGTATGAACTTGTAGATGGGTGACACATAGAAGCTTGTATGTGGGTAACAATATCAGCTTAATTCAGTTGATGGAGAAGTGGGAAAAAAACAAGTTACAAGATATAAAAATAGGCAGCAGTGCCATTATAGTTAATGGAGTTCTCTATTGTCAACATTGTAAACTAAATAAAAAAGGGACTCTGAGAAGTAAGAAGTCTTGTTCAAAGTTTTGTGTAGGCTAAGTAAGGCAGAAAAATGGGTCTTTATTGTGCTTTTTAGCCATAATAGAGGCAAACCTCCTGTTTCAATGACAATAGCATGATCTGTTAATTCTTAAAGTTGTGTGTTTTGGTAATGTTTTAAATGGAGTTCCCAAATGAACTTTTAATTTGAGTTTATTAAGAAAATGTAGTGCATGACAAATAGCATACTGATGATTAAGATGATTTACTGAGAATGAATGACCTTGAAAGCAAGACATCTATTCATTGTTGAGCTTCAGTGGTCACAGTCAATAAGCAGTACTTTTTGGATACGTTCTGTGACAGTAATATTAAATTTAGATCAAGTGACCTTTTTTTGAAATACTACTTTAACCTTTTCTACAACAGGTGAATGCTCACAAGTAGAGGAGACAATATGATCAGGAGTATATTCAAAGGTTTTACATGAGGTCTGTAGGATTCTTAGTCATTAATATTACAACACAAGTTCATAAATTCCCTAAGTACTGGTAGTCTAGAAAATGTTTTTTTCACCTGATCTTTAATCTGTGGTATCAAATGTAAAAGTTAAATTCTTATCTCCTGTGTCCCTGAGATCTCCACAAGTAACTTGAAAATATACGTCTCATAATTATAAGTGACTCAGCTATTAATTAAATGGAGTATTTACTTTTGTGCTGGTGAATAATTACACTAGGTTGAGAAACCTGCACAAACTTTGTGGCATGTCAGCAATTGCTATTTTATATACTACATTCTCAGCCTATTTAGATGTACTGAAGCTTATGCCCTGGGGGACCTAAAAATCACACTGCTTCTAGGAAATGCTTTATGACATAAAAATTCAAGGGTTTGCCTCTCATGTGTTGATCTAAACATTCCTTAGATTGTCTGGTCTGCTGGATAGGTAGAGACATCTGTGGTACAGTGTATGGGATAAAAATGCATCAAACACTTCAAGAAACATTGGGACTAGTGGATACACCAAGAAGTGTCATATACATGTAGGAGCAGCTGTGTTGGGTCAGATAAAAGTCAAATAATCCATTAACTTATCTCCAGCATCCAAAAGCGGATGTCTTGTAAGAACAATCAAATCATATATGCACTTTTCCTTACTGATCTTCCAAACTCTGGTTCTTCTAGGTGTTTTCTGGGATGAGGGGAGGTAGCATAAGAATATTCCTTGCTTTGTTCGCTCTTCACATACTGATTCAATATTTGACTTACTGGAGATTTTCAATTTCACCAAAGTTTCCGTTCAGTTTAATCACAGTCAGCTCAGAGCTCGTTATTTTATATATGGATTAAGATTACTCCTCTCCAGTGTATGTTATTTTGTCTTAACCGGGTTTGAATTTCATCTGCCATGTTATGGCCCAGTCACTGGGTTGCGTTATGTCCTTACACAGAACTCAGCCCTCCTCCTGAATACTGCAGTATCAGCAGCAGACTGTGCCACCACCCTGCATGGACTGTTCTCTGTTTGGAATGCTATCATATCATACATGAGAATTTTGGACTTTTTAAATACTACTTTAAACTTTCCTGTGGATAATATGTCAATAATGGCAGACATCCACCCAGCAAACCATGTGGCTTTTGTTTTGCTTTTAGAAAAAGGCCTGGGAATGTAGTGAAGTTTTGAGGGATCTCTGGGATTTGGGTGCCTTCAGGAGGACTCTGGCATCCTTGTCACAGTCACACTGGGTATTCAAGGAAAAATAGAAAGTTCTAGCAGTTAGTCCTGTATTTTAGGAGAGACATTGTTGCTTCTCTAGCAAGGAAAGTTGCTACTTGTTCACATTATTTTAAGACTGCTTCTTTCAATTAACAAAGACTGATACTCTTTGGTAATGATTTTCCAAGCACTTTAATGTATGTTAAAATGGATGAATTGTGGATTAGAACTTCCTGGAGACACTGTCCCTTTCTGCTGGTAATAGAATATGAAAGGGCATTAGTATAACTGTGAGTGCAGGTCCTTGGATGTAGCAGTTTTCTTCGACAGAACTGCCTGAGCTGTCGTTTAATACAAGGAGTCATGTACTCCGTTCTAGCTGCATACTGACAGCGCTTGTACTCCTCCTGCTGCAAATGCGGCTGCGGGCTGGCCAACAAAATTATCGAGCAAAGGATGGTGTCAGCCTCTGTAAAACATCTACAACTTACTGAAACCTGACTTTGTCAGGTGTGTTTGTTGTCAAGTCCAAATTTTGTGGGAGAGGACTTTTACCGATTGTCCACGATGATGAGGTCCCTTGTACACAAATAATGCTTGCAGAACTGCCCATCTGACAAAGCCTAGTTGTCCTCTGTGTTCAGCGTCTGTTAATCATAAGACATGTTAGCAAAATGTGGATCTCAACTGAGATTTAGTTCAGCGGATTCTGATCGTGCGTGTGCTTGTGAACTGCCTTGTAACCTCTTCAGATGTGAAAGGAGCTAGGGAAGGCTTTTTGCTTTTCTTGTTACAGCTGTGCAATAATCCATGCTCCTCAGACAGAGGCCTGAAAGCACTAGTTAGAATCACGTGTAGTGTTTTCAGGCACAAAGCAAGTTTTTCCCACGCAGTTCCTCCATTGTGCTCTTCTGACTTTCAGATGCCTGCTACTTCTGTCCTGGGCATCTCTTGAGGAAAGGAGATCAGTCATGATGAATTGTGCATTCATTTTGTAATGGGGGCAAGTAATCACTAGGAAATAGGCTTAACACACTTGATTCACTTTTGGCTTGGGTTGAACTTGAACCTATTTCTCCAGAGGAATAATAGTAAAACATTAAACCATTATGTTTCTAGTCTTTTAAGTAACTTATTTTATGAATAATAATTGAGTAAGATCAGTTTCTGGTATTCCTGGAATTCTGTTGCATGACCAAGAACTAGTAACTGGTAAAGAACCATGAGTCTCCGCTGAATAACATTTAATATAAGCAAGCATGGAATAAGCAAGCTTAAATATTTTTATAATTTTTGGGGATACATTTACTCTTTTCAAGTTATCTGGGTTACCCATATATATGCACCCAGCAGTGTAAAACACTACGTTTCTTTTGCTTCAAATATTGTGGTGCATTCATATGAAATAAAAAATAGATGTGCAGATAGTTCTTTGATTCTATATACTATGAAATGACAAGCTGCTAAGATTTAGTAGGTACTTTTTGTTTCATCATCTGTGATTCCTTAGGCCTAATTTGGAAATCACACTGATGTTGCTCAAGACAAAGTATATTGGAATAACAAGAGTTATATCATTGTTCACCTCATGAGTGGATGGAAAGGAAACTTCTGGTATTTCCACTCCGCTATAATACAATAGCCTACATATAGCAAATGTACTTTTAGTGCTTATTTGCTAATGCTGTTCATGATGTAATGGACCAATTTCTTTTTTCACTTGACAAAAGGCTGGCCTGCTACAGTTAAACATAATATGACTGGATATATCCTGACCAAGTGAGATCATAGTTTGATGGGTTCATTTTGGATGACAATAATTTAGAGTTTAGTAGGCATGACAACTTGGAAAATTGATATGTGGAAACATTCTGAATTCTGTTCACTGTATGATTTGCTTAGGGTATACTGAATTTTCTAACAGGCAGGTGCTGCGTGTCTTCCAGGCCTCAACTGGGAAGGGGGAAAATGGTGGATAGTTAATCTGCATATTTCTCCCTTTAAGAAGGAATACCACAGAATAACAGGGGTAAGTGCAAACCCTGATTCTGCCCTGCCTGTTGGCAGTCACTGAGTTGTACTGCAGGGAAATATCCAGCACATGAAGACACCAGAGGTCTCGAATTTTAAAAATACGTGGTCTAAAGTAACAGGAGAGCACAAAGGGAAGGCAAAGAGCTTTCTGAGCTTGGAAACCATTGTCATTAGACTAAACTCTGAATGGAGTGAGCATTGGATTTGTGGCCAGAATGAGAGAAGACTGAATGAAAGAGGAATGGGGGGACACTACTGAGTCTCAGAGAACATTTAAGAAAGTTTTGCATGGAAGTTTGACCATGTTTTGTGGAATTGTATCCCTTTTGTGATTTCTTAAAATAATATGTGATTCATTCTAGCTATCTCTATCTTATATAAGTCTTAGATTGATCCTTGACAGCTGTACCACCTGGAGTGATGAACTAGTTCTCTGCTTTTGTTCTTGATGGGCATGCAGGACCAGCTTCCAGGTGCTTTCACTCTGTGTGTGTGTGTGTTTGTAACTGTGTGTGTTGCTGGGGTGGGAGTGAGAGGTTGATTATTATTCTTTACCTAAACCTCCAGGGTTTCACTTCAAAATGTATAGTTTCTATAGTCAATTTTTTTTAGAGATTATAAATACACAATTCACTGTCCTGAGTTACTAGATGTTAGTGTTAAATTAAATGAACCAGAAGATTCTGACAAGCTCAGTGTTTGAAAACCAGGTATCAGAGAAAAGAACTTAGAAGCTATGCTTAAATGTTGAGGCAAAAAGCACAAACTAACCCAAATAATACCTATAAAGCATACGTAAGTGCTCTGTAAAATATGATTTATGAATACAGCATATATGTAACAGATAAAATGGCACTTTTTTGTTTCAAATCTTCAGAGATATGTTTGAGCCTGAATAATCTATAAACCATATGTGGAACTCTGGAAATGTGTTCAAGTTGGCTGTTTTGGAAAATCAGCGCTTATCTTAACGATCACCTTTGGATCTAGCACAGTATACCATCCTAGCTATCTGGTGGATATCCTTTGGAGAAAATGGGGCCAGTACTGTAATAGCTGATAAAAGTGTGTCCCTGGGGAAGAAGGCAAAGCCACAGCATCACAGATTATTTAGTTGCAGTTTTTTCTTTAAAAAAAAACCAAACAACAAAACCAAAAAAAACCCACACAACAAAAACCCCCAAAACAACAGAAAAAATAGGAAACAGGCACAAATTTACTGGCCTAAATTTCTCTTCTGACATACGTACTCAACTTCTGAGTATGGATCCCCAAATTTCTAATTAAATGGGCTTCTACTTAGTCCTTTGCTGGAGGCATTTTTGTTTGATTAACAGAACAAAAGGTTAATCATATAAATTTGCCATCTCATGGCGTTCTGAAGCAAGGGAGAACAGGTAGCTCCTTGTTCTCCCTGCTCAGCTGCCAGTCAGGTTTGCTGTATGCAATGCAAACACGGAGCTTTCCCCTCAGGTCCCTGTGACATACTTTTCTGACGTATTCTTGGTAGAAGGTGAACATTCCTCATGTTTGTGACTTCAGCTGTCTTAGTGGAAGTTTGTAGATCACATAATGGATACGTGAGCTGTGCGGGAGATTGTCATCTTTTCTCATCTCTGTAAGGGACCATAGCAGACATGCAAATCCCTGTCCTGTTAGGAAGGAGCTCTAATTGCTCCCACCTAATGTGCATCTATGATTAAAACACAGAGCAATGGAGTTATTAATGAAATCATGGTATACTTGGAAGCAGATGGATCAGTTTTTCTTACTACCATGCTAACACTTTTATAATTCCTTGTCTGAATTTACCTGGTAATTATGAGTTAGGAACTCTAATTCTCTTGGACAGGCTACTAGTTATGAATTCCTTATCCCTTTGTTGTAAGGAATGGTTCACACTTGAAGCAGCAGATTTTCATCTCTGCAGGTGACCTACATTTATGGTTACACTTGCAATAAAATAAAAAAAATAAAAAATTGCAACTTTGAATAGACACACTGAGAGTATAAAACACAAAAGTCTAATTCTCCTCTATGACTTGTTTTCATTTCATGGTTCTGAAATTCGCTTAATCTTTATGCGCTTTTTGCTTGCGGGGTTAGGTCCAGCTAAACTTTGTCTTTGGAACCCTGGTGTGTATCTACCGTGTGAGAACTGCTGACAGTTCAAATGCCACAAGCTGCCCTGCTACCTGGTGTCCCCCCGCCCTCTCACATCTACAGCACAGATGATGTCTCTCACTCGATGCGGAGGGCCTGTATAAGCTAGCAACTCGCTTGCTGTTTTGTTTGAGCTTCATGTCTAATTTTTCAGTTTCATTGCCATACTGAAAAGAAAACTAGTCGCTTGAGATTAAACTGTAAAGCCTTTAAAAATGTTTGTTTTGGACAAAACAAGAGTTGTAATTGAATAAAACATTTGATCCCACATAAAATTTTTGTGTATTTTCCAGGAATTCTTTCAAATTCAAATAAACTCCAGGAATTCCTCCAAACGTTCCCTAGAAACACACTTTGAGTAGGTTCTTAGCAAAACATCCTTTTCAGGTTCATACTTGACATTTTTTAAAATACCAGATGCTTTAATATATTTTCTTTTTTTTTTTTTCTGAATAGAAAAACAAATTGAAAATTCAGCATGAACGCAAAATCTGGCAACTGCCCTCTTCACATAAAATGTCTCTGGATTTTAGTTACTATACTTAGACATCTGCTTGGTCCGTAGGTATGTCTAGGGGAAGGTGATGTTATGAAAGCTGTCTTGCTTCTCAGCTGCTTTTGTCAGAAATACGGAGGGTAAAGTCTGCATAGATTGTGTGCTGAGATAGATGGATTCTGGGGATGGGGTTTGCTTTGTTTTGTTTTCTTGGGGTTTAGGATTACGTACATGAATCGGTCACACCTAAATGGATCCCCTGTGTTCACAGATTATCCAAGTGATGTCTCAAGCACTGTAAATTGCAGTTCCTGTAACAAGTCACTTGCCTTACCTGTCCATAAGGTTTATTCTCTGATCGCTTGGCTGTGTGGCCACTGACGGTCCATTTGTAATCACACCAGCTCTTCTACAGATGCTTGTAACTGGATGCTGATTATCTGCTAATCTCAGGTGGATCTGACACTGCATAAGTGAACAGTTGCAAGGATGCCTATAATCGTATATTTTTTCTGCCCCTAAACTGACAGTGAATCCCCTCAAACACCATTTTAGTATGTAACTGAAAGTTCCTATGTGAACAGGAGGAGTGCTGATAGTGGATGTGAAGGAAGTGAATAAGAACAGCTTTGTGGGCTTTCCTGTCACTCCCTCACCACTCGTCGGTATTGGGAGGATGCCACAGGCATAACATGGTGAAAGTATGGAGATGTATTCAGGTGGCTTCTGTTTATACAAGGTGAAGAGGCACATAAATCCACAAGCTGAATGATTCAGCCCTGTCAGGTCTCATGCGTTATGCCCAGGACTTACCCAGTTAGCACACACACCCCACACACACCCCCCAGCGCCTGTGATGCCAGCATGGTGGTGCAGGGGCTCTGCCACGGTGAGGGCCGGCTGGGGGGGCACGGCAGTGGTGTGGCCCAGCCCGCCCAGGGTCAGAAAAAATTGTGAGGGCGAATGATTGGCAAAGAGTGGGGTTTGTTGAGAAGGTTTAACCTACAGAATGATAACAGGGGCTGTTAAATCTGTTGATTTAAATAAGTTGTAATAAACACAAAATAATTGCGTTACAATGTAATTAGGATGCACAGGGCTAAAGTTAATTTTATAATCAACATATAAATTATCACATCTAATTTAAACTCTGAGCCAGCGTTTGCAGCAGCGCATTGTTTCCCAGAGCGCGTCCCCCTGTAGTGTGTGCAGCACAAAGGCCGTCAGTCTGAGAGCAGCGCTGACCTCAGGGTACGCTGGGCCCCGGGCGTGTTTCCTTTCATGCGTCACTAACTTAGAAGATGCACTGTCAGGAAGAAGACAGATTTATGTGAGCCATCATGGCTTTCTTTGGGGTTTGGTTCGTGGGTTTGTTGCCTGCCTTTTAGCATTTTAACATTCCTCTGAGACGAGTCGCTTTACCGTGGTTTCCAACAGATGCCCAACCACAGTCAGCCGTAGTCTCTCCCCCAACAGTTTTACCTGTGCGCGGCCTACTGATGTTTCCCGGCTTTGTGTCTCCGGCAGCGATGCACCTCCTGGGGCTGAACTGGCAGCTCCAGCCGGCGGACGGACACACCTTCAACAACGGGCTGCGGCCAGGCGGGCCGGCGGGTGCAGAGGACGGGCCGGCGGTGCCAGCTGGAGGCAGAGGTGAGGCTGCGGCGTGGCGGGCGCTCGCACAGGGAGGGGTGGCGAAGAGTCACTTAAGGCTGGGTTGGGCATGGCTGGGGCTGCCTGCGCTCTCCTGCTGGTGGTGGTTTGCTGCTCAGCTGCTCACCTGCGGAGGTTCTTATTCTGGCCCTCTATGCATTAGGATACAAGTTAGGTAATTTCTAGAACCTCATCTACTAACGAACACAAGCTCTCAGATGCTAATCAAGAAACGTTCAGTCAAATAACGTACGTTTCACTGGCTGTATGTCCCATTCCAGGTACAGCTTAGAGATCTCAAAGAGAAAAAGCCTGACTCGGTAGGAGTCTGCTTGAGATGTCAAGGACTTTGGTTCCCAGCCAGAGCCAAATCCCTGTTTTTAATTCTTTCTCAGATGTAATTCTAATAGAAAACATCAAAGACAGAAGAATTTGACCCATAGTAAGTAATCTGTCCTGTGATTCTAGTATGAGCAATGTAGGTAATAAACAGATTCTTTTTCTCCTAAAGAAAACTGTTCCAGTGGAGGATGACAGACGGGGCAATGGGAAGAATGTGGGAAAATCTAGAAATAGAAATACTTTCTTAAACTGAGAAAGAATATATTAAAAGTACAGAGAAATTACATGCCATGAAAAGGATTTTAATCATTTAAATGGAATGCTTTTTAATGGTGAGGTTCAGGTGTTTTCTTTGCTACAGCACGATAAGGCTTTCCCTGGTTATTACAAAAATTATGATAAGAAGACAGAACAGAACATTTCAATTAGTCAAAGCACCGCACAGGCCTTAGTGTACAGTGAGGGTGGGATGGGATGACTGAAACAGAAGTAAGAGCTCCTGCTATTGCTCAGCAGAAGAGTTTTGTTTCAGAGCTGAGCATCATCTTGCTCTCAGGACCTGTGGCTCATGTTAAACTTACCGATTGATGAAGCATTAGAAACAAGTGCTAATACAGGATACTTGCATTGGACATATTGGAAAAGAATCAATTAAAATAGAGCTGGGAAAGGAAGCCGAGTTGTCTTTGGTGTGCCCGATCATTTCATGGATTCACTTCTATTTTCAATAAATGATGCTGCTGCACCTCAGCTTCTTCACATTTACTGTGGAGGGACTAATTTTGACTTTCTCCTTTTCATGGAATCCTGCATCCTAGTAGCGGCAAAAAAATGTAGATTTTTCAGACAGTTGTTTGTCAGCTTGTCTTTCATCTCTGACTGACTGTAGGTCAAACCGGATGAACAGCACATCCCTAAGTACAATGCAGAATGTTTATATTACCGCTGAACTTCTTCCAGATTGTGCACAGGTGAGAGACCCTATGGTTTTAGGCAGGAACCTGAAGAGCTCAGGTCTGCAATTATGGTCACTTAGCAGACAACTGCAGTGTTCAACACCTTTCCAAATTCCCTCCCCTGCAGCTTTTTGTTGCCATCTCTGTGCAAATATAGGGCAGTAAGACTGTTGAATTGGAATGTGCTCATCTGCCTGGGGCACTTCAGTGCAAATTCTGGCAGTTTATCCCAGCCCCACTCTAATTAGCTTTGCACATTTGAAGAGGCTGAGATGCTGGCTGTTTTGGGAGTGGTAACCTCCTGTAGAGGAGACAAGGAGACAGAAGTGCTAGTTATGTCTTCAATTGCTGCAGTTAGCTTTCCTCAGAGCGTGATGGAAAAGTTTACTCATTCTTCTGACATTTTGTAGAAGGTTGCTAAAGTGTTGATAATCTGGGAGGAGGGGAGAGAACAATATTTAGGCAAGTAATCTTCCACAGGGGAATAATATGAATGACAGGTTTGGGTGAACACAAGGAATATCTAAAAGACAAATTCTTACAGCTGGAAAGGGTGAAAAGTTTTTTACCTTACCTTTGCTTTGTTATGTCCGAGTTAATATTGCTATCCCAGCAGTTTTTAGGAAAGCCTCTGACAGCTTTTAACACAACAACCATTTCAGGGCTCAGGGCTCTGGCTGTGGAGAGTGACCTTTCTATAATTGACACAACTCAGGATGAAGCCATTCTTTTCAAAACACGGGTCTCCCAAAGAAACCTTTAACCCCTTGACTGAGAACGGCCACTTAAACCCAAGCTGTGCCTACTCAGCAAGCAAGGCATTTTAAAGTAAAGGAATTTAAAACGGGGGGGGGAGGGGGGGGGGGTGGAGACAGATTTTTCAATTGGATCTTCTTGTTCCTTATTAAGAGAATGAATTTTTGTATGAAATAATAAAACTGCAATTTAAGAGGAATGTAAATTACTTTGTCACTGCATTTTCCTATCCAAATAAAACCAAAATTCACTATTAAGATAACACAGTTGCAGGTTTTTGTAATTACACACTACATCTCATTAATACTGGGGATGTCTGAAAGGAGTAGGCATGTGTAATGGGTAGAAAAATCCTCAGTGCTGCTGTAAAACTGCGATTGAAGTCCACCATGTTCTGACTGTAAGCAAGGCACAAGATAGGTTTTCAGATTTGTCTTTAGGCTTTGGAAGTTGTGCTGAACTAGGGATTTAGAATAAGAGACAAAAGTAAAGAAATACTCCTTTCTTAACACAAATTATAAGGTAGTATCCCATCATAGTACATAAAACCCCAAAAGTTGATGCTGTCACGGAATTGTGGAGTTGTTGCAGGGATTGGATAGTGATGACATAAAAAAGAAAAAAAACTTTCTGAGTGTGAAGCCCATTTGTCTGTTACAGTTGCATAAGGGTTAGAATTTTGGTGCCAGCAAATCTAAATTGTGTGTGGAGGGGGGGGGGGGCGCAATTTTCGGAATAATTATTTCTTCACAAAGAAGTGAGTTAGATGACTTTATGGGCTTTTCCTGTGCCTAGATTTTTAACCTATGCCAAAAAAATATTCTACATTTTAAATGATGTGGTAGGCTAGACATACATACATCGCTATAAAATATGTGACTATCTGTGTGCTGTTTCCTTTCTAAATTGACAGAATATACTATAAAAGTCAACTTTAATAATTTCAGAGGACACCTGATAAACTACCATTTATGTGGAAATATCCAAACTAACTTCAGCTGCAAATCCAAGTAAAGAATGCTTCACCATAGAGATTTTGTGGTGTGCTTACAAATTTAGCAGATTTTCTACTAAATCAAAATTTACATAGTATCTTTTATCTTGATTATTTTGTATAATCTGTAATACTATAAAAGTAAGACGTTGATCCTAGAAACCCACATTTTAAAAGACACCAAAGATAATTATGGGCAAGGATTGTGGACCTGAACGATCACCTCGGTTACCATAAATATACTGACTGAGTGGAAAAGGTAGATTTGAATTTGTGTTCTGACACTCTCATGATCCAGGGCTTGTGTCTCTTTGGACCAACTGGCTTGATCCAGGTTCATGCTCAGTTTAAGAGATACTTCACTAAGGCTACCACAGTGTGTGGATTTCAAAAAGACAATTACAGTTAATTAAATGGTAAAGTATTGAAGTGTCATGAAAAATACTTGTTTCCAGTTATCAAAATCAGCTTCTTTCCAATTATCAAACTCAGCATTGTAAATATAATGGCAATAATGAAATGAAGAAAGCTAAATTTGCTGTTAAATTGGATACGATCTTACTTGCCTGCGATGAGAGAGGGGAAAAATGGATTTTACTATTTACTAATCTAGCAGAAATTTGCTTTGAATAGATATGGCAAGCTGAGCTCAGCAGCCACTGTGAAGCCATATAGGTTGTCTTCAGCTCTCTCCAAATGATGTCGAGACCTCAGCCAGATGCTGCAGCTCTGAGGCACATTTTGGTTTGCACACAGAAATTATTATTTTCTAATAATTAAGATATTTTATTAGCAATCCAGCAGACAGGCACTGTTCAAGGAACAACAAAATATATAAATGGGAAGATTTGCCACCCTTAAGTATTAATGAATTGGGGTTCAGATGCAAATAGATAGGCCCTGGCTTGACTGCCTGAGACAGTGGTGCTGTGTCCCTGATGAAACCTAATCCTGCTCATCAGATGGGAGAAGGACTCCAAAACAACTGGAGGGAACTCTTTGTCACTTTGCAAAAGATAAAAAGATTAAAAACTCATACCTCATTAACAATGTAAGCAACATGAGGCTTTTGGTTTCACTGTTTCCTTTCAGACACCTTGAAACAGGTGATCAAAATGTAATAACAATCAATGTATTTTAAATGTCACTTCAGTTACCTTCATTCCACTTAATCAAGACCTGCCATCATTTTCCAGGTGGATTAATCTTATTAAGTAGTTACGTGGCTAATGTAGTGTAGATCTTAATTAACACGTTAGCAAGCAGAAATATTAATATGGATGCTGTGAAGTCTTGCAGATGTGGTCATCTGGAAATATACTAGGATATAGGACTCTCTTAGCAAAAGCAAAGTATTTGACTTCAGTTCAACAGAACAGAAGAGGAGTTTTACTTCTGTGATTGTGTTTGTGGTGACAGCATGAGTTTCTGTATTCAGAGTTAGGTGATGAAGTTTATTATAACCCATCAGAGATGATTGTTGTGTTGATGTGTAAATTCATGCTAGTATGCATTTTTTCTTTGTGAAATGCAGTGAACTAATAGATCTTAATTTTATTTCAGTTATAATTTGCTTTTGATTCTGAAAACATTTGAATCTTATGAAGCCATGCCCCCATGAGTGTGAAGATGTGCCTAAATTTTTAGGTGTATCAGGGTATTAAGGCATGTTTATTAATTCCACCTGCAGGGCCAGATAGTTTGATTGCAGCCGAGCCAGAGCAGTGGTCTTAAGCAGACGCTCTCTTTGCAGAATTTCTTTCCTTTCAGCACAAAAGAAATATGGGATACTGACCAGAAAATTGAGACTGTGATTTTTATCTCAGAAGCTGTTTTGCTGGACTCCTGAAAGCTCATACAAATTCTCAAGCTTCCTTCCTCCTCACTCGACAAAATAGAGCTCATTAGTACCTTAGCATCTTCAGCATAACCGAAGTTCAAGATGTGTCATAGCAACTTCTCCAGACAAACTCTCATTTCCTGGCTTTCTCCTTTATTGTAGCTGTGGGAATTTGTTTTGCATCAGCAGTCAATCTATTGTACACATTTCAGAAAGAATCTGTTTCCACTTGGGTCCTAGGGCACTTAGTAGTAGATACTTTGAAGAATAAGTTCATATTGGAAGTGATCAGTGTGGTAATAGTACATACCACTGATTTTTCCACTGAAGAAATTTGTATAGAAATGACATTTTCTACTTACTTTGTTTTCTTTTTTTTCTTTTTTTTTTTTTTTTTTTTGCCTGACAGTAAGAAATGTCTGGTCATTTGAGTAGCAGATTTACCTTGAAGAAAAAATCCAGCTATCATTGAAAACTATAGTAATTCCCACGCATTCTTTTTTGGCAAAAAGTCAGTGGAGCGTGTTTTTATATGGAATGGTTTTCTTTACACAACTGAACCATAAATTTCTTTGGAATTCCAAGTCATCTGTGAAAATCCCTAACTATAAAACAAGCAACAACACAAAAATATTAGATAACAACATAAGGAAAGCTATGTCTGCAGCAGTGATTTATGGGAAATGCAGAGATACAGGAAGAAAAGTGAAATTCTCTTTAACCAACGTTGGTGGTATTTATTCCTTGCATTTAATTTGAAATTGTCCAGATTATCTTGGTAGTTCATTATGGATCCGTTGGAATGTTTTTTTCTGCTAGATATTTTTCAAGAGTATTATGAAGACGCAATTTAGTCATCGCCGTTATAAAGGCACACAGTCAAAGCACTGGAGTTAATTGCTATTTAAATGTGATGTCTGTAGTGTGACACTGCTGGTAGCCAGATTTCATTTTTAGTTTTTAATTTTAACTACAGTATGGGAGAGGAGCCTATAATAAATACTCAAGTGAATCTGGTTTCAGTGTAGATACAGTTCTGCCTCCATAGCTGACACTGCCTAACATCAGTTAAATGAGAGGCTGACTGGGCATGTCCTACCCGCTGCCACCTTGAAGCTGACCTCCAGCACAAAGACGAGGCCCGCTGACAAGTTAGCAGGGGGAGTTTGCGTTGCTGCTGTCATGTATCGCCTGTTTGATAGCTTCAAAGGCAAATATACTTGAGTGCTAAAGCAGTCTTTTCAAACGTATATGCCAAAATAGTAATTCAACTGGGTAAATAACACAGCAGTTTAAATGAATAAGTGTTATTTAGTTGATAAATATGTGTTTGACTGAACGATTGAAATGGCTCCCCTGGGTAAGATGAAGAAGTATGCTTTTAAAACTCTGGTTTTAGATGTTTGTAGAGAGGAAATCACAGGGAAAAAATATCAAGTATCCATGGGCTTATGAAATAAACAGACGAAACTCTTAAAACAGTCACCCACAGCAGAGATAATGATGTTGGGATTTATTTGTTCGCAATCGTATGAGTTGTTTGGGTTAGTCTTTCTTCCCAGATTTGTCAGTTTGTCACATCTGTAACTTCACTTAAATGCAGTTTATGTTCTCTGAATGTGATCTGCAGTGGTCCATCAAAATGGAAAAGCTTCTAAAAGTAGCTGGAGGGGAGTGAGTCAGGTGGCAAGATACATTCTCTGCATTAGGAGGTGAAGACTGAAGGGAGCTATAAAAAAATGTTTAAAAGTCTCTGGAGACAGAGTTCATAAGTGAAGCTGTTACTGCAGAAAAAGACATCACAAATATGAAGCTAGGATGGTGTTCTGCTTTTCAGGTTTAAAAAAATAAACTTAAGCCTATTACCTAAGAAAAGAGGTTCAGTGGTCGTATCTACTTTGTATTTAATTTCTGTATTTCTAACCTGGGGAGGAAGGAACATGAAGAAGCCAGTGTTGAGACACCTCCTATTTTTATGTGACTTCTCTGCATTACTGATCTTCAGAGTGAGAATTTTTAATAGATCATTGTTAATATTTCTGTTTTACAAGTAGTCATCTGAGAACATCAAGATCATAACCAACTCAGGTGCAGGGTGCAGTGGCTGTGTCAAAGCAAGGAGCAGAACCAACACGCTCTCACTAGTTTTCTATCTGATACCAGCAAGAGTAACTCAGCAGGAATTTATGAGAGTATGTTTCAATAATGCATAATCTATATGCATTACTATCTCTGATAGTTTGCTGGACTTAAAACTTCATAAGCTGTTAGTTAAACTTGCGAATATAAAACTTTGATTTTAGTACAACTTCACGGGTTTCTCAATTTTGTTATTTCAGCGTTGTAATGTGAAGCCATAAAAACAAGATGTCATGTAGCAAAATCTTAAAAGCAAAAATAGGTTCCATCTCAGCGTGCCAGAGGTGAGGCAGCAGGTGTTTCTCACAGATCTGGCATAGGCTGGATATAGAGCAGAGCCATGCCATACTACAAAGATACAGACTTGAAAATAAGGGGTCATCCAGCTGTTCCACTTGTTCATCCATTCTTCACTTGTGATAGTTGCTCATCTAACCTGCTCTTAAAATCCTCTGCTGTGTTGAACCCCTACAGCTGTCACAGTTCTGTTACCTAGAACGATTTTCCTGAGACACTGAGATGTTTCAGAAGGGAGTGGTTTGGACAGCTAGAATCCAGATCATTTATGTTGCATAGCAAAAAAAGACCATCTGTGTGAGATAATGCCAAACTGAAGTGAATCATTTTAGTATTAGGATCCTGATTCATGTCTCTAGGCTGATTGATAATTACAAATTCAATTGTCTTATCTGTAGTTTTCATCAATTTTTAAACTAACAACTTCAACATTTTTGTGAGAAATGTAAAGGAATGGTTTTTTTCTAGTAATCTTTTGTTGGGAAAGTTTGACATGCAGTATATTTGTTTAACTGTGAGGTGCATGCTGAAGTAGTGTGAATTAACTCTTTGTAGCTTAATCGGTATAACTGAAGATTCCTGACTTCTGAAAAATGCCCTTTCCTGGATAGAAATATAGACGAGAATTTGGAAAACTTAAGGAGGCTAAGGCTAAATTTAGCCAGAAATATTAAAATTTGAGCCTCCATAAGAATGAAATTTATTTGCAAAGTTAAAATTCTAGGGAACATATACCTAGCGGACTTGGAAGCAATGTAATTAGCACAAGTCATTGATGGTGGTGTTTTGGAGCTGCTTCAATAGCCAATGAAACCACCATCTCCAACAGAGACTCTGGTGGTCTTACTGTTTGCACTTGCTTGCACTGGCTACAAGGGAGGTACAGTGGCTGAAGAAATATTCAGTATAATCTCTGCTTGATATAGATGAGAAACACATGACTAATTTGTAAAGCAGATGTATGCATGAGGGCATTCTAACACTATGTCACTTCTTTAAGTGTTCTGACAAGGATCCATTTTTCTAAAACTTACTCTGTTCCATAGACTATTGATGTGTGTTAGTAGGTGTTTCAGTACTTAATAGCCCTCATATGTGTATGTTTTTATACATATATGTTTATGGCATGAGGTAAGTGACTATAAGGTGCTTATTTTTTAACTAATTGGAATATTGGGTTTGTGCTGCTGATACAAGCCGTATCTCTGAATTTATATGTCCACTGCTTCACTGAATTCTAGAACTGTATTAAAAAGTACAAGGTATTATATATATACTGTATTAAAAAGTATAAATATAAAGTATTGCTTAAAAAGAAACAAAACAAGAGGCAGATTCCAGCATCGGGGGGAGGCTACTGATTTCAAACAGATCTAAACTCCAGATTCCCCCCCCATTTTACATGTGGATTTCAGAAATAGATTACACTTAATTCTGTCTGTCAAAGATTTGCACTAGCGTCCATGGGCTGGAGCAGCTTTGTAGTAGACATGTAACTAACCAAACTGAAAAAACTTATAATGCACATAATTCATCGAGTATAAGGTGTTTGTGGACAGAGAATACTGGAAAAGTTACTGATCTATTAATCTTCCCACCTTTATTACTTATACAGCTTTTATCGTAATAATAATAGGTACTGTAGTACTTCCTAGAAATGGCTTTTTCTTTGACTGTTTCACCTTGACTATGGATATACTGATCCTGAAGAACAAGGTTCTTTAGAGTGTATCAAGGAATCTGTTCTCCGATTAGGTATCACTGATGTTCATTTAGGTGTGCACAGCCTGCTTCCAAAGAAATAATTTACAGCATACTTTTTTAAGAATGTTGAAAAAAAATCATCATTTATTACCATAACTTGGAATTGTGAGGTGAAGTAAGTGCAATGTTGTACTCAAAGGAGATAAAGGGGCCCTCAGTCTTATGCTGACTTCCCAGCTCTGCCAGTGATTCCAGTACAGCATTCAACAGGTAATTTCATGTGCTCTGTGCCTGGTTTTCCTATCTATGTGGGCAAGGACTAATTGAGATTCTAGTGAGATGGTGCCTGACTTCATTGAGGTAGGATCTTGGAGATCTTCTGTTGCAGCAGTCCATTAGAAATGAAATAATGTTGTTTTTATGAAACTTTACATGTTTGAATCTGGTTGATACCTGTGTTCTTGGGCAGCTCTAATGGTGTGTTGCTTGACATTCTCAGCCATTTTTCCTTTCTTTGCAGCCTCTCTTTGCAGTTTCTTCTGCTTTCTTTTTTTCTTAGTGCTTTTATTGTAGACCTATTAACATAGAAAATGAAAAAACCAAACAAGTTGCCAGAAACTGTATAGCAGTTGGTATTCAGAGCATTCTTTTACCATTTCAAAACATTGCCAACATAATATCTGTTTCATTATGTACCAGTGTAAGTGCTGCTAACATAGATAATTTGGAACCTATAATTGAAACGATGCTATTGCAGCTCTCTCAATTAAAGATAGTCAAGACAGAAAAGCTGTTGTGTACTTACCTGCTGGAATTATATGTCATTCTATGTCATCCTGTTACATTCATACAGTGCTGGAATATATTTCAAAATAACTTGCCATTTATCGAAAACAGCATTACACCATGAAAAAAACATGAAGTAAACATTGTACTGTCAGGTTGTATCAGGTGTCAATACCATCCAGTTTGTATTAATAGTGATATTACTGATATCTTTAAATTTTTGTGATTGTTAACAGGTATTTTCTGTGGTTTTCTGGTCTTTACAGTGTCTGTTGTAATAGTTTTTAAATTGATTTCTCACCATGTTGTTTGGGAACATGGAACACAAAATCAAACATTGCTACGTACTGTAGCTTGAAAGCACTGCTGACTCTTCATGTATCACACTCCATGTTTAAAACACATGTAGCCTCAGAACCATCCTGTTCACCTGAGAACAGAAGGGATTTGCACCATGTTTGAAAGGTTGACTGGGGCTGGAAGCCAGAGCACTCAACCAGAAAGGTCTTGTATCTTGTCTTCAATAATGCATGCTGAAGAACCATCATATGATGGATTCAACTAACCACAGCACGAGGGAGAAACACTTGTAGATAGTCCTTGCTTCAGGCAGAGAGAACTTAAAAGGTAGTGCACCGAGTTGTACTTTCTTTCGAGAAGAAGATCCATGTTAAGAATACAGAAACTGTCCTCTAAATCCTTTCCTGTGCATTTCATTTCTTCTGTCAACTCTCTGGTCTATGACCTGGAGTTTATTGGACTACTTTACTATATAAAAGAAAGGTAATAAAAATTTGCAGTCAGTTCATTTAGGTTGAAGCTACCCCTTCAGTTCACCTTTCTGATAATTTTTTTCTATCCCGGCTTGCATACAAGATGCAACTGAAAAGAGCACAGGGAGGTTCGTATGTACTTAATTGACTCTCTAGTGTTACTATATTTGATCAGTAAAGAGAAATCACAGAATTAAAGGGTTGGAGGGCTTAGAAGATTACAGATGCTCCACAGAAAAAAATTCACAGTTTTCCTACTTCAAATATAGGGGTCAAATCCTTATGTGTATTGATTGAAACAGCAGGCAGATTGCATCAGAACAAGGAAGGAAAGTTACAGTTTGATTTAAAAGGTGCCATTGCCACAGATGTTTATCTTGAATAATAATTTTTTTAAAAGCCTGTATTAAAAGCAGTTATCTTATTTGATTTATATTTGCTTTCATTTTATAGGACCATGGGTCACTAGGAATAGCAGCATAGATAGCGGAGAAACAGAAGTTGGCCGCAGGGTCACCCAGGAAGTCCCCCCTGGAGTTTTTTGGAGGTCTCAGATCCATATCAGCCAGCCACAGTTCCTGAAGTTCAACATATCCTTAGGGAAGGATGCTCTTTTTGGTGTTTATATAAGAAGAGGACTCCCACCATCACATGCCCAGGTACTTTATCAATGTATTTGTTAGCTTTAAATGTCAAAATGCAAAAGTTGAGAGCATCTGTGTTACATTCATGTTGGAGCTTACGGAGCTGAAGTTTAGGGATTCCTGGAAATTACTTTATTTGTGATGTTTGACTGAACACTCTGATATTAAATTTCTAGGTTATTACATATCTCAACAGTACATTGATAAAAGAATTAATTGATGATGTTCTTGCCATTCAGGTTTTTAAGATAACTTGCAGCCTGGCATTCAAGGTTTTAAATTTCTGACAAAATCTTGGCACCCATTGTGATAAACCTATCCAATTATACACCAGTCAAAAATGATGAGTGGTGTTGGTCAAACTCACACTGTCAAAGCACTGTATGCAGCTGGATGTGTTAACGTATGATTTTCTATTGTCATAAAAAGTTTTAATCTCCACAGGCTGTTGGAATGGCATTGTTGGGGTATGCAGCAGACTTTGGCATCACTGCTACCCAGCCACGTTAGAGAACACAGTGCGATGGCCATGTGTTTGAGAGCTTTACATTTACTGGTTTTCCCCCAAGGATGGTATTTAGATATAATATCTGACTCAAACATGAGGCAAGTCTTGCAGGTGGGAAGCTTCAAAGATGAAAACACTACATTTTTACATCAACCCTGTAGTATGGAGCTAAGGGCTGTAGGTAAATATAGTTTTAAAGTTAGTGAGACAAAACTCAAGTATCTACTTCTGTGTTAGGTGTTTTAAATTCTTTGCTGTGAGAAGATACAGCTAAATTTTCTGTTACAGAGAGAAATTTTGTTATTATATTGAAAACTCATTAATGTGAATGAAAGGATTCCCATTTACTTAGATTAGAACTGTAATGAGAACCAATATATTTCAAGTTACACATACTAAAAGGAAAGAGTCTCCATTCATTACAGTGCAAAGGAAGCAGAAATAGCAACCAGCTTTTGGAAAGGACCCCTTCCTTCATGCCTTTTCTTGCTGCTAAGTACAGGTTCATCATTCTGAAATTACCACCTAATTAAAAATGCCTGATTTAGTATGTGATTTCCAAAAAGGAAATGTAAGACTCCATGATCCTGTTTGGGAAGGCCTCATTCAACATTTCTAGATGCCTTGCCCTGATTTACAAAGAACTGTTACTACTATTTTTTCATCTGTCAAAGCAAACTGCAATTACAGAAATGGTTAAAATGCATGATGTAAGCTAAAAGCCCAGAGGCTTTTACATAATTGCATTGCTACATATTGCCATATAGAGAAAGGTGTTCATACTGCCTGCAAGGAGATAACAACCCTAAGTGAACTGTGTCCCTGCGCATGCACCAACTCATGGTACAAACAGTGAACCAACTAATTTTCTGGGGAAAGCTACACCATACATCAACTGAATTTTGAGTCTGCTTCCCAATGTGAGGCAAATTTATGGAACTGTTCTGCATTGCCTCTTGTTCCTTGGTGTTTATTCTTGCCTTTAGTCTGAACCGAGAACCAAAATCTTTAAACAGAGTTGGGAGGAAAGAAGAGGTTTACATGGGTTAATGGTCTCTCCTAAGAATTTGTGATCAAGGAGCTTTGACTATCCAAACTCTATCAACTTATTGTAGTATGCTGTTTTAAAATGTTCTGTGAGTTATTGAATAGATATATCTGACTGATAAGAAATAAGATCAGCAGTCCCCAAGACAAGGAGGGGAGGGCAAGTAGTCAGTTTTCCATTTAGCTAGAGGTCAGCACCTGAAGTTCTGTACAGGCTAGATAAACTGGGGAAATCGTAGAGGGCTCTTGACTAATTTTCAGCCATTTCCAGATATCTCTGCAACACAGAAGATATCCACAGAGAATATGTTTCAGGGTGGGAGGCTTTCTTAATAATGTTTTGATTTTGGCTGTAACACTTCAGTATGTTGTCTTGAGGGTGAAATTATGTCTATAGATCTTTAACTGTTGCAGTGATGTAATGGCATAATTCATTGACCACGTCTCATATAAGTCAGAATTTTGGCGCTCACTTCCCTTATCATCCCACCATGAAAAAAACCCCACAAATTAGTTGAGGAAAGCAAATAAAAGTATAAATCATGAAGTGAAAATGATTTAGGGCAACCAAAGCTCCTACACAATCATCAAGGTTTTCTCTAAATGCAATTATAATTGTCAGAGTAAGACATGATGGTGGTAGGCCTGTACCTTTTACAAGAAATCCAGTTGGATGTAACTGGTAATAAAAAATATTTTTTTTTAATTCAAGCTGAACTCTAATTTCTATGGCACTGCGATCAAATGTATTTGTTCTAGGTTTCATTATGATGATCTCATCTGAGAAGGCTATGATCAGGCAAAATTTCTTTTCTTTCTTGCGCTCTATCTTCTGTTGATAAGATATAAGTTTTGTGACCTTTCTGTTAAATTAAATAATGAGAAATATCAACTGTGTTTCCTCCTGAGCTGGGTTCCTCCCCAGAGAACCTGTTTTCTAGTCTTTAAAGGAATCTATGCCAACCCACTTCTGTAACTGAAGTTAATGAAATCCACCAGTATATTCTGCAGAATTCTTTTTCCATATCCATGCAGGGTCCTGGTGCTTGTCAACAGGGTGGTACAGCAGATGATCGCTTGGCATTTTTGCCCAGCAATCAAAATTCAGCCAAGCTGCTACCAAGAGAAATAATTTTAGAAAAAGAAAGGCAAGCTGTTACAGACCTCAGTTAGTGAAAAGAAGCCTTGTTCTGACAAAAAGGAGCACAATGGTTTTGTAGTAATGAAAATAGTCTGAAGTTGACACCAGACAATATTTTAAAATTGAAATTTAAAATCCTTGTTTCTGCAGGTTAGGGACATGAGCTGTAAAGCAGTGAACAACTCCACTTGACAGTTCATCACTGATCAGTGCTGATATGTCAAGCCAAGTAAAATCCTTTGTGGGAGCAAGTCAATAATCAGCAAATTAGGTACATGATTAACCTGAGACAACAAGATGCAGTTCCTGTCTGAGAGCCCTGCTGAGATTTAACCTTCTCACTATTACTGTTTAGCAAATATTCCAAATGCTTGGTTTAGTCAGTCAAACTGATGTAGCTGTAATCTTGTCTAGAAGCAGCCTTGTGTGCCATGTGCATGGGGAACGGAGCTCTAGAGGAGAGGTAAAAACGCAGTTTTGAGTGGCAAGCAGACTACAAACAGGAATGTGTTGCTTTCAAGCAAAATTCTTCCAGCCTCTGTAGTACTACATAGAAATAACGAAATGCACATTGTAGGCTTGAATGTTCAATAGAAAATTAGTAGAAGATAGTCGTATTAATAAAATTGATAATGTATAGAAAATGAACTGTAAATGTCAAATAATGCATGAAGTGACTTTACAGAGATTACAGCAATTATGATGTTACTACATGTTGGTAGAACATTCCAAATGACGCATGAAATAAGGTAACCTTATAGAAACATCACTGTGATGTGTGGAGAAGGCTGTACATGGAGTTGTAGTGTTTTCATTTCCA
Organism: Falco naumanni; assembly: GCF_017639655.2. Taxonomy (NCBI): domain Eukaryota; kingdom Metazoa; phylum Chordata; class Aves; order Falconiformes; family Falconidae; genus Falco; species Falco naumanni. The sequence continues at coordinate 16,547,466 of NC_054061.1, forward strand.
GCAGGGTTTTATACTTACAGATTTTTCATGTCAAAATGAAAACTGTTTATTAATGTCATTTAGAACAGTAAATGGCTTTATTTGAAACAACTTGAATAGCTGGGAAGCTTTGGTGTTACCTTGGTTTTAGGCAGTGCTCAAACACATTTAGGTGCTCTGACCACCTTAAAGTTACCTGATGGCAACTGTGCTGCATTGTACTGGTTGGGTTGTGTCACATTCAGATGCTGAAACAAAGCTGTTGGCTGTCACTGTGGGTATCAGATGTTTCATGGATGTCTTTTAATGAATAATTACCAACTTGATTTTATGAAGAACTAATTTTAAAGCACTTTGCAAACAAGTTTCCCTGACATATGTTTCTTGGCTGCTTAAGTCTTACAGGCTTTGGCATAAAGACGAATGCTAGCCACAATGCCAAATGTGGGTTTTCCTCCTGCCCCCTTCCATTTGAATATGTATCCATTATTAAGACAAGAGCTGTAAGAAATCTTTCTTTTCAATTCCTAATTTCAAACACTGTTAGGGATTTTGTGGAGGCATGCAAATAGTTTCAAATCCAAGAAAGAAACAAAGATCATGCAGGCTCTCTGCGTTCTCAGCCTTGACCCTGCGAGCTCTCCTTGCTTCACCATGCTTTCACAACCAGTTCGCTTCCCGCATGCACCGCGCTCAGTCGCTCTGTGCTACATGGATGGCATTGTACAATGGAGTCACTACTGTATAGCTAAAGTTCCAAAACTGTTTTGCTGACTCTCCATGGTTGCTGGGAAAACAGTCCTTATTAGCCTATGAATAAAATGCATCAGAGGATAGAAAGCACTGAATGGAGAAATTATAAAAACAAATTGCCCAGAAATAACTTAGTATGAGATTTAGGTTTTTAAATAAAAGTATGCAGTAGGGTTTTGGTATGATGTGTAGTAAAAATAAACAAACTCACTGAAAATGTGATTTTTGTAGTTTGTTTAGAGAAGCAGGCTGGCAAATCACTTGCTTATATGGAGCTTTAATCATAGTAAGTACTCCCCCCTGCAAAATTGAACTCTGAAGATGTAGTCATTTGGGATTTCTGGTGCATTTTGCTTCTGAGCAGTTTTTGCCATTTTTGTGTGACTTTTGGTATGAAGCCACAGAATGTAAAGGATCATAAGCAAAAGAGTCAGTGAAACTGCCAAATTACTTCAGATTTAGTTTGGTTTGACAGATGCATCCCCTAATTCATATGATTTAGTTGTCTTTTCCTTAGCAGTTGTGTGTGTAAAAATTCCACAGTTGCTTCTTAGTGATCATGAAAGTACTTTCATCCTTTTCCTAGATGGGTCTTCTAACCTATGTGTATCTGTCAATAAGAAGCTTTAAAGCAAGAGTGATACCTTCAGCACAACTTTATACATACAATAATTAATCGTCCAAATGCGGTAAATCAGAAAATCAACAGGGCCACAAGAAGCAAAATGATGATTCAGCCAATCATGTGAAGAAATCTCTGGTTATAAATTCAGAGTGATGTGACCCTTCAGGCAGGGTTTTTAGATTTTGGGGTATATGTACATAGTACTTGCTGACACATGAAGATCTGTACACCAGGGAACCACCACCAGCAGGTACATTATCTTCTTTTTTCAAAGACATTGAATTCAAAGAGGGATAAAAATGTGTTGTTATATTCTGTATCAGTTTGCACCAGTACTTCACTATTCATAAAGTTAATCAGGTTTAGTCATTTTCTTTTGCCTGAGCGGGAAATACTTCTTCATAGTTTGATTAAAGAGGGGCAATACCGGTCTTAACTTTACCAAAGTTAAAATTGTAGACTTATGGGGAGTCATGCCAAGGGACCTGTTCTCACTAGGTCACAGCCCGTCATTGTGAAAAAAGATTCTGCAGCTAAAACTACTTCAAGCAGTTTCAGCCTGAATACTCTTCCCCTTCGATCTTGCCAACTGCTGAGCCTTCTCTACTATATGAGGTAGAATCAGCATCAAACAGAGGGGAGGCAGAGGAACCTGCCAGCACAAGCAGAGACGAACAGCATGTTGCCAGTGAGAAATGTCAGCTTTTATTGCTACTTCCTTAGTTGACCCTTTGTGAACGATTGTTCTGAAGAGCAAGATTTCTTTTCCCAAGATGTTGCCCAAGTAATAACATTTCCCAAGGAGGTGATGAGTCTGTCCTTAACCTCTGACTGTTAGACGATAGGTTTTACCAGTATTTCCAAATGTCATTGATTTAAAAGATAGATATATGTGTGTTTGGCACCTCTGATGCTCTGAAAGTTACTGGCATGCCAGAATTCTCCAAATCTTTGTCATGCATTGGCTTAAATGTACTAATTTACCTGATTTACCTTCTCTGCAAAAATCCTGTGTGAAAAAAAAGATCAAGCGGGTGGCAATCTGATACTAAGTTTGGTGAAACTTTTTTATTCCACTTCTACTCTTCTGCACAGTTAAAGGCATAGGAAAGTGGATAATGTACTTACGGTGACAGTAACTTCCAACATTAGTAGACCTGGGCTCAGATTCCTACCCTGCCCTGGATTTCCTTTGTGGCTGCATATTGGTGTCAGTTCCCCGAGTTTAACAGGAAGGTAATAGTACTTCCATACTTTTCCCTTTGTTGTAAGGCAAAGTGTATCAAGAAGTCTATATTGCTCATATATAACTGTTACAAAATTTCAAATAGAAAGGCAAGCTTTTATACGCCAGTTTTAGATAGTTGTATAGCACGGCACTAAAGTGTTAAATCAGTTCCTCTCTCTGTCTTTTCAACTAGAAGGGAGAATCTTCATTATTTTGTCACATATTTGGTATTATTTCCTAAAACTCGCTGTTGATGAGTGGAATACAGTATACAAGACAGCCCTCTGTGGATGTTAAGTCTGTCTGGGATGCAAGATTACAGTTTTCTATTTAAACTGAAAGCAAGTGAAGGTGTATGTTTTCTCATAGCTGTCTCAAGCACAGGCTGTATGTGCTAGAGATAACGTAGGAAAATGCAATGAAACTACTAGCAAGCAAGCACATACTATTACTGTGTATTATTGAACACATACATCTTTCTTTAGACATGTCTATCTATCTCTATCTACTCCTACATAGATAAATGTGTCTAAAAGAAGATGTGTTTTCATAGGGGACTTGTTATACAACTATCAAAAGATTAGATATATTGTTTTTGTTGTTTCTTAAGGGCTTCCCTTAGATAGGGACTATGAGAGCTAGTAAGTTGAGCATAGCATCAGCTTGAAACCTCCAGAATCACAGACATTAAAAGGCAGAAAAAAGCCTATTAAGACAGCTAGTCTGGCTGCTTTGTTATGCAGAGTTATTCCCTGTTGTAGATTAACCAATATTTCTTCCAGTCCTGTTTAATTGTGTGATCCAGTGGCATCTCCACTGGGAGGCTATTTACTGAGCTTAATAGATGGGAAGCTTATCTGACATTCATCTTAAATTTCTTTCCTTCTTTTTTTAGTTTCATGCCATTAATGGGGCCATCCCTCTTACACTCTAAATAATCACTTGCTCTGTTTGATCCCTTTTCCAAAGATTAATGTAATGTTCTACCTTACTTGGAAACCATCCAACCAGAAATTCTCAGTTTTCCTTAATATAAGTTCAATTCCTTCTTGATTTGTGTTATTCCTTTCCATGCTCCCTCTGGTTTTTGTATCCTACTTCCCTCTGATTCTCCCACATACAAACTCAGGTAAGCAACTCTTACTCTGTAATGTAAAACTTGTACAGGGTATTTTTATCAGGTGCTGAGTTACCTAACATTAGGCAAACACATTTCCCGTTTGCGCTGTTTATGTTTGTTTTTATGTTCTAGAGGCTTCCATTCAATTATACGCCTGAGACTTCTGTTCCTCTTGCAGCTAGAATGTATTGTTGGCGATTGCTTAGAAGAGGGGGTGTGTCTCATAGGTTGAAGGTTTCCAGCTTTGAAAGCCGTGTAGGAACCTAAAATTTGATGGGTCAAGTCACTGATTTCAACTTCTTTCTCAGAACCCAGCCTGCCAAGAAATACCATGCATACATTTTTGATCCCCTATGCAGAGCAAAGATGCATAATTCTGTGTCACTGTTTGAGAAGGGATAAGACTGATAGAAGATCTGTATGTTCCATGGTCAGCTAGTAAATGTTAGTTTCACACTGACATATCTTCCAGGAATATCATTTTATGACAAGGTAGAAGAGAAAATATAGTGTCAGATTTTGAGCTGAAATACCATTCTGTATTCAGGTCTGTCTGTTTGGGGCTTTGTTTGTTTGTGTTCTTTTTTTTTTCTTTCCTTTTCTTTTTTTTTTTTTTTCTTCCCTTTTTTTTTTTCCACCCTGCAGTATGATTTCATGGAACGCTTGGATGGGAAAGAGAAATGGAGTGTGGTGGAATCCCCACGGGAACGTCGAAGTATTCAGACCCTTGTTCAGAATGAGGCTGTGTTTGTTCAGTACTTGGATGTGGGTTTGTGGCACCTGGCATTTTACAATGACGGCAAGGACAAAGAAGTGGTCTCTTTCAGTACAGTTATTTTGGGTAGGTATCTCGTTAAGCTGTGCATTTTTCCTCCTTGTTTATACCTTCACTTACTTAAAGTCATAATACTTTCTTACAGCCTTCAGTATTCAGCCTCTTTGTCCTTGTGGTGTTGTGCATTTTTTTTCTCCATGATACTCTGTCAAAAAATCTGTAACGGGGTGCTGATTTTCATTTCTCATTGCTCTTTCTAAGATTTTTGCATTCTCATAGATCTTGAGTTTAGTTCTGGAGAACGGGATTCAGATGAGTTCAGTCTGGGTGGAAGCATTCCCCAGTTAATGTTCCTCTCCTTTATGTTTTGTCGGTTTTATACTTATTTGCTTCCCTGGAGAATCTTCTTTACACCCAGGTGGTATAGTATCCAACAACAGGAGAGCTGTTTAATCTTAGTAGAAAGACAGCACAAGAAACTGACACCTGCAAATGAGGTTATTGTTTGCAGTCACCCCAGAGATTAATTGAGTCAATTAATTAGCCATATGCTGTTTTACAGCTTACTACCCGCCTAATAGTGGGTCATCTCCTCAACATGGTAGTATCAAGAGCAGAAGAACATCTAGCCTCTGATCTGAGAAACCTGCAGTTTTGTTAGAAGAATAAGGTTACATTTAGTTGAAAATCAAACTGAGTCTAAATTCTCCAACCTTTATTGGAAGATTTGATGAACTTGAAGCATTTAATGAACTTTGCTAAATATCTTGTCACAGTGGCATAAAAAAAAATCTGAGGTAGGCTATGTGGTATTCTGTCCTGACTGGTGAAGTGTTAAATGGCACTATATTGTATAAGTCTGTAGTTCCTTTTAATTTAGGGAAATAGAAACTGCAAAAAAGTCCAAATGAGTTTTTAAGCTTGATGAAAAATAGGTGAAGATCTTTTCTGGTCTTGCCTGATTGATGATATGAAGCTTAATTTTTTCCTTTTACACTAGTATAAAATTAAGTTAGTTGGCTTAAGTCCCAAGGGTATAGGATAGGAAATACTGTGTCATTAAGTATAAATGTAATTGTTTCTGTTAACCTCAATCAAAATAAAAAAAAAATATTTTTCTTCCATATGTTATATGTGGGTTTGTAAGAGTTATGAGGTGCTATGCTTATTGATATATATATATTTGCACATAGAAGGCTTTTTCTGCTTCTCCAAAAACAAGAACGTTTGTGTTTATACCTTGTTATGCCCCTGTTGTGCTTAGAAAACCTTCAGGTATGATAAGCTGTCCTTAAAAGAGTTGCCTGGTCTAGGCTACAGATTTCAAGAGTATCAAAGGTCTAATAGTCAGGTAGCCTACTTGATAGCGCAATAATAGTAATTGGACTGAAATGTAGAGAAAAGTATAGTGTTTTATCCAGTTCAGAGGTTCTTCTGCACACACCTAGTATCAGCCGTTTCATAATCAAAGGATCTGAGATAGGTGCAAGTTTCTCTGATGTGGAAAGAAAGATGTGGAGAAAGAATAAGAGAAATGATGCTAACTCCCAGACAATATTAAATTTACCATGAATTTGAATACATAGAAAATGCTTTTGTGTGCCATGAAGCAAAATAATGAATAAATCTATAGACAAGCTTCTTCATGAGTCAAATTGATATCTTTGAGCATTACATTTCAATTTTTCCTTTCATTGTTTACATGAATCATTTCAAGAGGCCCAGCTAATGACATCTCTTTGAATATTTGCTTTTGAGTTTTTTTAGTGTCCTGCAACTGTGAAATTAGATTTAAAGTTTTGCGTGAATCTTTTTCCTCTTTTCCATTTAATTTGACAGAAAAATATTTTGTACAGTTGCGCTACTTCCAAATCCAAAATTCATTTTCTGTGTTGTACAGCTGCTGTTTGTTTGGTGTCTGGGACTGACAGAGCCATTTAGTTCAGGGCCACAGGTCCCACAACAATAGGGAGTAATAGTGAAGAGTAGCAACATTCTGATTAGATTTTTGTTCCAGTAATTCAGTGTTGAAAATATGTTTCACTGAAATCCAACAGCTTTCAAATGAAAGCAATTTTAAGAATTAATTTCAAAATTGGGATTTTATTTCTAGGTTGTTATTATGCAAATTAGTGTATATATTATACAAATAGTAACAGATATTGTGGAAGATAAGTATTTTGGTACAGCTGAAATCATCAGGCTGGTGTGCTTACTCTTCTCAGATTATTGAAGTCATCGACACTTCAGTCAGTCACTTAAACTCTTGTGTTAAACCTTGTCCTCTGTTTTTACAAACCTCTTCTTCATCCCTTTGTGTAGCTACTTGCACCTCTTTCATTTTTGTTTTTTTTTTTTTTTAGATTAAAGGATATTTGGTAGAGCAAAAAGCTCCTCTGTCATGTTCAGCAGATATTTCTGTCTGCTCAATTAATGAGGCTTTAAATGTCTTTAGAAGGAAAAGATACACTCCTTGGGGTAATCAGTTTCACATGGAAGAGTGGTTGTGCACGATCAAAGTCTTACTGCAAAAAAGGGAGACTGTTGATTTTCCTGAGGAAACATTATGTTTGCTCCATTACACGAATACAGACATAGCTGTAGGGATCTTAAGAGGCCGTCCTCTCTGCCTGTGGAACAGGGGACTTGAGCAGTATCAGAAGACTTTGAGTTCTGATGGTGCCCGCAGGTAGCCGTGCTTTAGTATTGTCGCTAGATCTCTACACTTACTCATGCTGCTGTAAAACTTGGTACCTTTCTGCTTCACCTGAACTTTGTGGGGTTAATATTATCAGGGATTGTTCTTCTGAGCCTTGAAGACAAAATAAACTGAGGAAACATTAAGCAAAGGATTTGTAGCCTAAATAGGAACCATCTAATGTGCCTGTGATGCTTGTATTTCAGATTCAGTGCAAGACTGCCCACGTCATTGTCATGGGAATGGCGAGTGTGTATCAGGTGTCTGCCACTGTTTTCCAGGATTTCATGGAGCAGATTGTGCTAAAGGTATCATTTTCCCTATGTTTACAAATAACCACAGTGTGTGTTTGTGGTGTATGGATCTACAGTGCCTGCTAGTTAGCATGGGTCCAACCTGGATTCAAATAGATCAATATGGAGTTTTTTCTTAGATCAGGTGGAAGTATTATTATGTTGCTGATGAGCTTCCATAACTACAACTTTTTTATTGTCCAAAGTAGTATGCAGAAATGGCAGAAAATATTTATTTTCTCTAGAAGTGGATGAATTATCAATGCTTTCTGATAATCATTAACTGGTCTGCAACAGAATACTGTTTATCTCATCGGTAGCATGTAATGTATATTCTGGCTTGACTGAGCCTTATTTCTAGTACATAGCATCTTTCTTGCATATACAATTGCTCTTTGACCAAAGGAAGTTCACCTTTCTTAGGAAAGTAAGTAGGACTTGATAAAGTCTTAAAATAAAACTTTCCTTCAATGTCAATTGTAAATTTTAACAACCAAAACTGGAAGATGCATGATTATCAAGGATTAAGCAGATATCTAAAAGACAGCTTTGGATTGGCAGTATGTGTTTACTAAGTTTTTCTGAGAGTTTGGGATTGCTGTCACAGGGGAAAGGTTCATAAAGGAGGAGCTTTTTAGTTTATACAGCGAGTAGCACATATGTTGTCTAAGGTCAGTGACTTGGTTTTATTCCCTGCTGTTCCTGAGCACAGTCATAACGTTTCAGTTTGCTTCCTTCTCAGTTTGTTTGATTTAGGCACACTATCAATGTCATATGCTTAAAATTGTTTTCCATAGGGATAGGGTTATTAGTGTTCAAAGGGGGAAAGCCTGGTGTTTGAAACCTTTTTGAAATGCCTTGAAGGGCCTTAGAAATGTGCTCATTTCTTCTTTGACTCCTGATCCAGTCCCGAGGACAGTTTGTTATGCCCCACCTCTTTCACTGGTGTAACAGGGTGGCATCCAGCATACCTCCGTGTGCCTATGAAGTGCTCCGTGTACTGGAGTGAGTAATTCCCATTCTGTGTCTCCTTAAGGTGCCCCAGTACCAACAAAAAGCCAACCCCAAGCAAACAAACAAAAATGCCAAAACAAACAAACAAACAAAAAAAAAAACCCAAAAAAACCAAAACCGAGCCCCCAAGGGTCTTGGAAAGCTACTGATGTTATTTCAGTGCTAGCCCTACTCATTTTAAAGACTGCTTCAAATACAGCATGCATGTTGTTTCATTACCTGAGAAATTAAGACACTTGGCAAATATATAGAGGAGATATCTGTATATTACAAAGCAAATGGTGTGATATTGTGTACCATAAATGCACACTGACAGTTATATGCATTTCTGTGGTGTTAACATGTGAAAGCATGCATGCAGTGACTATGTGCTTCACTGCCACCCTTCACACATACATGGCCATTAAATCAATTCATTTACATTTTGAGTTGTGGAGCAATCCTGCATTGTGTACTGAACCTCTGTGTGACACTGTATTCTATGTTAATGCTAGAAAATACTTCGTTCAGGCTATGTCAGATAAATAGCTTTTTTTATAGGGTACTTGTCAAACTATCTGTCAGGCTTCTCCTACTGCTCAGTACATTCCCTCCGCTTCCTGCCTTGTCCTTTTTGTGTTGTCTCTTTCCCCTCAAAAGCAGAAGTGGTTTCTTGGAAGCTTCTTTCAACTCTTTTACTGTTTTCTTGTCAGATGTCATGGTATTTCTAAAGAACAAAGAAGCTTGAAAAACTCCATAAAATGACAAAACGGGTGTATTGACAGAATTCTTGTGTTTCTTTGCAAGCACATAGCTGCACATCTTTATAATATCAGACATAGCCAGAAGTGCACGGCTCAGTTAAGGTGTAAGGGCTGTATGCCTCACCCATTTCACAGGTACTGTCATGCCTGTTCTCATGACCACAGATTCTTCTGCTTACTTGAATGCTGATTATATGTGAGAGCAGTTTCTTAAGACAGAAATCAATATCGGGATTGTGTGCATGGTAAAAGAAAGTAAAATGAGATAGAGAATTAAAGCTTTTCCAGCGTATTATATGTATAGACACACGTTTAATACACATTTTCAGTAATGTTAAATTTATATTTAAGTTGTCACAAGTGTGGAAGGATAATGATTTTCTTTCCATCTGATTTTTTTATTATTTCCCTAGCAACACATCTTTCAGTGTCTCAGTTCTCCACTGTAAAATAATTCAAGGCAAGACTCAAGTAGAGAAATGTGGAGAAAATGTGAACAGGCTCTTCAGATGACTTTTAGAATTTGATTCATGCAATAACACAGAAGTCTAAGAGCATCAAATTTGTTGAAACCCAAATTTGATTCATATGTAGCATGGTCCTGTATACCAGTGATGACCCTGTTAAAAGGCTGATCTTAAGGGCATCAGAGGCAACAAATCTTTAGAGGAGTCATCTGCAAACTATTTGCAGGCAGTGCTCAGGTATCCCCTCTGTTTACTCCATTCATGTAGTTCTAAAAGATAAAAATTAAGGAGATCTATGAGAGACAGCACAGGTTTGGCTTCAGATCCATTAGCTCCAGAAAAATACCATGAATATTATTACAAAGAGATAAACTTTTAGCCCAACCCACAGGCTGAAATACAATTTCGTACCCTGAAGTGGAGAAAATTTCACCCTCCCAAACACTGTTACCAAATACTGGGGGGGGGGTATTTCTCACTCTTAATCTGTGGAAATAGCTTATTCTCAGGTAGTTAGTATCAACAGATTTACTCCATCCTTGCTCAGGCAAGATTCCCTTTGAAATCATTTGCAGTTTAGCGTAATTCAGAATTCCATCTAACACAAAAAATGTAATGATACATTTAATCTCATGTGGATAAAACATGGCATATAAAGAAAAAGAAAGTCTGATAATCAAAAGGTAATTCAGTGGGTGGAGTTGTATCCTGTCAAAAGAAATATGTATAGTTAAAGCCAGTGGAAGATTTGCTGTAAATTGAACTTCACTGTGAATAACCTCCTGTCTACAATTGTCTGTAGGAGTTATTGATGCTGTGGCCAAGGATCAATTAAAGAATCAGACATGCAGTTATCATGTTATTTTGGTTTGTTGTCACTTTTTTTATATTCATCTCTGTTTTTCTGTAATCTCTATGACATAACCACCCAAGTATATCAAGATGTCCTTCTTATTTAGTGTTCCTACTGTTAATGTCTGATAATAGTTTGGTCCTTCAAATGCCAAGTTCTGTGGTAAATCTGCAAGCAGGCATCCTTTGTCATGTCCTGCTTTTCACCATTTGTAGAGTTCAGTGTTACAATAAGTTGGGTTCCTAGACGTGACTCAGAGTTGGCTATAATTTCATTTCTTCTCATAATATATTTGAAGGGCATGCAACTCTTCCACTTCTTTAACAAAAATACTTCCAAAGACACTGTCATATACAGTTTTGCAAATGTGCTCAGGGCCTCCTTAAATTTTGCATTTTAAAATACTAGGATTTGCATCACAAGCATATTTAGTTAATTTGAAAAGGTGAAACAATGTACCGTCACATGGGATTTCTACACTGACACGATGAGCATAGCCTGTTAAGAGATGGTGTCCAATTTGTAAAAGGAAAATTGAGTCAAGTAGTTCATGTCAGCTGCCATGAAGTTGCCATTTAGCAGAAACTTTCAGTTGATTATGCAATGTAATAAGAAACATGTTTAATATTTTAATCTAAATTGATTGAAGGCTTTTGGATTTTTTAAACCAGATTTGTACCATGTTTGATCAGTTGACTTTTTAATCTGATTTTAAGAACTCTAATGATTCAGATTTATGTTATTCGCAGTTTCTTTTCCTGTGTGGGTTTTTCATTATTTTATTTTCATTCTGTTTGTTTTTGGCTTACTGGCAAAGGACGGCGCCACTTTAATAAGTATAAAAAGAAGGGTAGGTTTTTTTAAAATTTCTTTTTTATTTCTTTTGTGACATCTATTTAGTTTGAAATAGTTACTAAGCTGTAAAGTGTAGTCTATCTCTTTTTAAATTTATTCCAATAGATTTGCTGTTTCTGATGATTGACCACACCACAATAAGAATTCTACCACTGCCATTTTCTTTGTTATGTGCCTACTGTTAATCTCTGTATAAAAATGTAAAAAACTGTCAATTCATTAGGTAAGTAAGGTATAACTGCTAGAAGTAGCAGCTCTTGCTTTTTCTCAGTTGTTATTCAAATTTCAGTTGTTTGGGACTCTTCTTCCTCTGAGGTTATTCAGAGGCTTATTGCTTGGGCAATAGTGCATAAAGTAATGGTGTTTTGTCCAGTGAATACTCTGCTTGCCACTATTCTCTTAGTGCCATGTCCAGAATGCTCCCAGGGGCTTAAGATATTTCGGGACATATTGCAGTGGGGAAAATGTGGATTTTGGAGTGCATCTTGCTGAATAATTCAGTACTTGGTTCACTGCTGTAGGGCACGTGGCCCACATGAATGAATGATGTATGTGAGTTAGTATTTCCTCACTATGTAAGGAAAACGGTATTTGCTTTCATAAACTGGCTAGAAATTTTAGAAACTGAAAATAGTGCAGGCACACAGAAGCTTACTGGACTTCAAAGGGAAGGGTGAGAGGTGGTGCTGAATAGCCGTTCTCCTTTGCCTGTCCTGCACATGTTGGGAGCCTGACAGAAAAGGTTGGGCCTGTGGTGAGGCAGCACTTTGGGACTTCTGTGGCACAGTCAAACTGGTAAATATGTGTCTTGCACTATTCAAGTGACTCACTGAAAATTTATGCAATGACAGATTATAGATCAGACAAGTGAAGTGGGTTAGATCAGACATGATGGTACCCAAAGCAGATTGGCTTGGCAGAGAAAAGAGCAGGAGAGGAACAATTGTATGGGAAATATGTGATGTTTATGGCATTATGAAGAGATTGTCGTGAGTAATAGTATTTGTTAAAACTGATCTATTGTGGTTAGTGCTTTACAAGCAAAAAGAATACATAAAACCAGTGCCTACTCCAGGAATTTACCATGTTAGTGCAAACTGAAAGGGAATGAATGGGAACCAATTGATAGATGTGGAGATAAAAGGAAAAAATGGGATAGGCTGTGTTATAAACACACTAGCAGTGTGACTGGGTAACACTGTGGTAAAAGGCAGTTTTAAAGAGGGATAATGGGGCAGATGGATAACATCATGTGGATAATGGAGGGCAAATGGGCCCTCAGAAGGAGACAGAGCATAGGGAAGAGCTCAGAAAAGCCTTTTTAAATTTGACTTACAAAAGTATTGTAAATCACAGAGAGGCTGAAGTCAGAATTGTAGCAGCAAGCAGTCTGGGGTGAAGCAGGTCTGTAAATGAAGTTGGAGCATGAAGTTCATGTTCCATGTGATAAGAGGAAAGTACCTGAAACAGAACTGGGAAAGAAGAGTCACATAGCTGAAGGTTAGATTAACTGATTAAGAACATGATTTTTGCAGCACTGTTGCACACAGACATGACTGCAGAAGACTGAATTTATCAACAGTGGAGAAAAAGGTGTTGATTTAATGTAGATTTTATTTGCTGAAAGCTAGGGCAAGAATTCTGACAGAGAAATGCAATGCAGAATGAATCTGTAAGACTTTGTCAAAGCCTTAATGTGAGGCAAGGAAACAGATGAGTCAAAAAAACATCCAGATTATGAACCTTAATGACAGGTAGAATGATGGTATTGCCCGCTGTATTAGAAAGCAAGAATGCCGGGGAGGGCAGAGAAGCAGTGGGTTTGAGAGAAATTAGAGAAATAACAAGTTTATTGGCAAGCTTTTTATGTGCTCATAATCATAGCATCTCTTATCACTTACACAGTGCTCATTTAAAAAAAAAAAAAAAAAAAAAAAAAAAAAAAAAAAAGGAAAGAAAAAGAAGGGTGTTCTTTTCTTTGGAAATACCACACTCATGACTTGTCACCCACACACATCTCATATCCTTTCTTGCAGTTGACAAAAAATCAGCATGTTCAGCTTCTCTCTTAGTATCTCTTTCAGGGTGGGTTTGTTTTTGGGTTTTGTGTGTTTATGTGTGTATGTGTGTCAACTTATGTATGTGTTGCAGCAGCAGCACAGCCCTGGCTTGTCACTCAAATCTTCCCTCACAGTGGGTGGAAGCATCATTTTTGATACTTGAACAGACAAGGCTGTCTTTGGCAATGTTCCTCTCCAGCAGTTGCCACCTCTCTGACTCAGTACCTTAAAATACCTTTCTTATAAATTTTCTTCTTGTTTTCCCAGTTTCATATTTTATTAACAGATATTTTTCATTCCTGGAAAACTGATCATGTCCTCTCTTGCCTTCAAGTGAGTTCTGTGTACAGGGCAGTGCTTGCCTGTCTGCACTCAGTTTTCAGAGTTTCATGGAACTGCAGTATGCTCTGGAAAGGGTTTTGTGCCATCAGCTCTGCCTAAAGTAATTACTGAATAAATAAATGGACATGTAACCTATTTTTACAATGATTGACAGTCATTGCTATCTATCAGCTGCTACCTTGCCTGCATGAAGTGAGATCCCACAATCAGAGAATCATTTAGGCTGGAAAAGACCTTTAAGATCATTGAGTCCAACTGTCAACCCAGCACTGCCAAGGCCACCACTAACCCATGTCCTTAAGCACCATGTCTACACATCTTTTAAACACCTCCAGGGATGGTGACTCAACCACCTCCCTGGGCAGCCTGTTCCAATGCTTGAACACCCTTTCCGTGAAGAATTTTTTCCTAATCTCCAACCTAAACCTCCCCTGGTGCAACTTGAGGCCGTTTCCTCTTGTCCTGTCACTTGTTACCTGGAGAAGAGACCGACCCCCCCTGCCTACAGCCCCTGTCAGGCAGCTGTGGGGAGCGATAAGGTCCCCCCGGAGCCTTCTCCAGACTAAACCCCCCCAGTTCCCCCCGCCGCCCCTCCCAGCACTTGTGCCCCAGCCCCTTCCCCAGCCCCGTGCCCGGCTCTGGACACGCTCCAGCCCCTGCATGTCCCTCTGGCCGTGAGGGGCCCAAACCCGAACCCAGGGTTGGAGGGGCGGCCTCACCAGTGCCGAGCACAGGGGTCGGGCACTGCCCTGGCCCTGCTGGCCACGCTGTCCTGGCTACGAGCCAGGGTGCTGCTGGCCTCCTTGGCCACCCGGGCACGCTGCTGGCTCATGCCCAGCTGGCCACCAGCCCCCCTACCCCCCCCCACCCCCGACCCTTTTCCACTGGGCAGATAGTAGCTTTGATCCAGTGTCAGGTAGACAAGTAGAGCCACCATAAAATCCACCACTCTTAAATCTTTCTAATTAGCAATTTAAACAGGAGCCAAGAACAGAAGAGGTGACCGGCTGAATTCTTTCTGTTTGTTAGTGATCAGGGCTCCAAAAGAGGCTCAAGGCACACAGTCAGTACTGCGGCAAGGAGTGTGATGGGAACCATCATTTCTGGTCTGCAGCTTTTTGTATCAGTCCTCGTGAACTCATTTGGAGGTTAGAGGTAAAATCAGGGCTCTGAGGAGTGTGGACTCCAGAATTCTACAACAGATATCTTTTTAAATTTGTGTTACAATACCAGTTATTTAGTGTCCTAACATTTCATTACGCTTTAAAAAATATGTACCTGTCCCTGTAGTACATTGCAGGTTAAATGTGAGGATTAGCAGATGTTTGGAAGGGAAATGCTATTAGTAACAGAATGGTGATGTAAGAGTTCTGAGATTACTCCCTAGCCTGCACCAGGCTAGAACTGATCCTTCATATCCTTTTCATTCTTTGTAAGGGAATGTTTACAAAATTGCAATAGGACACAAGAGCTACTTTTAGCATTGTAAATATTTCAGGAAACAGACTTTAAAAATACGGATTTAAAAAAAAAAAACAAACAACTAACTTCTCATTATTCTTAAAGCTTTTATGGCTTCTGCTGATTCCAGCACTGAACTCAAAGTTATAAAGAATTTATCTACAGAAGAGCTTGTCCTGAGTAATTTCAAGTGGGGATGCTCCTGTTGTTTAGAAGCATGTCCATCCTCTGTATATTACAATCGTGCCTTTACAGGGCAGCAAAAATGCCTTAACATTTTTTTAAGATATTTATTTAATGTTGTTAAATATACCAAATACTTACATCTAGTATAGCAATTTAATTACCATTTGTTTTGTATATTAAAATGCCAGTAAACGTACAGCCAGATTTGTGCCTGTGCATTACATTGCCCTTTCATATGTTTCTAAATGCACGTTGCAGCATATGAACTTGAAATTCTGTATGACTTCTTTTCCCAAAGAGCATGCAGGATAGTGGTGCAGCTAAAAAGATAGACTTATTTCTGTAGAAGAGAATTTCAAAGACACAGCTAAAAGGATTAAGAAAAAGATGGGGAACGCTGAGGAATTCAGTAATGAACGAAGAAGGAAAAAACTTAAGAAAAGTTGTTAATGCCACTGCTGGACAAAACATGATAGGTGAAATAAATGGGCACGTAAGTCATTATGAGTCTCTGATTTCAGTGAGCACTAGCACATCTTTATCTGATGACTCATTACCCAACCTGCCAACACCAAGACCAAGGACAGAGCCAGAGGCAGTACTGTAGCTAAGGCCTATCAGCTGGAACCAAGTTTTATTGGCTTAGTATGATAAGGAAGTTTGCTTTGCTTATGTCCAAGATGGAAAGCATATGGAAACACAGTAAAATCTTATTAATGGGTTTTTCTTCAACAGCATTATAGTAATATTTTCATAGTTATTAAAAGCTGGGTATATTCATTTGATCTCTCACAGCTGCTTTCAAAGCCTGCTGTATTATCAGTTACTTCACTTTATCTTTCTTCCCCTCTTATACATGTGCAGCAACAGCACATCCATTTGCACAAATATTTTCTGTTTCAATGGGATTCCAATAAACAGAATATTTCAAAAGGTTCCCAGTGCAGCAAGGCAGTGGACGTGCATACAAATACATGCAGGACGCAAAGCATTGTGCGGCTGAGTTTCTGGCAAGCTAAAACTTTTTCTTCTAATCTTATAATACTTCCATTGGTGGCTAAGAATCTCTTTGCTCTAGCTATACTCTGCTGAGCGGAATTGTGCTTACTGTGATGTATGCTTTGTAATTTGTTTTTGTGTTTAATTGGTTAGCTTATTTAATTGTGTTGCAATCTATGTTTTGTTTCTGGATTGCATTGTCTCCATGGAATTGTACTGGTATTTGTTTATTTTATTAAGTTCAAAGAGTTTGTCTTTGCAGTTGTGTTGGGATCATCTTGGAGTCCTTGCGATGATGGTAAATGTCATTGAAGCAACTGTGATTAAGTAGTATTGTAAATCATGTTATAGAAATACAGCTGTTAAGAGATCCTTAGACATTTGCCATCCCTGAATAACAGAAACAGCCCTGAATCACAGTTTCAAATTTCAGCATGCATGACTTTTTTCATATCTACATTATATCTAGATTTGAATCTGTAATTTAGATCTTTTCCTATATTTAGACCCTATTTGGGTGAGATTAAATTCAGGTAGCTATCATGGCCCTTCCCTTTCTCAGGCAAACAAAAAAGATTCTAATTTGAACATAGAAAAATGTTTAAATATCTGCAGCTAATGTGGAAATGTGCAATTAAACACATTATGATTGAAACCTTTTCTGGTAAATGCAAAAAGACAAACAGCAGTAACTAAAATGAGACCAGAGTAGTCTGGGTTTTAAATACCCTGAATGCTGCAGCCTGTGGGCGCAATCCTACAGCTTCTGCACTGCTGTTTAGCCAGAGCTAAACCATTACCAGAGAAGTAATAGTTTTTACACCGTTCACTTGGAATGGTGTAAAATCTTACCAAAAATATTTGAAGAAATATTTCACTTTTTCATTCATTTCTTTTTCTGGGTGCATAAATTACTTTATGCTGTTAGTACTTCTCTGTTATGAATCGTAACACATATGTTTGGAAGATAATGCTGGTATTTGGTGTTTGTCCATAGTGCTGCTTTTTGTGAGCTTGAAGCATTATCTCTTTGATTCCTCACTGGCTCTTTCCACTGAGACAGCTACTGAAACCTCTGAAATGGTTTAGTTTTCCCTTTCTCCTCAGTTTTTCTAGTGATGAAGTTATCAAGACTTACAAATGAAGATCTACATGCTTTTCTCTATGACATGTTGATTTTAACATCTGTTTATTTCCATCTGTTGGTAGAAAGTAAAATCTATGTCTGCATGTTCTAGTAGTTGTATCAGCTTCACTGCTTGTTTCTAATGCAGGATTTTCACAGCTCTGATTCTGTTACTAGTTCCCACAGAAAAATAGTTCTGGTTTGCAAAGCAGTGTTTTCAGGACATTTATATCCACCATCAACATTTTCCTCTAGTGCCATGTATCATGCAAAGAGTTGAAAGGAATTCTTCCTTTTTTTTTTTTTCTTTTTTTCTTTCTTTTCAAAGGCACAAAATATATGACAAAGTGATCACTCACATTCTCCTGTGGTAAACCAGAACCGGTGCCGGGTAACTTCCATTTCCCTGGATGCACTGATGTATATGAAAAAAAAATTGAACTATGCTGCTCTTTAATGACATAGTAGATAGGGAGGACCCTAACTGGATTGGCTGCCTGTCAACCTTCCATTCTGCAAATCATCTTAGTGTACTGCATGGAGAACTGCAATCTTTCCCGTAATACAGGTAGTAATAGTCACAGAGCTTCTGCAGTAGTGGAGGGGGAGCAAACAGGCTGACAAAGTGCTGAATCCAGAATGTACTGACAAGAGAAAGTCCTCAAGACATTTGAACCCTGGCACAGCTAGTTGATTTTTCAAGTGTCTAGCTGAACTCAAACATCCTCTTTTCTGTCTGTCCCCAATTTGTAGTTTGTTTTATAGTGCTTGAAAATCTTTTTTCTAGTCAGCTGTGGCTTTTCCAGTGAGACAGTATGGTGGCCTTTTTCTCTCCCCCCTCAGGACTCCAGTATCTTTGGAGAACATCTTTGTTGATGGTTATGTAGATAACCTAAGCTCATCTTCGTGCTAGTAGTAATTGGACTTCAGCCCTTTCAATCCACTACTAAATTAGTTCAAATGTATCTGACATTTGCTTAATTTTTATTCTTACAGACTGCATTGTCATTGTTATTAAAAATATTATAGGGGTCTATTCATGAAACAAAATTTTCTTCTACGAAGTGACCAACCCCAAAGAGTTAATCTTAAAAATTTGCTGTGGTTTTGGAAACTGCTGCTAGATAGTGTAGGAAAACATATTCATATTTCTTATATTTGTGTAATAGTTGTAAGCAAAGCAATTATCTAATGGAAATAGGCACTTTGCAGAATGGTGGAAGAGGGAACAGCAAGTGTTGTCTTTTTGACAGATAAGGTCACTCTGAAGGCTATGAGAAAAACTATGACCTTTCTGATAAATTTTGGCCAAAGCAAAAGTTTGCTGAGTGTTCAAAAGAATGTAAATATTCATTGTGCAATTAATGCTTCTCAGTCACTTCTATAAAAATCCTGCCATTTTTTTTTTTGTAGAACAGCTTAAATACTTATTGATTGAGAACTTCTCTAACTCCCAAAATGGAGGCATCCCCCTAGCTCTACAGGTATTTTAAATGAATTGAATTAATCATATCCTTAAAAGTCTCTAGTGATCTTCGTTAACTTTCCTGGGTTTAATTAAAACATCTGTGCGCTTTTAATTTATCGATTCATCCAACTTATATGTCATGTTTTTAACACACCCCAGCATGCTCTGCATCATTTTTAACCCGATTTCCACTTAACTAAAGCAATTAAATTCACCCCGGATTAATTAAAGCATCCATACTTTAGTGCTTAAGTCAGCGTGTGCTGCTTTCCCCAAATGGTTTCTGAATGTCAGAGATTTGACACACCTGATGGGTTTTTTGTCCTTCTGGAAATTCTTCTGTGAATCTCTTTCTTGCTTACTAATGTGCAGTTTGACAGAGCTAGACAAGGGAGCTTGGCAAGGCCCTGGTTGGGGCAACCGAAGTAAGGATTGCAGGGCATGACTACTATGAAGGGCTGTACATTTCATCTTAATACTGACCTGGTGCCTGCAACCATAGAGCAACACGACTGTTAAATCATTTAAATTATTTGTGTGGTCTGTATTTAAAGTAAACAGTTCGTGAAGTAACACATAAAGCATATAATGTTAGTAACACTTAATCATAGTTGTTCATTCTTCTGCTTCTGGGTGAATTTCTCTAAGGTGACTTCTGCTTGGAAAAGCACAAGGTCTTAGAGCAACCTAAAAGATGTTCTAGATCTTCCTAATTGTCACTCTTCTTAAAAACATTTCAGCCTGATGGAAGTTAGTGATCTCAGAAGAGCAGGCAATCTAGTCAAACACCATTTTTCCTGGCCATGCAAATATCACGTCTGTGAGGGATAAAGAACAGATGAGAGAAAATGGTCCTGGATTCATTCAATCTCCCATTCCAGAATGATTTTCTTGCTAAGTTGTCTAGAGGTGGGGCAGCTTCTTGCCAGGAAAGTAGCATAAAAATAGCATAAACTAGTAAAAGTGAAACAGCGTAAACTGTGGAGTGCTCTTAGAAGTTATTTCAGATTTCCATATCCATAAATCAACTCCAATTAAAGCTAATAGGCATGCAGACAAGTAGTGAAATGTGTGCCCAACTGATTAAAAGAGGTTTAAACATAAAATATTAAGGAAAGTGTTGTCAAACAAAATGGTTCTATTTTTAAAGAGTACTCATATATTTACTGTCTCCTAATTTTTAGAAATACCTTAAAGAAAAACATTTGGTATAACAAGGGATGTATTTGTTATGTCTCAGTACCGTTTTATTTAAAGTAATGATACTGTAAAGTCTGTAGCCCACATTTTGATTCAGGTTGTCAGAAATTAACGACTTAAATAACTGGGCAGATTTTCTAAAATTCAAATGTTTGCAATTCCTTTGGGTTTAGTAGTGTTGTGGATTTTAAGCCACTTAGAAATTAAGATTGTTTATATCCAGATAGGTATAACTTCACTTTAGGAGGTTGACTGTAGGCAAGGACCTGGTTGTAGCTTTTGGAGTGAATCTAAAGTTATTCAGGACTTTGGCAAACAATTGTAGTACAATTCAGCTCTAACATCAGTAAAATACACCTTCACCTGCTTACATGTTAATCTAATTTGTCTATCGAAGGGAAAGTAGCATTTGTAGATTAAATGCTACATATGTGTCACCAAGATAAAGCCAAAAAGAGAAAAAACACTAGTACAATGTGATCCTATACATATTTTTGAGATATTTGGAACCAGGCAGTTGTTGATTACATTGGGTTTGGATCTTTCCTATATTTCTCCTCCAGTTTGGAGCAGACCTGGAATTCATTTATTGGTTTCAGATTAGACTGTCATAAACAGTAATCCATCTTCTTTATATACTGGCAAAATCATGCATAATCTCTCAGCAGTAGCAGCTTAATCTCTGCTCAAAGTCCAAGTGTGAGCTATTACAGAGTCTAAATTAATTATCCCCTAAAGGAGCTGCACCCAGGAGGTTCACTGGTGAGGTTCATTGGTAAGAAGTTTGACCTATATCTGTCTTCAGTACAGTTCCCGGTGGTCAGTGAAACAAAGAACTTGATTTCTATTATGTTAGTGTGTTTTTCACTTTTTTTATATAACTAGGAATTTGTACAACTCTGTCCAAACAGCATATCAAAACTGCCCAGTCTGTAGGCTCAGATGGTTTTTGAGAGACAGCTATAGAATGTTAATATGGTTGTACTAAAGACTTGAGAAACATTTGCTCTGTTTCATATACATAATGACTTCCCCCAAGTTTAGGGACACTGGGCTGACTTGCAGTACTAAGTACAGAGAAGAATTGTTTGAGCAAAACCAGACGCAAAAAATCTGGAAATTATTCTTGATGAGAAGACTCAAACCACGCCCACATATTTGAAAGTAGAACCAAGTTTTTGCCCGACCCCAAGCAAACTTTATGTAAACCCCCACAAGTGCTATGCATGCCAGCATTAGTGCATACCCTCCCCTGCTGGATCATACTAGTTACACTAGATCAACCGGATGTACATGACCACATGTACAGAACAGGTGATCGTTATGCAGTTTTGTAAGTGCATATGCTGGCAGGCACTTTTCTTTTAATCTGTGTTCTTTAGCAAAAGTTTCAGGACTGAAACTCAATTCCTCCTCCTAAAGAGGAACATCTACACATGAAAATAGTATTTATTTCTCTTAGGTCTGACAAAGTTCTGTACAGTTCATTAAGAGCTGAATATATCTAGTGTGCGGGAGTATAAACAGTGTGTCTTCGGAATGTTTTTTTTCTGAATGTGTTTGTATAGAGGTTATATTACATAAGTGAAGCTGTAATGGCTCAGATGAAAATTCCATTTTACCCAGGGTTTCAGCTCTGATGGTGCAAGTAGTACACCTACACCTACAGCAAGTAGTTGAGGAAGAGTAAAAATTGTACCTGTCTTTGCTTCTGCAGTAAATGCTTTTGGATAACTTGTGTTAGGACTTCCTACAGTAGATGATGTCTCCTTGTGTTTAGTAGCTTTTGTGGAATTACATTCCACAAATCTGTCTAATTATGTTTTCAGTCAGGGAAAGTTCTTCCATGAGTTTTAACTTTTCAGATAATCTTGTTAAAATTGGTTGATGGAACAGCAGTACTTAGGGTGATGTAAGGGCACTTTAGATTGTGTCCAAGTGCTCTGTTACTGCAGCCTAAAACTTGCACTTCAACACTCAGTCCTAATTTTCCTTACTGCTTACATTGTGAATAGGCAGTCAAGCTCATCTTTTATGCACGCCAACTTGTTGTAAGAAGAATCTGATTTATATGCAAGGTCGGGGTTTACAGGCATTATGGATACAACCATTCTGGTACTTACTGAAAGATAGTGTACCCCAACAGGCTTGATGCAATTTTGTCCACCCAGAGCAGTGACTCCCCTCACCAACCAGCCATTAGCATCTCACCACAAAATTCTGTGGGACATACGTTGAAAAGTTTTGACTTGCAGTGGGGTGATTCCTGACAGCTTATCTGAGCTCTGAACAAGCCTGTAGCTGGCACAAAGGAAGCTAACCTTCTTATGCCCCATTTGCAAAGTTACATTTAGATGTAAATCTGAACTGCCTGCAAAGTAAGACCAATATAAGGTCATTGCTTGTGACCTGGTCCAGGACAGGGAAGTATTGCAGATGCAAGTTCAAAAACCTGTCAAGTCTGCATATTTTTGTGCCCAGAAACTCAAATAACTTTCAAGAGAAGTATACCAATTTGTCTATTTTATGAGGAGGAACTGAAAAAAAGTCTGCAGTAGAGAACTGACAGCCTAGATCCTAGTGGTACAGGACTCTCTCTGCACCAGGGTAATGTTTGCTCTACAGCAAGAGGAACCAAGCCAGAACTCTGCCTTCAAATCCTGTTTGGAACTTCAAGTAGCAGGGGAAGGCCTCTCAACCAAGCAGCTGTGTAACTAAACCAAGTTCTGCAACAGCCTCCAAGAGTTTGACTCCTCAGATATCCTTTACTGGTTTCTTGTCATGCTCTAGAAGAACACCTCTGGTGAGTATGTAAATGTGAATACCATAAGGGCGGGTAAAAGGAGTGTGTACACAGACTGCAGCTGGGATGCTTGTGGGTTAAGTGTCACTGGAAAAAATGGTGGCTTTTGATGCCAGACCATTTGGGCATTATCCGTTACCATCTCCCCTCCTAGTCCATGTGTAACAGGCTGTTATCAAATCACCTTTCCTCATGCATCAGGGAATATTAACATTACTCCAAAACACCTATCCAAAGATATCCTTTAGAGAGAGGACTTTTAGAAGGATGTTTGTCTGGTCTTTCCTGCTCAACTCATGGTCTTAAATGTGTGCAGCCTACAGGACCCAAAGGTCTGTAGTATCCATTGATCAGCTGAGACCCATGTTAAGAACTTAGTCTGGTTTTGTTTGACTAACAGCAAAGGGCAGAATTACATCATTAAAACCACATTTAGGATTAAATATTAAAATTAAATATTACATAAAAAACTAAGTAAGTGTTGTGCTTATTCAGATTTACTCAGAAGCTTAACTTTTGTTAAGCACCTTTGTGTTTAACTTACTTGAGCGTTGCCATAACTACTCCTGAAGACCTCTATCCACTTTTTGACAGTGCTGGTGTGTAGTATGCGGTTGTCTTTATGAAACCTGTCTGTCCACAGAAATGTGATGGGCCTTGATTGTTTCATTACATAAACCAGCCTTCCTTCACACTCCTTCAGCAGGCTTTGACCAGTCAGTCCTGTCCTGGAATAGGGGCCACTCACTTCACATAGGGAAAATAACCAGTCCAAGATGAGAACTAAAAATGACTCTTGAGTTGTTTGCCCATTAATTGAAGCCGCCTGGATGTAAAATTGGAGTGGACTGGTTTGGGTCTCACACTGCAGCAATATGGTAATTGTAGCAGACCTCTTTTTAGACTGCCTGCTTCTGTTTTCTATGGAAGAGCAACTTGATTCTGTCTCTGTTCCTCACTTGGGACAGCCTATAAACCCGTAGCAGAAACATTAATGGAGAGCTGATTATTTACAGCAATGACAAGCCAGCTTCTTACAACCTACATTTGCTTGCATTCTTGCTTACATATTTCTCCTGCAGTCTTACTGACATGACAATCTTGGAAAGGCCAAAATCTGACTGAGAACCTCTGTCATTTTTCATATTCTCAGGGTGATGTTCCCGTTACATAGTTTGTAGAATAACCCCAGCAGAGGGTTGTAGATTAAACTTTGTGGCTTTACATTGCAAGTGTCTTAATCTTAACTATATTCATTTCATCCCTAAGGTTAAATGACAGATTGTCTCATTTGTCCAAAGTCAGTTTGGTGTCACTAACATCTTGGCGATGTGTACTGCGGTGGCAGACCACTGAAGGCAGATTACTGTTCAACTTATGTACAAGCTTCACAAGGACTGAATAGATCTATGAACCATAGCAAGGCCTCTGACCTGGTAGAAGTATGAAGAGAGGAATGAAAAGCTGTGGCATGGCTTTCAGGTTTAATTAGATTCCTGAAGCACCATAGCAGAGTACAGGAGAACTAAAAAACTGTGGGAGCTCTTTAGTCCAAGACCCAGCACCATCTAGTAATCTTTCTTCTGCTGTGCCAGTCTCTGGTGTCCCAGAAGTTAAACCCAGCAAATTCAGATCAAAAGTGGGAGCTAAGAATGGCCTTCCCATAGACCAGTTCCAAATAGCAGATGTACACCTCTTTTAGCTGGACCACAATTGCCCATTCCTTAATGAGACTTCGGGGCAAGGCGAGGAAAGAAGCTCCCTTACAGCAGGTGGCTCCAATAGCTGTACCTTGGCTAGGTCTAGAGTGGTTGCTTGGGGTTTTTTGGTTTTAGGGTTTTTTTTGTTTATTTTATTAATGTATTTATTTCTGCTCAGTCCCTCTTGCAGGGGACTGTGCTGTTAACATAGAGTTAGTGCCTTCATTTGAGTTTTGACTCCAGAGGAGAGGTTTGCGGAACAGTCGTCCTTTCAGGTGTTGAGTGCCACATTGACCTGTAAAACAACAAAACAAAAAAAAGCTATTCCTCACTTGTATTCAGCTTGCAAGTCAACTCTTAACTTTTTGTCTTTATAACTACTTGAACAAATGTGGTTTGAAGAAACTGTCTACTGCCTACTTGATTCATTTAGCTTTCCTGGGACCTTTTCCTTCTATGCAGCTTTATCACAGCATGATGAGGAGATTGATGGGCAAAAGCAAGCCATATGCTAGTGTGTCCCAGTGCAGCTGGAGAATCCACACTGAGCAACCGTTAATAATGATAATACTGAGTCTCTGCAATGGGTTGGAAGCATGTAGAGAATTTGCATCTAACAGTATTACTTCCTTCTTTGGTGGACTTGAACAAAGGGACTGCAGGCTTAACCACCACATACAGGTGGCTTGTTCTTGAGAGATACTTTTGTGTTGAAGTCCAGATAAAGGGACAGTGTCTCTACAACTTGTCAGGGTGTGGAAGGTGACACCAAGAAACTTGCCACTCATGATTATTCTAGATCTTCAGGACAAGCTGTCTTCTGATCACTGACTTCCAGATCCTCTACACCATGGCAAGTAAAGAGAGCAGGACTGAAGTGACTACCTTTCTTACAGTGATTTGGGAAAATTTGTCAATCTCAGCCCAAACAGGACTTTTGAAATGGAGAGTTATGGACAAAGGAATTGTTTGTGCCCCCACGTCTTCGTAGCTGGGGAGCAGAAGTGTTCCTAATTTGACCCCTTTCTTTATGGCTCACCTTTATGACTTGCAGTAGCAGCAGTTAGCATAATTAGACAGTGAAGAGCAGTGTGTGCTGAGCAACTACGATAGACTCCATGATGTAATGTGTGCAGGCAGGAGTAAGAGTCAAGTATGGCACTCAAGCTGCTGCTAGATCAGTGTGTTGTATATCATGGAAGGGTGTTTGATGGTGACGTGCAAAGGGATGTAAAATAGGCTGTCCTAGAGTGCAGTATGGACATCATGGATATTTGTCTGTATTGTAATTCAGTCCAGCTGGTTTAGTAAACTGAATTCCGAAACCAGCTGCAAAAGGCAAGATCAATAGAACTTTTAGCATAAACTTTTTCACTGAACTCAGTAAAGCATTTGTGAACATGTCACATCTGAAATCAGAAAGTTGCTGCTGGAAATTATATTTTATTCAGATTTGTATTAATTTTTGGAGTGAGGAAGAAAAATAGTGAGAGAGAATGCCAGGAATTAGGTAAAATTAAGTCCTGTTTCTACCAAAAGATGGACAATATGGCCCTAAGACAGAGGAGGGGTATCAAAAAACCCCTGAACTTCAGCGTACTGGTTTTGTTATTATTCTACTGTAGAAGAAATAGTCTACAAAAGATTATGCACATGAAATGTGGCCCATCAACCTGTAGTCTTAATTGAAATAATTCTCAGCACTCTAAATTTTAGCTCAGGTTGCAAATCTGAATTATTTTTTTCTGATCAACTTTTTCCCATTTCAAATAACAAAATTCTTGAAAAAATCTATCCTGAAATGTGTTTTTGCAGCAGATCAATGGAACAGCTAAGATTAATAAGGGTTACAGGACTGAACAGTGGAGAAGTTGTATAACTGGAAAATTACACATTTCTTTGTAGGAAATCAATTACTTGGGTTCTTCTTGATCATTCAGGTTAAAGGCATAATAGAAGCAAGAAGACATTAGGACCTTTCAATGATCAATAGTAGCTTTTGAGTATATTTTTGGCACTGTAAAACTAGGTGTTAGTTTCTAATTACTTTGAAGGGTGAAAAGACAGGGAAATACTTTTCTGTCTTCATTAAACTGCATCAGAGGGAAGAGCACAAAAGCGTACTTTTTCTCAAAGATCCACTTCATTACTTCCATTTTCTGTTATTCCTTATTTTTTCCATTTCTCTGGCTGGTGACCACACATTCAGTCTTCGGCAGGCATGTAAATTCAGATTGCCATGTTCACATGGGAGAAGTGGGCATATAGGAGTGTGAATATGCCTTAGCGTAACATTTATGTGCAACTGGCTTTTAATAAACCACTTGTTTCTTTCCATTGCTCTGCATATGTACAACATCTGATTCCTGGCATTCAAGACCTGCTGACTACCTGTATTATTCATAGGCTTCATTTAATTTGCATAAATTAATATTTGCTCAGTATGTGTCTTACCCCCTTAATAATACAAGAGGGTGGGTTAAGGGTTAATGGTGCTTTCTTGCCAATACACACAGGGGTAAAGCAGTCACTCTGGGATTTGGGAAAACAAGGTTCAGCAGGATTATTGGTGGCAAAGTGCATTTGTTGTAGATGAAGGCTTGTGTTATTCCTGTGTTCAAGATTATTACACTGAAAAAAACAAAAGGTCTAAAAATTTTTGGGGACATTACAATAAAAAGGTGTTATGGAAGAAGAAAGATGCTATATAATAAAATGTTCTGGGGACTGAATGTTTTGTGTTCTGCTATCTATGAAACTTAGATGTTACCTAGTGGAACAAAGCAGAGTAATGTTGGACTCAAATCTGTTCACATTACTTCATTAGTTACACCAAACACCATCAATAGTCTATAAAGAATAGTAATTGTATTCTCAGAATGCCCAAAATGTATGCTTTATTAAATAGTAATCAAATGCTTTCTTTGGGAAATTAAGAACTGAACAACTACAAATTAGCTTAGATTTTTTTTTCCCCCAGTAAATTAACTTATAAGTATTTGGTAGTGGAACTTTTGTGCACTTACATGAATACAGGTATAACTCTGTATGCCATTTTTCTTTCGTTCAATTTTCCAGCTGCCTGCCCAGTTCTGTGCAGTGGCAATGGCCAGTACTCTAAAGGCACCTGCTTATGCTACAGTGGCTGGAAAGGTCCAGAATGCGATGTACCCATCAGCCAGTGTATCGATCCCTCATGTGGAGGTCATGGTTCCTGCATCGAAGGGAACTGTGTCTGTTCTGTTGGCTATAAAGGAGAAAACTGTGAGGAAGGTAGGACATTTTCTTTCTATGTTGTGAGTTTGTTTTCTAGGTTTTGGAGTTATTTAATGGGTAGAAAAAAAAGGAAAGAACAGAATAAAAATTTGAATGTAGAACTACTGTAGCAGATTATTGTAGAAGAGGGTAAAAATGTAGTCCATCACAATTTTACTGATCTATCAAAGTTCAGACAAAACTTCTGGCCTTACGTATACATTGTTTTGCAGTATTAAGAATGCCTGCCACATGCAAACCTGAATAATTCCTTTGTTGAAGAATGATGATAAATCTTTTCATATGGATTATATTGAACAATTTAGATGTGAAATGCAGAGGAAAAAGGAGCAGCGGTAGACAAAATTGTGTAGCTGCAGCTCCACACAAAGCAAACTTATCAGTCAGTATTAAGACAAAGTTGATGAAACAAATTTGAAAGACTTAGGTATCCATGTTACTGACAGATTTAATGTAGGGCAAATTACTCCTGTTAGTTGCAATCATATGGGATTAAAGAAAGGTAGATGGCGCAGACAAACAATAACTGCCCTTTAAGTACAGAAAAGTTCTTTGTCTTGAAAGTGTCCAATTCCTTGTGTACGTAGAATGAGCAAATCTTAACAAAACAACCCATGCAAAATGTGGTCATAGGTCAAGTTTGATACTGGTTTTATTCACAGCGTTTTCTGTTAGAATGCACAACATAAATTGGACTGGTATTCTTTTTTAAATATGTTAGTATGATTTTAAAAGGGCATTTAAGTCCCCAGACAATTGCTAAATAGACAGTTCAGCACATCCTCCGAGCAGTAACAGTTCAAGCTGCTTTATGATGACATTCCGGAACTGTTTAATCCTCCAGAAGGAGGAGCGGTTTCAGGGCTAAAGTGATAGGACCAGAGCTGCATGGTTTTAGGGCTAAAGAGGCCCTCTGGAGTATTCTGAGTGGGATGCAGAGCTGTCCACCACAGGTATTGATTTTTATCTTACCCTATAGTAAACAGTTGTTTCTCTCATTAGAAAACAAAGGAAGGCAAACTGCAGGGATCTAAACCACTAAAGGTTTGAATCTTTGAGTGTGGACTGCAGTCACTGCTTTTTGGACAAGGTCTTGCATTAGTCTGAGTGAACTTACTTTGCTAAAAGTAAAAGAAAAAAAGCAAAGATTCCCCACTAGTGGGACTGCCAACACCGCAACTTTGTTCAATTCATTCCTGTCATCTCCTTCCAGGAAAGCTTCACAACACTGGTCATTAAAGCTCTAATCCAGAACCCGATTGAAGTCAGTAGAGTTTTCCCACTGTTTTTAATGGGTTACATTTTAAGCTGTATCTGGAAAATGCTGTAATGTCCTTTTTGTCCTGAGTGTATGACAATAGGAAATATTTTAAAATTATCTGAAATGCCTTCTTGTAGTTAGCATTCTCATCAAAACCAAAGGTGGAAAAGACTGTCTTTAGCACGCTGTAAAATATCCAGTCTATCCCCCAGGAATGCAGAAGCTCTATTTCTGGTACTAAAGTGCAACTGTTTGTTTAGTCTAATATAAGCTGTATAAACTTCATCATGTTTTGTACTGCATATAAACGCTCGTATTATTAGAGAGACAATGGTACATGGCCTAAAATGATCTTTCTTTCATTTGATTCTGTAAGTCTTACCTTGTAAGCTGTTCGTCCCTCACCTTGATTGTAGTTTCCAGCTACTTGCATGGGATTCTCTCTTCTCTCAGTTGTCTAGAATGGTTGTGATATATCTGGATTAGACATCTTGAATCTCCTAAAGATGAGTTTCTTAAATGGGTGAAACAAACGCATCACCAGCTGAGGTGATGTGAAAGGATATATATTATTTAATCTACACTGTGTTTGAAAGGATACATATTTTCTTAAAAAAGATTAATGGATTACAAAGGCAGGAGATACTGACTGCAAATGTGGAAGAGGACAATAACATGACAAGAAAGGTCAAAAACATTTTGCATGCATCATTTTGCAATAAATAAGACAATAAATTAATTTGCAAATAAATAAAAAGCAACCATCTTGTTTCTACTCTAAAATTCCAGTTCTTCAGTACATATTTCTGACATTAATTTGAGAGCTATAGGAAAAAGGGTATAATATGAAGCAGTGTTTCTTTAGTTGCAGGTAATCTGATCTTATTTACGGTTTTTGCATGAATTAACATTCTACCATTCTAATGGTAGAATGAAACAAATAAATATTTCTGTATTTATGTATAATCAATGAAATCTCCTCTATTGATTTGATCTTCCAAAAGGAATGGTGAAGGTTGTTTCATTTGCTATTTTCCAACTAGGATATTGAATTAGAGCAAGTGGGTCAGCATTTTTTTCTTCCCGTTAGCTATTTATGTCTGATATTCATCATGGTCATATTGTTCAAACAATTTACCTGAAATGAAAGTGGCACCAAAATCAATATTTGTGATGCACAATTTTTGCAGCATAAACACTGTTGTTCTATTAACAAATTTGCACACAAGATGAAGTGGCATGTTTGTCAGGCTTCATTCAATCTGGTTTGGGGGGAGACAAGTGAAATTGCCAAATTAGGTTAAGTTAAGGGTGGTTTTCTTGTCATTTTCATGGTCGAGTAATTTTTCAATGACATTTAACTTCGTAAGTGTAATTCATGGCTCTTTGGGGGCTTTATGGTACATATTGTTCAGAAAACTCCTTGACCTCCTTTTTTGTCCTTAAGGATATAAATTGCTTTCGGTACCTTTTTTGTCAAATCTACAGAGGACCCAATACTAAATGAGCTCTAATGATCTGAGCTGCCAAGGGGCTACGAGTTCTAACATACTTACTTGCTAAGGCGCATTCTCCTTTGTTTAAATACCAAAGAAGCTTCATTTATAAATCCTTATTAAATACCATTGTAAACCCTTTTAAGGACTTGGGGCCAGAACCTTTGCAGCATTAAGTCGTTGTAGTTCTATTGCAGGTAATCATGTTATGCTAATTTTAGCAGCTGAGGATCTGGCCCAAGATGATAACTCTGAGAGCATGTATTAAAATAGAACGAGATTTGAGTTCAAAGTAAAAACTCTCTTCAATTTAAACTGTGAAACCTATTACTTTAGCCATATGATAGAACAAAACAGCTATAAAGTATATTTGTCTAGAACAAAGGACAAAGGTGGTTAGTGTGTTATTCTACACAACAAGGGAGATTGGGGGCTTAGGGCTATTGATAGGCTTATTCAGTGGAAATAAGTCTCGGCTGCATGAATAATGTAATTCAGGATAGAGGAAAGAGAGTTAAGTTAAGCAGCACAAGGTGGTGTTTTTCATCTGGTCCACATTGTTTTCATTTGAGAAGGAAAATGATACATTTCTGACATTGAAAGTACATTAGGACTCATCAATATCTCCTTATGTTAGCTGTCCTGCCTCATACAATGTGATAACCTTTTAAAATTTCCATTAAAATATCATCATCTAGAAAATCATAATAAACTGAATTTAGGAGAAAAAAGTAACATTCATCCTACAAGTATATCGATCTAAATGTTTGTATTCTAGATTTCTTTATTCAATCAGATTGTTTTATCACAGCTCTGTGTATATCGGGTTCAACAAAAATAGTACGAAAGACACGTTCTAAACTTTGGACAGATTCTCATTTTGTTAAGCATCAAGGAGGAGTAATAGTCCAGGACTAGAATTCTGGATAATTTTGCAACCATTTATGATTTTTATCGAATTTTTATCGAATCTTACCTGAGCTGAATCACAAAACCATCTTTGTTTACCTATAAATATGAAATTGCATTATAATATTTTCATGTCCAATTAACTAAGCATCAGATCTTAAGAAAAAAAAAAATAAATAAAACCAACCAAACAAAAAAAAAGCCACACCAAAAAAAAACAAAGAAAAAATACAACCAGTGTCGTCATTAAAATGAAAATCTTATGAGGAATTTTACAGTAATTTATTTCTGTACTACTGTAATCTGAATTAAAATCAAAACTATTCTGATAACTCATGTTATTGCATCTCTAAATGTGCCTGCCTCAATCCTCTGTGTTGTATCTAATCTATATACTTAGTTTAACTGTTCTGCAACGGCATAAAATAATTTGACAAGACTCTATGTTTATAGAAAAGTTGAGATTTGAAAGATCAAGTATTGTTCACATAAGGTAGAGTGAAAATGTCTCTGCCTTAATTTAGAAGGATCAATTTGGAAAAGATGAGAGATAAATCACTTTCATTATAAACTCAGATCTTCCTGGAGCTGCAAGAGAGAATGCCAATCATTCTTGGTCCTTCTGTTGTGAGCTAATATATACCAGTCATGAGATGAATTCATTTTATTTAGGACATGAATTTGACCTTGGCCCTCAATTCCACAGCAAAAGACGGTTGGTAGCGCCTCTATATTGGTATTTGCGGTACAGCATAGTATACTTACACAAATTCATGATATAAGATAACAATTTGAAAAACCATAATGTTACTGTTAGAGTTTATTTGAAAGACAGCTCAAAACATTCCTTTATTTATCAGGACTGAAAAAGCAACTAAAATTTCATTGGATGATTTTTCCATCATAATTATTTTCATTTTCTTATATGGTTGTTTCTGAATTGAGAAAAGATTAAATCCATCTCTGTACCTGGTTTTCTTTATTTCTTTAAGAGAAATTATCTGCTGCTTAGGATATGGGTTGAAGTAACTAGGACTCTCAATTTCACAGCTCAGCTACTAATGGACTACGAATCAAATATTCAGAAGTGTCTGAATAATTTAGGAGTCTAAATAAAAGCCACTGATACTTTGACTTCTAGGTACTTAAAGTGGCTATCACAATGTTGGTCTCACAATGCTCTAACATTTCAATAGTGATAATAACAGTATTGATGAAGATACTCCAGAGAAAAATATCCTTTCAAAAGTGCAGTTTATTCATTATTTTGTTATTTAAATACGATGCTTCAGTCCTTGGAACCTGAATGTGTTTCAGAAGAAATGTCCCTGGGTGAAGGCTTACCTGTGGAACTCTTATTATATATACTTTGGTGTTATTGTAGTTGGGCCTGTAGCGATTGGACAAGGGACAATGGTTTCAGACTAAAAGAGGTTAGATGTTAGGAAGAAATTCTTTGCTGTGAGGACAGCGAGGCACTGGCCCAGGCTGCCCAGAGCAGCTGTGGGTGCCCCATCCCTGGGATGCTCAAGGCCAGGCTGGATGGGGCTGGGAGCAACCTGCCCTGGTGGAGGGTGTCCCTGCCCAGGGCAGGGGGGTGGAACCGATGATCTTTAAGGTCCCTTCCAACCTAAACCGTTCCGTGATTCTATCATTTTTAAGTCTGTGCTGCTTCACTACAGCATTCCTGCAGTAAGCTTTCATGTTCAATCACACCCTGTTTCATTTGGAGCTAGCAGAAAACACAGCTTACTTCGCACTTTCTCATTCTCAGACCAGGTGTTAATATAACTTGAAGAACTACATCAATTTGCCTTATTTATCACAGTAATACAAACTTTGCAGAGCGTGCATCTACATGTTTTCTGAACATCACATTGTGTGAACTGACCTTTCTCTGCCTTGTTTTTCTTTTCTTTTGTAGTTGATTGCTTAGACCCAACGTGCTCCAACCACGGAGTCTGTGTGAATGGAGAATGTCTCTGCAGCCCAGGCTGGGGTGGAATAAATTGTGAGCTTCCCAGAGCCCAGTGTCCAGACCAGTGTAGTGGGCATGGTACCTACCTGTCTGACACAGGTCTTTGCAGCTGTGATCCCAACTGGATGGGTCCTGACTGCTCCGTTGGTAAGAAACATATTTTTTCTTGACTTTGCAGTTGTGTTCCTGTTTTGTTAAAATATTAATATCTGTGGCAAGCTTGAAATGCAGATGGTTCAGTTGGGAAGAAGTGTGTATATATCTTGAATACTGGGGTTTGTGACATTCTTAATTTGGGACTGACAGCTGGGAAGCAAAGGAAATTGCGGGTTAGGAGTTTGTATTTTATTCTAATACAAATACCTTCATTTGGACTGAAACAGTTACTTAAGTGCTTCACATCAGTTTCCCAACTGTAAATGAAAACTTCTGTTATTTATAAATATGTTTATAACATTTGAGGAATGGAAAACACTACAGCAAAGTGCACTTGTGGGGTTGACTTTACTGCGCATCAAAATGCTACTCCTTTATGAAAAGCATCACAAACCAGAAAAATCTCTTTGCAAATAAAGGGTATTATTCCTTTTCAGCTGTACATAGAATATTTTTCAAAAATAATTTTAGAGCAAGAAACATTAAAAGCAGGCACAAAAGTGTAGGCTAAAAAATTTAATTCTTTCCAAAGCTACAGTTGTAAAACTTGATTATTCTAACAGAAGGAGCTAAAGAGGGGGAAAAAAAACAACCAAAAAAAAACCCAAAAACCAACCAACCAACTTTTTTGACAAGACAGCAAATGTTCCATTTGTGGTAAAAAATACTGGAATTTTGCATCTATATTGTGAGATGGAGCTGTAGACCATAAACAAGCTTCTAAAAATAATATTTATAGTTTTCACACTTATTCAGTTATTTCTTTAGATTAATGCCTTAAAATACCCCATCAGCGTAATGAATATTGAGATGTGTTTTTTCTGCTTCGTGCATCAGCAGCCAGAAAAATGAATGAATGGGAGCTTCACTGTCAATTTCTTTGATAATGCATGAGGCAAAAGACCCCTCTGCTGTTCCACAACTTCAGCTGGCAGAGAGCAGCAGAAGAGTTTTTTGGGTGAGACACCAGATAACTGACCAAGTTAGTAATAGGTATCCAAAATCTCTCCCTTGAAAGTGTCTTTTAGCCATCACTTCTAGAGCCTAAGTGACCCTGAATTGTCACCATTCTCTGCTGATGGAGTTTTAGGTGAGTTTGAGTCTCGTTCTTAGGAAAACGGTGTCTGGATCAAAATCACCAGAGGTCCAGGTCTGAGTAAAACAGAGTTCCCTGCTCCCCTTCCTCACTGCTGGCAAGTGTTGAGGAAACTACCTCTGAAAATCGTTTGCATCTGACTAGAGGACACAGTTCTCCGGCAGCCTGTCCAGCATATAGTAGCTGATTTTATTTAAACAACTTTTTAATATTATTCAGTTTGTTTTTAACCACAAGGTAAATGCTGTTTTGACCTGACTATAAGCCGACCAGCTTTTGACACACTACAGTTTTCAGCAAAAGCGTACCTGTCCTATCGCTTTTCCCTTCATGACTAGGGTGCTGCTTCTGCCCCATCGCTGCTGCCACGAGCTCGCTATAATCTTTATTCTTTTCTTCTCCTAGAAGTGTGCTCTGTAGACTGTGGCACTCACGGGGTGTGCATTGGCGGAGCATGTCGCTGTGAAGAAGGGTGGACGGGAGTGGCGTGTGACCAGCGTGTGTGTCATCCCCGTTGTACGGAGCACGGAACTTGTAAAGATGGGAAGTGTGAATGCAGAGAGGGCTGGAATGGGGAGCACTGCACCATTGGTAGGCAAACGACAGGCACCGAAACAGGCACATATTGCTTTCTTTTCATAAATCGTAGAAACATAGTTACTGTTGTGTATTGTAATAGGCTGTTCCTTTAAGGACCCTAGTGCTATCAAATACTGTCGCAGACACAAAATGTGTTGGGTGAAATGCAGATGAGCCCTTGGAATCATTTTAAATCAGCAACAAACTGATTTGTAGAGGAAAAAAAAAAGCCGACAACAAATTCCACAACAAATGAACATTAGTAAGTAAAGATGTAACAAATGGTCCATCACGGTATCATCTGAGCCAAGATTTTCAAACTTAACTAAACATTCCTTTGTGTGAATGGCATCTTTTTTAATTTCCTGGTCTGATGCATCAGTGCTCTCCTGCTATTATACATCACATCTGAAACACATCACCACCATCACCACACAGAGCAGGGGTCAAGTTGTGGAGGAATAAGTGTTCCTGGTGTTACAGAAATAGCTCTCTAGCATTCTCCTGTGTTGTGCAGTGACAGTGGGCATGGTGTTTGCATATAGACAATCCCAGCATGGGAGGGCCCTGTCGGTACTGCAGCATGCTGCTGTACCCTTTCCTAATAGCGTGCTGCTTAGTACAGCATTGGCATCATGCAGAGTGCCGTGACTAACACGATTGCATCTCAGCTGTGATGTGTCAGCCTGGGAAGTTCAAAAAGGTTATACTTACACAAAGCAATGATGTTCTATCCTCTCAATTACCCGGCTTGAAAATTTATTCTGAAGAGGAATTAATTGTTCCTAAATGAAGTTCTTTATTTTGTCTCTACAAGCAGTCAGGTAGTGTCTTTGGATTATTTTGTAAAGTTACTGAAAACAAAGGAGAAAAGTATTATTTTCCCTATCCTGTAATCAAAAATTGGAAATTCTAAGTGATCACATCTCTTCTGAGAAGTCTAGTAAGATTCTCTGGAACGACGAGTATCCAACTGCTGAGACAATGTAAGATTCTGGCAAGTGTGCTTTCCTCCAAAGAATTTTTGAAGGACTGTGAGGTATACCTTGAAAGAAACTTAGTGAGTCCAAATCCAAGGTCATATTGTTTTAATTATCTTATAGTTGTAAATTTAACGAAGAAAAGGAGTAGGTCAATTGAGATTTTCATGGCAATCAGGGACCCTAATGGGACAGTCCTATTACAAGTGAATTGTTATTTCTTTACTTAAAAGTATGGTGAGATTCTTGCATCCCTCAAGCTGTTTTTCTTTTTCATTCCCCTCTCAATTTCTCCCTGGATATACAAACCATCTCCGATACACACATGAGTTGGAAACTAAAAGTATACTCTTATTGGAGAGAAGAAAAAAAAAAAAAAAAAGACAAATAGATACGTATTTTGGGGGCATATCCTTTGATGTTGTGGTGCTGCATGCTTCCACCACACTATGCTAATACAATATAAATCAAAGCTTTTATGACTGAACACTTTGTGACCAGCATAGGTGCAGAGTGTTTTTTCACAATTGCTTTCTGACTTCAATCATATCAACATATCTCTGCTAGATTAATCCAGGCATTTTGTTTTCCTATTAAGTACTTCCCAGATCTTTACAAAATGCCTAGTATATAAATTTTTCTTGCATTAAATTGTGGAATAATTGCTTATTTTAAAAGCCGATGGTTTGTGCAAAATCTGTTTTGCTGTATAATCTTTTAGTAATATGCCTATGTTTAGAGGTAATTTGTGTATTTGAAGTCTTCATTACTGTGCATACAAAAAAATGCCTTGTATTGACATCTTAAAAGAATTCTGAAAATTACCAGCTGAACTAGTGAACTCTGAAGTGAGATTTTTACTCTAATTTTCAGAGCTGTGAAATAAATATTTTCCCGATTATTGATGTATATAATCAATTCTTCTTTTCAGAGGAAGGGTGATACTGCTAAAGAAGTTAAAATATGCATAAGCTTTTTTTTGTTTGGTATGTATTAGAAAGATTTCCTTGAAACTTAATGCAGGCCTGCCTGTGGCAAAGATGAGACTAGGGCAAAAAATTTAGGTTTGCCCTTCTAGTCATATTAAATTTGTGCATTCTTAAGTTGCGTGTTGTATGTAGACAGATATATATATATGATAGGCCTGTCTGAGTAAAAATTCTCATATGCTCATATCATGAGGTGGGATTGTGAGGCCATTTACAAAAGCACAGAGCAGTTCGAAGGGACAGCTCAGCTTGATCCCAGTGGTTCATGTTACGTGGGGCTGAAACAGAGAGAAAGTTTGGAGGGTAAGGATGGTAAAAGTAATTTTTGCCAGTATTTGTGCAAAAAATGCCAGAAGTTCCAACTGCAAAATTTGTCCTTAAACTGATACTTTTGAACAAGGATGAGTTGCTCAAGGTGTTTTAATGTTAATGTGAAGAACTCAAGTGTACTTAAATTTTACAGAAACTCATTTTAATTTAAAGTACTCCTTTATGGTTTTGCTTTCTACTGAAAGGTTGACAGACCATTTAATGTCAGAATTACTAGCTTAGTGTCCACCTACAAAGATAATATTTGGGAATGCAAAATTGATGTATTCCAACTGAGATTTTTAAATTGATTTAAAATTATTTTTTTTTATTTCAAAGCTATTCTTTTAGTTCTGTTTGGAAGGTACCTGGCAAACTGCACAGTGTTTATCCAAAGGCAAAGCCAGGCCAGAGCAGAGTAAAATTGCATATGAGAGGTTGAATCCCTCACTTCCCTGTACATAGTTTGAATATTTGAATACCCACATTAAGTGGTTCAAGAGCAATGAATGGCCAAGCTTACCTCACAAGATATTTGAGAAATACTCTCTATGGACTTCAAGCAGAAAAATGTGAATCCCACAGGAGGGTTTGTTTACTTTGAATTTCCATTTATAGCTACACCTAGTCTGAAATCTCATGAAGTCAATAGAAAAACTTGATTTGATTCGAGTGACTTTAGGCAAGCCCACTTAGAACTAATCAATCTAATTTGTGAGAACCCAGGTTTCTGTATACAAGCCAAAATAAGATTTCTTTTGTTTGTGTTTCATTACCAGTTTCACGTGCTATATTCACATGGCAGTGGAAAAGAAACCATTATAGCAACCTGTAGGTATCCAAGTTAATTCAGGATATTTTATTCTATTTATTATCAAATTAGGCCTTTATATGTAGTTGACAGAGTGCACACTCTTTGGCATTTCAATGCTGAGTATCTAAGCTCACAAAATTTAACAAAAATGCAGTTTCTTTCTGCAGTCTCTGCATTTTGGGAGAAGCACTCTGAAAAATCTCCCTGGATGCCACTATTAGCTCAGTGTTAACAAGCTGTGCAAAGCAGCTTTTACCTATGTGCAGCGATAGAATTACATATAAAAATCAGTGAATGTAAATTCCAAGTTTCACAGATTTTGATAAATCTGTATTCAAATAATATAAAAAAGAAAGGGGTGGTGTCTGGTCTTGCTTAAATGCTGTATGTATCAGAGCAGAACTCGACGCCAGGCACTACATTTCACTTTGCTACTTCAGGTAAGAAGAAAAATTGCTTACTGGAGTGATGATAAAGAAAATTAATCTTTTCCCAGTACAAAAATAGACCTGCCAGGATATGTTTATTAAGTGATTACTATTCATTGATTGTAATTATGGAGGAAGTTATAACTAAATAATAGAGGGTAATCTACATGAGGAAAAAATATTGGGAAACTAATAACAAAGCGAAAGACTAAGATACAGCAGTTGCTAATGTTGAACCAATTTCATGCCACAATTTTATGATACAGGATCTAGCTTTTCCTTGAATCATCTGAGTGTTGTTAAAGCATGCTGTTATAAAACAGATCTGTTACTTTCACTGAAAATAATATTTGGATGTTTACAACTGTTGTGGAGTATGCTCCCCATATAAACTGTCAGGATAGTGTACTAAGGACAGTGTGATATACACAGAGTTCTGAAGAAACAGTGAAAAATACAAATTTAAATGTGTAATTCCATCTGTAATTCATATCCCTGCAGCATGAAATACAACTGTTATTAAGTCATTGGTAAAAATCTTACTGTGAGACCAGTGAAACCAGGATTTAATCTAAATATTTACGAGTAAAATTTAAAAGTCTGCAAACATACCTTGTAAGGTGCTCTCACCAGAAGACGATATATGATGTTTTCTTTGTGCCCCCCCGTCATATTCCTAAAGCCTTGCTCTTAGCTGCTCACATCCTACATTAGATGTTGATTAAGCACTCCTACTTTTAGACAGAAAGTGGCAAAAATTTGTAATCAAGGGTATTTGGTAATATGGATACTCTGCTGCAGGTTATGATCCAGACAATTCATATATTTTTCTGTTCGCTTTATTTACTGTTTTTCAATGCAAATGAGCATTGAAAGCCATAGAAGCTGGACCTCCAACTATCTGCTTGCTAGGCAAAACACAAACAGGGGTGATGTGTGCATCTCTGCAGACTCTGCTTAGAATCATTTAGGTTGGAAAAGACTCTTAAGGTCATTGAGCCCAACCATTAACCCAACACTACTTCCGGGCCTTAGTACTGCCTTCCAAAATCCAGCTCCAGAGGTGGGGATCTGCCGCTCCCTTTGCCCCACTGAGTCCTTCACCTCTGTACTGAAAATGTCAAATGGTAGGACATTTCCCTTAGTAAATAAGGAATTTGGAAATCTGTATCAGCCCTATACTCTATCTTCTGTGTTTTCAGCCCTTGAATAAAGAAGAAAGATTTGAAGGAACCAGGATCCTGCCACCTACATGGTGGGAAATAACCTAAAATTTTCAGATACATAAAAACGTGCAGGAAAAAGAGAGGACTTTGTGTCCAGGATGGTTAGGATAAGAAGTTCAAGTTACAATAGAGGAGATTTTGGTTAGATGTTAGGAAAAACACTGTAAATGGAAACCCGAAGTAGGTTGTCTGAGCAAATTGTGGAATCCTCATCAATGGAAATTGTAAACAACAATTTAGACAAACCTGTCAGGAATAGCAGAGAGGTAATTAATTCTGCCATGGAGCAGCAAACTGACTAGAAAGCCATTGAGCTATATGAGCTCTCTTCCAGTCTGATTTTAAATTAGCTTAAACAGAAGCATTCCTTTGAAGTATTTTGTAATGGCCTATGTTAAGATTTGTACTGTCATCCCCTTTAAGGATCTAATGCCACTCTTGGAAGTAGAATTGATTATTTATCCAACCAGGGAGGCTAACCTGTGGGTTCTGTATTTGCAGAGCAATGGGTTGCTAATGTATATATTGAGCCACTCTGAAACATCCAAACAAAGAGCAAATAATACACCCAGTAGGTAAATATTTCAAATCCCCTCCCTTTAAAGCACCAAGGCTCACCCAGCTGAGAACTAGATGGATATTATTGCACCTCTGTTTTTACTAAAATGAATGTTTACTAATTTTTTTTTTTCCTCCAAGTGTTTTGCAATGACCATGACCTTTCCAACTGTTAGACACGTTTATATTTTTTGTTGACTGGAAGGAATACCATGTAAAGTGTAAAGATCTAGATTTTTACCTTATCATGAAGTCAATAATTGATAGAAACATTAACAATGCAGCATTGTATTATCTTTGGATACAGCAGGATATTTTTGCCCCATGATAATGCTCTTTGTGTCAAAGACTTTTTTCTTCTACTACTGATTTTTCATGTTGTAATTACAACAGTAATGATTCAAAGATGAGGCAATTTTCAGGAAAGATGGAAAGTGTGTGGGAGGAGACAGTGGAAAGCCATCGT
Organism: Falco naumanni; assembly: GCF_017639655.2. NCBI lineage: Eukaryota > Metazoa > Chordata > Aves > Falconiformes > Falconidae > Falco > Falco naumanni. The sequence goes on from NC_054061.1 coordinate 16,588,735, forward strand.
ATCTGACAAAGAGCAATTTAGAAGGCGCTAGATATATTAGATTTCTCCAATGCACTTCTAACTTAACATTAATCTGTAACAGTTTATAAGCTATCAAGGCATAAAAAAACCTCTAACAACGATGATAGAAATTTAGATTACATGCTCTCTTCCTCAGAGGGAGGAACACATTTTTTCATTTCATTTTTAAAATGCACAGAATATTTGGGTCATGGCCACTTTTCATTATGATGATACAGAAATACATTGGTAATGTATATGATGACATGACCAAAACTGTTAGAGACATCGACTGTTCCTGTATCTGCAGATTCAGGTTCATCACCTGTATAATACAGTTATCCTGTTGTCTTTACACCTGGTAGCAGGTTTCCTGAGAAGCACGTCTGTGATGCAGTCTTTCAGTTAGGTGGCATCAAGCTGTCATTTGGAGTGTGGTGGGGTGCTTTCCTCCCGTGCGTGTCTTCAGTGAAACAGAAGACTAGCAGCCACCTTACAAAGTAATCTCAGAGATTCTTAACGATTTCTGTCATTCTCTGCACATAATTTACATTTTCGTTTCTGTCATGCAAGCGTAGAGAGGCTCCTAAGGTAGGAGTTTTCCTTATAAAGTGACGTTTACGTCACCTATATTATATTGTATCGTGTTATGTTTTATAACCAAAACCAAGGAAATGTACTAGGTACGAGTCAATGAGACAAGTGGTTATATAGTCCAACATCACTGTGCTTCAGTAAAGATGCATGTTCCTGGTAAATAAGCAATTAGAAATGTCTTCCTGGAAAGATAATGCTTTTTGTCTTTTCCATCTACATTTGCTGTTGGGGTGCTTTGTTGGTTTTTTTAAACATGTCATCTTTCCTTCCACTTCCAAAACTTCTGAATTAAATCTCTTGGTTGTAGAGTCTCCAGAGTACGTGCTGTGTAAATAGCCCTTGTTTTGGATTTTTGTTTCTGTTTTGTAACTTTGTAAATTCCTATCCCAATAACTGAAATATACTTTTACTTTTGTGTATCATGGCTGAGTAAACTTTTTAAACAATTTTTATAGCACTAAGGAATCCAGAGCTACCACATGCATCCTCTTACTTTATCATAGCTGAGACAGCTGGCTGTATGTATTTGGAAGGAAACATTCTGTGCAGGGATTTGTATACAGTGAGAGTGGTTTGACTTTCAGGGAGTTTAGAAACAGAATTCCTTTTCATTTGCAAAATTTACATAGGGCAGCTGGGGATTTTTTTTGGCTAAAAGGCAAGCTTATTCGTGAGGAAGAACTTTCCTGTTTGCATTCTTTGCTGAGGGCTTCCTGTAAATGATTGAAATATGCCTCAGTGCAGTGTCAGAACACTTGAGTCTCTTTCTTCTTTCTCTTTATATAGGATATTTGCAGCACATGACCTTACTACTTCCCTTTCTAGCCCCCAAAAAATTTAATGAATGTGTTTTCAGCAAGCTTCCTGCATTTTGTCTGGTGCTTCAAAGATGCACCCAGCAGATACCGGTGAATAGCTGCCCAAACTAAAATCACATTTCTTTTTTCTCCTTTTGGAGGGGCTTCTACATGAGTTATATTGATTTTCTGGCCAATTCTTGAACTCTTAAAAGACCACAAAAAGAGGGGTAGGGCAGTCAATCAGGCAGCTGATCTAACTTTTGAAAGGGCAGCGCTGATTTAGCTGTTCATAGGAGTATTCCCAGCATCAGGCAATCTTCTCTTCTTCCACAGATAATGTTTTCTGTGTTATTTTGCACCCTATGGTGTCAAGCACAGCTTCAGCAAGTGAGCAAATTACGTGGTGTTACTGGACACAAAACAAGAGAGGCACAGGAATGCTTGTGAGAGGTCAATGACATAGATTGTACAAAGATAGAAAGGTACTACCAGATATTAGGAAATATTTATGTGTATACATATATATAGTATTTATACTTGCTAAGAAACAAATACAAAGCAGAACTATCTCTGCCCATCCTTTTGAGGCCTGCTGCTAGTGTTCTTGTTAAAGATATCTTTTCTTTATCGCTTGCATTCTTGCTTATACATTCTCAAGGTAGAATTCTTGTATCTTCAATATCAGTTCCACATGATCTTTCATGCTTGAAGATGCAAATAAAGCCAAATGTGTTTTGCCTGACTGCTGCAAACTATGGAATAACAAATCAGACACAAGGCTTTACCTTTTCAGTTTCTTGTCAATTCAGTATCAAATTAACAGCAGGATGCATTAGAAGTTAGAGGCTTGTCTTCCTAAGGTATTTGATGCTTTCAAAATTCTCTATTTAATATTTTCTTAGTTTAACGTTGTATTAAAAATATTAATGTCAGAAAGAAAAAGGGAAAAAATGGTCTCCATAGCATCTCTGAAGTGTCATTTCAGGATTTTGCTGTGTGATCTATTTAGGGCTTTGGGGAAAAAATGAAACTATTGAAAGCTTTCTCTTTAAACTGTCAGTTATCTCTTATGCAGTATCTACTCACTGAGGATGAAATACAGGCTGATGTTGAATATTGATACATACTTCTTTCACTAAAAGCCCTTACTTTGGCAATTTTTTAAAAAGATCTTAAGGACTGAACACGGGGACTTGTTCAGGGTACCAGTGATGAGGTGGCGTGAGCCATTCTTCCTGAACAGGGTTTTTACAAAATTTATGTTATTCGGCTGCTTTCTCTTGTTCTTTCTTTCCATCTCTATTCTGACCTGCTTATGAAATGCTTGTTAGGGTAACCTCACTTCTGGAGATTATTCTTGTGAGTAGCCTCAGTCTGTTTCATTTTAGGTACAGTTATTCTATACATATAAAAAGAAGCAAAGTTTTGTTTCCAACAGAAATCATTATGTAATGTAGTATATCTCATTTGCCCAAAGAAATTACAAACATCATTTAGGTAACTGCGGTGTAAGAACCAAATACAAACTTGAGTGTTCTTGAAGGCATCCAGGTCTGAGGTTGTGGTCCATGTTCATCTCTATATGTTCCAAGGGCAGACAGAGTAATACTGGGGTCATTATCACCTGATTTATAGCTGCCATGAAAATTGTAAGTGTGTAGATTTCTACAGTTTCTAGCACATACTGCTATAGTGTTTTCAGTGATATTGTTGATTGACATATAACCGTCCATCTCGTTCTGTCAGTTGTATTCAAAACACATCCGTGCTGTGATAGATCCTAAGCAGTACTGGTGTCTCATTAATCTGGCAGCAGTTCGCAGTCATAGTACTAAAAGCCGAAGGAAAAGTGGGACATGAGAAATTAAGGTTACTGTATTTATCCTCATTCTCTCTCCATTCAGTAACAGGATTAGAGCAGAAAGGATTCATGGTCCAGCTTTTCCTTGACAATTTTCAAATCTGAGAGCTGACCCTTAGCACTGGGCACTACACACTTAAAATATTTCACTCCAGACAAGTACATCTCTTAGACAGTTGAGCAGTTTTCATGGAAAGTAGTAACTTTTGCTTTCACAAAGACTGGAGTGTGACATGAATCATAACGTTATCTCTAATGAAAATTTAGGCAGAGGAGACATGGCTGTCTGCTTACCCATGTAAAGCTTTTCTCCCTCTCATTCTCCTAAACTTTTACTCCCGCCTTACTTTAATCTGCCAGTTCTATGGCCCATGACTGATGTCTAACATCTGGGACTCGCTGCCTTTTCTTGTGCTGTCTCATTGGTTATTGGGAGCCATGCAGTGAGTCCCAGATGTTCAAGTCTAAAACAGTTTCTGCGTTCTCTCAAACACAGTTTGCAAAATGGCACCTAAGTGCTACCCAATTCCTTTGTATTTTCTCTGTTGTATGATGCCCTTTAAAATGCTCTGGGTTTCCTGCATTCTGTAATTTGAGAGCCATAATTTTGACAAACTTCAATCAATGTCAGGGTTTATTGCTTTTTCCTAATCCCATTGTACCTTTAGTTTCTGTTCAGAGTTTTTAACAGGCCAGTGTGGAGCAACTCAGTTTCAGTAGGCTGTGCCCTGCTTCTAAAATGCTGTAAAATAAGATATCATACCCAACAGCTGCAAGAAAGGGCTGAAGTATTTATTCTTAAATATTCTGGAGTGATTAGGGTAGACTGAACTACACGAGCTGATAGTTATTCATACAACTAAATTGTACGTATACGCTTTTAACAATTTAGTATATTTTTAAAGAAACCCATATAAAGTAAAAATTCATCTCTTCTGTATTCTTTCCAGTTAATTATAAAATTTCAGACGAGATTTTTTTAAGGTAGATGTTGAAAGAGGAAAGTTATTTATGAGTGTGACAAATGGGTAAGATTCACAATGCCTCTAGCCCACATATGTTTTAATTTGGCTCAACACAGTGTTTTAGACCATTGAACAACTGAGCTGAAGAACCACAGTGCATCAGGATGCAGTCCTTGTGCTGAACTGAAAGAGTAGTGATAATAGCTTTGTTATCTAAGAAATAAATATAATGGTGTCATCATGTTTAAAAACTGTTCTTTAAATTAAAAACTAAATCAGTTTGTAGTGAAAATTATTACTAGGTTGTGATTTTAGGCTGGAAATGATACTAAGAGGACACTTACCTAAAAGACCAACTTAACAACAACAAAAATAGATCAATTTAGGAATAACATGTTTGCCTAGAACATCATGACTTATTGATCTTAAAAGTAGTAGTGCTTCATATACTGTGATTTTTCCAATTCTTAGGAATCAAAAGGGACTGCTGAGCTTCTTGTGGAAGTCATTCAAGTTGTTGTGGAAGTCATTCATTGTTGAAGTCATTCAGGAATAGCACTGGAGCTATTTTTGTAATTCAGCACACACAAACGTAAAACCCTAAATGTCCCAGAAGATGCTGATTCTCCTAAAACCAGAGACACGTTAGTACAGAGAGAAGTGACTTTCTGTTTTAATCACTGGGAATACCACAGAGTAGAACTTGGTTCCTAATGTCGCATGTTGCCATCCACTTTTCAGCATATTTTAAGTATAAACTGATCTGACTTCTTTGCTTTCCATTTAATAAAGCAAGGCAAAATGTGTATATGCTGTGCTACAGATCACTTCTCTCTGAAATTAATAAAGAAATTAGCATTCTAGCATACAGTTTTACAATGGAAGATAGTGTGCCCAGAATTAAACATTCATAGGAAAACAAGTTGGGTGTCTCTGTCCTTTTTCCCTATTTTCTTCTATTTTAAAATTGCAGAATCACTTGCATTTGAACAAGAAAAATATTATGGAAAGCAAGCAGCTGTGGATCATTATTTACTGCTGAAAAGTGAAATCACAATATGAATTTGTTAAATGTTAACAGATTCTGGTTAGTTCTACTCCTTACTTTTGTTCCTTCCCCCCGCCCCGCAAGTAATTAGATAATTGTACAAGAAAAGTAATGGTAATGTGCCTTTTCTTGTTGCAAAAAAAATTGAAGAGATGTTTTGGACTTAAGACAGAAGATCACTGCATAGCAGTTTGTTAGGAATATGCAATGAAGGTTGACAGTGCTCACCATGTAGCACTGTTAACAGTTAAATTTGGGGGGCAGGTAGTGGGAAGTACAGTGACACAGATTTTTAGGTCCAATTCATCTTTTTGCTGGCTTTTTTGGAAACTAGGGGTAAAATTGCTTTTTGATACTGCCTCCCTTGGATCGTTATTAATTAATTCTTTATCATGAAGCCAATCCATATCTGTCTTCATTGTGTCCTGTGAATGTTTGAACTTTTTTTTTTTTCAAAATAAGTCAGAAATATTGATTTAGAATAGAGAAAGCCTTCCATATTTAGAGAACGGGTTATTAGAGTCAAGGTCAGTTTGTTTGTGAAAGCTGAGAGGGCATCAGTTGCTTGAAGGAGATACTGGCTGAGTGTTACCCTGTAGAAAATGTTAAGCTTGTATAAACAGGTCTGTACTCATTTTTTCTACATTATTCCTCTACAGAGATGTTTATGAACCAGAAGCCTAAACAATGCATATACTGTGTTACTCTTGCATCTATAGCTAGAAGACTGAAAGGGAAAATGAAAAAAAATCTATATAGATGCCTAAACATTAGTTTGCAGTTGCAGCTTTCCTTAGTTTAGATCCAGAGGGGCCTGTAGATGTTACTAGTTTTATGATTTCTCATTGGGATCTTTTGTTATATATTCTATACCAATTTTGATTGCTTACATGCTGAAGAAAAAAATGAATCAAAATTGGTCAACTCGCCCCTTAATTTCAAACAGTAGTTTGCAATACTTTATCAAAAGACTTAATTACAAATGAAGTATCACTCAGAGAGCAAACTTTGTGGCTACACTGAAGTGTCTCCTGAAATTGTTAATATTTTCATACCACGTGAAATTTTGTTAAAATCAAATGAATACAGTGCTTATTAAAATCTAATGATTTCCCCATTCCTTTTAATCTTTCAATCAGAGAATATGATAAAGTCTGTATTCTTTGACCAGTATTTCTATTCTTAGTTACTGTGAAATTCTTAAAATCCTTATTACCTAATTTAGAAGTGTTACTTCATGGAAGGATTTAAGTATGAGATGCTTTATAGAGGGAAATATTTATTCAGCAGAATTGGGGTAATTTACATATTTGCCTTCCATTTAAGACTGCATCTGTTTGTTCAACCTTCATAGTTACAGTTCCCCCTAATACACAAAGAGGTTTTGTCAGCATTTCTGAGATAAAATACTGTATTTTTAAAAATTTCTCACAAGTTGTATATAATATATCTCATTACTTAAGGTGAATGTTCCTATCGGTATTAAATGGAAGCTTTCTTAAAAGTTATTTGCAGAATATGCCCCTAGATCTTAATTACTTGATGTGTTTTATTGCTCTAGATAAAGATGTTATAAAATGTGAGGAGAGATGTCATTCAAATGTGAACAAATGACAGTGAAGTGAAATGGCAGATGTCTGCTCCATTCAGTGTTGCTTCTATTTTTTTGTCCTATGACTAAAAATTACAGGTTTATTAAAGATAAACTCACAGGGCTATTGCTACTGATCCTTTACTTGAATTAGGTAACTTCATTTCAGCTTAGGCAATAATTAAGATTAGTAAATTGTTTCATTCAGAATGAGAAGCAGGTATGCATGCTGGAAAATACAAGCAAAGGTCCTCAGTTTATTGATGTGTACCTTGAGGGGAAAGGTTATGTCATTAAACTGTAGGATCGTTTTTCCAGTGAGTGATAGCCAGTTAAAAAGGATTTTTGCAAAAACTTACCAACTGCTTACAGAAGTTATTGCAGTAAATTGGATGTGCACTATGCCTGATTAAGCATATTCCCACGTACGTATTTACTCAGAAACCTAAAGCCGTTCCAAAGTTCACTTTGCTTGATTAAGACTCGTGGAGGTCTCATAAACTCAACAGAGTCAAACTGCATCAGTCGTCAGGTGAGAAGACCTTCAGCTAACATTCTGGTGTTGTGTTGCAAGGTGTTCTTTTGTTGGCTGGTTGTGGAATAGAGTGGGGAATGATGGAAGCCCTCTGCGGGCTGCGTAAGGGCAGTACTTCTCACTTTCTGCTGTGAATGGAGGAAATACGATGATGCAGTGGAAAAGGCTTCTATATACTACTTGGTTTCACAGCTTAGAACAAATCGTTGATGTCTAAAGGAAAGCCTAATAAATGTGTGTTTCTAGAATGTTCCATAGAATGTGGTAACCGTTCAACTGCCTATAAGAAATGAAAAATGATACTATACCCCAGTGAAATTATGGGAAACAGGCAGAGTAAGGTAACCTAAGTTACAAATTTTTTTGGAACACTGAGGGTAAATAATGCTGGTCTTCAGAGCCATCTCATGTTCTGGTAATTTTCCCCTGAACTTGTCTAAAATAATTAACTGGGAAAGGAAACAAGCTTTGTTTCTTTGATGTGTGTTTGATATGTTTAGAGATACTATTAGCTACTCGTGATGTATTTTCAGTGTCGCAAAGAATCATAGAATCATTTAGTTTTGAAAGGACCTTTGAGGTCATCAAGTCCAACCATTCACTCAGAGATGCCAAGGCCACCACTAAACCCTGTCCCAAAGGACCACATCTGCGCGTTTGTTAAACGCTTCCAGAGATGGTGATTCCACCACCTCCCTGGGCAGCCTTGTCCAAGGCTTGACCACCGTTTCTGTGAAGATTTTTTTCCTAATCTCCAACCTAAACCTCCCCTGGTGCAACTTGAGGCCGTTTCCTCTTGTCCTGTCACTTGTTACCTGGAGACCGACCCCCCCTGCCTACAGCCCCTGTCAGGCAGCTGTGGGGAGCGATAAGGTCCCCCCGGAGCCTTCTCCAGACTAAACCCCCCCAGTTTCCCCCGCCGCCCCTCCCAGCACTTGTGCCCCAGCCCCTTCCCCAGCCCCGTGCCCGGCTCTGGACACGCTCCAGCCCCTCCATGTCCCTCTGGCCGTGAGGGGCCCAAACCCGAACCCAGGGTTGGAGGGGCGGCCTCACCAGTGCCGAGCACAGGGGTCGGGCACTGCCCTGGCCCTGCTGGCCACGCTGTCCCGGCTACGAGCCAGGGTGCTGCTGGCCTCCTTGGCCACCCAGGCAATTGCACTAAAACTTTAATAAATTGTCCTTCAGGTTTCCCATAGATCTTAGATTTGTTCTTTTTGTTTTGTTCTTGGAAATTCTTTTTTACTGGTCTTTGTTTCTAATCAAATTAAGTCTGATTTTCCCTGTGTTTTTTTTTTTGTTGTTGTTGTTGTTTTTTAAATTGAAGCAAATATCATGAAAATATATAGTTGTGCACCTTTTCTCCTGACATGAACCAATGAATAACATGTATTAATCCAATATATTGATCGTACAAGCCTATTGCAGCTAAGGCAGAGCGATCTCTAGGTTCCTTGGCTGCATCTCCAACCTGCTTAGATAGCGTTTCTCTCCCCGGAAGACGCTCTCCTAGCGAACAACCTCGTTATTGCTAATAACATCCTGCCTGTCCCAGCGTGGCTTAAAAACTGTCAAATGTAGATGCCAGGCAACTAAGTTCAATGCCTAATTGGTGCTTGTGATGGCTTCAACAGAGAAATGGAAAAGAAATACTCTGTTTATAAGCAGAAAGACTTAAGTGTTTGTTCCAGAGAGTTGAGGTCACTTCTAGTGAGGCTAGGGGAGGAGCAGAGCTATATGTTACCTGATTGTAAATATTTTTAATGTAAAGCAAGCAGAGCTTAGAGAGTCCTTCCTCTTTCAGAGTTCTTAAAAGTGCAGATTAAATAGTCTCGGCTTCCTTGGGGGTGAAATGATGAAGATGATCTCCCTAGTCAATCAAAATCAGTTTCCCAGATTTATTTAGTATTTAAATGAAGGCAACTGGCTATGTTTGAAGGATAATGGGGGGTTTTCCATCACCACTTAGGCAAATAAAGAAGTAACAAAAAGAGAGCTATCTTACACTTCACCTGTGCCTGCAGGATTATAAAACAGTTTATTTATGAAAACATAATTTTTATTTCTGTAGCTTTTATTAGTTATTTGTGCAGTTGGTAGATATAGAAATTGGAAAATTGCATGATATTCATGAGGCTTACATATACTGAAAAGTGATGCACAATGGATGCCTAGCACTTTAGTATTAAAGGTATGTTGATAAAATATATTTTATGTAGTGAAATATTCATCTTCTATCCTGCGTCTGCCAAACAGCTCAGCATACACAAATACATAACTCAGAACACATTGTTTATGTAGATTAGTTTGGTTTACATACATTGCCTGTGTGACAGAATACTGCTCCTATGTCATGGGCATTATTTCATCCTTTACATTTGTACATATTTAAGCTCTATAAATTCTAGCTTTAAAAAAAATGTGAGGTTATTTATTTTAATATTCAAATATCCATTATTTTTTGTCACTTCTAATCATATTTTACTGTCGTGAAGATTTAGCATTACTGCAAGCCAGAAGGATATGAGAAGCATTTAGTGTATGTTATCAAGGCTTTTTTCATTCCAAACTATCCCACAATGCTCCTTAATTTTTTTTTTTTATTCAAGTGCTTTCTTTTGGTATTCCTTTGGGACAGCTGAAATGTTTGGTCTCCATAGTCTGAAACTGTACATGTGCAGCCGTTTATTGGATTCCATGTAATTAATACTTTAAGAAGATCAGCTGCAAAATATAATACATCTGTCTATATAGTACTTTTCATCCTGAAGGGATTCCAAAGTTCTGTACCACATTTAAGGGATAGATGCTCATAGAACATACTAATCTGCTACACAGTAAATGGAGGAAAATGTGTACTTACGTTAAGGTTCATATTTATTCTTCTGCTAGAGATAACCTGCACACTTAGACAGGATCTGCATTTGCATACCTGAAAGTTAATTGCTAAATTATAAATTCTGTGCAGGCATTAATATCTGATGAATAGAAAGTAATTATATTTTAATAATGTCTGAGAAAACTGGGATTCCCTGCCCTGAGAGTTGTGAATTTTAAAGCTCTGAAACTGAAGGGATCGTAGGTAAATCAGTTTGGAAGGATGTCAGGAGATCATCTAGTCCAACCTTCTCCTCAAAGCAGGGTTAGTTATGAGGTCAGACAGACTCAGGCCCATAGTTTTTAAAGCAGACTTTCTACAGCCCTCTGTATTGTACATCGATAGGCTGTCACTCACCACTCCGCACCCTAGCTATGCATCTTCTATAGCACAGTAAGCAACATAAGTAGTATGTAATATCTGCTTGTTCTCACTACAGGACCCTGCCTGTGTATGCATGTGTGTGTGCACACATCCCATTCCCCCACATCCCTGAATTCAAACAGGATTAGAAATACTGGTGTAAACTACTGTTAAGTGGTACTGGCGTAAGGGAAACAGCTCTGGTCACTGTAAGTGCTGGCTTTGCTTACTAGAGCATTTTGGTTCAGTTAAACTCCTCTGCTTTGTAAAGCTATTTGTGTGTTAAAGGAGTTATGGTCAAAGAAATCCAATTTGTACTGGGAGTGAAAGGGGATCATATGGGATTTATTTTTATATATGTGTATGTAGGTTCTTATTTATAGAGTGAAGGAATTCATCCCTTCTGTATGCCCTGTGTGGAGGATTTGTGAAGTGAATAGAAGTATTCTGAAGTAATGACTGAACTGGAAACTGTGAGTATCTTCCCCAAAAATGTCAAATTGCATTAGGTCTAGAAAGTTTGTGTAGTTTTAGTAGGACTTTATAAAAATGTCTGGAAATGGGAAATTTGGTGCTAATGGTATTTGGCTAGAATGGATACATCCAAGGGTTGCTTCTTCGTGGCATGGTCGCGCTGATGCCAGTCTGATGAGAGGAACTCTCTGTTTCCGAGTGATTAGTTGCCTTTCAGACAGGAGAAGCACTAGCCATGTGTGGCCCTTTCAGGAGGCAGGAAGGGCTGTAAAACCACCAGCAGCAGTTTATAGTCAAGGGGTTTCACCATGATTGGTAGTCAGTTAACACATAGAAACCAGAGAAAACCCACGCTTTTCTGAAGAAAAGCCTCTGTGAATTTTAACTATTATATGAAGGGCCCAGGTGCAGCAAACTGCCATGAACCTTGAGGCTGTACAGTAGCTGACTGAAATCCATGTAATTCTGTTGAATTTGATTGAATTTTGCCAGTGTGGACTAGTTTGTGCCATGGCCCTCAGCTGATACAACTGAGAAGGATGAAGAGTCAGTCTGGTGAGCGAGGAAGGTTGTGATCCCAAGAAGTCTAGCCACTTCAGATTTGACAGTTGATTCTACATTACAGCGTGCCAGTTTCTCTCAGGCAGATAAAATTTTCAGTATTTTCAGGATAACTTGTGTTCGACAGGGCTAATGCCAAGGCCTGGTCTGTAGTGTCAGCTTTCACGTTCCACACAGCAAACCTCTTGGTGGTTCTGGTGTTCTCCCTGTTTCTCTCTTGCATTGCTTCTGCAGAGTCCGGAGCCTTATGATTATTTTGTGTTAGGCCATCATTTGATGAATGTTGGAAACAATTTTATTGGTATCAGATCTGATATAGAGGCCTAGATTTAGATGTAAATGTATGAGCACAGCGGAGGACAATGTTTCATGCTTATTACATATATCCTGTTTGTAGGATAGTTTTAGGTCTATGTAAGTCCTAAAAAATTCCTTTAATGTTTTATTTAATATATCTATACATTGACCTTAGCAGAAAATGTCTGATTTAACTTGACTTGGTGTTTACCTTCTCTGCCTCTGCACTGAAACTGTGCTGCAACAAATAATGTTGCTTAAACACATTTTCTGAGCAGTAAAGCCAGTGATTGTGATTTTCCTTTAAAATTTAAAGTAGAAGAAAGGCTGGGTGGCATTTGTCTCTTGAGAAAAGCTAACCAGTGTCCATGTCTCTTCTGCTGACCCATCAAGGCGTTCATAGAGGAAAAGAAAATATCTGCCTTTCCTGGAGGGTTTTCAGTCAAATGAGAGATCTGGGAGCACCCTGTACTACCAGACAAAGCCATGGTAGGAACAAGAGATTCTGCCTTTTTCAAGCCTGATCTTCTACTTTTTGTATCGGCAAGGTCTTAGATTTGTGATAATATAATATTTGAAAATTAGGGCCTGCATTTTGGGATTGTGATGTGTACAGGGAATTTAGAAGTTCAGATCTGAGCAGGTGAGGGATCGGGCTTATCTCTAATTTTATCCAGGCTGCATTTACAACATCATTAAAGTGGGTTCAACTCTGGATAAGCACAGCACCATTCCAGCTCCACCAGCAAGCCTAGTCTGCCTGGGAGCGTGGGATGGTGTAGCAGCATCCTTTGTTATCTGGGCTCTGCATGAAAACTGCATAAGGGAACATGGAACTAGAAAATCCTTTAAAACCACATGAATTCATGATTTCCTCCAAAGTTAGAATAGGGTACTACAGGTACTTTAGTAATCTGGGTACAGTTCTGAGTTTATACATCGTCTTAGGTGTACACAATAGTAAAATTAGGGCTTTGCATTGTTTTCTGTCTGAAACAAGGAACAATTAGACCATTTATGTTGAATTTTATAAATTTCAGTTAGCCAAATGAAACTGAGCTTTTGAAATCTCATGTCTGAGATTTGACAGCACAATATCAAATATCCTTTTGCCAGATACATATCTCATGTAACATAAGAATTACATTGTATTTTTTCCTCTTTGTCTCTCCCTGTGACGCAAAGAGGGTAGAATGTGTAAGGAGTGAGGAAATGTGTCACAACTTTTTGCATCAGCATATGTGAGATTCTTGAAGCTTTGTAGTTAATATCTACAAGTATACCAACACTTAACCAAAAAAATTAATCAAAAAGTTCAAATGCATATTTTTGAAAAGCTATGACTGCCACATATTTCAAATAATAGAAAAGCAAATTGCATTCTGTGCAAGGAAGTTGAGTGGTGATTACCGTGTGAATCCTAATTTTTATGAACAAATGACTGAAACTGCCTGCCATAACACTGATTAATGTAGGGATTTTAGTTATTACATTGTAATTAGGTTATGTATTCTTTTAAATATGGGGTCAGTGTTTTGCTTGTTACTCTTCAATTGACTGAATTTACACTTCTTGTCTGATAGGTCACTTTATCATTACACTGCCACTAAACTATTTATATAGACGTTATTTTAGAGATAAATCCAACTTGAGAAGGCTTCTTTCTTAGAAATGAAATTACATATTACAAAGGATGATGCCAGTTCTTGTCTCCGATATCAGAAACATTAATACAATAAAAGATTATGGTTGTGGTACTGGTTTTATGAATGCAATTTCACCTGGAATTATATTCTAAATGGATTTTGTTACAGTAAGATTAATTTGAAAGAACTGGCTATCTTAAATAGAAATTTTACTGCATCTTTTATGTATCTTTTTATTGGATATATGAATAGGAGTTGAATATGAGTCTTGTTTGAAAAGAATACACTGTGTAACTTGAATGTGCTGCTAGGGTTGTATTTTAGCTCTTGCTCAAAATCTCAGCAAATAATCTGCTTAGGATATAGAAGAAACTATGTTGTAGCTATACTGTAGCTTTTGGGCTGCAACAGTGTCTTTACGTATGTCCAAATGTTTTGTATAACTACTTTGCTTATGCTGGTCCGCATGCAGAACTATTGTCACCTGATCGCTGATCAAGCCACCACGCAGAGTTGGTTTCTGTGCAGGATGTGATGCTCCTCGTGTTCAGGTTAGCAATGTAGGGCCATGCAGGCAGCACACTGCCCACGCACCGCACCACACTCGTACAGTCCCTGAGCCCTGCCTGCAGGCTGGGGAGGATGTGGGGTTTCTGAGGTGGCACAGGATCGGGGACATCCCACATTTTGCAGGACTGGATCTGGCCTCTTGGTGACAGCAGAACACTTAGATTCAGCATTGCAGAAGCTTCTCTGTCTAATGACTAAAGTTCCCATCAATGCAGTCTACCTTCATTCTTGAAACTGTCTTTTTTATATATATAAATAGCCTAAATTCTTGGGCTCCAATGAAGGTCTTTGTCTAAACCCAACCTTCTGAGCAGACGTGGGTTTTTTGATTGATCTGTTTGGTTTCCTCAAGTCTCAGGACAGTGTAGCACAGTGTCACCCTCTTTTCCCTGCCCAGCTGTAGGCAGCTTGAAGAGGGGTCACACTAAAAGCTGGTGATAGCTGGAGAATTCTGTTGGTTGTGCACAAGAGGGAGACCTCGAGGGTGTGTCTCCCCCCAAGGAAGTAATGGGAGCCCACCTGCTTGAGTCACTGAAAATGAAGTTGGATGAAATGCAGTGTACTTCTGGGAACAATCCCTTGTTAACAAGGCCTGATGCTTTGACATTCATGGGGGGTTGTTTTCAGTCTCATATTTTTGTGACCTCTATTGCAACATGAGCTTTCCTTTGTTTTGCGGTTGTTTGGTTTTTTGTTTTTTTGTTGGGGTTTTTTTTTTTTTGTGTCTATCTTTTTTATAGCTTTTTTGTCTTCAAAAAGATGCAAGTGACTTTTCTTGAGACTTTCTTTTTAATACCAACAGTTCCCCTTTGTGTGAGGTTTACTTCTCTTCTAAACAGTAACATATGTTTTTCTCACTTTTTCCTCCTCCTTTTGGAAAGCTGGATGTTCTCTGAGTTCCTGCCTTTACATGTGGAAGACAGAAATTGCATAAATGCATAGTAGGTAGAATTTAGAAGGAAATTCTGTTATGACATAAATATCCCAGGCAATTTAAGGAATCTTGCTTAATATTCATAATTGTCTGCCTGCACAGAAGGTGGGATTCATGATTCTTGAAACTTCTTCGCCTTTCCATTATTTTCAGCCTGTTCAATACATAAAATTGTAGCCCGCCCATTCTTTACTTTAAACTCAGGCATGTGTTCATCTCCCCCAGCACATCTGCACACAGTTATTTATTTCATACATTCCTTTCCTATCTAGCTTTAAAAAATATTTAGAGCACTGGATAATTTTTTAAAAAATGTTTTCTCTGAAAAATAAAAAGGAAAAAACCCCAAAGAAGCAAGGAAGCCAGTCAGAGCATCTTGGTGACAAATGCTCCAGTGCCACAGAGAAGCTCCTGCTCTGTGTGAGCACTCTCTGGAAATGCAAGCATCACTGCTGTGAGCACTGAAATCGAGCTTTTTATTACACTGAAAGGCTGGGTTAATTCTTAACAATTTGTCAATCTGTGTGACTATCCTGCTTTGAAGACATGAGCTAGTGCTTCTGCATGGCTCTCTAGCCTGTTCTGGAACACCCAGACCCACTCAAAGGGACCTCGCCTCTCACTCAACGATGCTATATTGCTTTGACATGTTTAGTTACGTATTTTGGATTTGAGTTTATTTAAAATTAAATACTACACTGTAGAAAATAACTTGTGGGTGCCTACCATAATTCTATGTGTCATTTTTATTTGTATACCCTTCCTTTGGCTTTAACTAAGCCTTGCAGGCTTTGAAATTGAAGGATTAAAAAATAACCATAGCAAATAAAAAGCATAATTTTATTTTCAGTGTTGCTAGGTACCTTGTTCTATGTACCTCATATATTATTTGCTAGATAGCCATAGGCATACCAGCAGCTCACTGGAGGAATGAACAGAAAATATGAAAACAGTGATTATCCTCTAAAATCCAAATTAAACTAGCTATTATCATTACTACTTTTATGTCATTTCTCTATATTCTGCAGGTACACCATATCCCAGACTACTTTTATTTGCTACAGTTCTGTAGTTAACAGCTGTAATGAGAAGAGAAGGATGTAAATGCAATTTAAATGTTCCCCTTGAAACACACGTGTATTCTTTGAGCAAAAAAACCACTCTGCTTTACAACATACTCTTTACTGCAGGGCATCTTCACCTGTAGGACCACCTGGTCCAGCATCAATTGAGGTTAGTGAAAAGACTCCACTGACTGCCAGTGGACTTTGTATAAGGATGTGTAAAATGAACTTAGGCAGAAAGATAAACAAGAGAGAGTACATTCCAGACTATAGGTGCACTATATGTGCACTACATGGGGAGAGGTGCTGGGAACCCATTCTATGTGCTTGAAGGTATTGTTTGGAGGAATTTGGAGGATAGATGGCTGGTAGACACCTTTGGATAAGGACTCAGAAGATGTAACCTCTTGATTTACATTGTCATTTTCCATGTACAAACTGAGTAGAGGCTAAAATCATTTCCACTCCTCTTAGCGGTTATGAGATATCACCTAGAGAAATTTCACATTTTTCATCCATGTCCCCTATTCCGCTTTTTCCTTTAATTATACTGAGAGGCTACCTATTCCATCAGTTTGAAAATTTTAAAAATAACAATGTTTCTCTAACTTCTCTTTCCCTGGCTGCCCTCTTCTTTCCTTCTTTCCCAGAATGATTACTCCTACCTTAAGTGGGAGTCCTGATCATTATTAAGGTTTAGACTGAAACCACAAATTAATTGGACAGTGTGTCTTTATATTTGGATTTACTTAAAATGTTTGATTTGGAGCTTTAAAGTAGTTTATGCAAAGAAAAATCTGCATATGCCTGGGTAGATGGGTTCACATGTATTTGTATACCTGGAGTTTGTGAGTATCAGTGAAATGAAAACGAAGTCTGTGCAGAATGTACCCAAAATTGGATTTGAATTTTTGGTGTACTGCCTAGATACTGGAAATTAATTTGCTGAGTTCAAGTATGAATTAATCACCTTACAATTTAGTCACAGAATAATTTCATTGTAGATGAATCCTGTGAGTATTCTCTCGTAAATATACCCGGCACTATCACTTTCTTAGACACAAGCTCTGTCCATATTGATTTTCTTTACTATTCATAATGATTCTGCAGACTTTCTTGTTAAATTCAGCTTTTCATAAATCTCTTGTAAGTTTTGAGAATATGAAATGATAGAAATAGATAAAGCTTACATAGGTCTGGAGGAAGCAGTAGACTTAATATTGTTCACAGTGACCTCAGTAACAGCAATGTTTGTTGTTTTCTAGACTCGCTATTTATTTTTCCTTTGTTGCTATGCAAAACTCCTTAATGTGTATTGTTATAGCATCTTCTCGGCCCTATCATGGACTGTGGCAATGTGGAGCTCCAAAACCAAATAACAGAATAAATAGCAGAATCTAGTATTTTAAGCTCTTTTTGTCTCCTAGATTGTAAGGGCTTTCAGACAGAAGCTTTCTTTTCCTATTTTAACTATCCAAAGGTCTTGAACCTTTTTGATCCCTCTCCAAGAATATTGGTAATGTGACATAAGATGAATGTAGTAATTGTGTGTGTATATAGTAGTAGTTGACCGAATACTCTTCATCATATTGACATGTTCTCATTTCTCGCAGTGTTTTCTTAAATAGTGTCCTGTTCTTCTGATACTACATTACTTATCTAGCATCTATACTAGATCCTAATAGCCATAGTCAAGAGACAGAGATCTAATTCATTCCTAGGAGAAGTAACTCAACCATTTTATAGCACAGATACCAAGGTAATTTATTTTTTTTCTTAAGCCACAGTCTTCTCATTTTATTATTCAGTAATCATTTGTACTATGTATCACCACAATTCCTTTCATTTTAATGTACTGTCATGATACATGCATAGGAATGGATAAGCTGAGGAAATAAATGTAAGTGAAGGGCTTTCAAGTGCTAAGAAACAATGTAGATATGAAGGGGGCTAGTGTCCTTGTCCACGTGGGAACAGATAAATATGCTGAATCTTTGCTTACCAAATTGTAGAGTTATAGAGTGTCCTCAAGCCCTTGTGATCCATGAGATTCAGCGTTCTTGTGCTACTTACCAGTGTAGATGTGGTATGATATTAACATGCCAAGAAATAAGCTTTTTAAACTATGAGCAAGTTAAGAATGTTACAGCCTGTTTGAACAAAGAAAAGAGAAACACCATGAAATCTATTCATGAGTTTGTTCTGTCACTCCAAGTTAGCTGGGTAGTTGGAAAAAAAAATAAGAGAGGAAATAAATTCAGGCATTAAACACTAGTCGTAGTGTTTCAGAACTGCAAGATTATAGAGATTGCTCTGTTCAGTGAGAATGCTAAAAAGTGTTTTGGGATCTCATACATACAAAACACCAATTTACATCATTCTCTGTTAGATTCAGAGGTATAATGCCTTTATTTTCTCCTTTTTCTTTACCACTGTCTTCCAGCATTCACTTTACATGAATGCTGGGCATTTTGTCTGTGTGTGGTATGGAGAGGAATGAATTTTAGTCTTTTGATTTTGAAACATTCTCTGACTTTGATGATCCTTCACAGTACTAGTCACAGCCTTCTAAAGCTAAAATGCAAAACATACTGAAATCTTTCTTGCTGTTTTAATTGTGAATGCATATGTATCTGTACTAAAACTCCCCGTTCCCAGTCCCGCAGGCAAGCTGGAGACTGAAAGAGAAGGGGGGCTGCATTAGTGTTTCACCTCTAGCAGCAGCAGCCTGTGCAGAGACATTGCTAGAAAAGTGTGAGATGCTTGAACTGCTGTTGTCCGTACTCTGCCTGCTCTGTGAATAAATAGGTTGTCAACCTAGCACTTTAAACAAGCACTTTCTTCTTCTTTAACCTAGCTTTTTGACATTTTCCATTAAGCATACTGTAATAGAAAAGATGAGTAGAATTTCTCTACGCACCAGGAATAGCAACCTGTCTGCTTAGCATGAAGGGCCCTTTTCTGTGCTGTGGCTGAGAGCTTCATACCATGGTGGATTACTTCTTAAGGTTATATGTTGATAGCCCTTCCCTCTGTGACTACTTTACTCTCTCTTTGACTACCTTACTCTGTGAGTGAATTGATGTACAACACCCAGGAGGCTATACACTGCTCAGTGGGAGCTAGGACTGCAGAATGCAAGCAAGCTTTAACAAAGCACTTAGTGGTAGGATATGCTTTGTACAGTGTGCATTTGCAGCAAAGACCACATGTCCAGCTGTGAGCACTGAGTGTTTGCTGGGAGTCTGAAGGTTCCTCAGTTAGGCACTTTGTGACCTTCTCCACTGTCCAAACCCATTGAAGGCCATCAAGGCCTGTTAGCCACGTGCAGCTGCTGTGTGTGCAGATGTTCATCGGTGCTAATCACTGCATACATGCACATGTAGGAAGATTTAAATAAAGGTATTCAGTGCACTGCCTAAGCGTAAACTTTTTTAGAAAACTTGTTATTAATAGATCATAATGGAGCTCTGTTGTCTAGTTGGCCAACACATTGTTAAAACAAATTTTGGTCTCACAGACTATAATGCTATGTAAATATTTGCTTGAAGAAAAACAGACGTAAGTAGAAATGCATATATGCACACATGCATGTATAGAAACACATAACCATGCAAAGTACCTAAATAGTTGTCCATTACTTATGCCTGGTTTGAAAGTTAATACATCATTAATTTAACAGATCTTTTAAGTAAGACATTGTTGTCAAAGCACTTGGATCTTACCGTAGTCTACTGTTGGTTTTTTCCCTTCCTTCTGATATTTATGTTATTGAAACACAAAGTCTGTCTTTGGAAGGCCGCAATTAAATAAACCCTATGGAGGTAGCATAGTGTTTCCTAGCAACACCATGTCTATACCAGTGATGCTTGCTTCTCTCTTTAAGCTAAACGCAAAGTCATGTCCATTAATCCCCAGCTGCACGTAAAACTTTTCAGAGCTTTCGCTAGCTCCCTACTGTTCATGTTTTCATCTTGCTCATATGCTGCAAAGCAAACTGCTTCAGTGATTTAATTCTCTTCAGTGCCTCAGTGTAAAGCCAATCGTGTGTGTATAGTCACAATTACTATTTGTTTTTCATTTAAAACAAATAATTTGTCCTCCTGTATGATGCCTCCCTTCAAACATTATCATTCTGGTCATTCAAACAACCTAACAAATGAAAGAGATAAAATAAACGCCTTGAAAACATATTACCTGTGCTGAAAAAGTAAGTGCAATTTTTTGTAGCTAAGATATGTAATTCCAATATAACCTTACATTTAAGTAAAAGGTGCGCTTTATTTTTTTTAATACACAACAGCACTGAAAAAAAACCTCTAGGACTTGTTTCTATCTGCTGATAGCTTTCTGTGTAGAACGAACTGAATGATCTTGGCCCTGTTCACAGAGGTCTGGTGTCTTACTCCACAGAGCTCTGCTGGAGATCAAGCTGCTGTGCCAGTGCTAGAAATGATGCAGGTTCAGGCACCTTGGTAGGACAATGCACAGAAACTTTGGTTGCTGGTATCTATAAAGAATCTTTTCTGTGGGACAGCTGAGGTCTCAGAGGTCTCAGTCCAGCACCTTCCACCAACCCAGCATTCATTAGAAAAAAAAAAAAAAAGGGGGGGGGGGGGGGGGAACTTTCAGAATTACATTGAAAATTAATGTGGCTGTGAACTACTTAGTCCTATTAAAATTTAATTAATAACTATGAATGTATCAAGTAACAATCCAATGAGGAAAAGTACAAGTGAATGCTTACATACTGTGGTACCAGTTGTGTGAGTACCAGGGATACAAGGCAGCTCACTTTCCCACACGGGGGGCAATTCCTGCAGCAGTGTGAAACCAATATGGGGTCAGAGGAACTTCTGTAACATCACCTGGCTGCAGCAAAGGCAGCTGGGAAGAGTAGGAAGAGACACAAAGTCAGAGCTGTGACTTTCTGAACAGGTTTACAGAAACACGCAGGCATTCTAAATTAGTGATTTCTGGAAGGCTGTTCAACCTCTCAGCACTAGCAGGAAAGCTGCGCTAGTTTGACAGTTGATCCTATTCCCAGTCACCTGCAGAGGCCAAGGGGCACAAAGCTGACACACTCATCTTAGTCCTTCTCCAGTGCTACACATCTGAAGTGGTGCTGCTCAGCCAAAGAAAACATATTTATTTGCTTTCAGGATATTTCCCACTGCTGCCTTCCTCACAGCTGGTGAAAAGAGTATCCACACTCTGGTAGGGTGCCTATTAGTTCCTTGGTGCTCTTAAAATGCCTGGGGAAGGGAGCGGAGTACTTAATTAATAGTCACAGCCTGGGGTCACGGTGGCAAATGCAAAGGACTAACCCAGCCAGGCGATGAGATCTGAGAGGGCTGCAGCAGGTCCCTGCAGATCTTGATGCTGACAGTGACCACCCATCACTGCTGGTGGAGGGGATAATGAGAGAGCATGAAGCTTTGTGAGCTGTTTAGAGATTAAATTTTCTGCCCAAAACTGACAGCAATGAGATTAATTGTTCTGTCCTCTGGTGGTTGTAGGGATGGCACTATTAGACTGTATTTCCAACCCAAATGAGAGAGCTTGTGAATGATTGGGATCCAACATCTACTGTCAGTATGGCAACACAGCCTTCTCCTCCTGCTCAGGCTAATGAGGAGGTGCTATGAGAGGTCTGCTGCAGGACTCTCAAATCTTCTATTGCCTCCACAGGCAAATACACATGCTTGTGTGAATTGGGTGTTGATGGATTTGATTGTATATACCAAGGCTGGAATTTGGTTTTCTTACCTTTTTCAATAATGAATATTCAGTAAGATACAGTAGTGCCTCCTGAGACTCATTTAGTTTCAGGAAAAAGTAGTCAAGGTATTCTGTTACCTTGGACATTTTGCTAGAAATGTAAGCCCCTTGGCTAATTAGTGGTTTTGTTTCTTATTCAGCTCTTACTATACAATGTTGCTTCATGTCCATAGTCAATTCGAAATATGCATCTTTAGTGGGGTATCTCTTCTAACATGTCTTTCAGAAAGCATGAAATGTTACATCATAAGTAAAGTTAGTGTTAAATAAGTATTTTAAAAGACCAAAATTACTGTTAAAGGAGGAAAATATTATCAAAACTTACTTGTTTAAACTTTGTTTAGAGAAGTTCTGAAGAATTATGCTGTGCACAATATAAAAGGCACTCTGAACATTGACATGCTTTTTGAAGAGGACATTGTCCATCATATATGTGTATATGTATATACATATATGAAATGGGGGAAATACAAAGCTGTGATCGTCTGTCAGCAGACACTAATTTCTAGCAGGTCAAGGTCTGAACCTTTACAGGGTTCTTAAAATGTGTTATGGCTGACGGTAGGACTCCTCCTGCCTTTTGGCTTGAGGTAAATCCACTTCCCTGAGGCATGCCCTTCCTTTACTCTCCTTCTCCATGCCAGGGCTGTGGCTCTGGGCCAGGAGAGCGTTTGTTCCACCAGCAGGAATGAGCCTTTTTGTCTGCACAGTAATATTGTCAGAAGTCTGAGTGGCGCTGTGAATGAGTGTGTCTTGTACTTACCTTCTCCATTTCTTCAACCAGATGGCTGCCCTGATTTGTGCAATGGCAATGGGAGATGCACGCTGGGTCAGAACAGCTGGCAGTGTGTCTGCCAGACCGGCTGGAGGGGGCCTGGATGCAACGTTGCCATGGAAACCGCCTGTGCTGATAACAAGGATAATGAGGGAGGTGAGCAAAAGTCTTTCAATTCCCAGTCCCTAAAGAACGGCGGGTTATACACGCTTTCTTCGTGAGTCATTTTCCTTCAGAAGGACTTTGTCTGTCATTGTTGTCAAGTGGTGGTGTTACATTTCTTCTGAAACAAATGAGACTGAGCAAGCTGTGGCCTTGTGGAGAGATGTGGTGACCCACAATGCCTGTGTCGGGAGCGGACGGGCAGGCTCAGTCCCACCCTGCATCCCACTGAAGCCCACGGTGGGGAGCATGGCCCAGTAGACCAGAACTTCTTCCTATGGGCTCTTGGCACATATGAATTGCAAAACAACTTACTGTACCCATGTGCACAAGCACAGCAGCTGATGGAGCAGGATATTTAGCAATATTTTTTCTGCTCACTGTTAGAGGCCCGGGTCACGCTTTCATGTGCACAACCTGTGGGAATGGTTGTAGCTTGCTGTCACGTTGCACAGTTCACATGCCCCACTTGGACAGGCTGACGGAGGGATGCTGAGTAGTCATCTGTGGGAAGACTCTGACATCCGTCTTCAATTTTCCTTCTCCTTTACCAGACATATCCCTATTAAATATAGAATTTGTGTTCTGTGTTTACCTTCAAAGATGGCTTTAGTTTATCTTGTTTCATAGAGCCTTCCATGGTGTATTAGGCTATACTGGGCTGAAAGCAGTTCTGAGAAGTTGTAGCATCTAAACAAGATTGCCTAAACTATCTTCTGCCTTTGAAATAGCTTTCTTATTCCTTTCACTACAATGTCTTTAGTAAGTCATGTAGATTCTTTTTCATGAGCTTCTGCTCTTCATTAAAAATCAAACATCAGGCACATCTTTCTTCCTTGAGACTCCTTAACTTTTCTTTGGCCAATAATTAATCTAAAGAGCACATCTCTTTGCTGATTAAGAAATGTTTTACGCTTTTTTCTAAAACTGCAAAAAAACATCTGGCTTATTGAACAGCTGCTTCTAGGGTAAAATTTTGATTAGGATGAGTGCTTTAGTTTTGTGTAAGATTTCAGGGTATAGAAATTGTTGAGAAGTCCCAAACTGAGGAACAGGTATATTTGGTTTTGATTATGTGATATTAACTACATCTGAATAGCATCCACTAGTTTTAATCTGTAAATCTTCTGTTGGTTCCTTGGTTTCACATATGATCAGTGCTTACGGAAATATTTTAAATGTGCTGGAGCCAATTCAGTTTCAGAAGACTGGAACTTGCTTTATAGCTTTACTGAATTGTGAAGAGCAGAATCTGACTACCAAATTACATTAGTTGGCATTTAATTGTACAAAAAAAACCCACTAAACTTCTGTTAATACGCAGTGTAAGAAACTAAAAGGTGAACTGCTTAGGTGTGCCGATTTTACAGGCTCTGAAGATAATAAATGAAAAACTGAAAATGGATGTATCATCAGGTTTTCCACAAAACAAGGAATAAGTTTGGAAAACATTATTAGAAATACTGGAATAAGGTGCTTGTTTACCTATCCAAGACAATATTTTGCACTTGTAAAACAGACAGGCAAACAGGGAAAAAATGACCAGTGAGACCATTCAGCTGTTCATCCCAATTTAAAATCACAACATTCATGGAAGACAAATAGTTCATTGGAGTCAAAGAATACATAGAATAAATATGCCACACAACAGACATAATTTTAAGGTGCGTGGTTTCTGATTTACCATAGTTGCGCCTGAAAGAAAACTGTTTGGTCTAGCTGAAGGCTAGAAAGATTAAGAGGAGAACTCTTCAGGTGTTCTCAACACTTGCAGGTGGAAGTAATTTTTTTCCAGAGGCCAAAGGGGTTACTGCTCATTGCTTCTTGTGGGCATATAGGTAGTTTGAAAATCTATGCCTGTTCCAAGGTCCCAAAGAACCTGAAAAGTCCACTTGACCTGCACATTTTCACATAGGGATTTTATGATAAAGATAGAAATTAATCTCTTTGTCTTACGACCTTTAGCTCAGTACTTTAATCCAACAATCGTTACTACTCTTTAGTAGTCTCATCCATATTACATTTCTGTAGAGTTTTTCTATAAGGCAGCTTAGGTGTTCAACACCTGTTCACCTAGCCCTTTCTCCACGTGCTTGCAAGGTATACCTGAAAAACCGAACGCTTTGATTCAATTCAGCCAGGCTGTGCTTTGTACAGGGTGCAGGTGGCACAGGCTGAGAATTACCCACAGGCCATGTGGCGCTGCAGCACTCTTCGGTCTCTGGCATGTCTTGGTGATTTTGGCTGTTTCAGTTTGCTTGATGGTATTTTGAGTTTCAGGTTACTTTCAGATGGCATGGGATCCTTTCCAATATGCACTGGAAAGACAATCATTGTCATTCCCATCAGTTTGTCAAACTGTCGGTCAATAGAGCTACAACAAAACTCAAAACTGAATATAATGTCACTTAATACTTAGTCTCTTCGAGTGCAGTTCTGCCTTTGCCTTAAGCTGTACTATTCTTTACGTGTCTGGTTCACTGCACGCCTGGCCAGGAACACGTCCTGTGACCTAGCTGTTTATTAATGCTAACAGGGAGACCACGGGAGTGTGCAGGAAGGGAGAGGAAGGAAGGGATGCATGCTCTGTTCTTCAGGCTGCCCTTTATGTAATTGTAGAATCATTTAGGTGTGAAAAGACCTTTGATATCCTAGAGTCCAACCGTTAACCTGTCACTGCCAAGGCCACCACTAAACCCTGCCCTGAGTGACATGTCTACACTTCTTTTAAAATACCCCCAGGGATGATGACTCAACCACCTCCCTGGCAGCCTGTTCCAATGCTTGAACACCCTTTCCGTGAAGAATTTTTTCCTAATCTCCAACCTAAACCTCCCCTGGTGCAACTTGAGGCCGTTTCCTCTTGTCCTGTCACTTGTTACCTGGAGAAGAGACCGACCCCCCCTGCCTACAGCCCCTGTCAGGCAGCTGTGGGGAGCGATAAGGTCCCCCCGGAGCCTTCTCCAGACTAAACCCCCCAGTTCCCCCCGCTGCCCCTCCCAGCACTTGTGCCCCAGCCCCTTCCCCAGCCCCGTGCCCGGCTCTGGACACGCTCCAGCCCCTCTGTGTCCCTCTGGCCGTGAGGGGCCCAAACCCGAACCCAGGGTTCGAGGGGCAGCGGGATGTGACTCCATTCCCCACCGCTCTCTGGCCCGGCCGCCCAGCCAGCTTTGACCCCAGCGCGGAGCCCCCCGGGCAGCCATGAGCAGCCGGTGGCTGCAGGAGAGGCTGTGGGAGACGGTGTCAGAGGCTTCACTAAGGCCCAGGACACACCAGCCACAGCCTCTCCCTCGCCCACCAGGCCGGGCAGCTGCTCGCAGCAGGAGATCGGGGCTGTCAGGCAGGGCCTGATCCCCTGGGTGTCCTGCACGTGCTGTGTGATGGCCCTCAGGGTGACCTGCTCCATCACCTTCCTGGCACTGAGATCATATTGTGACTGTGTATATAAAGAAACAGGTAAAATTAAGATTTCTCCGTAGGCAAAGCTGAAAACTGTAATATGGGAATCAAAGATTCAGCTAGTTACCAGAACTCCATATTTCACATAAAGTGCAAGATTATTAAAAGTTAAAGAAATCGCCTCTCCTCCCAGTCATTCTTTTCATTTGAAACTCAGCCATGTTTATTTGCAGCAGAATGTTGAACTCATTTGCTGCCCCATCACGAACATTGTTCTGTTAACATAAGCAAGTAGTTCTGGACTAGTAATGATGATGCAAGCTGTCTTTCAAAAGGCATTAGAGTAGCTAAAAATACCATTTTTTTGCCTAAATGAGGTCCTTGCCTGAACAGCTGAACCTCCTTCCTTCCTGTCCATCTATTCACGTTGTTAAAATGCAGTTGCTTCAGCATGTCACTGAAACAGAACTGTCATTTTCTGTCTTCCCTTCTTCCCCATGCAGCAACAGATTTAACATATTTTGGAGCTCTTCTGCTGTTCAGCCATTCTTATTGTAATTGTATCTCACAATCAGATTCAAAGGCCTTGGGCCAAATCTTCATTTCATGGATGTCAAGAAGAGCATTGCCACTGACTCCAAAGGGATTCCCATTTGTCCTGTTTTGTCTTATTATCTGCCACTATGCGAACTCTGTACCATAGTTCAAAAAGAGAAAAAAGGAATATTATACTTAATATTTTCTTTCCATTTTAGATTAATGCCTTTTAGTTGGTTTATTCCTAGAAGAGGCAGATGTGCCCCTGTCTTGTTGAGACTTACAAATCTTCATTTTAAATGAGATGTCAGTGTGTATTACTCACATAAATAAAATGGGATTCCAGAGCAGAAAGAAGGGTCCAAAGCTGTTTTCTCCTCTTAGGGCTGTTAAGTAGAACTGTGCATGATCCGAGGTAGCACTGGGAAATTCACCTGTATTTGTCCTTACCATCACGTGTCAAATCTAGATATGGGCTTAACTGGGTCTTTGTTACAAACCTGTTTAGGGTTGCTCTGGTACATAGGCTACTTTGCTGAAAAAACTTGAGTCTCTTATTTATCTGTTCATTTACTTATCTTTAAGGAGGAAATCTAGCTGAAAGGTAAGGGGCTTTTGTCATTGACTCACTTCTAAGATCTTTTAAAATTGTAAAATGCTTCTGTTTTCCAAAACATGTTTGAATTGCCTAATTTACTCACTGTGGCCACTTCTAAATCTAATCCCTTTCCTTAATCAGTCCCTCAGTAATCTAATAGTTATTAAGCATCTTTTGGAGGGATTAGAAATAGCTTTATTTTAAGACCCATAATTGTGATTACAATATATAATCCCCCCAATAGACATGTATAACCCATTTAATTCACCGTGGATTTATTTTAGGAAATTAAAGGATCATAGATGATATTTTGAGGAATAAGACAAGGTACCTGACTTTTTTAGTTTGTATTTTTTTGGACATATTGCATAAGGAAAACCCTACAGTGGCTATTTATACCCATCTTTTTACAAAAATTGTTTTGTAATAATTTGCTTGTTCCTAAATTTGAATATATTTTTAGTATCTCGGAACAGTCTTCATAAATTGTGTATGTTTAACTACATTTCACCTTAGACCTTACAGTGCCTTCAAGTAAAATGGACCATGTAATGCATAGCAAAAATCATATTTCCTTTCTACAGAATAGTTTCACTGGATGTTAGATGCAGTTGATACCAGGAGCTCATGTTTGAGGGCCCTTTGTCCTGAACTCAGTGGGATAATCTGGGAGAGGTGTCCAAGTACAGACTCTGGCCTTTGCAGCAGCAGCCCTGGGAGAAGTCCATACTGCCCACTGATGTTGCTCTTTCTAGGCTTTTCTTTTCCTTCTTCCTCTCTAAGCCCACCTTTTGCATCCATTCAAATTTACTCTCCTCATGTTTATAATTTTTATTGACAAGACGAATTATGTAATTTCAGAGAAAGAAAAGCAGGAAATAGCCAAAATTTTGCTGAACTGCTTTGTTTCAGATTTGATCAGGATGGAAAGGATAGGAGGAGGCAGGTAAAAAAAAATTAAAAGCAACCACTGCTAATATCACTTCACAGATCACATTTCTTCTCTAAATGTAATCATCTAGACTAAAATTGGGTGGGGAAGGAAAAGAAGCAACCCATAGCAGTATAGAATACTAAGGTGAATTGAAGGAGGAATTCCTTGTTATGCAAAGTGGGACATTCTTTTTAAAATACATTTTAATTTATTTCCACTTGGCTTTCAAAAGAGAGTTGTGCATATCTCAGAAGGCAAAATTTGCCCTTCAGTTTGTTACTATATAGCTGTAACCCCACCAAGAAGTACAGTTGGCGGTAATTCTCTTTGGCACAATACATTGAAGATAATGAATGAGAGAAAGCTAGCTATCTGCTCCAGTATGACTTCTCTTCAATTCACAAGAAAAATACATTTCTAGAGAAGTTCACTGTCAGGACAGTGCACTTGACTGATTGAAAGGCTGTTTATTTGAGTTGTCTTAGAAAACTCATCTCTGAAATTAGACAGAAAGAAAATAGAAAGAAAAGAGAAGTGTCTCCCTGCAATAAACATTTAGAAAAAAATTGCTTTTAGAAAATTACAAATCCTGTGACTTGATACTGCATCAGGCTCGTGACATTTAAGATAATACAAGTATTTCACAGCACAAAGGCAAATCATGTAATTTAGCTTGCCTCAACAAGCCTCAGCAGGGGTCTCTAATTCAGCACAGACAAAAGATTTTATGAAGTTCTCAATATAAATACCCAGAATACTCATAGCACAGAAAAATACATTCCCAGAGCCTGTACAATAGTCAGTTTTAGAACATTAAATGTAATGAGTAGTTGAAATCTATTGTGGATGGGGGCCAGAGTGACTCATGTAAGCTCAAGTATAAAACCTGTATCAAAACTAGACATTATGTAAGTTTGACAAGAGCTAATGAGTATGCTTGTATGTGTTTTTGTTAAAACTTCACGTCAGCCTCTAATCGCCTTTACACACATTAGCCAGCTTATCCTTACACTGTCCCTCATGGGATATGTTACTACAATCACATGCTCTTATAACCCATGGAGAAGCGAAGGCAAGAATTCAGTGACTGCAAATTTTTATGATTTAAAAAGCCATTGGTTGCTGTGTAGGTATCTATGTGTACACTGGAACCCAACAATTATTTTTTTGAGGTTATTTTCATCTTGGAGCCCTCTAGGTCAAGTCTGCTCTAAGCTATGTGTGGTTTGAGGTTGGAGCATCCAAAACCCACCAGTATTCTCAAGTTCGGAAGGAGCACCAAGCGCTCAGCGCACAGCTGGAGCTACACCTGCAGTAGGTGATGCCAGCTGGAGTTGGGTTTTCCCAGCTGCCAGGGCTCTGCGCAGCACAGGGACCCTGAGTGGGCAAGGGATGTGGGATTCTTGCTCTGCCGATGTCGTATTCCAGGGTACTCATCAGGGTTTGGGGGGCGGGGGGCATTCAGAGGCACACCCAGCTTAAAAGGAAGCCAGTTTTCTTCTGCTTTACCACAACTTGGGATTTACAATCCAGGTTTCCCTTGAAAGGAAGCTTTGGTTTAGGATTATGGTTCTGAAAATACTCTGTTGTGCTCACAGTTTGTTATATGAGCCAGTGGTATAATGGAGATCCTGACAGGTTACGGAGAGGCTTTCCAGTTTGGCTAATTGAGGAACAGGGCTGGAACAGGATTAGAATCATTTCCTTTCTTGTTAGCAGCAGGAACTTTGGAGGAATTATTTTGAATGATGTATGCCAATATAGCTAACAGTAATTAGATCAAACTACAAAAGTTAGAATTTGGGTTATATATTAGATAAAACTTCCTGGCAGGAAGATACACTGGGCTGTGGAATAGCCTGTCTGTGGAAACATTTCTGCATGCAGTTTTAGAGCTCAATTAAAATATTTCTGTGTTGGCAGAGAGGCAGCCTACTCTTTTGATAATCTGATAGAGCATCTCTAATTCTTTCACCTTGGGTATATTAATACTACACATAATTAAAATCGGATCATGATAAATTAACTAATTTGCCCTCAGAGTGATCAAAGGCCCTTTTGCCCTCAGGGTTCATAGTAGCTGCTGTTCCCCCTCCTCCCCGCCTCCATTTTAATCATCAGTCTGAAATGTTTATTGGAAAAAGAAAAATTTCCAGGAATTATGCTCTGAAAGTCATCAGCTCCTGAAGCTAGTGAAGTGTAAGGATGCCCTCTACTGAGCATGTGCTCAGAAGTTTTGTTTTGGCAACAAGATTTTCCCCTGCTGGGTACAGAAAGGGTTTTCTCAAGCAGCTGGATGTCAGGTCAAAGTTGACTCATTGTAACGTGCATCATGAATTGGACCTGAAGGACAGCCTGCAAGTGTTTGATGAAGAGTGGAAGCTAAAGAAAATTTACTTGTAGGAGTTAAAAAAAAGCTGAACAAACAAACAATAGCTCCATCATCAACTTTCCAAAGAAAGGTGTAGCACAGCTCTAGAATCCGTCACCTGCATGTGATGAGAAATATGTTCAGTGGTGAGGGAAAACTGATGATGAGGGGTTCTAAGTACATTAGCACTGAAATAAATCACTGTTTCTACAGATAGCTTTTTAGGCCTTGTAATAATGATCAAGAGAAAGACAATAAGGCCATCTTAAAATATGGCATGCACAAGTAGATTATTCTATTCTACATGTAATACTTTAAAATTTTCTTTTTGCTGTGCGGTTAAGTCAGCCAGAAAGCTTGTGGAACAGTTCACGGAAAGTCAAGAAATGTGTGTATCCATTAGCAGAAGTGAAGTCTTCAAGAGGAATACCATGTCACTTGCTTTGTTTCTGAAAAGATTAGGGAATTTGGAAGAAGCACGAACAGCAATGGAGAGCTAATTCTATGCTGCCAGTTTAAATCAGATCAAAATTTCCGATTTCTTTCTTCTCAGTTAAGGCGGAGTTGGGTCTTCTTTTGGTCCCAAATTGTTGGAGGAGGTTCAGCACCATCTTAATTCCCTCTAGAGTCTCGTTCGTTTAGCTTACAGAGTTTCAGAGGGCTGCCGACTGGCCGTTCAAAACTCTGATGTGTACACTGTGAAAATCAGCAATGTCTTGGTGAGGCTAATGGCGAGGTATTTGTCATTGAATTAACTGTATAAATAATTCAGTGTACCTGAGGAAATCTGGAAGACGACAAGCTCTGAAATATATATTAAAAAAAAAAGTACTAAATTCTAATTAAAATTCATGCTTATGGCAGAGTTTTCTCTTACAGAAGGTACATTTTTTTTCTAGCCCTTTTTTTAATCAACTAAGTCTAATGCAACTAAATAATTCTGTAGCAATTTACTTCATACGTAATGCTACGATATGGCTGGAAAAATGGGCTGATAGTAACCTACTGAAGTGCAGTGTCCTGCACCTGGGGAGGAACAACCCCAGGCACAAACGTATGCTGGGAAACACTTTTTTGTCATGGGGGTGACTGAGCACTGGAGCACATTGCTCAGAGAGGTTGTGGAGTCTCCATCCTTGGAGATGTTCAAAAGCTGTCTTGGCATGGTCTTGCTCAGTTGGCTTTTGGTAGCCTGGCTTGAGCAGAGGGGTCGGACCAGATGACCTCCAGAGGTCCCTGCCTATCTCAGCCATTCTGCAATAATATTTCCAGATAGCAAATTAAGCAAACATAAACTAGAAACAAATATGTTCTGACAGTAATCAATACTCTTTCATACATAGTCAGAGATTTCAGAGCAACAAAATGAATAATAGCAGCAAAGCAACTATGAACACAAATAGTATAGCAGTGTCTAAGTTGGCATAAGGTAAAAATATCCTAACTCCCAAATCCTGCCATCTGGGAATAAATTAGTATGGGGGAATATAGGCATATATTATAAGTAATAATGTTCCAAACAAGTAAATCATGTGTATATTTATGTTGCGGTATATGCCTGTCTTTTCTAAATATTCCTGTAAGCATCTGAAACTGTGCATGTCTGAATTCGCACAGCTGCATGAAAGCCTTCCTACCTGAAAGGAATCATACACAGGTTTCTCCCTGGTATTGAATGGAGATGTTTCTAGCCTCTCAGGTCCTGAACTGGCAATTCAGAGCAGTTTGATTGCCTGCTTGATTGTTTGTGAGATAACGGTGAGATTGGCAGTGACAGGGTAATTTACTGAAGATTGCGATGTCAGACTATATCCAAGGGGGCTTGTGAGCATAAAGATGTGATTCGCATGACTGACAGGACGCTGAGAGATTGATATGCCAATTGAAAGTTCATGGTGTCATCAGAAGTGTTTGGTCACAGCATCCCATAATCTGCTGCATGATGAGGTCATTACAGACATAATGTATGCTCACCGCTAATAACAGGTATGGCAAAAATCCAATGCAGCTTGAACAGGTAAATGCAAATTTGTCAAAGGGCGTAATTTATATCCTGTGTTTTGCTTCTGTTATTTCTAACGTGTTGATAGAATTCTCTTGACTGGTGGTCGTCTGAGTAAAAGAACTGAGCAGACTGAACAGTGGGCAGCTTTAAGTTCATAGTTGTAGAGGTGTCACACAGAAAGAACACAAGATGCTGAGAAAAAGTTCTCAGAGCTTAATAGGAAATCTGCCTTGAGTTATAATCTGAAGCTAATGATGTCCTTACAATGATTATATAAAGTGGGTGGAAAATGGGCTGTAGCAAAAAAGAAAATTCCTACTGCCACGTTGGAAAGGATTTCAAGACGAATGAAGCTCTTAATGTGAATAGGCACCTGACCTTCAAGCAACGTATAGCTCTTGCAACGAGGTAGTTTGTCTGACTTAAATTTCCTTAGAGGGCTGAATGAAACATTGTCAGCACACCTCAGCAATTTTGTTTTTAAATCAGCAGCAGCCATTTCAGCCACACGCTCAATCCATTGGGCATATAAGGCTAATTGTAAAATAAGAAAGATTTTTATAGGTTTGGGGTTTCTGTTGTTGTTGTTTTTCCAGGTATCACTGTGTAGGGTAATGCTGGTTTGTTGTGCATTTGAAAATCTTGAAAATACATGCGTCATGATCTTACTTTAAGGTACTTTCGTCAACTAACCTGCTGGAACGTTGTGTCTTGTGTATGATACTCAGTGTGTGCCCCGGCCATATTTGTAATCGAAAATCACGTTAAGATGCCTTGGGGAGTCTCTGAAAGTTTACAGACCTGAATAGACTGCAGATTGAATGCATGGGTCTTGCCAGAGTAAATGAACAAATGTTTCTAAATGGTTAGAGATGATAATATTTTCAAGTCAATGGTTATTAATTTCTAAATTACAGTAAAGTCCATTGAGAGAACATATTTCAGTTAAATTATGATACCAAAGGAAAGGATGATGCTAGAAGTTGTTACTGTATGTGCTAAAAATAGTCAGTTGTGATTTATCTAAGTATACAGATCGATCTCCCCGTTGATGATTCCGTATTAATTTCTGGTGTTTAAATTCCAATTTTTCTTTAAAATACTTCTTAATAAATATTCTTGATGGACAACTTAATATGTAGTATGATGACTGAATCCACCAGTTTTGTGAGTGATCCTTCCTTATCCAACCATGTGAACAAATTCTGATTCAGATATCTATGGAAGGTGGGAGTTCCAGGAGAAATTCCCTATGTATTGCCAAAATGGGTACAATATAACTTTTATTTTGCTTAGGTAAAAAGAATTTATTCTGTCACCCCATCTCCCCAAATGGAAGAAATGAAATTAAACAGTATAATTCTCAAGACTCTTATAGCCCAGCAAGGAAATCTAAGAACTTCGTAAAACAGCTGGAAAGATTTAAAAACAACTCACAAGATTAAAAAAAAAAAAAAATCCTTAAAGAAATAATCCTGTACTTCTTCCACTATTCCTGCTTTCTAATTTCAAGCCTTAACAAATTTATTTGGGATTGATTCTCATCTAATACTGGTTTAAATTAATTGAAGCAATAATGGTGTTTAACCACCAATGTACTTGAGAAAAACTCATCCTCACAGCATTATTGGTTCAACTACCAGTTTTATGACATTGGGATGTTACAAAGAGTAAGCATTAATATTTTTTTCCTAGTGCCTTTAGATGTCCATTAGATATTATCGCTTGATAGCAGAGTGCAGCTGGCTGAACCTTGATGATTCTTACCTTTCAGACGGCTTGGTTGACTGCCTGGACCCAGACTGCTGCCTCCAGTCTACTTGTCAAAACAGCCTGCTGTGCCGGGGCTCACGTGATCCTCTTGACATCATACAACAGAGCCATTCTGGTTCACCAACTGTGAAGTCATTCTATGATCGAATCAAGCTCTTAGTGGGGAAGGACAGCACTCACATCATCCCGGGGGAAAATCCCTTCAACAGCAGGTAGCAGCTATAAATATGACACTGTACCTGTGCAGTTGCATTCTATGGGAGAATTTCTACCAGACATTCTATTCATGTTTTAACATGAGATGCTGCTTTCAGGTGCTTCATGTGTTTGCATTTTAGGCATCATTCCCACTGACAGCACTCTGTTGCCTTTTATGATGTGACCTTTATTTTATAACAGAGTTTTATTAGCATTTTAACATATTGGCAACACCTAGAATGTTCCTTCCACAGAGTAGGAGCTTCCAAGGTCTATATTTTATGAAGGCTGCAGTCTAGAAATGCAGGGAAAATGCAAAGTAGTTTCCAGTTAGAAAGGGATTGCATTTTCTTTAGTGTTGTTAACACAAGTTAATAATGGAATACCATTTCAAATTATTCTAAAGATACACTAACTTAGGAGGGGTTTATTCCTTATATGAAACTGTTTTACTTGCTGGTTTACTTGCATCATCAATACATCTGACGAAGTTTCCATTTTCTTCTTGGTTTTCTTTTCCTATGTTCTTCCTATTACTATTTATTATATATTTATAATGACTCTAAAAGCTAGCACATCATTAATTGATATTTGATGCCTTTGTATGCTTACAAGAAGAGTGGTGTTCTTATTTATATATATTATTTAAATTTGTCTCTGTGGAAAGATGCTAAGAAATTGATGATATGTCAATTATGTTCATATTGCCAGAGTTAAAATTGAAGCTCTGTAAAAATAAAATGGGGGAATTCTTGCAATTTTCTGCAACATTGCATGAAAAGGAAAACAAGACAAGAGATAACCTTACTAATTCATGAGGCTGAATAATCTGTTCAAAAAGGAATACAGGCTACAGCATAAAAAGCATACAGTCCACAAACTGGTTGGTACATGCTGCTCTGTATATGTTACAGTCAGCAGAATTTCCTTGAGTGACGAGCAGCAGGCAGTTTCCTCTTACACAGCGTATGCAAACCAGTGCTTGAGCCGTTGCCTCATTAAGCCACTCAGAATGAAAATGAGTGTACCCCCTGTATCTCTATTCCACTATCATCTGATAACGTTTAGTTGTGTTATTAACGTGATCCAACACTTTATTCCTAGATCTTGAAGTGTTTTACAAAAGCAGGTGATTATCATTCCAAATTTCAAGACAGATAGAGTGATATGCAGATATTTGTGCACCATCCAAGAAATATTAGCAATTATATTTAAAATAATCGAGCTGTTTATGTATAGATATGAGTTGGAGTCTTCAAAACAGTCAAAGAATTAGAGCTTTAGAAAAAGTGGGAGGTGGGCATTTCTATCCCCAAACTCCTTTGAAAAAATCTCATTGGAAATTATAGATATTTTTTTTTAATTATATTTTCTAGGGTTCCTGGTGGCAGAAGTCTTAGTTCTGTTTTATTCATCTGAAGTATGTCACGTATTTTAACATATCTTTGCAAATGGCATATTAATGACATTTTAAAATTGGCCTTAGCCTCTAAGCTGTGAAGGTGCTTTTGGGAATTCTACAGCTCAACTGTTATTTTTTATACCAATTTTAGGCAAATCTAATGTATAAAGTCAAATTGGAAGTTTTAAAACTAAGGTTTTTGACTTTTAAAAAATACCACAGGGTTAGATTCCAAGTTTCACGTGTACTGAAGCTGCTATAGTCTCAAGAAGTGGCTACCATGAGAGATAATGGCTTCTTTCTTTTCTTAGCTCAAACTCTCATTCCATTGAAAGAGGTGAAAAAAGTGGGACAAAATTGTGGTTATGATTTTTTTTTCCAGTACTAGTATAAGTAAAAAAATATTGTTTCCTACCCTGCTAAAGCAGTAAATAACAAAATGTATTGATTGCAAAATTATTGAGAACACACTGATTGTTGCTGTGCAGAAACAAGATAAAATTAAGTTTTCAGGAAAAGCTACATGTTTTTACACATTTAACTTCTGTGATTAATAAAAAAGGACTTAATGTATCCACTTAATTTGTCAGTTACAGTTTTAAAAGATTACCAAAAAAAAAAGATTGCCCAGTGTGTGACTATTAGTCAATGCATTACTTCTTATAAATCCAAATTTTAGCGATAAAGTTTTAATATCCATCTTGTTCTGTATTCTGGCATTTTAGGAATAAAAAGGAAGATTATTAGCTAAATGTTCTTGTTCAAGTATTTCCCGAAATATTAAGACTGAAAGTAGAAAAAAATTGTCATGGACATTATTAGTTCTCTTCTGCCATATGATGATTTCTTTCTAAGTCTGCTACTGTTCCCCCGTAGAGGCTTGAGTGACTATCTTCCTACGACTACTTCTGTGTGTTTGTAACATAAAATAATTAAAGCTAAATGAATAATGCCAAGACAATTATCTTGGTCCAATGTATTCCCAAGTAGATTTTCTCAACAGGTATCGATTTCTATTACATTCCATATTCGGTTACAAAATGTTGATTGTGCAAATTAAAATTTGACCAGAAAGGTCAAGAAATGGTTAAAAGCTCTAAAAGAAAAGGAACAGAGATGGGTCATTTTGATTAATTAGGTTTTTTATGTAACATTGAAGAAAATATTACACCTTGTTCAGAATAAAAATATGAAGAAGTAGTTGTTAAATAGCCAGTATAATGCAGTTGGAAATTTACATCATAGCACCTTGAACATTTCAGAGTTAGTAGAAAAGACCTGAAAACAACCCCTGCTACTCCTAATGAAAACAGATGTTCTCTGATTTAGGGCTGATGCAGGCGTTCTAGCCATCCCAGTATTCAACAGCATTTTGTCAGTTTTCAGCAAAAACCAGCTCAGGTTAATCCCCTTGTCCAACAGCTGCGACTGCGTCCAGCAGCCTGTGGTGCCGGGATGCTGTGGCGGTTGGTGTGCCTGGAGCTGCTGAGGTTCAGGCATGGCTCCAGTCCTACCAGCACCAAGTCAGTTCAGAAACAGGGCTTTTCATTTTCTGGTGCTCTCTGTAGCTGCCTATGAGAGTTGGTGGCTCATGCTGGAAGCACATACTGCTGAAGCAGAAATCTTTTCACCTAGGACCACGGCAAAATGAAATGTTGCTATCCCTGAGATATGGGTTGCGGCAGGATTTAACTGTCTCCCTGTTTCCCAGGGAGGGTTTTTGTGTTTCCAATGCAGAAATGAAAGCCATATACAAGGAGCTTCTCCTTTCCCATTTCCCTTTTACCATGCAGCTTTCCCCGCTCACCAAGCTGCTTCTCTCCGGGTACAGGGAAGAGGGAGGGGAAAGGAGCCAGGGGATGGAGGCTCCTCCCCAGCCGGGAGAGGAGAGGAGAAGGGCAGGAACAGACTGGCCATGCCAGAGGGAGGAAGAACAGGGAGAAGTGGGGTTGCTACTTGCAGTGCTCCGGAGGCTGAGAAGGCAGCCAGGCAGGCAGCGGCAACTTCTGCCCACTGTGCACTTCGCAGCAGCAAAGCACTCTCTGGAGAGAAAGAGAAGAGGCAGTGCCTCTTACAGGAATAATCCATCTTCATCTCCCTTAGGTTAAGCTAACCTGTTGGCTAAGAGAACTTTTTCTTTTGCCTGTGCGTAAAGCCGGCCTTAAAACCAAATCCTTTCTCCTGTTGACTAAGTGAAAAAGCAAGGGTTATGAATCAGGACCAAATGCAGCATACAAACATCAGCCGCTCCCTGAGATGAAGGAACATGAACCTTAATTTGGAAAATTGGCTGTGTAAAAAAGGGGTATGGCATTACACCCTGTTTTTGAAGTGTATTAGACATCCACAGACACGCTATTGTACCCAGGGAGGGTTTTGAGAAGCGCCCAATCGTGATTTCAGTGGGACTTCAGGGTCGCAGTTCTGGCTTGGCTGAATGCGAGAGAGCGTTCTGCTCTGCAAAGCCTCATTAGACAGACAAAGCCTCATTAGACAAGGAAAGCGCTACCACCCAGTCTGTATACACAGACCTCACTGCATAGATAAGCAGTTTCTTGATTTAAGTATATAGAGGGATCTGGGCAATATTGTGGTATCTTCAGTAATCGAGCAAGCTTTGGAGTAAATTGGATTTAGAGTACATGAGGCATGAGTGTTCCACTACTCGGTTTATAAACAACGTAACTTTGCTTTGTAAGTAACTTTTATACCTTTAATTATCTTTCTTTTTCAGTCTTGTGTCTCTCATAAGAGGCCAAGTGGTGACTACAGATGGAACTCCTCTAGTTGGGGTCAATGTGTCATTTGTCAAGTATCCAAAGTACGGCTATACCATCACTCGTCAGGATGGCACGTGAGTTTGCTTGCTTCATTGAGTCCCTATTTCATATGTAGTATCTTTGCTGATTAACAGATGGTGTGATCTAATGGAACCATGTGGTATCATGCATCGCATTCCTCCCAGGGCAAAGAGCTATTAAGTAAACAGAAAAGTAATTTTTCACATGGTATTTTGAATACTAACCGCAAGTAAACATGAAAAAGCTGACTTCTGATAATGACATGTTAGCAGGCAGACTCCCTTCAAATAAATTGCTCTGTATCTGTGAAAACATTTGTGGTCTACAGTAATATCCAGCTAAGACCAGAAATATTTTATTTTGAAATGCAAGGCAGGCAAACACTGCTAGGAAAAAAAAAAAAAAAAAAAAAAGTAGTGTCATTATAGAATAGTATATTTTGTTAAAAGTTCCCTTCTGCTTCTCTTTCCTTTTGAAGATCCACTATCTTTTGAGTTTCTTCAGGGTAGAATGTAATCAAAAGATTCTAATTGAATATATTTAGACAATTTCCTGCTGCGCAAAAAAAGTGCTTTTTCCCCCTTGTATCAGCTGATTTGAAATGCACACAAATGCAGATAAACAAAATTCAATGTGTCATGGTTTATCTAGTTTACTGACAGTGGTAACTAAAACAGTATATATGTGACACATGCATTGTAAACATTTGCCATTTTTTCTTGATCTTGCATGCAAACAGTTGAATTGAAATAATTATTATGAGTCAACTGAACTATAGGGAGTATTTAATTTTCACATTTCCCAGAATATTATTATGTTATAATAAAAGTATAATGTTGTTGATTTCAGTGGTTCAGTACTACAGTAAATGGTGAGCTGAACTATATTTAGATCTGAATAGATTATTGAAATTATTGACTAGTTTGTTATGTTGCCAACATTTACATGAAACAACTGATACCTGCTTCTGTCGTCAGACCAATCTTGAAGTATTCTACTCATTTAGGACTTTTTTCAAAATGCCTGCACAGCTCCATGTTACTGCTATGGTTATGTAGGTAATAGGGAATAAATACCTAATCTTTCTGAATAATGATAAATCAGTTATCCTGGGGATAGGAAGCAGCAAAACTTTTCGTTACTATTCTCTTCTGCCACATGTCCCGTTCTGTCCTTGATGGACAGTACCTTTTAGGAAAGGGATAATTCAGTGTTCAACTCAGTATGAACTTGGCTTCTCTGCTGATTTTATATATAAAGATGACTTGTAATAATAAATGTGGTGATTTTTGTTTGGGTATTTATAATTATTTCATGCAGATTTTATAATATATAGGAACAAGGTTTGTCCGGGTGACTTCGAATCATTGCTTGTCTTGGCTGGATTTCAGTTGTTTAGTTGCCAGAGGTTCACATCCCATTACTGATAATTGGAAGCATGACACTTAAAATGTACTGTCATGGTTTAACCACAGCTGGAAACTAAGCCCCACACAGCCGCTTGCACACTCTCCCCCAGTGCGATGGGGGAGAGAATCAAAAGGTAAAAGTAAGAGAACTCATGGGTTGAGATAAGAACAGTGCAGAAACTGAAATAAAATAGAAGAAGAAGAAGAAGATGGAAAATAACAAAAAGAGAGAGAAATAAAACCCTTACTAACAAAAAGTGAAAATAAAAAAATAAAAAAAAGAAAAACAAGCGATGCAAATAAAAAACAATTGCTCACCACCTGCTGAGCGATGCCCAGCCAGCCCCTGAGCAGCAGCCCCCAGCCGGCTTTACTAAGCTTTTCCCCTCGTTTATACGCTGAGCATGATGTCATGTGGTTTGGGATGTCCCTTGGGTCAGCTGGGGTCAGCTGTCCCGGCTGCGTCACCTCCCGGCCTCTTGTGCCCCACAGCCTTCTCACTGGTGGGGCAGGGTGAGAAGCTGAAACGTCCTTGACATGGTGTAAGTGCTGCTCAGCACCAGCTAAAACATCAGCGTGTTACCAGCATGCTCATCCCAAATCCAACACACAGCTCTGCACCAGCTAACGTGAAGAAAATTAACTCTGTCCCAGGTGAAACAAGGACATATACCTATTGCTATAGGTGTACCTATATACCTATTCCATTAGCCAGGAATGTTATTACTGGAATTATTCAGTCTTGTCACTTCTAAAGCCCACGTTTTTCTAGGTTTGACTTGGTTGCAAATGGCGGAGCATCCCTAACGTTGCACTTTGAACGGGCCCCATTTATGAGTCAGGAAAGGACAGTGTGGTTGCCTTGGAATAGCTTCTATGCCATGGACACTCTTGTGATGAAGACAGAGGAGAACTCCATTCCTAGCTGTGATCTAAGTGGTTTTGTCCGTCCTGACCCCGTCATCATTTCGTCACCACTTTCAACTTTCTTCAGTGATGCTCCTGGCCGGAATCCCATTGTACCAGAAACCCAGGTAAGAACTGTGTGAGTGGAAATGGTATAGAAATCAGTGGTCAGGTGCTAGTGCTGACCTGAGTGCTTACCACAGTCACCATTTGTCCCCTGGAACTGCTGTAGCAAATGCCTCTGCAGAGTTCGTTCTGACAGCAGGCTTTATAATGAGGTCTGCAGCAGATATCCCAGATTCATGTCACCCAGACACATTTATCTTTGACTACGTTGCACCTTCTCGTTATCATACAATACACCTCTCCATTTCAGTTGACAGCTTAGGTGTTTCAGGAGGATTTTGCAAAGGCTTGGTGTGTGGCACTAGGTGCAGGCTGCTCTCTTGGATGTTATTTAGGACAAAGGAAAACTCTCCTGGTACTATTGTTTCACTGCTTTATTCAGATACCCTTTATACTAACTGTTAGGAGAAATTGCAGGTTCCTATGACTGTATTTCTTATGTTCCCCTTGCATATAACTTGCAGTAGAACTACTATTTGTGTTTTTACCAGCAGTGGGCTCTTAAAAAGAAGCTTACACAGCTGCCAAATAATTATTTGTCCAGAAACGTCAGCTGAACTGCATCACTGCGCTGATTTGAGGATAACCATTCCCAGCAGTAGAAGTTCATAAGTTCATAAGAATATACAAGGCAATATTATTCTAAAAAAATAACAAAACACTAATATAAAATGTTTGATCTTTTTCCTATTCAGGTTCTTCACGAAGAAATTGAGATCCCTGGCTCTAGTATAAAGCTCAACTACCTGAGTTCCCGTACTGCTGGATACAAATCCTTACTTAAGATCACCATGACTCAGTCACTTGTGCCGCTGAATCTAATCAAAGTTCATTTGATGGTAGCGGTAGAAGGGCATTTGTTTCAAAAATCATTTCAGGCATCTCCCAACTTGGCATATACATTTATCTGGGACAAAACAGATGCATATGGTCAGAAGGTTTATGGGTTGTCAGATGCTGTAGGTAAGTCAACTTATATAAGCTCCAAAACTTTCCAAATAACACGTGTAATTCTTAGTAAGGAAACTGCAAAGATTTTTTTGTGGAGAAGCAAATATAGACTAAACAGTTCTTGTCTTCCTGACCCAATTTGTCTTTATATTATGTTTCTTTTTACACATTAAAGATCACATTCAAAAGGTCTAAACTCCCTCAACATGCCTGTTTCCTGATCGGTAGCTGACTTAGATGGTTTAGACCAGACAATGGGAAAAACTGGCCACAGGAACTTAGGTGAAACCTAGTCCATCACTGTGTTTTTATTTCCTTTCAGCTAACAAATGAACCTCATGCAGGACAAGCCAGCCTTCTTCCGTGCATTTGTGTTTTCATGCATGCCATTATTATAGCCTCTTCTGGTATAATACATTTGAAGTGAAAATAGTGTTTTTCTAATGCTGTTCAGTCTTCTAGTTCGACAGCTATTTTTAATTCACTCGGTTCTAGTGGGTGGGAAAAAGAGTGATCATCATAATATTTTTTTCATTTTCATTTGAGTATCAGAATAATTTTGATACAACAATGCTAAAAATGGACATCAGAGCTGTGCCAGCGTGGAAAGAAAAACGTATTTTAAAAATCTTACTTCTTTTCTGTTTTTTCTAAAATCATCTTTGCTATAGTTTTTCTTTCTTACGTTATTGCATAGGATATTGCTTTCCTGAGTAATGCTTGCAGTGCATGTGTGCTTTTAAGCACACAAAGTTTCCACTGCTTCTTGTTATATGGTATGTAAAATGAACACACCAAATAAATGCTGTGAACGTCTGGCAAATTAAGAGTTTGATCTTGTTCTGTTATCTGATAGAATAATTTTATTATATTTTTAAAATTATATTTCTCACTCTCACCAAACCAGTCACTTCCCAGTGCCAGCTATTCAAACAGAAATGATCAGATCCCTGCAGAGTACATGTGAATGAAGTTTCAAATTTGTGTCTAGTCAAAGGTCTGAATTTAATATTGTAGAATAAAAGACAGGAATATAATCAGTCCATCTTCTTGAGGGGGCTGAGGAACTGGAATGCTGAATGATTTGGATGTGCTCTGGACGTTTAATTCAGTGTTTGTTCAGCAAGTATATTAGATTTTATTTTATTTCAGTTTCTGTGGGTTTTGAATATGAGACTTGCCCCAGTCTCATTTTATGGGAGAAGAGGACAGCACTGCTGCAAGGATTTGAACTAGATCCTTCAAATTTAGGAGGATGGTCTTTGGATAAACATCATGTACTTAATGTCAAGAGTGGTGAGTTAGTTAAATCCATGTGTTTTCTGTGCTATATGGAGTTTTGTCTGTGAACACCTTTTATTTGCATTATATTTACACTTTAAAAAATGCAATTTCTCCACTCTTTTTGTTTCATCTTTAGCTTAGTAAGGTATGAGACATGTTTCAGTTGCCGGAAATTTTTTTTAGAATTTCAACAAAATTTTACTGTTCTGCACAGCATGACTTTTCTTAAAGTCCAAATCTTTATCCTCTATTCTGTTATTCATTTATTCCCCTGTAATGTCTTTCTGTCTTCCTTCCCTGTTTTTCTGATATTAACCGCATCTGTCCCTGGTTCCTTTTGTTTGACCTTTTTCCCTCTAATATGAGATGGGGCTTAAAAGGAGTATGAGTCTGTGATGAGATACTGTCTCGTTTGTCTTTTAATTTTGTCATCTGTTTGGTTTTTTCCTCACACCTCTTTGTCTTTACATATCCTAAGCTGAACGTTCCTGATCTTCATATTTTACCAGAGACTCTTAGGGAGCGGAATGCTTAGCATGTATTTCTTTGATCTCTGTCAAGTGTTTTCTACAGCCTTCTTGCTGATCCCCACATTAACAAATTGCAAAGTATATTGTTGCTCAAGAAATCTAAAGTAGTGTTCAGAATAGGCAAGATCAAGCAATTGGAACACACTTAAAGTGCTGTGCAGCGGAACAAACACTGTAGAGATAGCCATTTGGATAGTGCATGATAATCACTGTTGTCACCAGTGGGGAGCCAGTGACATTAGGATAGTACACCTGTATTTCCAATAGAACACAAGGCTAAAAGTTTATGGCCAGATAACTACAATCTTTGATGACATTGAAAATGGTCACTCTTGTCAGAGAAACCACTCCCTTGGAGCAGGAGTCTGCTCTTTGAACAAATATTTTGAAAAAAAATCTGATCTGAAAGGCATTTCTTGAAGCCTAATAAAGATCCTTACCACTAGCTTCCCTCTTGCCTTTTATCATTGATCCTTAGGAGCCCTGCTAGGAGCTTCATCTCTTTCCTATCTTTTCATTTTCTGTGCTGTCATCTTCTTTGGCTTCTCCATTTCTCATTTTTCATTTTCCATGAAAAACACGTGAAAGACTGAGAGGTGGAAAGAGAACAGTGAGGTTGACGAAATTTCAAATAAACTGTAACATAGGAAACTAGAGTGAGAAGATCCAGGGATACAAATAAGGAGCACCTCTTCCCCACTGTTTGCCTTC
This sequence comes from Falco naumanni, assembly GCF_017639655.2. Lineage (NCBI taxonomy): Eukaryota > Metazoa > Chordata > Aves > Falconiformes > Falconidae > Falco > Falco naumanni. Next base: position 16,633,569 of record NC_054061.1, read on the forward strand.
TCACCTCCCAGTTAATAAGGCAGTTGAAACCATTGTGCCAGGCCAGAGAGCTGCATGGCAATGTTTTCTTCACAATGAATACCAAAGGACTCAGGGCTTTAGGGCTGGGTCTGCGGCTGTGTGTGTGTGTTTTAACAGAGAATATTCACTCCGCCTTTATTTTTACTACTGCAGAGACCTTTCACTCTTTTTTGCACCGTTGAAGAACCAAATGCTGGAGTCATTTCAGTGTACAGTCCTTAACAGCAGCTGTTGAAAAGAGAACTACCTGAAGTCCCCTGCAATGTATGACAGTAATAACCACTTCTTCTCCTCTTTATTGTTAGGTATATTGCACAAAGGCAATGGAGAAAATCAGTTTCTAACTCAGCAGCCAGCTGTGATAACCAGCATTATGGGGAATGGGCGCCGAAGAAGCATATCCTGTCCTAGCTGCAATGGTCTGGCAGAGGGAAATAAGCTTTTGGCCCCTGTAGCACTGGCAGTGGGTATTGATGGAAGTCTCTTTGTTGGAGATTTTAACTATATTCGGCGTATCTTCCCATCCAGGAATGTTACTAGTATATTGGAGCTGAGGTAAGGTGTTAATCTTAGCACTTCATTTCTGTAGCCTGTGCTCAAATCAGCCTTTACCATTACTTTTTATAATTTTGTAAAACATTGTCACTTTCAACCTATTTAAATTCCAGTGGAGAAATGGGGCACAGAAATGCATAGTTCAAAGTCTGTAGCTTATCAGAGCAATGACTATAAAGAAGAACAGAAGAGTACAAACCAGCTTGTACAAAAAGTACAAACCATCTTCTTTCTTGTTGGTGATCATTTGATACAATCTCCCCTCAGTACTATATATAATTTAGTTTTGTCTGAAAACTACAGAATTGACTGCCTGTAGGTATTGAGCCACAGTGATAAGCAAAGGTGTAACAACAGTCTTACGAGTTTAGAAGGAAGGTTTTCCTAGAAATGGTTTTGAGAGCCACTTTCCCATGCTCATAAGTCTGTTTCTGTAGGTTGACAAGTGCAGTTAAGATTGACATGCAGAGTCACTTTGCATCGTCAGAACTCTTTAAGACTGTATCTCTGTCCCCCCGTCCTGCGCCCTCCCACCTCCCAACATTAAGATTTGGTCACTTAATAGGGAAGGCATGAGTGTAGAGTGTACCACTTCACCCATTTCTGTTCCATCTCCTTTTTTCATTCTTCTAGGAGAGGCAAGAGCTATTGCTTCAAACCATAACTCATGTAACTGGGCCTTATAGTTACAGCTCTGTTGAGTATTTGCAGAAAAATGAGGAAAAACAGCATTGGCTGTCTTCTGATACTTCTGCAGCCCACATCGGCAATAGTACTAGGGCTCCTGTAAATTGGATATAGCTGCAAAATACATTGAGTGAATCTGGGTCATTAGCCTTGTTTTATAATGATATGGCCAATAACCAGTTCTTCTGCTTCCACTGTACTTTTAAGTTTTAATTAGTGGGAAAAAGTGCAAGATCATTGGACTGCTAGAGAATAGGAAGCCTAGCTCTATTTTACACCTCTCTTCCATTCATGTCATTCTGTTGATGTCACTATTGTGGATTCTGATTTTATATAAGAGAAAAGAGATCCGATTCAGGCCAGTTCTACTCTGAAAACACTCTCTTGACACCTACCTCATACACCATAAGGCTGCCTTATTATATTTAAAAAAAAAAAAAAAAAAGTAATATATCATCCAGCACTTTCTGATGGCAGCTCACTGTAAACCACAGAAGGTAGCTGGTATGGATGTGTGACCTGCTATAAATATTTATATCAATATACGCTCTAACTCTGCATTACATAGAATATGCTGATTTTTTTTCCTAATTTCATCAGTTCTGTTTAGCTTTCTAGTAAATAGGACTGCAGCTTTATAGTTGAAGAGCAATGTTTTCAAATTAGGATACTTAATATAAGGCATTTATATGCACCTCACTTCCTAATATCAGCCAGTGACAAAAGTTTCCTAGCACACCTGATATTTGAAAGTGTTGTCTCCAAGTTAACAACAGTATTAGTCCGAGTACTTTGCTTTCTCTCTAGGTAAAAGAGAGCTTGGGCTTTTCAGCACGTGGGGGAAAATGGGAAAGGACATCAATAAAAAACTAGATGATGGACTTTTTAATCTGCTTTTGTCCACTTTCTCTTTTCTTTTATGAAAGTCTGTTTTCCATAGCATACTTTCTTTAGCTTCTGGTATAACCATTAACAATGAAGAATAAAGCTATTGTATTTTGAGTGCTGTTGAACAGCTGCAAATGACTTGACACGCAGATTTTTTAGGATTTGCAGTGATGTCTTTTGCCCCTGTTCCTCTAAAGGGAATTAAGGTCCAGTCCAGCAAACATTATCTGTAGTAGTAATTCGGATTCATCGGTCATCTTAAAATCTGTATGAGTTACATGGGTAAGAGTTTGAAGATTTGAGCCATTTAAGTGTGAACAATAGCAGAGTCTTCAGCTAGTATCAAGTAGCTTGAATAACATTGCAAATAGTAGGTCCATATTTATTACTAACCAAATACATCACTTTATTTAGATTTTACAGCGGATGTAATTTTGGTTTTGCATAAGCCCATGTAAATCTTAGATAACCTTGTTAGTCAGAATATCCCAGTGTGCATATTTTCTTAACCCTGTCCTTTATGAAGGTACCTGATCTGAGTGACTAATCAGAATTTTGACTCAGGAGTGTTGCATGCCACGCTCAACATTGGTATTGCAAGTTTGGGGCTGTGCCTTGAGTGCTGCAGCTCAGGAGTAACGCACCTCTCTGTTTCGTTCAGTGGATATTCCTAAATGGAAATGACATAAACACAGTGAAACACTGTGGTGTGGAGAAGGTATTAATTTATTCTTGGAAGTAGAGGACACTTTTCCTTTGACTTTGTGTCTAGACAGTAAATTAGAGATCAATCAATGCTATAAAAATTGTACAGTATCTTACTGCTCACTTACAGGGTGGGGTTTTTTCCCCTAAGATTTGCTTTGATAGTCTTAAATAGATACCAGGTAGCATCCAAACTTACTTTAAGCAATTAGAGAGCAGGAGGAGAGAAAAATAAACTGCGTAGTAGAAACTTGTTTAGAAATAGCCTGTTTAATCAAGTCAAATTTAATTTTTATTAAAGAGATTGCCCCCAAGTTGCAGACAATACCCAAAGCCCAGTGCTTCCCCCTTCCTGGTTCTGCATTCAGAAAACTGCCAGTTTCTCTTGCTCCTGGCCCACAAGCTACACATATTTCCATGCAAAAACCTTTCCAATGGTCCAGCAAGTTTCCTGTAAAATATATGGGGGGTGGGGGGTGGGGGCATGGGTCTCCTACTAGGGAACTAGCTTGCAATTCTGTCACTCCCAGTCCCTCTTCATCCGTAAACCAAGCTAAGGCTAGTGCTGAAAAGAGGTATCTTCTCCTGTGTCCTTTTGTAAAATAAAACAAATACTATGTTTGCTTTACCATCTATTCTTCAGCTAACTGTTTGTTCTTTTTTCTTCTGTTCCCTTTCTATAAAGAAATAAAGAGTTTAAACATAGGTAAGACACGAGCTCTTTCCCATATAATTTGATATGGTTTGTTTGCTTCATTGTGTTTGCTTTTTGTGTTGTGCTTCTTGTGTAATGTTATGTTCTTCATGTACCACATATAGAAACATTTTTATGTGCTAATTGTGTGTTATGAATATGATAAGCATTAGCAATTATGAAATGCAGTCAAAAAGCAACCAAATAAGTTCTGACAGTAATTAGAAATTTCTAGTAGAATGCAAGTATAATGAACCCCAAGCTAACTTCTCTATAAACACTTCTCCCTGCTGTCTATAATTGGTCTAAATGGTTGAGGTAAACTACAACAGCAGTTTTACAAATGCCAGAAAGGTTCACAAAAGCACTAATGACTGCAAATAGGTCAAAAACTCATTTTCCGGTCATTAATGATTTTCTGAACCCTCTGTCCTTTTTCATAATTTAGTGTCTGTTTTCTTTCATCAAATACATTTAACAGTCAGTCAACCTGTGGGGCTGGTTGTATGCAACCACTAGATGCAGTCACTGTAAGATTCATGAGGGAGAGGCATAACCTTTCTGGATGTTAGGAGAAAAGATTTTTAATCATCTCACCTGAGCACTGGATGCATCCTTCTGGATGGCAGCAGCATAGGAAATGCTCGTACCTTCTTCCATGCCACACCTGGGATGGGGAGGATGTTCACCCGGGAGAATATCAAGGGCAAGAACAAAAAGAGCTGTTGTAAACTATTCCATAGTGTGCTGTGCATCACCCTTTTAAAGCCATACTTTCCATTTCTGTGATACCAGTTAGATGCAGGAGATGGTCTGGACTAAACAGTATAATTTCCCCTTCAAAATACAATTTGGTATAGCAGGCGTAACGCTACTACTTTTTCTTATCTGGATTAATTCATTCACAATTTGCTAATGATTATTGGTGATGCTGGAAGCTCCTTGTTTGCATTAACTAAGCTTAGTTAATTTTCCAGGTGCTTAGAGATTTGCTCTGGGCAGCTTGTCCTTTTTGTTAAATTTCAAGAAAAGCTGTTGTTGCACTGTCATGAATTTGATACGCGTATGAGAAGATCAGGGAGGACAGGTTGATCCTGCCTGCACTCCCTGTCAGGCATCGGGCTCCTGCACAGACAGAGTAAGGCTGCACCTGGTGGTAACTGCTGCATTTGCTGGGGAGGGCTGGAGGCAGAGACTTTATTGACAAGCCTCTGAGCGATGCCGAATGTTATGGAAAATCTTTTGAAACAAGGTACATTCCCTGGCTTCCTGTAATTTGAATAAAAGTTTACAATGGCGTAGAGAAAAGAGAGGCAGAGGTCTTCAGTTGCTCGGGTGCCGCTTTGAGAAATATTTACTACTCATTTATAAAATACATCCTTGTTTGAGCTCATAATCTCGCTGTTTCTCTGGGGACGCGGTGAGTGCATGTCACCTTTCAACAGTCATTTTCTGCCACAGCCCCCCAAATGTTTTATGTGGAGACACTTCCACTCTCTGTCCCCTTACCGAGCTCGGAAGAGGGCGAAGGGGTACGCGGCAGGGCTGCAGCGCCGGGGAGTTGCTCCCTGGTCTGGCAAAAAGGCTTGTGGCTGACTCCTTGGCAGAAGTCGGGAGAGAGAAGAGAGGCAGGGCAAGCTGCACGGGCACAGCGATGACTGCAGAAGAGGAGAGGGAAATAAGCCCATGTTCTGCCATTGCTTTTTATGCTGACTCGTACCTTATCCCGTCCTGCTAACGGGGGACATACCTGGCACTAGCTGTGGGCAGAAGGGGAGCAGGGCCGTGCTCACTCAGGAAGGCAAGAACAGGCCAGCAGAATCACATCGAGAAAGATGTGAGGCCCCTCCGGTGTCACGGAGCGGCTGCTGCTCCGTGTCAGGCAGGTGGGCAGCCCCCCAGCAGCTCCCACCACCCAGACCGAGCCCAGCCCCTGCCTCCGGCAGCAAGCGGCTGTGCCAGCACAGCTCCGGTCTGCACCGGCCTTGGGACCCCGTTGGCCCAAGGTGGGGGGCTACGTGTCTTAGGAGGGCCAGGCAAAGGGCTCTCCGGGCTGGAGCCCAGCAGAGAGGCAGCAGCCAGCCTGCAGCTGCAACACGCCGTTGTCGGCTCATCTGCCACTGTTGCAAAGCCCTGAGCTAAATTTGGGTGGATTTGTGAAGTAGGGCGCAACGCTACCATCACAGCAAGGTTTGTCCTTCACTGTGAGGGGAAAGCATGGTGGAAGAAGAGAGAATTCAAACCAGTGACAAATGTGCAGGTGTTTGTGTCGCTCAGATACTCAAGAGACTGAGGAAATTTGTAAGTGGAAAGAAATCTTTTTTCATGTGGCAACAAAAAGATTGAGCCTTGTTTTGGAGGGATGAGAAGGAATGTGATAAGGGTCTAGTGAAGAGGTGCAGTCTGCTGCTGAAGATAAGGAGAGGAACTTGGGGAATAAAGAGATTGTGCTCTAATTTCAAGCATGTCACTAGTCTCCCTGCATAACTGTCTACACCACTTAACCTCTCTGTGCCTCAGTTTCCTCCTCTGTAAAATGGGTGTAATACCCATCTTTTTAAAGTACTTCGAGATCCATGCATGAAATAAACCTGCCAAGTATTTTTTGTTTATTGTATTTTTTCATCTCTAATTTCTACACTCCTAGACTTCAGCAGATGGTATTACCTCTGCCTACTGAATTTTGATCAAACCAATCTCCTTCCTACTTTCTACAGTTTTAAAACAAACTATTGATGTAAAATCATGACGTGTCAAAGACTGGCATAGAGGAAGATAACTGTAGAAAGTGATATTTTGGGGCCTACTCATTCCTCCAGATCTGGTCATGACCATATGAACACGGTTGTCTTTGTGCTGCTGATAATCCATCTGCCGAAAGTGGCCTTATAGTTTCAAGCAAGTCTGATCAAGAAATGGCTTATGTCCATCATAACTTACCTCTGTGTATCCTCACTCTTGGAGATGGGCACTTTTGCCACATGTAACTAGGAGTGTGGATATTTGGAGGCAAATATCTCTGGTTACTGGTAAGTAACCTTCATTTTTTTTCTTCCTGTCTTCATTTGTCTTCTATGCTTTGAAACCACCATTGATCTTATTTACGCTCACCCATAGGCTCCAAAGGCTGGAAAATTCACATCATGCTTAAAATCCAACTAAATTGAGTTAAACTAGCCAGGCAAGATTTTGAAAATATTTCTGCACTGCAGTTCTGTGTGTGTGAATGTATATATATCGCAAAGATTGACATTTCTCAATTTGCAGATGATTTGCTAAAGTAGTTCCAAAATGTGACAAGCTGTCAAAAAGCATATATTTCCGAAGAGAAGTAGCTTTCCATATGAGCACCCATTCTAATCACAAGCTGAGGACCAGTTTTTCAATAACAGAAGGTTTGGAGTTAAAGTCAGACACTTGGGGTCCCTGTTTTTAGTTATACAACCAACTTCATCTGCCGTAAATGAGATTCTTGATAAGAATGAATGAGAACAAATTTGCTTCAGGAATAAATTTGCTATGCCTCTGCCTCCTATTTATGCAAGGACTCACAAATCTTGTGGCATAAGTAACTCGGAAGCTGATTCTTTGATCTTACGCCTATGACTTCTGCTTTCAAGGGAAGTTAAAGAAGGTGGTGGGAGGAGGGGCAACAGGTAGAGATAAGCCAGAGAATTGACCTGCAGCAGATCTGAAGGGCTGAAGAGATGAAGAGGGAAGTCTGCTGTGCAGCTTTGGCTTACGGGGCTCTGCTGTGCAAGGGTTGGTGTAGCAGGATGAATGAGATTTAAAATTACAATCCTTCTGAAGCACTGACCAGGTCCTAATCAAGTTAGCTCCTCAGATGGTAGTCCTTCAGATCCCACCTCTGCATGAAGGTGTCAGACTTTCTTTCCAGATCTCTCTGTGCCTGATGAGTATCCAAGCTCTGAAAGCCTGTGAAGTTTCTAGACTGCTCAGCTGTTTCTGTTTTATGCTTTCTTTTTCTCTAAAGCAACAATCCTGCTCATAAATACTATCTGGCCGTGGACCCTGTTTCAGGCTCACTGTACGTATCGGACACCAATAGTCGACGCATATACAAGGTCAAGTCCCTCACTGGCACGAAGGACCTAGCTGGTAACTCGGAAGTGGTAGCAGGAACGGGAGAGCAATGCCTGCCCTTTGATGAAGCCAGATGTGGGGACGGAGGGAAGGCAGTGGACGCAACCCTAATGAGCCCTCGAGGTAAAGTAGGAAAAGAAGCTGGAGAAAATGACTGTCTGAGGCTAGACTGGATGTGGAAATAATTATCTGGCAATTAAATCACTCCTTGCTTGGTAATTTTTATTCTGGGCTTTAATTACAGTGGATTGGCAAGTGTTCGTGCTTTGTTTAGTTAAAGCAAACTTTATTACCCCAACACTAAATGCTGCAAAAGGAGAACAGAACACAAATTAGCAGGGTACTGCTCACTCCAAGAAGCAAGCATGTAAGCTGGGGAACAAATTGCTGTTTGAGATATGGTCTTTGGGGAGAAAAACTGCCTGCTGTGGCTTTTTTCCTGAGGTTTTATTCTATGTATCCCCTTTTTCTTCAGCGGCAGAGGAAAAATGAAAGGATCTTTGCCCTTCCTAGTTTCTAATTTTTAACAAAAAAGTTTTCAAGATGATGTAGAGATTTGGGGATGTGTTCCTTTTGAAGATTTTTTTTCCCCATTGTTTCATCTTAATTGTAAGGATGAATTAAGCAGGTGTATTGCCAGGTGTTTCAAACATCTTTGGGGTTTATTTCAATGGTTGAAAATAACTAGGTGATCATAAAATCAAATAAAAATGAAAGGTCCTGTTTCTTTGTATAGGTAATAGTTTCAGTTCGTACATCCGGAGTATATCAACAGAGCTGCTTGCATGGTTTAAGTTAGGTCTTGCATAGAAGTTAAGAAAATAAAGCTGTATCTTCTCTTGCTGCCCAATAGGATGAGCACTGCAACTATTTGAAGACAAAATTTTTAGATCAATATTTTATTTTCAGCCCAAGAAATGGACAAGGCAGCGCACCAAATCAAAGCGGGAAAGGCAAGTGGGAAAAAGCCTGCCCTCCTTCACAACAGGCAGCAGCATCCTTCTGTTCCGCCAAGGGAGCACCCTTTCATTCTGTGCCTTTCCTCTCTAAGGACTCCCAATGTGACAGGCATTGAAACTTTCATTTTTTTCTAGGCTGGAAACCCTTGTGCCTTCATCTGGAAACACCAGATGTTCTTCCCATATTCCTTACTGGAACAGGCCAAAGAATTAAACAACATCCTGAAAGAATATATTGTCCACTTATTTTTTCAAGATTTTTAAGCCATTTTTTCAAGATTTCTAAAAATTCTGCATCCTCTTTAGATCCTTCCGACGAAGAAAGCGACACATCAAATTTCTGAGATTAAAATTTAGGAGATAATTTTTCTTTTCTTACTGGGTTTATGTAATGTATCCTACAGAGTTTGAATTTAGAAGTAAACTGATGCATTCTGCTGGCTCTCTGGCATGTTTGGGAGATTTCTGTAGGTTTTTTTTCTTTTAAAGCCTCAATGGATAAACCTGCTTGGTGCCATTTATTCAGCAGAACTAGAGGTACTTGGAGGGTTCCAGGACCTCTGCTCAGGTTGGAAGGGAGGAAAGGACAGGGGAAGTGAACAAATGTCACCATCTTGTTGACTTGTTGATAAGATGAAGCCTGCCTTGAAGCTAGGAGCCTAACTGCTTCACTGATGCCTGGGTTTTATATTTGCAGGAATTGCAGTGGATAAGTATGGCCTCATGTATTTTGTCGATGCCACTATGATTAGGAAAGTGGATCAGAATGGAATTATATCAACCCTGCTGGGCTCCAATGACCTAACTGCTGTTCGACCTCTCAGCTGTGATTCCAGCATGGATGTCACCCAGGTAGACTCTTAACTGCATTTATTTTTCTCTCTGCCGTAGAAGAGATGGGCATCTTTTTTGGATGACTGCCTGGCCACTTAAGAAATACATTGTGCAGCACAAGATGATAGCATATTTGATTCATTACTGAGATGAGTGAACCATCCTTTTACTGTGGCTAACACAGGTTATTTATGCAACTATAGAGAAATAAGGTTGAGATAACGGGAGTTATTGTCTTAATTGCCTGTTTTTCTGTAATTATTGTAGAGCTTGCACAACGTAGCGTTCATTCTTTGCACAGAAACACAATTAGCCAAAGTTACCACTGCACGTAGCTTTAATATTTCCGAAAAACAAAGTCATTGCTTGAAGTAGTTGCCGTTCATGACTTGGTTTCATGATTTACGCTGATAAACCCCTCACTAATTTTCTGTTGTTACACATGGAATTTTAAACACTAGAAGTGTACTGTTCAGTTATGAGTTTTACAGTAATAATTTGTGCAACTCATAGGTACGGCTGGAGTGGCCTACTGATCTCGCTGTCAATCCCATGGACAACTCACTTTATGTCCTAGAGAACAATGTTATTTTACGGATCACAGAAAATCATCAAGTTAGCATTATTGCTGGACGCCCCATGCACTGCCAGGTTCCTGGTATAGACTACTCTCTTAGCAAACTGGCTATTCATTCTGCACTTGAATCAGCCAGTGCCATTGCCATCTCACACACAGGAGTTCTTTACATCAGTGAGACAGATGAAAAAAAAATTAATCGGCTACGCCAGGTAACTACCAATGGAGAAATATGCCTTCTTGCAGGGGCAGCTTCAGACTGTGATTGCAAAAATGATGTCAACTGTAATTGCTATTCTGGGGATGATGGGTATGCCACTGATGCCATCTTAAATTCACCATCTTCCTTAGCTGTGGCCCCAGATGGTACCATCTACATAGCTGATCTTGGAAATATCCGCATTAGGGCTGTCAGTAAAAACAGGCCCATTCTTAATTCTTTTAACCAATATGAAGCTGCATCTCCAGGAGAACAGGAGCTGTATGTCTTCAATGCTGACGGGATTCACCAGTACACTCTCAGCCTTGTTACCGGGGAGTACTTGTACAATTTCACCTATAGCAGCGATAACGATGTCACGGAGGTGATGGACAACAATGGCAACTCCTTGAAGGTCCGTCGGGATGCCAGTGGGATGCCCCGCCATTTACTGATGCCGGATAATCAGATTGTCACGCTGGCTGTCGGCACTAATGGTGGACTCAAGCTGGTCTCAACACAGACCCTGGAGCTCGGATTAATGACATATAACGGAAACAGTGGTCTCTTAGCAACGAAGAGTGATGAAACAGGATGGACAACATTTTATGAGTAAGAATGTTTTTGGCTATATTAAGCGTACATTTATTTTTCAAGCGGTAGTGAGTAAGCCCTAAACTGACCCTACTGAAATTGGTTGTAGGCTTGTCACTGATTCCGAGTAAGGCCGTTACACCTCAGCCTAATGTGATACTGGGGATGATTAAGTGGCTTCTCGATTTCGTCAGTTTTGCCGTGTCCTTTGGGTGGGTACTGAACCACCCAAATTCCTGCCCGCAGTCTGATACCGGTGGGGCAGCTGGCCTCCAGCTCCAGCACGAAGGACTGTGTGCCACGTTCGGAAACCCGTGTTTGATTTACCAGTTTGGGCCCCGCTCTTAGCCGTCAGCAAGGCAGCAGATAACCCCATCCCGGCCAGGCCCCAGCGCTCCGCAGCCCCTGCCGAGCTGCCTCTCTGGGAGCCCTAATGCTGCAGCCTCCCGTGGAACTCAGATTGTGTATTGTTCTGTTCAGGCTCGTATATTGCTCGTGGTTGTTAAAATGTTGATTAACTTCACTGGATGTTCATTCTTGAGACAAGTGAGGAAGTGAGCTCCCCAGCTCTCTGTCCCAGCCCTGGTGTGACTTCGGTAATTTGTCGATAACCCAAAAGCACACTGGTGTGTGAGCATGTCGAGTAAAAAGACAGAACTTCGTCTTTAAATGTAATACATCGGAGATGAAGTTCAAAAGTAGACTAAAAAGCTAGAAAAACTAGTCAGAATTTTATTAACAGTTATCCTATTCTTCATAGTCTTATTGCCATTTATTGATCAAAACAGGTTTAAAAATAGAAGGTAAACAATGTATCCAAAATACATATAACTTTTAAGTATGGCAAGTCTGATGCCACGTATTTTGTTTGAAATAGTTAACGATTACTAAATGCCATTCCTCAAAGTAGCGGTTAGAAAGTACGACTAGGGCTTTATATTTCATTTGAAATTGTAGGCTTATTTTTAAGGTGATGACAAACACCTGTTTAGATTTATTAACGCCTTGATTTGGGCCGCCGCTTGCTTTCTTTTTGAGAGAAGACGTAGGTCAGGCAGAAATGCAAAGGACTCTGTTCACCATCGGCTCAAAACACACGCAGAGCGGCGCCGCTCAGCAGCTGCTGGCCGCGGTGCCTCGTTCCGTAGCAAGGAAAGCAGCGCCCTCTGGTGGTCGCCTCCGCTCCTGGCCCTGGCGAGGTTTTCACCCAGACTCTGGGTCGAGATGTGGAGGGGGTTTTCTCCTTCGTATTTTGCAAAGACTATTTCTTTACCCCACATTGGCTGCAGAAATAATCCAGTTATGGAATTCCTGAAAGATGTTACCTGCGGATTACAAGCTCAAGTAAAAGCTTTTTTTTTAGTTAGCAGTAAAATTGCACGTTATCGTTGGTGAGCTACGGGTCCCCTTCTAGGTAGGTTTTTTCGTTGTTTTTTCCTCAATAGCTAGCTCAAGATTTGGATCAGAAGTCATATAAACTAGCTATTTCTCAAAACACCAGTAATTAACTGTAGAAAATTTAATAGCAAAGTAATTTAAAACTCTACAGGAAAATCAATGAAACATTAAAAAAGGTCATCAGAAAGTTGCAGGTTACAAAACTGGTATAACTAGTGGCTGAGAATCACATGAAGGACTAAATTAGCACGATTTATTAGAAAAATTTTACTGTAATTCCTAAGTAAATACAAAAGGTAGGTGCTTTGCTGTCTTACTGAGGTGCATCTAAAAATATAACAATGTATATATAGTCCTGACATGTCAACTAGATGTTTTTCCAAGATCAAATAAGAAATGATGCACAACCCTTGCTTCAGATCAGTGGAAGTTAATTACCATATTTAGGTTGAAATAGTACAGCCTGAGGTACTTGCTGAGATAATTAGTAACTTTGATGAGGCAGCAGAAATAACTTACTTTCTCCCAGATTTGTACATACATTCTCATACGCACAGAGCCCATAGATGAGAGGACAGCATAGACATTTTTTTGCATGAAAAATGCATATACTTTATAATGCATGTATAAAATAAACTAGACATGATGACTGTTACCTAGGTTAGAAAAAAAGTCATAAAATGCCCTTCACAAAGGTATTAAAAGAAGCTGTGTGTCTGTAGGTGTTTGTGGAAAACCCCATGTGAGGACTAGAAGTTAGCTATGTGCACTCAAGATACTCATTAGAAAATACCAGAAAAAGAGAGAGGCGTCTCCTTGAGGCTGATCCTAAGCAGCTGACTCACAGTAACTCCTTAATATGCTTTGTAATCTCATGTGCCCCCGCAGCTGAGGGCTTTATTAATAAGATTACAAGAATTTACAAACCTAAACTATCACAGACCACAGTAACTCAGTACTGGGTTTGGGTTTCTATTTGTTCTTCAAAGCCAGATCCAAGGGGAAAATTCTGTATTCATCATTATGCCATGTATTTGGGTAGCTATAAGTTAACATCAATTAAGATGAAAGAAATACTTAGCCAATGATAGTTTATAAGGACAATAAAACAGTTTTCTGTGCCACATTCGTACAGAGATAATAAGTATACCCCAAATTGTTAATATGGCAGCAGAACTGCAAAAGAACAAATGTCTTCTGAGTAGTAAAATACTATATGAGCTAAAGTTCTTATGAAAAATTTATTTCAGTGTATTTATATCAACCAGACGTTGAAGTGCCATGCTAGCTTGTTGGGCATATTCCTTTCTTTTATCTGAAACTGTACTCTGAAAATGCTCACAAAATTCAATTTGTGCAGCATCTCTAGGTATGCATGTGTATAGGCAGAGAAATGCATACACAAAATATTTTTATATGTGTACACATCCCATACTTATATACATAGTGCATGTGTATATGTGTGCAGTTTGTTTGCAGTAGGAGCAGGCAAGGCTCTTAAATACTGTAGCAGCTACCAGCTGGCTCACATGCGGTGGTTTAAGTTTGGGTTTGAGCATGAAGCACAGCTCTTTGAAGTGGCTCCTCAGTGGCAGTCCACTTGGTCTTGGGAGCATCCTAAAAGTGTGCTGCCATTTTCTTCTTGAATCAGCTTTGGGTTTTATAAGGGAGAGAAAATAGGGATATGTGTAAGTGTGTATGGATCTGGACCTTGCCCTGCTCTATGTTAAGTCAAAAGCTGCTGTTACTCCTTCTGCAGTACATGTGTAGCACTGTCCTAGCTACTCCCACCCGCAAGCTGTTGAGCGGCACACGTCTCAGACCTCACGGACCAGAATGTTAGCTATAAAAATACATCGCAGGAGATGTAGAGGTGCCATAATACTGGGCATGGGAGAACAGCCTTCAGTGTGTTATCACAAGCCCGCTGAAGGGATGCACAGCTCAGGTATCTGTAGCTGAGAAGGTGACAGAGAGGTGCTCAGCTGTGTCCCATGGTGCGGTCGGCTCTGAGCCACCAGGCAGCCGGGCACCATCTCCAGGCTGCAGGCAGAGCCAGCGAGCAGCTTCGGTGTGGGGTGGGGGGCAGCGGCTGGTCTCACCCCGAGCTGTCCTGGGAACTTTGGCCTTGGAAAGCTTTGCCTGCTTGGGCGGGCTTGGTCCCTGTTACCAATATATTAGCGAGTTAGCAGTGGTCACAGGGAGATGCTGGTTTTTTAAGATACTGGGATTAAGAAAGGATCACTCCACTTGTAATTTTATTGGTAGAAAAGCTTGGGATGAAACCTTAACTGAGGGAGAGAAAATTCTAACTGAAAGCTTAGGAATTTCAGTGTACCCAGATCCCTCCTGATTTGAAGATACAAAGGTTACCTTATCAGATCTGACTCATCTAGCCTGATGCTGTGTTATAGACTGTGATAGCGAGTGGCTGCTTCTGAAGACGATACCAAGAAGTCCCAGGTCGATTAATATATTTTCCATTGCAAATTTTTTTCTTTTACTTCATTAGACCCAGCTTCATGTCATTAAGAAGAAAGATACATAACCATTTAATTCCTATATAGCTTGATTCTTATTATTCATATAAATGTCTGGGTGTTCTATTTTACTAAGCACTTGCTCTCACATAATACATAAATTTAAAAAAAAAAACCTCAAAAAGATGTCACTTCTAGATTTTGTAATACATAAAAGGTTTCTCTTTTATTAATTTTACAGTTTTTAGCCTTAAGGTATTTTTAAAAATAGGATTTCATTGATGCAATGGATAAAGTAGAAATGCCTTCATTATACATTGGTGTTGCAGTGTGTATATATTATTTGAGTAGTGGATTTTTGATATATCTAGCTTGTAAACTAAGTGGTCTGCAGATCTTCATATAGAATACTTTTGTATGTATCAGTTTAAGCCTGTCCATCACTTGCTTATAAACCCTTTTAATCTCTGCCATTGCTGATTTCAAAAACTGTTACCAGCACTGGGAAACATGGCAGGGGGCAAAGCACTGATTTCTAGAAATAACAATAGAATGTTTTAATTTTTCTGGTTTGGTCTCTGTACAGCCTCATCCATGTTTGCTTTTTAGGCTGCCCTTGTACTTTGAACAGAGATTTTCAGTGAGTAGCCCACAGCAATCCCCTGGAATTTTTCCTGGGTTAATTAAAAACCCAGCAATGTGAATGAAGAGTTTAAATTAATATCTCATTTGCATTGCCTAAAATATATTTGCTGATGGGGAGTTTCACCAACCATTTTTCTGGACGTCCACCAAGCTCTGTGTAGTCATGCTGAAGCCACTCATAGATTTTTCTAGTTTGTCCTAAACGACACTGTCTCTTCTGTAATACTTGACACCTCAGTACTCTCTTCATCACTCTGCTAATCACTAAACACACCAAGGAAGTCCACATACAGACTCTTAGGGCATATCTCATTATTAAATTCTGGGATTTTGAAACTGTCCATTTTTTGTACTTTTTGTTTCTTCTTGCTAGATGGATGCTTGACTGGATCAAATTCTTCCCTCATCTATACTTTATGAGTATTTTTCAATTCTAGTTTGTGAAGACTGTTATATAAACTTAACCAAAGCCCCCAGAGCCCCTTTCATAGATTATCTCAACATAACATCTTTTATCCAGTACCTTAAATTATATATAAAATATATATACATATGTATATATGGGTAGAAACTTGTGAATTTTACTAAGAAAATCATGCTGCTTAATCTTTATTTGATCCTGCAATGCTTAAATGAACACAGTGTATTATTGGTCCCTTTTAGGTCACATGAAGCTTTGTTTTATTGATTTACTTCTTTGCCTAATGCTTCCATTGGTTCTGGTAAGGCTTGTTGCTCCACAGGTGATTTTTTTCCTTCCTCCCCAATATTCAGTTGAATGGGTGCAACCATTTGCAATGGAGCTGAAAGGCATATTTTATATTTGTCTTAACTGAGGAGCCAATTTGTGTATTAATTTTGGAAATACACTATACAGTTCAGGTGACCTACTTTGAGGTTTCTGAGTGATTTAATTGTAAAAAGTCATGTTGAAAGCACTGATTTTTTTTCATCTTTACAGCTAACCACGATGTACAAAGAACTCAGCTAACTCTGTGATACTAAACGTGCTCCTCTTCTCTTCTGTTACTCTCAAGCAGTGCAATGGATTTACCAGTTCTCTTCCAGGCTTCCTGCTCCCTGGATTTCTACGTTCAAAGGATGACCAGTTGGTTTCAATCTCTACCTAAACTTTTCCCTTTATCTACACAGGACATTTTTTTTCTTGCCTTTCTGCTGATTAGAAGTATGTGCGCTTTGGTAGCAGCTGAGTGAGAGACACTTGCACAAGTAGAGAACTGCAGCAAGCAGAGTGTCAGACTGGAATACTGATTTTGTTTCAGGTCCCCATTTCTTGCCCTTAAGATCCGAAGGATTGCTTCTTTAGCATAAGTATGCACTCAAATATAGCATACTAAAGGAAAGGGAGAAACAGTCTGATTTGATTTCAGGCAGCATTCCTTCTTTCCCCCCTCCTCAGGCTTTATACCTCTAAATAAATTTCACTCAATAAACTCCTGGAGAGCCCTTTTTCTTTTTTTCTTTTCTTTTTTTTTTTTTGGTTTTGGTTTTTTTTTTTTTATCTTTATGCCTCTGGAGCACTTAATTCATCTTCAAAGGTATATTCTGAGTGCTGACTGCTGCCCTTTGTGCAACTCCAACCTATCCTGTACTTTTAACTTCTCATTATTCTTCTTTATGAGCCAAAATACTGACCCCAAAATGCAGTTCGATACCACAGATAAGATCTAAATGAAATTATTGTTTTCAAGTTGATGTCTTTTTTAATCTCTTATGGCAAGTTTATTCCTTGATATGTCACTTAAGGCCATACTTAGTAGTTTCCACTGAGTATTCAATTGCAAATGTGCAGTGTATGCAATTGATATTGTAGTATCCATCATAAGTCCACTTCCTTAGAGTGAAACGCAACTATTAAAATGCAGATGAATTTACTAATTATAATTGTTTGAGCCAAATATCACTCTGTGTATCTGTAATAATTTAATTCATTAATAATATAAAAGATGCTAGCCTGGATTTGCACTCATGTAGTTGAGATCACTATCTCTGAAAATTATTATTTCATCATTATAGACTCTTTCAAGAACAGAGAAATAGGTATGGCCAAGATGTTCTTGAAAATCTGTTTCATTCTGGGGTTTTTTGCACAAATGTGGTGCATTATTAATACATTGGGTATTGAAATGAACATATATCCTCATGCTTTTTTTGCTCTCACTAACTTTTCTATTAGCTATGATCATGAAGGGCGTCTGACCAATGTAACACGTCCCACCGGAGTGGTAACTAGCCTTCATCGAGAAATGGAAAAGTCCATTACCATCGACATTGAGAATTCTAATCGGGATGACGATGTCACGGTCATCACAAATCTCTCCTCTGTGGAGGCTTCCTATACAGTTGTTCAAGGTACCAAAGTACACTTCTCAGCACATCTCCTAACCACACACACAACTTGAGAAAGCAATTCGCAAAAGATTTGTGTCATTAGTACACTTATGAGCAGGGGGAAAGCGTATAAGTGTTGCAGGAAAAACTCCCATAAAGCTCATTCCTAAGTGACAGGTAAGAGACATTTCACAATCACGCTTTCTGTCAAATACATATGGTCGTTACCTGCTGGTGTAAGTTAGCCCTTCTGTTACCTCTTGGGTCAGGGTCACTTTACCCACTCGCATATTTCTCTGTACTTCACTGCAAAATTGGTTCTGACTTCAGTGCCACAGAGATGCAGTCTGCTGAGCGTTGGCTGCCTGGGTAGAGATCCTTGTGGAGAGAGAGGATTAGGTAGAGTCCCACTATTAGAAATTAAATCTTCCAAATTAATACACTGCCATTAAATAAAATGTAGAACTGTCAGGGCAGTGGATGCTCTTGTGCCACAGTTAGCACTTCCGAGGACAGCGTTACAGCCCCAGCCTGGCAGGAGAGATCAGTAACAAAGTGGTTAAATGTTTGCACAGAGCTTTCCAGCACCACCCAGGCATTGTATCTGATGAAGCAAAAACAGTCAGGTATCAAAGAGAGACTGAAAGGAATTTGATGAGTGATGGGGTTTTTTAAATTAAGATACAATGTCACTGGAATAAGAATATCATCATCGAACAATAGTATCCTCCTGACATAAATGTCAACATTTATAGACTATTATACCGTGACACATCTGGTTATAAAGACTTTATTTCTCTTATACCAGATGATTAATTACATAGATGCTGTCCTTCTGTCAGACAAATTGTGATGCTTTGGTGACAGTTGCACACTGTAGTGCTCCATCCTGGCTGAGAATCGGCTTGGCTGTGTCAAACAGCGGGAGAACTACAGGGTCATAAAAGTACAGGCTGTTTTTATAACTCTTCTCCGACAGCCACAGGGCTGGGTGGGCGCATCAGGCTAGTGCACCTCTGGTGGGGTGGCAGGGAGCCAGGCAAGCAAAGGGCTGTGGCTGCCAGCTTGCACACCTTGAGGATTTAAAGCCAAACTCGAATTCTGTACAAAGCCTCTGTTTGGAGACAGTTTTTAAACAGAGGGAAGAAAAAAAGAAGAGGCGCTTACTTCTTCCCACTCTTTTTTTTTTTTTAATTTATTTTTATTTTTTTTTCCCCTGTCCTGGAGTTTAATGGTTTGTTGTTTATCCAGCAGGACAGTTTTCAGGAGTTTTTGTTCATATTAGAAATAAATTATATGGTTGAACACATATCACTGTGCATTTTGATTCATAATTAAGACTAAAGGGAAAACATAATGAAATAAACACAGTATCTCTCTGCAGGCTCACTGCTACACTACTGTTCTTTACATGAATCAGTAACATCTGTAATTTCCACCATAGTACCACGTAAATGGTAATTGCAGGGTGACTTCATTTAACTTCAACAGGAGTGCAATAAAAAACCAATCAAATTAAGCTATATGTTTTCTTTATGACTGGAGTAGCTAAATTATTTTCTTTTCATTATTGCTGTAGATCAAGTGAGGAACAGCTACCAGCTCTGTAATAATGGTACTTTGAGAGTGATGTATGCCAATGGCATGAGCATTAGCTTTCACAGCGAACCTCATGTCCTGGCTGGGACTGTGACTCCCACCATAGGACGATGTAATATTTCTCTACCAATGGAAAATGGTTTAAATTCAATTGAATGGCGTCTGAGGAAGGAACAGATTAAAGGCAAAGTGACTGTGTTTGGAAGAAAGCTCAGGGTAAGTAGAACCTGTCATTACAATAACAAACTTTTCTTCTGTGGGCAGAAAGTTAATTTTTCAGTTTGAAGGACATCTTTCCTAGTTTTGCTCGTTTTAAAAACGTACAGCCCTGGGATTGTCTTTGGTATGATGATCTTTTCTTTGTGAGGTCAGTTAACTGCATGGGATTATCTGCTGCACACAGCTACAGAAGCTTCATTACTAAAAGTATTCCAAAAGAGGGTGGCAAAAATACCCAGAATATTGGTGCAAGTCACTTTGCTTCTGAAGGTAGAGAAAAAAAAAAAAAAAATTGAACAGCTCGCCATTTGTAAAAATGCTATGGCACACTTACCACAGTTAGTCCTGGGGAGAAAACACAATTACAGCTTGAGCGGTTACGTTCTGCTTCTGTAAAATCCCCCTACAGATTCATTGAGACAGGCATATTGTGTTTATTCCCTTTCCCAAATGGCACGATTGGAAAATAATTGCCATAATTACAAAGTCATAAGCATAGGATAAGAAAGACACTCAGGTCGTGTAATCCATCCCCTGCCAAATTAAAGATCTGCTGCAGCCGAATTAATCCCATTCTGTGTTTAGCTGGCCTGTTTTTCACCCCTTAAGTATCTAAACTTTCGCTGACTGCCTCAGTGTATACAGTTTTGGAAGGGCTTTGAGATACTGGGCAGGAAACAAATGTAGCGCTGGTTAAGGCCTGGTTCTTTTAATAATTCTTTCAACATCATTGGACATGAGATACCATTCTGTGTGTTCAAGATGAAATACTAAATGCAATATATGTAAACAATTATGTAGTAATTTACAAAAATTATAAGACTGATGTTAAATTTTGGTATTTTCCTATTGCATAATATCTAATTCATGAAGTCTTTCCTTATTCTCACAAATGCTCAGGATGCACATTGGGGAGAGGGGGAAGGCTGGACAAAAAATGGAATGAGATTAGCAGCTAATCCTTAATGACTAAATTTCATGGCTGTGTAATGGATTTTTGATGTGTTGACCTGCAGAAGTTGATTATAAGTAGAAAATAGATCAGCTCTGCATTTTGACTAGGTGTTCAAAATAAAAATAAATAGGACCCTGAAATGAAATTGCTGTAATCCTAACTCTCAATACTAAAAATTTAATAGAGGTACTTGTGGTAATTAGCTGAAGTTAAACACGTCTTAGAGCTGAAACCTTGCCTGAGATGGGTTTTCTTGCATCATGTTTATGCAAATCAAAACACTGCTTTATCTAGCAACACCTCAACATTTAATTGTCTGGTGTTAGTTCCTGTAACAATAATCACATATCCATTTAGCTCTTTTAAATGAAAATCACTATGAGATTATAACAGGTTGAGTGGACTGAAAATGAAATTTGAAAATGAGGGAGAAAGCATGGAATTTATTTGCATCTCATTTATTCTAATTCATCTTCATAAATTCTTTAGTGAATGAAACAGAGCAAGTGCGTTGGAGTGTTGGGGGGAGCAGGTGGCAGACAAGGGAGGCTACGGCAGCTGGGACAGCTGTGGCACGTAGCCGTACAGATGGGGGGGCACTGCTGCAGAACGAACGCAGCGCCGGCACAAGCAGGGAGAGAGCATGCGGAGCCATCTCCTGAATCCCCAATTCAGAATCGAGCATGACTGAAAGGGATTGTTACTGTGTGCAATTCACTCATGAGTACTTACTGGAGCCCATGCCCCTTCTCCTCAACACTTAAAGGTGGCTTGTAAGAAAGATGGGGACAGAATTTTTAGTAGGGCTTGTTGCGATAGGACAAAGCATAATGGTTTAAAACTGAAAGAGGGAAGATTTACACTAGATATAAGGAAGAAATTTTTTACAATGTGGGTGGTGAAACACTGGGACAGGTTGCCCAGAATGGTGGTAGATGTCCCATCCCTGAAAGCATTCAAGATTGGGTTGGACAGGGCTCTGAGAAGCCTGGTCTAGTTGAAGATCTGATTGCAGGGGGAGGTCGGTCTAGATGACCTTTAAAGTCCTTTCCAACCCAAACTATTCAACTGCTCATCATGCTGTGGGCACGCCTGAGCTGTACATGTCAGCCTCTGTAAACATGTCTGGACAGACTTCATTAAGCCAAGAAAGGAAGACCTGCTCATCACCATTATCCCACTTACAGTCCACAACTACTTTGTGCACCATCTATTCAGTGTCTCGGGATAGTTTCAGATAAAGTCTTGGTAAGATTCTCTTCCGAAGATTTTTTGGTGCGGCATCATGTAAGTGATTTTTGTTTCAAGACCTTTACCCAAGGCACAAAGGGCTTGTCCCTGCAGCCACGGGAGAACCAGATGTCCCTCTAAGTAGTAGAACAAAGGGGAAAGAGCTTGTTAGGTAATCTTCAGTCATGATACTTGTAATAGTGTTATTAGTGTTGCCAGGAAGAGTGGGAGTTAGTAATTTTGTTTGGGTTTCTATATAATTAATATGACACTACAATTACACTTAGACTCTCTGGTTTTACTTGTTTTACAAATTAAAATGATGTTACTGAATTATCCAAGCAGGTGCTTCTTTACTCTCCAAGTGATGTTTGTGTCTGTGCCTAGCTCTTGTCTGTGTAAGCATTAAAAAAAAACCCTAATACTTCCATTTTCTATGACAAAAAAGTGAATAACCTAGTTTTTGAGGAAAAGGAGGGTACCTGGAGTCAGGCTTTCTGACACACAGGTTACCGTTGCCGTTACTGTAATGGAGAGAAGAAAACCCAGAAATCCCAACTGCTTTAAGAAACTTTTGAAATTAAAAAACAAAACCAAAAAAACCCACCCCAACCAAAAGCTAAAAATTCAGTTTGTAATCTTTATGAAAGTCTTTTGTTGGCTTTTGCCTTGAAGGCAATCTGCCTGTCCTTAGGAAATTGGGACCTTTCAGTCATACACTGACCCTTTGTTGCAGCAAAATGTTGGGAAGTCAAAGCTCTCTTCTGCTTCCCTACCGGCTCTGTGGAGCGGGGCGGGGGTGTCATCAGGATGGAGCCTACGCTTACAGAACTAGAGTAACCAGTTCAGAAAGTACTGATGCCAGGTTTGGTGTCCCTCGCTTTGTTTCCATTACACTGGGAAAGCAGGGTATGATTTACTGTGCCAAGGTGTTTTAAAAATAATACCCTGTCTTTTCCTTGAGTCACAGAAGTTGTTGCTGGGATAACCTTCAGGAAAACTTACAGAAAAGAGCTTTTTCTAATAATCGCCCACTGAGGAAATGCAAACTGTTAAAGAGCTAAATTTTATTAATGGAAAAAATTAAGATAATGAGCGATAATTTGAAATAATTATTTCTTTACAAACACAAAATCGTATTAATTTTAAATTTGCTTCCTGTATAACTGAATTCCTGCAGAGTTGGGTGGGATGGGAATTGGGTTTACCCCTCCCAGCAAAAATATCTCAGAATAACTTTTATGTCCTTGAGAAAGGCTCAGGGTTAATTTACATACTGTTTGATGTGCAGTTTAATTTTGGATAAGAGAAAATGTTGCTTAATCAAAGCTACTGTAAAATATAAGCTGGAGAACAAATCCACAGAAACTGATGAATACTTTTTAAGTAGTCATTGCTCTCAAATTATATCTAATTTAAAGACTTCTACTTTATTAATGATGCATCTACAATTAAATTACTTAAAAGCTTTATCAGATTACAGCATTAGCCTGAATTCTGTGGCTTAGCCTCCAGTGTATATGTTTGTGTATCTCTCATTATAGCACTCTGACTAGAAGCCTCTCCATTTTTATTCTTCTGTTCCTTTATTGCTGTTTTGCTCTTTTAAAAAATAATATCGAGCACTGAAACACTTCATGCTGTACTTTGATTTGGAAATTGTAACTGAAAACAATGGGAAAAAAAGAAAAATTATTTAACCTAATTATTTAGCACTTTTCTTTCTCAAAACTAGAAGTCCATCTTTCCCAGCCCGTATGATCAGGATTTTTAATCAGAAGAAATAAAACCTATGCCAAGGGGTCGGGTCCTGCTGAGGGATCTATTTGGAAAGTAAATGATGAAAACCTTAAATGAATGAATTCATAAGCAGGGCATTGCAGCTACAGAACCTAAGTGGCTAAACCTCAATGAAGGCACAAAATTATAATTTCTTCTGTTTTTCTTGGAGTCATTGTAAGGAAAAAGGCTAAGAACTACTGATGGCAGAAGTAGAAAAATTACTTCCTCGCAAAATAATTTGTTTCTCTGCTAAGTGCTGACACTCTGCACTTTAAGACTCAGGCGTGCTGCATGTCTGTTCTGTCAATAAGGGGAGCCTTTCTCTGTAAGATTACAGCTCCCGTGTTGCAAAGAGATGGGAAATATCCCAGTAAAACACTCAAAGTTCCATATTTAAATACACTGCAAAGCTGATAGCAAAAGCTAGCTAATAGGAAGACATCCTACACTTTTAAAAAACGTGGGGAAATCGGGTTCTCCGTCGTGCATGCTATTTGTATGCTGAAACCCCACGGAGGTGTAGTGCCTACTGCTCACTGAATGCAGCCTTCCTTCATTCCATAGGTGCATGGAAGGAATTTACTGTCCATCGATTACGACCGGAACATACGCACGGAAAAAATCTATGATGATCATCGGAAATTTACGCTGAGGATAATTTATGATCAGCTAGGACGGCCTTTCCTTTGGCTGCCTAGCAGTGGCCTGGCAGCTGTCAACGTGTCTTATTTCTTCAATGGGCGCCTGGCGGGCCTTCAGCGGGGTGCCATGAGCGAAAGAACAGATATCGATAAGCAAGGCAGGATCATATCGCGCATGTTTGCAGATGGGAAGGTTTGGAGCTACACCTATCTGGAAAAAGTAGGTGATGTGGTTTTACCTTCTGGTATTAGCTACAAGGAAGTCAAAGTACTATTTGGCTTCACTTGAAACTCTGTGCATAACATACACACAAATTATCTAAAATTTTATGTATTCCAGCTGTTAAGAAATATCTGGTCTCAAATTCCTTATTTTTCAATTAGTCAACTAATTTGACTAATTTTTAATGGCAAATACTTTGTTCAAGGTGTGTATCTTCTGATACTTTCCCAAAAGCCATTAGGCTGCCATATAATGGTATAAACTACCACAATGAAATGTGCTTTAAGACCAGAAATGCATGACTAAACCTGACAAAAGGTCAAGGTAGAAACAGGTAATTCATCTGTAATAATTATTTATAAAATGAAAATAGGCTAATGCATTTTTACTTAGTCTAAGACACTTCATTCATAGAAGTGTCTTAAATACTTCAAAATTGTTTCCCCTTTCCCTTCTTTGAACCTATTGTTTCAAGCAAACAAGAGCTGATGTTCTCGGCTTAGTTTCTCACATTTTTCACAGTAAGAGTTGTGAATTGCAACTGTTAGTGGAAAGGTAAATCTAGTCATTTATCACACCCCTCTGCATCCCTCAGTAAAAAAAGAAAAGAAAAAAAAAAAAAAAAAGTCCTACTAAAGGGAGGGTAGCTAATATGCTAGCTAGCCAACCTACACTCTCTCTGGAGTGTCAGCATATTGATTTCCAAGTAGCAGATCCTTTCATGCAGCAATCTGACAATATTCCCGGGCAGCTTTGTGCCCCTAACTAATGTATCTAATTCTCTTTTTATTTATTAAACAGCAGTGCCTCTGCAGTCAATTTTTCTCTTCTTTAATGCCCTCTCAGAGGTCACATGCTGAAAGCTAGTAACTGTGTATTCATTTTTCCCCCTGTAGTCCATGGTACTACTGCTTCAGAGTCAACGACAGTACATCTTCGAGTATGATTCTTCCGACCGACTTCACGCCGTGACCATGCCTAGCGTGGCTCGGCACAGCATGTCGACTCACACCTCCGTTGGCTACATTAGAAATATTTATAACCCTCCTGAAAGCAACGCATCCGTGATTTTTGATTACAGTGATGACGGGAGGATTTTGAAAACATCATTTTTAGGCACTGGCCGACAAGTCTTCTACAAGTATGGAAAGCTATCCAAATTATCTGAAATTGTTTACGACAGCACAGCAGTTAATTTTGGATATGATGAAACTACAGGCGTCCTGAAAATGGTGAATTTGCAAAGTGGAGGGTTTTCCTGTACAATCCGTTATCGCAAAATTGGCCCTCTTGTTGACAAACAGATCTACAGATTCTCTGAAGAAGGTATGGTCAATGCGAGGTTCGATTATACGTATCACGATAACAGCTTTCGAATCGCAAGCATCAAACCCATAATTAGTGAGACGCCTCTTCCAGTTGATCTTTACCGTTATGATGAGATTTCTGGCAAAGTAGAGCATTTTGGCAAATTTGGAGTTATTTATTATGATATCAATCAGATTATTACTACAGCAGTTATGACACTGAGTAAGCACTTTGACACCCATGGGCGCATTAAAGAAGTTCAGTACGAAATGTTCAGATCCCTGATGTACTGGATGACTGTACAATATGACAGCATGGGAAGGGTAACTAAAAGAGAACTGAAACTTGGTCCTTATGCCAACACGACGAAGTACACCTATGATTACGATGGAGATGGGCAACTGCAAAGTGTAGCAGTGAATGATAGGCCAACTTGGCGTTACAGTTACGATCTGAATGGAAACCTTCATCTCCTGAGTCCTGGAAACAGCGTCCGATTGATGCCTCTGCGCTACGACCTCAGAGACAGGATTACACGCTTAGGTGACATCCCATACAAAATTGATGATGATGGATTCCTGTGTCAGCGAGGCTCAGATGTGTTTGAGTACAACTCCAAAGGACTCTTAACGAGAGCTTATAACAAAGCAAACGGGTGGAGCGTTCAGTACCGTTACGATGGACTCGGCCGAAGGGCTTCCTGTAAGACTAATCTGGGGCATCATCTACAGTACTTTTATGCTGATCTTCACAATCCAACAAGGGTAACTCACGTCTACAACCATTCCAATTCAGAAATCACCTCTTTGTACTACGATCTGCAGGGCCACCTCTTTGCAATGGAGAGTAGCAGCGGGGAAGAATATTACGTCGCCTCTGATAACACGGGCACTCCGTTAGCTGTGTTCAGCATCAATGGCCTCATGATCAAACAGCTTCAGTACACGGCGTATGGGGAGATTTATTACGACTCTAACCCCGATTTCCAGCTGGTCATTGGGTTCCACGGAGGGCTGTATGATCCTTTAACCAAACTCGTCCATTTTACCCAAAGGGACTATGATGTCCTGGCTGGACGCTGGACATCTCCTGATTACACCATGTGGAAAAACATTGGTAAAGAACCTGCTCCTTTCAATCTGTACATGTTCAAGAGTAACAACCCTCTCAGCAACGAACTGGATCTAAAGAATTATGTAACAGGTGAGACTTCATTATGTTTCTTATAAATAACACTGCAGTTTGGGAGTTAGTTGATTTGGGAAAGAAATCAGACTTCTCTTTATGAGCCAATTGCTGAATGCTCCCATCAAGTTTGGCCATCTTCCTTTTTGTGCTGTGAAAAGGGCTGGCTAGTCCTGATTCTTTGATACTGCTGCTTCCTGAATGAAGGGCACTAAATGAGAAGCCATAATGTGTTATGGAGGCAGGTAGGAGGAAATGCCTTAATATTCCATTTCAGCACAGCCATAGTGCTCTTCCTATTGAACTAGTATGAAGATGAGTTCATTCTGATTTTGTACAATAAAAAGCAGTGTCACCTACAAGAATCACCAGCAGGTTAGTTGCAGAATCGGGAACCAGAACTCCTCAGCATCTCTTCCCCTTAGGGCTACTTTCAGAATTAACTGCTAGCGGAGCCCATGGGCACATTACAAATTAGTACCAAGAATGGATTTAATTAAACCTCTTTCTCCATTTAACTTTTAATATGCAAACAGTCTTTAGTATTTAAAACAAAAATCTTGATGTTTTTGAAAATTATTTCCTCCTGAAAGACTTAAGAAATTTTCTGGAATGTGTAGAGCTGAGAAAGAGAAACAATAAAATAGTTTTGATTGCGTATGTTAGAATTTGGCAAAACTTGTAACCCCTTCTTAATCGGTAATAATTTTTCACTTAAGATCACACAGTACTTGAACTAGCTGCTGGCAATTTCTAAAAAGAAAGGTAATTAATATGTCTTCAGGAAAAGCTTTTTTCAGAATTGAATATGCAATATACAGTAATTAGAGCAGTGATATCATTTTTAAAAGGAGCTATCTTAATTTCAGCAGTAAATAGAATTTCAAGAAAAGTGTGCACTTTCTTCAAAGAAAATCATAGCAAGTTTCATTAGTATGTTGGGACCTAGATGTATGTGCAACACCCCATAGGTTCTACTGTAATACTTTGCAATTTGAAGATAGTGTGAAACTTCTCTGATAGTACAAAACTATTGGGGACTAAAATTACCTTGGGATCAAAACCTGTTGTCCTAAATTCAACAAAATTCCAGTTTTCATACAGCACTGTTTGATGTAGATTTTCTCTGTCATCTTACAATATTTTGCTATGTTCTGAAATTGCATTCATTTAATTTATCCATCCACTGGATGAAATCTAGGAGGATATATTGCATTTTGGTATAATGCACACCTTATAGTCTGTAAAAATACTTCAGTGGTGATGAAAATATTTGTTGCTGTATGGAGCACAGATTAGCTTGCACAAGAAGGGATTATGG
Organism: Falco naumanni; assembly: GCF_017639655.2. NCBI lineage: Eukaryota > Metazoa > Chordata > Aves > Falconiformes > Falconidae > Falco > Falco naumanni. Next base: position 16,661,724 of record NC_054061.1, read on the forward strand.
TGGCACTTTGGCTGTCATAGTTTAAAAAAATACAAACAGAAAAAAATACTTCCCCACCCCAATCCATTCTTACTGTTAACCCCTGGCGCTGCTGTATTCACAGCTGAAGAGGAATTCCTGTAGTAAGGCCAGTGCTGCAAGGCGTGTTGGCTAAGCAAAATAGTAACTACTTGAAATCTAGGTCCTTCCCTTTTTTTTGCAGAATTAGGGCAGCTGAAGTGAATTGTTCAGGAGATACTGTTATACTGTAAGATAAATGGAAGCCTTAAAAAGGAGCAGTAACCATGTGCTGGCCAAAGCTACAGGGAAAAATACGGTCAGGACTGTGTGATGGGAGATACATGCAAATACCTTCATAGAAGCAGAGCATTTCACTTATTTTAGTGTCAGAATGGCTCAGAAAAGGCGACTTTCGCTGTCAAATGTCCTCAACCAAGAAGCATTACACTTTTTATAATGTAACATAACCTCTGCTAAAAGTTTGGGGGAAACAGGCTTTGCAAGAGCGAGCAGGTGCCATGTTGTGGCTGAGCATGTCCCAGGGGTCTGTAGGTGTTCAGGTGGGTGCTCTGCAGGTCTCTGCGTGTCCGTGGGCAGCAAGCAGAGCCCGCTGTGCACCTGCGTGCTGCAGACACCATGCTTAGAGTGGCCTAAATTCAGGCAGCGACCCTTGCATCGAGCGTGCCTTGCCACAGCCATGTCTCCTGTCAAATGTGAAGTTTGGCTCACGCAGAGAAGCAGCAGTAGCAGCATCAGAAGGCATTGTAGGCCAGCAAGGGGAGAAGGCTACTTGCAGGAAAAGGCAGGAGTGATGTTTGAACAGGAGTCCTCATGTTCATGTCCAAATCCAAGTCCAAAGCACAAGTGCCTGTGCTTCCATACTGCTTCGATCTCTGCGATGGCCAGAAAAGAGCAGCAGGAAGCATAAATGTAAAATGGGGTCATGGGGTTTTGGTAGGGTATTTTTTTGCTTAAAAACTTTATTTTGATAACTAAAATACATCATTAGTTCTTAATACCTGCTGAGTGAGAATTACTGTTATTCATTCAGTGGCACAGCTTTTTCAACTAGATATGAAGCCAGAGGTTTACTGGTCAGAGCTGGAACTTCCCGAAGCTCCCCCCAGAGCTGAGCTGTAACCCACCCATGCAAGTCTTACTTTTCCATACAGCCTGGAGGCATGGGAAGGACATTCATGGTGCCTAAATTTAGACATCTGAATTACAAGTCCAGCTTCTCACTGCATTTAATGGAGCCTCCCGAGACCTGATGACAGCTAATAGAAGTAGGACATAGAAGAGAAGCCGTGTATTTTCCCAAAGGACTTTCCAGATGGTTTTAGGAGTACTAACCTGATAAAACATCATTTTACAATACAGTTTGTAGGCTACAGTAGCCACAGCAGAAGGTGTCAGAAATAGAACAAGTAGTACATACGGTAAAATGTTTGGATAATCCATATGCTGTAATGTAAGAAGAATGGAAAAGGTGGTATATCCCTGATGAACTATTTAGGATAAATTCAAAGCAACATGTGCCTGTTCATGGTGGATTACTACAACTCTGCAAAGTGCCACACTGTAACATAAATTATGAGTTTCACTGCTACTTGAAATTAAAGAGGTCAATGATGGATTTCCTCATATTTTTATTTCTTGTGTTTATTATCCACATTTATTTCTCACTTACCTGCTTACTTTTGATTTTTAGATGTCAAAAGCTGGTTGGTGATGTTTGGATTTCAGCTTAGCAACATTATTCCTGGTTTCCCTAGAGCAAAAATGTATTTTGTGTCACCGCCATATGAGTTGTCTGAGAGTCAAGCATGTGAAAATGGACAGGTAAGCAGAAACATGAAGTTATTTTTCTTGATAAATTTGCCCCACTTTACAAATATAACTGCTGGCTCTTCTGTAGTCACAGCAGAAGGCCAAGTATTTATTTCAGTGTAAAATGAAGTGAGTAGCTAGGTTTTATACCAATAACATATGCTTTTCTTGCCAGCCTTTGTTGTTATCATAATTACAGTGTCATTGGTTTGTCTTTTATTGAGTTCTTCCTTGATTAACAAGTTGTAACTCGATTAACTTGATTAGCAATGACAAAGGCAGACTTTGTCAGGGTAATTTATCATCTGTTGTACCTTTGGTAAAACCATCCTAATAACATGTGTGTTGCAATAAACTTAGGTTGGTACTTGCTGTACTGCTACAGAAAGGTTCTGCTTCTCACCCTGCAATAGGATTCCTCATCGTTTCTGTCTGATGCTTTTCATAATTAGAGGCTTTGGTTCGCTACTCCAGTTACCACAGTTAACTTCAGTTACAGTATGCTTACTTGTCAGGTTAAGGGTGGAAAAGGGTATGTGCTTCAATGTTTATAATAAATTCCAACCCATTTAATAAACTTAAAAAGAGTACTAGGCCAATTTCAAACTTAGTCTTTGCTTGGCTTACTTCGCTTTTGTGGTAATAGAACAGAAATTATCATATAAACCTAGACATACCACGTTCACAGGCTTTTAAGTAATTTGAGGGTCTAAATGCCCTCTTCAGGAATTGCTTTGGAATTTTGGAACCCAAATCTCATCGATTTTTAAAAAGCCTTACATTCATAAGCATTTTAGTCATAGATACTGGTTGAAATCTCTGGGCAAAAGTGTTCCAAAGTTAAGTGCCATCTTTTAATAGATGGATTCTGTTTGTTTCCAACTCTGATGAAAATCGTGCTGGGCTTGGGTCTTACTTATTCTTGTAATGGACACTATATAGTTTCCCAAAATTGAGATTTGTGGTACGTATATGCTACAAAGGGTGATGAAGGAGAAATATTTTTTCCTATCAGTAATACCAAAGAATAATTTGCCAAATGAGTATTTACCTGATTCTAAAAAGGGTATGTATATGGTGGTCCTCCCATAGCACAGAATTTTTCACTGCATGGTTTTCCTTTAAAAAAACAAAGCAAAGATTAGCATTAGTCTCTGAAATGAGTATTTTCAGCTCTGTATCTTCTTTGGTGGTTTTTGTTTTACTTTGTTTTGCTTTCCCCAGCTAATTACAGGAGTTCAGCAGACAACGGAAAGACACAACCAAGCTTTCATGGCTCTTGAGGGACAGGTCATATCTAAAAGATTACATGCCAGTATTAGAGAAAAAGCAGGTCACTGGTTCGCAACAACCACTCCTATCATTGGGAAAGGAATCATGTTTGCTGTGAAGGAAGGCCGGGTAACCACCGGCATTTCCAGCATAGCCACAGACGATAGCAGAAAGATTGCCTCTGTCCTTAATAGTGCTCACTACCTGGAAAAAATGCACTACAGCATTGAGGGGAAGGATACCCATTACTTTGTCAAGATAGGCTCAGCTGACAGCGACCTTGTCACCCTCGCGATGACCAGTGGGCGGAAGGTCCTGGACAGCGGGGTCAACGTCACCGTCTCCCAGCCCACTCTCCTCGTCAATGGCAGGACTCGAAGGTTTACCAATATTGAGTTTCAGCATTCCACCCTGCTGATCAACATCCGCTACGGACTGACCCCCGACACGCTGGACGAGGAGAAGGTGAGAGTGTTAGACCAGGCTCGGCAGCGAGCCCTGGCGTCAGCCTGGGCCAAGGAGCAGCAGAAGGCACGGGATGGCCGAGAGGGCAGCCGCGTATGGACAGACGGAGAGAAGCAGCAGCTTCTGAACACGGGAAGGGTTCAAGGTTACGAGGGATATTATGTCCTGCCCGTGGAGCAGTACCCAGAGCTAGCAGACAGTAGCAGCAACATCCAGTTTTTAAGACAGAATGAAATGGGAAAGAGGTAACAAATTAACCTGCTGTCATCCTGTGCTGGATGAATCAGTAGTCATAACTGTTATCTCCTCTCCTAAGGAGATGAAGACCTAAATGGGGGCACTAGGCTGAGCTACTCTGGGATAGTAAGTGGCAAAAAAGCTCATATTTTTTGAGTTCAATGCTACTGTTCAAGTGATTAAAAACCACATCCTGAAGTGGACTAAAGCCAGACTGAAAACTCTAACCATACAAATTAAAAAGTACCCCTGAAATATTACCCACTTGTTCTGGGTCTAAAGAAAAACAAAAAGAAGGCCTCGTATTGTATTACCTCACTCCATTCACACGTGAGCAAACTAAGAAATCCAAGTGGGCCACTTTCACTAACCAGCTGATGAAACACAGATGATTCAGACTGCTTGTTTGATAAATATCCAAGAGGTTTTCATTTAAAGCAAAATACAGGTGCATTTAAAACATGACTTTGGGGTGATTTGTGTGTAGCAACTGGAGGACAATGAGAATGCAAGTGAGAGCGCACTGGAAATAGTAAAGAAAAATATATTTAAAAGTAACAAAACCACACTTGCACTCTGACCCTCCACTTGTCTGGCCTGAAGCTTAACTTATTCAAAGAGGGCAGAGTGTAAAGTTACATTCAAAATGGTGGCTATAAATCACTACAAATAAATTTCATACTCTGTTTGTCTTTGAAGATTTCCATTGTGGACAGTATAACACAGTTACAGGGTGTAGTCTGTTTAGATTCAGTAGTTTGTTGGTATCAGTTCCAGTAGAGCTGTGGGCATTGTGTTACACTATTGCAAATGGGCACCACGTCAGATCACCCTGTACATACATCAGCCAGAAGGCACAATCACTGTTTCAGATTTAAAAATTATTAGTGTGTTTGTTTGGTCGAGAAACTGAGACAATCACATTACAGTCACCACAAAAAAATAAAAAAATAAAAAAAAAACACCCAAAAAAAAAAAAAAAAAAGAAAAGAAAAAAAAAGAAAAAAGTCTAATAAGAACTTTGGTACAAGAACTTTTTTGTAATATACATGTATGAATTGTTCATTGAGTTTTTATATTAATTTTAATTTGCTGCTAAGCAAAGACTAGAGACAGGCAAAGATAATTTATGGCAAAGTGTTTAAATTGTTTATACATAAATAAAGTCTTTAAAACTCCTGTGAATTACTTGTCTTCCGTTGTTAGATCTTTTAAAAATGAAAGATTAGTGTCTTACTGTCACCTAATGCACACGGCATCTTACATGTCAGAATGGCTTCTGTTGTTGCACTGTGGGTTCTACAGAGGGCTGGTCCTTTGCTCTCTGGGTAAGCGAAGTCCTACGCACGCATCACCTGGAACTCCGCTTAGGACACCGCAGAAAACTGGTAAATGCTTTAGAAGTTCCCCCTCTGCAGCTCACGACTAGCAACCCTCAAACTGCTGTGTTTCAGTCCTGGAATTATTTTAATCGCACTACAATAACCTCCAAATGGTTTGAAAATTCAGTAACGTAAGATTAAATGGAACATGGAAGGCCGTACTGCGAGCCAGGAAGGCTCCATGAAATCTGTCTTCTGTGGGAGATTGCTTATTTCTGCCACAGTTAGGCATCGGAGGTAAGATCTAAGACCCTTTCCCCAGCAAACAGTCACACATGATGTTAAAGGGGAACCACCCATCAGCCAGAGCCCTGCTGCTTTCGTCTCATTTAAGTATGTAGCTAGGGAGCTCTACTTAATTTTGAGAACAGTTTTGCCTTTGCAGTTTTGCAAATGAGGTTTTTAATGACTCATGATACCGATAGAGATGCTCGAGCTGATTATGGGCATTAATTCACTCTGGGGCATTTTTAAAACCGAACAGTTCAGTGGCTGTGTTGTGTAACACCTAGAGCACTCAGAAAGTGCATCTCATTTTTGCAGTGCCAGCAAGAGCCATCCTGTTCTGACCAGGGCGTTGTGCCTGTGTTTGCCCCATGCAGCACACGCGCTGGAACCCCAAGCCCCATCACTCATCCTCTGAAGGAAGAGTCTGGTACATTTTCAGATGAAGTCCTGTATGTCTATCGCTGCAGATGTTTTTCTGTGCTGATGGACTTGAAGTGCCGTTATGTTATCAGACTGTTCTTTACAAGGGAAACCTCTTAGAGTATTGTTACTTTTTTTTAACAGAGGCATAAACCATGAAATCACAAGGTGGAGGCGCTTTTCACTATCAGTTTTTTCCGGATTACCCTTGCCCAGTATTGGTAAGCTTCTTAGGTCATGTTTTAGAATGGAATTTTTCTTGCAGTTGGGAGGGTTGAAACGAGAACCTGTTGCACCGTCCCTGATGCCCTTCATTCTGTTACCATTCTCCTAAAGCTGAAACTCTTCAGAATGAGATTCTGCTGCTTCAAAGGGAAACTTAGTTAAGCTAAAAGTGAAGTACCCTTTTTAATATTAATTACTATGGGAGGAGATGTAGCAGATTTGCAGGGGATGCACTCCCTATCTAGCTCCTTTGCAAGTAACATACACATCATCAGCATGTTCTTAAACACAGCTTTTGAAAGCGGCCCAGTCACACTTGCAAAATACTCACCAGGGACCATCTAGCCAGGACTACCCGTGGTTCCCAGGCCTGTCTGCAGCTTAGCACAGGTCCCGTGGAAAGCCCCAGCAACACGCTTTTGAGCTCTTAGACCCAACTAACTGTTGTGCTGGACCTGACCAAGGTCATTCCCAGCATGACCTGGTGGCTCTGCCACTGGGGTTTGTGTTTCCCTGCGGACTCCTTGCCGCTTTAACCATGTCTCAGCAGGGCACTCTCCCAGCCTGTCCATCGGGCAAGTAAACTGTGGCACGTCCAGCTGCTTAGAAAACCCTTGTGTGCATCGAGGAGATGAGAAGAATTCCTGTAGTTTGTAATTATGACAAAGAGGTAGGTGCTGTCATGTCTGGAAAAACCAGCGGACTCTGAGAGGCCTTACTAAAGAGCTCTTTTTCACATAACAAATGGGGAGATAACTGGCCTGATGTGGCCGTGGCCAACCGCCAGCTGCCTCCTCTCCTGTGGTCCCACCTGAGTTTCCCATTCCCTGAGGTATCTTGTTCTCCCTTTTCCTTTCTACAACCCTCCCTTCCCTCAAACTGGTATCTCCAGTCCCTCTCAAAGCCATTGCTTTCCCCCTCTCCTCCTTGCTACACTTTTCTGTTTGGAATAGACGACCAACCGACAGCAACGCCCAGGAGGCAGGAACTGGGCTCCTTCATATGGGAGAGCAGCGAAGCAGTGGCTTTAACAGTGACACTGTGGGGGGCTGTGTCCCCGGCAGCATGGCGACCAGGGCAGGCTGAGGGCAGCCGTGCAAGGGCCTGGCTGGAGGAGCGCTCCTCGCTGGGGGAGGCGCAGCGCATGAGCCAGGCCAGCCGTTAGGTTTGCCCTTGTAACTCACCTGAGCACAAGCAGAGGTGCCTGCAGAGCGAACACCGCTCCGAGAACAGGCCTCTGTTTGCAGCTAAAACCGGGTGAAGAATCGGCATTAGGGTACGTTTCCATGTTTCCCATTGGATTGCTGTAACTGAAGGGATTTGGTATTTATAACCTTGCATTTCAGCTTGAAAAAAACTGTTCTGCTTCTTGACTTAGCCCAAAGCCTGGGACGTGGCTGGCAGTGGTAGGCGCGTGTCTCGGCACACCCTGCTCCTCACCACCACTGGTGTTTTCCCTCTCGAGGTTGCACTCCACAGCATTCTGGCCACGTGATGGCAGTTCTGCCCATGAGACGCTCAGAGCTACCGGCCTTTGCCTCCCTGACCCTGAGTGCCATGGCAGCCTGCCTTAGTGGCCTCGCTGCGTCCCAGATAAAGGCACCAGCAGACGCTCCTCCTAAAGCTGGGCCAGGCCAATGGATCCACGATACTCCCATGGGAACAAATGTGGGGAAGGAAGCGTTTATACCCCTTTTTTTTTCCCCTTTGCTACCTGCACTGCAAGGGCTGACACACCTCCCGCTGGGCTCCAAGAAGGTGCAGAACCTGCCTAAAGCCTGCATGGGAGCCGGGCTCCGGTACCGTTCGCTTTCACCTCCTGTCCCTTGGGTAATGTAGCCACTCAGAAGGTTCCTGCCAGAAATGACTGTGCCAACAGCATTCTACCTCTGTAATATTACCCTGTAAGCCCCTGATCATTGTGTAGCCCAGCTTTATCATTTCTGGAGGAGCTGAAGAGCTAAGTACCCCTTGTCTCCTCTGGACATGACCGTAGCACCTCCTGCCAAGGCTCTCTTTTGTCTGTTGGTCAAGAGCTTCCTGCGCAAATGAGCACCAGCCTTCCTGGGAATCTGAGAAAACTACATCAGAACTGAGTGCCAGTGAATAATTTGCATTAACTGTTTTGTACTATAATTTCGGCCAGGTTGACCCTTTTGCCACCAGCATGCAAACACTTCTAAAGCGCTCAGTGATGATCAAACATGGGAATATGTTTGACATTCAGCTTTGAGGCTACAGCCCTAGGAAACTCAAATGGTATTTTGTGACCCTGTTGTACTGTCCTGCACTCATCTGGTGATCTTGCATGAGAACTGCATGTTAAAGTCACTCATATACTCAGGTGGCCTTTGTTTCCACTGTGCATCGGTTCAAAAGCGAGCTCTTGCCTTTCCAGCTAAGGTAGGATGGCCATGCAAGTCCTACACCGCCCAAACATTAAGCACAAGGCCCTTAATCTTAGGACACACCAATTTATCTGGAAGACAAGACCTTCTATAGCTGTAATTTTTTCTCTAAAGAAGAACTAAGAGTAGCTGTCCCCAGGCAATCCTGAATGTGGGAATGGGGCGTTACTAGCAGATGTAGAGTCTAACAGGCTCCATGGCTGGAGCTGAGTGGGACAACGAAGAGGTACTGGGACCCCTCTGCCTCTGAAATTTCCTGCCAGCAAGGAACGTTCCTTCCCAACCTCTACAGGTACAGCCTGTGGCGTAAAGGTTTCTTATTCACAAGGATCACTTAGTTTAAACCTTATTTGTTGTAATCTGGCATTCCTCTGGGCTCAAACTCACTTTTCCTCAGTGGCGCCAAGGGCTGCGTGCTTACAGAAGAGATTAAGATGGGGCCATCACTCGCCACAGTGCAGTTGCTGAGGCAGGTGCAAGACATGTTACTTGCCCGATACCCGAATTAGGAGAGAGAACTTTGGGCCTTACAGTCCCTTTCAGCCCACGGAACCCAGTGCAGGAGTGCTGACTCTAGCAGGTGCCTCCATGGGGCAGGGGCTGTCACAAGAGGTTCCTGGTGTTGGTAGGTATAAGTATACCTGCAGTATAAGCTGTAACGGCTTGTTTAGGCCCGTAGTATCTAAATTCTCTCTCCCTTGCCATGTATGTTTGTCATCTCCCTAACAGGCAGAGTTTTATGCAATGCTTGAACATGACCAAGAGCTCTAGAAAGGCAGCTACTATTGCCACTGTCAAAGCACAAACTCCCCTGTGTTGATGAAGCCTTTTCTGCTTCTGCCTAACCCAACGCAGCCATGCTGGGCAGCTCTAGGGTCACAGTCACGAACCGTGCGTATCTACAGCAGCATCCGATGGGTGATTACCTGAGCTACTAGGAAGACCAAGCGGTATTTAACAAGCAGCCGCGACTGGGTCACACAACAGGCATCGCAACATGCTTTGCAGCACCCTCACAGCTGGACCCATCACACTAATGAGCTAAGCTGGTAATTTTAACCTCAGCTGGTCGAGATCACTATGTCAGCTCAGCCTCATCACCACCACCACCCAAATTAAACAGAAACTGAGAGGTGGAAGCATTGGTGTGGTGTGTTCAGGTACCCAAGGCAGGCATTCAGCCAGATGACCCAGGCAAGGAATGAGAAGGCAGAGGCTGGACCCTGCCAGCCTTTCCCACACATTGTTTGGGTGGCTGCCTGCGAGCACCATGCATGCTGCAGGCCAGTCAACTTCTACAACCATTGGCTCCAGGAGCCACTTCTTAACCTGAGGAACGTGTGGTTTGCATCAAGGCAAGAGCAAGTGCTCCCGCAAATGCTTTGCACCTACCCATGTGCTTCAGTTGGCCTGCAGGTGCCACCAGCCCTGCCCAGACTTCCCTGCCCCTCCTGCAGCAGGAGTGAGGTATTCCACTTTCCAGAAGTTCTGCAGTAGCTCTTCAAAGTACTTATTTAATGTTAACAGGTTAGGCTTTCCCTTATTGCCTTGTTCACTGAAATATTTGTGTAGCATCTTAGCCTCTACTAAGGATTTAATAGTTCTGGGGTTAGAGTCAGGCTACTTCTGTGGTGCTTCTGAGCCAAGGGGGGCAGGGGGGGAAGCAAGTAATAAAGTAAAATGTGGTAAAAACACCATGGGAGAAAGCTGTGTGCCAGCTTTTAGAGAGAAGCAAGTGAATGCAGCCAATTTATAAATCCTTAACAAATAGGATTTACAATGGAAGTGGCAGTTAAGCCATCATGAGTGCAGAAGGTGGCAGGCAGTATGCTGTAATGCTATCTGTGCTGTGTTACAGCAGCTCAACAGCATCGCTATTGGAGAAATTATATTTACAGAAGTTTTACATCTTTAGATAACAGCTTCTGGCAGGCTTTAGTTTAATTTTGTGGTTGCATATAAAAGGAAAATCTGCCAGCAGACTTGTGTTGGCTGTACTGCTGCCTATACTGCTAAAGGCCAGGCCTTGTGACTGCTTCAAACACCTCTCCCTCCCCAAACTTCGTTAACTGAAGCCATCATCTAAATGAAAGTAAATTACTGAGAAACATTATTCAGTGCTATAAATCAGGAATGCCACTATTTCATTTCTAGTGGTCAGCAATAGTCGATTACTCAGTAGGTGCTTCTTGAAAAATCAAACCTGTTTCATCTGTCAGAAGTTCTTCCTAGAGATAAAAATCAAATTCCTGTTTGCCTCTGTGGGCTATAGTGCTTTGTGAAGACATCCCTGCCTTAATGCCTTGGTTTTTGCCCAGGTGGTGAAGGCAGGACATTAAAAAGCCCATCACAAAGCACCTGAGAGTATTTCCACACCTGACACAGCAGAGGGCCTTTATTAAAAAGGGGGGGGGGGGGGGTGGGGGGGGGGGGGGGGTGATGGGGCTGGGTTTGGCCTCCAGCTCTTTTCTTTAGGTTTTGCAGAGCCATGGGATGGGTGAGGTTAAGCCACTGCTAAAAGCAGGGGCTCAGAACCATGTCCAGCTGGGTTTTAAACATCTTCAAGGATGGAGACCATAAACTCTCTGGGCACCCTGCTCCACTGCTCAGTCACCCTCACGGTAAGATTAGTTTTCCTTATATTTAACCAGAATATTCTATATTTCTACCTGTGCCCTTTGCCTCTTGTCCTGTCGCTGGGCACCACCAAGATGATCCTGGCTCCCTTGTCGTTACTTCTCCCCTCTGATGTTTGTGCATGCTGGTAAGATCCCCCTGTGCCATGTCCTCTCCAGGCTGGACAGTCCCAGCTCTCTCAGCCTCTCCCCCGCTACATCAGCTGCTCTAGTCCCTTCATCATCTTAACGGCCCTTAGCTGGGCCCTCTCCATGTGTGTCTGTGTCTGTCTTGTACAGGGTCACCCAGAACCAGGCTCAGCACTCCAGACGTGTCACTAGCACTGAGCAGAGGAGAAAGATCCCATCCTCAGCCTGCTGGTGATGCTCTGGCTAATGCAGCCCAAGATGCTGTTGGTCTGCTTTGCCACAAAGGCACGTTGCTGGCTCACGGACATGTTGTCCCCTAGGCCCTTACTGGAAAGCTGCTTTGCAGCTGGGTGGCCCGCGGCGTGTGCCGGTGCTTGGGGTTGCTCCTCCCCAGGGACAGGACTGCACTTCCCTTGGCTGAACTTCACGTGTTTCCCATCAGCCCCGTTCTCCAGCCTGCCCCCCTGGACAACAGAAGACCCGCTGGCTTACCAGCCGCTCTGCCCAGAACCTCACCCTTGTTACCAGGACCCTTAAAAGGTAGCAGGGAATGGCCCGGCAGCGCCATCGGCCAGCTCCCTCAGCTCTCGGAGTGCATCCCAGCATGTCCCAGGGACTTGTCCATGCCCCGAGGGTTGTTCCCTCACCTCGCCCCCTGCCCCTGAGGGTAAGTCCTCCTTTTTCCAGACTCTCCCTGGGCAAGGTGAAGGCAGATCTTACTGGGAAAACCCTGAGGCCGTGAAGGCATGGAGTACCTTGGCCTTGTCTGTGTCACCAAGTGCCCCACCACGGCTGGGCAGTGGGTTCCTGCTGCTGTGCTCACCTTGGCACAAACACAAAGCGCCTGTGCGGCTGCATTGCCCCACGCTGAGCCTCACAGCAAAGCACACAAAGCAGCTTCAGCGGTGGGTGGCCGGGAGCCACCGGGAGCTCAGCCCAGCTGCAGCCATGCCGGCCTTCGCTGCTCCCGGATGGGCACAGAGTGGAGCCGCTGGGCGGTGCCGGGCATCGTGGGCAGGGCGGGTAGGGCCGGCAGTGCCGGGCATCGTGGGCGGTGCGGGTAGGGCCGGCAGTGCTGGGCATCGTGGGCAGGGTAGGTAGGGCTGGCAGTGCCGGGCACCGTGGGCGGTGCGGGTAGGGCTGGCAGTGCCGGGCACCGTGGGTGGTGCGGGTAGGGCTGGCAGTGCCGGGCACCACAGGCGGTGCAGGTAGGGCTGGCAGTGCGGGTAGGGCCGGCAGTGCCGGGCACCGTGGGCAGGGCGGGTAGGGCTGGCAGTGCCGGGCACCACAGGCGGTGCAGGTAGGGCTGGCAGTGCGGGTAGGGCCGGCAGTGCCGGGCATCGTGGGCAGGGTAGGTAGGGCCGGCAGTGCCGGGCACCGTGGGCGGTGCGGGTAGGGCCGGCAGTGCCGGGCACCGTGGGCGGTGCGGGTAGGGCTGGCAGTGCCGGGCACCACAGGCGGTGCAGGTAGGGCTGGCAGTGCGGGTAGGGCTGGCAGTGCCGGGCACCGTGGGCAGGGCGGGTAGGGCTGGCAGTGCTGGGCATCGTGGGCAGGGTAGGTAGGGCTGGCAGTGCCGGGCACCGTGGGCGGTGCGGGTAGGGCTGGCAGTGCCAGGCACCGTGGGCGGTGCGGGTAGGGCTGGCAGGGCGGGTAGGGCCGGCAGTGCCGGGCACCGTGGGCAGGGCGGGTAGGGCCGGCAGTGCCGGGCATCGTGGGCAGGGCGGGTAGGGCCGGCAGTGCCGGGCATCGTGGGCAGGGCGGGTAGGGCCGGCAGTGCCGGGCACCGTGGGCGGTGCGGGTAGGGCCGGCAGTGCCGGGCACCGTGGGCGGTGCGGGTAGGGCCGGCAGTGCCGGGCACCGTGGGCGGTGCGGGTAGGGCTGGCAGGGCTGGGCAGTGCGGCCGCTTGTGCCCGCCCCTGTGCAGGGAGCACCCCTGTGCAGCAGAGTGTGGGTCCGCTGTGCTTCCTACAGCCTCTTCCTCTCCATATGGTTTGGCGCAGGTAAAGGCAAAATATTGTTTGCAGTCATATTTGATATGTGGTAACATAACTGGAAAACTCACTGCAACTTATAATCGATGCCTGTTTGCCTGAGGACGCGGGTCCAGTTTCTCAGGTGTGTAGTGTGCTTCCACCAGCCACGCTGGCTGCCTGCAGCCCCCGGCAGGTATTTCAGCCGCTGCATAACCCCAGTCCAGCCACCCATACCTGCTCTGAGGGGTCAAGGCACAGGCAGTATTAAACACCAGCTGGGCAGGCTGGCAGCAGTCTTGTGGCTTTTTTTTATAATTGGTTGCAAACAGGTGCTGAGGTACAAACAGACTGTCTCCTGTTCTTACCTCTGCTGTCAAGAGTGGTTCCAAAGAATGTTTATCAATATGGTGATAGGCACTTTATATATATAAATATAAAAAAATATATATAAACCCTCTTACCACTGGCTGAGGATGAATGCTGCGGACATAGGTCTCCCCTGGCTTCACACGAAGTCTCATCCTCGATACTACGGGGCCTTTGAGAGGAGAGGTGGGTTGGTAGCCACACCAGGAACACTCAGGGCTGTGCTACCAGTGCAGCTGTAAAGCAGCACTAGGATTACTAAGGCATGGAATAAGCAGTCCTTGGAGTCCTAGCCACTTTCTAAGTATTTTCTAAGTGAAACCAGGCTGCTTTAAATGGACAGTTGTTTCTTTATTGTCTCCGATGTATGTAGTTAAGTAACAAGGTGGGGTTTGTTGGCTGTGGGTTTTTTTCTTTCTCTGCTGCTGCAGCTGTGAGGCCGCTGTGCGTGGGGCAGGAGCGGTGCTCTGGCTGCACAGGGCTGCGGGTGAGCTTTCACCCGGCAGCTCCATCTCTGCTGCACGGCCACACGGCCCTTCAGCCTCTCGCCCCATGTAGCGTGGGGGATAAATCCCTGTGGTGCTGCTGCAAGTAACGGCACTGCCTTGCCACCTCTGGATCTCAAATTCATGTTCATATCTGACCAAAACAGCACGCTGCTGAGTGAGATGCCCATAGGTGGGAAGGGAAAGCCTGGGAGAACTTGCTTCTGCCTTTGAGTTACTTTGCCCTTCACTGGTACAAGTGGTCTTGTCCCTTTGGGACCTGCGGTGCCACGGGCAGTGATGGCACTGGTGGTGGGCGCATCCCAGCACTGCTCCTGCACTTGGCAGCTGTCGGCATGCCGCCGGACAGACTGCCAGGGAGAGCAGCCGGCTCATGGGAGCAGCCTTGGCGTCCCTCACTGGGCCACTCCCCACTTTGAGGGGGGGGGCACCTGTCCCCTCACCAGACATTGCTGCCAGCTGCTGCCCCCAACCTGGCTGCTGGAAGGGTTCAGTGATGCTAACGGGAGGCAGCAGTTTCTCAGTGCCTCGTGCTAGACAACAGCAATCCCACCTGCAGCGCCCTGTTGTCACTATTGTACTGTAAAATGAGCCCCAACAGAAAAAAAAAAATCATATCCATCAGGTTAGAAACAAAATGTCTGTTGGCAAAACGAAATATATTTTGCTCCCTCTGCCCTGGGTCAGGCACATGTTGCCATCCTGGCGGTGGCAGGGCAGCTCCAGTCCACAGTGGTGCCTGGCCAGCTCGCTGTGATGTGGCATGACGATGGCACAGCGGTGTTTTTACAGCTCCAGACCAATTACCGCTATCAGTGCACATGGACACGTTGCCTTTTACAAGTGTGTGCACGTGCAGGCTGTTCCCTCCCTGCGCACAGCAAAAGGCACTTGTCACACTCGATAAGGACCAGCTCTGGCTGTGCCATGTCCTGCGCACCCCCCACCACCCTGCGTGGTGCCACAGGACACCCCGCGGGGCTGCAGGTGACGTGGGGTTGGGGAGTCACATGCCACGCTGGCAGAAATGCGAAAGTTCACGTTTCCAGGCCAGAAGGGTGGAGGGCTGTGGCAGCTCTGTGGCTGGTGAACTGACAAATGACCATGAGAAATGTGCTGCTGGGAGGAGGTCTCCCTAGCTCCTGAAGAAATAACGGGCCAGTAGGAATGACATTAATACTAAAGCAATTGATTTTCCTGTCATATGTGTTCTCCATGATGGGTTGATGGAAATTTCTAAACTTTTTTTTTTTTATAACCGAGATTGTTTGACCCCATGCCTAACCACCACCCGCAGCAGCAGGTGGAGGAGCTCAGCACTGGTGCTGTGGCCTTGGCTTCTGCCGAGCTCGGCAGAGCCCCACACAAGCGGCTGGGTGGGTGGCTGGGTGGCAGCTGCCAAGAGCAGCTGGGGGTTGGCACAGGGGACACGCAGGGATCGGAGACTTTCACCATTATGGGAACAGCTCCAGCAGTGCCGGGGTGGCCTCCTGTTTAGGTTAAGCAGCTCCCAATTAGTGCAGGATAGAAAACACACATTTGGCTCCTAGTGTACATTGCAAGGGATGCCCACATGCTTGGGGAAGACGGAGGCCCAATCTTCCCAGCAAAGTCAAGGGAAGATTGCAGTGCAGTGTTTCCAGTGGGTACACAAGGGTCTAATAAAACAACAGAGATAAGGGGTTGGGGGGGGGGGGCGGGGGGGGGGCGGGTGTCGGAATCCTGTTCTGTTTGTAGGTGAAAAAAATCTCAGAGCACCCAAAGGTCATAGTTAGGAATTTATTCCCTCGCTGCAGGCTTGTTTGCTGAAAGATAAAGATCTTTGGTGCAGGTGTACAAAGTGCTAAGGATTGTGAAGGCAACCCGGACTAAACCCTGTCTGAGTGACGTGCTTGTGGCAGTCCCGACAGCCCCAGGAATTGCCAGGACTGCCCTCGCAGGTGTCCTGCAACGCACCCCGCTTTTCCAAGGCAAGCTCAGCTGACGGAGGGTTTTCCTGCCTTTGGGGGTTAAGGATGCTGCTGAGTTACAGCCAGCCTTGCCTGTGGCATGGGGTGGCCGGAAGATTTGTGCTGGTGTAAATATTGACCCGTGGCTCAGGAGAGCCCTGATTCAGCAGTGGCTGGGGACTGTCCTACAGACCACAGGACCTTGCCATTTCCAAAGCAGTTCTGTGTAATGGCCTCAGCATGTACTTCACTCACGGCTCCCAGTTACGGGCAAACTAATTCTAAACAGAGTAACTACAAGAAAAAAACCAACCCAAACAAACAAAAAAACACAAAAAAAAAAAAAAATCACACAAAAAAAACCCCACAAAAAAACAGAGGAAAGGATTGGAAAATAATTATTTCAGACCTGGCAGGCTGTTGCTCGAGTGTGCAGTCATGCAACTGTAGCCCAACGAGCAGCTGGTTACTGTAAAAGCCTGAGAACTCCTGTGTCGTGTGAGGTGGTCAAGGCTTCCAGGCTTGCCCCTAGCTCCCTTGCCTTTACCTTTCAACCTTGTTGCAGCTGCCATGTGACGTGTTCTCGATTTTTTTTCCTTAGATACAAAATTTTATCCTAAGTGCTCACCAAAGCAAGTAATGTATTTACTGCTTAACAAACAAGTGTGGGGGATTCTGCTCGAGTTATTTCAGTGCTGAGGGTAGCCTAAGGAACTGTGTTATGTTTACTAATGCAGTTCACGATGAACAGCATGACAAAGGTAGCTTGAAATTTAACATTAGAAATCCAGATCTGCTGCCTGAGATCTTGATAAAAGAAGGCTGAATTAAACTGTCCTCTTTGTCAGAAACATTAGTTTGATTGACTTATGATGAGCGGGTCTTAAACCTTCCCATGCTTATTTTCCAGCTATCCTTTTTATTTTATTTAGTATTTAAACTTTCTTTATGGATCGCTCTTTCTCTTCCACCCTCTGCCAGCTTCAATACCAGCCCACTGAAGAAGCCTGTTTGGTTTAAGTAATGCTGTTTGGATGCTTCCCTGTGCAAGTGCCAGTGTCTGGTGGGTCACACTGCAACCTGGCATGAGGGGATAAAAGCAAAAATAAGCAAAGCCCGAAGGAGAGGTGAGAGACCAGGTGGCTTGTCTAGAGGAGTGGCCGTCCTTCCCATACACAGCTGTGCCAGGGTGGCTGGAGCTGTCGGTAAGGCTGAGAACAGAAACAAAAGCTGGAGGGATTGGAGCTTCTTAACCCTGTGTCAAAGTGCTGCCACCAAAGCCAGCCACTGAAGGGCTTGTGATCTCCTCATTCAGGAACCACAAAGCTGTCCCAGTCCGGTTTCCTGATGCTTGGTGCGACCGGCGCTTCTGTACATTTTAAGCTTCTCCTTCTATGTAGGAGTCAGATACGAGAGCCTTTCTACACTAGAGTAGTTATGTTCAAGAATATTTGCTAGCAACTACTTCAGTGTTTTTTCCCCCACATAGACACCTAAGAATGTATGAAACCATAAATCAGAAAACAATAAAAGATGAAAAGTGGGTTTGTTTTTAATAAAGCGGAATAGTTGTACCCTCTCCCAATATACTTTGGGTAACTACTGAAATCCCCTGGGGTTTGATCAGTGCTCCCAGCTCTGCTCCTCAGTAATGTGAGGTGGGAAACAGGAGGAAAACCAAAACTGTCAGAAATCAAAAGACCTTAACTATAGCCTAAAGGGACAAAGTATCCCGGAGCTTTGTTTTCCATACAACAAAGTCTAAGAGTTAAGCAGCTTTGTTGGATTACTAAGGATGTGCCCACGTAGCAAACCAGACCAGAGTAGCATCTTCCTGCTTGGATGCACTTTGAGGGAGAGCGATCAGCACATTTCCTAAAAAGCAATTCCCAGGTAAATTATTTGTTCCAGACAGTGCCCAGTTAGGCCACAGTTACACAGGGACATGGTGGTAGACTTGGTAGCATCATGTTAGCAGTTGGACTTGATCTCAAAGGTCTTTTCCGACCTAAATGGTTCTATGATTCTACAACTTCTTATTTCACAAACAAACTAGTCAGGGACCTCTTGCAAGAGGCCAAAGCTCAGCAGATATCCAGCCAGCAGGCTTCCCTGGGGTAGTGGGAAACCCAGCCTGCTGCACAGGTCCTATTCAGCAGTCACCTTGCTAGATGAACCTGAAACTCTCACCATTCCTCACATTTCACCTAGGCTATGCGGCGCTGTGTGTGAGGCAGCATTGTACCAAACGCTGCGTACGTACAGAACAAAAGGACAAAAAGGACAGATGCTTCAGCTGGAACAAGGGGTGCAGGGACCAGTGGCACAATGGGCAGGCGCAGCCACTACCTGCCAAAGCAACAGGACAGCTTTGCAGATGTCAGCTGCTTTTTGTTGCCTTTTTTTTTTTTTTTTTTTTATTTCTGAAGGCCTCCAGCAAATGGGTCTTTTCAGGAGCAGTTTGAAAGAAAACAATGAAGCAGCTTTGCCAATGTTTACAGAAAGTTCCTTTCATGTTGGGACTGGAAAGTACAGCACGTTGTGTGCACTCTTCCCTGTCTTGTGGGCACCTCTGTCCTTCCCACCAGGCTGGAAACGGCTTCTGAAAGCAGGAAGGCTTTTTGGTTATTTCCAAAATGAAATGTTCCATCTTTGCAAATCTGTTTTTGACTTCTTAAAAAAACTAAAATGCCATTTGGAAACTGAAAAAGAAAATTGACATGCAGTTTGGGGTGGGCAGGGTGGGGAAGAGGTTTTCTAGAAGGATAAGGTACCCCTCCACAGAAATGCTAGGATTGCTTGAAGTTGAACAATGCTGGAGGTTTTAAACAACGTGTGGTCTTTCAGGTAAATGCAATTGTTCCCTGGCGATTGAATTTAAACCCATTTTTTCCTCCTATTTCATTTCAGATACCTGAAGATATTGGCTAAGAGACCAATATTGTGCTCTAATAGCTTTTGACATCTGTGTTCTCGTTATTTGCAGTCAATTAAGAATAGAACTTTCAGTGTTGAGTGCAAAAATACAGACTTTTGAATGTATTAGGGGAAAAAAAAACAACCCAAGCAGCAAGCAACCAGCTGCTCTGAAACAGAAACCACCAACAGAAAATGTCTGCTGTTGTTACTGAATACTTTGCTACCCAGCCCATTGTGGGCTCTGCAAAGCTGGATGGGACAGCGGTGTGCAGCACGTGAGGTCGTGCTGGAAGGGTTGACCCCAGGGCAAAAAAAAAGAGGTTTCTGCAGACTTTGTTCTCTGCTCTGTTCTTTTTGACATAGGTAAGAGCTTACCTATGAACCAAACCTTCCCTTTCTTTGCTCATGAGAAAACAATCACCTGTTTGTTTATTGCTTTACAAACAGACTCTGATAACACTGAATTCTTTTGTTGTGACTGTAAGTGTTAAAAGGGAGTAAGTTACCACAGGCACATTCCTGATTACATTCATAAATTCATATGGTTCAACGAGAGGGTTTTTTTCTGAGTTAAGCTGAAGAAAATTAAGATCTTTTTGTTTGAGTCAGAACTACCTGCAAATATTTTCCAAGGTATTTGTTTGAAAAGCGATTATCAAAAAAATGACACAATGACTTCCTTCATAAACACAGTTGATGACACCCGGAGAAAAAAAGATATTTAGTCGGCTTCTTCACGTACAGCCTTTCTTTGTATAATCTACACATGTCCTGAAAATATGAAAAAAACATTTTAAAATGAAACATGCTTTTTTTGGAAGTATCTCTGTGCTTGAACATAGGACCACAAAGACAGGATACACATTAATTTGTTACCATTTTGTTATTGGCTTCTTCTTGTAATATTTAAAAATGTTAATTGTTGCTGATTTTTTTCCTGTTGTTACAGTTCCCACTTTAAGTACTTTGCTGAGTGTTTTACCATTATCCACAAAATTAAAAGCAGTAAAGAGAAAATGACAGCCGCAGTGACTAGCCCAGTGCCCTGCAGAAATCCATTGCACACCACTGGCTTTGGCCCAGGACTCCCAGCGGTCCTGGTGTCTGCTCACTGGAGCGGCACTGCTCCCGGTGCTCTGAGGCTCTGCTTCCAAAAGAAACCACAAGCTTTATTTAGAGTGTGGACAGATACAGTATTTATTCCCTTCTTCTTGCTTTATTATAAATTTTAAAGCCTTGTGTATGGTCCTGTTCATAAAGCCAACACATGCAGTGGCCCCCTCTAAGTTAGGCTTCAGATAAAATGGGGTTAAATCAGGCTATTTTCCAAACGCCTCACTTTCAGTTTTACTTGTCTTCATTTTCTTCCCTGCTCAACCACTTCATCAGCCAACTGTTACCGCATTCTGCTTTGGCCTCTGGAGAATTAGCAGTTCTGACTCCCAGCAGGTTGTCAGAAAGCCTGAAAGAAGTTATCTTTACCCTCAAAAATTGGCATGGAAATGAGATGTTATTTCTAATTGTCTTTCTTGCTTTTACTTCTCCTCTCCAGCCCTTCAGGGCTCCCACCTTCCCATCCTCCAGTTTCCTTTTCCACCCCTGTGCTTGGCAGGGATCCCTGCTCCATTCTGCTGTTTCAATAGCTGGAGCTCTACAGAACTTCTTGCTTTTTCCCACCCTCGACAGTTGGAAACTGGTGTCGCTTGGTGCTCCCCAGGGGAAAAACGCCACCTCACGCAGAACGCCCCTCATCGCCGTGCTGTGTAGGTCACCCGCGT
Organism: Falco naumanni; assembly: GCF_017639655.2. Lineage (NCBI taxonomy): Eukaryota > Metazoa > Chordata > Aves > Falconiformes > Falconidae > Falco > Falco naumanni. Next base: position 16,682,447 of record NC_054061.1, read on the forward strand.
TAGCTCACGGCCCGATCGTGTGCCGGTGCATGGGCTTTTGTTGTGACATTTTGTCACAAGCAATCTGTTCAGGCCTCAGTGACTGAGGTCTGGGGACAAAAGGCAGGGGAGGGCATGTCCCCACAGTTCCTTCTATACTGCACCACAGCTACGCTGGAGCCATGCTCCGGTGCTGACCGCTGCCGAGCCACAGCAGCAGCCGCTCTGAAGGGTGACGAGCCCCACGGTGCTGCCACCATCGCCCAGCCTCAGGCTTATGGCTGCCTTGTGCTACCCCAACCTCATTTTTATAATCCTGCCATCTGGTGATGGTCTCACTGCAGCTGCACACCCGGCTGCAGAGTCCTTCCACTTTTTTCACATAAATGGCGAAGCCACCGGCATGACCCCCTGTGGGGCCCGGCATGGGCTGTTGGCTCAGTGCCAACCAGTGGGGCCCAGCCATGGTGGCCTGGCCCAGCGGGCAGCACACCGGGGCACCACACAGCGCAGGGGTGCCTGCAGTTGGGGAAGAGTTTCTGCGGTTGCCCGTGTTAGTGCGGGCACTCTGATACCCAGCGGCCATGGCTCCAGGCGCACCAGCGGACCCTGACCTTGGGCCATCCTCGCCCTGCCCTCCACCTTTTGAGCTGCTCCTGGCGGGGCGAGCCGAGCCCCAAGCCCTTAGGTGCGAGACAGCAGTTATAACCGCAGCCCTCCGGTTTTGGCCTGGTAGCTGCCGCCCTGTGCCCGCCCCGGGCACCCCAAGCCCGCCGCCCCCCGCCCGGGCCCACGGCCGGTGGCCCCCGCCGGGCCGCCTGCCGCAGGAGGGGCCCCCCCGCCCTCCCCGCCGACAGGGAGCGCTCTCGCGCGTTCGGCGGCGGGGCGCGGCGCAGCCCGTAAGGAGGCACCCGCGCCCGGGGCGCCAGTGGTGGGCGGGGCGGTCCGAGGGGCGGGGGCTGCGGGCGGGGCCGCCCCGGGACACGCCGGGCCGCCGCCGGCGGAGCAGGAAATGGAGGCGTAAGGGGCCGGGCGGGCCGGGGCTTCCCGCGCCGCAGGGCTGACCGCGGGCCGGGCCGCCGCCCCCTCTCGCACCGCCCCCGCCGCGGCACGGGGCCCGCCTCAGCCCGGCCCGCCTCGCCTCGGCTTGGCTCCGCGCTCCGCCCCCGCCGCGGGGCCGGCATGTGAGGCTGCCCGGCGGCGGTGCCTCCTGCGCGGCTGGGCCGGCGCGGCCCCCGCACGGCTCCTTGCTGCCCGCGGGAGGGGAGGCCCGGCCCGGCCCTGCCCCGGGGCCGGCCCTCGCCGCCGCCGCCGCCCCGGAGCGGAGCGGTGGATGGGGCAGCGCGGCCGGCGGTGGGGACGATGCCGCGGAAGGAGCTGCCGCTGCCCGAGGGCTGGGAGGAGGCGCGGGACTACGACGGGAAGGTGTACTACATCGACCACGGCAGCCGCACCACCAGCTGGGTCGACCCCCGCGACAGGTGGGCGCGGCGGGGCCAGGGGGCGGGCAGGGCCGCTCCGGGGCCCCCTTCCCCCTTCCCGGGCAGAGGCGTGCCCGCCGCCTCCGCTCCGCGCGCCTGGCCCGCCGGGTCGGTGGCTGCCGCCGTCCCCGGCTCCGGCCCGGCTCCGCGGGAGGAGAGCGCAGCGCACGGCCCCCGCCGCCTTCCCCCGGCCGGGCGGGCAAGGGGCGCCCGACGGCCCCTGGGGGGGTGCTGGCGGCAGGGCGGCGAGTTCGGTGCTGCCGTGTCCCCTCGGCTTCTTACCGCGCTCCTCCGCGCCCGGCGGGCCTGCGGTGCACGCTGCCCGGGGAGCGCGGCTGGCGGGGGCGGGCAGCCCCCCGTGCACCCGGCAGCGGCGCTGCTTCAGCGGGGGGGGGGGGGGGGGGGGGGCGGTGAGGTGCAGGGGGGTCGTGGCGTCTTTGCCCACCTCTGTAAGCCAGTGCCAGTGGCCCACCTATGCAAGCCACGCTGCGATGACGGAGGTCACTGACTTGGGGGTGTTTCTTATTTCCCCCGTCTGCCTCCTGCTTACGGCCCGCTCTTGCTGCCACTTGCTCTGAGGAGCTCTTTCCTAATATCGCTCACTCTAGAAAGTAAAGAGAAGCAGCAGAGGGTCTGCTGTTCGGGACCCGGGTGGTTTGCCCAGCCACGCTCTGACCTAGCACGTTCTGGTTCCACACAAGGCAGTGACGGTAAGGCAGCGTGTGGCAGCTCAGACGCTGCATCGGTGTTGAAATCTGAGGTTTCTAAATTTCGCATTTAATGCTTGGTTAGCTGAAGTTCTGGGACGCAGCAACTCAAAAATCAGTCTTGATGAGCTGGAAATGCCAACAATCTCAATATGCAGTTTGTCGTTGGTAAATTTTCCCCACTTCCCCCATCTGACTGTGAGCATTCCCCTTGTTATGGGGCAGCTGGTGTGATTTCTGAACTTGCATTCCTTTTCCCCTTGGCCCAGCAATCGGTTCCTCAAAGGGGCTTCCACTGTTGGTGAGATGTCAGTACTTTGCCTTCTCTCCAGTTCTCCTTCGGTGTGTTTTTGTGAAGCATGGAAGTGAATGATTGTCCAATTTTATAAGATTTCAAGGAGTGTTCTGCATTCCAGGAATAATCCCAGTGTGTACTATATGCAAATGTAACCTGCTGCCAGCTGGGGGTTTGGAACTCGTTTTGGGGCTTCCGTTTCAGTAATGTGGTTGAGAAGGGCTAGTAATGCAGGTGTTTAAAGGTGTGGGGGTTTTAACCACCATAAATTTTAATGCAAACTTACACTAATGCTTGCCTGGCATCATCGTTTTGTTACAGAGATTGAAGAGAAGTGAGAAATCTCATGGGCCTAATACAGGCTTATAAAAGTTCTTATATGTCCTTGGTTAGCGATTCAAAAATGACAGAATTAACTAAATGGGTGCCTTATTTACACATGTACTGAGCTGTCACAGAGCCACTGCCTGCTCACCACCATTAAAGGAGAATATTCAAACACGTACTGATAACTCTTATCACATGACATATTTGTTGTGCACATAGAAATACACCTGAATACACATGGCCCTGACTGAGCTTTGCATCGAAGTCATCTTCCAGTAGTGCTACCAAGAAAACAAGCTGTGTTGGACACTCTCCCTGAAAATCCTCAGGTTTTTAAACAGTTTATTGGTCCAACACTAAAACAGCTATGTGACACAGCACTTACCCATCACCTGGGGGACCATGTGCTTGTAAGAGTTGAAACCCTGCTCTGACAACCAGGAAATAAGTTTCTCTTCCAACTAATTACCACTGTCTATGAAAACCAGCTGATGGGGAATTTCAGATCAGCTCAAGTCATGACTACTCCCTGCAGTAGTGAACTAGGTTTTATACAATGTTCACTGAAATTTATCAGTGTAATTTAAATATTTGTAAGTTTAGTCTTCTAGAAGTCATCTATAAAATTGCTGCAGCTCAGAGGTTGATTTCTGTATTTGCTACAGTGCTCTGTGTGCTGTGCTTACACATGCTTGTCTTTTACTCAGCAAAAAGCGATAGATACTAGGAAACGTGCGCGTAAAACTGGAAGTGTGAGGGATGTGGAGGAAGATGTATGTGTTAGGGCTCCTTCTGAACCCAGTTGCTTGTCAGTGAGGCTGCACCTTTGTGATACCTCATGGGTTTATTCAGGCAGCAGCAACTGGTAGCTAAAGATAGGACACAGGTTTTTAAACCTTCCCTAAATCTTTCATTCTAGCTTAATTTAATGGAAGTAAACATAAGCAGGGATACCATCTAGCTTCAGGGCACGGGCTTGCCCTTTGTTTTTGTGACAACAGTTGGTGTGAGGGTTGTAGTCCTGCTCACTGAGGTTGGTTTGATACGCTGCTAGGGAAGCAGGCCTGGCTGCGGGTGCGTGCAGCGGTGTCGGCAGCAGGGAAGGGGAAGTGGGGGGGTCTAAGGTGAGACCTCAGCAGGCCTCGGACAGTGTGAAATCCAGAGCTGGGCTGGTGAAGCTGGTGGGTTTTCCACCTCTCATGTGATGCATGACACCAGTCCTGCAGATGGGCTATCAGTAAGCGGTGCCATTAAAGTTTGCCACCACGAAGTCATGGGCACCTGGTAGCATCTCTCCTGTTAAGCTGACTTGAGTGATGCTCAGATGCCTGAAATCTTCAAGCAACTCTTGAATCTTAGAGCACTCTTACCTTGTAACTTTTAAGGGTATACTAGACTTCAGGGAAGTCCTGGGAAGCTTCTGGATGTTATTTTTAGACAGTTGAGATACTGTCTAAAGTTTAGACAGTTGAGATACTGTCTAAAGTTAAATAATCTGGAGAAATTTGTGATTTAACTGTTGCTGTACCTGTGATATGGTGTAACAGAAAAGTCTCGAGGTACCTTGTAAGCAAGAATTCTGGGTTAGAAAAAGCTGTAAGGCTGTTCTGGTGACCAGGTGGGGGTGCAGAAAAATTCAACCGATGCTACTGTAGTTTTCCTTGTGTAAAAGGAATCTCATGTAACTGACTTCTTTGTAGATTTGTTTGAAACTAGGTATTTCAGGACTCAGATACAGTGTAATGGGAGATCAATCCTTACCGAGCTAGGGAAAGAAATTTGTCATTCCTAGTTTTGAAAGCAAACATGATCTTTCAGGTATGCACCATTACATACCATTAAGTAGAACATGCCAGCCAGTTGTCCCAGTTGCTTTCTTAATGCAGAGGGTGCGTCTGCACTCTTAAACTCCTGTGCTGTTGACCAAACAGAAAGTGAGAATAGTGTCTCAAAACATTAACACCAGCTGCTGGCTGTTCTTAAACACTACTGTGAACAACACACAGAGCGCCCCGAATGAGATTCCTGCTCTCAACAGACATGAGGGTTAGCGGTGGGTATCTGGCTTCCAGTGAGTATGCTGTCCTTGGGTTCGTTGGGTTTAGAAGCTCTACTCTCCCTCAAACTGTCTTGGAAAATGATAGTTGTGGCTTGTTTTTTTGGTTTGGCTTTTTTTTTTTCCTTGCCTTTCAATTCAGAAGCTTCCTGAGCACTGAGGATTTGGGGATGCCTGATAATCTGTCCCATTCTCCAGTGTTTGTGTTCTTGTGCTCTTCCTATTGGCATGGTGGTCTAAGCAGTTTTTTCTAGATTGTTTTTGGTGGAGCTGACTGAACTTCTCATTTTACCCCAATCACAGACTCCTGTTGATGGTGAAAGCTAGTGAAGAGGAACACTTCTAGCTTAAATTTGGTGAAGGTACTAAACAGCAGCAGGCGTTTTCAGTTTTGGTGGGCAGCAGTTGATGGCCCTACATTTCTTGAAGGCTGTTATTGATATATAAAGGGTTGGAGGTGTTTATTAAATGAAAGCCCAGATTCTGCAGTTGCTCCCTGAAATCCCTTCGTACTCCATACGGGGGTTTCTCTAGTCTGAACCTCCAAAGTAGGGCTTCTGTAAAGAGAATTAGGGAAGAGATCTGCCAGGGTTCAGGGCCAATATGTGCTTATGTATGTTTTGTCACATGAAGACCTTATGCATTTAAAATAGTTAGGGCCACCTATTTACTCAGGAAGGTTCAGGTTTGCTGACACTGAGGATCTTACTGAAGAAAAGCTGGGCATGTCGATATAGAGAGCACAATCATCTAACCTTGCCCCTCTAGATCTGCGTTCTAGGCTTGGTGTGAAATACTGCAGAGTATTTATTTCCTATACATTATTCTAATCTTCAAGGTTTTAATCTTCAGTCTGCTCTGCAGAAATGTGAGCATCGTGCTAAAATTTCATGTGTAACGGCCCGTTACTTGGATTGTGTGCCTATAGCATACCTATAATCACTGATATAAAGCTAAATATAGTTAACTTAAATGTGGGAGTTCTCCAGAATAAAAGGGGCTAGAAGAAGGGAGGGCAGTGAAAGGCAGCAAGAATAAAAGGAGCTGTGCTTTTCTGTAGATGAAAATCAGTAAGCATAAGGAGAAGAAAGAAAAAATTCCCAAAGATGGAGCATTTATCTTCCGTAGGTGTCTCTTTCATCGCTGGCAGCAGCATAGGTCATGCAGTTGAAGGCTGCTAGTTTGATGCCTGCTGTTGCCTTTCTTTACTGATAGCTAGGCAAACACCCTCTCATATATATGTGAATCTGCTGCTTTCTCATGTGTATACGTTCCCCAAAATAGCTGATTATTATATAAAGAACAGGCAGTTCAGCGTGTGCCCATGGAAGCTATTGATAACCATTTTACGTGAGTATAGAAGTAAGTGATGGAAACATAGTCTTCATAGCCATCTAAGTGCTATCTCTGGGAACAGGTGTCTTAATGTGTAGGACTTGTGCTGTTCTTAGGTTGTTGGGGTTTTTTTCCACAGTAAATGAAAATGAATTGGCTTATGTAAGTGCTAATATGTAGGGAGACAAGGACAGCAAGTAAGATTATTGTGACACTTGTATTTTTTTAATGTATTTATATCAAGAGTCTTTCAAGAGGAATTAACACAAGCTGCACCTGTAATTGGAGAAAGTGGATTGGAACTGAAATCAATCAGACCTCTTAAGTTACAAAAAATCAGACTTCACTGTTTTGTTTTTTGTTTTTCCTGAGACTCCCCAGACAAGCCCTGTGGTAGGATGTATGGGCCACTTTGAAGGCTGCATGGACTGCCTTCAGAGCCAGTGCAATTCCTCACTTGTGTAAACTCGCTTTGTACTGGGGAAGGTAGCTGGAAACAACAGGTATGATGCTTTGTAACAAGGACATCGCTGCTAAAGGTGTGGTATGCGCACGTGTGTGGTGTCAGAGGATGTTGGCAGTGACTTTAGAACTGCTAAAAGCACCATCTTATCTTACTTCCCTGTGGAACATGAAAAAAAAAAACAAAACTGAAGCTTTGTTCAGCTCAGCAGCTTTTTTAATGCGTCTTGGGGAATTCTGAGTCTTAAAAGATCAGAATTGCTTTTGAAGAAATCTCTGTAAATCACACTGTTTAGAAATATGTAGGTTGAGCTTCATCTTCTGCTCTGGCAAGGTCATTTTACTCGCAAGATTAGTCCTTTAATTTTGCCTCGTAGACTGACAGCTTGTGAAGTTAGTGACACTGCCACGCACTGGAAGCTTACTTGGCAAGGGGATCAGCAATTTCATCCCTATGCAGGTCATGTATTTTCATATCAAGGTAGTTACCCTGATCTCCATCCAGTGGAATGGCAGAAAATTGGCTGGTAAATCCCAGAAGACATGGGTGTGGTGGGTGAGAGATGGCTGCTGTGTTGGTCACCTGGGGTGGGTGCCTGGTGGTGTTGGTTATGGGGCGCCTTAAGCTGCTGTTAAAGTTCTGTATCTGCGCAGGGAGTGAGGTCCAGAAGCAGGTCTGACTGAAAAATGTTGGTTTAGTGTCTGGCTTTATTTTACAGAAGCAGTTGATGAAGACTGTGTATGCTCATGCAGAAATTTGTGCTGGCACAGCTAGGGCTGAGCCGGAGGCTGGGAGGTGTGGGAGCGGGGCTAGCTCTGGTGGCAACCCAGGAGTGCTGCTGAAGGTGTGCTTGTGAAACCTTCCCCAGGCACTTGACCTGGTCAGGCCCTCTGCCAGCCCAACCAAAGAGGTGTTCCCAGAGCTAGAGGTGCTTAGCTTTATCCCACGATCTCTGACTGAGTTTTACAGGGAGAGTGGATTTTCACTTGCTGGAACCCAGATGAAACCAGCAGTGGGTACAGAGTATCTCCTAAAGTTTTAATTTGCACTGATGTCTTCACAGCTAGCGCAGTTATGGGAAGATGAGTTTGCAGCAAACTTTTCCATGTCTGAATCTGATTTAAATTACTCTAGCTTGTGCCAGAAAATTTATTGGAAGACATGGGAAGACTTGTCCAAAAAAGTTTACTGAAATAACTTGTTCCTGAAGAAGTGATGCATGGCTGAGGGTGGTCCTGTTACTGACCTGCTATATCACCTTTTCAGACTGGGCTCTGCTCTTATCTCCGTTACTGAAGGAATCTATTAGTAAATGATTGATTTACTCCGGGCTCCTGAAGGTGACTGCACGTTGCCAAGGCTAGCCTTGCACTCTGCTCAGCATGCCAGGGAGCGTCACCACCCCACAATGCGTTCCTGCACATGTTACGGAGACTCTGCTGATCCGCCGGGATTGAGATGTTCTGGGCTTGACTTGACACTCAGTTGTGTCAAGTATGGGAGAAATTCAAGTCTTTCTCAAAGAGGGGGAGAGATCATCCAGCTGGCTTGCGAAAGCCTTGCTGATGTTCTCTCTTTGCCGGGGCTGGCTGCCTGAACCTGGTGGCCTTGAGTGCCTCACCAGCAGGGTAGGTGGTAGCTGAAAAAATAAATTAATAAAGGGTGGTGGCAGCAGCTAGGCAAAGGCAGGTGGAGGTATGTAGACTAGTGCTTCTATATACACATATATGAGAGCTATGTAGATCGACCACTTCCTTGGAGAGCAATACTTCTTATGCTGGCTGGTTGTCATTCATGAGACCTGTTTAGTAAGGTTACGTGCTTTGCTTGTGGTAACGAAGACTTAGCATTAACTGCCCAAATAAAACCCAGAGTTCCTGTTCACAGAGCCTAAGGTTACTGCCCCCCCGCACACCCCCCTCCCTTTTAAGCTACATGCATAGATAATTGGCTGAACAAACAACAGACAAAACTGCTCCCAATAGAATAATAACTGCTTTTCACTGCCACTCATGCAGTCAAGTGACAGCTGGAAGACTCTCTGGATAGTCACAGGAGGTTTGGTGTGTAACAGGAAGATGCAGAGAAGCCAAATCCTACAGCTGTCAGCGTTCTCTGGTTTTTCATGCTTTTGGGTGGATTCTGCTGGCTTGGTTTGTTCTCTGTTTATACTTGTACTTACAGCTTCCACCCCAGCCACGATGTTCTGCAACATAAGTACCCAACACATTTAAAAAGCAGATGAATTGCTTTCTTAATCTTATAGAGGTGCTGTGGGGATTAATTAGTTCTGACAAAGTGCTTTCTGGCTGAGATGTCAAGCTGATGTTTCAGGACTAATGGTATTGTTCAGTGAAACTAGTTTTCCTCAAATGCCTAATCACTGTTTTAGAAGAATTTACTCTGTGGAGGAAATCTTTATTGATTTAAAGCACGCAATAAACAGTATTGATTTGCAAGAGGCAGTCATTCATATCTGCTCTATGTGGAGTTGAGATGCAAGGTGGTCACATAACTATTTTGAACTAAAATGTAAATGAAACTATTGCTTAAATGATCCTGCAAAGACATGCAAATTTCTCACAGGTGAATTACAACTGCCTTAATAGCCTTGTACTCAGAACAAGGGCAGTCCCCTACTAAGGAAAGGGCTCTCCGCTATGTCATCCCTCACAACCCTGCCACAGGGAGGATGTCCTGCAGAGGAACAGCAGTGGCCAAAATAATCTTCTGGACCCTTGGAGCAGCACGGGACAATATAGGTAGCCCCAGAACTGCTCTGTAAAGGTGGGCTGTGCATAACTGCAGCTAATTTTGCTTTGCCCAGCACAACTTTTGATTTCATGTGGCATCTGAGCCAGCTAAGCCTCTGCAGCTGCTAGAAGACATGCTGGTGGCCCAGCCGTGCAGGCTATCTGTCCCCTTGCCCATGCAGCTTCCCAGCCATCCAGTGCATGAATCCTGCGGGATGTCCTTTGAGGGGCTCAGGCAGGTTGGCACCACGGGTTGGCAGCAGCAACCTGTTGGGCCGTGTCACCTAACCCCTGAGTGAATGGGAAGAGTTGTCTCATGGACAGCTTCATCCTAGACACTTAAAGTTCTTGTAGTTGAACTGTTTAAAAGATGGAGTATCTTTCTGAGCTGCTTATCCAAATTACCTCAAAGGGAAATCGGGTGGGGATGGTAATAGAAAGTATTTGACTGTCACATGTGGTGCAGCTCTTCCGATTATCCAGTCTGTTTCCTGTGAAGTATCTTGGGTTGGTGGCCTGTCTTTGGGTGGTGCTGGGTCAGCCAGTCTGATTCAGGCTACAGAGAAGCTTGTAGTAACCCCATCAGGAGGTGGAGTTTATCATACTCGTGTGGTAGAATTGGCTTGCTCTGCAGCTGCTGAAATGCAAGGGAGGAGGTGTGTGGGTGGGCCTGGGGAAGCAGGCAGCACCGCAGGAATGGGGCAGCGCTTGTCTCGGGCTGGCAGGGATGGAGCTGTGCTTCTCGTTGCCTGCGTTGCAGCGGTGCACCTGGGTGTCTCATGGTGCTCCCAAGCTGGAACCTCTGCTCACAACAGCAGTGCTGCTTTCCCCTGAGGGGAAGTCTTCAGCCTGTCTCCTGCCTGCTCCGTAGGGCTCCTGTGGTTCACCAGGGGTTTGTTTGGATGTCTGAGGGAGCATGTGTGTGCCGTGCTTCTGCATCTGACATCGCTGATCTGGGAGATGTGACAGTTCTACTGCAACAGTGCACACGGGGTAAGGTCTGTGCTCAATTAGTGATGCTGCTCTATTTTTTAACAGCTGTTTGATTGTTGCAGGGCTCTTTGGACAGACCTTCGCTGTTCAGACCTGACCTTTGTTCAGAGTGGTGCCACTTCTCTTCCTCAGCAACTGATGTGACTTTGGTTCAGTCTTCTGGTTGCTCCTTATGGCTTTTGCTGTTTTGATGGGAAGAGAGGTGCTCAGCTAGCCAGAAATTTTTTTATTTTAGAAGGTCTCTGCTGCTGCAGCAGCTTCTGTGTTCTTTTTAGGGCTTTTCCAGCGGCTCCCTATGACTAGTGGAATGGTGCTAATGATGCTGCTTCACTAGCTGCTGTTGCTCTGAATAAATGCCCATATAGCGGGGATGGAACCTTTCCTCAAGGGAGTACTTGGTATGAAAAGGAAGTCTTTTTAAGATAAAATGGTAAGGCTTATCAAAATTGGGATGACCTATACTGTATATAGTGTTCCAGATGAGTTTTTTCTTATTGAATTCTGTATAATATTTTTCTGTTGCAGAGTTTTGGCATGGTTAAATTTGAAATCAAATAAGCACTTGAACAGGCTTTTTTGTTGGAGCATGTATGTGGTGATGCTTGGGTGTATTTGATTAGTGGTGTGTGTTAACTCTGCAGAGAATAAGGAGGTTAGACTCTTCTGTTCTGTATATTATTCAACATTTCTCAACATCTGATCTCTCCACTCAGTTGTCAGTTCACCCACTTGTTTAGATTTTTCTGAAATTCCTTGAAGTTATCTCTACATCCAGCTAATCCAAATAGCTTGTCAGCCAGCAAGGCAGTAAGCCAGACTTGCAATTTGTCTTTTCTTGTGTCACTAGTATTTCACACCACAAGATCTAAGCATCAAAGTTAAACAATCTGTTGCCTTGATGGGATACTGACTATTTAATTTTACGTGGACACATACATAGAAGGCTTTAGGCTGTTTAACAGCTAATTCTTAAAAAATAAGCTTTCCAATATTCTAGACATAGGCGGATTTGTCTGGTAAAGAGATCTCCTTACAGTCCTCAGTGAGTGTTATTCTGCCTTATTTTAACCCATATAAGCAGGAAAGTGAAATGTCATGGCTGCCACCATGTCCCGTGGCTTTCTGTTGCACCAGGGTTTTGCAAGATGTCTTAGATTCCTAACTTGCCTGTTTTTTGCTTTTTAAATTTGAATGTGGAAGCTTCCAGATTTAACTTAAATCCAGTTTGTCAAATATCAGTGTGATATCTTCTCAGTTGAGGTGGTTTATAATTCTCAATAAAGGCAGATATATTGTCATGTGTCATCTGTTAATTATTCATAGACCATTGTACAGCATTGCTCATGCAACTGGCTGGCTACTAATTAAATTTAGAAGATATTTTCCATCATGGTCTTTGCTTGATGCTAAGAGAAGCATAACCTGAATATAAACACTTTCTTGAAGCACATGTTGTTTGCTTGCCTGATCTCTTATACTCCTAGGGCACTACTCCTCACTTCCTTTTTAAGATTTATTTTTAGGAGAAGAGTGTGTGGGTGGAAAGGGAGGGGTATGTGGCCAAGGAACATGGCTTGGTCATTTGCAAAAGGGTTGCATGGATAAAAATCTCAGTTTGCAAAGACAAATTTGCAACTGAACTGGTCACACAGAGTCCTCCACTCGGGCTTGTTTTCGCACATCCTTTGTAAATGCCACTCTTATCCCTAAAGCAAATGTTCTGTGTTGAATTTTCTCATCTCTATTCTCTATTTGTCCAGTAGTCTGTAGCTAATACCCCATAGTGCTTCCTGGTTTATTTTGTATCTGCTTCCCAGACGCAGGCTCTTGCAGTTTTGGATGGTAGTTCTGAACAAGTTGTCTTGCATCTTCAGTAGCTTCAATGGGTGGTGGTCCCTTTTAGTCTGGCCACTATGGGTTTTGAGTCAGGTGCTGCAGTGGTTCTTCCTTCCCATCAGAAAAAGATCCCTTCGTTATCAGAGGAAGGCATGACTGCAGCTGAATAAACCAGTTCACAGCCTGGTTTAGACGTGTGAACAAGCAGTTGACTATTTGGGGGTGGGAGGACTTGTGTCAGGCCATGTCCCATCATGTCTCCATGGCTGCTGCCAAAGCCCTCGTGCTCTATCGCAAGGCAGCAAGATGGGGGCTGGGACTCGACGGCTGCTCCTGTTTTCTGAACAGAGCCAAGTGACACCAGGCCCTTGAAAGAGGAAGGCAGCTGGTGCAGTGAACTCATTGATGTTTAGGGTTTTGCTGTGCAGTAACAAAAGTGAGAACAGTCCAAGTGGTAATTCATAGCTGTAATCATTCTGCTTGTAAATCGGCTTGTGACAGTTGCTTCTGATGGGGTGCTGCTTGTTGGTAAGAGTTGATTTACAATCAGGTTTATCACAGAATAGATTTGCAGTGAAATAACCTAAATTAAACCATTTCAACAATGACTTTTAAAGGCGTTATTGTTTGAATTACTGCCCTGGAGTAGTTGGGCAGATGTGTGGCACCACCTCTCTGAATGGCAGTAGTGCCTCTTAACAAATACATCGTTGAAGACAGTCTGAAATGCTGCTTTGATCCAGCTGTTTTGTGACCAGCCTAGATACCTGACGAAAGGTATAGGGAATAATGGAGTTATGTCAGTATGAATGAAGGATTTTACAGTAGGTGTTTTATTATTTATGTTGCTTCCTAGATGCTTGTGGAAGGGTTTACTTTCCGTTAGCTAGTGTCTTTGCAGTCAAAGGCAAACTGTTGACCTGTCATTTCTTGCCTTTGTGTTTCCAGCTCTGATGCTCGGAGCGCTCCTTTTTGCAGTGATTGTTGCTTCTACTTTCTCCCTCACAAGCTGTATAACACTGTTGCTTAGGTCTCTTATGGCCATGCTTACAGGGTCTTTTAAGCCTTTCATAAAGTAAGCATTTTGCCTGATGGGTGAAGGAGGTTTACAGAGTGGGTGGTTTGTTTTTTTTTTTTTTTTAAAAGGCAAGTAATACACTGTAGATAATAGATTCCAAAAAATGCAAATTTGTTTAAGCAACTCCTTAAAAAGAAGGGAGGGAGGAAGGAATTGAAGATTAAAACCTGTGTTTATATACATGTAGAAGCTGGAGGCAAAGCAATCCATTCATAAATATACAATAGGATTTATGTCATGGCGAGAAGTGCTACATGCATATTCATGTGTAATTTGCAAATCCTTTAGCGATTAAATACTTTACTCCAAACTCTAGAACTAAATAACCTTCTTGTTGAAATGAGATGTCCAAAGGCTCTAATGCTTTTCCAGTGGAGGGGAAAGGCTGGGTGGTGTAATAGATCTGATACTCTAATTTTCACTCTATTAAAAGATTTTTCGTGTGCTTTGGGCATTATTTTATTAGGATAATCAGTAAGTCTTGAACAAAACGTGATGTAGAGACTTGCAAGAAATACTGTAAAGCTTATCATGCTAAGAACAGCACATAGGCTTGGAAATTTGTTGGGATGTTTTTCTCAACAGATTGTAATGTCAAATACCTTTGTGTAAACTTTCATATTCTGTAGGTAAGGAAGGATGCAGATGAGTAATAGAGCTTGGAGTGTCGGTGTCTGAAAGTAGCCTTTGTACAAGTGAAGTGAATTGGCTTTTTAAAGGATGTAGCCTCAGTTCTTCATATAACTGACATACAATGCTGATGCTTTTGGTTTTCAAAAGCTTTGAAGTATTATAGACAAGTATATACCTTCCAACATCATGAATGGGAAAAATACTGCTATAGAATGATGTTTCCTGCAGCTTGGGTTGTTATGGCTGGTGCAGTTTCTGGATAGGGTGAGATGATGCAACTGGTTTATCTTGCCCTTCAGTCATTGCACTAAATGATACTCTGCAAACGGCAACTGACAGGTGTCCTGCTGAAAAAAGAATTCAACGTATGCCTCTGATACTACTGTGATAAGATAAGGTTGGGACTTGTCATGTGATTGTGTTATATGCTCTGTGCCTGCCCTCATCTTCCTTGGGATCCTTTCCTCTAGATTCACCAGCTGCTTTGCTTGCACAGTAGACTGGTGGCCAGGTAGTATTGGACTTCTGTGATAGCAGGTGTTTCTGTATCGCTCTGGTCAGTTAATAAAGAACCACAGTTTTTTTGTATTAAAATTCTGCTCAGGTCTTAAAACTGGACCTAAGCGTATTCAGTTACATAAACCTAAATTCTCTGTTTATGCTTTGGGAAAGTTGTGGTTTATCCTTGTATCTGGACCATCACAAGTTGGTGCTTACTGCACTCTTCCCTGGTGTTCCTGATGTCTTGTTCTGGAATTCCTCATTTTGTAGCTTTAGGAGCTCTTTCTCCTTTGCGTATCAGTTTTGCATTGGGAAGAATATAAAGTACATCCATGCTGGATGGGAAAAGCCAGCAAAGTTCTCGCATTCTTTCTTCCCCGCTGAGGTTAGTCCCTCCTTGAATGCTGTGTTGTCTGATTTGGCTTTCCTGCTCCTGTTCTGGGATGCTTTAATTCAACTGACAAGAGAGCAGGGCAGTGCACTCAATTAATTAAGGACTATGTGTACATTTTTCTGGCTGGCACAGGTGTAACAAATTGCCCTTTTAGTCCTGTTTACTTGTTTTATGCATTCAGTCACAGGTAGGTTCTGCTGCTTGGTGATCAGAGAAGAGCCCTGGATTCCCTGTTGCTCCCTTGTGTTGTGATCAGGGAGGCAGGTAGCAGAGGTGATGTCCCTTTGGTGCTTGGGGGCTCTGCCGTACAAAGCTGTACTTCAGTTGATTTGAAATAAGGTTTGCAGGTAACAGAAAAGTTGTTGCTTTTACAATGAGCCCTGAGAATTTGTTGTTGTCTGCCATGTCAGAGTATCAGTGTGTCTAAACTGGTGGCTAGTCACATAAGGGGATGAAAATGCAGCACTGGGTACTTGAAGAATATGAATTGGTGTAGTTCCATGGAAAGGGCAAAACAAATCCAGTCCTTAAACTGACCCCAGAGTGGGTGATTTCTTGGCTTTATATGGTGGACACTTTGTTCATCAAGCAGTTCAGGTGCAGATGAGGGAATAGCTGATGCGTGAGGCATGATGTTTCTGATTACTGTGAGGCTGTATGAGCTAGTTTTATGCCCATATTTTGTATGATATGTTAATGAGGAAAAATAGAAGGGATGAATACATTAACAAACCTCACTTTTTCAATGAGCGCTGCTCAGGTACAGGCTGGATGGAATGTGAATTTGATCCCCCCACACACACACACTCCCTGTTAGTAACCGTAAGTGGCTGCTGCTGGCTCCCTCTCAAAAGAGCACAGTGAACCATTGCTTACAGTATTGGGACCACTTATGCATTTGCTGGTGTAAAAGGGTAAAAAGCTTCACCTAGAGCTTGGTTGTGGCTGGAGTCTATAGTTTAATCTTGCCTTCATGCAGTTAGCAGTCTGGCTGTGGGCCTGAGCACAAGCCCCACTGGCAGGGCTGCAGCAGGCTGAGGAGCTGCCTGAGCCTTCCTGCCAGGGGAGGTGGCTGTTCCTTCAGCCCTGGTGCCCATCCACCTCCTCACCAAGCTTGCTGGCACACAGAAAACTGCTCCCTCTTTGTCTGGGCCCAGTTTCTGCTGCTGCAGTAAGCTGAAATGGCCCAAGGACTGTCTTTTGCAGCAGTGACCTGCTGGGTGGGAGCGACCTTCCTGCAAAACATGGCTCTCCTAGAAGTCACAGCTTGCTCCTGAGCTGCAGTCCATGCAATTGTGCTGTGCTTGCCTGGCACTGCAGGTGGTGAGCATGGGTTCAGCAAGGCAGCTGTGTCACTTGTAGTTTGTCTTTCAAAGCAGACAGCGTAAGTATCAGATTGATGCTTTCTCAGTGCCACGCTGTGGGCTGTAATTCCATCTGCTGCGACATTGTGAAGGTGACACCTAAAAAGGTATGTGCTTCTTTCTGGATGTCCTCCCTGCATCTGCTGCATGCATAGCTGGAGGTGCCATTTTACCTGCATGTTGGCCTTGCTCAGCTCAGGCGCCTAGCAAAACACTCACTATTTTTCTCCGAAATGCACTTAGAGTAGTTTTGAATGTCGTATTTCATTCATCCTAAGCACAGCAGTTTCTTCAATATCGCTGTCCTTTGTCTTCTGTGGTCTGGAACAGTAGTAGAAACATCTGTTTATGCCATTGATTTGGAAATTATTAAAAGGACATTGAATAAAGGAGTTTATTAATGGAAAGGAGGAGTGTTCAAAGACCTCTACCAGTAAGGTCTGTTTTTAATAGTTCTGCAGATTCATCACTGATTTTGGAGCTTGATAGTAAGTTGATTCTCTGGATCAGTCTGTAGGTTAACTTAAAGACACCAGACAAGGGCAACAGGAGGAGTATTTATTTTGTTTCCCAGAGAATTTCAGCTTGGTCTTTGTGGATGAGCTGAACTGTGAATAATGGTTTATTTAGCTGAGCTGATGGGAGTAAGTTGATACACATGTTGAGAATTCTGCATTGATGGTGTAGATCAGCGTTTGAGTAGAAATGAATAAAATGGATGATACAGTGAAACTATTTCCTGAAAAATCACTAGCATGGGAGTTTGCATTTCATTCAGGTGCTGATGCTGAAGTAGTACTTAGTTAAGCAGCAAATTTCAAACCTATAAGCTCTTGTGATAGCTTGCTTAAGACCAGATGCACAGTGCTATAAGGCACAATGTCAGATCCATTAAACACACATCCTTGACTTAGAAAAGGATGAAAATGAATAGCTGAGATATTTTAGGTAATTGCCTTGAGCAACAGCAATGGTTGTATTCCAAGAGCTCCAGTAAGTTACAAACAAGCTACAGCTGAGGCTAGATCAGGGAACTGATAGTTTGCACAGTGCCTGGCATAATTTTGTTGGGAGAGCAGCACACATGGTGTGTGCAGGCTGTACTCCTTGGTGTCTGCCCTGAGCTCCCTTACAGGAGGTGTCTGCACCCACAGAGGTCTGGTTCTGATAACACTTCCCACTTCCCCGGCTGCTTTAGTTTTACCTGAAGTATCTTACCACATATTGGTTTTCACTGAGTAAGCCTTAAAACAGGGTTTCACTCATTCAGCTGCTGCTTACCCTTTGGCAGCTATAAAAACTACGAAAACTGATAGTTATTGAGAAAAAAATGTTATTGAGCGGTCTTGGAACAAAATGTTATTTTACACGGTCTAAACAGCCACTCTCCCCTAGGTTTTTCCTTTTCTTGGATGGGTGGAAGAAGGGAAAACCTCATGAAAACATGTGATAAGCTGGACAAGGATGTCTTTAACAATGTCAGCTGTACAGGATTTGGATTGTACACAGGGAAGACTGTCTTTGAAATATATAGTTTTTCAGAACCTTGCTCTCTAATTTCAAGGAAAGGTCCTCTTTATGGTAACTGGAGATGAGAACCTAAAGGCATAGAGAGACATCCTGTTCTGCAGTTTGACATCTCTTGACATATGGGCATCTCCTTGTGGAGGTGTTAGGTTGGAAGTCTAGTAGCAGTGATTTAAATAGTCAAATTTATCAGTACTTTATTTTGTGAGCAAGGTGGATGCATAAAAGAGTTGAACGTAGCAGTTGAGTTGCTAATTAACTTGGCTCTTAAGTATGGCTTTTTGGAAAGTAATGCTGCCTTTTGTTCCATTCCTCCCAGAAAGGCAGGGTGTGCTCTGGCTGATGTCTCTGGTGACCTGGGGCATGAAATGCCCCACAAGAAAATCACGGGAGTGAAACGTGTTGTGCCTTAAAGTGCCTGCAGATCCTGTGACTTGTTTGCTGGGGTGCTCTATAAGGAGGGTGTATTTTGTGAGGAGAGCGTATGTGTATCTATACCATCTCCTTTTCCTGGTTACATTCCCTGCGTTGAAAACTGAAAAAGAGAAAACATCCTGTTACAGACGAGCAGGTGCTGGGACTTGGTATGGTATAGATAGATGTGATTCCCTACTATACCTTGCTACATTGGTGTGGTGTTTACTAGATGTTGACCAACTCCTATTTTCCAAGATGAACCTGAAACTCTTAAAGAGTTTGTGCCTTCTCCTGCTTCCCCTGACTTGAAGGGCAGAGAAATGTGAAAATGGAGGTGATTTGGCTTGACTTGTTATGAAGCCCCTGAATAATATTTTGCATCTTATGCACCAAATGCTTAAAATCCTTCTGTTTTGCAGTTCATGTTAAGTAATCAGGCTGAACAGCAATGCATAGAAGGTAAAAATGGAAAATCCAGTGCCGAGTACATCCCTTTGAAAATATAGCATAAGGTATAGGTATATGATTCCTTGGTGTGTATATATATAGGGCTTCCCGTGGGATGGAGACATGCTATGTAGACTAAGCCAATTGCATTAGGGGGGATAGAAGTCACCTGCAAGTAATGTTTGGATATTTAGAGATCTGGGAGGCTGAAGTGGAATCCTCAATGGCGGAAACTCTTAAAAATTAGGAGTGCCAGAAGTATCATATAAACCACAGAAGACATAGCTATTGCTCTCAGTTTTTATATGAAAAGCACCTAAAAGCTTTGTTAATACGTACAGGAATAAAAGGAAAAGCCAACTGAAGTGCTGAGCGCAGGCAGAGCTGTGTGGCCCGGTTTAGCCTTGCCAGCGGCCGCTACGTGAGTGCCACAGCGTGGAAGGGACCCGGCCTGAGCTGCAGCCGGGGGGCCGCTGGGCGCCTCGCGGGGGGCACGCTGGGCAGGGCACAGGCGTTGTGCTGGATCTGCCCGCCATCAGTGGGAGCAAAACTGGGCACTGGTAAATGGAGGCAAAATGACTGAAGCGAAGAGATGGCACCTCTGGTGAGCCACGGCGTTATCTGTCTGGCAGACACCTAGGACGGGGATCTCCATCTGGTGTGGGCTGGGCTGCCGAGGAGCAGCTGCTGCCGTAGGAGCCAAGGTCCCTGCCTGCCGGAGTGCCGGGGCCCTTCTGCCGGGATTAAACCCACAGGCAGCCACAGTATGGCCGGCAGAGCCGCTGGCTCTGGTGGTGAGCTCTTTGTCTTCACAACCCATCACCTGCATGGCTGCTTTTTCCTCTCTAAGGTCACTCGTACAGCCTCAGAATATGGCTTAAACATTGTGCTGCACTCTGCATGCTCGGGAGTGGTAAGAAAGGGAGTAAGGATTTTAAACACCAGTGGGGGAGCAACATGTGCAACTGGGGGTCACACGCAGCCAGCCAGACTCTCGCAGGGCTCAGCTTTGTATTCAGATGCGCTGGCCTGGGAGCTGCAGACATTCCAGATACTTGTGTTCATTTTGGCTGTATCCAGGCACGCACTCACAAAGAGCAAGATGCGTGCAGTGAAGTATAAATCCCATCCTCTAATGACTCAAAGCACTGTTGTGTGCGCATACATGCTTAACAGATTGTATAATTAGCTGGCTTTGTAAGCAGGCAGCATGTATGATTCTTCAGTAGTTATCTAGAAATCTTACGTGGTGTAAGGAGTGTATGCAGGTCCTTAAGCTTGTTGTATCCACGCAGCAGTGACTGCTGGGCAGAGGAGAGGGGGCTGCATCCCCTGTGCCCGGAGGAGACGGGCTTCCCAGGCCCAGTGCCATCACCTCTGCCTTTCCCCTGAGCCCCGGGCTGGCAGGCAGCTCTTCCCCCTTGGCTGCCAACGCTGCTTTGGCTGGCTGCTCTGGGGGTGTGGGGACAGAGTGGCAGGGGCTGTCCCCAAGGGCAGCCTCCGTGCAGCGCCCTTGAAGACGGGCTTGCCAGATCGCGTAGCCGCCTGCTTTAGCCTGCACAACGTGAGCTATGACTAGAGCCCTTCTCTTGGCCCACAAGTTTGGTTAAAATCATGGAACGGTTTGGGTTGGGAGCGGACTTAATGATCATCGAGTTCCACCCCCCCTGCCATGGGCAGGGACACCTTCCATCAGTCTTCCAGGCTTTGGCTTGGGCTGCAGCCTGTTTTTATATCAAAGATTTAATTCAGAAACGTTAGTCCTGGAGGTCGGGAGCCTGGCTGCAGAGTTACCCTGACCCTGCAGCACAGGCAGTGCCGGGCCTGCTGGCAGAGCAGCTGCTGCTGCGGTGCTGTGCCCGCTTGCCCTTGGGAGAGGTGTCGCTCCCCTGGGAGCCGGCTGCCAGCGAGGAGGAGGGCTGGAGGAAGGCTGGCGTTACTGCTGCGGAGGAATGCGACAGGTTGTGCCGCTGTCCAGGAGACGCGGAGGGTGGGAACGCGCACCAGGGCCCAGGGCTGCGTGCTTGGGATTTCACTGGAGCCTGGGAGGAGCCGGCAGGGAAGCGAACATGACCTTGAAAATCCTTATCAAGATGAAAAGGTGCAGTCAGCGAGCGCATTCCTGCGCTGGCCACGCTGCGCAGTGTGCGGCCTGGCTGGGCTGACAGCGGGCGCTGCGGCTGCAGAGCCCCAACAAACAGCTCCTTGTCATGTCTTCAGGGGAGCGCGCCCCGCAGCCGGCACAGGCGTCCCTCGCTGCCCCGCAGGGCTGGCGTGAGCGAGGGGGGCGTAAATCTGAGGGACCAGCTTCTAGGCTGACAGCTTCTATGCACTTCATTTATAAGTAATAATGAGTCTGAAGGCAGCAGCAAGGCGAAGTCTGGCAGCTGGAGAAGATGGGCCACTGGAGAGGACCAGTTTTAATTATGATTCCATGGCAGATGAAGCTCATCTACGAGTTTGGTGCCCAGAAATCTGGTGAGCAGCCAGACAGCTCATCACAACCGGCGAGAGGGGGGTGCAGTTTTCCCCAGTGCTGCTTCTGTTCCTAACACTCCTCTGTCGCTGGCATGCTATTGACTGCGGAGTCCCCCTAACCCGACTGTAAATTCACTTGGCAGAAAAGTCTGGGTGCTCTGCTGTAGTGTTACTAAGTGGAGGCAGTCTGTGGAAGGGCTTGGAGGGTGCAATAGGTGAGGGCAGAGCTGCTGGACTGGGAAGAGGAGCAAGGAAAGGGTGCGTAGGGTAGAAGGTGGTAGAGATGCTTTTTGTGGGAGCAACAAACCATTAGCCTGGCTCAGTTGCTGATGTCTTTGTGCTGCAGATGAAACACAAATCTCCCTCCCTCCCCTGTACTAGGATATGTCCTTGTACAGTCACATGCTGATTCAGGTTAAGAAACTGCATCGCCTAGAAATTAATCCTTTTTTAAAATACTTTTTGGATGCATTTAATCCTGAAGTATGTCCCAGGACAGCATCATGGTACAGATAGAGAACTGTTGTAGTGCAAAAAAGAAATCAGCGCTTACTACTATGACTATGAATATGTGCTGCAAAATGATAAATGCTTCATTCCTGAAGAAATTGAAGTGCTGTTACAGCTTGACTGTGACAGTGGCGCTTTTATTGCTGAGACTGCTGCAGCTTGGGGAGCAGATACTTTAAAATGCATTGGGCTTTTTTAAATCCTCTTGACAAGGATAGAGTAAAAACATCTCTCTCTCTCTCCATGGCTATATGAACTTGCTCTTGTGTGCTGTGTGTTTTTTGTTTGGGGAATTCAAGTGTTCACTAGTGTCTCTTAGATAATTCCTTTCTAAATGCTTAGCTTAGAGCATGTGGGCAAAAATCTTGTCTTGCTTATCAAATTCAGATCCTTTCCAGTTTTAGAGGATCTAGATGTGTGCTAGGAATTTGGATGTGTGCTAATGATCTTGGGAAGTCTGCTTTTAGCTACTGTGGAATGGTGTGGCCTCTGCTGAGAGAGGGAGCTTGGCTCACTCCTGCTGGCTGGGGCAGTCCGTTTGCTGTAGTATGTGCAGACTTGTCTCGCAGTTGAATGAGCTGAATCAACTGGCTGAGGAGTGTGATGAGTCTTGCTGTCACCTCTGATGATCTTGTGGAAGTACTGCTTGGTCCTGTTGAGTGGTGGAGGTGTCGGAATTGATAGACTGGTGTGTGCTGTGTCTAGCTGGGTTACAGAGAATATGCTGCGTGTCCACAGGCTGCTCCTGGGCGAAGCACAGGGTGGCATGAACATGCCATTTCTCTCAATACTGGTGGACTTACTAGCCAGCTGCTTTGTTGGTCCGAGCTTGATGTCATAACCCCAGCTTTTGTTTACTGTGATAGTTAAGATGAATGCAGCATCTTTGGTTTTTTCTTACCCAGCTTGAAAGGCTGGGTTGAAATGCAGCCTGTTTGTTGTGATTCACCTCCTTTGCTTCCTAACATGGAGCAATTGGTAATGGTGGTAATGAAGCTGGTGTCTCTGCTGTCATACCAGCCAGGCACTTGAATGAAGTGCAGAACCTTCAGAGACTTTAAGCTAACTTTTTTTTTGTCAGGCTATCATAATAAACCTTGAAAGCACTAGTAATGAGACAATAACCACCAGGCATTCTGTTACAATTAAAATTGAGGGAGGTTAAATGCTAACCCACCTACTAATATCCAGTGCAGAGTTTGTGACCTGGGTTTCTGAGGAGTGATTTGCTTGCAGGACCACTGGCTTGCTCTCAGCTTGGCTCTAGCAGAATGCTGGTTGTCTTCTCACAAGGACCTACATCTCAGTCACTTAACGTGGATGTAGGAGGTCCTGTATGTTCTTGTTAGCTCTGCCACTTCTGAGGTGAAACTCTTTCCTGTACTATTGCATTGATGTCGGTAAGGTTATAAATGTCGTTACCAAAGCCAGAATTTAGTCGTCTTGGGTTACTCTGATTGTATTGTATTTTGTTTTATGAAAAGTTGCAACCTTTTGCTCTTTCCTGAGAGGGAGTGCTATAAATCTGGACTTTTCTTTTAAATGTGGAAGAAGATTGCTATTTTTTTTCCAAAGTTTGGAGGCATTGCTAGCAGAGTTGACTCTCTGGAAGGGTGAGAGACTGACTATGGTGAAAGATGGATTTTGTAACAGTAAGAAGCTTCAGCACACCAAAGTGAAGATAATATGCTAAGACCATTGATATTATTTCTTTTGTCTAGAATATTTCTGATTATGAAATGTATTTCTCATACATTTCAAAGTATGTTTTATTGCTTCTGAAGGGAATTAGGGTAGTTTACTTAACTTTCATGTCAGGACTTGATAATCTTTCAAGGTCCAAGTCAGTTTTACACATCTGTTGTATAAAGAAGTAGGGATGGGATGAGTAGGAATACAGCGATATCAACAAGGCATAAACAGTCTAAGGTGTTTTTTAGTCACCTTCACCGGAGTCTATTGGAAAGAGGAAGGTTGTTCCTTTGGAAGAAGGTTCCAGTGCTCCTTTCTCATACAATAAAGTAAATTAGTAGCTAAATATTAGTAGTAAGACTATGTAACGTGTGTCTGCGGCACATACCTAGACCATAAATTGTGCACAGCAGTGGTGAAGCAGTATGTATGCTGTTTCTTCACTTAGTGGAAAGAAATGCTGTGCATTTTGATCTGAGGAATAACTAAAGAGCTTTTCATTCCTGATACCTCTGTAAATGTGTACTGGACGTTAAAAAATAAAAAGTATGGTACACTGCATTAGGTAGCGGCTTGGTTAACTACCTCAGGCCAAACCATCTAGCAGTCTTCTCCACAAGGCCTTTACAACAAAGTAACTGTCAGTCACTCCGTGGTAAAAGATGACTTTTTTACACACATGCATGCTCATGTTTAAAGATGCCACCTTGCAATTTTGGCAACCAATTATAATTTGTGATCAGGATATCACTTATTGCTTGTTCTTAACTGCTGAGCCCTTCTGCTTACATCCTCTTTAAACAATTGATACCGCTTAGATCCGTGAGCTTGTGTTCATAGAGATCCTCAGATAATACTCCCTGCGATGATATTTGAGTTGTAAACATTCTTGGGAAATGAATTTTTCATAAGGAGTTCTCCCTTAAAATCTGAAAATGACATGTTGCTTCTGGGATTTGTCTCAAATTTTTTAAATTTTGAGTAAGACTGAAATGCTTCTCCTGGGCAGGAGACAAGGCGGCCCAGTGTAATGAAACGTACTGAATTCCAGAGTTACCGTCCCCTTTGTCTCATACACCAATCTGGAATGCTTTAGGAGAACTCATTTATTTTTCCTGTGGCTGTGTAAATTCTGTGCAAAGAAGAGGGAAAGGGTCTTCTATGAGCCCGGTGTCCCCGGAGGAGACAGTTGGCTGTGGGCTGGTGTTTCAGAAGGGAAGGGGCAGCCCTCTTCCAGCTGCAGGCTCCCTGGGCGCGGGGGTGTCCCTCGCCACCCCCAGCCTGGCAGCTGGGAATTGGAAGGGGTGCTATGAGTAGCTGCCCGGTTTCAAGATGCCATGGTGCCGGTATGTTTGGCTTTGCCTGTGATTAAGTCCGCGTTTGTCTGGAACCTGAAGAAGGCTTTCACCTTAGTGGTGGCACTGGTTCAGGGTCTTGAAAGTAGAGAATACCAAAACCACGATCCTTCTCCCAGTTTGATCTGAGCTGTGGTCCCTGAGTCTCTGGCCTGCGCCTCTCTGCAAATGGACTGTTTTCTGTCTTCCTGAGCCGAGTGCTGGGATTGCAGATCTTCGGCAGGCTGCTTGTGTCACTTCGGAGCTGGCAGATGGACTGGCAGTGGGCTCTGAGCTGCACGAGGTAGTTGGGGAAGGGTAATGCAAAGAGCAAGTGGCGTAATAGCTTCTGTGTTAACACAAATTTAATCTGTTTGCAAAATATATTGATAGTGGATCATTCAAAATAAACGATGTTTGTAAGAGTAAATCAATTAAACTCACTTGGTGATGCAAATCTCATTTTTGCTGTCCTCAAATGAGCGAACAAACTTCAATAGTTGTTGATTTCTATTGACTCCCTTGCAATGTGTGAAGTACTGAGCTATTTTTTGTGCTTTGTACAGTTCTGTCTATAAACACAGTTTGGAATATTTTTTTAATGGGTTAACTACATAGTAAATCAAGGCTTTGTTACTTTGGATGAAAAGTTACTAAACCTATTAGCTTTATACTCGTTATCTTATGCTTCTAACTCTTCACATCTCCTAAATCCTTACTATTCTGAGGTTGTTCTAGACATCTGTTCTTGTTTTGACATTTGTGTTTATTTTTATACAGTATGACTTTTCAGGAACTGAGGAGTTATTGCATCAACATTAATAGCCACAGTAGATAGTAAAGCTGATAACTATGAACTCCAGCTGCTTATGTGCTTCAGCAGTCGCTGCATCCATGAGCCGAGTGCTGCCTAACCTGGGCTTTCTTCTCTTTGGAGCAGAAGTGAGGTGCCATGCCTTCATTTCCAAAGGCTATTCTCAGTGCTAACCTGTAAGACTGAGTCTGTTGAAATACTTTTGGTTTGCTTCTCTTGAAGAATGTGGCATGGGTTACAGTTTGCAGGGCAATGCTTAAGTACGTGTTCTGTATCTGGAATTCACAGTTGCTTTGCAACTGGAGGGATTTTTGTTGTTCTGTGTTTTCCACTGCTCCACATCTTGACCAGGCATCTCCTCTGATCCTTACAGGCAACCAGAAATATTCCTGCTCATACCTGGTACTGCTGAGTTTACAGCAGCATTGAAGGGGGCCCATGTCCTCCTGTGATGGCACTTGGGCTTCTTTGGGGTTTGCTTCACTTTGTAGCTTCCTATGTGTAGCTGGATTAAGCTCTATCTGGACAAGATCTCCAAGTTGAAAGGCTGCTGTCAGATCAGAAAGCAGTTAAGTAATGTTTGCAGAACTGACCTAGGTATTGCATAAAAGCTAAGTGGCTGCAGCCGATCTTAGGGCAAAGAGCAGAAGAGGCTGTGGTGATGGCTTGCTGCTTGCCTAGACTATGTGCTGCAAGTGATGGAGGGCAAAGACCCTGCTCATCTTGCTCTTTGGGACTGGGAACATCAAATAGCTATATAACTCAATAAGAATGTTTATAATGCAGAAACGGTGAGCAGGCAGTCCTACTGAAGCGGCTGTGCAGTTAGCAATTAGCCCAGTGCTAGTGGGAGGTGAACCAGGGGGCAGCATACAAACCACGTGCATGTAAAACCAGCCTCCTGTGCTTCCCTTGCCCTTTTTTAAATACATTTCCATACCAGCAATGTTTGGTTTGTATATTGGGTAGACTAGGGAACCTGGATGAGTCTAGACAATTCTAGGACAGCATCACTATTTTCCCACTTCAAATACAATGTGCATAAAGGGCACAGGAGCTGGTAGTGTTGCAGGAGGTATTCACTATCATATTGCTCTTTTTCACAGTACAACATGCTGATGAGAAATACAGCAACATCTGTTGCTTCTGTTAGAATTAAGGTTTTCATTCACCGTGCATGAAGTGAAAATTCAGTGCCCGATGAAGTCTGTGGGGTAAACCACAAATCTGTTCCTCCTTACAGACATCCAAACAGTCAACCCAGTGCTCACTCTGCTGCCACTGCCTGTCTTTGCATGCCATTGTCCATGGGATAACGTGTTCCTGAATGTGAAGGTACAGCAATTGTTCAATACTTCCCTCATTGCCAAAATCTCAAATATTTATCTTTTTCTGACAGCAGCTATTGGTTCCCTGCTACAGTAGCTGTATTGTGGGGGGGGAGTCTGTCTTATACACCTCTTTATCTGGAGGCATCTTGCCAATGTAAACTGCTGCCACCCACACTATAGGCAGCCTTTCAGAGAAGTAGGAGTGCAAGCTGTAAGAACAGAGACAAGCCTTCCAGTTCATAATCTCCCAAATATGTCAAGAAACTAGTCTAACTACTCTGCCTGGATGTTTGGCAATTTACCCCTTACTGTGAAGTGACCAGTCCCCTTCTTTGAGAACAGTTGAACCTCTGGGTGAAGAGAGAGCTGACTTGGGTTTAGTTAATCTATTCAGGCTGTGCAGGTGGCAAGCTGCTTCTCATCCTGGAACTGAAGTCAAGCTTAAAAAAAACAACCTCAACTATTTAAAACTAGAGACATTTGAATTACTTGCATAGTTAAATTCCAACTTTTGCATGCTTTTAATTTAGTAGTGCTGCACTCTTCTCATCAAGCTGTACCTTACTCTTTTATATTGTTTCT
This sequence comes from Falco naumanni, assembly GCF_017639655.2. Classification (NCBI taxonomy): domain Eukaryota; kingdom Metazoa; phylum Chordata; class Aves; order Falconiformes; family Falconidae; genus Falco; species Falco naumanni. Next base: position 16,709,774 of record NC_054061.1, read on the forward strand.
GCTTAATCAGTTCAGGAAAGTTTGCAGGATATACAGGCTGGCAGGCAAGTTAATGTTGTGAGAAGCCTCAGCTCCCATTTCCTGACTTTTTAACCTTGAACTATCCCAGGAATTTTGTATTTGAGTGATTAAGAAGGTATGACTGACCTCCTGCCTCTCTCCTGCTAGCAGAACCAGTTTGTTAATCTCTGGGAATGATCTAAAAATCTGTAAGTGGTTTTTGATAGTCTTCTTGCAAATAGCTTAGTAGTTCTTTGCTTCCAGGAGTAAATGATCTGTACTGTAAAGAAATGCATGGGCAAACAGACTGTCACTGTGTGCAAAGTAGAGCTTGTAAACATGCAAGCATTTTCAGAAGTAGAACAAGCAAGCAGCTAACTTAGGATGAAACGTACTAGGCATGCTTGTTCTGGCTGGTGGGGTGGTAAATTGTGTATTATATAGCTCAATGCTTCCATGAATCTGTTTGAGTAACAGAAATGTATTACTATTAAAGGTATAAATGTATTTATGTTTGGAATGCTCAAAATACAGGCTGTTGCCTGACTTCAAGTGTCTTTGGTGTCTCCTGATCTGCTTTGTGTAGCACCTACTTGGGCAGCATGTGACTAATTTCTGTATAGAAAGAACAATTTGGATGTTACCCACTCATGTGAAAGAAGTAGAGGGTCTAAATTGGCAAATTACATACAACTGAAGATCACCTTAGTGAGGTGCAGGGGTTGTTCTCATGTCCTGGCCAGAGAGGGCATCACTGAGTTCTTAAGTGTCAGTAAAACTGATTAAAATTATAATAGCTTGGAAAATAAGCCATGTGGATAGATGTTGGGTTCACTTACCACAGAGGTGGCCTAGTGCATGGAGTGTCAGGGGCCAGGAGGAGACACCAGATGAAAGAGATCTTTGGGAGGCTGAGAAGATGCTCAATAACCATGGCAACAAAGGAAACCACTTCTGAAAAGAAAACAGCTCTGCAGTCTGAGTTGCTTGAGATGTTGTGTTGGCTTTTTTAGGGCGTTGCTATTGGTGATGTTTACATTGTAATTTAAGTAAATTTGTTTGGTTTACAGCAACAACTTCAAATAAACTGTTTTTCTCAGACTTGACTCCATTTCTAGTGTCAGGGGTGTAATTCTGTTCTTAGTTATCCTTTATCACAGCAAGGCCAGGACCAGGCTGCAATGCTGTAGCTACTGACAGTCATTGAAATGATATCTCTTTGGGGTAACTACAAGTTTAGGGTGACTGTCCCTTTGCGTGGGTTTTGGAATAACATCCATCTTCCAAAACTTTGAAATACCGTATTTGATCTCTCATCAGACTCCTTGAACCATAGTTAAGAAAAGATCACAAATTTGAGAAGCTTCTTAAAGGCTTCTCCTTGTCACCTGGGAAGCACGTTCCCATTCATAGTTCTTGTCTGTTTATGGTGGTCCTGAATGAACTTCTTTCTGCTCTGCTTGCTGTGGAGGTCTCCCCCTCTAAACCCACTGCAGGTGCTGAGGTTTTGGCACAATTGAGGGTACTGTTTGGCCAGAGCTGCCTGTTGTGTCACTGCTGAGGACGCTGGCTGCTGGGCATATGTTCTCATCACCTTTTCCCTAAATTGCAGTTGGAGTGGGAATCCAAGGGAGTGTTTAGTCGTGCCCAGGTGTGCGGTGATGGGGCGAGGAAAGCTTTGCCAGCAAGGTCGTAAAACAGGGCCTCTTTACTGCCACACCTTCAGCCTCCAAAGGCAATTCTCCCTGCTGTGAGGGAAGATGCTCCCAGGGAAAATAGTTACTATAGTGATGAATAGCCCTGGTGTGTTTGAGGGCTGGATCACCAAGTTGAGTAATAAATGTGTAGGAGTCTATTTTTGAAAGCTTTTGCGAGGAGGAGATTGCTGTAGTCCTAGAAAATTTGTCTGCAAAGTGATAGGTTTTTCTATGCTAAAGTTTAAAAATAATCATCTGTCTTGAGAATGGGATGACCTCATTAAAAACAAAGAAGCTTGTATGTTATTGTGTCGAGCCTCCTGGCAGTGATTCTTGCAGCAGCCTTCTGAGTTACAGTAGGAGCTGGACCTATTAACAGGTTCCTCAAAACTCAGACCCACGGGGATCTCGTGTGCAGCTACCCCAGCACTGCAGCTGGAATCGAGGTGCTTTGAGCCCATTCTCTGCCCTGGTCTGTGTAGCACATCTTGGCTTCTCTCACAAAATGCTGGGTTTAGAAAGTGTTCGGTTGTGTAAGGGAAATGGTGGTAGTGGAAGTATCTGCCAGGAGTCGTAATTTGTTACCTTGCCTGACGTCTTGCCCATGGAACCTGTATGCGACATAACACTCGCTGTGTACCTGTGAGTGCGGGGTGGAAGGGGAGGAACAAACGGAGCTGTTAAGCTGTTAGCTCCGGTGGCTAATGCTGTAGCTCTGCGAAGAGCTGACATGAAAGTCCTGAGTGATCCAGGTACTACCTTTGTTCCTTCTGCTGTGAGCTGCTGCTGTCAGTACAGTAAACTGTAGGAAATCCCCCGGTCTGTATTTTCACCCGTATAGAGTCATGAAGGATTTTGTATAAGGCCATGTGATCTGTACTGAACTAATTAAAATAAGTCTGTACTGTTTATATGGCTTTACTGTGTTAGGGGGTTTTGAGGAACCCTGCAAACATAGGGATTAAGTGGGTTTATGTACAGCATAGAAACTGGCAAACCACTGTTGGTTTGTAAATGCTTAAACGTCTTGGTTGACCCAAGCACTCTGCTGTCGGCACATATACGTACATGCACATACGTACTTAGAGCCATGAGCGTAACTAAAAAGCTGCATGTGGGTTTGCTAGATTGCTGTAGGCCGCCAGTTGGCACTGAAATCCAATAATTACAAAAATAACATTTCCTGGTTTAAGAAGTTCAGAACTGATTTCTGTTACCTTTGTAGTATTAACTCCAGATTCCTAAGTGGCACAGTTCACCCATCTCCTGCTCCCGTCAGGAACCTCTGTACAGCCATGTTTAACAAACCTTCTGTCAATCAAAAACTTGTTATACAAGGATTATTTGCCTTCAGTTTCCTGTGTAATGAGGTTTTTGATTGACAACAGTGGAGTTGAAGACTATAGAAAGGATTTCTGAATCTGAGATGAGCAAGTTTCCATTTAATAGTGTTTGCACATGATAACATTGGCTTCCAGTTTTATCTGCGAAAGAAGCTGAAGGTGATAGATCAAAAATAAGAAATATAGAAACCCTTCTCATTTAAAAATGATGTGACTTACAAACTAGAGGTAGGAATCTTAACTTTGTTTCCTGCTGTGGGAGCGGGATTTGAACATCATTTGATGTACAAATACTTGAGCTATTGGGGGCAAACGTTTTGCAAAGATGGAAGTGTCTCGGTATGCTTGCTGGCCGGTGGGTGGGCAGTGGCTTTTCCCTCAGCCTGCTTCTGCCTGAAGACCAAAAGGTACTTCTTGGGTTAGGAAGCTGGGTGATGCTGTTATCTTCTACCTCTGTTACCAGGATTAGTTTCTGAAACTGTGTCCTTGACTTGCTGTGTGCGGTGGGTGCTGAGGTTACCCAGTTTTTCATGTAAATTTGTATTTCTTGAATGAAATCAGGTGAAAAAATAACATATTGGAAACTAAGAAAATATGATGGAAATTGATAAATCTAGGTTGATGTGTCTTTTTCAAAATGTTCGTAAGTGTTCCTAAAAATGACCCTGGTTAAAACTTAGGTCATGGGGGAAGGACAGTCGCAGGTAGGATGAACATGAGATACCGGTGAGTTGGTAGGAGATGAACACGTGAGTTACTTCTTGGTGAGCTAGAAGGCCAGAGTTAGGTATGATGTACAGATATCTTCTCTAGCTCAGGATGGCTTCTCTTGTGGAAACTCCACACCAAGTTTAGCCTCCAGCTTAGAAGCAGATGGAGTGCTTCAGGGGTAGTTCTGGTCTGCAGAGCAAAGCGAGCGTGGCTGGAAGATTTAGACTAACTCATGTGTCTGAAAGTGTAGTCTCTTAATGCAAACAGTTTGGGTTTAATAAAAAATGCTATACCTACAGACATTTTCTGCATTGGGTTCCCTCTTTGTGACTGGGGATCAGCAAAGTCAGGATTTTCTGAACTTTTGGGTACCTTGCTTTCTTTTGAATACTGGCTGCATGTATCTGAAGATTTTCCTAATGGAGAAGGGTAAGGAATGTATAAACCATTTTGTAGGTTTCCTTCCTTAGTTATAAGTGCAGTGGGTGAAGAGGGTCCGTTCTTCTAGATTGCTGCTTTGAATCTAGCCTGCAGAGCAGGCCTCTTATATGGTAACATGGTTTGACTGAGTTGATGAGATTTTTCCAAGTCTGATAGGAAGCTTTGTGAATTGCAAAGAAGATGTTTCAAAAGAAATAGTTCTGTAGATGTGCCCTAGCTTTAACTTCCCAAATGCAGAAACAGGCCTGTTTTATGCAGAAATAATATACTAACTGAATCACGCTTTGCTGTGAGAAGGAAACTTTACCTTTTGCTCGTTTAATCTGTCATGCTACTTTGTGAGCGTGCTTAGGGAGATGCTTGATGTTAGACCCCTTCTGGAATATTGATTTGTTTCAGTCTTCATATAAACCCCTAAAATCCTATCTTAAAAGAAGGAAAAAATAATCTCCTTTTCCTTTTTATGCTTTATTTATATGCTGAATACAACACATATTACATGTCTTTTCTCTGTAATTGTAGCATTGCTGCTTTGTGCCAGTTTTTCCCACAACAGCAAGGAGCAGGAGTTTAGAAGAGTAAGTAACTTGGTTATAAGCTGCAGTTATTTGGGGAAATAGGTATACAACATATGTTGCCTGTAACAAATGGAATTACTCTTTAATTCTAAAACTAATTACTCTTCTGTTAGCTAGTGGAATGACAGATTTCTCCTGTAATATGAGTACTTACTCCTCTGTACGAATGGAATGGTTGCAAGGTTGCGAGCAGCCAGGGAGGACAGCACTAGTCCATGCTTGGTGGTGGGTGCTCCTTGTGAGATATGCTGAAAATAGGAATCTCAAAGGTGAAAATACTGTCAGTTTATAAGCTCTACTAACTGGCAATTCTCCAGCTGGCTTGTGTCATTGCTGTAGCAGACTGATCGTGCCTTGCTTTTTCTCCCGTTTTTCCAAAACTCCAACTGAAAGAACTGGCCGGATGCAGTTCATGCATTGCACTTCATGTGGGAAAATAGGAATATGCATCCTTCAATTGCTTGTTTCTGGCTTCCTATCAAGTCTGACAGTTCCTGAGCACATCTAGAAGGAATTCAGCTGCTTCTAGCAAAATAGGAATGGACAAAAGCTGAGCAGAAGCTTTATGAGTTTGGACCTTCAAAGCTGGCACTACAGTGCCATTCCCTGATGAAAGTAGTCTGAAGTCCTGGAGCTGACAGTGCAGCTCCATGCTGGTTATAAAAAATAAAATATAGAAGTTTGATTTTAATCTTAGCTGTGATTCTTGAGCAGAATTCTGCCGCAGAAAATACCACTCGGTATGTAATACCAAAGTATATTTTATACCTGCAGCATACACTCACGTAATGTACTTTAAGTATGGGTTTAATTACTGCTCCAAGTTGAGGGATGTTTGCTTGGATCAATCGCCAAAAATGGTGTGCACTGTAGCTGGGAAATGGGAAATGCATGGTTTCTGGTTTAATTAATCTGTAGGGCTGAATGGAAGCTGGTGCGCAGGGTTAGAGACTGTGCAAACCCAGGATGAAATTACACCTCCTCTTACAAAGCTCTCTATAGAAGTAGCAAACCAGCAATCATTCGCAGCAATATTTTCAGTGTTACTAATCAAATGATGCACTGGAAAAGACCACTTGGACTTTGCGTGGCCTAGATGGCACACACTACTCCTGACTTTAAATGTAATTTTACAAATAAATACCAACCTTTCCTCCTTTTCCTTGTCCCAGATGACATCTAATAAGCACTAACTCTAAGCTTTATCATAGACTACAGGTGAAAACTTTTCACTCAATTTTTTTAAATATTTGTCCAAGGAAGAACAATGCTGTGCTTCTCAGGGCAATCAAATAATTACTACAACACAAGTCCTCACCAGTTATGCTGAAGTATCATCATGCTGGTTTTCCTGATGTGTTTGAAGTTGAGACCAGCCCTTGACAGCTTTTAAAAATCAGCTTGATTCTGAAGTTGCAAGAAAATAAGTGGAGACCAGTTCTTGTGGTTGTCTTTTTGCTTTATTTTTCACAAATGCATGGCTGTCCTGAAGACACTGAGGTTTTTCTGCGTTTGTTTTGGTGGGCTTGCAGGAGAAGGTGCCCTCAGGAGCATCTCTATGGGTGCCGGGACAGAGAGGCCACTGATGTGCCGCTGCCTGGGGTGGGTTGGCACGTGTGCTCAGGCATTGTGCGGGCAGTGGTCTGCAGCACCGTGCTGTGCCCACAGCAGCTCAGCTGGTGGCCGTCCCTGCGGTGTAGCACAGCAGAGGTGCTGGGCACTGGGCAGGGCCAGCTGTGTTCCCCATTACCTGTCATTGTCCCAGCATGTCTGTGCCCCTCTGAGGGATGGGAGCAGGTCCTCCATAATCCAGCGTTCAGCACTGCTCCATTCCTCTCCTCTCCCTGGCCTGTGTCCACATGAACTGCTAATGTTGAATAAAAGGAGATGCCATTTTCAGAGAGGTGAAGGTGCTAATCCTAATGTTTTAAGTTAAAATGGCCGACATGTTTGCAACTGCACTTTCCATCTGTAGTATCTCTAGAGAGTTGCTTGTGTCTGACATTGCTCTGCATTTTTACCCTTGTACATTTTCGACTTGATCAACTCGGAGCAGCACATACTGGGTACTCAGGCTGGGGAACAGCTTGGTCCACAGGGAAAAACATGGGATAAAGGATAGCAATCAGAAGTATTGAGATTCTATTTTATTTTCAGGTAATCTCTATTTTCTAGACAAACATGCTTTTGGTACACAGTCTAGATTAAGAATAGTAAAAATAACCCTTTCAGTGAAAATTTGTTGAGAAAGTTGCACAGTTCTGTGTTGTGAAGCTCAGGTTTTTTGCACTGCAAGAACACTAAATTAAATTGAAATTTTCTGAGAAAACAGTGGTTCAAGCACGCTGTAGATGGCAAAGGCAATGTGTTAAAAGTGAAATGCAACAGCAGGTAAGTAGAGATCTCAGTGGCTTACATAGGCCTTACAGAAATGTTCCCACCTCGTTCTTACCGTGTACCAGACTTCCAGGTCATGTTTTGTGGGAGAAATTATGTTAGTCATTAAACACTGATTTTATGTTGAACCTCTTATGGTTGGAGGCTTTTTCCTCAAATTCCCCTGCTCGCTGATGAGTGACTGTAAGTTATTAATATGGGGCTACCAGTTTGTTGCTGTGTGTCTGCAGATGAAGCATGCTCAAGTGTGCTTAAAACTTAATAAAACTCTTTATCTGCTAGCCCTGCTGAATTACCTTTGGATATGAAAGACTTTCCACAAACCTGTTCAGTCTCTTGCAGTGGGTTGGAAACTTGTCCTCTTAGCCACCTTACCTTCCTGGGGCATGCTGCTCGCACGTGGCACGGTGCGATACAGCTCCATGGCTGCTTTTATGACCCAGTTGCTCATAGTATGTGCAGCGTAACTGCTCGAGAGGGGCTGTGGTGGTTCACAGATGTCCCGTGCCCTCTACCCAAAGGTAGTTCAGGCTCATGGGCCCCAACGCGAAGTCGTGGCCCTCCTTCCAGATACGCCGCGTGTGGTGTGGTGGGGCTGTGGGCCTGTGGCATATTATGCTTTTGGCAGCTGGCTCTGTGAGATACCTGCCAGCTTAATCCTTCCTGCCTTGTGCCTCCCTGCAGTGCTGTTGTCGGTTAGTAGTTTTGTTAGCACAAGCTGAACCTCGTTAGAGTCAAAGGGAGGAAAGGGGTATGGTTGTGGTGACTGAAATCTGTGGAGTTACTCAAGGAGTAGGTACTCTAAGCTTTTTTTTTTTAGCCTTACAAGCCTTCAGGTCATTGCTGGATGTGGTCTCTAATAAAAAAAACACCTCATCAGAGCAGTATTGTGGAAATACTTCCTCATTTGGACAGAGTGGGTTACACTTTTTTGTGATACTGAGAAACTAATCTAGTTTGTCATTAATGAAACAGAACATATTGCAATGCAAATGAGTGGAGTTACATGACAAGTGGTCCCACAGTCCTCAGCACTTGCTATTGATTCTGCAGTCTTAATTATTCATGCTATGCAAATTGCATTTCTCATCTTGCTCCTTCTTGTCTACATATTTTTGATACAGGACTTGCCTGCAAACAGTCATCTTGTTCTTTCACTTGAGAGACGAGGATTGTTTCTGGCAAAGTTCTTAATGTTCCTTTGTTGAGTGAATACTGGCCGAGCCAGGCAAGGCTCGGCAGCTCTGTCGGAATGAGTTCATCTTGCTGTAACTTCAGATGAAGAAAGGGAAGAGTTTTTGCAGTATTATTTGATAAGAACAAAAGCTTTAAAATAGTTTTCAACTTTCTTTGTTTTCTACAGTGAAGCCCTTGTGGTACTTGCTTTCTGGTCAGTTGTTTGGAATAGACATATGGGACTTCGTTTATTCATCCAAAATATTATTTTGCATTTCAGGTATACTAAACCACTAACCTTTGCAGACTGCATTAGTGATGAATTACCATTAGGATGGGAAGAAGCTTATGACCCTCAGGTTGGAGTTTATTACATAGACCACAACACCAGTAAGTGACACATTATTGTATTTTTGCGGAGTGATTGTTTTGTGCCTGTGTTAAAATATACTGAACACAAAACCACAAAATCGCTAACAGTGTGTTTTAGGGTAGATGAGCTCTGCAGCTCGTGAAATCAAATCCTGTCCTTCTCCATTGTACAAGTTACTTCTCTCTCTACAACAGGAATTTGAAACCTTTTGGTTTGCAGTCTTCAGATCATCAGTCATGTTCAAGCTAATGCTGTGGGACACACCTCTGCAAGATTTGGCTCTGCTGAGGAGTCTGACTAGGTGACAATGATCTGGAGTTTGTTCTTAGCCTGGAATGTGTCCTTGTGGCAAGACCATTGGAAACAGTGCAAAGGTCTTGTGTTAATTCTCCTGGCAGGGATAACACGAATGACTGCCTGAGCTCCCTTTGCTGCAAGGGTTTGCACTGCCTTTACTCAAGAGGAAGCTCTTGAGTAGGCTTGGGATATCCTGAGAGGTGTGCAAGTTGGAAAAGAGTTTAGTTCAGGCTATTAATGTTTTTATATTGTATCCTCAAACTAAGCCACCGCTTACTCTCTTTGTTAGATTGCTTGATAGACCAGAAGTGTTAGGCTTTATAAGCTCTTTCAAATTATAAGAAAATACAGAATTTGATATATCAATACAGACATTGTTAGGAAATGTGTATTGGGTTTTGCTAGAACAAATCCCCTTAAAGTGATGAAGAAAACAAATCAGTGACTATGGTTCTCTTTACAGAACAGTTCCAATTGCAGTCCAGAAGTTCACAGCAGAACCATTCCCAGGCCTTTCTGGAGGCGTTTGTAATTCAGGCAAAGAGAAGAACTTTTTAAAGGCAAAAGTGCCCTGAAGTTGTGGTGTGGTTTTTGGTTTTGTTTTTATTATTTGTTTTGAAATTTTCTTCAAGCCCTTCAACTGAGAACTTAAGCTATTTTTTTTTCCCTGCAAGTTACAAGATCTTTTTTGAAAATAAAAATGTTGAAATCTGTTCTGGGGGGTTTTTTTGGTGGTTTAGGGAGGGGGGGTTCCTTTCTTTTGGCTATCTTCATACCCTTCCCCTTTTCAGAAAAGCCACGTTTTCACCTGGCCTGAGGCTAAAACCTGGAAGGTGCAATAACTTCTCTTGGGTATTAAAAAAGCAAAGTGAAAAAAACCTATTCTTAAAAAGCAGACTGACTGCCTTCTGCAATAGAAGGATCAAATGTCTCCAGATGTGAAGGTGATACAAATATTTTTTTTTTAGAGCTTATGTCATCCCAATATCACAGTATTTACATATCTTTAAATGGCTTTATCCTAATTTTTTTTTCTGTGAGGTGGGGGTTGTTGATTTTTCCTTTTACAGGAAGGTATAGCGGGGAAGAAAGGGTAGACAAGCCTGCAGGGGCACGCAAAGGAGATCTGCAGGGGAGAGGACTAAACAAACTTAGTTTGAGAAGCTGCTAAATTGCAAGACACAAATTGGGGTCTCCATAGGTCTGTGACCATGTCTTGTGTCCATTTCACTTCCACAAGAAAGCACTCAGGAGAGTTAACGAGGTTGCTTTTTAAAGACAGTCTGAATCTTAATGCTTTTTCCAGTCTCATTTGGGTCTTATGCCTGTGCTGACAGTTCTTACCCCTTTTGTAAGTGCAGAGCTTAGAAGTCTTGCTAAGATTTCTTTTTAACTTCCTTCTGAATGATGTAATGTTTTCATGACTGTGCAGCCAGAAAGAAGAGCCTGCGCAAGCTCTCCAGAGGAGTCTTAAATACAGTTGGACTTCCCTTCCCTCCTCTGGTGTTTGGAGGTTTGCTATATCATGTGCTGGAATGGGAGATGTGCTTACCACGGTGCTCCACGCCAAGAGCAGCCCAGAGACAGGAGCATGCCACCTTCCAGTGACTCTGAAGGTTTTTGCTGTGTTAAGCAGCAGTGTTGGATTGAGAGGTTCCTGCCAATTCAGTTTTACCTGTACAGTGCTTCTGGGGAAGCTGTTTGTTCCCTGTCCCTTCCCAGTGAAACATCTCTGGGGCTTCGTGGTTTTTTCCTGTGATCAGTTCCCTCCTCTGGTTTACCAGGCAGTGACATGGACTGTGGCAGTAGCTGTAAGCCTCTGCAGCTGCTGTGCGAGCTGGCATTGTCCCCAAAAGAAACAATATTCAGCCCGTGTTCTGAAGCGAACATCAGGGTCACCTCTGACCACAAGAAAAACTTGACTCAAGTGAAATGGGTGAATGTTTCCAAGAGTCTTTTCCTTGTCCCCTCAGATCTTTCTTTTCAGTGTGAGATGTATTTTTATCTTCTCATTTGTCTTCCTTCCCTGCCCACACTGGAGGAAGCTGGGCTCTTGTCACTGTGGCCCATCCTAGCCAAAACTGGGGCATTAACTTATTCCGCTGGCGTTTGCCTAAATAAGGATGGCTAGCTGTGGTCCTGGGGGACACAGATCAAGTACAGGAAGAATAACCTCATTCTGAAGCCTGCAGGGGGACATGGCAGCTTGTCAGACCTCCTGAGTGATTCAGCTAGCCGAAACTGCACTGTGTACATGGGACAGACCAAACATGATCGGAGTTGTACATTTGAGTTGCCCCCAGGATGAACGTGCGAAGATCTGGTGGCAGGTCTGAGCCCTGGGTGGTCTGAGGCAGTTACCCCTGGTCCGTGCCACTCAAAAGCACCACAGGCTTCAAGGGCGTGCAGAGAAGGCTTCAGACTATGCTGATACCCGCTTAAAAAGTTTCACTTCTATAGGATGCCAGAAACTGGAAGACTTGACCTAGAATTTCAATTAAAAGGTTAAAAAGAAGAGAAACAAAATCATGACCCTATTTCTTATGCCAGCTCTAATCCAAATCATGATAAAGCAAACCATATCCACTTACCTTCAGCTAATCAAGAGGCTCATCTTTGTGGTTTATGTTAAAGTATCCTCTGGAGAGTGTCCAAAACCTTCTTCCTCTCCAAGGTCTCTTGCAGATTCCCTGTGCAGGAAGGGACTGTCCTCAGAGCGTGTGAAGGGGGTGGAAGCATGTTGGTTCTTGCTGCACACTTGAAGTATTTGAGACTAATTATCAGAAGCAAGCCCAAGGACAGACCTAAATTAAATCTAAAGCCAGGAGCCATTAAAAAAAGGGAGATGGAGCACACTTCTAACCTTGTCTCTGAGGCAAAATAAATACAATTAAATTAAACTGAGTACCCAGAATTTTCCTAATACAGTATTAATGCATAGCCCTGAGTGTCTCTCTCTGGGAGAACTTCTTTGGAATTTGATTTGCACAAAAAAAATTATTATTTTCTTGCCAGATGCTGATGCAAGCACAGTAAGACTACATTCTTCAAACATGAAACAATCAGGTTTATTTATGACAAGCTCAACATTAAATTAAAAATTCACAAGACAACAGAAGATGTAATAACCTGCATTTCTGTAGTCCTTTCATCTGACTTTGGATGTATTTTGCATTACTCAGTAGCTGGGGCAGATCAAGAGCCCCTGGCCAACGTTTTCTTAGATTGCTATTACGTGTTTGAAAATCAAAGCTGCAATCAAGGGGATATGGTTAGTGTGGTGATTACTGAAAAGGTTGAGGTGAATAGTTAGAAAAATGGGAACAAAACAGTTTCAGTACAAAAGTGTGTTGCCCATCCTGCCAAGCCTTCACTTTGTCAAGTGGTTTATGTGCTTGGGGCAGCATCAGTGTTTCGCCACCTAACAGAGGTGCTCAGGACTGTAGATTTTTGTAATCTTCCTTGTGGTTGCTTGTAATGGAGGGATCGCCCTGCAGCTTCTGCTGCCCTTCTTGCAACTACAGGAAGAGCGGGCTGCCAGTTTAAGGGACAACTGGAAATATCCAAGAGTGAAGAAGCCATAGGTACAGGTAGACTTATGACCCAGTGTCCTGAATTAGACATCAAGAGTTGTGGGTACTTTGCCGACATACTCACTGAGCTTGAAACCAAGTCCTGAGTCCTGGTTTCTGGCGCTTGGCATGCGCTCTGGTCCGGGGAGGCTGCGTGTGTGGGGATGTGGGGGCAGCTTTCTGGGAAACTCGTAGCAGGCTTTCACCTTCTGGTTCAACTGGGCAGTAAAAGGAGTTCCTCCTTCTGGGTGTGGATAATGGTTATCTGGAAAATGGAATTTGGGAGCAGGAACAGAGATATGAGTCTGGAGTTTTCAGACTTTACAGCTGATATGCTGCTGTGTCTTCCTGACTGGTTTTTTGCTCCCTCTAAGAGAGACCATGGTGCTGTCTGGGAGGGCATCAGCACCTGTAGCTGGCACAAACAGCTGCTGTTTCCCCAGGTTATTTTGGGGCAGTTTTGCAGGTCCAGGCTTAGCTTTAGTATTACAACAGCTGAAATGTTACTTCTTCTAGCAGGATCCATAAAGGACGTTTTGTTGAAATGCTTCTACAAACTATGTAAAGTGAAATGTCATGTGTTCTTTCAGGTCTTGAAATACTGTTAAAATAAGTTATTGCTGGAGAATCCTTATAATTTTCTCCTCAGCATGATCACAGATAGCTTGTGAAGATGATTGAGTGGCCATCCCTTGGGTAAAATCCTTTATTTCTAGTTCTGCTCCTAGGATTATTATCAAACTGTTCTCTTCCCTACATTGTATGTGTTGCGGTGTTAGCCTTATGCCTGACTCACTTAAGAGCTGCTCATGCCTTCCACCATGGCAGCTTTTACTAAATATTTAAAGAGGCTCTTAAGATATGCAGATTAGATTCCTACTGATAGTTTCAAGCAGCTCTTTTTTATTAATTATTTATTATGCGGCAATAAGGCATCCTTATTCAAGCACAGTAGTTTAGACAGTTTAGAGCACTTAGTCGACTGAATATTGGAACCTGTTCCAAACAAGAGCATATAACTGCCTTGAAAGATAAATGAAAAATATTTTGGACACTTCTTCACAAAACCAAGACAAATACTGACAATAAATTTGCCTAATTAGTACTAGGACTAGCTGCGTGTCTGTGACCTTATGCCCTTTTCCTGACTAGAAACCTGAAAAGCAGTGTATTGGTTGTGTTGGGTAATGGAGATGGAAGCGGTGTAGCTGTTCATGACTGCATTGCCCATGTTACCGAAAAATATTTTTCTTTAACTCTGTAGCATATTTTTTCTTAAATTCTGCAGTGATTTACTGCTGTGCCTGCTTTGAGTGAAGGAAATGTTTACTCCCTTCTGAGATTCTGTTTATATAATGCAATTTGAGATGCTTTCATGAATACATTCTGTGATTTAATGAGTCTTTTTTTTTTACTTACCTGTGGAATCTGAGTGAGGTTTTCTTTTCCCTTTATAATAAAAGCCACTTGGCAGCCAAAGAGGGCAGGCAGAGTTGTGATTGCTTTCATGTTGTCAGATGCAGTATAATGTTGTCATGTGGCAATGATGTTTTCTGAAAACGTTTGGTTTTTATCAGTGAAATAGTAGAGGTATTTTATTAGCAGTGTTATAAAGCAGTTGCAATAAAGATAAGTCTTAACAGTCAATGTCAGTATCTTAGAGCTTGTGTGGATGTTGTAAGAGGCAGAACCAGGATGGCTTCAGCAGCAGAGGATTTGAAGACCTGTACAATGATTTCATCATGAGTTGTTCTATACAGTGTTTCAGCATGGCAGAGCTCGTTGGGGTTTGTTGTGGATCAATGGTCACCTCCTAAGAAAAAAGGAGAATGTCCTTATTCCACTTCCTCTACGAGATGGGGCAAGGGGCTATTTTAAAATGCTGACAGAAGTGGTGGATCTTCTCCAGGGAGCAGTGCAAACCTGCATTCCATTCATCTTGCCTCCTCTTTTCTCTCTTCAGAAACTACACAGATAGAAGACCCTCGTGTGCAATGGCGGCGGGAGCAGGAGCACATGTTGAAAGACTACCTTGTCCTGGCCCAGGAGGCGATTGCTGCGCAGAAGGAGATCTATCAAGTGAAACAGCAGAGGCTTGAATTGGCCCAGCAAGAATATCGGCAGCTGCATGATGTTTGGGAGCACAAACTGGGCTCTCAGACCAGCTGTGAGTAGTTGGTGAACTCTTACCCAGTGACTTTCTCAGTCGTGAACCCGCTAGGACAGTACACTGCTTGAAGCTGGTCCTGTGATAGAGCACTGGGGTGTGTTACACCATGGCACTCTCCGCATTTGCTCAGTTTGTCTTAAAAGCAATAGCTGCCTAGCACGTATTTGGTAAAGGTTAATTGTTATGAAACACTATGGTGGTTGGCTTAGTCACTAGAGTCAGCGTGCAGGTTTTCAGCCTGGGCTTCAATATGTGTGAAAAAATGTAGTGGTTGGCTTAATGCAAAAAAAATGAAGTTATATGGTGTTTTCCTTGATTCCCTTGTCCAAAGTATATAAACAAGGCAAGAAGGATCATCTCGGATAGCATTTCCAGGCCCTTCTGGAGTTTACCATCCCAGGTAGCTGAGTGACTGTCCTGGGGAGCTAAGGATCTATATTTTATGCTATGTAAAAGCTAACATTGGTGGATTATCAATTAAACAAATCATTGTCTTGTACTCCATATTCTTTGTCACACAGGAAACATCAGTACTTATTGCTTCAAGAGCTGGTGCAGAAATGTTTATAGATGGCCAGATTTCCTCTTTACTGTCCAGAGGAGAATTTATTTCTTGCAAGTCTTCCAGAACTTTTTTTATAATCCTTAGTATTGCAGACTTTTTATGTTCTTGCTGGCCACATCAGTGGACTGACATCCCCCTGCTTTGCTCTTGCTGAGTTATGTCTTGTGGTGGTGAATTTCACCGGCTAATCCTGTGCCTGATGTTAAAACGTTTGTAAATAGTTTTCTGTCAACTGAAGGATTCTTAATTTGACTAGGGTCCCATCCATCATCTCTGAAGTACAGGGTTTGGCCTTTTCTTAAGAGCACTCTACCTAAGTACTGGTATAGCAGAGCAGTACACTAAAACTACTGTGAACGTGAATTACGTTGGCATGATGTGATCTGTCTTTAAAAATACAACCAAACAGAAAGAACTAGAAATACTTTCCCATGTTTTATAGGGCATAAACTGATGGCTGTGAGGATCAAAATATCTCCCTTGCCTACAGCTGCTTCTAACAGCATTGCACATTGGGGAGCTTCTGTACCTTCTGAAGCAGAAGGGTTTTACTGCTTAGAAGAGAATTCTGCTCTTAATGGGACATTGATTTAATCTGGAGTGACACATTGTATGATTGGTCATGTCTTCAAGGCTGTGAGAAGGGCTTGCATTGCATTTTGCAGTTTCTTCTCATTCTTTGCTTTTCTTTGTTTCTAAACATTCAGTGGGTTGTTTACTCAATGAGAAAGTCTAAAAAAAAAAATAAAGCAAACCTTTATGCAATGTCTGTCCCTTCAGTTCTGTAAATGCCTTTGGAAATGCAGGAAGCCACACTACTGAATGGAGTGAACGTGTCTGGGAGTTTGAGTTAAGTGCGTTAACTTGGAACAAATCCAGACTTTGGAAATCCAGGACATGCTCTGGCCTCTTCAGTATAGACTTTTCGTGGAGTACTTGACTGCCCTATTGCCTTTCCCTGCCTTTGAGGGCTGAGAAGAGATCTGAAAAATGGGTAAAAGGCCTACAGCAGCAATGCGTGGAGGTCTGGGTGTGCAGGAGTGATGGGAGGTCTTGATTTGGTGTGGGGCTGGTGCAAGAGTAGGGAGGAAGGTAGTGCTGCTGAACTGGGTGTTGTATTTGTTCTAGTGCTCTCTGGCTCATCGTCAAGTTCCAAGTATGACCCGGAGATCCTCAAAGCAGAGATTGCTACTGCAAAATCCAGGGTAAGTAGTATGAACAGACCTTTGCTTGCCACGAGTAACCTTCAGATATTTCCAAACCTCATGGCAAATACTAAAAAGAGATGCCAAAGCAGTTGAAAGAGCTAATGTTGCCGTTCTTAATCTAGGAGATAATTTATCAGAATTCTGAAATGTTGCCGTCCTAGGAGTTTGAAACGCTTTTTTTTCCCTTAGACTTTAGACTTCCTTGGAAGCTGGCAGTACATACTGCTGTACCGATACGCTGTGGGGTGTTTAGCTGCATGCTGGCTCCTCGGTGTGCTGCAGTGCTGGAGAGCTGCGAGTTCTCTCCAGAGACTGGCAGCTGTTTTGTCCTGTGCGGGTTGTTAGCAGCGGCAGTGTGCGCTCTCATGCAGAGCTCAGTTTGGGAAGAAGAAAGGACTAAAGTAAAGTAGGTCAGTCTGGCCTCTGTGGAGGAATATAAAACAGCAAGCTGTAGGGTCAGTGGATTTACAGTATGTATTATCATCCTGCTGTGTTACTCATGCAGTGGGGCCTTTTAGTTTGGTTTGTCGGAGGATGGCTTCTATCACTGCAGTGTAACTCCTGTCCTGATGCTTAATGTTTTCTTTAATGACTGGGAAAGTTTTAAACATTTCTGAGTAAAATTGACTTGTGTTTCATTTCTGTCTCTCTTGATTTTTTCTCAGCTTTTCTGCTTAGGAGGTTGGAACTTCCCTTAAGCCCCTTATAAAGTGTTGTAATATTTGGGTACTGAGTAAAGACCTAGCTAGTGATAATATCCTGGTGAGGATGCCATCAGGACTGTTAGCTGCTGTTGAGATGAACTGGTATTCTGGTAACTTTGTTTAGAGTACTGTCTACAGTACTACGTTTTGAATTGAAGGGTAGAGCTGTACCTAAATATTTACATAAAATGCCATTCTAAAAATGTACATCTTGCTGCAGGTTAATAAACTGAAGAGAGAAGTAGCTCACATGAAGCAAGAGCTCCAGTACAAAGAGCATGGATTTCAAACACTGAAGAAGTAAGTTTGTTCTCGAGATACTATTTTGAGTGTAGAATATCTCTGGCTTGTAATGCATCCCCCTCTATATTTATAAATAGCTGCCTAAATAACAGAAGCTGAAATATGTTGCTGCTGGTATCTTTAGGCATATGCAACTGAAAGCAATACACAGCCATGGGGGCAGATTTCTCAAATCGGTGCCTGTGTGTGATTGACTGCATCAGAACTGACTTCATGGCAAAAAGATTTTGAACCAGGATCTTGTCAGTTAGATGGTACTCTGTTTTCCTCAGTATTGCTCAATACAGATGACGCAGTACAGCCTGTTGTCTTACTTGTAAGAGCCATTGTTTTAGGGCACTGAGGAAAAAATTGGGGTGGAGTGGAAGGGGATGAAAAGTTTCAGGTACTTACCTTTGTGTGACTAGACATCTGGCGTTTTAAATAGTGTCACTGGTTAATATCTTATTTATTATAAATAGCAACTGTGGTAGAATTCCTTTGAGAAGAGGGAAGGATGAAGTGGCTTGTAATTAGGTTGTGCAAGTAAATACATCCGTGCATGTGAGGTCTGTGGCTGGTTTTCAAAATAATGACTGAACATAAGGTACCTCTCATAGATGGCTAAGTTTATCCTCTCTAGGTTAGAAACAAAGTAACTAGCAGCAACCTGCCCAGATGTACTGTTTTGAGGGGGTTTTGTACATCTTTGCCCTCCATAAGGAGTCAAAGAGATGATATGGCTAAAGTCAGAGTTCTGAAGCTTAATGTACTTCCGAGTGGATTAACTTCTGTGGTGGCGTGGTGTTCTTTGTTGTGCTTCGGAGTGTGTTTTTCTTAAAATGTCAAGGTGCATGCATCTAGGATGATTAAATCAGCTGGACTTAATAAAGTGTTAGCTTTACGTATTATTTTTTTTTTATTTCTATGCAGAATTGACATGAAAATGTCTGATACTCAAGGTGGCTACAAACTTGATGAAGCACAAGCCATTTTAAGTGAGATGAAAGCTCTCAAGAAGGCCATCACATCAGGGGAGAAGGAAAAACAAGACCTCATTCAGGTATTGAAACAGGATGACTTTATAGTATTTTGTGTTGCCATTGCTATCAGATTGAATTTCTGAGAAGTGATTTAAGTATTTTCTATTTCAAGATACGTAATCCAGATTTTTATTAATATAAATGAATTCTGTATTGTGGTTGGACTACAGCCTTTTTGTTCTTCAGATCCTGGAAATAAGAAGTATAAAATGCAGCAACTAACAGTAGTAAGCAGTTGCTTAGAGTTGAGTGTTTGTCTAAGGGTTTATTGGTCAAGAGTGAACCAGTGTGACTGTACTGCTGTCAGAGCAGACCTGGAGAAGCCATGAAAACACTATGGCCCATTTCATCTGCCATCTCCGGCAGAGAATCTGCCTGTCTAGGCGAGATGGTGTGCTAATGCCTGTGGGCTGCTTTGTGCTGTGGGAGGTGCAGTCCAGCCGTGCCTGATCTCATGCCTGCAGAGTCTGAGTGCACACAGTAAACATGGTCAGATCTTAATCATGTAGTTGGGGCTAAAGCTACTGCTCAGGTCCTTTGAGCAGAAGTGAGCTCACCTCATGACTTTTTATGGTTTTAGAGCTTAGCCAGGTTAAAAGACAGCTTTGTGAATGACAGAGGTTCCCAGTCAGACCTGTGGACCAGCAGCGTGTCTGTGGAAAGCTCCAGCCCCTTGTTACCCCGGCAGTACCTGGACGTCAGCTCCCAGACGGATGTTTCAGGAAATGTGAGTAATACATGAGAAACCCAGTGCATGTGGAGACGTTCCTCTGAACTACATGTAGTACTGCCTTAGTAAGAGTTTCCAAGAATGGGCAGGTATTTATGAGATGATTCCTTTTCCTCATGTAAACTTCAGCATGACCTTCATTTTTCTGTGCAGTGTTAATGTATCTCTAAAGGCAACCTGCTGATTCCCCACGCTAGCTCTATTAGAACAACCCAGGTGGGACTAAAAGGGAAGGAAGTTTTATTTTGCCTGTAGGTGTAGCTTCTTCTGATACAAATACTCCCTTAGCTCTTTATAGCAGTGATATGCTACTAGGCAAGAAACATTCAGCAGCTATGTATGGGCTAAGCGGTAATGAGGACTCTTCCCTTAAGAGTGCGTTTGGCTCTTAGCGTGTTACGAGTGAGAATGATAGCGTATGTGCAGATATTTTGATGCCATCAAACGTGTCGTACTCGTACACCTTCAGTCCCACATGTGCGACAAGATCGCAACTGTCAGGATGGTGTAAGCCTCAGCAAGGACTTAACCAGCACTGTGGGTACATCATATGTCTCAGGACATCACAGAAGCCTCTCCTGTGAACCTTGACTTAAACATTTGCAGCCACTTAAAGTCAGCGCCACACATGTGACTGAAGATCTGCAGGTTTGGGCATGATGGGATGTCCCTTATCTTTAAGACTCTACGACCAAAGCAAGATGCCGTCCAAAACAAAATGCAATACAGCACTTAAAGGCTGCAAACAGCATTGAAGAAGAAAGATGACAAAGCTATTTATGTGTGCATGAAAATAGAAGCCTGAGACAGATGTGGTAGATTTTTGTTTTTAACTAGGCCAGAAAGAGCCTCTGAATCTTAGAGGTTTTTAAGTATTTGAAGAAATCATGAAAAAAGAGCAAGTGTAACTTGTAACATCATCAATTTTAACAGGGCATATCAAAAGAGGAGTGGTTACTAAGTTGCTGATGTTATATTTTGTGTCTCAGTTCATTACCAGCAGCAATAACCAGTTGGCTGAGAAAGTGAGATTACGCCTTCAATACGAAGAAGCAAAGAGAAGGTAATTCTTTGGACTGTTACACCTTTTGGCTGTCACACAGCTTATTCTGAAGATAGGTTTCACTAGAAAAGGTGCCACTCAGATTGAAACCCAGCATTACTGCTAAATAAACATGGTAATTTTTGAGCCAGTGAGGCAATAGGCTGTCTGGGCCAACGTTATCATTCAAGAAATAAATAACCATCCTAGAAATTACTAAGGAGTGATTAATACACAAAGAATTCAGTCTGGCCACACCTGTGGGGACGTAAGTGGTTTTGCTACCTGTTGCCAGTGCTTCCCCATTCCTCATAAGGAGACTGTACTGCAAGGCATCTCCTTACCTTATTCAAAATGAAATGAATGTTTGCATGGCTTTAAGTCTGATAAGGAGAAATGTATAGTGTGTTAACACCTATCAAAATATGGTCAATGTCTACGGTTCTTATTACAAAGCTTATCTGCTTATCTGTAAGAATGTAAGTTCTCACCTTTGCCTTCTGATCTGAGATGAATGAAGAATAGATTATAAAAATTGTATCTACTTAACAGGCCAATTTAAGCAAAAACTTTCTGGGATTTTCTTCTTTTAATAGATTATAGCTAACTCAGCTCAGTTATGAGAAAGCACCAAGCATTTTTATTTAGACTTTGGCAGGCCTAGTCCTTGTTCAGTGATATACCAGTCAGCGGTGGTGACTTCAGCTTTAACTGCTCTAAACGGACTTTGCAATTCCAGAATAACAAACTGCAGATGCGTGGTGCAATCTGTACTTGGGATATATGCAAAGAGAAGGAATTTTCTCTAGTTAGATATAAGAGCTTTAAGGCTGAGGTTACTCATAATGATCTTGTTTTAGTGTAATGGCATGGTCAATAGGCTGTGTTTCTCAGTGGCATAAAATTTGATCTGTATCAGAGGCAGTTGTCAAAAGATTGCATGTGCCCAGCTGCTTTTGACATGAACTTACACTTTTCTTCCTAGGTGAAGCAATTTTATTAGAACAGTCTAATGTGTCAGACTGCCTTGACGTTCAAATCATTCTGTGACTTTTTAAAACAACATTAAAATTATTAATCCTCCAGATGCAATGGTTAATTTTTCAGTGTTAAAATTGCTTTTTACTTTTAAGCTTGGCTGAAGGCTGCAATTTAATTTACACTTGACTTTGCATCTTCAGATTGAAATGGAGCACTTTTACTTTAGCCTGTATCTTTTCCAAGGAGGGGTGAGTGAATAATGACAAACCTGAGAAGATAATGAGTATGCTCTTTAAAAAGAGACGGAACTTTATAAATGCAGCACAGTAGTTCATTTAAAGTAATGAAGGGCATACAACACAATCTTGCAGTTAAAGGTTTGATACCTCATATCTGTCTTAAGTTGTCTAGTTTAAAAAACATTATTATGAGGAAAGATGGGTCTGAATGGGCATGAATAATTGATAAAATGAAAAGATCTCCAGCGATCAGAGCACTGTGGGTTTGGCATGGTCTTTGGTAGGAGCTGCAGAAACAAATACCTTGACTGGTTTTAAGCTGGAACAATACTATGGATATAGTGACTCACAAGGAACCTTCTGCTCCTATGAAAATTACTCCTTGTGATGTTAGAAGTGTTTCCTGTCCCTACAGCAGCATATTTAAATGCTCCAAAACCACAATAGAAGAGTATT
Organism: Falco naumanni; assembly: GCF_017639655.2. Lineage (NCBI taxonomy): Eukaryota > Metazoa > Chordata > Aves > Falconiformes > Falconidae > Falco > Falco naumanni. The sequence continues at coordinate 16,731,779 of NC_054061.1, forward strand.
TTGCCCATGCATGTATTATGAAGGGAGCCAAACGGTGGAAATGCATCTGTCTTACTAGCTCTGCATTATCTGGAAAGGTAAAACTTAAGTCTTGAAATCAAGGTGATCCCATATTAATTAGGTTAGAACTATTAGATTTATAAGGGGTTGATGATTCTGCAAGTGGGCTGTAGCAGACACTGTCCACACTGTTGTTGTAGACCAGGCTGAAGGCATAGCTGTAGGTGAGTATCTTGCTGAACTTCACCACACCAGAACTGTCAGGGTGCAATTCTGCATGTTCCCTTACCCACCACCAAGTCTTTTCCTTTCATGGCTCGGTGAGACAACAAGAACTCTAGAGCAGATAACGTTAAACCTGCAAAAAAGAGCAAAGAGCAGCTGCAATGACAAACCTTTAGCTTAATTGGATTGGAAACTGATAACAGGTATCATGTCAAGCGAGATGTCAGTGCCACATCTCAACAAGGAGATAGCTACTGCAGCGTATATGTAATCAGAGATGCAACTAAATTATGCCGTACAATTCCAGACATAGAATAGTAACCAAGTTGCTTAGCACTTGCTTTCTGTGCACTGTTTTAGTTCCTTCAAGAGTTAAATTTTCAGCTTGGGTTTTGTGTGACTGGTGGTAACTCTGGGATTTTAAAAGTATGTTTTATAGTCTCCAAAACCAGAATATTTTAATGTCACTTTTAGCAGCATTGCAACAACAGTAGGTATTTGACTGGTCAGTTTTTAGACCACACCTCCCACTGGATATCTTTTGGGTTTTTACCTCATGAAGAGAGGAGGCTGATCTGATCTAGGATTGCTAATTACTGGTTGTGGATACACACCTTAATGTATGCTTCTGTTCACAGCACTTGCATCGCCACAATCTACCAAGAAACTAAAATTTTTACATGTTATACCTATGTTACAGATAAGTACCAGCTTTCCCCAGTTAAAAAAACAAACAAACAAACAAAAAAAACCAACACAAAACCACAATCAAACAAAAAAACGAAAAAAAACTTGATATGACAATGAAAAAACCATCTCACTGCCTTTTCTAGGTAAAAAGAAGACAGTTAAATAAAGCTTGAGCTTCCTGTTCAGTCTTGCAGGCTGGTGGCTGTTCAGACTGACAGTATGGCCTGAGCCCAGTGTTGTTGGGTTCCTTGCAGTGCAAACCCAGCACGGCTCGACAGGGACGGAGTTCAGACTTGGTCAGCAGGCTGAAGGGCTGGAGTTTTCAGCCAAACATCAGACAGCCTGCAAAGCATTTCTTTTGTAACGATGCTGCTTTATTGGAAAAACAGAATGCGTAAACCTCCTTTTAACTGAGAAGGGGAAAAGAATGATCATTTGCAAGGGGTAAAACTTAGGTTAGTTTAACAAAACCTTTAGACTCGGAAATGCATAGAGAACAAATTCCAGTGGAAAACCCATATCCATGTAAATGTATGCCAAAAGTGATCAGATTAATGCCAACCAATCCTCTTAAACTCATATCCCTTCAAAATGCACAGAGGAATTCTTGGATTATGAATTAATGCCACTGTTAATTCTTCATTGGAGCACAGCATTGCACTTAATCAGGCTCTCAAAACAACTCCTACTAAGACAACCTAAAAATAGTTGAGCTGAATACTGTCGGTTACGGAACTTTAATTAGAGTAAGCAACCTGCTGTGGGAAATGGGTTTACAGAAAGTGAGGCTTCTCTTCGGAAAGGTGATCTCTGGTCTGTCTCTTGTGATGGAGGAGGCAGGTCAGTCTGCGTGAGCCTAATCCTTCACAGGCTCTCTCAGGGCTCCAGTTCCTCATGGCCTCCAGAGCTTGGAAGACAAAGCGTTATTCTTCAAGGCCATTCAGCAGTCGTGTAGCTGCTGCTGCCCAGATCTGCACCTTATTACTTACTCCATACACTTTGATTTTGCTAGCTGGCATTGATTTTGCTCTGTGCCTGCATGTGTGCAGGTTTGCTGGAGGAAGCGTGCACCGTCCTGTGCACTTCTGTAGCATTAACCACGTTCTCAAAAGAGATGAATCCAGATTAGCAGCTGCAACTATTTGCTGTGCCCAATTTAAGTCCAGTAGTTCTGTCACCAGATGACAAAACCGTTTTCAAAGGGAGATGAATATTGGACTCTCATTTTACATGTACAGCATTTCACTTCTATTTCTTAATGTATTTACTAAACCTGAGTGAGAGATTAACTTGAGTTGATCACGTGATGGGGCATGTGTGCCTTGACTCTTTGGTCTTCAGTCAGGTGAATTATTTTTGGAGATATCTTGCTTTATATTGCAAGATGCTTTTCCTCTTTGTTTGCCTTCTAAGCTTTTGTAGTTTCTCCACCCCAGCGAGTTCTGCCCTCCTCATTCCCTGCTCCCCACTGAATCATTTTTTATGGTGTGAGTTCCAAAAATACAAGTCTTCGGTAACTTATTCAACCTTATCTGTGCTTTTGTTTCTCACCAAACTACCATTATCACCCTGTCTGTTCATGAAGAGTTGTAGGTCAATGACTCCAAGGGATACAGCTTCCTTTGGGAAGACTGACATTACTGCACTTGGTTTTTTATCCTGGTGTTGGTTTTTTGCTCCTCTCTATATGTTGCATAGCAGCGCTGACCATTTGTGGAGCTAACTGAACAGCTCATATACCTGGGAAATTGGGAATGGGCAGACAGTTGGAGTGAGAAGCCTCCTTACCTGCCATGAGCTGTGCTCTCCTCTCCTCTCCTGTCAGTCAAAGCTCTTGCTAAATTCTATATCTGTATTGCTATTGCTTTTAGTAATTATCTTCCTCCCTGAGGTAACGTTGGTATGGTGCTGAAGGATTAGCGATACAGGCTTTAGACTGAAATCTGGAATGATACCTCTAATGAAAACGGACTTTAAACTTCATGCAAATAAGTGGCTCTGGATTTGGGTTGGATTATATTGCCTCTTTGACTCCTCATGTGCATGATGCACCAGAAGTAGCATAGCTCTTCAACGTGTCCAGAATGCTCTGTGTCGAGTCAGTAGTTGGATTCTTCCAGTAGCAGCATGCATATGATAACTTCCTCATTGTTAAAGGCAAAAAATATTTTTCAAAATTTTGAGTAACCACTGATCTTTATCAGACCATCAGAATCGTATGTGGAGAGTATGCAGTTCGTTGCCATAAAACTGATTAACGATCAGATATTTACCACATGATACCCTCCACGCCAAGTACCGTGAGGTCATTAGCTTTAAGGGATATGAAACACCTTATAGCATACCTGACTGCTTTTTTCAAGATGCAGAATTTCTGTTACACTGTTCCCTGACTGGTGACACTGCAGGTTAGCTAGAGACTTGGCTTACCATCGGGAGCAAACCTGAGTTAAAATCCTGTTCCATGTGCCCACGCCCCAGTGGTGCCATCGCTCAGCAGCTGGTAGGGAGGGCATGAGGTCAAGGGCAGCTGTCCCTTGGCTGACAGCCTTCAGGGCAGTGGGAAATGTAGTTGGTCACAGGGTGCCTTTGTGTGTCTGGAGCAGTAGCTTGGACTTTCCTTATGGAATAACTGCTTTTTTTTTTTTTTTTTTTCTGCAGAATAGCAAACCTGAAAATACAACTGGCTAAACTTGACAGCGAGGCCTGGCCTGGCGTGCTGGACTCTGAGCGGGATCGTTTAATATTAATTAATGAGAAGGAGGAACTCTTAAAAGAAATGCGATTCATTAGCCCCAGAAAATGGACTCGAGGAGAGGTGGAGAGACTGGAGACAGAGAGAAGGCGCCTGGAGGAAGACCTTCAGGCTGCTAGAGACACTCAGAGCAAAGCTCTCACCGAGAGGTAGGTCGCTGGGCGTAGGGCAGCACATCCCTTGCTGGACGAGAGGTGATGGGGAGCAAGCGGCAGCATCCCCTGGCTGAACGCTTATAGCAGTGTGCCCTCAGATTTCCAGGAGACTTTCTGCTTACAAGGTTTCTGAAATCATCTCCCAAAAGAAACCACCTGCAAGTCTCACTCTCCAAGTAGGGAAACGTGCTTCCTACAAATGGATCCTCTATGAGAACGTAAGAGATGCTCAAAATAGCCCAGTGTAATGTTAGTGTACTATAATGTTTCTGTATGCAGCCATCATCTCCTGTGGTTGCTGTGTGGTCTGGAGCTAGGTAAATGTCAACAGATGGAATTTTAAATTTTTAAAATTTGTTGTTTGTTTTGAGCATCCGTGTATGTGATTCCTGTAGGAACTGGTATTTGACAGGGCTGTGGGAATTGCATGGAATATCCTGTGAATCTAAAGCAGCTGAAAAAAATACCAACTATCCTCCCTACTTTTACTTGTGTTGCAGGGAGAGATCTCATGGGAATGTGTAGTGAGGATGAATACTGCATTAGGCATTGCCTACAAGCACTTTACAATCTGGATGTATTAATGTGGGTGGCTATGGCAATGTTACTTTTAGCTGCAGTTTCTTGAATATATATGGAATAGGTGTGTTGCATTCACTCTGTGGCTTTCTATTTTCATTTCTTCTACGTGCTCAGTGTCCAGACTACACCAGTTTTCTACGTAGTCTTTTCATGGGTTTATCATGCTGGAAAAAATGTAAGCATCTCAGATGTTTCAGCTGTAGGACTTTTACCAGTATGCAATATCTGTGATTTGACAAATGTTGACAAAAATACAACGTGCCATATGATGATCACGTTCATTTGTGATTTTTAGGAATATGGTCCTGTTCTAGTGTGCCAAAGAAACAGCATGTTTCTGGAGAAGGATTTCTTATCCAGAGGCCTGTTAAGTTAGGGTATGAGCACCCAAGTGCACATTTCTGTCTCAAACCAGTTCAGGTGTGAAATAAAACAGATGTTGCTAAAGTCCATAATTCATGTAAAGCCGTAATGAGATGGTTAATAACTAAATCATGTAAACCTTAGTCATCCATAGACTTTACTGAAAGCAAATGAAAGCATTTAGACCTTTATTAGCACAGTAGGTATAAGAATGCAGTAGTGTATAACGAATAAAATCTGGTCCTAGAAACATGAACTTTTGTAGTACTAGCTGTGATTATTTTCCCTGAAGTGAATGTTTGCAGAATTGAATTCCATGTTGTAAGAGTATTGGAAGTTGGTAAACACATCTTGACCAAATTCTGTCCTACGTTATACTGGGCATTCTTAACAACTTTTGTAGAATTTTATAGAAAAAATAGACACTTCCTTTACACCTCATTTTAAATAGTAAGTGCTGCTTTAGCTCATCTTTTTCTATCTTCTCTTAGATTGAAGTTGAATAGCAAAAGAAATCAGCTAGTCCGAGAACTGGAAGAAACAACGCTATTAGTTGCGATGTTGCACACCCAGCTGAAAAGGTATGTAACCTTTTACAGAAGCTGTACGTGCTTTCACTGCACGTGGTGTAACTGCCTTTCTCTGCTAACAATTTCATCTCCCAACTGAGAAGTCTAAACGGCCTTTCAGTTATAGTAGCGACCTAAGACAGTGGCAAGAGAAGGCTCAAGGATTATACGTCCCACTTGGTTTAGATGGATGCTTTAGAATGGGATAAACAGCCTTGTGGCAGGGTCTCTGTCTGACAACAGTAGCAGTTTGTGCAAACCCTTCTATTTTAGACATGTAACATTTAGGATACTAAGGACAGCTGAAAGTTTTTTTACTAATGATTGAATTACTGCAGTATTACATTAATGAAGTACGTTAAAGACAGCTTAACACTCACACAGCAAGTGAAGTGATTCTTGGTAATGCAACTACATGTTAATGTATGAATGTCATGATAATATTTCTCTAAATTAATTCCAACTGTGCTGTTGCTTGCAATGTCGACAATGTATTGACATATCCCTGAATCTCTTGGGTTCATATGGTATATAGAAATGTTTCTGCAGTCTTAATGTGGTCTAGTTGTTCAGGCTGTAGTTTCAGAAGAGCATGGGATTGCTGTTTCCAGACGAATGCCTGCCTGCAGGCAGAAAGGCCAAATCATCATTAGCTAAAATTACGGGTTTATCTTTTTTATTAGGAAGAGAGTTTGGTGGGACTTTTGTTTGTTTGAGTTTTTTCTATCAGCGTGTACTGAATTTACTCTGTTTGTAGCTTCTGCTCCACTTGGATTCTCTTTCATTTTGTGAAGATGACATCGAAAAGACTGGAAAGAAATCATAGTGCAAGACTGATATGTAAATAAGCCACCATGGAGAATAGCTCTTATGTGATGCTCTTATGCAGTGGAAAGGCATCATATTTTCATTTCATCTAGCTGATTAGGGATCTTCTGAGGTGACCAAGAAGCATGTGAAACTAATTTCTTCCTAACTATGTGCCCAGTGTTCTTGGCATGCTCCTGCGTAAGAATAAGCATTTGTTATTAACCCCATAATACAAAATGTCTGGCATTCAAAGGTATGCGTAACATGAAGCTGAGTCCAGCTTGTTGATAGGGGAAAGATTAATTAAAAACCCTTCCCTTTTCATAGTGAAATACACTGGAAAGCTGTAAATTTATTAGTCCTTGCCAGATCTATATATACTGCCAAAATGCAAAAGCATGTATAATTTTTCAGTTATGTTTCACCCAAAAGCTTTTTTGAACAAATGTGATGCAGTGCACATCTGTCATACAAATGCAGAAGACTTGTTGCGCCAAAATTGTACTAAATTCTGCATGCTTGCCTTTTTCTCATGAGGTCATGGGCATAATTATACAAATGCAGCTTCTAGCTTTTACCACACAAATAATAAATAAGGGATTATTAGGCTTATTAACATCCTCACTGTTTTTCAGTGGGGCAACTTAAGCCACTTATACATATGCAGAAATTTTTCGATAGCTAATCCATACCTGAAGTGATGGTTAAGGGTCTTTAAACAGTCAGTAATGAGCAAAGCATTTAATATCCAGAGCAGGAGTGTTGGTTTAAATGGAATTTCTAGGAACAGTGTATATTGTAGTCAGTATTGGAGGATATGTTGGGTCTTCCGACCAGAAAACAGCATGCTCTGGTGTCTGGGCTTTCTCGTCTGAACGGACTTCTGTTCAGCACCTGCTTAAAATTAATTCTGCTGTCAGTTATCTTCTGAACCTAGATCTCTAGAGATAAACAATTTGTGTGAACTGATTTCACAGCCCAGCCCGAACTCTTCCCCTTGTTCTCCTGGCCCTGGATTCCATGTAGCCGTCTCTCACGTAGATAAATCCTGCCAGTTTTCTATTAACTGCTGGCTGTTGTGATCTCTGAGGGCCAGTTCCAGGCAGCTGTGATACTGCCTTTTGGCTGTGGGTCCAAGATTAGATGCAAATGGAAGAACATTTCCATACGGTCAGACAGTTCGTTGCAATAACTTCATCTTCTTGCATGGGCCTTGCTGGTTTTTGTGGTCTGCTTCAGAGATTAACAGGAACCATAGATTATTTTTTTCCAGACAAATGTGGGAGGAGAATGTTGCCACTAATTTTAATTGATTTGAAACTGTTCATTAGAGTTGTTTTGGCTGAATAAGGATTCTTGTGAGGTTGGTATGGTGAGTAGAAAAATGAGTATTGAACTATATTATGAAAGTGACCCAACCGGGTAGACTGTGGTTCTGGATTGTTGTGGGCAGTAATGCATACGGCCTGAGCTAACGCAGCAAAATGCACCACTGGGGCTCAGATTTGGTGACGTTGCAGTGCTTTCCTGAGAAATCGGGAGATTTAGTATAATGGTTTTCTGACATGTTTCCTTCAGTCTCTCCACCAGCATGCTTTCCCTCTCCTCGAGCAGCAGCCCTGGTTCTCTTGCATCTAGCAGAGGATCTCTTGCCACCTCCAGCCAGGATTCGTCCACCTCAGCCAGTTTCACTGATCTCTACTATGAGCACCTGGAGCAGCTGGAGCAGTTGGACTCAGACTATCAAAACAAGCTTGACTTGCTCTTAGAGGGAGCCACTGGCTTTAGACCATCAGGCTGTATCACCACTATTCACGAGAACGAAGTAGCGAAAACTCACAAAGCAGATACCACCAGTCGCGTACAGGCTTTGAGATCATTGTCTGGTACTCCTAAATCCATGACATCGCTATCTCCAAGGTCATCTCTCTCTTCTCCATCTCCACCTTGCTCTCCGCTGGTGATAGACCCACTCCTAACTGGTGATGCCTTTTCAAGCCATATGGATTTCGATGATGCAGAGATAAGTACAAGTCTCTCAGAACTTACCCTGAACACTGGGAGTGGCAACTGTAGACTGGAAGAGCCTAGAGCAGAAGATAAACATCTAGGTCAAGGTATGGTAACGAACTATTTGCATGCACATGCATGCGTTTATTTTTAATGTAGTTTATAAAGCATTGAGAAACAAGTATTTCAAAAGCTGTCCTGTCATCTTGATATCTTTGTGTTGAAAAGTGTATTCAACTGTGTGTTCTATCTTGCTTGGGAGAAAGGGTTGGCATTTTAATTTGTACACAAAAAATACTGCTGATCTGATGAGTGTTGCGGAAGACTGTATCTAAGTGTGGGTTTAGTGTACTTATATGCTTGTGTACACAAATCACAGGGATTTCATGTGCAAATATCAATGGTTGTGCTGGGATTCCTGGTTTAATTTGGCACTAAACTATTCAGAATGTAACCTAGTGTTTTGGGGCTGGGAGGAGCATAATGCCATATTGACACAAACTTTTTGGCCAAGCTTTTGAGGAAGGCTGGGAAAGCCATTTTTGGCTTAATATTTAACAAATGATAATAAAAATCCTTCCCTGCCACCTCGGCATGCACAGTGTCTTGCTCTGGTTCCCAGTAAATCAGTAGCAATGAATTTATTAACTTCAGCTGAGCAGACACGTCAAGGCTGTGCTTGAATTTCTGCTGTTTTGAGGGGGATGGTCTCTTAGCAACAAAAACGTGCTTAGATTGTGAGCATGATAAAATAAGACATTTAGAGATAGTGGATGTTCTCATACATGCATATGGCTTATTGGGGGGGGGGGGGGTCATTCTTTTTTGGAGTGATGGCTGAGCTGAAGTGGATGGAAAGCAGCGGGCAGTGGTCAGGGCGCTCGTGCTGGGGCCTGTGTGAAGCCCTTGTGACTGTGGTCGGGCTAATCCAGCGGAGATAAGTGAGATGGCTGGATTTGTAACTACAGCGAAGAGCAGCTTTAAAGGCAGTATGAACTTGCAAGCTGGAGTTGTAAGAACCAGCAGTGCAGTTGGTTTCTGTTTTTCATAGGATTATAAACCAGCGTAAATACAGAATAAAGGGAACTAGCACAACGTTATCGCTGCCTTCGTCATTAAGAAGGCTGATGCTGTTTAAAATACAATAAAGGACATGAGTGCAGATCTTCCCCTTCAAGCTGCCATTTTCCTATGAGCAAGAGGTATTAGGCATTCGAGTAGGAAACGCTAGTTACTCTTATTAGAACTGGGCGCCGATTAGTTTTAACCTTTTTCTCTCTTCAAGTTTTGTCAAGGCTGTTAAAAGTGAAAGCTCAGGTGTTAAGCAGATTAAGTGATTATTGCTGTTAGTCAGTCAGCAGACAAAATAATCACCATAAGTAGTTTATTTCAGGGCAATAATGAGATGAGATTTTACTCCTCAGGCATTTTAGGTGGGGGTTCAGTGTAACTCCCAAAACGCAGTGGCTGGATCTGGGGTGGTCGGTGCTTGGCCTCACGGACAAAGCATGCTCACGTGCTCCTGTAAGTAGAGCTGAACAGTATAGATCTGAGGGATTTGCTCTTGGTTGCTGTTAGAACAGGACCTCTACTACCTTTGAGGCTGAAATAAGGTTTCCTCTCTCACCTGAGTGATACCCGAGCTAGTAATGTACGTCAAGCTAACAGCAGAACCTGGAATGTGGCAGTCTGGCATTCTTTGAGGAAATGGTGTGGATGTGAGGACAATGCGTGATGTGGCTTTTCAAGGCCTGTTTCACGGCGTGTTCAGGAGAGCCCATGGAAGGGAAAATAGCAGAAAGTGAAGAGCAAACTTTAAATTCTTGTTGTGAGTGAAAAAAGTAGTGTAAAGAACATAGCAAGTGTTACCTGCCTGCTTGGAAATATAGAATAGAGTTGAGCTCGTTCTGAACTCTTCCATGAACTTTCTTTTTAGTGTGATACTTCTTTAGAGACTTAAGGCTTAAACCAGAAAATCTAAATTTTGTGTTTAATTAGCCACATGAAAAGGTTACAGATTCAGTGAGTGTGTAAGAATTGCAGGGCTGAGCTTCTAAGCCCTTAGCAAAAAAAAGTAAGGAAGAGGATGGCTGCATGATGAATCCTTTCCAGAGAACTGTTCATCTGTGTTCAGGTTTACACTTTAGCATGCTGCTGGGCAAACAGGTACTCACTCCATTGCTGGGTTCTGCTCACCCTCTTTTGCCCTCTGGCTGCAAGGTGCTTGGGTGAAGTGGTCAAAAATGAAGGCTTTCTGGGCTGAAATGACTCGATGGCGTTGGTAATTGAAGGAGAAAAAGAGGTTAAGTGTGTGGAGACCAACCTGCTGTGCCCTTCCCAGTAAACAAGCCTCGTGCTAAGGGATTCCCAGAGCGGCATTTCTGGGAGCAGTGTGTAAAACTCAAACAACTTGATCTAGAAAGCCAGCCAGCGGGAAAGAAATTATTTTTATATTAAATGCATGGAATAGGAGGCACAAAGCAGCAGTGAGGAAAAGAAGAAACATAGTTTTAACCTTGTCCACATACCTCCAGCATAGCCTGTGATCAGGCGTGCAGCAGGGGCCAGGCCCTTGCACTTGGCAGAAGGGAGGATGGATTAAATTGTGAATGCCAGTATTAAATGGATCCATTTGTTTCAGTTAATGACTGATATGTTGCGTTACAGATGCTTTTATTCATGTGGTTTGGCCTATGGAGAAAAAGTCTGGACATTTATTTCTGCCCAAGCGTTTCATGGGAATACTGAGATGAAAAATACCATTCAGTGGTGGTGTCAAGAAATAGATGGATAAATGGGCACAAATTGCACACAGGCACTCAATACACTGGTGTTACCTGTGGCACCCTCTGCTGTTGGCTGTAGAATAAGTCCTTACGTTATTCCATAACCCTGTGTTGAGCTTGCACACTTTTTGCACCAATGTTTTTCGAAAGCTACTTTTAATTCTTTAAGTGGCTTTGTGAGACTGGGAGGCGGGGGTGGGGAACCAAATCAAACACAAACTAAAACCAACACAAAGTTGCTTTGTAATAAAGAAAATATGGAATGGAAACTGTGTGTTGGTTTGTGAGCATGTGCTTGCCTCAGGCTATGGGAAAGAGGGACCACTTCTGAAGGACGAAAACCCCTCGGAGAGGTGTGCATTGCCACACTTCTTCTAGGGCGTTACAACTGCGCCCGGCGTGCCAGCCTGGCACCTCCTCGCTCTAGGAGTGGGTCTCCTAAAGCCCTGACAGGGAGCGAGAGCTGAGAGCTTGGCAGAGTTCTCCAGGCTTTCGGCTGAAGCATATCTCTGCAGAAGTGTGATGGTCAAGTGAAAAGGTGCAGAATTTGCAAGTTTCCAGGGCATATCTTTTCCTGTTCTGTAGCACAAGAAATTTATGTGAGGTAACACCTCTGTGCAAAACTCCTTGCTACAACTTCCTTGGTTTCTCTTCCCTGTTTCCTTTTCCCTGTATCCCTGCATGTGGCTGCTACTTTAAATCCTATAATTTCTTTTCCTCTCCATGTTTAGTTAGTTAACCTGGCCTTTCTGGACCTATCTTCTGTCCTGTGTGCGCTAATCTTTTGGGTTTAGGGGTAGGTGGGTGGTGGCTTTTTGCTGTTCCCTTTCCTTGAAGCCACACTTGGTGTAAACTCTCCAGGCAGGATATACCCCTCCACGTAATCCGTCCTTGGCCGAGCCTGGTCAGCAGCGAGTGCCCAGCTGCTGCTCTCTGGGTCACTAGGGCCAGAGGGAATACTTAAGGCTTAGGGTGAGTTGCAGTAGGAGCTGTTTGATTGATTCATATTTATAACTTCACTAGAATTTAGAAGTTCTGCTGCTTCTGCACGTTGCCCATCTTGCCGTGGGTACCTCGCTGCCTTTCCAGCACTTTGAAGGGCTCTCCTTGCATTGCCTGCCACCCATGGAGGTGCCGGGGGTAGCCAGCTGTGATGCGCTCAGCACTGCTGGTGCATAACTCTCAGCCCCTGCATGCGCTGCTGCAGGACCCAAGTATTCAATGAGCATTGACTGTGCAATTGACTGTGCAACCTGTTCCTTTGGTCGTCCGGGGAAGTCGGGCACCTTTTCCTGAAGCACTGATTTTGTGGTGGCTGTTGAGCACAGCCCACCCTACCTGTGTTCTCGGTCTTCAGAAACGTGCTTTTGCTTCACAGTACCTGGGGGGGGAGGGTGGGGTGGGAAATGCAATTCAGTGGGAGGATGAGAAAAAAAAGCTGGTCCTGATGCAGACCATTATCATTAACGCCTGTTTTTTATTTTTCCTCTGTGCTTTTCTGATAGGTATAAATACAGCTGGAGGGACGGCACTGAAGGTGGCGTGTGTGTCAGCTGCAGTGTCTGATGAATCTGTTGCTGGAGATAGCGGGGTATATGAGGCGTCTGTACAAAGGTAGACATCAGATCTCTCTCTAGGAAGAAGCCAGTGACTCAGCTTTGCACACAGGAGTCAGCTGGAATTACTGCTGGTTATGATCCTTTTTTATAATTTGGTTGCTAAAACACTCGGTCTCTGATTTCTTAATAATTCTGAAAAAACTGTGAGCGGGTTGAATTTGATCATCAAATTGACCCATGCTTCCCGTAACAGAAGTAGCTGAAAGCAAGCTCACAGAGAACTGTTTGAACAGCTGGTCTGTTTGTGAAGGTGCTGGTAAACTGTGACTGCCGTCTGGCAGGTGTAAAGTTCCCCTCCTGCCCGTCAGCTGTTCTGGTGTCAGTGACAGCCCTCAGTCAGCGTGGGAGGACTTTGGGATGTTTAAGCAGTATAGCGGTAGCACCTTCCACTGCCTCATGGATGTGCACGTGCTGCGATGCAGTTCCCGAGTGCTTGGATCCAGTTTGTGATTTCTGTGGGACTTATACCACAAGTGCATAGCTGACAGCCAGAGCTGGGCGTCACTGCTCGTGCTGGGTTTCTGGACCTCCCTTACTGCTTGCTAAAGACGTCTGGGGTTGTTTGACAAAAACGTTCCCTAGAAGGTACTGATGTTATTGATACCCAGTCTGGCTACATCTAACATGGGGTTTCCTACTGTTTTATTGGCATTGAGATGAATTATGGGGTCATTTGTTGCAAGACACGACTGTAGAGGGGAAAATTGCCCATCTCATATTCCCCCCATTTATTCATTGATTGTCTTTGTTAATTCTCTAGATAAATGAGTAATTTCTTAAGTTTACAGCACAACTTTGACAAGAAGGTGCAATGTTTCTGTAAATAGCCCTCATGAGCTCAAGCCAGGCGGTCTGACAGTTTGGTGTCTTTGTGCCCATGTCCCCTCGATGGGATAGGCAGCTCTGCGGAGAGGGGAGGAGGTGATCAGGTGTGACAGGAGGCCTCCCATGCACACGCGCATGCCTGATGTTATTTAGTGTTGTTTGGGTTGTTGACTTACCAACCTGTGTAATGACTACAGTATCATTGTGATGCCTGTAATAACTGTTGAGGGCAGGATGAGCAATACATTTCTCTTCTGTAGCTGAGACATAATGAAATGCAAGAGAGTGCTAAGTAATACAGAAAATACTTAAAGAGAAGAATGCTAATCCTGTTTTCATGTGCTACACCATAGCCTCTGAGTCAATTAGACAATGAATGTAATTTTGGGGACTTTCAGTGCATAAAACTTTGGAGGAGGAGTACATTGGGAGGGAAACGATGCAGGTAGCTGTTTCAAGGAAGACCAGTCAGTGTACTCTGTCACTTCTAATGTGCTTAGGGAAGTTTGATTTCTTAAAGAAACAAAGGAATGACTTAAACCTAATCAAACTTGAGAATTTTTGCTGTCATGATGCAGGACAGGATTGCAGTTGTTAAGTCTTATTTCTGTTGCTGGGCAGTCAGCTGTGTTTACTAAAATCCAGTCAAGGGAACCCTCCAAAAATCCCCCACTGCCTTATTTTTGCAGTCTTTTGTGTGGCTTTTTTTGGCAGTGAAGGGGAAGGCATATGACTTTCTGCTGATAAGCACTGTAACACATACCTCTAAGGATGATTGCACTTACTTCTTAAATGGGCTTTCTTTTAGCAGCTAATTTTACAAAATCCATATACCCAACCCCCAAATGGAAGGGAAAAGATCTCGTATCACCTAAATGCAAACACTTCAATAAGAAGGAAAAGAAGTCTTTAATTGTCTTTGATTTCTTTCAGACCATGTGTGTCAGAAGTGATGGTGTTTGACAGTGATGATACAGAAGCAGTTGGGACAGCTAAAGTGCAAATTGCAATGAGGTAAGTGTGACACATTTTTATTGGCTTTTCCTTTCAATGGAAAGAATTACATATGGCATTTAAAAGAGAGTGCTTTCTGTTCTGTTCTCTTATTCTGTTTATACTGTTCTATTAATATTAACTAACTAATATCCTCTTTGTAGTGTAATTGAGAATTACACATGTCTCCAGGAGGTCCTTGGCCCAGTTATCCTCTTTCATGTCAGTGGAAATCAGCTGGGGATAGCGTGGTATGAGGGTGCAAACCAGCAATGAGAGCACTGGCAGTGCTGAGCTGGAGAAAGCATTTTGCTGGCTTGTCGTCTCCTTTAGTGTGCAGCCTTGGGGCGGGGGGCAACAACTGCTGAGAGTAAACGTCAAACATAACCATTGACCGCACACAAATCTCACAAGTGGTGGGTACAGCGTAGGAAGGTAGGCACAGAGGCATCTTCCTTCAGTGACTTAGTGGAAGGTTATTTACGATTTGGGGAAAAATAAGTAGCGCAAAACTTTCATCGTGGCCATTGACAGTAAAACAGTGGTTGCCCATAACATCTTCACTGTTGTATTTCAAGTAGTTCTACTTTTAACTTTTTTTATATTACAGTCATTATACAAGGCCTTTCAAAAGGTTTTAGTTACAGTACGGGGATTTAGCTAGACCCCCAGAAAAAGCAATGTGTGTTAGGTCAGATCTGTAGTCCATTGTATCTGAATTCCAGATTCAGATGGATGTTCTGGACTGTTCTGAATTCTGAATGTTCTGGTAGCAGTCATGTGACATGAAACTGGGTTTGGTTTAAGCTATAGGCAAGCCATAGTCCCATTATTTTGTCTTGTTTATAAATTTGTAATGTTGCTTGTTTTCTTACTGAAACAAGTGGAATAATCATTCATTAAATCCAAGGCAGACCTCTAATAATAATAATGATTTTTTGTGTCTTTCCAATTCAGATATGATGACAAAAATAAACAATTTGCAATACTGGTCATCCAACTGAGTAATGTTCCAGCACTGCTCTTACAACAAGATCAAAAAGTGTAAGTGTGTGAAGTAAACATGTTTGAAGTATTTGCAATTAAACATCTGTTTAATTGCCACTGGAGTCCGGTTTCATTTTTTCACACTCTTAAAAAATTTACCCTTTCTGAAGTGCTTCTACACTTTGTTACGTGTAGCCATGTTTATGAACTAATAAACCCACAAACTGAAATAAGGTGCAGGTTTTTCCTCAGAGGTCTGTATTTGCAAGGAAAAGATTTGCCTGGAATTAGCTACTAGCCAGCAAGGTTCTGACCTGTAGCAGTGCCCAGAGCAACTGCATCGCGTGGAGAGGGGGCGTTCATTCTGCTGCAGAGCTTATCCTTGGACACCTGCACAGGTGCATGTGTGGGGAAGGGCACAGCTCCTACAGCTCCTACTAGACTCATTCTAGGCACAAGTTTTTTAAATTCAGCTATGGGCTGCATAAGATGACAAAATTTGATTCATTTTTGTGTAGCTGTTCCTACCTACAGAAGAGTACGTTCGCAGCGTGACAAGTTGCACAGATGTAAACAGCCATGTAAAACATCATCCCGTGATGTTCGATTACAAGACTCGGAAGATGAAGTCTACAGCAACTCATGCCACTTCGTGTCTCTGATGTTGAGACAAGATGTACCTTTTTTCTCAGTTGACTGATACTCCAAAGAATAGGATAGGACAGTCGTGTCCGCAGTGCTTAGGATGAATTGCACTTACAGATTTATGGAACTGTTGCGATGAAGGAACTGCAAACCTGTACAGTAGCACTGACTGCGACACTTTTTTTTTTTTTTCAACAGGAACATTCGTGTGGCTGTCCTGCCCTGTTCCGAAAGCACAAGCTGCTTGTTTCGCACGAGACCGGTGGAAGCTTCAGACAATCTTGTGTACAATGAAGTATTTTGGGTTTCTATCTCTTACCCGGCTTTACGCCAGAAGACTTTAAGAGTCGATGTTTGCACTGTAGATAAGTCTCACCTTGAAGAATGTTTGGTTAGTATCAATCCCTATTTTAATATCTTTGTGTTTGTTTCCTCTTTTTAATTAGACAAAATTTTAAACTCTGAAGTATGGCAATTTCTGTGAAGTTTTCTTGGTAATCCTTAGCTATGTGATCTCTACCGGTAGTGTTCTTTGCAATAAAAATAAAAAAATTTATCAGGATATTTAGTAGATAAATGTTTTGTTAGAGAACTACTGTTGACTTTGTCAGACCACTAGATTTCCCTTCTCTCATGATTTAATGTGAAACCCTACCTGCTGTTCTTCCATTTGGATACATTTGTTGTAATGTAATTGAGAGTGGACTTCCAGGAATTTGGAAGCCACGGTGGAATATTAGAGATGTCTAAAGGATTTTTTTTTAAACTGCTATTAATCTACACTATTAAAATCCATATGAGTATAGTCTTCTGAATGCTAGCGTTGCCATAGCCAGCTGCCTTCTAACGTTAGAAGAGCTTTTTTTGTTGCTCAGTATTACCTGAGCAAGCTGATTCTAATAGAACTGTTTGTGGTGTTTTGTACTCCAGAACATGAGTAGGGTGTGTTGAGCTGGGGCATAAGCAACCCATAAGTTACAGAAAAGTTGACATTTTGTCCTGAGTGTTCCACAGCATCAGCCTTGGCTGGAGGGGTACGTGTTTTATGGTGTTTCTGCATTTCTTCCTTCACTTGCCTTGCAAAGCACACTTTGGTTCAGGAAAGCATCTGTTTTCCAAATGGGGTTTTTCTCTTTTGGCAGCATGTGCACATCCTGCAGTACCCAAGCTGCAGGTGGGAGCGCATGAACTTGCAGGAGGCGTGCTCAGCATGCAGTCTGCCGGCCTGGGCTGGTGCAGTGGAATCCACTCAGACGTGAATTAAATAAACTGCAAATCAGGTTTACTTTGGTTTTGAATATGTCAGGATATGTGCTAAATGTAATGCAGTAAAAAATGACAAGGCAGATGAAGAGGAATGGAACATACAAAGCTAAAGCATCTCGGTCTGAGGCAGTGATTTTTGCAAATTTCATGAACAGGAGTCTTCATTTTCTGTTCCTTTCTCTTTTTCTTTGAAGCTCTGGCTGTAATTTATCCTGGCTGCAGTAGCGCTGTTCGTATTTCTGGATTCTTGTACACAGCAGCTGTAGTGAAACACTTGCTAACCTGGAAGCCCTACACAATGTTAAAAATAATGAAAGATAAAAGCATTACTAGTGCTGTTGAAATGGGGATAAACACAGCAATTTTTCTTTTTGTCAAATTTGCCAACATCAAATTGTCCTGGATTTTCGCTCTTGTTTCTTCTGGTCGAAGAGGTAGTCATTCATTTTAGTACTACACTAAAACTGTGGGTTTGCTCTCGACAGGGTGGAGCACAAATTAGCCTTGCTGAAATATGTAGATCCGGAGAGAAATCAACCCGTTGGTATAACCTCCTTAGTTACAAGTATCTGCAGAAGCAAAACAGGAAAAGTAAACAAGGAGACATTCACTCTGAAGTACCCTGCACTGAAAAAACAGTAAGAATAACTGCTTAAATCTATCAAATCTCTTCTAAACAGTACTAAGAGAGGGTTTATGTGGCTGAAAGACTATTACAATAGACAAGAAGTGAAGGCTGGTGTGTTCATATTTAGAACCTGAAAATGTCATAACTGCAGTGAAATAATTAATGTGTTGATTACAGATACGCCCTTGTCCTGGGCTAAATACTTACTGAAATCTGCTCCTCACGAAGCTGAGGGATGTGGTATGTGGTCTGGTGTAAGTGATGTGTGAGCTCTTGCCTTTCTTCCCACTGGACAGTTCACCTTGCTGCAATGAACTTGCTGAACTAGTCAAGATACAGACTTACCTCTGCAGGTGCATGGCATGCAGTATGCTCAGCCTGTAGCTGCACACGTGCATATGCTAGTGCAACTGGGGGAGGTGCACCAGGTGTGGTCACACAGGCTTGCCTGAGCACTGTACGTGCAATAAATAGGCTGCTTGAGCAGTGCAGGTGTGGAGACTACGACTCTCCTGCCACCAGAGGAAAGCTGGTTGGGGCTGTTCTGACCAGAAAGGTTGGACACTTTGCAGTTTGTGAGAGTCGTATCTTCACAAGAAGCCTCTTGCTCTCCTCAGGACTCTGTCTCAGCACTCTTAGAGCAGACAGCTGTTGAACTGGAAGCTGTGGAGAAGAAACTGGAGGAAAGCAGAAGCACTTTAACTAGTGGAGAGAGCTGGTAGGTAGCATCCCACCATCTTAGCGTTGTGGGATGATCAGAGCATTTGGGGATTCATGTGCAGGGAAAAAAAGCAGATGATACAGAGCTGTGGGAGGCTTCTTCTGTCTCTTTCTGTTTTGGTGAAAAAACATGTTTCTTCTGTTCTGGAGGTTGTGCTTGGGAAGTGAGAGCAAAGCTGATAAGTGTTGAAAATAGTCATAGTACTATGCTAATTTTGTTATTTGTACAATGTTCTGTGGATGTCCGTGAAAGGTCCGCTTTGTGGTGCAAGGCTTTACTTGACTATTAATGCTGGCTGTTGTTTACATGGTTCAGATTCAAATTTTATTAATCAAGGCCAACATCTGAAATAAAAAGCAAGCCTGACCAATGAGTTTGATGGAGAAGCCAGCTGTGAGTTCAAAGGAGCTGAAAAGGATGTTAAAACAATGCTTCAATTTTGTCCAGCATCAATTTTTAAACAAAGTGTCCTGAGAGCTCCCCTTAAGATGCACTCACCTTAAGCTCAGACCACGTGGCTGTACCCTCAGCTTGCTCCTTTCAAAGATCAGTGTGAATTTTTTGGCTGTAATGGTTGCATTCTGGTGCAGCTTCACTTGAGTTTCAACAACTCCCTTATAAACCTGTGTTTGTGTGATCTCAGTGGCTACAGGACCTGCCAGGTACAACTGATTGCCTTGGGGATGTGTTTCTGTCCAGCAGCTTACAGGAGGTAACTCCTGCTGCAGCACCAGAGTATTGTCCACAATAGGCCAGTTCAATAACTGAGCTGTTCTTAACAGGCAGGACGAAGAGGTTCCTGATCAGGAAGAACAGGACGAGATCAGTGAAAATGAAGCAGAGGAGGAGGTAGAATTCTGTGCTGGAAAATCACTGTGGGAAACAGAAGAAAGTCTGAATTCCCAGCTGCACATGGAAATAGCAGTGAAGGTAAAGTCAAGGGCCTTTTGGAGGGACAGATGAGTTGAAGCTTCCCATTGCTTAACTGGCTGGGTTGCTGTTGGGCTGAGCAAAGCTACAGCAGTTATTTGAAAGTTCATCACTGACGTTTAGATGTTTCTCTATGTGAAATACTTCTAAATAACTCTATGTGACCATTTCATCCCACAGTTAATACAGCGTCCTTTCATGCCTTCTGGTTGCTGCTCATGAAAACAGTTTTCACTAACATGACAGTGGCTTTGACCTTGGTCAATTCTAAATGTAGTTGCAGCCTAAGAAACGTGTGCTGTACACCTGCCCTCTGTGCATGTACATAGAGCGATTTGGATCTGTGCTGCAGATGCACAACAAGTAAGGGAATGGTCTAAAATCATACCTCTGTTCTGTGTGAGAATGCCAGGTCACATTGATGTGCTGGATCAACAGGCAAAGCTCGTTGGAATCAATTGTGTTGTGCAGCGATCAATAGATGCAGAGCCCTTAGGGAGCGATACAGTTAATGTAGCAGTTACCGAGTTCAAAGAGTGAAGTGTCAGGACATCCTGCGTGAGAAGACCTAAAGAATATCTGGGTTTTAATGCGATGCCTTTGGGACTGAAAGCAGAGACACATCACAGGTGGCTGTCAGACAGCCCTGGGTATGCGTCATCAGTAAGATGGCAAGCTGGCATTTACGCTGCAGTATCTGTCTTTCAGGTGGATAAAGAGACAAACACAGAGAGCCTTGCACAGTCTTCTACTGTAGTTCGTCCGAAAGACAAAAGAGCAGCAAATCCACCCCAAACTCAGTTTGTCAGAGGTAGCACTATCATCCGCTCAAAAACATTTTCACCAGGACCACAAAGTCAGTATGTGTGTCGGGTAAGGAAAATGCAATCCTGGGGTTATAAATGCTGGGTTTCGTTAATGAATGTGTGATATCAATGTTCTCTTAGTTTGAACCTTTCCCAGAGACCTGATACTTCTTTCCCCCTTTGACTTCAGAAGTTGCTCTGTCCTCACCTCCTAGACAGTATCTTCCCTTGAAACTAATAGTATTAAGCACAAATTTATAAAATACATATGTGCCCATATGTTTGTGGTACATGCAGTGTGTTGAGATGCCCAAACTAAACCTGGAAGGGCTGCAGTAAGACAGCGATGAGTAAGCTGCATATCAAACCCTTTCCTGCTGCTTTAAGACTGTTCTGTGCTAACTTCAACTGAGTTAGCTGTGTCTGCCTGACTTTAGATGAGGTGAACCTGAAAGCTTGATAAAAGTGGAGAGGTAAGTACCTGATAGTGTCAGCAAAAAAACTGGAAGCTTGAAAGTCTCCAGCGTGCTTTGTTTGAAGGTAACTGAACAGGCCGCGTACTGGGTCAGGATGCCACTTCCACTGCTTTGAAATGATTGTTCACAATTATTTCCTGGATTGAGGGTCAGCCGAAACTATAAATAACTCGTCTTTTAAATTGAATTGGCAAACAAGCAAACAGTGTGTTCTATCACGCATGACCTGTCCTAAGTGGGCATGCTCTTAATACAGCTGAGCTGGATTTGATGCGCAGGTTTTCTCTGATTCAAAAGCAGGTGCTTCCATGGAAACAAACCTTATTTAATTTGCGGCAGTGGCCTGTGCTTGGGTGGTAGAGGTACTGTGTCCCAGCACACGCAGATCCCACATGCCTGTCCCCCCCACCCCCAACTCTGAGAAGGAACCTAAGAAGGGAATTAAACCCCTCTTGAGCTGAGCTCTTTTTAAGGGTCTAGGCACAGTCACAAAAGGCAGCAGGCTGCATGTGTGTAACGTGACAACTCTTCAGGTGAAAACCCAGGGGATAGCTTACAGGTAAACCTACCTCTTGCACCACTAGCTTAAAAAATACAGGTGACTGGAGAAAACAGAAACCTGTAATACATTAGTCCCATATTTTACAGATGCTAGAAAAAACAATTTTTTTTTTTTAATTACTTAGAGCTCTTTTTTCTGGGCTGTTTTGCCCAGCCTAGTTACTTTCAGAGAAGGGCAGTGGGATAGAGTCCCATATTATACCCTAACATAGTGTCTCTCTTTCCACGCAGTCTTCTTCCCAAAAAGGGACAGAGTTCAAGGCTTGTGGCAGTATCTGGCCATGCCAAAGGGATTGCATGTTGTACACTCAGATTTGGGTGGCAGCTGTCCGCTGTAGCCTTTCACAAAATTTAATAGTTCTGCTTGCATCACTGCTTATAGTCACTTGGAGAACCCTCTGATCTTGCTAATAATGCCTGTATGCACTGGTTGTATTTCTTTCGTGAAAAATACGTGGTTTTCATTTTCAGCTGAATCGCAGCGATAGTGACAGTTCAACGCTATCCAAAAAGCCCCCCTTCGTTCGAAATGCAATGGAGAGACGAAGTGTCAGAGTCAAACGGGTAAAAAAGTCACCGCTTTGTTTTTGTGGTTTTTTTTCTCTAGCATAGGCACTTGCAAAGACCAGAACATTTTTTGAAGGAAGAATTTGCAAACGTAAATCAGTTGCCACGTGATTTCATTCACAACCTTTTCTTTGTGTGTGAGAAGTCCTGCAAGGCTGCTTTTCTTTGACATATCAGAAAGATGGGAATGTTTGCACTTGGAACTCATTTAGAAAGATGGTTCCTGGTATTTTCCATCTTGTCAGAGCCGAAGTAACACAGTTTGGCAGTGTTTATTGCTGCAGGATTCTTATGTACTTACAATAAATGCGAGGAGCTGGGGAAGAGGGTGAGGAGAATGATGTCTCAGATGCTCAGGTGATGTTGTAGTGACTCTGTGGTGCACAATGAATCCCTGTGCCTGTTGTGATGGTAATCACTGAAATTCCGCCCAGGATACTGATGCTGAGCTCCTAAGGAGATGGTTTTCTTGAGGCAGCTTGTGTTTCAAACTAGCAGAAGGCAGCATAATATGTTACTGGGGAAAAAAAACAAACACAGGTTTTTCTTTTGCTTTGTGGATTCATCTGAAGATGAGACATTAAACTTAGGAGCAAAGTGTGCAAGTAAGACTTGTTTGATTTGGAGAAGCTGCCAAGGGAAGTTTAGTGGAAACACCAAAATCAAAAGGTTTATCTATAAGACTTGCTTGTGAGTTTGTGCTCTCTGTCTTGAGACAGATTGGAAAGCAGGATCAGATTTGTGGGAAGAAAAGTGTTGGCAAACTGGGTCTCATGATATATTTGACCCTTCATGGGGGAGTGGTCGGGACAGTTCTCATCACTGTGTTCATACACGCCTCCTTTTCTAGCCTTCAATCAAGTCCTTTGGTACAGAGCGCCTAATCCGCACTTCACTAGACCTGGAGCTGGACCTGCAAGCTTCAAAAACCTGGCATGATCGGCTGGTTCAGGAGATCTCGGTGCTGAGGGAACTGAAGGAGCAGCTGGAACAAGCTCAAAGTCAGGGCGAAAAAGAGTTGCCACAGTGGGTGAAGGATGATGAGAGATTTCGACTGCTGCTGAGGCTAGTGGAAAAACGAGTGAGTAATACCTGCCTTTGGATTTTATTCAATGTGCTTGAGAAATATCATTTGAGAAACATGATTTGAGAAACAGGGGACTTTGGGCAGGTAGGAATTGAAGCCTTAGCACTACAGTCGCTCATCCCTTCCCATCAAGCAAGCAATTGATAACAGAAGCTGCAGTCCTCGAGTGTCTGGCTGCTCTCAGGTGTATTTACAAACTGCAGCCTGTGCCTGTCTTCCCACGGGCAGGAGGGCTAGGAGGAAAGCAGTTACGTCTCTTGCTTCTTCTAAGAGAAATAATGGCTGCATAAATTTTTGCTGGGATGACACTTGGCTTTAGGATAGGATCCTTATGCATATGAAGTGAATAATATAAGTCAGATGATAGCAGACTTTCTGGTTTTAAAAGCTTAATAGTATCTATCTTTCTGCTTATGAAGGGTAGGCTGCAGGGCAGGGAGGGAAAGGAGACAGACCAAGAATTTCAACAAATAGTTCATTAAACAATTTTGTTTGCTTTTGTGAAAGTTGTCTTTCATTGTGTTACCACTTTTGGGGTAAGGGTTTAAATAAAAATCATGAGCTTCAAATAGAATGTGTTTACAGATAAGGCAGGTAAAGCTTCAGAAACATCTGAATAAGCCTGAAACAGCAAAGTCAGCAGCCTTCTGTCAGATTTGGGTTTTCTTTTGTTTTTAAAGCGTTACTCCATAGCTGATTCTCTTCATCGCTTAGATGCTGGAATTCCTGTTCTTTACCTTCCTGTAGAGTTCAGTTTGTCCCGAACCCGTGCATTTACCAGCACAGGGATTTCCTGCCTTAAAGCAAGTGCAGATGCAAGAAGTCACAGGTGCCATCCGTTTTGTCACGTGCAGCCTCCCGGTCTGTAGTAGGTGTGGCATGTCATGGTTGGCACTTCCCTACCTCTGTCTGCATCACACTCTCCCTCATGTACAGGGCTGCGTCTCAACTTCCCTGATTTATTGGGGCACCTCTGCTGACACCAGGCAGAAACACAGTTGGGAGAAAATGCTTCTTCCTGGCAACACAACAACTCTTTCCCATTATTTGTTTAGGTGGAAAAAACAGAACACAAGTGTGAGCTCAAGGCCGATAAAATGATGAGAGCTGCTGCCAAGGATGTCCACAGGCTGCGAGGGCAGAGTCGGAAGGAGCCTCTAGAAGTACAGTCATTCAGGTAATTACAGGTCACTGGTAAAGGAGAGGAAAAATTGACTGCTACTCTGATTTTTCTGTGGATGATTGAGATTCTGATGAGGGAGCCTAATCTTTGTAGTAGTAGTTAGCTGTTCTGCTTAAACAAAAATTTTTGTATTTATATGTCAAAGTATCAGGACTGAGAGTTAGTGAAACTACCTGCAGTGCTGTACCAGGTCTCAAAACCACCAGCAGTGCTCCAAATCATTCCCCACCTGGCAACAAATTCACAAATCCTTTGTTTAGTATAGAAGCAGCCTTTTGCTTCCCTAAGTAATATACCTAAAAAGGAAAAAAACCCGAGCCTTTCTGAAATGGCTTTTTGATAAGGTCAGTTCTGTGAGTTCAGCTGTAAGGATGCCTGGTGTCTGATATGTAAATAAGAGGTGTAGGTTGTGAGAGGATGTGCTGCTGCTCCTTGTGGTGACAGCTGGTGAGATAAATTTTAATGTGGATGATGGACATTTCTGGCAAGACTTCTGTTGCATTAACAACTGATCATCTTTTTTTTAGAGAGAAAATGGCGTTTTTCACACGGCCAAGGATAAATATTCCAACGCTCTGTGCAGATGATGTGTGATCACCATAAAGTATTTGCTTTCTGGACAATTCTACAAATGCAGTTTGGGTTTTGAAGTTATTTATGTGGTATTATGAAGGTACCAAGGCATTTGTATATTAGAGCTTTTGTCAGTATGTGGATGTTTTGAAGATTTTTAGGTTAAAGTTATATCATCACAGAAACCAGCATTAAAGTGACAAGATTGTATAGTTTGTATATTTAGGAATGTATTTTTGGGAAATAGAATTTTAAATAAGAGCAAATGCAGCGTAAGGTGCTGTTAAATAATGCTGTTTAGACTTTTTGTACAGCTCTACCTTTTAGAGGTTTTACTGCAATAAAAGAAATTTGAAGGAACCTCACCCCTACCTTCTATGATGTTCTGCATCGGACTCTCCCGAGTGATGTATTTTGTACCCCGTGGGGAATGCAGGGAGCTGGTTCTGACTCCCAAGCGCTGTGAACGAATTTTCTGTGAGCTGTGGAGCGTTTGTGTTTCCTGCCAGGTCATAAAAGTAGGTGTGAAGTTCGGAATACTTGCACTTTTACCGTTTGTACTGCAGCTCATGTCTGTGATGGGTCTGGTAAGGTAATGTGGGGAGCCCGTTGAAACCACGGCTGTGGAAGGAGGGCTGCAGGTTTTAAGTCCATTTTAGGTTTTTCCAATAAAGTGACCTTTCTGGACAAGCCTGCCTTCTTGCTTTTTGTCCTTTGTGAATCTTCTCATCACCTGGCACCTAAATTGGGCTTTGTTTCTGTCCCTAGCTGGAAGTGCATAGCTTTTTCACGTGTCAGGCCTTCAGACCAGGCGCTGTGGGAAGATGGAGCACCCTCGGTAACCCGGGTGCGCCTGAGATCTGCCCTTTTGTTCGAAATACAGCTGTCCCTGAAGCTGCTGGAGGGGAGAGAAAAATAAAATCCGGGGTAAAAAAGGCAATAAAAGAATGTTATTGCCGGCAGGGCTGGGTGAGAGCCGCCCGCTGCATGGCCAAGCCCAGAGCGTCGTGCCCAGCTGCGCGGGGGGCTCCCACCGGGAGCGGCCCCCCCCCGACCCCTGCCCGGGAGCTGCCGCCGCCCCCGCCAGCGGCGGGACAGCCCCGGGCGGGCGGCCCCTCGCCAGCAGCCCCTCGCCGGCGCATTCTGTGCCCCCCGCGGGCGGACGGGGGGAGCCTCGCCCTCCGGAGCGGCACCGCGGCAGCCCCTCCGCAGCTTCGCTCTTACACGGCGGGGGCCGGCGGCGCTGACAGCCCAGGGCTCCCCTCGCACGGAGGAACCCGCCCCCGCCCCTCCGCCACCGGGGTCCTCCCGGCGCCCGGGGGCGCTGCCGCCGCGCCGTAGCCCCTCCCCCGCCGCCGCACTTCCGCTTCCGCTGCCTGCTGCTTCCGGCCGCCCGAGGATGGAAGCGCGCGTGGCGCAGTCGGCAGCTCGGCTGGCGCGGCAGGTGCGGGGGGGCACGGCCGGGGGCCGGGATGGGGTAGGGCACGGCCGGGGGCACGGCACAGCCGGGACTGGGCCCTGCCGATAGCGGCTCCCTGGAGGGCCCGGTTGCGCTGCAGGCGGCTTTGGCTGGGGCCGAGCGGGGCACGGCCCCTGGGCCGCCGCGCCGCCGGGGAGGGCCCTGGGGGTCTCTGCGGGGCAGAGGCGGCGGCGGTGGGGGGGAGGCCGGGGCAGGGCCGGGCGCGGGCCGCGGCCGAAGCGCTCACCCGGCGGCTCCGGACTCGCCCGGGACAGAGCGGAGCAGACGCGCCCGCCGCTCCCCCGGAGCCGAGTCGTGCCGGCGGCCGGGGCCTGCGGTTCGGCTCGCGGCGCTTTGCGGGGGGACGGTCCGAGGGGAAGTTCGGCAAAAAAAAATCCCCAGAAAACCAAAGGCAGCGGGGAGCCGTCCCGCGGGGCTTTGCTGTTGCCGCCCGAGCGCGCTGTGCCGGTGCTGTCGCTGTCTGCGCGCTGTGGTGGCCGTGCGGGGCTCGGCCTGGAGCCGGGCGCGGCGCAGGAGGGTCCGGGGGGGCGCTGCCCTTGGCGGGCCTGGCTCTTGCGAACGGGATTACAGCAGGGGTAAGGTGCTTAGGGCTGGGAAGAAGGATGGGGACAGCCATTTCCCTTTGAAAGCCATGATTATAGTAATAATAATTAAAAAAAATCAGTGATCGGTCTGTCTTAGTCAATGATAGGTATTGACAGTAGAGTACAGAGGCAGCTTCAGGAAAACTTTGAATCCGACAGGTAAAATTCTCATATATTGCCCCAAGAGCATGTAACAGAGATTCTGGCTTGTGCTTTTTGCCTGCCATGCATGTGTGTTCTTAAGCAACTTTTCAGTACATTTTCTACTCACAATTCAACATATGGTAAGCACTGCCCTAAAATACTGAGATAATAAATCTGGCTGTTGAATCTCTGCAGCTCCTTTTTGCCGTTGTTTTTTGGGCTTATCTTTTGAGGCTGCTAGGACAGGAAGGGCATCTCAGATACTCTGGCAAGGCAGTTGGCTCTTTGCTGTTAGTGCTGTGTGATCTTTAGTCCATAAACAAATTCCAGTCACTTTGGAGCAAAGCAGGGGGGACAGTGTTCAGTTTTTCAGTTCCAGGAGGCTGAAGGAGGCCATGTGGAGCCTGAATCTACCTGTCACCTCACTACCAGCCACATGCTCCCTGGTGCCAGGTCCAGCGTGCCCTGGAGCCTGTTGTGAGCCAGATGCAAGGAATCGATAGCTCATCAGGAAAATAACGCAGCAAAGAGCAAAGAATGTGTGCTGAGTTACTGCATTGAGCCGGCTCAGCAAAGGCTTGGCAGAGCAGGAGCAGAGATAAAAACATGTAGGAAGCAAGAAGGAGGTGAAAGAAGAGAGGTGCTCTGGTCCATTTGCCATACTTTCTAAGGCCATGCTCTCTCTCGCTTTTGCTCGCTCACTCATTCTCGTAACACCCCGCCTCCCTTTTTTTTTTTCAAATATGATGATGAGAAAATCTGTATCACATTAAGTCCTAGAGACAGAAGCCTATGCAATTTTTGTGTTATCTCAGTGGGATCTTTGGAAGACATTCTTATGTGCTAAGGGAAAATGTAAGGATGATTTTGGTCCTATTGAAAAAGCTGTAGTTTTTTTGTATTCACAGGTGAGGGGAAGATTTCTAGTACTCAGCTGACCAAAGAGCCCTTGGAGATGTCAGCATGGCCTCATGTAATTCCTGCAGCTTCTCATGAGGTGGTCATCAGGTATGACCCTTTACTGACAAGTTGTCATATGTCCAGGGCTGTGCAGGTAGATTAATCCAGGAGGTGACATTTTATGTCCTGAACAGCAGCTTCTTCTTTCCTTCTCTCAGTTACACGTTTTATAGATAAAAACTGTATTGACGTTGTCTCCCTTCCTTACTCGGATGGTTCTGTGAGAGAGGAGTTACAAGGGGTATCTGTAGTCTAATGTAGTAGCTTGTTTTTCAGAAAGAATGTAGAATTTATAGTATCCTATAGAATCTTAGCATTCACAGATGGTCATAGAATTATAGAATGAATCATAGAATGGTTTGGGTTGGAAGGGACGTTAAAGATCATCTAGTCCAACCCCCCTGCCGGGGCAGGGTCACCCTCTACCAGGGCAGGTGGAGGGCAGACCCAGCCCCTTCCAGCCTGGCCCTGAGCATCCCAGGGATGGGGCACCCACAGCTGCTCTGGGCAGCCTGGGCCAGCGCCTCACCACCCTCACAGTGAGGAGTTTCTTCCTTATATCTTTTCCACAACATCCCTAAATACGTTTTTCCAGGCGAGCTTGGCAACATGGTCATGGGTGTGGGGGTCATAGAGTCATAGCATAGGTCAAGTTGTAAGGGATCACTGACTCCCACAGGACTACCTAAAACTAAAGAACATGGCTAAGAGCGTTGTCCAGACACTCCCTGATCTTTGACAGGCTTGGTGCCATGACCCTGGGAGCCTGTTCCAATGACCCACCACCTTCTCAGTGAATAGCACTCTTGGTGTGCAGTCTGAACTTCCCCTGATGCAGCTTCATTCCATTTCCCGGTGTCCTGTCTGTGGTTCCCAGAGAGGGGGGGTTGTGAGAGGTCCCATCCTGACTGGCCCATGAACCAGGGTGCCCTTGCTGCCGGTTTTGAGGCTGTGTGGCTGTCCCAGCCTAGCTGTTGTGATCTTAACCCCATCGATTCTGGAGCTTGGTGTAATCATTGATGAGTTCAGGCTTTTCTGCTGAGTGGTTTTGAATGAAAAGTTCATTTCATTATCTGTATTAGCTGTTGATGAGCACAGGAAAGGAGACTTAAATGGCAGCAGCAGTATTGGGGTAGGCAACTAGGTCGCTGTGGTGAAACCCCTTGCTTTCAGTTCCCACTCAAGTAACATAAGGACTGCTACTGAAACTTTCTGAAGAAGAGGAACACAAAACATGATAGGAAAATGTGGCAGACTGGGCTGACACGTTGGGCTTGGCCAAATCTGAAATGGGGCCAGCCTGAATGCCTCCTACCTGCAGGCACCTGTGCTGTTGAATTTGCTGGTTTGGTGCAGTCATGGGAAAGTCTGAACTGTGACATTGTTTCAGAGCTTTTTACCTCCTGGCCAAATCCAAGCAATTAAGATACTAATTGTCACCCTGTATTTGTGTGGGAAAAGCTGTTCGGGCGAGAGGTCTGCCCCAGAGATCAGCGATTCCTGAAACCCCTTGTTCTGGGTTCTGGCCGTGCATGTGGATGAAGCTCTTTCCTCATCCTCTCTGGTAGCCTAACAATATGGAAAGAAGCTCCAGTAAGATACTACTGGTCATCTCACCTCCTGCAGGTCTTAACTTGGGTAGCCAGAGGCATTTATGGTTATGGAGGAAAATCCAAATTGAACTTCTGTTCTGAAAAGTTTGCCAATGGTACTGAAATACTTTGGCAGTTATTGCTTGGGAATGGGGCGGGGGGGGTGTCTTTTAATGCAGGAGGAGTACGTGTGAGCTGCTTGTGGGCTTGGATATGTAGTGGGTTTAATTTCAAAAGCAGAATGCAAATTTCTGGATCTAGACAATGTTTGTCCTCAATGCAAAGCTCTCCTAAGGGGCTTGCTAACCTGAAGCTGGTGACTTTGCTAGAGAGAAGGTAGTACTGGGTGGACAGACAGTTTAAAGATAATGTGATATTATCTTCTTAAAGCACATTCTAGGGTTGGGAGGCGTCAGTTATTCATGTCGCTGCTCCAATGTTCCTTTAAGTCAGTTTTGTGACAATAATGATTACTTAAACTTACAGTGAAATAACTGTAAAACATTGCAAATGAATGCAAAAAAAAAATGAAATCTCTTGTGCTATTTTAAACTTGAAGTTCAGTCTGAAATTTTTTCAGATGTGTTTGTAAGTTACATTAAATGCTACCAGATCAGGTAAGAAAAGTCAAAAATAAAAAAAAAATATTTTCTGTTGGCTTTATGGGGTAAGGTATGTATATGTATGTGAGAGGAAAACAGTCTGATTGGGGAGGGAGGGGTGTGTCTGCCTTGGTTAAAAAAAGAAGTGATGGGCTGCAGAAGGAAAAGCTGCAATGAACTATTTGGAGTGAGTTAGTTATGAGGTACAGCTGTGCTGTGCAATTATTTTAGTTGGCCAAATGCCAAACCAGAGATTTTGAGAAAGAGGGTTTTTTCCTCAAAGTCCTCTTTCTTCAAATGTGAACCTGCAGGAAGCATCCTGTAGCAGAGGAGACCTTGAAGCTGTAAAAAGAAGTGCACTGGAAGCTGAAGTGCAAATGCAGAATGACCTAAAAGCTGGGATTTTTAGCTCGGTCCACAAATAGGCTGATCTCAAGAGTGTTTTGGCTCAGCTTAGGGTTTTTGAGCATCTGCAGGCGGTTATAGTGGCATTTGTGGGAGCGGTTGGGTTGTTTAGGTGGACATATAAGACCAGAAGGTTTGATGGCCTTTTTTTTTTTTTTTTTCTTTCCTTACTTCTGATTGTTTCAAGAGCAACAAAGTAAATGAGCCCTTTCTGATAAGGTTTGGTGGCCTGTTTGCCTACAGAAGGGCCTGAGCTGCCTCCTGCTGTGGGAGTTGTGGTAGAGGAGAGCCTGAATGAGTCAGCTGAGGGGCTGGCCAGCCAGGGTGGGGGGATGCTCACAGCCAGGGTGGGGGGATGCTCACTGCCCTTCCAGCTGCCTCTCCCTTGTAGCCGCACTGAGTCCATTTCAGTAGCCTCCGGGCACCTATTTGTGAGCCAGGTGGGCTGATGGGCACAAAGCCTGTTACGGAAGGGGGGGGGGGGGGGACACGACAAGAATCGGACAACAGAGATGGAGTTTCAGATACTTGGTTTCTGTAGGAGGTGGGGTAAGGGAAAGTACTGCTCCTTGCAGCAGCCTCCTGCCGTTGGGCTAAGGCTGTTGGAACGTTTGCCGGTGTCCCGGGCTGTGAAGTCTGGAGGGATATGGAGAAACACAGGGAAATGTATTTGGAGCGTAGGGGTCCACCTGAAATTCCTGATGCCTCTTGAATGCCTCATGTCAGTTTGAAGGGAGAAGCCACATTGGAGGCAGGGAAGGAAGGGTTGTGTGGAACATGGAAGTGAGTGGGCACGGCAGAAATGGCCCGGTGAATTCCCCGGTGCAGCAGCACGCGGTACTCCTGGGCATTTCTGTCTCCAGTTGGTGCTTGAGTTTGCTGCGGTTGTGTGAGTCATTGTGGTTTCATCCTCTGGAAGAGAAACAGTGGCCTGTGAGATGGTGAAACTGGCAGACAGAGGCTTTAGGGAATTTTGAGTCAAATCCTTTGACATCTTTATTAGATTAAAAAAACTGGAGAAAGTGCTTATTTTAGGAATATGTTTTATTAGGATGACATGTTGTCTTCCTTGTACTTCTGTCTTAGTGAGATTATTATCTTGCTGACTCTTCTTTAAGAATATTTCAGAATCTCTGTTTTTGACACAAATAGAAACCACCTTTGAGCATTAATTGTTTGGATTTATTCAACTTAAACGTCATTGCTGTAACCTTTATGAGGCAAAACTAGAACTGTATCTGAGATCTTGCAGCTGCTCACCTTCTTCCCACCACTCCAAGAATTACTGTGTGACAATTTAATTTGCTTTTCAGGAAAACGAGATCAAGTTGTTAACTGCAGAAATTGAGCGTTTGAAAAACTTTGGATGCTTGGGAGTCTCCCCGAGTTTGGAAGGCTTGCGAGACGAAAATGCAAAACTTAAGTATCGATTAAATTTTCTCCAAAAGGTAAGGGAACAAAGAGTTAATGCTGTAGCATGTGTGGTTTTGTCCTCATTAAGACAAGCTAAATAAATTATGTCAGTTTGTTACAGCTGGTGATGTGTGACGGCGTGCTCACTCTGCATTCTGATGCCTTAGTTGTTGGTGGCACATCAGATATTTCTTGGTTTCTTAAACAGAAATCTACTTTATGAAAAATGTCAGTAGGTTAACAAGCCCACAGTGTCGAGTCTTGGCTAGTCATATAAGGGGCAGCCCAGCTGAGGCCTCCACCAGGATCACTGACAAAGGTGTGAGAAGTAATGCAGCCCTGCGTTCAGGGGAGGTGTTTGTGCTGGGAGGTTCAAAGGGAGAAGAATCACATGATTTTTGTGTTGTGGATGTTGTCGCTCCTGTGCCTAGAAGTGTCAGTCAAATCTGTCAGCCATGCTTTGCCAGGCAGCCAAGGAAAGAAGTGGGATGTAACGGCTCCTCAGATGTTGTGAATTTAACCTTCTGGATTTTGTTTTTTCAGAGCCTTCAAGAGGAAAGAAGTAAAACAGCAAAAAGCATGATTAATATCAACAGCTGTCTTCAGGAGATCTTTGGAGCTGCTATTCAAGCTGCCTACCCAGATTTAGAAAACCCTCCACTAGTGGTGACACCAAGTCAGCAGCCCAAATTTGGGGATTACCAGTGTAACAGCGCCATGGGCATAACACAGGTATGTCTCAGTGATCTTACAAAGAGAAGAAAAAACAGGGATGCTGTCTGTTGTAAGCTAGGTGGTAGACAGTGCAGTGAGGGTTGCAATATTGGACCTCTTCCAGGCTTGTTGCCTTCTCTGGGCTGAGAATTCAGTGAGTATCTAACAGCTCATCGGCTTTCACACAGTAGACCTTTAAACCTCTTTATAGACGACTGGTATGAGAGGGTAACTTGTCACACAGGAAGATTTCTCCGGTCATGGGATCTAAATCAAAATAGGATTTAAGTGCCACATTGATTTACTAATGATGTGCAATTAACTACTAATTGGTAAGCTATATTTTGGAACTAATATCAGCAAAACAATAAATTACAAGTCTAGGCAGTTACAAAATGGTGATAAACACCTGCAAATCTCTAAATGCTCTTCTGTAACACCAGGAAAGTATAATGTCCCCACACACACTTGTGCACACACAGCCTTCTCACAGGGCAGGTGAGTTCTGAACATCTCCAGGAGTGAGGGTTCCCCTTTCGCACACGCATCCTGCTGGTGCTGCAGCTTCCTGACGCGGCAGTGGGAAGGGGCCCTGTGCGCCCGGCTGGGGCACAGGTCCCCGCATGCTGCAGCCTGAGCTGCCCTCTGTCAGCTGCAGCATGTGCCACTCGTGGCATCTGGTGGCATGGGTCGTTTTCTGGCCAGCGCAGCTGTGGTGCGCATGAAGCACCTCACAGCATCCAACCAAGTGTAGACCACTGCTCAGCTGCCGTCCTTCATACTTCTTTAGCTGACTCCATTGTTTCAAAAGTCTCTTTGTAATTCCCTGGTTACAGCTGAATTTGCCTGATCATTGTACTCCTTTAAGCATTTTCAGTCCCGTGGCAAATGCCCTTTCATGTTTGAGCACGCTGTTCCATACAGTGTTTGTGCTCTTGTTCTTATCCTATTGGCTGTAGTTATCCAAGCGTTTGCTGAGTCGGTGTGGGCATCCCCCCGTGTATAGTTGATGGCAGCTGTATTTTCTTCTAAATGAGCAAAAAGCAGGAATCATGGGGGTTTGTTATATTGTTCTGATCTTGGAGGCTTTTAGGCAACTCTAAGAATGGCTCCACTTTACAGACACCTGTTAAGTGTGTGCGAGGAAGGGGTGGGGTTTTGTAACCTGGCTAGTATCGGCAGTTACTTTGAAAATTACGGCGTTGCTGCTTTCTGGAAAATGCTTGACTAAAGAGGACCCGACAAGAGTAGGAGACACTTCAGTAGTTGCTCAGTGTGCTGGGACTGTGCTGAAGTAAAACCAGGAGGTGGGTTGAAAGAAGTAGTGCATTCTAGCTTAGGTGCTAAAGCACCCAAACTTCCAGTGCATTGATGCCTTTGAGTGAATAGGTGGACACTTTGTAGTTACAGATCTTTTATTTCACAGTCTCAACAGAAGCAACTTTTTTTTTTTTTTTTAGCATTCTGTTGTCAGTTCACCTTTATTATCTGTTAGCCTGGTAATTTTGACATCAGACTTGCACCAACATGCGTGGAATTTACTCTCCCAGGTTGTCATCTGGAGCCACTATGTCTGTTGTCCTGCTACAATGAGTTTGACCTCCAGGCAGCATCGATACGTGCCAGCCAGCAGGCTCTTGGTCTGAAGTGCCGAGGTGGCAACAGCCCTCACAAATATGTGTCATCTTCCCTTGGTTCATTAGCATATTGTGACTGGGCTGCAGCCAGAGGAGCACCCTGGGTGACTGCACTGACATGGGCTTTCAGAGCTTTGCCGTGCTTTTGACTGCTGCTTTACCCCAATTAAGTCGTGGTCGGGATTCTCAAGCAGTCCTGGCTTCTCAGCGTTGACGTTGTTTGCATAACTCAGTGTCTGAACAGTCCCCTTCAAGCCAGGGCGTCAAGATCCAGACTGTCAGCTGTGCTGCTGAATAAGGGTTCTTAGTACTGGCCTTGGCTGGAGAGCTTGTTCCCTGGAAAGGCATGCTGCGTAGGCTGGGCCAGAGCTGGGCGGTACTCACACATGCAGCACACTCAGTGTATCAGCACAGCCAGGGGATGCAGTGCGGTCATTTGCCTCTGAGAGCAGCAGGTGATGTGCTTTCTGTCGGCCTGAGTTTAGAGACTGACTGCCGTGTACGTGCCCCGTAGAGCCTTGCTCCCCTGGGGTGTCCCCTGTGTAGAGCTGGTCACCACGACTGCCAGAGGAGCAGGAGGTGCCCTGACTCAGGGCAGCACTAGTACGTGCCAGGCAATAACCTCTCCCTGCAGTGCTCCCATGTGGAAACAGCCCTCACAAATGCATATTGTTGTCCTGGGAGCTCGTTAGCATATTAATGCCTGGGGCTGGAGCCAGGAGCTCTGCTTGCTCCTTGGAGTAATAGGAGTACGGTGACTGTTCCTGGAATGGTTCAGATTATGGGCCTGTAACCTGGTATGACATGCCCATAATCTGGTTTTGCATTTATTTTTCCTGTAGTTTGCACTTTGAGTAGCATTAAAGGCTACAGAGGTATTCTTTTCTTGCCCATTCTAAGCCTTTACCATCTTGTAAGGATCCTGTTATGGTCAACTGTATGACAGCCTAAACAGGAAGCTGAAACTCGGGTAGAAGTCACATTTAGCAAACACAGGCAGCCATGAGTGTAAATTCTGAGCTGGCAGAGCGGTACGTGCTCTTTGTGGCTTTGTTGGAAGTGAGGTGATAGATGATTTTCAGACACATCACAGAAAAAATGGAAAATCATGTGCTCAGAAACAAATAGCTGTGGTAATCTTTTACAGTGTGAATGAAGTGTTTTGCAAAGGATGGGTTGGGCTAGCTCACAGAATCCTCCTCAAGGGTGTTTTTGTAAGGTTTGCAAAAAGCTCTGTGAGAAGATGCTTTGGGAACAGAAAGAGAAATTGTGGATTTGGACTAGATGATCTCTGAAGGTCCCTTCCAACCCAAACCATTCTGATGCTGTGTGTGAACTTGCATCGTGTTCTTTGAGTTCCTCACAGTGGGCAATTTATGTCTGGAGGGAAAAGGAGATCTACTTTACCAGCAATTTTTCTGATGCTCTTTGAAGAAAATTGGGCAGTGGTAGGATTATCTTTCGTTCCTTCAGTTGTTGGATTTTATTCAGTTATTAAGTCTGAGTCTAAGGTAGGACTGAAGGCAGTGTGCTTTGGTTGCTTGTAATCATAAATCAGCAGGCTTGCTCTGAAACCACTCTCAGATCTACTGTAGGCACGGTTCAAAACTTGAAATGTGAATGCTGGCAGAGCTCAGGATACCCGTGAGACTGGTGAACAGGATTTTGAAGCAGTGTGAAGGACTGTGCCAGCTATGTTAGTTTTTAAAGAGTTTGTCCCTTTTACTAGCTTAGAAAAATACAGATTTCCCAAACCACTTAACAGGTTTTGAAAAACAGCCTAGAAAATTTTCTTTTGACTTAGGGACTTTTTAAATGCTCTTAGCAGAAGGCAGGAACATGTTGGGTCTAGTTTAGACTTGTGCTGTGTAGAGAGAGTTGATCTAATCTAAAATTTGCTAGAGAAGTTTTTCTTCGTGTGTGTCTCTGCATTATGAAACTAAAGGATCATGAGGATCTTTCAATGCTGCAGTAGCTATGCTTTCTGTTTCACTCTGCAGAATGTTTTGGAGGATTGAATTTTACTTTATCTTCTTGTGTTTCAGATACTGCTCAAAACCAAGGAACAGAAGGTTAGCCCAAGAGAAATTGCTGAGAAAATATCAAAAAATATTCCTGCCAATGAGTGTATTGAGAAGGTTGAAATTGCCGGTCCTGGTAAGATAGTTTCATGTTGCACACTTTGTATGTTTTAAACCTGATAGGGTGACTTTATACTGGTTGGTGATCAGGGAAGCTGAGTTGAGTTTAACTGTTTCATGATTTAAAACTGCACTTACAGGGTGAATTAGCTTTTTCTGTCTTGGTGAGTTTTGTAGCCCTCAATGCAGCAACAGAAAATGTACCTCTGTTAGAACTGGCAAGTGCGATCGTTAACCCTTTAATTAGCAATTTTTCCACTGATCCTTAAGGGACCAGCTTTTTCCCTTCAAATACTGGTGATGCATATCTGGCTACAATCATGAAATCACAGCAAAAATCAATATGCCCTTCTCGCTGTTGCTTGCTCGGAGAGGATGTCTTGTCCTCTCAGCACGGAGATGCTGCAGTAGCATGGAGGTTATTCATTGCTGCATCTGTTTTGTCCCCGTGGCCCAGGAAGAAATATAGGGGCTCATATTCCTCAGGGCTTCAATATAAACACAAAATTCACATGGCACAGCTCTTCAGGTGCTTGGGCACAAGCTCATCCATTAGCTCTGTGAAGCAGGAGAAGTAAAACAGTGTCACCTCGCAAGCATGGGTTATTCCAGGTGAAACTGTGTTTTAGGATAACAATTCAAAAAAAGGGACACAAAGCAAGATCTGGTTCTGCATGCTGCAAATCCTGGCAAGATTATTTATTTTCTCAAAAAAAAATGTTTTTATAAATTCACCTTTGAGTGACAGTGTGCAAAAAGGAGTTACTTCAGTAGACTAACTTGCAGCATCTAACTCTTGCAGTAAAGGCTACAGTGGTGTGAAACGAGCTTTTGTTATCTGGGAACAGCTAGAAGACTAGCTGTCTTCTAGTGACGGCTTTATTGTCCTGTTGCTGTTTTGTCAAGCTAACTTCTTATGTTCTTGTCCTTGATGTGAGGAAGCAGAAATCCAAGGGGGAAGGAAACAAAAAGTGGTTTGAGGCACCTCTGCAGCCCCAGCACTCACTGGTGGTTTTCTCCTCTAAAGGTTTTATCAATGTCCACTTGAGAAAGGATTTTGTGTCGAAGCAGCTGAGCAGTTTATTGATGAATGGCATTCAACCACCAGCTGTTGGCAAAAGGAAAAAGGTACGGCAGCGGGCGCATAGGCAGCCTGCTCCCATATAGATGAAACGTGCTGGACTGCAGGTAGCTTTGGAATTCGCCCCACCATGATTTGTGCAGCAGATCTCCTTGTCAGCTGGTTGCTACAGCAGGACAGGTGGGATGTGACTTACGGACCGGGGACCATGGGGTAGGCCGTGCTCTGGTGGGTGAGGGACAGGGCTGCCCAGGGACGGCCTGGTGTGCCAGGCTCAGCTTGGGAGCGACCCCTGACTGCTGGGTGGGTGCAGCGGAGCCCCAGGCTGGATGCCTGCTCTGGTGTTCCCCGCTGGCCCTTCCTTGCTGCGTGCTGTTGGCGGCAAAGGGTGTGAGGGTTGGTGGAGGTGAGCTGTGTTCCCACATGTGCCCCCCCTCCAAAACCCAGGTTAAACACTGGAGGTGTGGTAATGGCTGCTGCCTTTTATTCATTTTTTCCTTTGGTATTCTGTCCAAGGTGGTAGTGGATTTTTCATCCCCTAACATTGCAAAGGAGATGCACGTTGGCCACCTGCGATCTACTATCATTGGGGAAAGTATGTGCCGACTGTTTGAGTTTGCAGGTTATGATGTTTTGAGGTGAGAGTCCATTTTTGGGTGTGGTGGGCTTTTTTGCTGAATTTGTGCAATACCTATATCTGTGCTTTGGTCTGTATTGGTCTGTTTATAAGCACATAACAAATAATCCTTTGTGTGTAGTAAAGTACTAAGCTGAGCAAGCATAGCAGGGTTAGAAATCAAAAACGGGGAGCAGCTTCATTGCAGTGAAATTGGGGGGGGGGCGTGCTTACCTGGTTTTGGTTCTGATATTGTTTGTGTTCCTTCTTCTAGAATATGTATTTTTTAAATGCGTGTTTTTTAAAGTATATGCTTGAGAAATCATTATTACTGTTCTCTTCAATTGCTTTAAGGTTAAACCATTTAGGAGATTGGGGCACCCAGTTTGGAATGCTCATTGCTCACCTCCAAGACAAATTTCCAGATTACTTAACGGTTTCTCCTCCCATTGGGGATCTCCAAGCTTTTTACAAGGTATTTGTAGCAAAGAAGTGTGATAATTATGTCAACATCTGAAAAGCAGATTGAGGACCTTTACAAATTGCAGACTAGTTTTGGAGAAACAAGAGTTGAATCACTGTTACCAGTGATTGCAGTAACCTGCCATGGGTAAGGCGCTGCGGTATGTGGTACTGAGTTGTCTGCAGGGGGCATGCTCAAAGGGCTTTGTGAGCGTGCTGCCTCTGTCTCTTGAGATGAGTGTACTTGGAGAGCCTGTTAGGAATGTTAGCTTGGTTCAGGCTGGAAGGCGGTGCTTTTTCATGTGGTGTGTTTTACTGTAGGAATCCAAGAGGAGGTTTGACACAGAGGAGGAATTTAAGAAACGTGCCTACCAATGTGTGGTGCTGCTGCAGAGCAAAAACCCAGACATCATTAAAGCATGGGAACTGATCTGTGACGTGTCGCGGAAAGGTGACTGTCAGATTCAGAAACATGTCTCGGCAGTAGAACAGTGTGGCTTCCCTCACCTTTATGTCTGAGTCCATCCTCTTTTATTTTGAAAATCACTGCCACACTGCTATCAGAAGCCTAAAGAAAAAAGCTAATACAAAGTACTGGGCTGTCTGTGGAGGCTTTCAGCTAAATCTTCTGTCTCCTGAGTCCTAGTCTCATGGCTTGACCAAGAGATGGAAGATGCCTTTAGGGACTTGCTGTGCCCACTGGTAAACATATGCCACTAATTCCACTGTGTGCATTTAATGGAAGTATTTTGTTATGTTTCCCTTGTCAAGAGTTCCAGAAAATCTACAACTGCTTGGACATCACACTCACAGAGAGAGGGGAATCATTCTACCACGAGATGATGAAAGACATTGTGAAAGAATTTGAAGATAAAGGTGAGGATTTTGGTCTCGGAGTCAGAAATTCTGCAGCTGTCCGGATGAGTGAGGTAACCTCACTCCTGTTCAGCGAGGCTTAGGACTGGTGGTTTTGAAGTTGCATGTTCCCCAGCCTTGCTCTTTTCCTCAGCCACGTGTGCTGGGTGGATCTTGTGTGACTTTTCCTCACAGAGGAGCATTAGCAGAATTGATTCTTACATGTTTCATTCCAAACAGCTTGGATCTTTCTTGCTGACACAAAAAGCAGTTTGTTGGTGATATTTTGTAGGCAATAGCGTAAGGTACTACTGGAATTTATTGTATCCTTAGTAAATGGTCAAGGAGTTATATATGACAGACTTCCCCGTCTTAGTGTTGTGACTGTGTGGGAACATTGAGAAATCTCTGTGAAAACCATGGCATTTGAGTCTGGAAAGAAGCCAAATGGAGCATAAAAAGTCTCTAGTTCTATGTGTTCCTGTCTGGATTTGGCAGTTCGAGTCTCAACATCCGAAGCATTTTGACTGATCTTACCTCAGAAATACTTTGTGCAAAGTCCTCATTGCATCTCAGTAGTTTCTGCTGCCTTTAATGACATACTTTGTGATACTGGTTTTGCAACTGTAAAGGTGAACCTGGATGCCGGTGGCAGGAGTTATTAAATCCAGTTAGGTCTCTTCTGTAAGGCCAGATCTGTACAGTTCCACTTCCTTGTGCATGGTCTTGAGTTCTGGAAGTGCAGCATAAAACATGACTTGGTTGGCGAGGGAGTTCTCATTTAGATTTTTTCATATTTTGAGCCATTAATTATTTAATAACGTGCGTACATGGCCTTTTCTTTCTGGCATAATCCGGGAAGGGAAGTGCATCTGCCTGGCCTGGCCCACAAACCTCCCTATACGATACAACACAGAATGTTTTCCATTGCTTTTCTAGGATTTGTCCAGGTTGATGATGGCCGAAAGATTGTGTTTGTACCTGGTTTTCCTGTCCCATTGACGATCATGAAATCAGATGGAGGTTACACATACGACACATCTGACTTAGCTGCTCTTAAACACAGGTTGTGTGAAGAGAAGGCTGATATCCTTATTTATGTTGTCGACAGCGGGCAGGTGAGTATGCCAGTCTCTGCTGTCATGGACCATCAGAAAGTGTGTTAATTGAAGGGTGCAACAGTAATGTAGAAGTTTTTTAGTGTGGTTGGTATATTTACTCTTGTCCTTACTGGAGTAATGGTGTTTGGTGGCTGGCAGTCTCCATGAAGAGCCCTTAGAACTGACTAGAACAATTAGGGACAGACCCAGTTACTACTGAAGGTGGGTGAAGCCTGAATCTCAACAGATGAGTCTGGAACGAGATTTGTACTGTTTAGACTTGGGTCCCTCCTTACCCGAGGAAGGTTGTCAGCTCCATGTCTGAGCAGTGATGGGAATTTGCCACTAGCTGCTTCTGTAAGCCAGGAACACTCTTTAGAAGGTTGAGCTGTTGGAAGTGGAATTTGACTGTGGAGCTAAGAAACATTTTAAGTCTCGTTGTGAAGGAGATAAAGCTGGGCAGAAAACTACTGGGAGGAGTGCTACCAGGAGGAGTGGGTTGAGGACTAGCTGTTGGTATTTGTTCCTTGCAGTCGGTGCATTTACAAACAGTGTTTGCAGCTGGACAGATGATCGGCTGGTATGATCCCAAAGTAACCAGAGTAGCCCATGCTGCATTTGGAGTGGTGCTGGGAGA
Source organism: Falco naumanni (assembly GCF_017639655.2). Classification (NCBI taxonomy): domain Eukaryota; kingdom Metazoa; phylum Chordata; class Aves; order Falconiformes; family Falconidae; genus Falco; species Falco naumanni. Next base: position 16,773,014 of record NC_054061.1, read on the forward strand.
AGACAAGTAAGTTTGGGGCTGTATTTTTCCCTTTGAAGAGGATGTTTTTGAGTGAATGCAGAACACTTGCTCTTGTTTGTTGACAAGTATGTATGTGGCATACAAAAAAAAAAAAAAAAGCACTATGGTTATTTGTAACTGTGTGTCCTGGTCCTTGATCCACACAGTCACTGGTGCTGTGGTCAGGTTCCCTCTTGGGCCTGGCTTCTGCTGCCTGGCATTTGGGGAGGGGCACGGGGAATGTCTGGTGGAAGTCCGGTGGAAGCTGATGTGGCTGCTGGGAGATGGCAGTGGTAAAGGCCATGATTCCGTTATTTTCTACCTGCCTCGTTGGTAAATGAAATTGAAGTTGGGAAAAGAACCTCTGGTGGCCCTGTGTGCAAGCCAGGCCTTTGTGCTCTGGAATTGTTCTTGTGTCTCTGTGAAGGTGTGGCTAAACCGGTGTGCGCTGCAGGTCACGTGCCATTGCAGACTGGGTGGGTTTGCTGTTTGTTACAGAATTAAAGGTGACTTGCTGGGCTGGGCAGGGGGCTGGCACTGGTATTGTGTCCTGACTGATGTCTGGAAGTGGGACAGTTGTGGTTGTTGGAGCCTTCCTGGTCACCCCTCCCAGCCACCCGGTGGGTATTCTCTTCAGATTTGTAGCTGTCTGTGTGATGTCAGTTTCCTCTATATGGAAGAGTTCGTGGGCATGTGCTTTTTTATTAAGCCATAAGGTGTGAACAGTGGAAATCCCTGCAAGAAGTTCTGACGCATGTCCTGGCACACGTGGCACCCTAGGCAGAGGTTGGACATGTTTCACCTCTTATGCAGGTGGTCATTTTGGCTCTGTGTTTTCAGGAAGAAGTTCAAAACTCGTTCGGGGGATACAGTGCGTCTTATAGATCTGCTGGAAGAAGGGCTGAAACGAGCTATGGACAAGCTGAAAGACAAGGAACGGGACAAGGTAGTTGTGACAAATGGCTTATCTTTCCTGAGAACTTCCCAGATTTGTTCACAGGCTCATGGTTTTGCAGATTCTGGATGCGAGCTGAGAATACGGACACTGCCAGACCACCCAGGAGATGCTGTGGGTTGTGTGCACAGTCAGTGTCATTATTTGATTGTAGTTCAGCAAGATGCTGGCATGGGGAAAGAGGAGTGTCCCCGAGTACATGGCAGTGAGAAAATGTGAGCTGTAGCCAGCGTGCTGGCCAATGGCTGGTGCTGCAGAGCTTTTTGAGGGTGGGACTGGAGAGCTGGGCCTTGCAGGTACAGTCCAGGTCTCCCTGGTGCGATGGCAACAGCTGTGACCCCCCCTGCCGCTGTGATGCAGGAGGTGGAGGCAGAATATAAAGCTGCAGCCTTGGCCTGCTGGGCTAGCAGTGACTTCTGGGGACGGATGCGTGGGTTACAGGGCACTTGGCTTCACCCTTTCCCTCGGAGGCTGTGGCTGAGTTTCCTGGAATTCCTTTGCTGAATGAGATTTCTGTCTGTCTTGCATCTTGATAGCCTGGACCAAACTGGGCAGAAAATCTCCCAAGGACTCATGGGAGTCAGACACAAAGTGCTTTGCCACGCTGACAGGGCACTATTCCACCAGAGAGGGGTTTTGTGAGTGTTTGGACTGTCCAAAATGCTCTGCAAGGGTAGGAGGAGGGCCACATGTTTGTTCTGTGTACACACAGTTGTAAGAAGCAGTAGCGCAGTATAATCGTCAAGCCTGTATGGCAGATAGATGGTACGAGCTGGGGCACAGAGGTCCTGTGTATTCTCAAGGCCCCCGGGCAGGGCTGCAGTGCCCTTTGATTGCAAGAGAGGCGAGGGGTGGATGTGAGGCTGTCTGGTGCCCCGAGGTGGAAGAGTGGGTGTGAGCCTTTCACCGAGTACCACATGCGTAAAACCCCCTCAGCAGCGTGGGCTTTCCTCTTCAGCCAGGCTGAGGGGCCAGGGCTGTTGTGGTTTGTGATGCCAGTGTAACGTTCTTACTGTTACCTGTTTTGAAATTGCAACAGGTCCTCACACCAGAAGAGCTGAAAGCTGCCCAGACATCAGTCGCTTTTGGATGTATTAAATACGCAGATCTCTCCCACAACAGACTAAATGATTATGTGTTTTCCTTTGACAAGATGCTGGATGACCGAGGAAATACAGCTGCTTATTTGCTGTATGCTTTCACACGGATCAGGTAGGTTGAGTGTGCAGGGAGTTGGTTTTTTACATTCTCTGTAATCTTCGTGGGAAAGGGGTGGCTTAGTCGCACCAGTGCTGTTAGGGGTGGTTCGTAAGAAAAGACAGCTGTTCCGGCTTAGGCAAAGGCAAGATTTTGTCATTGGAAGTGGTGTCCTCTGCTAACCAAGACACGGCTCCTCTGTGCAGCTTACCTAGGCTTTTAGGCAGCAGGGAGGAAACTGGGAGTTTCTGGTAGTTCCATTAGAGGATCTGGGTGGCTGGAACAAGGTGAGCCAGTGTTCCAGCAGCTGCTGACCACGGGTTTTACCATACCCCACACAGTTTTTCTGGCACCCTAAGCCCTGGTTTGCGTGGCAGCACCAGCAGCCCTTGCTGACTCATGTGCCCAGAGCACACCCCTCGCTCCCTGTTCCTCTGCTGTGCCTTGCTGCATCGCTCTGCAGGGAGCACCTCCCCGTGCCTTCCCAGGGATGATTGCTCCCTTCAGGCCTGGTAACCCAGCACTGGGCAAGTGAGAAGGTCAGCAGGTGGCCTGGGCCAGGCACGTGACCAGCTGCAGGCTGGCCCTGGGGCAGGCGGAGCGGTGGGACCCTCACCCGCATACCCTGTTTTGCACCATTTCAGGGCTATTGCTCGCCTGGCCAATATTGATGAGCAGATGCTGCAGAAGGCAGCCAGGGAGGAGGTGCTTATCCTTGACCATGAGAAGGAGTGGAAACTGGGCAAGTGCATCCTGAGATTCCCTGAGATCCTGCAGAAAATCCTGGAGGACCTGTTACTGCACACGCTCTGTGACTACCTTTATGAACTGGCCACCACCTTCACCGAGTTCTATGACAACTGCTACTGCGTTGAGAAGGACAGGCAGAGTGGTGAGTGTTGCCTTAGGGGGGTGTTGCATGTGCCTGTGTCACATACCACGGTACAGGCAATCTGCAGGGTGTTTCCCTGTGCTGGGAAGGTCGTTGTCACACTGCTTGCTGCTGCAGAACAAGTGGTGTCCATGTGGGAGGACTGAGGGTGGCTGGCGCAGCCAGTGTATCGACTGCCTGGGAGCAGGAAGGTTGAGTAGAGAGTTGCAAGCAGCCAGGCACCTGGAAGCACAAGGGCCGGTCAGTCTGCCTGGCCTGGGGAGAACGGGAGGGGGCTCAAGTGTGCCCAGCCCCAGGGCCAGGCTGTGGGCTGATAGGGTTCCCCTGAGGAAGGCAGCGTTCGTTTCTCTGAGCAGCTGTTCCATCTCTTGTATTGGTGTTTTGCAGGCCAGATTGTGAAGGTGAACATGTGGAGGCTGCTGCTGTGTGAAGCCACTGCCACTGTCATGGCCAAAGGGTTCGACATCCTGGGGATTAAGCCTGTGCAGAGGATGTAGCTGTTCCCTGTGGGATGACAATAAAGGCACTTAAACAACTGGAGGTGTTGATGTCCGTTGTGGTAAGGGATGACACCCTAGGGGAGCAGCACTCCCTATGTTTGCAAGGAGGAAGTAAGGGAAGAAGAAAAGGAAGAGGCAGGGGGGAGTAGACATAGGAAAGTAAAGAAAGGAGAGAACAGGAGCATGGCTTCAGAAGACAAAAGGGGCCATGGGCACAGCTCAGAGCAATTCTCTACAGAAACCAAACTCTGCAGTCCCATGCCCAGTGCTGCTCTGCTTCCGTCTGTAGAGTTTAAGGACTGAGAACTCAGAACACCAAAGAGCACCTCCAGGAACCCCTGCAACCGCAGTACTGTCACCCACACTCCCAGAGCCAACCTTATGCTGATGTCCTCTGCCATCCTCTTTACCTTATTTGCTAGGTGGCAGCAGGTTCACCCAGCTTTTGATGTCATCTCTGGCATCACTCAGCAGAGCACAGAGCGCTGGGGGGATCCAAGCAGTCTCCTCCCAGCCCAGCAGTGCAAGACCCTGGCGCTCGGGATGCTTGTCTCATGGAAGTTGTTAGTGAGCTGACCAAGGCTGCAGTCAGCTACCTGCAAAAGAGATTGAACATCACATTCGAGGCCTGAAATTTGATGTAACACACCAGGGAGACATGAAACAACTCATGCTTACCAGCACAATGGAGTGCAGGCTGTGGGGTGTACCACCTGCAAGCAAGCACAGGCCTGTACCAGCCCTCAAAAAAGGGGTGGCTGGTGGCTTCCCAAGTGCCTCAGGACAGCAGTCGGGCTGTGCGCTGTGGGAGCAGCACCATCAGCTGCCAGCAACTGCTGTAGGCAGGCAGCGGTTTTTTACCTGGAGGAGCAGGAAGCCCAGGGGAAGAGCAGATCAATTAACTACATTCCCTCAGAGGAGGACACAGGGGAAATGCCTTCGCTTACAGCAACAGTGTTTGAATCCCTACAGAGTCAGCAAACCACTTTGCTGGGTGCGTATCGATCTCAAGTGACTACAAGGCAGTGGGCTGTGGCTCCTGCCTTTGCTTTGGGATCTGTCAGAAGCCTGTGCTTGGTAAAGCAGCACAGAAACGCAGCTTTGCTGCCGTCAGAGAAGAGATACTGCACTTGATTTACGTGTTTGCTGACATATGCATACATATATACATCTATAGAGAGATATAGATAGATATAGATACAAAAGATACACGTTTCTGTTTATCCCAGGTTCTTTCCCATACAGACAGCTCTGGGGAGGGCTTGGCTGTGTGAGCGAGGCAGCACCAAGCACACAAGGGTCTGGCCCTTAAACGAGCACATGTGTGCAAACATGCCCTCCTGCTGGCTGGCTGCACAATGTCCCCAACGGAAACCTGACCTAGTTCTGGTGACAGCCATAGGTGCTGGGGGCGTCACCAAGTGCCCAAACCACGTGCTGTGCTACCTGCCGGCAGGAGGCCAGGCCCCTCTGGAGGGTCCCACTATGTGGTCAGGGAGCAGCAGGGCTGGGCAGTGCCTCACCAGCCGGGACCCCATCCCACCGTACCTGAGGGAGACACAGGACAGGCCTGGGCATGGCAGTGGCAGCCAGCCGAAAGTCCCCGTAGCAGGTGCCGAGGCCAGGTCAGGTTCAGTGGCAGTAACAGCATCAGCCGCAGTCCAGGATGGCCAGCAATGGCCACAGTGACCAGGCAGGGCGAAGCATCAGAGTCCAGGGCTAGGTCCAGAGCAGCAGGTGTGTGTCCAGGCATAGGCATGGCCGAGGCCACCCAAACCAGTTGCTGCAGCTTCTTGTGGTCACCAGCAGCAGGGGGAACAGCTGTCTCCAAGCGGTCCCTGAGTCTCAGCACCAAACCCCTCCCCTGGCAGGGCAGGGGGCACATCTGCAGCACCCCTTGGCGAGGGGCAGCCCCACAGCTCACAGTCCTGGCAGCAGTGGCGTCGAGCCCATCGGGGGGTTCGCTGGCTGCCCTGCCGGGTGAGGGCGGCGGTGGGGAAGTGCCCTGGTCACAGCAGGAGCGTTCAGACTGTCCAAGGGCAGCTCCAGAGTCCCTGTGAGGCTATACTGGGGGCGGGGGTGGGGACACAGACGGACAAGCAATGCAGCCAGGTATGAGGCCAGCTCCCATGTTGCCAGGACTGATTGTCGGATGCAGGGCAGGCAGTAGGTGTCAGGGCACCCCAAGGGGCTTCAGGACTGGGCAGAGGGGTTCAGGCCACTGCTGAGGAGCTGGGGACCCGTGGTCACTTGGGAGCCCTGGCTGGGTTGGGACTGATGCCACAGACAGGTTGGACCCCAGGCCGGGCTGGCGTGGGGTGGGTGTCACTCGGAAGTCAAGTGCCGGTTTGGGGGGGTGTCAGTGCTGAGGGAAGCCCTGGGGCAAGGTCATGTGTCAGTTCAGAGGAGCCGTGGGACAGGAGCCCCTGCCCAGCCGTGGTGCTGCAGCGGAGCACAAGAAGCCCCAAGCTGACTGTCAGGGTGCACCCAAGGGCCAGCGGCTGCCTGAAGGAAAGGGGCTGGGAGTCAAGTGGGATAACGGGTCTGGCAGGGCAGCTGCCCGGTCCCACAGTACCTGAGCCAGGACAGAAATGGCAGCCAGGGTCAGCTAAGAGTCCAGATCATCAGACGCATCCATGGTGAGGAGGTCGGAGGTTGAGCCAGGAAGGTGAGTCAGCAGAGGAGGTCAGGATCAAGTCCAGTGACAGCAACCAGGGTCAGCCAGTCTAGTGATCACCAGGTAAGTCCATCATGACAAGGAAAGGCTGAGGTCAAGCTGGGAAGTCAGTCTGTGGGTCAAGGTCCAGGTCCAGGTTACTGGGGTCCACAGCCAGGCGCAGCTGTTGCTCCAGCCAGGCCCCAGCAGCAAAACCTCACCTTCCACCCTCTCCCACACCAAGGGATGGTCAGGGCCTCCCTGCACAAGCATAGTCCAGCCTCTGCCTCACAGGTACTGAGATAGCCCCAAGCCTGGGGAGTCAAGCCCCCACAGCAGTTAGTGGATGGAGGGGGAAATGGAGGAATGCTCTCACAGCCCTTACAAATTGTTGCAGTAAAGTCTGCAATGACAGTCATTTTTTTTGTTACTGCAGTCAGCTGGACTCACACCTGCCACATGCTCAGAGAAACAGCTGGGCTGGCAGGGACCTCTGCACGGCTCTGGCCCAAACTGCTCAAAGCAGGCCACCTACATCAGGCTGGTCAGGGCTTTTGCTTTGCTACAGCAAGCGACATACCTGGAAGAGTCTGTTGCACTCCGTTATCATGTGGGCCAAGCCTTGCGTTGCTGCCAGGTTCTCACTCAGCTCCCTCTGGTCTGGCTTCCCCAAGCTGCACTTCCTCTGACTCGATCTACAGAGAGAGGTAGGTGAAAGGATAGCTTGTGAGCAAGATGCTGTGAACCACAAGTACAAGGTGCCTACTCAGCTAGCACCCCTGCGGGCTGGAAACCAGCAGCTTACACTGCTTTGAAGGACCCTTACACACCACGTAGGGGCTCACCGTTAGATTGCTGCAGCAAGGTCCTCGGGTAGCATTCCCTCCCAGCACATCCCAAAAGCTCCCAGGGCAGTACTGACCAGTAGGAACAGAACATATGCCCAAGAAGTCAAGGCTTTTTATTCCCCAAACACATCATCACACACTTGGCCATAGACGGCAATGACTGCAAACTGGTTTGTGCATAGCTTTCAAATATCAAGCTCCTTTAAAACCCTGCAAAGTCCATGTAGAACCTTTTAAATCCTTTGGCCCAAACCACACCAAACAGGTTTCAGAAACAGTCCCCTCTTTTTATTCATAATCATTATATGACTTCATTAATCCCAGCTTCTGATACTTTTATCTATGTGCATTCCTGCCAAATGACTTGAAAATTGGGTGGAAGATAAGAGTCCTCAGAGCTGCTCCTCAAAGTCAGACCTGTCAGCTTCTACCCTTTGAAGTCGGAACCCTGCAGTATAGCATTAATGCCCAGTTACAAAAAAGCTAAAGCTTCAAAGCATCCTGGCTTCTAAACAGTGACAACAAAGAGAAAACTGTGTTTCTATTTTTGGTCCTAGTATTTCAGAGTAATGTTCATGTAAACCAAAGAGGTACAACTCTCAAAGTATGACTCCCAGGAGCTCAAACACAGCTGCAATCCAGGAAGGACCTACTGCCACTAAAGCTCCATTGCATCCCCAGCTGCCCTCGAAGTGACCACAGGGCTCCCTCACCATGTGCTGGCTCAGCCCAGGAGAGCTGTGAGCAGCCCTAGGCTGTAGGTACACATCCGCATTTTCAGATGGTTTGTGCCATTCAAAAGAAAAGTCCTGAGTGTTTTCTATCCAGAGCCTGGTTACCAGCCTGACAGATGCCAATAGCACATCTGACAGCTTCTGCTGCAGAACTAGTCCTCATCTTTAGATCCCCAAGTGAAGTGATTAACTCGCTACTCTGATGGGTGCACAGTGTTTCCATCAAAGTCGGCTGTCCTTTTCTACCCTGATATGCCTCTGTCCATACCCAGCAGCATGGAGTAAAGCAAACAGCCCTGCCTCAGGAGACCAGATAAGGCATGAATGCTCTGAGATTGTCTACTTTGGCCCAAGGGCACCTTCCTCCCTGCACGTACAAACAGGGGTTGTTATGCAACCCAGATACTTTTACTTATTAAGATAATCTACAGAATCCCTGTGGCTCAGTTCTGGAGGAATGATCCCCTTATCACCCAGCAGAACCAGTGCCAGCAACAGCTACAATCTGCCAGATATCTGTAGGCTGCACCTGGGCTTATGTTGCCAGTGCATGAGCTACATTTTCAATGGCCAGCACCACCTTAATGCAAACAGTGGGCCATGTGCTGGATTCCTGGGTAGCTGGACCTGTGGGCAACCGCAAAGAGCACAGCAGTTGTGAGGGAGGCAGGCTAGCTCGCATGCAGGCTGGTCAGGGATGTGGCAACGGGGCCTTACCACTGTTCTCTACACTGGACAATTGAGCTGCTGGGTCGCTCCATGCACTGTGGGCAGCTCCACACATTGTGCTCAGCTCCTGCTGGACCTGAACAACCATATTTGAGACAAACCCCCAGACAAATATGCTATTTCCCCCTTAAAAGCAAACCCTGATCCTAGGCCAGCTACAGAAAACATTGTTCCAGCAAAGAATACTATGGACAGCAGCAACACCAGCAGTAAGATGCTAATACCTCGTGGAGGTGGAGGAACTATCCCGTCTCAGGGTGTTGAGGTGAAACAAAGAAGGTGCAAGACAGACAGCAATGTTGGTTGGGGTCATCTGGTTTTCCTCAACAAAAGCAACCACATCTCGCAGGAAGAACAGGAGGATTTTCAAAGCTTCTCGGTTTTCCTTTGGAAGAAGAAGAATAGCAGCCTGGACAGCCTGAAACTGCTGGTCTTTTGGCACGTCTGAAAAAAAGAAAAAAATATGAAAATCGCACTTGACTTGCAGAGGAATCATCTATCAACAGAGTCCTGAGCAGAGCATTGAAACTGTAGGTTCATCCATTTTCCTGTCACACTAGCTCACAACAGACAAGGCAAAGGCCATTATCACAATCACATCAAACAAGTACAGTTTTCTCCTACTGCCCATCAAGATGAACATTCATACCCAGAGATGCTGGTGCTTGACTTGCAATTTATCTTGAACACCATGCTAATGAACTTATCCTGAACCAGCTCTGGTTACAATCCAAATGAGGGCTTGTCTCTCCATAAAATACTACTCTGGAATGATACTTGGGAGCAGATACCTACTCTACTGTCATTTCCTTTCAGCTTCAGGCATGAAGAGGACAGATGCTCTCAGATAACTCAATTCAGAGAACAATGTTTTGCCAACAGATTTTGATCCACACTAAAACGCAGTGAGACCGTGTGCCCAAACAAACAGCTCCTGCAGGAGAGTAGGCGTGCTGCATCCTGCACACACCACCCTAGCATGAAGATTTTACACCACTACAAAGAGTAGAAGATCACTTCTCTTCCCCTTCAAGTAGTACATACACAGAACATATAAAACATGCTTCTTGGTGAAAGCAGCACATTTCCTATATCCAAAAGATGGTAATTTAATCTGAGCACCTGCTCAAATCACATGTGGCAGAAGATTGGTGAGTAGAATTCAGTCATTTACTGCCTCTACCCCAAAACAAGAGGCAGGAGGCAGACAGTAGCCAGGTTACAATAAATGGAAGAAAATGGTTCCACACCCATTGGACATAGGAATTGGGGATCTCCTTACATAAAGGATTTGTGGATGTAAAAAGAAAACTTACTTTAAACAAATAAACTGTTTTCAGACAAAATTCTAAAAGCCTGACAGGTTAAATAATAAAACCCACCCAAACTTTCAGGGACCTACACCATACACAGGGCAGTAGCAGTAGCTCATTTATTCATGTCAGTAAGTGTCACATAAAACAGGCTGAAATCCAGCCCACTCAGAAATCTCACATTTTGACTTTCAAAACCTTTTCTCAAAAGAAGAGGAAACTTGCCTATAGCAACATCATCATAAGTCTCTACAGCAAGTTCCTTCCCCAACCCAGCTGCTTCTTGAGAGTTAATTCCTTGAGGGTCAAGTACTGGAAATGGAACCTGTTTAAAACTATATTCAATAGCAGATTTCAACTTCACGTTTCCTTCTTTTTCAGGTTGAGTTTCAAGGACAGTAACAGTGAGAACACAGGCAAAAAGCTGCTGGCATTTCCAGGCAAAGATGCTGTGTCACAGCAGCTGTGATTGGGCACCTTCATAAAGAAATTTCATCAATATAACATGACTTCTTGCACAAGGAGCTGCTTCATACCATGAACAAGGGGACTAGATTCTCTCTTAATTTTGCATAAGGAAATGACCATTCGAAAAACACAGTTTGGAAGGGCTGCTGCAGCAACTCTTATTATACTCATCCTTCAAAGAACATAAAAGACACAATATTAGGAAATAGCTGGCCCATAAGATGCAGATGTGAAACTTTTTAAGTCCAGAGCTGCAATGAACTCATCTTTTCAGAAACAACCTGCCTGTGTCCTCTGACTATCAGAGGACAAGGCAGTAGCCCTAAGTCTGGCCGCCGCCTTGTACAGCTCAATATTAAGACATTCAAGGAATCAGAAAACTATAGCTTTTGTTACCTACATTGGTAGATGTGGAGGAAGGATTCACAGAGCCTGCTAGTAAATATAGGCTCGGGAAGGTCTCGGAAATACTGCTTCACCATATCTGCCACATCAAACGCTGACTGCCCTTCATAACATACATTGTTTGGGTTGGTTTCATTCATTTCTCTTAAAGACAGAATCCTGGATTTAACACCGGATTTTCGGAACAGGCCAACCTGCGGGTAAAAGAAAATATTAAAGAGAGGAGCCACCAGGAATCAACTTTCTGACAAATAACCAATCCTTCACCTTCCTTTTGATAGATAACTTTGACCCTATTGTAGTGGGATCTAACACCAAAATATTTTGTATCATTAGAAGCCGCACAGATATTCCTCCCAGGCTAACCAGGTCCGATGCCCACAGAACCAGCTGTCAAGACATACTGATTTTCACATTTGTTTGCTTGCTTTTTATTTAATGCAAAATGACTCTTTTGATTTTTAAAACCATTACAATTACCATCTGTCAGTTTGCTTGAGCAGGCTATGTTCACACATTAGAACTGCAAGATTATAATGCACCAATTGCATTTATCCAAAAACAAATGTACATTGATGCCCATCCCGGAGCAAACAAACTCAGACTGTGAGATCCACAAGGTTCAGGTTTAACATCTGATACATCTAATACGTCTACCGGCTGGCAAAGAGCAATTGCCATTCTGAGAGAAATTATGATTCTATTTTTAATATGAATGTCAATCGAGTTTCAGACAAAACCCTAGATTTAGAAGTTTCTCACAAACTCTACCTTGACAAAGCTTCTGCTGAAATTTTCACTGTGTGCCACTGAGACAGTATTTACATCCATTGGCTTATTTGTATTAACTGATGAGATACCATGATCTCAAAATGAAACACACTGCCTCCATAAGAAGCCAACTGCTCACACTCCAGTATGTGCCACCGAACTACATTGTAGCTTCACAGGATGCACACACACATTTTTGTGCTTCAGCATAATACCACACACCTATGCAATTGTAAAGCACAGGGGGGAAAATAAGCCCTTTCTTTAACTAATGTGTCTCATGTCACAGGGTCCCCCATTTCTGCAACTATGCTACAGGAACAGCATATGCAACACACTTTCATTGCCACGTACACATCTCTACTTAGTGGATAAATACGGATTTGGATCCAGAAAAGATGTTAAAGGCACTGCTCTCATGTTTTATCTCTGCTTAGTGGTACATTTCAGCTGAAACAAGATTAATTATCACATTAGCTCTGGCACCATCAGCAACCACAGAACAAAGGGAAAAATGACATTGTGTGGTAGATTTACTTTCTAAGGGAGCAGAGACATGCTGCTCACCAGAAGACAGCTTGACTGCCTGCACCAAGAGAACCAACTGGAAGATTTCAGCAATGCAAGGAACAAAAATACAAGACAAGACTAAAGATGTTCTCAGCAGGAAACAGCGCTGCTATTTCCTCTCAGGCCACCTGCTCAGACCTACACCCTTTTGCCTATTCAGAGCCTTAGGAGGTAAGAAAGTCCCTCACAAAAGCTGGAAGCAGAGACTGGTTCCCTGGAGCAGATCCGTTTACGGAACAGAGCTGCTCTGGGCTGCCACGAGTTCATACCTGGTCAAGAAAGTGGTTTCTTAAATAGTCCAGGGCTTGCAGTATGCCATTAGGCAGCGGGTGGCTTGTTCGCTGAACATTCAGAAGTAAAGGAACCCCAAACACATTTTTGTCCTTGTAGTCAGAGGCTTTTATTTTTTTAATGAACTTCGGTACAGTCCTGAAAACAAAAACCAGTGTATGCAATTTATTAGCTCTCTAGCACAGTTCTGCCTGCTGTTTTAGTTAAATGCATGGGAAAGGACGTAGTTACACTTGCCACAACCCCAAATTTTGCCACATACCTTTACACATGGCATCATAAGATGGAGAGAAAACCATTAAGGGCAATTACAAGAATTACTTCCTCACTTCAAAACTGAGATCAGCTTTAATAAAGCATCCTCGTGTGAAATACAATCCATCCCTTTAGGACACTGCAGGCTTTTTTAACTTCATTCTATATTCAAGCACTAGATCCCTATCACAAGACGCTAACCGGTATGTCCAAGTCCTCTGGGTGACTGACTTTGTCATGGCTTTAGTTCAAACAGGGACTTGGTGCTGAAAAGAAGGATTCTCAGCCCAGTCAGCTCTCACCTCAGGTCCTGCCATCTCTGTGAAGGACCTCTAACAAAGCCCTGCAAATGGGCAGATTTAAAGAGAAACAATAACGTGCTTTAAAATCGGTAACAACATGACCACCAGTGAGGAGCAAAAGTGCAGTCCATAGCAGAGGAAATCCTGGAGCCATTGAAATAACCACAGAACTGCCAGCGATTTAACAGGATGAAATTCCTCACCTTGAACATGTGTAATCTAGACAGACAAGGAAATTCACCTGCCTACATATCAAATCCTGTCTTTTTAACACAGGTTGCTTTAATATTAGACAACTTACCAGTTCCAGCCCTGCCTACTGGAAGGGGAGTATCTGTCCATCAAAGCAGTGAGTTTCAACAAAGCCAGCTTTTGTGTCCGGGCTAGCTGGGCTGCTGACTGGCTGTCGGTCTGGATGGGAAGGCTTTCCAAGTTCACACTCTCTTCCACAGACCAGTGTTGCTTCCCATGCCTGTGGGATAAATATTGTTTAGGCTTACGACTATTTCACTGCCCTCGTTAGTTTTCTGCCTGCATCTGTGGAGCACCTAACACCTAAATGACCTGCAGTTCCCAAACACCATATGGTTAGTTGCGTTTAAACAGGGTACTTATCATCCAGGAGGTGCTCTGGCAATACAAAATGTTTCAATAAGAAATACAGCAAGGCAGCCCTGAAGTCTGATTCCAAATGTCTAGAGTACTCATGCTGATTATGAGAGCCCTACTACAGAGGTCAGAGCAGATGCAGATACCGAGTGTCTACAGACCAGCAGTACCTGGTACCAGCAGCGCAGACCCTGCTACCCAGAACAGATTTACTTAAGAATCCTTTATTCCAGAAAAGCAATTACATTTTGAGGGGAGAGAATCAATGGGGAAAGGTTCCCAAGGGACAGTCTAACAGGGAAACCCAAGGACCGCTAACCTGTTGGTCTTTTTAGAGTCTGTCATGTATGCCAGGCCTGCAGAACTCATCTCCTTGCCCAGTTCACAGCTGCTCTCTCCCTCAGTCGCTGGGAGGTCTGCTGTCTTATCTTCTGAGCCCTCTGTTTCAAGACAGATTTCTTTAGGTAAGGATGGATACAAAGAGGTCAAGTCACTGGCAAAGTCCAAATCCCCACCATCTGAGAACTTCTCTGTCCACTGATCAACCAACTTTTTGAGACCATTGACATCCTCTATAACATTGTTCAGTTCTGAAAAAACATCATCATCACCAACTTGCGCTGCCTCCAAATTATCAAGTTCGATATTGGGCATGTTGTCATACACACTTAGCCTGTTATTTGTGCTTGAAAGGGGACTCCTGGGGGCTTTGGCATCCTTGGAACTGCTTCTGCTCCGGCTCCTCCTGCACCCATGTAAATTCCCAGTTCTGCAGTTGACGGAAGAGTTGTCTACTGGCGACAGGGAGCTATTTGTAAGTGCTTTGGGGAAAGTGCCAGGTTTATGGCCTTGTGGTATTTGGAACACCTGGTTCATTTGTAACTTCATGTCATTTGTTAGGTTTTGCTGAGATAGATCACTCCACAGCAAGAGCTTGCTAGAATCAGAGTCTTCTGCATACACCCCGCTTCCTTCACAGTGGCTTTGTGGTTTTTTAACAGGACTTGGAGCGCTCACTGTGCTGCTGTTTTCAGACTGGTTGCGGCTATTGCAGTTCTGGAGAGAAAAAGAAGAACTGTCCTTTGTTTGGATGCCAGAGAGGTCGGAAATATTTACACAGTTCAGCATCTTCATTTTTTCTTCATTAAGCCCTTCCAGAAGAACAGGCTCGCTTATTATGGGTTTTGCCTTTGACTGACCACTCCTTAAGTTGCAGCTCCTTAAGTGCAATTTCTCCATTTTCTTTAGAAGGCTCTTCCTCTTTTTATATGGTGACTTACCCAAAAGCTTCTCCTCACTGGTGATATTTAAAAATTCACTGGGGGGAGAACAACTAAAAGCAGAGTCCAGTGAAGCCGCCTTAATTGAGGAACATCTTGAGGAACTCATGCTGGTTTCCACATCTTCAAAAAGTTTTGGGAAGCTAACAATGTCACTGTCACCACTGCTAGTACTGTGAATTGAAGACACATCATGTTTCTCGCCATAATCCAGAAAGACAGTATCCTCCTCCTTGCTGATGTTTTTCAATATTGGACTGCCTGGGACTGATGCACTAGCACCTTCCTCTCCTGGGAAACCTTCTAGGCTCTCAATACGAGACCATCTCTGACTGCACCTCTCATAAGCCCATTTGTTACTTATTGCACAAGGTTCATCATCTTCAGAGTCATCACTCTTAGAAGGAAAAAAAAAAAAAGTACAGTTCAAGGGCAAAGTTTGGCAACCTTTAAATTACCAAAACATGTAACAAAAAAGCAGACTTCAATTTTCTGCCTATCCAAAACCCCCAAGACCAATATACAGAAATGCAACTTAACACTTACTGAAGGTCTGCCCTGAGCTCTATTCTGTTAGTTGAAGAACACACTAACAAATTATTCCCAAGCACGCTGACAAATCTGATAAGTTTACCACAGCTAAAGATGACAGATTTGATTTGAGGATGAAAAATTCTGTTTTGCAACAAATCCAAAGGTTTTGAAAGATAATTGAATTGTACTGAATTTACATGCCCTTTTCTAAAGACAAACAAGTCAAATACTCTTCGATGCTTCTGTGACCAAAACTCAACCATTTTCAGGTAAAAAAGTATTTGACTGTGGGACTATAGCAGCATCAATATCTGGTGCACCCTCTTGGGATACCTCGGTCTCACTGGCCGTTTGTCCCCGTTCCAAGTAAGTGCCTGGCCAGTGAACTGTTAGAGAGATGGGAACGACCTGTCTCTTCTCTGAGGACCCTCTCTTGCCCCATTCTTCCCTGATGGCAGAGTGGAAGTTTCCAAAAAAACTAGACATTTTTCCAAAAGATGGCATTATTTTCTTGCTAGTCCTGCAGTTAATCCATGGTACCTATGGTAAGAGGCTTTACAATCCTGGTGTTAACCAGCCAAGATGTGGCTATAGCAACTGGTTTAGCTATGGTACTTTTTTGCAGGAGAGGACAAAGCCAGCACAGATAAAACCTATCCAGCTTTTATTGGCTGGACATTTGACATTGGCTGACACTATCTGGATTGCCCATTTCAATTGCTTATCCTTCATTTAGTCACTAAGAATGAAATTTCGCTTTCAGGCCTTAAATAAGGTGTGAAACTACTTAGGAAAGCAATAAAAGACATGCTGAGGTGGGGCCTTGGTGCCACACTATTGGACAGTAATGTGCATCAAATTATTTCTAAAAACTGTTTCAAAACCCATCCCTAACCTACCTTATAAAGTTACAAAATGAACCTTACATAATTTCTATCTCCATCCCTATGTTTTTCAGTGGAAAATGCAAATGGAAGAGCTTTGCAGGATGGAAGAGAATAGAAAGAAAAGTTAATAAATTGCTAATCCTTTATATACCTATTAAAAACAGATTTTTGAAATAAGAGCTAAACACATTTTTAATGAGAAAATTAATAATATTTCACAAACAAACATACCCGTTTCCTCTGATGGCTTATTTCTATTTTCATTGATGCACACTTGTTCAATGTGTTCAACCGTCTAGGGTATAAGAAAAAAGATGTTTTAAATTTAAACTGTTTAATTTCTTGAAAATAAACATGCACCAAAGTAGTTGCAAACTTCTACCATGAAGCCTTCATTATTGATGTCAAAGACTGACATTCTGTTAGAGGTTCTCCATACCTTTTGCCAAAACCAGCACCAACTAACAACCCCATGATGTTCACAGTTCCAGTTCTGCCATCTTAAAATTAGAGAAGAGGACCATAATTAATCAGTTAATTAAAAATCATATAATGAGCTTTAATGATTGTGCAAATTTGTATATTGATAACTCTTAATTTTGAAAATGAGAAAGTCTGAGTGGGCTTCTTAAAAAAAATTAAAAAATGAAGACATTAATCTGTATCCTTGGAAGGACTTTATTATCTATCATTCTAATCAAAACTTGTGGAACCAATAAGGCCCCAGACTAGACAGTCACTGCTTAACTGTCAAACAAATATGCGGCATTAACAGGGAGGCACACCGATAGCCTTTCAGGAACACTCAGGACAGAAGTTATATCAAGAATCGGAATATATCCAAAGTTCTCTCTATCTGCTGTGCATTAGAGATGCATACACAAACAGCTTCTGTTGGTGCTCCTGTTACAAGCAGAATTTGAATTCAGGTGACATAACAATACAGAAAAAGACCAAACCACTTTGCCAGAAGAGGAAATTTTCAGTCCTTTAAGAGTTAGAAATTCTTATTGCATCCCTTGGCTTGGGCAAGTGGTGTGGCATGGACAGCCTGGAGTTCACCTGCTACACAATCTCATAATGAGAAAGCTTCAATAACTGCAGTAAGTAGTAAAGTAGAATGCCTCCTCACTATCCTGGCACTCTTACACAGGGAAATTCCAAAGAGCAGTGAGTTTGACTTTGCACTGATGATGCAATTTCACTTGTGTGCTATGAACAGCTGTGGCAAAACAGTAATTTCAAATCAATACCTTTGCTTCTCACTCAAAACAATAACCAGGGAAACAAAACAAAAAACATATCTCTTGTGCAGATAATTTTTGCTGTTCACCTCCTGGAACAGCTCTGGGGAAGCTCACTAGTCAGAGGAAATCCCTGAGCTCTGTAATACGCGATTCTAAAGAGCAAACTGTCATGCTATGATATGCTTGCAGGGAACTGATTATTCTCTCAGCCTGCAGACATTTCACATTACAGAAAAGACTGATTTGATGCTTAGTATAATGTCACTGAGACCTTGGCTGATGAAGACAGGCAGGGACATGCTTACTCTACTTTTGAACAACCAACTTCAGTGGTACTGAAGTATGTGCTTAAGAGATTTCCTTCAGTCGCAGCATTAGTGACTTTGTAAGTCTCTGACAAAAACTAAGGCGTGAAAAGATGAATGACAAATAACCACAAAGACTGGAGGCTCTATATTAAAGGTGATTCATAATTAATGTTTACCTGAATAATGACTCAATTGCATCTCCATCTAAAAATTCATGATCCTTCCTCACAGTTTTTACATCAATAGGAAACTGCATATCTGTAAACAAAGAAGCTGAACCTGAGATCTGGGTTATAATTGCAAAGACTTTGGATTTTCCAGCATCTTTACCATAGGTGAAATAAATCTAAATCTTTTTCTATAACTATATATTCACACAAACGTCATTGAAGTATATGAGGACAACCTTCTTAGAGCAAGTGGGAGAACATGTGTAGGTACCTACTTGCTGTTACCAGTTACAGGTAGACAAGCATTTGTTGCATTTCAAGAAAGCTGTATCTCTCCCACAAGTCACAAGCATTCCTTCTAGCTTTAACAACATGAAAATGTGCTGAAATTGCATTGTTTGACTGGCTGGCTGCTTCCGAGCATCTGTTTTAAAAACTTAAAATTGCAAGATGTTTTTTCCAACATTCTTTTTCAAAACACCAATAAAACAATCTCGCTCAAGACCACAGGCTGGAGAGCCTTAGACAAATTTAGGTTGCAACCAGTGAGTCAGAAAAAAGCCCCAACACTCAAGGAAAAGAGCCTGAGAAAATCATAAGCAACTAAAAATGACAAAAGCAGAAATCTGGCTGAGTTACAGGCTAACAATAACCAGGAAAGATTTGGTTCTTCATAGGATTCTACTGAGGCCATGCTAACCTAATTAAGATGTTCCTTCTGCAAGAACACACAGAGGTTTGGATGAAGATATTACAGAATTTGGAAGTGTCTCTATCAAAAGTATCAGGTTCTGAAATATTGCTTATGTAAACAATTTACTCTAATACAGCTGCTTGACAAGACACTGGGATCATACCTTCAAATAGCTGAGCATACTGGGGGAAACCGGCAGCTCTCAGCCAGTCGCAGGCTTCTCTGGCTTCAATTTCTGCAATGAAAACATAAAATTGTACACTTTCAGCGTTCACAACAGCTGCTGCTTTCACAATAAGAGCAAGCTGATTTTATCTGGTGGATTCTCAGAGGATCTTGTATATGAATATTTTGTTAGTATAGTACTAAAAAGACAGACATTCTTGTATCCAATGCACTTATACATACATAGCTCTGAAGTAGTCATTCCAACATAGGATAGATAGCAAACATACGAGAGTCTAGATATGAACACATACTTGAGATGTCATACTTTGGTGTCCATCAACTACCCCTGAGATCTGGACAGTGAAGCATCTGTTATATGTCGAAATGAGTCACCAGAGAAGAGTCTACGATACAGATGTCTATGCCCTCGCACAGCAAAGCCCATTCATGCGTTCCAGTTCTGAGAGATGGTGATAAGACACAAACAGATCCTATAAATAAACTTAAAATGCTATCACAACATTAGTAACACTGGACACAGCCTAAGCATTCCCAGAACAAGAGTTCTCAGGAGTACCTGTTGCTAGGGTCTATCAATATTTATTTCCTTGCCAACTACACTGCAACTTGGCAGTCACTTCAGCACAGCAGATGTCAAGAATTAACTGCTCATTTTGTGACAACCCATAAAGCCCTATGGCCAGTACTGTAACATTCCCACAGGAGCAGAATATAACCACACAGAATCACAGGACACTCACCAGATTCCTCAAAAACATAAACATGTTTAGCATAAGGACGTGCCAGCAGGGTCTAAACTCTGCAAATACTAGAAATTACTGGGTCTATTGAAGAGGAGATGATTCCCATACTACAGTTTTTGAATGCCTGTGTGTACTCCAGAACACATAACAGACAACAACTAAAAGGCAGACTCCTTTGAAATAAGCATTTTAAAACTACTTTAAAATCAAGCATGCTCAGTAGAGAAAAATGTTTTCAAAGCACCTTAAAATGTAACATGCTAGGCTAGAGAAACAGACCTGCTTCTTAAAACTATTTTATTTACACGTACACTCAAAGATTAGGATTCCAAGGCACTTCACATACATACCTATTCAAATTCACTGCTTGCTTTGCTCTAACCTCTCAGTTGTAAATCATCAGTGCAACAGACTGAAGAAACAACAGACCTTACAGAACTGCCATGATTTTATTATTCTACTTCTAAACTTTAAATTATTTCCATTATCACTTGATTGATTTGGACAATGCCATCCATAACAAAAGCTTTCCTACACAAAACTCCATGGCTTTTTCCATCTGAGAATAAAGCAATACCACAGGATAATAAGGATATTTCTACATAAAACAGATGCATGACTTCTCCTTTTTTTCCCCTCCAAACTGCAGAACAGAAACTAATTTCTTCCACAATAGCCTATATACACTATGCCTACATTTATTACTATACTTTGTGCCATAATTTATCATAATCTTTATCATAACACAGCATTTACTTAATACCAGGACAGGGGACTGGCAACACAGAAGCATTGCACTCACAGAGCAAAACAGGAAAGAAAACAAGTCTGCAGAAAAGAGCCAGGAGGTTGACCAGTCTAACACTAAAGGTCTTCACAAAGACAAAGTGGTTTTCACTTAGAAAACCCCAGCAGACTCACTCAACCAGCTCAGCTGGGAGAAACTATACCTGTCCTCGTTCCAGACCTCACTTTAAACTAGTCAACTTGAGCCTGTGCACAGCTTTCCTGAGCTCGGACAGCAGAGTGACTGGGTAGGGGCTGAAGCTTCCCCACTTCCCAACATGTGAAAAGTACACCTCTGTTTTGTGAGTGAACCAAGCTGTGAATAGTGAATAGGCTAGAAAATATTTTGCAGCTAGTTATGACATTTTTGAAGATTATTACTGAAAATACAATGGCATTCTCACACTTAGAGGTGCCCTCTTCCATAGGACAAGGACACAGGGAGTTGGGGCAATTTTCTTTGCTAATATAAACTTTCAGGCCTTTTACCATACCTCTGCACAGTCACATATTCCAATGTCCCTGCTGTGTCAGGAGGCAACACGTGAAGTACTGGTAACTTCCTGGTCTGCATGTCTACAATTATTTGCCAATAGATTTGCTGAAATTATTTAATTGCTTAAGTAACTACCTAAAGGGGCCTACTGATACCTCTATATTTCAGGGATGTCTGTGCTTCCTCCTCTCAACACTACTGGAAATTGAAATCATAAAGGGATAATGGATGCCTAGGAATTTCACTCTGATGAAAGGAAATTCCCTGACCAGCCTGTATTAGTATGATAATGATCAATATGAGAGGAGGAAATAAAAAGGAAATAAGAAATAATTGCTCAAAAGGAAATAAGTGCTCTCAGTAGGGCTGCACTCAGTACTGACGTGCAAGACTGCTTTACTTTTATGGCCTGTGCAGCATGAAGGACAAGTGAAAATGCATTGGATAGTCATGGCAGAATACAGATGAGGCACCACAGCAGTGCTCTGTCAGGGACCCTGCAGAGTTGTAGAGCTCTGAATAACAGATGTAAAAGAGCAGCAATAATCATGAGTAGCATTAACGGCTAATACTAACACACCCACCTTGGGCAGCAGCTGTTATAATGTGCAGCAGACACTTACGAATCCTGCCCTAACAGAGGTGCTAAGTAACGATCAGGGTCCTAGCAACTTGCATGATGCTTTAAGGCATGCATTTAAAAGTGGCCAAAGTTCAGTTTCCTATGTAAGATTCCTTCAGAGAAAGAAGAGACAATATTCTTGAAGACTCTTTGGGGCTAGTGAAATGACACTCACACTATTTTTTTGGCAAGACAAATGGCATAGATGAGCCACTTGTGCAGAAGACCCATCCCTAGCTTCTGATTCTAGCTTGGCTTTGCAGCCTATCTACTCCACCTTGCCATGCAACGATGACATGCACCTTCCCAGCCAGCCTCACCAATGGGTTAGAATTTGCTTTCCCATTTCTATAGTCGCACAGTCACTACAAAGAAGTCTTCCAGGTTTACTGGCCAACTTTTAAAACAGATATACTAATAAACACAAGCTGATAGCAATTGCTTAGTTCTTCTTGACATTAGAATAACTGCTCAGACGCTTGCTGGAAAAAAGTTAGCTCTTCCTGAATAGAAACTGGAAATGGGGGAGCTTGCAGAAAGCCAGCACAGAGCAGCACCTCCAAATACTACTGCAATTGCAACACATCTGCTAGGGAGCTAGTTGCCATACAAAAGGATGACAATTTTTTAATAGATCTTTTGGGCGTTACCTGCATGACTGAAATAGCAGAGCAATTTAAACATGTCACCCACCACCTTCTCGTGAACTGATTTCATATTTTAATTAGGCAGATAAAAAAAAAAAAATCATTTCTTGCAAAGCTTAATGTTCTACCTTAGGTTAGAGGCTGCCAGCAAAATTTCCATGCCAAGCCAGCTGTTTCCCCATGGGCTACGGGTGGTAGGTTACTACCAGATGTTTATGAGAAGTAATACGCAAGCACATGAATTGTGCCATCCTTTGGCTGTACTGTGTTATACAGGTCTGTTCTGAAGACAATTCAGTCTAGTCCCACTGAAAACAGCATCGGAAATGATGGCTGTGCCACAGCCTGCCCATCCCAAGGGCCCTCATCACACCTTGCCCTCATGCCTGCTTCCTCTTTTTCTCTGCCATGGTGCCACCCTGTGCTCCACTGCCTCCTTCCCTCCAGAGCCCCAGTACCTACACGAGCTTGGCTGACACCTCCTCTCCTTCACCCACTTGGGCTTAAGCCCTGAAAAAGTGCATTCCCGCATCTGAGCACTAGCCTGATTGCAGATTGGAGAGCAAACCCAGGCTCATCAGGTACTTTGAAAGCAGGTGCCACAACGTGTATTAAATCCCTATCAGAATGAGTACCAGTGCTAAGAGGAATAAGGAATTGCAATAAGGAAAAAGCATCCATGCTGAGATTTAGGCTTTCTCTCCAAGATGTTTGCATCACAAGCAGCAGCACCTTCCTATCAAGGGAGAGGCTGTATGTGAAACAAGCCAGTCAGTCTTACTACATGACCACAAACTTGAGCTAAAGAAGAGTGTCAAATTGTATCACAATTTTTTAAAAAAACTTGCTCTACATAAAATGGGAGAATACAAATCGCTGTTTGAAAGCACAAGTACAGCGAACCTTCTTCTCAGGATGCAACGTGACTTTTCAGCTGCACAGATCCACTGCCAAAGCAGGAGTCCTGTTTCTTTCCTCTAACCACATGTTCCTCCCCATCCTCACAGACACGGCTGAGCCTGTGTGAGCAGGCCTGGCAGCGCGACTGGCAGGAAACGATTCATTTCTTTTGGCAAGATCAGATTTGTGATGCTTTAGCTCTCTGAATTGGCTGCCACACGTTCCGATGAGCACCAGTAACGAGACAAGGGTAGTGGTGGGCACATGGAGGGAGAAGCATGGAAATGCACAGTTGCCAGCAGCCCTTAGGGCAGCTCAGCCCGCTATGAAACCTTAGTCTACATGCATCATTTTTCACAGGGGTGTCTCAATGCAGCTGTCTTATTTCAAAGTAATTTTTTGCATATTTTTAAAAAACATGTTAGATACATTACTTTTACTTCTATCTTCATCCAAAATAGTTTTCCAGTTTTGACAGGTGATAGTTATATGGTGATCAGGTCTTAATTAATTAAAATGATTTGTGTTTTAAATCTGAACATCTTCCAAAACCATGCCAGTGAGCAGTTTGAGAGGTTTTCTTGCTGTTTGCCACACTGCTAAATTAGTTACTCCAGGACCGTACTTGTCCACTCTTGTGTAATACGCAAGTGCAGTGCTTGCTTACAGGAACAGATTTTCTCAATGTGCCCAGCTACAAGGCACTCACACAGCCTCTCCTGCCCATGCCATGGCGAGTACAGACAAGAGAATGGAAAAGAGGGGAGAACCAACTTGATTTTGACTACGTATTACACCAGTCTAGAAGGAAACAGAAATAAATTCAAAGAATTTTGTTCTTTCCCAATTGCTGTCATTATATAGGAAGATTTTTCTCTTTTTCCCCACATGGCAGTAGTCCTCCTACAACAGCAACAGAGCCCCCACCTTGAAACCTGCTTGATTTGGCATGGCACAGCCAGCTGTTCCAGCACAGTGAGATGCTGCTGCCTCCTCTCGTCACTGACGACCCTGAACTATTGTCCCCCTCAGCCTCCTCCAGAACTGCAGTCAACAAGCACCAGGCATGCTTAGCAGCTGCATGTCAAACTCTGCAATGCATTTTTCCTCAGCTCTGAGCTGGCAGGTCCTTTATGCAGTGACTTAGATCCTATGATTACTGGTTTGTGCTGGCAGTGATGGAAGTGATGAAGCTTTTTCAGGGTCCATTTGAAGGCAAAATTATCAGTTTCCCATTGCATCTTTCTGGTCTGTGCATCTTCCTGGGGTTATAAAAATTTGTATTGCTTCCCTATGACTTACAGCTACTAATAAGGTATTTCATTTTACACACACTCTGTGAAAAATGCATTTGCTGCACTAAAACTATGATTTCCTGAGGATGTTCAGAACTGCATTATACCTGTGACAGGATTTTCAAGAACTATTTTTTCTTATCGCCTCTTACTTAAAGAGAGAGTCTTGGCCGTGTTGTCCGCTCAGTGTCAAAGGCTCGAAAGCAATGCTTTCAAAGCAGGCTTTTTGCACTGACCAGGATAAGCACTCAGGGAACTGTAAAACTGTCAAACTCTCCAAAAGCTGAGATGGATCATAAATAAGTGGAAATGTTTATTCTGTTGTCCCTTGTGCAATGCAAAATAGCAAAGCCTAATGTTACTTTATCAACCCACTCGAGGAAGAGGAAAAAAAAAAAACGATTAATGCTTGGAATTTTGCCAGGATAATTTAGGCTCCATGCAGATAGTGAATATAAATGTCTGGAAAATGAAAAGGCCAGGATATTTGTCCTTTCGTTCCTACTTTACTATCATGCTGGTGTTTGGAACTGCAGCCAATTCTTCAGTTATCACAGCTGGGAACTGTAATGTATCCCAGTACTTTGTGGCAACCTTAATTGCATCTTTATCCAGCTCCTTGGCATTAGCTTCCCGAGCTAATTACCAGGACTCCCAAGCTGACATTAGGATCTTTACTCAGGTCCTTGTCATTAGCCTCCCACGTCAGTTACTGGGACCTAGACAAGTTTAAGGGCATTTTCGTTGCAGACCGCATTAACTAGCTTGACAGTATTGGCTGATCTTTTAATTGTTCCTGCATAAGTTAGAGAGGGTAGTATCTGCTCTACGACACTTTTAAAGGGCTCAGGGGAATTCGGTATTTAACTCCCGTGGACTTGAGGAGAAATGCAAACATAACTCTCTAATTTCCAAACCCACACCTGAAAATTGTTATTCAAGTTGAGTGGGGCAAGAGACAAGGGATTTATTTCCATGCGATCTAACCCCAGATACGTTGCTTCGCCGTGCTTTGCTCCTGCTGGCTGTAGAGCAGGAAGAGATACGGCATTTCTCTGACACACAAGCTCCATATGGCTGTTGGTTTTACAGGACCCTTGTATGTGATTGAAAAATATTTGATGCAAAATTCCTAGGAGGCACTGTAACAGAAAGGGCACTGCTTGCTTCCAACACAGCCAGTATCAATAAACCTATAGCACAGAAGCAACAAAACACAAAACAAGTGTACTGTCTGTGTAGCACTAAGCTTCCCTCAGTTCTGCAAAATGCCAGTAACACCACTGTGTGTGATGCATGTTAGGAATTATTTGACCCAACAGAGGCTGGCCAGTAAGTGATTGTATTTAAAAGAATGCTAGTTTATCAGGCTGGCTGTGGGTATGCTGTGCCAAGCCTGATTACAGCTGCTGAGCCCTGGTCAACAGAGAATCTTTTACAAACCCTGACGAAGCTTGTTGATACTCAAAGGTACACAAAGCCTGAAAAATCTACTAAGCATTACCTAAACGCATCCAACTATGAAGCAAAAGCAACAGCTAGTAGAAGGGCATAATCTGAAGCATAGACAGCCCAGGGACTATCATCATACTAATAAAGCAGCAATATCAAAGAGGAAGGGAAGGTCTCTGCAGCACCCACCTGAGCTCTCACCCAAGGATGTCATCTGCTGCAGCCCGCTGGCTGAGCCCGCTGCTGCGGGCCTCCCTGCCCAGGGCTGGGACCCAGCCTGCACTGGTCTGACCCTCTCGTCCCAAAGAACAGCTGCCCCTCCTCACGGCCCAGCTCTGCCCCTCCTCACACCCTGCCCCTCCTCACGGCCCAGCTCTGCCCCTCCTCACACCCTGCCCCTCCTCACGGCCCAGCCCCGCCTCACCTCACAGCCCAGCCCCTACTCACAGCCTTCTCCCTCTTCACAACCCTGCCCTTCCTCACAGCCCTCTCCCTCCTCACCTCACCGCCCTGCCCCTCCCCACGGCCCGGCCCAGCCTGACTCGGAGGAGCTGCCCCGGCCCCTGCCCTCCCCAGCGGGCGCAGCTGCACAGCCCAGGAGCCACTGAAGGCCAAGCCAGGCTTCAGGGCCAAGTTCCATGTTTTAACGTTTTGCCAATACCGTTTTGATGGATTACTGACATTTTTACAGAACTAGCTGCTGCTCCAGGTCCTTCCTTCCTGACAAGCACCTGGCACAGGTGGCGTCTGGCCCGCACGCAGGGCAAAGGCCGACAGGCACCAGCACGGCCGCTGCGCCCTTGGCTGCACCAGGAGAGCTGGGGCTGTGGCCCTGCGTCCCACCCCAGCTCCCTGCCGGCCCACGTTGTGTCGCAGCGTGGTCCCCTGCCACAACCGTTTTCATGGACCAGATGGAACCTTTACTTTTGATTTTGCTTATATGGACTCAGTCTAGACCAAAAAATAGTTTGTGGTCTGAAAAATTCATACGCAGTTGAGCAATGAATCTGTGTGCTGAAAACATCAGCGCGCTTTGTGACCTTTGCAACCAACTCCATTCCTTCACGCTTGCAGCAGTTCATTGCCCCATGATTTTATTTTCTGCTTTTAATGATGCTGTTTCACCGCCCTATGCTAATATAGCCCCCTCCCTCCAAGCTCTAAATGGTCTATTTTGTCACATTAAATTTATTAAAATAAAAAAAAAAAATGAGCTGATTTTTAAGCCAAGATGAGCAATACAAAATTGTTGATTTGTAATAAAAATACATGATCAGCCTTTACAACCTGAACAACCATTGTACAGGGTTATTTGACAAGGTTCAGAGTGTCATGTAGGCTGGTCTCAGAAAAACATATTAAAAGCATTAATACATTTAACATTATTTCCCTGGAAGTTAACTTCAAATCACTAATAATGTTCTATCTGCTGGACTGTTAGGCATTACAGTTCTACTGGGCAGACACAAGGGTGGGATGCCATGTTAATTTACAGAGGTTGAAAGATAATTCAAAGTCTATGAACCACTCCAGATAACCAGATCAGGCTCTAAATTTCTGTAGGACAGCTTCTTGTCATGTATAGCCTCTTAAAGTTTCGAGCTTAAAACAGCAGGAAAAAAAAAAGAAGAGACTAAATGCAGTGGCTAAGCAAAAATTTCTATTTAAAACAGGAATTCTGCATGCGGCTGGGTTTTTTTCTAAATTAAGATTTAAGAAGTGAAGTAATGCATTTCTCTGTTCATTTAATTTACCCCAATCACATTTAGGATCATCATACCCTAATAAACTTGCAATTTATGGGTGTGGTTTGCTATCATTATATTTTTCTGTGCAACAACCAAATACAATATTTGCACAGGCTTGCGATTTATTTTTTGTGCAATTGGTTCCTAAACTGGCAATTTGTATGGCACAACAAAAAAGATGTTTGATATTGGCACTGAGCTACACAACACAGAAGAAATTAAGGTAGTGGCATATATATGGCATATAGCTATGACTGCCTAAGAAAATGCTTTTTGCCAGAGCCACCCAAAGCAACACAAAAAGTATACACCCTGCACTGATTAAATTCTCAGCTATGTGCTTGGATTAGGGAGACAGAATGCATAATTTAAATCGGGGGATAACATCAGTAGACTGCTTCCACGTGACAGAAATGCTCCAACTAGACCATGCAGTTTCTCTTTCCCACTCACATTCCTTTGGGCATTTGCCATGAGATGATGATGCACAGCCCTAAAATGCTCATATTCTCTCTCTTTTAGGTTACTTTAACAATAAACTGACGGCAAGCTTTCTAGTGTTGTATGGGTAACTGGTCAAGAAAAGGCCTACAGAAAATCTTATGGGGCAACTACCTCTGTATGACATAGCATTTAAGTGAAGCATTTCTGAAAGATTTTCAGGAGGGAAGCACATTCCCCTCTCTTGATCATTTTACCCATCCTGTAGCACAATGAACCTGGGGATCCTTGCATCAGCCTCTGACTAGAGGAGGGTCAGCCCACACAGTAAGTTGACACTCTACAGAAGCTGGCCCTTAGCAGCTATATGTGAAGTAGGAATTATGGTTTTCACAAGGATGTCTGGAATAACGATGTCTCACTTTCAGAAGAGATATCTGGGTAATTTTGCAGTGTGTCAGACCCTCCACACCCAGCTGCCTGGCTGCAGACTTGTGGGGCTGCTGGTGGATCTTCCCATGCCAAAGGGAAAGATGACAAGAGACTATTTCCTGCTAACCTGGGCTTTCCCATTCCCAGCTCTGCAGCTCACCAAGGACCACCCAATAACATTACTAAAGCCCCAAAGCATATGCCATTCTTTGGAACTGAAGCCTGGAAAACAGGATCTTTTCCCCAAACAGTCATTAGTGCTTGATTTCCTCTTTTTTTGAAACCGCGTACCCTTGCTGAAGATTCTCCAGAGCCTTTCTGACAGGTTGCATTACTAACTGACTAAACTTGACCAAAAAGCCCAGGCAGCCATCAGCCTACTGTAGGTCAGCACAGGTAAGGGTCCTGTCTCCAAACCAGTTACATTCCACCTTGCTCAAATACGGTGACAGACAATCCCAGAGCAGGTCATTTTAAACAACGTCAAAAACTACTGCATGAACAAAATTAATAGTTTTTATAAATGACTCTACTGCTTCTAAATCCCTCACTTATACTTAACCAAAACTGCACAAAAGGCCCAAGTTCCTGAAGTTCTCTGAGCCAGGCACTGTGCCAAGAAACGGAGTCACATCTCATGCGTTATTTTAATTCTGATGTCACCAGAATATTTCCCATGCAAATACATTTACCAGAGATCACCTCACTCCTTTCTTCCCATTGCTCCCTTTCACTGCCTCCCGCAACAGACGCTTTTTATGAATAAAAGATGAATGGAATTTCATTTCTGACTTTCTCTTAGTAAGATCCCAAAGTAATTGTTTTCCATTTGCCTTGCTGATGATCTTGAGTTAACACAGGAGATCAAGAAATCTAACTCCAGCTATAGATATAATAGTAGGCATCAAGAAAGATATTTCTATGGAAACAAGCTGTTCAGTAAAAAGCTGCATGATTAATTAAGGAGTTACACCAATTGGGAGGAAAATATGCAGAACAAAACACAGGCAATACATTAAGACAGAGTTCAAAGAGATGAATATTAAAGGCAGTGGGGAAAAACTGTCGGTTACAAAGACAAAAATTAA
This sequence comes from Falco naumanni, assembly GCF_017639655.2. Lineage (NCBI taxonomy): Eukaryota > Metazoa > Chordata > Aves > Falconiformes > Falconidae > Falco > Falco naumanni. The sequence goes on from NC_054061.1 coordinate 16,802,468, forward strand.
TAAGCTCAATAGAAAAGGATTTTAAATAGGAAATCATCAGATAAAATTAAGAAAAAAACAGGTTAACAAACCCAAAACCTTCCTGACAAGGAAATCCATTGATTGAAAAGTATTTTCCCAAGGACAAAGACTGAAACTTTATCATCTATGACGCAAGGCAGATTAGACAAACTGCTTGTATGTGTATTTCAGGGAGCAAGATGTATGAGCGAAAACCTGGGTTGCATGACTATTTTTCTTCTCTTGTGACAACAGTGAGCTGAATAAAGTCTTTAACCTTGCTTAAGAAGAGGAAAATAATAGTGTTAAAAATAGATTCTTGGATACACTAAAGTGATGTTGAGGTGAAGGCAAAACATTAACCCATCATATTATACAAGTAGCATCTAGTTATCATTCTGGTCTTTGTGTCAGGAAGCATGTGTGTGAGAACAGAAGTATGAGAAAATAAGCATATTCAATGGCCCCCTGGAATTAACAGCAGATTTTTCCCTAGAAAGTGAAGATAAAATGGTGTGGCTCCAAGGCAGTCAAAAAGCTGTTGGATTACAGCAAACATACCCGTATGGTTGGTCCGGGCTGTAGTCATTCATGACCACTCAGACCTGATTTTTAGTCTTCACCACTGAAACCTTAAAATACGATTAAAATCTTTTAAATAGTTTTCATAGCATTTTCTCCAGCTCCCAATGAATTTTGCCTGGGTGCTTTCAGTGGGACCTTCCAGTGGAACCTGCAGCAGATAAAGCTCTCACATTTCCAAGCTCAACAGGGAAACACAGACCTGAAATCTAGAGGTAGTCTTGCTATGAATTTTGGCCCCCAACGAAGTCAGTTAATCATTAATTCTTATTTTTATGCCTTCCTTTCCAAACTCAGCCTTCACCAATTAGGTCATAGCATCCCACAATGGTAGGAAATGTACCCCTTATCCCTCCTAGAAATCCCTGCGAAATAAAAACCAGGGAGAATTCCCCTTCTAACACCAGATACCAGAACCAAGAGAATAAAACACAAAACCTTTTTTAAAAAGGGAAAGGTGAAGCATGCTTATTATTCCTGCATCCCTTAGAAGAAATTGGTCCTTTTATATTGCTGTTTACCTGCTGCTACAATAATCACAACTACTCTATGTTTTTATGAAAGGAAATATTGTGGAATCGCTGATCCTGGAAAACAGCATGGAGTGTTGCCTTGTCCAGCAGGTGACATGACTTGGTTTGATCTTCACTCCTTTAAACCCCTATGCCCCTATTTCCATTAAAATTGTGCAATCTGCTTCTCATCGGAGCAGGTCAAATCTCAAGTTGGAACTTAGCTTTTCTCTTCTGTTGCTAAAAGTCAAGCAGTTTTTAAAGAGGAAAACACTATGCTATCATAATGAATTCCAGGGGTTTTCTCAAGGAACTTTTATGGCTAGACTAAACAAACTGAAGAATTCTTCCAGAACTAGTGAAGTTCCTAAAATGTGAGTGAGAGATTGTAGCAACAGAACATCTTGTTTCACAGATTCACCAAGAGCATTTAACTTAAAAAAGCTCAGAAGAAATGTCCCTGTAGTGGGTGCATGGGCTTCCCCGAGGAGTCTCCCCCCAGGGATGTACATTATATATCCATGCCAGACCTCCCTGCCTGGGAACAGTGCAGAGAAGACTGTAAGTGCCCAGTCCAGAGAACAGGGTCCCAGAGAAAAATCCCAGCCCTGGCCCCCAGCCAACCGAAAAAAATGAGTAGGGTAAACACTTCGGTTTTTGCATTGACTTATCTTTTTCTCCTATTTCAGGAGCCAGCCACAAAGGCCAGGGTGACACTAAAGGCAGAGCCACCAACACTTCTGAAGTCTCCGCACAGAAGCATTAACACCAGAGAGTATTGGCCAGGATGCTTGAGGAACACAGCGCCACAAAACCTGTTTTCGTGAACAGCAGTTTCTGAGGAAGGACAGCACTCTATTGGTCATGCAACCTTGAAGGCTTCGTTTCAGTTCTTTCTATTGAAATTCAGTCAATGTTTTGGATAAATAGAGCTGGACTGAAAGCATACTGCAAAAATTCAAATGAATGCTAACGTCTAACTGTTGAAGCTTAAAAAAATCATTTTGCATAGGTTACAGAAAAAAAGTATGGTTGTTGCTTGTAATGTCTTGCCTTTCCTATTCCCAGTGAAGTATCCTCTCTGAAAGGTTTTGCAATGTCTGCTATTAAAGTGAATTCCTAGAATTGTAAGAATACACGTGCTTGGTTTATCACACTGCAGCTAGAGGAGGCCCTGCATAGCGGAACGGACAAGCTGTGGAAAAGGTCCTAAGGAAGCTTTTACATCACACCCATTTATATTTGGACCTGAGATATTTGGGAATAGATGACTTAACTCTTTTCACATGCACCACACATGGCCCTTACATATTCACTGTCATTAATGCTTGTTTTTTATTCAAAGTAGTATTATTTCACAAATGACAAAATGCTTTTCCCAGCAAAGCAATCAGGCTGGGATCTGGCAGAGTACATTGTTGAAGCCACATGCTTCCTAGAAGGGAAGGCTAGGGGGGTTTCATGTGAGAAACAAATCCAAAAGAGCAAGCCATGGCATAGCCTTGGGGATGTGTGCCAGGTCCTGTTCAGGCACTAGTGAATAGTGTCCTGCCTTGGACAGCAGTGATCATTGACGAAGGCATTGCGTAAAACGGGAAAGTCGAACGATCTCACAGAGCAGACAGAATCTCAAGAAATATACGAAGCTCCTCTATTTGATATGCATGGGATTGTATGGAAAAGCATCTTCTTTCAACTCTCCCCACATAAGAAGCCAACAGACTGTAATTAGCTTTGATTCACAAAGCCTTGTTTCACAGCCCCTCTGCCCACTGCTAACTACCTCCTTGGATACGGCATCTGCTTCTGGCAGAGAAGATTGAAGGGACGCCGACATGGAAGTGGTGACGAGTGATTTGCCAGGCACCTGGGCATGCCGGTTCTGAACACCAATGGGTAGTGCTGTGCTTCTCTGGCAGGACTGCTTCGAGAGAATGCCCCACTGCCTGTGAAAATTGATTGTGCTGGTTATGAATTTGTGTCCACCAGACACAAGCTTTTTTTTGGAAAAAAAAAAAGGGAGAAGGAAGTCCAGCAGCAAGTGGTCATTCCTGCCAGGTTGCCAAATTCACTTTGAGTACCTAACAGAGACACACAAGTATAAATGGTACTTAACTGAGGGGGGTGGAGGCAGATAATAAAAATATATCAGAGCTTCTAGTGAGCTAGATGGAGGTCAGCACAGCACTCATCTGCCATTGTTCAACATTTAAATTTTACACAGAGGAAGAAGCTCAGGAAAGAAACAGCTCACCTGTGCCTGACATCTGAGATGCAGCCTATGGTCACTGATGTCCCATGTCTTCTGCAGTGATTCTGGAACCTGTCCACCCACTGGCTCTTCCCAGCCAAGAGCACTTTTTTTTTCAACTTGGAGTGACTGTCAGGACAGCAGTGCATAAAAAGAACAAATTCACCAGGACATATTCAGCTGTTTAAATAAATAAAACCAGACTGCCCACTCTGTCTTACCAACATGCCTCCAGAATGGCTGACTTAAGCATGAACGGATGAGCCATTCTAGAAGTGACACTTCGACACTTGGGAAATAAAGCTTTGCATATAAAATAACTAACAAGAACCTCTTCCATGCTGCTGTTCCCCTCTGACACACAGGCCAGGCCTGAAGGAGTAAAGTTGTTCAAAACTCCATTCCAAACGGTTCCTTTCCCAGCACAGAGGCAGCGGGAGCTGCATGCCGCCAGCACTGATGCTGCGGAGGCTACATGCAGCCGCTGACCCTTTGGATGGCAGCACCGCCACTGCACCGGCCTTTGGGCTTGGCACGGAGGGAAATGATCACAGATGAAAACTGCCCAAGAAATTGCAGAGTGCCTCATCAAGCAGGTGACGTAACATGCAGACTGACAGACAGCTAAGGCTTTCCCTCTGGAGTTCAGACATTGCTGTGATATTGCTCTGAACCAAGACTGAGTTCAATAAGCTCTGTACCCAAACTCAGCATCCTCTCTCCGTCACCATTCCTGAAAAACAGCTCTTTCTTGCCTGAATAGAAAAGCAGAATAGTACCTTGCACTTATTTTTCTTCCTGTCTTCTTTGTATCTTGGCTGTTGGGCAGAATGGCTGGACAGAGGAATCCTCAAAGATCCAGTGGGTGCTCATTCCAGCCACAAATCAAAGCAGCTGGACAGGTCAATTTTTTGACAATCAGTCCTAATTTTAGCAGAAAGATTTTGCACATGAAAAGACAGTTGTCTCTAACCACATGTCTTAACAGCTCAGGAAGCAGCAACAGGCAAGTGCCATACTAGATCAATGACTATCCCAAGCTTATCTGTAGTAAACCTATAGTAAACATCTGAAAATGCAGTTGCTGTTTGGAAGTAATAATAGCCAAAAGATTTCAATAAATAGCCTCAATAAATTCCGTAAGTGGATGTACCATTTCCATCTGAAAAGCAGAACAGCTTGTACATGCACCTCAGAGAAGCTAAGACTCATTTTGGCTTTTCGCTTTAGCACTTTAAAAGAGAAGAAGAATAAAGTAACCAATGGAGGGGGGGTGGGGTCTCGGGGGGGGGGGAGACTACAGATCAGAATCTGTAAGGCAGAGTATAAAATTACAGTAGTAACTTGTAAATCCATTTTCCAAATGTACAAAATGTGCTGTCTAGACAGGCAGCTACAGAGGATCTCCCATTGCAGCCATTATATGGATTGTGACAAGAGCCAAGAAACAGGCAATGTTCTGAATGCTTGAAAAATCATTTCCTTTGCAGTAATTCTAAAAAGTGGGAAAACCCTTGGAAAGATGACAGTGGTGCTCTAAGCATGTATCTCATTTTTACAATAGGTCTGGAATTGGTGTCAAATTGATTTAAAGGCAACATAAACCCAGATTCAAGTGTTACAGTAGGCTCAGCTTCCTTAATAGTCTATAACGTATCCCAGCAATGCCTCATAGCTTATTTTAATCTCTACATGATAATTGTTTACTGAGAGAATACACTTCACATTTGAAAGCAGCTTTTAAAACATTTTATGAATATTTTAAAGCTCATAAAATAAATATTTAATATAATTAATGAATAATGTCAAGCCTTCGCATCTATCACAGGAATCCCATTTCCCCTCTGTCCAGCGCCCACCTATCCTGACCTGAAATGCTCTATCTAATAATACTGAGACGAAACTGCTGAAAGGCCTTAATCATGGCTGGATTGCAAATTCATTCCCTTGACCTTCCTAAAGTTTAGTTTTCTAAAAACGCTGAAGGGCACCAAGCAGGGGAAATATTAAGAGAGCCTAACTAGCTCAAATGTGGGGCAGGGATGCTTGGCAGCCCCAGCACAGCCTGCCTCTCCACCGCGTGCCCGAAGGCACCCCTGCTCGCACAGAGTGCTCCCCCAGCCCCTGGGCACGCCGCAGCCCCGGGCAGCCACCTCCTGCCCAGCTGGGGACCTGCCGCAGGGCAGCCCAGCATCCTTCCAGCCAGGCTCCGGGCCAGCTGTGGCTGCTCAGTGCCACTGACCCCCCTCGCCGCAGGGCCCCACACCCACGGGGGCTTTTCAATGGGGAGCTAGTTACGCTGTGTTTTATGGATCCAGCGTGGCTCTCGTCAGAGTTTAAGTTGTGTACATAACTCGTGCTGACCTCTTCCTTCTTCACTGAAGCGCTCGTCTGAGCCAGATATCTGCCGGGCGTCACAAGGCTGCTTATTTGACGCACTATTTTTAAATAACTCACAAATATTTAAACAACATTTCTATCAGCATTACATTTAGAAGACATCCAGAAATGGCAAGAGTACCCGAGGTGGCTGGCTCAAAGCGAGCAAGCACTGCAGCAGCTGAGTGGCCTGAGACCCGCGCAGCTTGTGCAGAGCCCCTGGCAAGTGTCTCCGAGGCTTCGCACCCCGGCAAAAAGTCCTTTGTGAGCCCAGCCAGGTACTCACAGTGCTGCTGGCTGAGACACCAAGCCTTGATCGCGGTTTAGTTGTGATTTGCATTTTAGGGGATAGCAAAGAACCCAGTGTTACTACCAAAGACATCAACACCCAGGTTTGGGTCTGTGGTCTTTGTCAGGTCCTTCAGCCTCTCCCAGCTCCTTTCCCAGAGGAGCTGAAAGCTCCCATTCTGGTTAACAAACCTTTGCCAGCTCTAAGAAAGAACCGAAGACTAACTGAGCCAATGGTCCTATCACACAGCAGTATGAAATGAAGAAAGAAGTCCAGTTGGATTTTAATTCTAATTTAATTTAATATACAATTAAGAGACACTGCTGTATCTTCCGTAACATCTCTAATTGAGCGCAAGGTCTCCCATTCCAGGTGATGGGTGCAAAAGGCATCTGCTATCCAGATGATACTGTAAACCAATTTTATAACCAGTTTCTGTTTTGGTAATATACCAAGGCTGGTAAAGCTTAGTTTTAAGACCCTCAAGCCTCTGGGTTGGTTATTGAACTACTTTGCTATAACAGACTTCCAAAATGCAGAAAAGTATTTCACACATTTTGAATCTGAATGAGATTGCTGTTAAGATGTTCAAAAAAGAAATTCTGACACTAAACCACCCAAACCACTAAAGCCTGTTAATAAAAGCACTTCAGATCAAAAGACCTTCATTTGCTTTAGCTCACTTCAGATTTCAGCAGGACCCAGCCCTTCCCTAAGACTGAGGTTGTGTACATTCTTGTTTCTATCCAGGTATAACACAACTCCTACCTTATTGAGCCAAACCATTTTTCTTTAGGGTGTGTAGGCGATTATAGGACATGGAGTTGACAGGTCACAACAACCTGTGTTGTCCTGAGAGAGGGCTGGCAAGAAGTATGAAGCAGACTTCAACTCTTCACGTTCCTTTTTAAGCAATGAGGCAGATAAATGTGGTTGAGTCAGCATAGTAGAAAATATACGTGCCATTTTCCTCTGCTTGCTGTATACCCACAAAATTACCTGAACCAAATGTCATAGGCTGCTGCAGAGTTAGATTTGGGAAGTAGAAGGTACACGTTAGCTACTTAGGCAAGCTAACAAATCAGTTATGCATTCCACATGTAAAAGGCTTTAAAAGGATCAAGAAAAAAAGTACATTATTCTGTCAATAATAGGATGTCAGCACACGCAGTCACCTTCTAAGTTGTGCCCTGCAGAAGAGCTCAGTTTCTTGCTTTCTGAAAGACATCTTGGCCTAATATTTTGGATAATACAAGCCTTTTACATATTTCTCAGTAAGATCTAGATCTTTTTTGCAGAGAAGATACCATCTCTATGTCTACCACTGGCGATGAAGTAAAAGGTTTCAGGCCACCTGATTCCAAACGCGCTTTCCCACACACTGCCCCTACATACAAACTAGGAATCCAGATTTCAGCCACAGTCAGTTGTTAGATGTGCCATTTTCTGCAGGTATAAACCTGCCAAGAATGAATGGGTGGGCAAGCGTGCACTGCAGTTCATGTGTAGCTAAAAGTTTAGGGACATTTATCTTTGCCTAAAAAGCACTGCCACATATTTCAGTGACAGGAGGATTTGTCTTGTTCTCCCACATTTAAGAATAACTATTGCTGTCAGGTTCCAGCTGGACCCAGGAAACGCTGTGCAGTTCCCAGCTGTGGCATTCAGCTAGTCCTTACCTCTGATAGCACAAAGTGAGGGAGCGTCTGGGCTGATAGGACCCGATGGGTTGGTTTACGTCAATATCACCTACTCGACTTCACCATAACTCTTTGCAGTTCTTGGAAAGGAGACAGTATAGAAATATAAAGTATTCATACCCTCTGTCTTTTCTCCTCTCCAGAAATGTCTGGCTTCATCTTTAAGAAGTAAAAAGAGCAAAAGAAAAGGAAAAAAAAAAAAAAAAAAGGCACCGCTCCCTTGCAACATCAAGCCAGCATAAGCAGTGACAGCACCCACATGAAATATTTTACCATTAATGGCTCCAATAGAAATCCTTCTGGATGATCTATGGAAGCCCTGCAATCAGAACTATTATAAGCTTTGCTCAGCCCCATTTCAAATTGATGGTTCTCTGATGAGAGGGGAGTTGCCCTCACTTGTGCCATCAAATTTAGAAATCCATTTAAGTCCTGATGTTATTTGAATAATCACTTCTGTAAGGTTATAAAAAATGCAGCTAAGCCCTATTTGTTTTTTCTGCAATGTTTGGAAAGTGTAAACACTTAAATCATCAACCAAGTGCATATCATTCATATTCACCATACCTTTTAAAGGCATACTTAGCATACCACTGAGAAAGATTACTCTGCTGACAGAAATCAAGTGTCTGGATTAATTTAAAGGAGTGCATTTCACAATCCATCATTCCAGAATAGGAGAACAAGGAACTGCTCAGCTAAATTAAATGGTGAGTTACTCTGGAACAAATTAAAGGAAATTCATCTCTGCACTGTGTCTAGTCCAGACGTGTAATTCAGTGCTGATGCTATTAAAAGCCAAGCAGTCTCACTGGATTTCATAAAGACTGAATCATTTTACAACCAATATTTATTTATTTGCACTCTTGCACAACATGGGAAGTAGAAGGCTTTGTGGCTTGTAACAGGAGCTGCCAGTTTCAGGCCAGCACTCTTCAAGGACTTTTTGAAGGAGAACAGGTGTGGGAAACCAGCCTGGGAAGAGCAGGGCAGAATCAAAACCCTCCCCAGCCAAGTGGAGAGCAGAGAGGATGCTTGCTGCTCCCGCTGCAGTGTGTTTGACCTGGCAGCAGGGCCTTCCTACAGCAAGTTCTTTCCCTGGGATGCTCTGGGGACCATCACTGGCTGGATTTGATCCATGTCTGTCGGCTAAAGGGCTCTCCATTACACTCTACCCAGCCCATGGCAGTTCTGGACTGAAGGGGTTTTTTACTTCTGAGAAAAGGATTTACTTGATAACCGACAGGTCCACATGCAGAGATGATGGGGCTCAGCAGAACATATAACCTACTGAAATGACTTTACAAACAATAGAAGGAATGAAGAAACTTAATAGAAGAGTGTAACAAGGAATATACATCCGTGTAAAATTCCTTCTGGCACCAATTGGCTCTAGCTCTGCAGATATTACCCAAAGCCCAAATTTCTCAAAGTGTATTTTTAACCTTTTCCTTCCCCCTCCCCCCCTATTTTTAAAAAAATCTTTAAATAATAATTTTCTATCAACTCCTTAATTTTCACTTTTACTTTTCAACTTTTTCTCTGTGAGGCTGTAAAGATATATTTAACACAACCTTCTAATAGCAGAAGAAAGAGTAGTTTGAATAAGTATGCTCCAATGAGATGCAAACGCCTTTATGACCATTTACTCTTGAAAAATAAATTTGAATATTATCCTCATAGTGCTATACCTGACAACATTCCAGGTAAAACTTCAGCATATTTCATTTCCATTCATTTCCCTAACTAGGTCTTACTTAGGCAGAACAGCGGAGGCATGACAGTACAACTGATCATACAGAAAGGCAAACTGGCTTTGCACACTTGAAGACCTTGAAACCTCGGGAAAAGAAATGCTTCAAAATAGAGAGGAGCTCAGCACCTTCCAGAAACCACAGGCACTGGTGACTGGGATGTGGCTGATACAACAAGACGAGTGGTTTCCACATGGCTTTGGCGCACTGGCAAGCCAGCATCTCACAGTGCGCTGGGTAAGAGCAGCCCCACATCCCGAATCTGAGACTCCCCCTCCCCCCTCGACCTTAGTGTCCATTTCCCTTCTGGCCACAGGCTCCCACCAAGGGCTGTGGCTGTGTCCCCCAGGGAGGAATCCTCCTATTTTCCCATCTGCTTTTGCTCTCTTGCTTCCTTTTTCTCACCATGCAAAGCCAAGGAGCAGCAGGGAGAGCAAGCAAGGAAACGCACACTCATCCTGGTGCAGAGGCAATGCTTTGCACCCCCACACCTTCCCTGTCACCCTGTGGGTGGGCAGTGGCTGTGGCCAGCCAGGAGCTTGCTGAGGAGCAAGGACACGTACACCTACCCATTAGTGTCTCATGGGAGAGCAAGACTTCAGCCAGCTTGAAGCATTAGAGAAAACCTCAAAGCATAAAGCTCCCTTTTTCCAGGTGAGGCAGACATTGGAAGGACAGTGAAGCTGTCCCTTTGGACTGCAAGGGGACAGGTCTGAGGAAACAGCCAGAGATGAAGTGACCTGCCCAAAGGAACCCTGCCAGGGAGGCAGCAGCACTGCTCTGGCTTCTCTCTCTGGAGGCTGAGGCTGCGTAACCTTTCTCCATAGCAATGCGTGCCCACAGGCTGGTGTGGTTTTGAGAGGCTGTGTCTCCAAGCTGACAAGTCAGCTTGTGAGTCATCCTCCTACAACCTTGCAAGCACAAAGTAACAGCCACAAGGCATTACCAGAAGCTTGTCCGGGTGCTGCAATTCGCAGGCCTGCCAAGGGGATTTCGTATGTTGTAGCAATAGTTTATTCCTCTGCTTCCAGCCTGATCGATTTAGGCCTATCTCATAAACCTCACACACTAATCAGCTTGAGAGTTAATAATTTCAGTAAATTCTGATTTCCAAAGTACTGTGTTTCACCATAGCAAAAGGGGCTTTTCAGTTCCCCAGGGCCAATCTGCACATTCCAGACAGGACCAAAACACAGGGAGAAGGTGCTGCTGTGAAGAGCTTTGCTGAATCGGAGAAGGCAGAGCGAGAGAGGAGATACACTGCCATTGCACAAGGTCACACCGCAGGTGAACGGGCAATGCCGAACACAAAACCTCCTTACAAACCTCACCCTCTAGGGCCAGCTTGTTGCTGCACACTGTCTTTTCTGAAATCAGCATGGGATATCATTTCCATCATTTTAGTGTGGTTAATCCCACTGTGTCTTAAATGGAAGCTTCTGTTGAAATTCCAACCATTTGTTTTTATACGTTTGGCAAGATACCTTTCCCTTTTATTGTTTTGGCCAAAATCAGCCCAATCTTTCAGGTTGATTGGGCATTTGGCAGTAATGTACCTAAATGGCTCTCTACTGCTGTATGATAACCGAGCATTGGCACAGAAAGATTTACAGCAGTGAGCCCCAGGTAAGGATGCTCCATTTTCCTGCAGACTGATTAGTACTGTCTATTCCAGTGATTTAAGTGTTTTTTCAAAGAACACATTTGAAGAGCTGAAATGGATACATATTGTCAGCTTCTGGCAGTTTAAGTGCAAACAGCTGCCCTGAAAGCTCTGTGCGGTACCACAAAGAGATGAGCCTCTATGAAAGCTAGTCAATCAAAGAAGATAAATCTTTGTGTCAGTTCCAATTATTGAGATACTCCAGTTAACACAGGGAATCATAGACATTAGACTGGCTTTAAATGCCCACGTGGTTGGGACCATACCATTGCTCTTGGGAGGCAATTTCACTATCTGACAGATCAAGAGGCTTTTCTCAGCTAGTTAATTCCAGTTAAGTTTTTCCTCTCAATTTCATCCTGCTATCCATTATCCTCAGTCAGCTGCCCTTAGCAATTCCTCTCCTGCCACACTGCTCATGCTAAGAGTCCTGGAAATGGTGACATTATTACAAGTACCTGGTGATGACACCCATGAGACCTCCTAGCACTACAGCCTCAGAGCAAAGATGGTTTCTGTCTTAAAGAGCTTATTCAGCTGCTAAGGCCTTTAAATAAAGCCATACACTTTAATTTAGGTATAGCAGTAACGCCCCCTCCTTCTGGTTTGCCTCTTTTGTCCTCTGATAAGCTTTGTTTCTTCTGGATACCCTGACTTCAGATAGGAATCAAGGTGCAAAGAAGATGGGTTTAGATGGTGTAACGCTAGAAAAGAGCTGCTGCAGAATTATTGCCCGATATTTTTCTAGAATTCTGCAAGCACTGGTGTCCTAGAAGACGTTGCAAGTATAGATAACACAATACAAAAGATGGTATTTTTCTGGCATGCTACTGTGTCATGAACTACATAAAGGAAAGTTACAGGGGATTCCATTAAATAATTCTGTTCCTTGCCTCTCCAAAGTTTAATAGGAATGGCTGCACACTGAAAGCGGGTGGGATTCATCAGTGTCTGATACCGAAATGGGCTGGTCGCACAGCTGCCCGGCTCCCCTTCCCTTAACTGCACTGCTGGCTCTTTCACATGCTCAGGAAGACAAATGGAATTAAACCATCTGTAAACATATTCCTCCAGCTCAGGAAGGTCAAGGGTTTTGCAAGTTTATTTCAAGAAATCAGAGGAAATTGGCCCCTTTTTCAACACAGCAGTGAACATCAAAGGCTGGCATGCTCCCCCTTAGCAGCAGGCAAGGGGGGTGGGGGAAGCCCAGGGAAGCAGGTTTGAGGGTTATTGAGGGTACAGCATCCCTTCGAGGGGGCAAGGACCAGCGGGGAAGCCAAGCATCTCAGCTTCCCAGCTTTTTGCCTACTCGGGAGGACACAGAATTGTGTCAGCTGATCTGGCATGAAGAAAAATAACGAGTTTTCAGACTGGCTCTCAGAAGTTGAGCGTGGGGCTGACTTTTGTCAGTGCTGTCACTGGTCTTCAGACCATGGCTGGCGGTTCTTGGCCCACGCACTGCGTGCTCCCCAAGGGCCCTCGCTGCTGCCCAAAGCTCAGCCACGCAGCAGCAGAATCTAAAAACATCTAACTCTAGAAAATGGTCAAAAGAGAGTGTGTTGGATTGGAAAAATGTCTGAAAACTGATGTTTCTTCTGACTGCACCCAGGGGAAAGCCCAGAGGGATGCCAGAACACCAGCCTCTGGGCTCCCCCGCGCCCAAGCCAGCTTCATGCCATGGTTAGCATGCTGCACCCTGGCCTTGGCATGCCAGGCAGCTCTCAAGGTGGCAGAGAGAAGGCAGCCTGATCTCCTCAGCCTGGCAATGCTTTGACCCAGAACATGGACCACAGAGCAGCCCCCAGCTGCCCAAAAGCTCTTTCCTGCTGCCAGTCTTCTAGACTAGCCAGTCCTCTTTCAAGTGCATTTTTAGCATCTTTGCTTAACCACCAGTAGAATTCGAAATTGGCCGCCATATGATCATAACTCATCTCTAGCATGCTCCCACCACATCTTAAATATTCACTAGTCATCCTTGAATCATAAGGGCGTGGGCTTGGAGAGAGAAGTTAATATAAGGAGGAGATAATTATTCTACTCATTATCTGCAAAAAACTTCTACTTTACTCATTCCTTAAGCATAACCAGTTCAGCAGCAGAATAAGCTGATTATGAAACCTGTAGGTATTTTCTCTGGCAGGACAGAGAGACATACTACTAAATAAAAGTGGAAGGATTTCTAAATTATCATTTTATTACCAAATAACTGCTCTTGGCTAGAACCTCCATGGTGGGTACAGTAGAATGCACTGATTCAGCCTGCATTGCACCAGCTAAAGTCCAGGGGAACTGCTCTGAGGGCATCTGAAGTAAAAAAATTCAGAACTGGCAGAAGTCCTGCATAGATTTACACCCATGATTAATTTTATACCACATGCTGTCCTGCTGAGATCCCAGGGATAAAGCGTGTGTATGGTCAAGTCAAGGTTTGAGCTCCAACCTAGATTTACACCAGTGTAAAGGAAAGCACTACCCAGCCCAGTATTTATGTTATTTGGGCCAAGGAAAAAATGTAGTGGCAGCTGTGAACAATTTAAAAATCAAAACCCTGATGGGAGGACCTTCATGCAGAGGTTTGGTTTGTTGTTGCAGCTGACTCTCTGCATCTCCTTTATCTTTTTTTTTTCTCCTTTCAGAGATATTTGACCTTAAATGCAAAAGGATAACATGGGTCAGGAAGAGTGTTTATTATGTATGAGCTATTTTTCTTTCATGTTAGCAAAATCCTTCTGTAAAATTTGGCAGAAGTCCCTTTTACAGCTAAATTTCAGACCCATGGGTGATCTGGAATTTAACGTTATTTATGTCTCAGTATAAAAAAAGCAATGAAAAGGAAGCAAATTCAAAGAAAATAATCAGAACATAGCTGAAGTCTGGTAGCTTTACTTATTTAAACCGTTCAAGTCTATCGCCGCCCTTGTCTTCACTGACGCCGGGTAACTGTTTCAGTGGTTTGATTGCTTGCTATGTAGAAACTGGAGTATCTGTAGCAATTACACATCACACTTATTTCAAAGTTGTTTCACAGGCAAGGAGCACGAAGGACTTTACAGATTCAAAGAACTAACCTGCACAGCAGAGCTTCTACGTACAGGCGTGCTGGCACTACCTGCTCACAACACTAATGCATTGATAGCGGTGCCAAGATTTTGCACAAGTAAAATCTGTTGCACCACAGCTACAGAGGGGAACACTGAGAGGGGACAAAATCCTGCTGTTACTGAGGTCCCTCTCCAACCTCTTGTCCCCCAGCTCATGTTTTTTAATTGGGCTGGGGCGACAAGCAGCCAGGCTCTGCAATCCTCACTCACTCTATGTGGTACATGGTTTCTCAGCAATTCACCTCCTGGCTCCAAGGAGCTATTTGTACCGTAGGAGTAACTGCTCGGTATGAACCAGAGCTGAAGTTCAGCCAGCTTTGTCCAGACTTACATCGTTGCAGAGAAGATTGCAACGCCACCCTTCAGGAGCAAAGGACACTTTAAAGGGTTATTTGTCTTTGCTTACACCCAGAATGGTCCCAGGGACAAACACAAACCAGCTGCTTTTCAAAGCCTCCTTTACCATCAATTAATATACACAGAAAATGGAGGTACAAGTTCTTAAAATATACAGAAAACAGGCTTGTTTCTTGACCATGTTATTTCACAGCAATCTTCCAACAAAGTTAAAGAAAAAACCACAGTTGCTCCTTAAACAAACATGCACAAGAGAAAAATACGCGCAAAAACCTTGTATCATCACAGTCAGGGGCCAGTCCTAGCGATGGGACAACCTCTGTCTGCACTTCTCCCTTGGCTGCTCCTTGTTCCAGAAGAGCTGTCTTCAAACAGACCCCACTCCCTGACTTAACAGTTCATCCCTCCAGCGCACAGAACATACAGGTGACTAAACCAAGGAAGCCAGCAGCACTGCACAGCCCCTCCAAAACCCCTCCCCGGAGCTAGGGGAAGCTGTTATTATTATTGGGGTTGAAATGAGCTATCTGCGTTTTGAAGAACACATTGAAATGCACAATAGTTTTCACTTTGAGGCGTCCTCCCCCTCCAGCGTTAGCAGACATTAAATATGTGCATACTTAATGCCTTGCAAGCTCCGCAGCAATCAGGTTGGATCAGCAAAGGGAACTTGCCTTAGTAATAAAGGTGTCTGTGTAATGTCAGACCCTGGAGGTACAGCTAGGGTGACATTTTCAGAAGTATCTACATTTCTTAGACTCTTCAAGCTCCATTGAAACTCGCTTGAGGTGAATTTGGATGGAATTTAAGCTCCCAAATCTCTTTTGTATTTTAGAAGAGGTTAACTTTAGCTTCTGTCTTTAAATTTCGTAATAAATAAAAAGCAGACTCTGCTTGGAAAGTTGGGAATAGAGTAGGAGTTTGGATAGCATGATCATAAGCATAAATGAGCACATCTCCTTTGAATATTAAAAGTATCTTTAATGCGGTGCTCAAGGTCACACAGCAAATCAACGGGCAAAACTGAATCATAGCCCTAAGGGCATATTACTTACAATCAGATGCAGGAGTAATCGAGTAATTGCACAGACTTAAAAGCAGCATTACATCAACTTAACATATGGCCAGAAAGGGGCTTGGGGAGGTTCAGTGATTTGCTGAAGGGGAGAGAGAGTCAAGAGCAGGGCTGACATCAGATTTGACCAGCTAATTTCATCACACAGGTAACCTGGCACTGGAAAGTCTGCAAATAATTTATCCTCCACAAAACTTCTTATTTAATGTCAGTTTTCAGCATCCACTGCTGGAAATACTAACGGCCCCCCACCTGAAGGACACATCTTACTGACTGTCGGCACTATGTTGGGAGAACCAGAGATGATAGACACTTGGTGATCTGGCTCCCACATCCAAGCTGGCGCAGCAGCAGCAGCGAGTGCTGAGCAGGTATGTCCCGGTGCACGGCAATGAGAACATGCCTCTTGGCTGCTGAGCTTCAGCATGAGCTGCTGGCCCAGCAGCGAGCTTACCAGCCCTACCTGACAACCGCTTGCCTCCCGTTTCAGTTGTCAAACTTATATTTATGCTGGTGCAGTATTTCCCGTTTCCTTTTTTGGATCGTTCTCTCAGTCATTTTTCCACTAAAATGATCAAGAATTTTTTTAAAACATCTAAACAGGAAGAGACCTGACCTCTCCTCCCTGAACATCATGTGCTCTCTTCTGGCAACGGAAGATCGCTCCAGTGCCAACTGCTGCAGCGACTCCAGGACAAGCTGAGGGGTGGACCCCATACCTTGGGACCGCACGTGGGTTCTGCTGGTGTGTGCTAAACAGTGTGCACAGCTTGTCTGGAAATGTTCAGTAGCCTTGGGGTTTCAGTCCCAAGTCCTTCCAACTGACACCCCTGCCTTCCCACGCGTGCCCCCCTGCTCACTGCTGTGCCTGACCGTGAAGATGGATCCTGGAGTCTGGTTGGCAGCTCATGGAAGAGCCATCCCACGGCTCCGAAACCAAAGGAAAAATGCCCGTTGGCTCAGCAGGCCTGATGTTGTACCAGATACTTAATTCAGGTAGATACTGGGCAGCTCCTCTCCTGGGCACTGTCACCCAGCACAGAATGGTTTTGGGGGTTGTTTCCACTTGCAGACTGGGGGGCATCATCCCTGCCTCCCCATCTGCAAAGGGACAGCCTCTGAAGCAGAGCCATTGCGCTCCCCACCATCCAACTGCTCCCAGTAAAGGCCCCAGGGAGGAATTTCTCCTTCAACCAGCTCTACACCTCAGGAGCCTCATCTGTGCTTGAAGCCCTTGCCTTGAGACAACGGACGCGGGTGGCGCAGAAGCAGCAGGCACCAAGCACAGCCCCAGCAGGGCTGCAGGACCCACGGGGGCACTCAGGGTGCTGGCAGTGGGGCCCAGAGGCACTGCCCACCGCTCGGCTCCAGCCCCTTCCCCAAAGGGCGCTGCTGCCCTCAACAGACACTGCTCACCAGAGAACTTGGATGTGGCACGCTGCATTATACCATTAAAACGTTGGGCAGCTCTGAAGGCAGAGCCCAGAAGCAAACTGAAGCTGCAGCTCCCTCCCAGCTGGCAAGAACAGCCTCTTCGGGGGCACTGCGCTCAGCCACAGGGAACCAGCACCAGTGTGTGCATCCAGCCAACTGGGAGCTGGATGAATGGGAAAAAGTCAGGTTCTGCCTTCAGGAGGAGGAGAAGCTAATGCACTTCACTTCCAGGAGTATTCATAGAGCCTTAGGAAAGGAGTACAGCAATGCTAAAGCCTCTGCCAAACCATCTAGCTGTGCGGGCGACTGCTCAGGGCTACCTGCCTCGCAGCCCCCGGTGCCGGCACTGCCCCTCACCGCCCTCCCAGCAGCTGCCTGGCACCATGCTAGCCACGCCGCTCTTCTATCGCGGCACTCTCCAAACTAGCCAGCTGCACAAGGTCTTTTACCATCTCATACCAACATACCCTTCATGCCAGTCCCTCTGCTGCCTTCTCCTCGTCCCTTCTCAGCCAGGGCATGCTCTCTCTTCTTTTGCTTCTTCCTCGGCTGCTCTTTCTTCATCGGCTCTCAACCCCTTAACAGAACCAGCCACAGCTGCACCTTATCTACATCGGCCAACCCACAGCTGTATATTATCAATGCTAATTAATCCAGATTCATTACTCTACAATTCCCCCCTTTTTTTTTAACATATCATACCTTATGTTTTTAACAATCACTCTTCGAGGGACCCCAGGCTTGCCTGGGTGAGGTTTAATTGCCAGGCAGAAGACTCAGCTTTTTCACTGGTGCAGCAAATCAAATGCTGACAAATCTGAGGGTGACACAAGAGTGGAATAAATAAATAAACAAATAGGCAGATAAATAAATAAATAAAAACCAGGTAAAAAACAAGTAGGAAAAAAAAAGTGGAAGGAAACTTGGGGCTCTGCATGTTTCTGTGCCCACACATTCCTCCTGCAGAGTGCCTGGGCCAGCTTCCTCCCAGCCTGCGCCTTAGCTGCACCGTCCTTGAAAAGCCCTAATGTGTCCAGAAATCAGATTTAATATATACACTAGTATATATTAAACATACAGGTGTGAGGGCTTGCAGCAGTTTGGTCATGCTGCAGAATTAATCTGAGTTTGGTAATAACTGCAGAAAATTAGATTTATGTTAATTTTTTAAGCATTGGGGTTTTTTCTTCTAAAGAGTTGCTGTTAAGTCCCAGCACCATCTTGCAGAAGCCAACCTGGTTGACCATGCCACCCTCCCACGCCACCCCTGCCCCCACGCAGAAGGCTTCCTTTCTCCCCCACTGGCAGTAACGGGGCTCGGGCAGGGATGTGGGGCTGGTGCTGGGCAGCTCCCGCTCGCTGCAGGGACGCTGCGGCCACCAGGCTGGGGTGTTTCCTCCTGGGCAGGGGAACACAGCCCAGGCCAGCCCCTGGGCCCTGCCAGCAGGCCACAGAAAACGCACTGCCTCCTCCGTGAGCCCAGAGAAGCTTTTGCTGGTTTTCTTGGTGTTTCTATGCATCTCACCTCTCTGCATGTACCCTGAGCATCCATCCTCCCACCCCACTGAAACAGGGAAGCGATGCTTTTCTGAGATGGGTGAGGCTACGTCATTTCCCCAGAACTGAACCTGGACTCTGACCTCCTGGCACGGATGGGTGGCCCTTAGCCAACAACCCCTTCTTCTTCTCCAGAGGAACAACCTGCTCTACACAAAGCACTTGTGCTGTGATAGTTGCTGTAGGTGGAAGGAACGATAAAGTGGCTCAAGTTTCATTCTCTAAGGAGAAAGCAGCAGAGTAAGTATTTTGGGACTCCTAATATTCAGGCACAGTCACTAAGTGTGACTATGTAAGATTTGTACATGTTGACTGCTGCCATGGGCGGTAAGGAAAAAAGAAAAAGGCAATCCCAGACAAAGCAAAATGATAATGTGTTATTGGACAGAAAGATTCATGTGGTGAAAATTAATAGTAGTGACTGGTTTGCAGCTATACCCCATCCATCTTGTCGGCTGCAGAGAGAACGACTCCTTGTTGTATGTGCAGCACGATGTCTGACATTCAGGTCACAAGCTGTAATTTAAATTTCTCTAAGTTCTTCTTTGTTTAATGTCCTAGCGGTCTGAAAGCAGTTCAAGGAAAATCCCTGTGATTTCTCCTTCCAGCTGCTTTAAACAACTCTCTAGCTTCTGTAATTAGTAGCCTAATCAGTTAAAGCATTGAACATATAGAGCCTTCTGCTACGCTGGTCTGATAAGACACACTGTGTCCACAGCCAAGAGCGAATCTGACACAGATTGAAGGGCAGTGAGGTTCAAAATGAATTTTCCTTCCAGATAACTTTTGAAAACTGCGGGCTTTTTAGGAATGTTTTTATTAAATTATGGACCCTTTCGAAAAACCTTTGCACCCTATGAGAGCATCTTCATGTGCTGACACAGCAGGTGGAGCCAGCATGGGAACAGCTCTGTTTTCTGGACGTGAGAAGGATTGGACCCATACATACACTTTTAAAAAAGCATGATTTATAAAGTAAGTTATTGCTTTGCCTTTTCCCTCTTTAGTAGTGGTGTCTGACAAGGAACTGCTCATTCACTCAGAGGGAATGGCCACTCTGGGAGCTAGCTGTTCGGAAATACAAGTCTACTACTCATATGCCCATACTGCCTTAGGTAGCTCCTCACAGACTCTGGGGCACCTAGATTAGTAAACTCTGCTATTTGTGAAGGTCCCCAGATCTGTCCTGACAGCAGTGGCTTACTTCCCGGCACACGTGGGGCACAAGCCCTGCCTGCCCTCTCAGCGTGCCCACATCCACACGATGTTCCTGTACCTATGGAGGGAGCAGGGAGAGAGGACTGTCCTGTCCAGGGAGCTGCTCTCCAGGGCAAAGGCCAGCGTTCAGAGCACAAGATCCCTGCTCAGGGTGGGCAGATCCTGGTCTCAACATCAGAGATGCTACTAAACACAAGGAAAGAATACCACTGTCCATCCCAGGTAACACCTGCATGTGTCATTTGTTCAGATTGTCAAAACCATGCTCATTTCTGACAGCAAATCGATGCAGAAGAGTGCTGCCAGCATGGCTTCAGAGCTACACTTCACCAAGAGCTGCCCCGGTATGGGTGGTGTGTGGCCTTGGCAGCCTGGGGCTGCACATAAATCACTTCCACCAGGAGGTTTTAAATGCTATAATTTGTTATTCAGCAAATGCATCACACTAATCGACTTCTAGTCTTTTAACCATACACCCATTTTTTTACAGAACTGTAACAAGTTTAGAAGATGACTTGCCTGTCCCATCACCAGCCCACCCAACCCTGACCACGCACGCATTCTACCACAGCTCAGCACAATGTTCAACGAAAAAAGCACACAAAGGTAACGTTCCCTATGCTGCCGAGCTGATTAAAGATTCAGCTCAGATGAGAGGCAGCAGAGAGTCCAGCACAGGTTCCTGTGCACCTATAAAGAGCGGTCTGATATGGTTTAGCAGAGGTCAGTACCAGACAGCTGCACGAGCTCAGGCCTCCACTTGCCTCATGCTGGCAGGAACAGGACTGATGGCAAAATGTGTCCCCCTTAGAGCAAGATTTGAAACACATACAGTGTGCTCCTGCTAAATTAGCTGAAGCTAATGAGAGTCTGCCATTTGCTGCAGTGGGAGAAGGGCCACTGGATACACCTGCCAGGGAGGGTGCCGTCGGGGTCACCCCTGTGGGCTGGCAGCAGGTGATCCTCTTTAGTCACCTCTTTAGTCTCTCTGACTTTGTTGAATGACATACAAAATCTAACAATGTTTCCGAAACGCTCTCAAAGAAAAGAACAGACATAAAGATGCTGTTTATGTCCCAACAGAGGGACTGCAGGGAGCAGCTTCGCGCTGCTCCAGGTGGGTGGGTGGGTGTCCCCAGCATCAGTGGCACGCCTGGTCCCTGCCGCAAAGCCAAGCACGCTGTGACATCTAGTGGCAAGTTACCCCGAGAGCCCAGAAAAGCTGTGTTTGACAGGTCTTTCTCGCAGTCCCTGGACAGCCAGGTACAGATGTGCCTGCTTTATTGCACACCCTTCAGACACATCTTTATGCATAATTATATATTTATGCGTAGTGGCAAGTACGACAGCTGTTTCAGCTTAGGCCAAGATGTGCTGGTGAAAGGGACAGTATATCCACCTCACCAGACAGCTTTCATCTTCCTAGCACTAGGAGGCAAAGGTCCCATCCTCCTCCTGGCCCAGGTAGCCATTAAGTGAACTGCTTGGCATCACCTCTCGAGCCACAGCTGCAGCTGCACAGCACACAGGAGCTACCTAGGGTTGGACACAAGCTTGGCCATTCACTATTTGATGTGGTTTCCAATCTGTGTCCCCCAGAAAAAACCAGTGCTGGTGTTTGACCAGCGCAGGTGGCCCTGCCAACACTTCCCAGAAGCCGAAGGCACGAACAGCCTGCGTGCAGCCACAGAGGTGAAGCAGCAGCCGCAGCACCATGTAACCTTATTGCACATTCAACTCCACCTCCTTCCCATCCTTTGGCGAGGTTTATTTAATACTTCACCCTTTTTTTTTTTCAGACTCTGTTCTATTTCATGCACCATCATCAGTGACATATTCCATATTAGCTTGAATAATGATACAGAAATTAAATCAATAGGCTTTGCCTAACAAATAGAAAGGCCCCATCATGCAAGGCCGAGCAGCATGAGTCAGGGATGTCATCTGAATTTGTGAACGAAAGGAGGAACAATTACCAAATACAAGGAGTAAAATGAGGGGGTTTTTTCTCAAAAAAGGTCAAATTTCAAGAGGATCCTTGTTCTTGTGTGAGAGTTTGGAGCTGGGAAGGAAAGCGGGAAGCTGCTTTGCAGCACATGAGCACCAGCCTCTTTGCATCACCGCCCTCTGTGCACCTGCTGCAAATGCTCTGCTCCTGCCCCGTTTCTGGAAAATGATGGAATCAGCAGTGAGGTCTGCAGGGCCACAGCCCCAGAAAGCTGAAACCAGGTTGCCCAGAACCATTCCTGCTTCAGATACTTAAGGTTACTGAACCAAACAGAGATCCACAAGTGGTCCCCAGGCTCCAGCAGCCAGAAGACACCAGGCACCACAATGAAAACTCACTGAGCTGTCAGCAGGGTTTTTCCTTCGTGTTTTGCCTTTCATGAAGCTTTATTTTGATGCATAAACCAGCTACTTAGTTGATATTATTTATTCACTAGAGAAGCCAAGTTCCCTTCCCACACACACATGCCTTCCAACAGCTCCAGGTCCTGCCTTTTCCCAGGAGCATCAAGGGAAATGGGAAGCAGCAGAGGAGGGATGGGTGCAGCAGGCAGCGTGTGCGCCCAGCCCATTTCACCGGTCTTACCACACCCTGAGGACAGGTTGCTGGCAGGTGCCAGATAACACTGACCATTGAAGTGTTCCTGGATGGTGGACTCCAGAAGCTGGACTCCAGAAGCTGAAATGGCAAATTTATACTAAAAAGAAAAGCAATCCATATGAAAACACTCCCAGAACCACCTCCTCGTCTCTTAATAGCTCTCTGACCACAGGACAAGTGCTGGGGACTGGGGGGTACCTCTGCTTATGGCCAGGACTGCTGACCCCAGCAGCCCCTCACTCGGGGTCCTTTGCAGCACCCTGGCAGGTTGCCCCACCACTACCACCTCCCGAACGGGCACTGCTAGGACCTGGGCCATCCCATTGCCTGCCTCAGGCTTGTGCTTTGTGCCAGGCACTTCTATCAGCTTTCTAACCAGCTCTCACCACCGAATGCAATGACCAGGAGAGCAGACAGATGGTGGCTTCTCCTTGCCCGGCACCCCTATGACACAGCAGCCATGAGGCAAGATAGGTCCTTCCCTGCCACCAGATGTGGCCAGGTGTGGCATGACCAGCGGCTCAGCCCCCGCTGCCCTCCGGCAGCATCCCTCTGGGTTGCTTCCCACCACTCTTGTTGTATCATTACTCAAGTGCGTAATATTCTTACGGCGAGTATCTGGCAACGTAACCCATCCTCGTCTTAGGACTTTTAGCTTGTGTCAACAATTTATTCATTTCAAAGAGACAAGGAATTTTCTACCTTTGAAAACACACCTTTTCCACCACCTGAAAGACCTGCACGTACCGACATATGGATGCTCAGCCCTGGCCTCAAATGCAGCAAACTAATTGTGTTTCTTCTCAGCTCTTGTGCTCGGCGCATTGCCAGGGTGACGCAAAGCAATGAGAAATAAATTGACTCAAAACTTGGCCGGGGAGCATCAGCAAACAGAGGGTTGAAAACTCAACTTGATTTATTTTATAGAGAGGCAAAGGACAAGAAATGCAGCGTTATTTCCAGTTGTGGTCCTGGTGAACAGTCCTCAAAGCCCACGCGAGGCTGGGCAGCCCCAGCGGCTGTCTTGTCAGGGGAACATCCCTGGGAAGGGATGACATGACACCAATTCGTTTTTCGAAAATATTCACTGTAACACTTCCATCTCCTGCCCAGAGAATACAAAATGTTTTACAGGGAGCAAGGGAGCAATAAAATAAAAGCCGGCACCTGACATGCCGACACTCAATACCCTCCGACAGACCCGTCGGAGTTGCTGTAGGATTTTTTGAGTGTTACAAGCCTTTGGCGAAGGCAGGAGCTGAGGCCGGCCAGGGCCCCAGCTCTGCCCCAGGTACCCGGTCGCTGTGCGGGAGCCACGGCGGGGCCAAGCCAGCCGAGACGGGCGGGCAGCTGCCCCCGGCCTGGCCGAGGGCTGGCGGTGCCCAAACCCCCTCCCCTCTCCGGGCAGGCGGGGGGCGCGCAGCCGAGCGCTGCCGTGGGGCTCAGCACCCGCTGCCCCGGCCAGGCCCGGCTGATGGCGGGTGCGGGCTCAGGGCAGCCGCCCCAGGGGTGTCCCCCGGCGTCTCTCCTCCCGGGTCCCCTCTGCCCTGACTGTCGGGAGGCGGCACCAGCGCCCAGGGCAGGATCCCCCCCGTGTCCCCCCGGGCTGACACGCGCTGCTGCCGCGTCCCCATCGGCCGCGCAGGGACGGGGCTGCGGCGGCCGCACTGAGGGGCCCGGCGTCACCCTCCACCCCGTGCCCCCCCGGGCCCACGGCAACGGCGAGACACAGAGGTTTTGATCTAAGAAACGACACCCCACCCCCACCTCCCCGCCCACCTTTCTTGGGCGGCGCGCGGAATGTCACCACCCGTGAGAGGCGTAAGGCGGCACCGGCCCCCCCGCACACCCGCACCGGGACCCCGGGGCTCGGGCGGGTCGGGCCGGCAGCCCCGTGCGGGACCCCGGGGATGGGGGACGGGGGGGTCGGGCCGGCAGCCCCGTGCGGGACCCGCGGCGGCAGCGCGCGCAGCTGCTACCCTCTAGAGGAGCCGCCGGTGCCCAGCGCCCAGCGCCAGCCGCCCCCAGCGGGCCCGGACCCCCGCGGGCAGGATCTGGGCAGCCATACGTGCCTGTGCGGCACCCTCAGGTGCTACAGCATTACACTGCAGATTTTACGAGAACTACTTTTCTTTTTCTTTTTTTTTTCCTCTTCTTTTTTTTTTCCTCAATCCCAAAATACATTTACCGCTGTAAAACTTTGTTTTCCGTCTAAACGAGCCCCAGCAGAAGCAGCACATCCCCGGAGGGAACAGCCGGACCCACACCTTTCCCGTTCCATCCCCCGAAACGGCTCACGCCCAGTTTTCTGGTAATAGCGTTAAAGAAATAGAATCATCAAGGAAAGAAAATAAACCTCTTCCAACCTTCCATGGGGAAAGTGAACTGCCAGGTGTCGCTGGTCTGTGCGGAAGTTACTCCCGTGTCCCTGCAAGCGAGCGAGTCCTGCCCAGGGCGGCTGAGCTCCAACCCTCCGGCTGGGCTTTAAGCCGGACGGGCGAGATCCCACCCAGGACGGGGTGGAGAATCCTCCCCGGGAAGGAGCAGCTCGGTCACAGCTCCCCGCAGCCGCTGGTCGCATCTCGCCGGGGCTCTGACACGCCGCTTCCCGCCCCCCCCCCCGGCACCCAGCAGCACCCACCGCCCGCAGCAGCGCCGGAGGAGTGGCTGGCACGGGCCCCGGCCGGGGCACCACTGCGGGATACGCGTAGTTTAAACCAGCTGCAGGGCGAAGGTGAACGAAGTGCACAGATGTACTCGAAGCACTGAAATTACGGCAGCGAGAAATCCGTGATAAACCGGAGTGTGGCCCAGCCGAAGGAGCTGGGTGCAGAGCAAGTCGCCACACGCTGTGGTGCCCACACCACCCCAGATGCTCTGCTCTAGTTTTGCTGGAGGCTATGGGAAAAGCAAGCCAAATCTAGTGTTTTTACACTGAAACCCTTTTTACACAGTGAAGGTTATTGTCTTTAAAACAATCTATCAGATTCATTCCAGCTGGAGAAGAGGCAGCTGATCACAGGTTGAATTTATTTCGCAATGAGCAGCACATGGGGGAGCGTGGCCAGGTGCTGCTGCTCAGGGGCAGGGGGCTCCTGCCCAAGGGGCTACAGGAAAGCAAAGGTAGGGGGGTGAGAGGCAGGCAGTGCCCACCTGAGTGCTGGGAGCTTTGGGGGTCCCTTAGGTTTTCAGGTGAGTAGAGATTAGAGGATGCTAGTAGCGTATTTGTGCTTTAATGCGTTTATTGCCCACCACGTACATTTATTCAGTTTTGGATCTATCCCCTCTTCGTCTGAGACCGAACAGCGCAGCACCAGGCAGTTCCCATCGACCCAGGCAGAGCTGCCAGTCCCTGGCTCCCACCACCACTGGCTCACATGGGGGAAATTTAAATTCACAAGTACAGGGGAGAGATGGAGAAACCAGGTAGCTACAACAGCAGAGATCACTGCTGTTATTGCTAGGGGACCAGAGCTGATCCCTGCTCTCTGCTTTCAGCTGCTCACAGCACATGGCAGACACCTGATGGGGCACCAGCGCTCATTAACCCTGTGCCGCACAGTGTCACACCTGGTAACGAGGTTAAGCACTAATGAAGGAAAATCCAAAAATGTTCCAGGCCCTCGTGGCTGCCAGACATACACAGCACACTGAAATAACTCCTGAGGAGGGTTCTAGCTGCAACACACTTCTGTATCACTTGTGGAGGGAGACATCCAGACTCAGTTCCTGGTTACCCTGACCGGGATGCTGTACACTAGTATGATGAGAACAGAAACTGGCTTTTGACTGCTTCTGAAATAGGATGTCCAAAAGAATAGTCTTTTCTAACTCCAGAAATCAGAGGAAATGGAGACACAAGCCTCACACAGGGTGTCCTTCAGAGAGGGGGCCCACAGGACAGCGCTGCCTCTAGCTGACTGGGGGAGGCAGCGCCTGGAGAAGGCAGCGTTCCGCAGGACACTGGTACCTGCACCACTGACCCCAGTGCATGCAGTGATGCAGAAGAGAGGATCTCTTCAGAAGAGCAGCAAAACCAAAGCCAAGCTTTGCCCCACCACCCCAGACTGTCCTGCACTGGGCTGCTCACCCAGCCCTGGGCTTTCCGAGTCACATCTCCTGCACAATTAGCACTAGCACGAGGAGAGCTGGCACCGCTAACTCGCCAGGGCCGGGGCAGCAGGACACCAGTGCTGTGTCTGGCATGTTGGGACTCTTCTAGCCAGCCCCCATTTCTGCAGAGCTGGAGGGGACCGTCCCGTGGCTCTACGCCCACGTGTGATGCCTGCTCCCCAGAGGCGGCCTGACCCCGGCTTCCTTCCCAGCCTCTCTGAACTCCCGGGCCCGCAGAGGAACAGCACCGCGGTATTTTTAGCCTGTTTACGAAGGCAGAGCAGGACGTTTCTGTGCCGCTTGCAGTGAGCAAGCACAAGCTGTGTAGTCAGTGGGTCAGCTGGCAGCCATCTGGGCAACGTGGAGGTGGTTTGCCAGGGTAGATGATGGCATCAGAGAAGAGAATGAGGAGCACCAGGAGAACATGACCATTTTGCCTTTCCTTTAATAAACTTTTCTTCTTCTGAGGGTCCTCCAAGTGCCAAGAGTTGCAGCCTCCCTCCATCAGCAACCTGGCTCTGCAGGAGCAGCAGCGTTGGAGCACCACAGGCTCCTACTGCTCCCCTCTGCCATTGCTGGAGACCATGAAGCCAGAAGGAACTGCAGGGATCCAGCAGCTGGATCTTTTACATGGTCTCCAGTGAGAACATTATCCACCTTACCAATTTCTTTCTTGAACTGTGATGCTTGGGCTAAACACAGCAACCCAGGAGCAATGGCAACTGATGTCAGAAAAGCAACCAACCTTCCTCAGCTCCTCCTTGAAGTCGCCTGGCATTTGCACACACAGGTCACATTAATGTTTTGGCCATCGGATCACATGCCAAGCCGGGTATTGTCCTCCTCTTTCTTTGCAGATCTTCCTAGGGTCACTGATGCCCTTATCCTCACATCTTAAGTACTTTTTAATTGAAGCAGTGGTGTCATGTGTGCTGTTTGCATACAGCTGTGCTTCTGTAGCCTCGGAGTCCCCACACCTCTGTGTCTGGCTGGGGTTGGGTGAGGACCCCAGGCAGGTGCCTCCTGGTTGGAGTGCAGTATGAATACCCTGAAGCTCATGCTGTAACACCAGTGAATACCACTTGCCCTTCTTCCAACACTTACAGGCTGGTGAGTTTTTGTTCCAGTCAGCAGGTTTTGGTATGGACAAAGTTACCGATCCTTCACCAAGTGCCACTTCAGCCCCGTAACTCCCACCCGTGTTGCAAGGCAAGGGGCTGCACGTGGCTCAGCACCAGCTGGTCTTCACCATACTTCCCTGCTCCCCTGGCTTCAGGTCCTGAACCTCTCCTTAGAGCAAACAAAGGGTACCTGCAGGCTTCCAGCCAGGTACACACCAGGCCTGCTGCACTCTGCAGCGGGAGGCAGCCCAGCCCAGTCAGCCACCACATGTTTTTTTTCACAGAGTCCCGGGCAAGCCAAGAAGCAGCTGTATTGGAGCTCATGCATCTGGTGCAGGATAGAAAACACTACCCATGGCTCTGTCCCTTATATCTAGGAAAAATCTGTCCATGCTGCTTTCTGGGAGCCCAGTGTAACTTGCACGCAACTGTTTGTTCTGGAAGGTCGCCCAGGTCAAAATGAGTCAACACAAGATGTTTCATCTCAAAGCAGGGCTCGGCAGAGCCTTCCGTACTTAGCAGAGGCCAGGCTACAGGCAGCCCATAGGTACAGGCAGGGAAAGGGTGTCTTGGAAGAAGGCTTGAGCCAAGACCTGTCTCTGGTGGTGACTGCAAGACTAGAAAGGTGGGGAAATCTCAACCCAGAGAGAGCCAAATCACTCTACGTTCCCTAAAGGTGATGTCTAGAGGGCCTGGCTCTAAAATAGCTGGGCAGGTCAGAAGTGCTTGGTGCTGCACAGTGATGAGCAGGAGCAGCAGGGGCACAGCCCAGGGGAGCATCTCCCCCCACTTGCTCAGCCACCCATAGCAGAGCTCTTCCCTGCTCAGCAAGAGCCCCAGGAGCTCCTTCAGTGAGATGGTCACTGCTGGCAGAGGAGGAGCAGGGGGACAGCCTTGTCCCACTCCTGGGTACAGCTGAGCACTCCAGCCCAGGCCAGCCCTCACCTCCCTGGCACTCCCACCAGGCATGTTCAGAGCTCCATGCCATGGCTCCGCAACACGCCCTACAGAGCTGCTGGTGTGGCAAACCCCACTGCTCCTACCCCCTGTTTTATACAGACAAGGCAGGAAAAGAAATGCCTGGGGGCCAACTCCCCACACCTAGGGTCTGTCACACCCCCGGAGAGGACCTTGTGCATGCAGCGCTGCCGGGGAGCTGCACAGGGGGTAAGCATCTCTGCCTGGCCTAGGTGGGCTGCGTTAGCCCAGGGATGGGGCTGGGCACTGCTGGAGGAAAGGGCAGCAGCACCGCACAGACGGGAGGGACCCCTGCCCTCCCTGCCCTTCAGCCAGCACTGCCTCCCAGCCACCAACCGGCACTGCAGCGGTGGGCAGGGATGCAGCACACACCACTGCACGCTTCGGGTTTTGGGGATTACACATGGCTTCACCAGTCTTCGGGCAGAAAGGCAGGGACTTCCAGCTCACTGGTGCACATGACAACACTGCAAAATAGTTGTCGAGGCAAATGGTGTTCTGGAAAACCTGACAGACCAGGGGAGGAGAGCCAAGGGGTGCACCTGGCCCCCCACTGCTCCTCAGCACAGCAGATGGGTGTCTTGGTCTCTCTGCAACCCCTGGGGACCCCTGGCATGGAGCACAGCCTGCCTGCCATCCAGGGAGAGGGAAAGTAGCCAGCCCCAAAGAGGCTGCTACATCTTTACTTCTCAGCCTTTCCTACCATGCAGCAGCTGGACTGGCACAAAGTTACTCATTTCAAAAGGCTCTGGCTTGTCTCCCCCTCAAAATCTTTCGGTGTGATTTATATTATGTCCCAAAATAGAAACAAATGGTTGAAGATGCAGCTTGCTGCAGGAGTTTCTTCCCTTTCCAAATGCAGCCCAGACTTCAAGGTGCAATAGAGGGGCACCAGGACCAAACACTGCTCTGAATGAGGTGTCACTCAGTGCATTGCTGGGCATCCTGCTGGGCATCCTGCTGGGCTCCCACATCTTGCTGAAGGATCCCCATGGCTGTGCTTGCTGCAACACCCCATGCCCCCAAAGCCTGCTGGTGCCAGGGGATGCACCCACTGGGAAGGACTGGCACACCTCCTCATCCCAACACCCAGACAAAAGCAGGTCTGATACCATCCTTGGAGCTTTATTTTTTTCTTCTCCTCTGCATAGACTCAGAAATACAAGATATCTGAAGAGTTTCCTAACTTCTTCTTTGGAAAGCCTTATCATGACATTGTTTTTAGAAGAGAACAAATGCAATAATATTACGCAGAAGAAAACGTACATTCTGCTCTACTGAATAGGGTTGCTGTCTTGGTGTTAGCTTTGGTTTTAACACTACTAAGTAGAAAAACTAATAGTATCTCAGGCATGATTGAACTCAGTCACAATAACTTACAAAGCCTTTGTTATTGTACAGAAAACAATACAATTAGACTCTGAAGAATTACTTTGACAAAGTCAGAAGCTCGTCATGCCTAATTTCCCCCAGCTTTCTGTAAGTCTATCAAACATACTGTATTAAAAATAACTTTTCTCTTCTGTCAAATAACAGACGATAGTTAATGTCTGCAGAAACCTCAGCTCTAAGCCACATGACCAACAACAGCATACCAGCACAGCCCCTGGGACGAAGGTCTGTGCTTCTGGGGCACATGAAATGGCAGGAGGGGAGAGCTTTGGCCAAATGAAGTGCTAGAATGGCTGTCATAAAAGGCTCAATAGAATTAAAATACCTTAAAGAGCAGAGGTCCAGTTTGCCAAAATCCCACTAGCTTTGGAATAAGAGATGATGTCTGTGGGTTTTGAAGTACCACCTAAATTGCATCACCCTAGTAAGGGACAGGCTGAGTTCAATCAGAAGCATGCACTTTTTCATCAGAAACTATTGAAAGAGTTTCTATTTGTTGAAACATTGTTTCCTAAAGTAAGAAGTATTTTGATATGCCATTTCTCTCAAGGTCTGTGCGTGCATGTGCATATGTTTTCCAACTAATATCAGGACTACTATTTTACAACTTATTTCTGAGAAACCCAGAATTGCAATAAACTGTGGTCCTGATTTCTGAGCTTTGTGGTATGCCCTGCACCAGAAGTGGGAATCTGTGCTTTTACAACACCCGAGGACAGAGGGATTACACAAACCTTCCTGAGGGACAGCAAATGCCTGAGCAATGAGCTCCTTGAACGGCTTTCCTGGTTGTGCTAAGCCTTACTCATACCGTTCTGAAAGGCTGTAATTTAAATTCTGGCTATTGCTTTACAGAAGAAGGAGACCATCCATCCACCTGGCAGAATTTGTGTTACTTCTGCTCCTCAGTGGATAACATTCATGCTCAATACTCCTATGGACCAACACATCTGGTATGTACAAATGACAGAACCCTTACCATTTCCAATGGGCTGTAAGGCGTCTGGCACGATGGGCTCCACAACTCAAGCATCCAGCTCAAGCGCCTTAGTGCTCCAATGCGGAGGCATGGAGTCATGACCAGCCCACAAGAATTAAAGCTAGGAGTTTCAAAGTGGTTTGAGGACCTTGGAGAACCCCAAATAATAGCTCTTACACACAGATACAGTTCCCAGTGCCCTATTGCTCCACTGAAAGTCCCCAATGAATCTGACGACCCCTTTGCTCCATCTTGGGGAGGAGTGCATCGTGCCTCACTTGCAGCATCAATAAACTTCCAAACTGAAACATAACCTCAGCCCAAAGAATAACTTGCTTCTTATTTTGAAAGAGGAACGGGGATATTTGCAATAACAGTCAAGCCCCTTGGCACCTCTGAAAGGTCTTCTTATCAAGAGCAAAGTACCTGTAGACTCAGGGAAAACATGAAATACCTCAGTTTGGTGGTTGCAGCTTCAGCTTATTTTGAACACCATCTCAGTGCTGGAGAGAGGGATGCCCTGCTGGCAAGGGATCGGCAGGTTGCTGGGTAGAACTAATGCTGCAAAATCTCCTGTCTCTGCAAGATGAATGTAAGCCACATGTGGAAAAAGCTATGCGCAGCCCACTGAGCTTCTTAAAAAAAGAAATAAAATACCATATCAAGAAAGCCATTTTCAGTAACTAGAACATGTATCACTCTTGCCCTATCTGGGATGCTGCTAGCTCCCTGCTGGGGATGGGAACCACATGCTGGAGAGAAGGAACACCACGGGCACATTGCTTAGCCAGCCCCACGCCCCCCTCTGCGCTGGGCAGTGCAGGGTCCCCACCATGCCAGTGGCTGTCTGAGGGTCTGCCTGCACCCCCATGCACTGGCTAACCCACTGCCCAGGAGGGTCTGCCTGCACCCCCCTGCACCGGCTAACCCACTGCCCAGGAGGGTCTGCCCGTGCGCACCCACTTCGGTAACCCACCACCAGGGAGCCGGGAGGGTAAGACTTGTGGACAGGTAGCTGGACAGATTGGGGTATTATTTTTGACATCCTAAAACCCCATGCAGGTTCGAGTTCATACTTTTCTGTAAACACCAAAAATGAAGAGGAGCCCAGAACTGACCCTTGGCTCTGCCAGCTGGGGCCGATTCCCCAGACAGCGGTCACCCCAAAATCCCACATTGCACCGACCACACCAGCCCCAGATTTACTGACAACGTCAGGTAGAAGAAAAAAGAAAAGAAACCTTTAGGAAATGGGCTTTGTGGCAGTCATCCTGAAGAGCTTTCCAGTTATGCTTTGGGTTGTAGGTACCGATTACATTTCAAGAAACACCGAGGCAATACTAGCGATGCTGACATTAAGAAAGGAAATGAGAAAATCTGAAGTTCAGCACCCTGAAGGTGGGGACAGATTCTTGGACCCCAGACACTATCTTGGACCAACCTAGTGTTATTTTGATTTTTAAAATTTTCTAAAAATAAGTAAATGTTAAGGCTAATAAGAGCAATCTGCTGTTTTTATTTATTTGTTTGTTTTTAAAGATGAGACAACACAAAGACAAAAATGTGGATTTAGCCAGGGAAGAAAACTATTTCTATGGGTTTCTGCCATGCATTTGCATCTGTCAAGATCAAGAAATTTTCAGTTCCAGCCAAAGAAAACTTCATGTGTATATTTTTGTCCCACAGTTGCAAGTGGCTGTTGCCATATGATTTCACTATGCAGTGTACCAGGAACCTTCCTGCAAAGCACAGGCACCAGACAAGCCTCATGGGGGGTGCAAACCATGTGTGTTCCCATGTGATACTTGGCACCAAATCCACCTGCCTGCTCCTCCCAGGACTTTCTTACATCCTGGCAGTGCTGACGGAGCCGCGCTGCAGCCCTGCCACCCCCAGCAGCGTGGCTCCCACTGGGCGTGCAGCAGACCAGTCTGCCTTTGCAGGGCACCCGGCCAGCTCTGGCACACATTAAACGCTGCAAAATCCAGGGACCCTGGCATTTAGCTCTTGCTCTAAACTCTTCATGGTATGATTGGAGCAGCCCCTGATTTTGTGCAAATATACAGAACAGCTGGGAAGCTCAGATCTAAAGTTGAAAGCTGACCTTCCCCACATGCTAAAGGTTGGCTTGACCCAGGCTTTGGTTTGGCCTCACAGCTGGAACAAAGTCACTAATGATCATTGTGGAGTGCCAACAGAATGAGCCTGGTCAGAGCTGTGCCCTGCTTTCCTCGGGATCGCCTGCTCCTTTACACCCTCCTGCAGGCATCCGCCCTCAACCCCGGTACTGCGCTGGCAGCACGGCTTTCCAGACTGAAAGGATCAAACTAGAGATTTCATGTTT
This sequence comes from Falco naumanni, assembly GCF_017639655.2. Taxonomy (NCBI): domain Eukaryota; kingdom Metazoa; phylum Chordata; class Aves; order Falconiformes; family Falconidae; genus Falco; species Falco naumanni. The sequence continues at coordinate 16,835,875 of NC_054061.1, forward strand.
CACTTGTTTTAGTCAAGCTACTCCCCACTACAGACTCTCGTGTTTTTGCCCAAGTTGTTCACTAGAGTCCTTGTGAACATCAGCAACACCCAAGAACATAATGGCAAACAAACACCAGCAGGAAGAAAATACAAACTGGAATAGCAGTTCCCTGTTTGACCTTACATAAAATTGGCTCCTACTGCAGTCAGTGCAGGCAAAAAGCTGAGTCGTAGATTTTATTTTATTTTTTTAACCCCTGTCCGCTAAAAACTTCGGAGTTCAACTTAAAAATAACCTCAGCACTGCCTCCCAGTGCTGAGCTGCCTGCAACACTTGGTTCACAGGACACAACAATACTTTGCACACTCAGAGATGCTCTGGAAAGGTTTAGCTCCATCATACCTGGGTTTATCCAGAGTTTCAGTATTGACTTCACTCTGAAAATCTGCCAGATCTGAAACCAAAGCTCCTTGTATTCACCTAACTAGTAATCCACACTGCTCCTAAAAGTATATATAGTTTTACCACAATATACCAGGCTTAAGGTCCCCAAAGGTCCTTCCAGCAACACCGCAGTTCTGGAAGGAGGTTTTATTTACTGTGCATTTCATAAGCACTGATTTCATCCTGCTATACAACACTCCCCAGGGACAGGCCAGCAGCGTGTTATCCCGTGCACTAACAACTAGTATCTCAGAACATGAATTTTTTTCTATATTGTCTTGAGTTCTTTATGTATCATTACCCCAAAGCTGGCGTCCAAGGGTATATTCCTTTGTTTACTCCCTCAGGCTTATGTCTGGGCTTGTGCTTGCAACTGCTTGTGGTCATACAGCTTTAAAAACTACTCATGTGCCTTGAGAAGAAGCTGCTGGGCACTGCGCAGCTGACTGACACCTTCCTGTTTTAAAATGTCTACAAAACTCCAACCAAAGAAAAAGCATAAAAATGGAGAGCTAGAAATCAAATTCTAGATCAATCTGAATATTTGCAGCCCCATATACAAACCGTCAGTTCAAAACACCCGCTTGGTCCGGCGAGTGAACCAAGCAGCACGGGCAAAGGCAGGCATGCTGCTGTGCCACGGCAGCACGACACACGACGCAGCGGCATTAAAAGGAGTGCACGTGCCAAAACAGTAGAGGCATTTCCAGTCTTTCATCAAGGCCATAGCCCTGACCTTTGATTCACACCAGTAAGGGATTGAATACACCTTTGGACTGATCTGTGAGGCGTTTCTCCCTTGCACTTTTCCAGAAGGCACCCCAGGCTCTGCTGATGGAGCCCCCAGGGTGCTTGCTGGGGCAGCGTCTCAGATGGGGCTTCCCCGGCGCCTCCATCTTCGCCCCTCTGGATCCAGCGCCTCGGAGAAAAAAGGCAGCACATTAGGACCAAGGCAAATCCATCCTCCCAGCTTTTTTTTCGCCTCTGAAGCTGTACTGAAAAAGTTTCTGCACAGGAGAAGTCTGCGGGGAGTTTGTGAGCATCTCTCTGGCAAAGTGCAGGGGGCAGAGCTAGGGGCAGTGGCCCCCGCTGGGTCCCCACCATGGAGCACGGCCCAGCTCCGGCGCTTGGCAGGGTGATAAATAAATAGTGAGGCTACGCATCCCTGCAAGCGCTGCACCTTGGCGTTGCCAACCACGTTGCACTAACCGCCTGTGTGACGGCTCCCTCCTCCTCTCCCAGCCCTCCAGTTTGCAGTTTCTGCATGGCAGGTCGTGTGCTGGCCATCTCCTTTACTAGGATGCAGTTGTTTGTCATATGGGATGGGCTTTGTTCGGTTTGGATTTTTTATTTTAATTCATTTTTAACAGAGCATCCTGATCTAGGAGTGGAATGGGGCGTTTCTCCTGTGTTATGGGATTAACCTACAGGAAGGTTTTGTGCAGAGACCACTCAAACAGAAAAGGTCTCCAGGACTTGGATTAATCAATCACCTGAGGACTATCCCCAGAGAATCCCTGCTTCAAAGGTGCTTCTCTTCCATGCTAACCGCTCTCTAAGCAGTGAGAGGGACACATGAAAACCCTCTGCCATACCCCCATTCAGCCACACGCCTGGAAAGTGTCCCCATAAGTATGCTTTTACCAGAGTATGCTGGAAGAAGTAGGGGTTTCCTCCCCATAAGAATGAAACAGCTTCATCGTGGAAGCCACTGCATACGTGCAAAAAGCAAACACCCAACAGATAGGTCGGTCCTGATGACGCTCCTTGAGAAAATCAGTCCTGGAAAAGAAAATAAATTATTGGGGAGGTAACCTGAATGGAAGTTTATTACGGACGACTGCTGGCATTACATACAGGCTTCACACACTCACCATTTCTATTTCTGGCAGCAGGTTTGGGTCTGATATCTGACAGCAACAAGCTTTGATGGTATTTGTAGAAGTTTTCTCAGCACAGAGCAACATTTTCCAGGCTGCTCCAGCACAGACATCAGCGACGCATGCACTCACCAGTACCTCAGCTGATACATCACCCAACCCCACAGATGGATGCTCCTCACCGAGCACACAGCTGCATCCTGGGGAGGTCTGGGAGCACCCGGGGACTCTTTAAAGCTGATTCCTTATGTTGTAGACTGATGCTACAAGCCTGCATCCCGATTAAGACAACTTAATTAACGTCCCCCAGTGGAAGGAAATCCAAGGAGTGGAGACGCAGCTGATGACAGGCACAGCGGCTGCTCTGAGGCGGTGAGCTGCAGCATCCAGCATCCCCCCATCAGAGCCGCCGCCTGATTCAGACCTGCAGAGCCACAGTAGTGCACTTCACACAACAAACTGATATGCATAGCTGATGGTTTTGGCCTCTAAGACACTTGAAGTTAGTATTGTGATGAAGAGAAAGTAGTGAGTAGTCTTCCCTTTCTAGAAGTGTTTTGGGTTTAGCCAAGTGCAATCCCTGAGTATAATTGCAGGAGTATTCGGGTCACGCGAGTAGCTGTTCCCCGGTCCCCCCTGCCAGGGAAAGGCCCGGAGCAGTGAGCTCATCCTGCACAGGATGGCTTGCAGACACCTCCCTGGCCACATTCAGGATGCGTGAATGACTTTTCCTTGAAGATGAGACTTCACCTGATGAAAGGCATTTAGGTTTAAAACTGATGTAAGCAGCCACCTGTAGAGTGACAGCAGACACACATAGCACAACTTGTGCAAGAGGCTGGTTTCCATCTGGGTGCCTGGTGAGCTGCATGGGGGGACACAGAGACACCCCTGAGTCCTCCAAGGGTGAAGTGGAGCTCCTCACCACCGGGTCCACTGCCCCTGGGCATCACACAGCCCTAGGACATGCCACTGCTCAGAGGAAGGAAAAAGCATCACGAGCAGTTGGGACAGAGACAGCAAAGTAACCAAATTATGTCCATTTTGGTTTGCTTGATACGTCTAATGTCACCTCTCCCTGTAGCTACACTGGCGATGCTGCTGCCCAAACCCAGGACTTCTTAATATTAAGAGGCTGTTAAATGCATTTTGTGCCACCTGCAGAGCTCTGCTTTGAGCCAGGTCTGGGGAAGCATAGTTCTCCTTCTGCTGATGAGAAAAGGTCACGAGAGTTTGAAAAGAGCAGGAACAAGCCATCAGAAGAATACTGATCATCGCCGACGTGCCTGGTCCCCGCAGCAGCTTTACTCCCAGACCCATAACGTGGCACGAGCTGCCAGCAGCAGCTCTGTGCAGCCCCTCTGCTGTGGGCAGTGCCAGCCATGGCTGCTGCCTGCTCCCAGGGCTGTGTGCCCTTGCATGCTCCCGTGGGCACCTGCCACCTCCCTGGGTGGAGGCAGCACGTGGTGCTCCCCAGAGCGCAGTCCCAGCCACGGCAGCGCTGGCATGCTCCTGGCACACCGCACAAGCTCGTTTTGCTTTGTTTAATTTTTAATTTGACACCTAATGAGTCTCTGGCAGCCACCTACAATTTCATGGAGATATCGCAGCTGTAAAAAAGAAAATCTGTGTCATAAAGCCCAAAAAAAAAATAATATCAGGAATGAACAGTCAGGCTATTCACATAAAGGAACTCAAGTACCTCCCGTTGTCTCCCAGACATGACCCTTAAAATGAGGCATGCTAAAAATAAAGCTGTGGCTAGGAAAAAGCAGAAAAATTGTTCCACATTCCTAGAAGCTTCCCAATTCACATCTCTGCCTTGGGACTCCTGCAAGGGCCAGAACATCAGGCCATTTCAAGATGAAGCAAATATCCTCATTCAGGAGATGCATTTAGGTAATGTTGGCATTTTAAAATTGCCCAGAATGGTAAAACAACATATTTGAACAAATAAAGCCAACGACTAGCCATTAAAGCCCCAGCAAAAATAATCTGAACCTGTCCATAGTATTGAAGGCCAAGATACAACTGTTTTTATATACCATTTAGCATCTCCCTTGTGAAGAAATTGAGCATTTGGGCATCTGGATTTCATCTGCACCCAAATAAGACCATGGGTGTGATGTTTTAGCCTCAGCTGGCTGCAGCTGGTAACGATGTGTTTGGATACTGCCACTCTCTCTCAGAAACACGTACATGGATGTGCGAGTACGTGCATGTTGGTATAAAAGATAAATAATGATTTAACAGCTAAGGTTAAACTTGAGTCATTCTTTTGCCCAAAGAGACAGCTTTATGAGCCAGCACAGAGGAGTATTTATTCGTAGTCAAGTAAAAAATATACAGTTTGAAGATAAGTGGCTTATCACGTAGCCAAAAGGCCTCTTACAGCATTCAAGACGTGCTGTCAGAGCGAGCCAAGAAACATCCTGCGCCTGCCTGCAGCGGGCAGCGCTGGGCATTGGCATCAGCATCAAGATGTGCCAACAGCCTCGAGGAAGAAGGATGTCTGATTTGTCTTTCCATGCAAAAACTAGCCGTTTCAACTGCTAGATAGCAACATAAATGCTTTCCCTCCCATCTCCAACTTAACAGCTAAAGCTGTCATTTCCCAGAACAGCCCGCACCAAGGGCGAGGTTCCACTAGCAGGGGCAGGCTATAACCAGACCAGAAATCCTCAGTTACTGCTCACGCTCAGGGCAAGGAGCAAACCTGCTCTGTCATCCGCAATATTATATACAAATACCATGTTGGTAAAAGCAGCCCATATCTCTTACCCGCCTGGAGGTGGCTTCTTTCTTCCTCAAGAGAAGTGTTTAACCAAGATTTTAGGCTTAAGTATCTAAGGCAGGAGCAAACGGCGCTGTGTTACAGAATGGGGACAGATATATTGGCAGTTGCGTTTTCTTGGGCAGGTCGGCTGTCCCTTCCGAGGGCTCCCTTTACAGAGAAATTAAAGTAGCAATTATGTTTTAAACCAGTCTGAAACATCCATAGGAAGGTTTTGGTCACCTGTTGTAAGCCTATTACACCGAAACGAATACATGTCCTCCTGTGCTGTGGCTGCAACCCCCATCAGCCAGCTGCCGGCCACCTCTGGGACACTGGTGCTTGCCACCCTCCGGACAGACCTGGTGTGGTGGCAGGGGCTGGGGTTCTACACCCATCTGATTGCTCATGTCGGTATCTCCTATTTCAGATTCATTGCTTCCAAAAAAATACAAGCCAGCACATGCTGTCAGCTGTATCCCAAAGTAGGGGGGATGGCAGGCATCAGCAGAGAGCCTGTGGAGAGCTGCAGGACCTAACGGCAGAGTCACAGAGGCAGTCACACAGAGGCTATCTTTCCCATTTCTTCCCAAGCAAACACTTGCTGGCAAAGGCAAGAGACCTTCAGGGAGCAACAAGCAAGAACCAAGCTACTGACCACAGCAGTCACAGCCCTCCCAGTTGTGGTACCTCTGCAGGGACCAGATGTTTCACAGCAGGGCAAGGGCAGACCTGCATTCGCTTTATTCCAGGGAACACACAGCCTGGAGCACTGACGGCTGGAAAAATGGAGTCCTGAAAAGGCCTAAGGCAAGAGCTGCTAAAATGAGGAGCAGGCTCAGCCCATCCACCTGAAAGACCTGCCAGCACTGGGAGCTTGCAAAGGTTTGTCTCCCTGCCCCAGGATGAGCTGCTGCCCGTGACGCCTCTCCCCACTTCCTCTGCTCAGAAAAGTTTATGTTACATGTTACATTCCCAACATACAGAACCTGGAAATAGCATAGTTATTCACAGTTCATATGAACAAAGTTTTAATACCTTTGTGGAAAAATTGTGGAGATCAATGGAGCTTCTACAGTGGAGCCAACTGAAGACAGGGTACTCACCTGATGGACAGGTAGTACTTATGAATTATTTTTTTTTCAATCAGCTTGTTATTCTGACACCCTGAAGTTATGGATTTCCTTTAAAGTGATAACTGGCACAAAGGTTTGGTTATTTAAAATTTTGCTTTACCATAATTGTCCTGTGGAACATATGAAACTTCTGCACCAGGAGAACAGCAGACAGCCTTCCAATAAGGCTAGGAGTCTGTGCCAGCATAGGGATTTTCACGCTATTTTAAGCATTTACAAGTTGTCTCAAGCCTTAAACGATAAAAACATCAAGTAGTGAGAGTGCACTGAACTCAATATTTTGCTATTCAGCTAGCCTAGTGGGAACACGCTAGTGCAAACATTTAAATGTAAGCACCAGCTGGAGGCATTTTCTTCAGCTGCTGCCGCAAGGCATTAACTGGGTGTTAACCAGAACTGCTGGATGCACGCGAAGGCGAGACCCAGGAGCAGCTGCCCTAGAAGGAAAGGTATTAGCTGCAGCCAGGGTGCCGTTACGGGGAAGGAACACAGATCCGCTTTAATAATAGCGCTAGGGCTGAAGGTGACAACAGATGACTTAAAAGGACCAACGGCAGGTTTTGCGGAAACAATGTAGAGGCTTAAGGAAGATTTTGTTAAGCCTAAATCATTAAAGAAAAGTTCTTTGGGCAGTTTCACGTCACCACCTTGCCAAGGGCAGGGTTTGGGAGGAGAGGTAAGTACAGAAGAGCCCATCAGATATCTGCGACACCTCCTGCTGCTCTTCTAGCCTTTTTACGTGCATCACATCAGGCTCACAAGTGCTTTTACTGACACCGCTGGATGGATAATTCATTTGTACGTGATAGAAACACAGACATACCAAGCACATGGGGCATCAAAGGGCATTTAGTCCTGGCTAGACCAGCTCACCCACCTGCAAACCACGCTCAGTCCATCTCAGCCCACCCCCAGGCTCGGCCGCAGCCCGGCTCCGCAGGCACCACTGCAGGTGCTGTGAGAAGTTCCGAGCTCCAGCTGGGCCAGATCTGAAGCCAATAAAATGCGTATGGGCCCGAGGAGCACCAAGTTGTGTGCGCTGTCAGGGCCACGCTGAAAAAGGCAGCGCTGCAGGCGCTCAGGCTTTCAAGGAGTGTCTACAGATAGAGATAAGAAAGTGGAACATACGTGGTGCTCGCCAGACCCACACCAGCAATTCTGCATGCTGAGGAATGACTAGTGACATGCTGGGGGGAGGCTGTGTCCTGCAGAGCCACTCCATGGGGGTGCAAGGGAGTTGGTTGATAAAAAAAACCCACAAAACAAACCAACAAACACCACCTTTTTCAAAAAATAGGGATTGGAAAATAATGTTTAAAAGATGAAGGTATGTTTTCTAGCAGTTTACCAAAGATTATCCATAGCCAAATAGCGAGGGAAGCAGAGTCCAGCGCTGAAGGAATGATTAATTTATTTTTAAAATAAGATGCTCTCAGTTTCCCAGGAGATTCTCTGAAAGGACAACATAGTGCCAAAACCTCCAGCTTTAGTTCTCATAGTCTCAGAACGACCCATTTATAAGCCTATACCAGGATAAAAATTGACAGCTCAAGAGGATCACCACGTCTCTGAAGACAGAGAACAAAAAGCCAAGAAGTTATTAGCGCCTGAAAAAGATATTCTCTTCGAGAAAAATGCTGCTGTATGCGTGTGAGTAGGAGATGGTAGGACAGCAGTCTCGTGTTTCTTCAGAGAACACACTCATTTCAATGATATCATGAATGATACTGTAATCATAGTTCAAATAAATATGTAAGTGAAAAGTGTTATTTTAAAATGTCTAGTTTCGTATCTGTTGAAAGAGCTGTTAAGAAGCCTCTCTCAGAGTGCTGGGATGCTTTTGTTCCAACAACACTTCCCACCAGCGCAAGCTGTGACTGGGCAGGAGGCTTTTAAGAGCTACATTTCTTTTAGTATTTTGTTGACACCCTCCGACTCAGAAAAATCTGTTACAAATCCAACGATCCAGTAACTAAAGTGACTAGAGACCAGTGATGTGTTAATCAAAGATTGCCAGGAGCAGCCAAAAGCCTCACTGTGCCATCAAATCGCATTGTCCCGTGGGTTTTTATGTGAAATGGCAAGACCTAAACACGAGAGCCCGCAAAGTGTGAAACCCAACTTTAACCTTCAATGTTGCATCTGCTCATGAAAGGTAACCTCGGTGCCAGTGCTTCCCCTTTCAAGAAGTGAAGGCTTAACCTCGCCTCCAGAGCTGCCCCCTGGGTTTATACTCATGCCACGCAGAACTTGCTGACAGCAGGAAGACGAACAGCACCACACGCCGCGCTGGCCTGCACGGCCTGCTGCAGCTGCACGAGCCTTCTCTGAAGAAAAAATAAATGCATTTCTTTAAGTCACTTCAGGTTTCTGATCACACGCGCCCGAGCAGGATCATTACTGAGCACACGCTGCTGTCGACCACTGCCGCTCCTTTGCCCTGTGCCAGCGGTGGGGGCTCCCCGGGGCCAGCGGTGGGTTGGGGGCACAGCCAAGCCCCAAAGCCAGGGCCCATGGAAACGCTCCCAGATTGAGCAGGTGTCCCAGAGTACTGTCTCAGTTGGATAAAACCTAGTTTAACAAAACTTAGCAAATATATTTTAAAATTACCTTAGAACTAAGCCGAGATAGGTTCATGTCTTTAGTGGCTTCAGCCGCCCAGGAACCAACCACCACTTCTAGGAGAAAGAGCTGCAGAAGCAAGCAAAGACTAACAGGTGATCACTAACAGTGACCAAAGCAGGCTTGGATTTCCCTGCTTCAGAAGAGCAAGATCCCCCTCTGCAAGTATACATAGGTGAAGGACACGCACATTTGGAGGGAGAAGCTCTTAGAACTGGGGTTATAGCGGTGACTCTTATTGCAAACGTATGGCTTGGAGTAAAACAATCAATCAAACAGACTCTTCCTCATCAAGAAACTTAAATGTAAGTGTTCTTTCTGTACAAGACATTTAATCTTGCATTTTCAGTCCCATGTACCACTATTAGTCATCACCTGCAAAGGTGATGAAAACCCGGGAAGAGGCAGTGGGATTAGCTCAGGCATGTGAGGCTGGCAGCCACCAAACACACAACCCGGCACTATCACCCTTCCGTGGTACCCGCTGGGCCTGGCACCAGGAGCCTGCCAAGGTCCGTGCCACACTCCTTCAGGCTGGCACCACAGGTTTCCTGTACAGCGCTGCCTGGGCTTCCCAGCAGAGGCCACGGCTCTCGTACCAAGGCTGTATGCCCAGGATCCAGCTTGGAACAACCATCAGCATTGGGCCTGCAGTAGCACCTGCTGCAGCTGCCAGAAGCCAGCGTGCCACAGACCACCTATGTTTTGCAGCAGGCAGCTAAGCTACTGAAGCCATGTGGGTTTTTTTAAATATATTTTTCTTAGAAGAACCTCTTGGAGCTATTTGGAGTCACACACGACTGCTCGAAATAGCAGGGTAGTGACTACTTGCCCTGCCTTGGCCCCTCTCAGGCGCGCAAGCTCTGCTCACACCATCCCAGCTGAGCGCCGAGACCGTCTGCGCTATTTCAGCTGAAAGAGCGCTCACTACAAAGCATCCCGTGTCAGGGCCAAGCTCGGGCTTCAATATTTGCTTTAAAAACACACATGCACACACATATATATGCATAATATGTCTATACAATATACACTTGAAAGAACATATAAGCTCAGCTCCAATACTTATTGCAGCAGCCTAAGCCCAAAATCACTGCCCTGTTGGTATCAAAGCAAGCCAGGAGATCACACTTATGTATGCAAGGACATGCTGCTGCATCGCATCCATTTCCACGGAAGCAGCACGTCAGAGCCTGAGTTAAGATACATCTCCAACAGGAAAAGGTTCAAAAAAAAAATTTTATTTTTGATGAAGATGCAGAAAGTCTTCTCTTGCCATCCAAAGTGCTGCCAACTCTGGAGAAGCAGGAGGTACACACTGAGAACACAGGGGAAACTCAACAGAAAAGACTTCGCTTCCAGATTTCACAAGGAAGAACTTAAAGGAAAACATAGAATCATGGAATGATTTAGGCTGGAAAAGACCTTTAAGATCATCAAGTCCAACTGTTACCCTAACGCTGCCAAGTCCACCACTAAGTGCCAATTCTACCTGATAGAAAACCACATGGGATGAGCATCTAGCATCACTGTCACGGGCTACAGGCACGAGGGGACTCTACCCACCCTGACTAACCGTACCCAGTTGCAGGAGGGGGGGATCACCACACCGAGGCAGCGCCCGCAGAGCCATCGGTGGGAAATGAGCCCTTACTTGTGTGTCAAGGTTAATTTGGGGTTTGTTAGTTGACGCAGAGGAAATGGACACAGAGCCACAATGCAATCACAGCTCAGGAACTGTCCCCAAACAGCTTAAGATTAATCCTACACTAATTTCCCAGGCTGAGACGCTGCAGAGTGCTTTGTACTCGTATCTGTGCAAGCGGAGCCTCCCGCATGCTGCGATGTTTGCCTAAAGCTCCTCGCTCAGTCTGGCGGAGAAGCTGTTTGTATTGGCAAGTCTCCTCCCTCCTTCCCCGTGGAAGATCCCAGTCCAAGGAAGGAGAGCAGCTGAGCTCACACACCTTTTTTGAGATCCCCTGAGATCCCGTTCTCACCCATCACCGCAGAGAGCGGCAGCATTCGGTGTGAAAGACACTTTTAACTGTTGCAATACACTCATAGCAGAAGCTGGAACTGATTTTTTTAAAACTGTCTCATAGCAGAACTTAGTATCTACTTGTCTGATTTTTTTTTACTCCATCCTTCTCCATGTCATCAGTTTTCCTGTGGTAGCAGAATCAAACCCTAATCCTCAAAGGATGTGGGAACTGCAGGACTGAAGTGTTTTCCTATCTCGTGTAGGTCTCAGTTTGAGTTGATAAACACCTGCAAGATGCCAGAGACAGCTGGGGGTTTAACTCCCAGGTAGTCATGGATTAACTGAGAAAAGCCAAAACAGCTACGGCCTCCAGCTGCCAGCTCTACAAATGTAGCTGCCAGTCTAGAGCAAATGATGGCTAAAGAGCCTGGCAAGCTTCTGAACTAACCCCACATATAAGTTTATAAGCAAGATGTCTCATGCTGTTGAAATCCATCACCTTTCCCAGCAGATCAGAAGCTGCTGTCGAGCCCCCGGCACAGGGCAGGACCCCTGGCCAGCAGGCCCTGCCTGTGGCACCCCCACTGACACCTGGAGGGGACGCACTGGGGAGGGGGGAACAGACTGCTTTCCAGGGGACGGTGAATGAACGGTGGCTGTCCCCAAAACTGGCTGCTACTAAATACCCCATGATACTGAAAGATGAATGAATTGCCATTTTAAAATAAATAGATTTAACGGCCAGAAAAGTGATCAGGTTATTACATGTTGAACAACTGCAATTCCCCTGGTACCGACCGACAAAGCACAGTCTGGCTGACCATGGGGCTCGTTTTGTTTGGGTTGTGGCTTTTTCCTCCCTTACCCTCTCCAGTGAGTACAGGTGGGCTCTACTCTTGGAGTATTTGCGCACATCATTAGCTCAGCAACATGCCCTTCATGAAAGGTAAATCCTTTACTAAAGTCTTGCTTAACCAGGGGGCAAATAAGTAACAGCAACATACTCGATGGAAAGAAGGAAAAGCAGCATCCATGAGCAGGATTGTGGTGTCCAGCCCCAGCTATGTCAGAAGTCCTACAGCTGGCTTCAAAACAGCAGTTCAGCATTCCCCATACCTGGGTGCAGCTCTCCAACAGTGACCTGAAAAGTCCTCTTAGTTTTACATTACTGATGTAAACCTTTGTACCTCCAACACGTCCCCTGGGAAATGGTACCGCCTGCTATCAAATTGCATCAAAAACTCTCCACAGATAGAAAGCCAGACAAAAACCTGCGATATAAAAAGTACCTGCACAGATTACATCTGAGGCAACTTGATAATATGCATATCTGGACACATCTGGGTTACAAAAGACTCGCAACCTTTCCTGCATTTAATACAGCCCCTGCTGAAAAGCGAGAACACCGTGTTACGCACAGATCGCAGGCTGACCTCCAAGCTAATAACCAGCCACAGATCTTCATGAAGGTTTTATATCAGATTCATCCATTGCAGAGTGTTCCTCAAGTGAAACAGAATTCCACAGAAACTAAACACAGACCTGAGCAAAGACTCTCAGCTTCCCCTAGAAGAGGTTACACTTCTCCAGTGTACCTACCAGCCTGAGATGCTGAAACAAAAAGTTATTTCTAGTAAGGAAAGGAAAGGTAGGTGATAGGACTGCTAGGGATTGTCCTGGAAAGAGGTATATCTACCCAAAATGCAAAAATGCAGGATGCTCTGGTTCCTGTTGTCCTGAGTTGACCGTTAAGGACACATGGCCTCTGGCAGGACCTTGCCACAGAATTCAGGTGAAGTGAATAGCTGTAATAAATTGATCACAACAGAAAAGCGATAAAGGGCTATAAACTCAAGCCAAAGTCAAATACTGCAGATGACATCAGTTCTGGAGTTAACAGCTAGTGCTGCTTCCAGGTCAGTGACACTCAGAGTACTTTATAAAGCAGCAAACTGAATTTGTGGCATCCAGTTCCTCCCGTGACACCCCTCTCCTACATCTCTAATGCCACTGATCTGGGTATTAGCTCTTTGCATCTACTGGGCAAAGCCCCTCTCCTTGCATTCCCTTGCTGCCACCAGCCTCTGACCAAAACTCAGGGCCATTCACCTTGACACCCCTCACCCTGATACAACGGTCTCCTTCAACAGAACCACCCTGTTCTGTTGGTTAAGCCTCGTGAACCCCAGTAACATGAGACACGGAAAAGGCTACAGAAGTTGGCACCTTCTTTGCCTCAGTTTCTCAGTTCTAAGGGTTGCCCTCAGGAGAAGTGGTGGGAGCGAGGCATTCCCCACTGGAGAGGAAAACAGTTGAGGAACCCTGGAGCTGGCTGGGCACACATGATGCCATAGGACCCAACAGGCTGGCCAAAGGCAAGGGTGGAGCTGACCACTGGCAGGTCATGGCTACCAAGGATGGTTCCTGATGACAGAAGAAAAGGCAGATGTCACACTCACCCTCAGGAAGGTGTATGTGGGGTACAACAGGCTGGTCAGCTTCACCCCAGTGCCCAGAAAGGCTCCGGAGCGAGTCTTACTAGAAGACACATCCCAGCGCACAAAGCACAAGGCAGTGACTAGGAACAGCATGGCAAATTCTGCCTGACTGACCTGATGGCTTTCGGTGATACCTGGCTCTGTAGCTAACGGACGAGCATTGGGTATTGTTCATCCTGAGTTTCGCAAGGCCTTTGGCATCATCTCCCACAGTTAACTTTAGAGCCAAACTGATGAAATACAGAGTAATAGATGGAAAATTGGCTATAAACCCATGAACCACACTCACGCGTACTATGACAAGCAGCACAGAAACAACTCAAAATTTAATTTGCAAGTAATTTCCTTGGTTTAAAGCTTGCTCTACCTTAACATCACACAGGCTGCAGGCCCTTTACCTTCCAGGACTTGTGGATTCTACAGTCTGGCTATGAATCTTTCCTCTGTATATCCTCCACCTCAGTTGATGGAATGTATTTCATCATCTGCTTGAAATATGCAGTCGCTTTTGATGTCTCCTCCACTTGGATCTCATCATACAAAAATCTGCTAGTACACTTCCCCTATTCATTACTCACTGTGTAAGCAGTTCTGGAGGGGAAAAAAATTATGTAAATCTCCTTTATAACTACATAAAGAAAAACAACGCAGAACACTGCAATAAACCATGGCCAAAAGCTTCTCTCAATCAACACTGCTCAGCCAGAATCTAAAGGGTTGAGAGGATCAGATGTTCGTACACCACAGAGGTATCTGTCCCCACGTTAAAAATTTGCCGAGTTGCTCGTCAACTCAGGCACATTTCTGAGACCTTAAACACGCTCAGTGCACGTTTCCTTTCTGCATGGCATAGCTTTATGTTGTTCCCAAGAAAGGCACCTTCAGGAACAGAAGAGCTTTGTTGCATCCTCGGAAGAGAAACTTTCACCTACAGAACCCGTAACTGTTTATGACCCTGCCATAACGGAGCTGCCCTCGGTTATTGCCCTTTCTGCATCCAGCTCCCAGGGACCACGCAAGGAGCTGGGCCAGTCCAGGAGCTACTGCCGCCGCCCGCAGACAATTTGCCCCATGACCCCGTAAGATTAAGAAGCAGCCACGTCGCCAAGTGGACTCAACTACATACTTACAGGTTGTATAAAAACTGTCTCCCTCTCCTGCCCGAAGACACGGAGCAGCACCAGGGGCCCTGTAGCCCCAGCAACGCACTGTCCCGCGGCAGAGATGCTCGTGGTGCAGCAGACGCAGTCCTGAGCCCCCAGGGAGCCGTGCTCTGTCTGCTCCCTCAGACTGGGAAGGGGAGAACCTGATCAGCCACGCTGGTACCTCCCGCTTGCTGCGAACAAGGTGACTGCTACTACTTTTTCATGCTGCAGCTGCAAAGGCAGAAAGTGGATGTGCTTACTGAACACCTGCTGATGGACCAAAACGCCTTCAGAGCAGGGAAGTTTCACTCTGGAACAAAAGGAAAATTTCATTTTTAACCCATAGTTCTAAGAAGAGGCAGGTTACAAAGATTATTAGAGATCTGCATTTCTGAGTCCAATAAAAATTCAAATATATCTGGCTGTAGTGTCTTACAGTAAAAGGATGTCAATTGCTTCATACAAACTTTTTTTTTAAAAAAAAAAGATCCACAGATAAGATACAACTAAATGAAGCTCACACAGCTTACCCTGTCCCCTGAGCTTGCGCACAGGTTGCACCAGGAAGCAGTGAGTGACCCAGCTGAAATGCAAACCAGCTTCTGCAAAAGGCTACTACAGTTCACTCCAAGAAAGAAGGAATTTCTGCATTCAAAGAGAGTGACAAACAAATACACACTCCATAAACTTGTAAAGGAACTTGTGTCTGCTATGAGCTCATTTCCCCTACATAAAAAGAACACTGCGGGGCAAAGCTCCTCTTTGCCAGACAGACTTGACAGATGCAACACAGAATGGAGTTTTCAGGGTTTCATTTTTGACAGTTTAAAGCAAAGATCTGTAGTTTGGATGGCTAAAAAATTTGTACAGTGAACCCTGAAGAACAGCCTCTAACACAGCAAGCTTGTCACAAGAGGCACCACCAACATGCTGCTGTGGCACAGACCTCATTCCTGACGACCTCTTGCCCATTAGGCATCAGATCAATGTAATTTGGTTCTTCCAAAACGTAAGCAAAGATCAATTCCAACAGAGAAGTAATTGCAGTTTACATGTAACATGCAGTTTATACATGGAAGTATTTTATTCAACAGGAAAATACCACTCTGAGTCACCTGTGTGCATGAATCGGCATGTGTTCTGAAGTTAATCTGCAAGGCAAAAGCTTACAGTAGCTTCACTGCATGCTTTCTTCTTCAAGACTACAAAACTAACCCTCTTTAGGGTAACAAATGTTTTTAAAAACAGGACCTGAATCTAAGAACTGTGAAGCGTAGGCTTTTATTAAAGGAGAGGAAGAAAAGAGCATGAAAACCACACCCGTCATGTTATCCTAGTATGAAGTATTATGCAACAACCCACCCAGTATCAAGTATCACAGCAATTTATGATACTGCAGCAGAACACCACACCCAGAAATCCCTACCCCAAACCCAGAAATGTAGGCGAACAATGAACAATCTCAAATTATTTATTAGGAAAGACAAAGTACTGTTTCAACATTCATACAGAACAAATGGTAATAAAACCAGGAAAACAAACCGTAGAAAGTAGGCCCATCACAGAGGAGTTGGGTTATGACAAAGTAAATGAAATCCAAACTTCATGCAAACAAGCAGTAAAGAATTATTTACAGTTTCGATGGGATGAATGACATCATTGGCCATTTTTGGGCCCCAACCAAATTACTCCATGACATATTAAAGGGATCTAATCTGTACATTCAGTAACGAGAATCTATAAAAAGAAAAATAATTTAAACAATTTACAAGAGCTGTATTACAGATGGCATAAAGGTATCATTTACAAGAGCTGTAGTAACAGGTGACACAAAGGTATTAATCAGTAATTTATGAATAAAAATTTGTAGCACATATTTTTACATCACATCTTCAGTGTCTGACAGTAAACAAGAAAGTGGAGACATAACATGAGTGCAATGTAATAGAATAAGGCAACTTAACCAAATGGCTCTTCGGAGAACTTCCATCCCACAAGGTTTACAATTTATAAATTTGCCCATCCATTTTGCTAAATAAGTAGAACAAATATTTGAAGACAGCAATTGGTGATTACAAGGCCTGCACATGATGAGACAGCAGATGGAAAATTAGATACTCGTTTGTTAATGCCAAAACTCAGGAATGTAAAAAAGTGCAGATTATCAAAAGCCCTCTATATCCTATAACATCAACACACTAATTTTCATATTCTAGATGTCAATTTAATGTCTCAAAATACTAATTCACTAGTCTTATAATTCTTTTGTAATGCACCATCTGAACTATCATACCTCCTCCCAAAGCTTGTATTTACAATGTTCTTAAATTGATGCTAGAAGAATTGTGAAATGCTAGCATTTATAGGAAAGATTAGCAACTGACACACCATAGTCCAGTTTATTTTATAGGCAAGACTCACCCAATTTAGCTTTTAAAATTCTTTTAAATGGATATTTTTGCATTTTCAACAACTTCCCCAAATGTTTACAGTAACGGCTGATTTTCTTTAAGTTTTAGCAGAGGACAAATGCCAATTGTGTTTTAGTTGATGCTATTTGTTTAAACAGCCACAATAACTAAACAAGATTAAGGATAACCCTGAAATCCAGAAAGGAAAGGTCATCCATATCATAATGCACAACAGGAATGTTATGGGCCTTACACAAAGCAGCACAGGAAGCCAAACCTGCCAACAACTTGCCACATGAACAAAGTCCACATACTCAAAAAACCAAAAGGGATGCTTGAAATAAGGCCATAAAATATTTGCAAATGTTAGATTTTAAGTCTGTGAAAAGGACCAGGCCATAAATATTGTATTTAGAATCTATTTTTAACAAACAATTTAGCATTACCAGGAATATGCAAAGTAGCACTACTGTGTTCCCCAAGCAGAAGATCTTGAAGCCAAATCTTGCTCATTAGTTTAAAAGTCCCCCATTTAAGAGAATCATCCACTGACGTAACTGAAGTGGGCAGGATGTGGCATTCAGTTATGCAAACCTAGACTGCTCAAGCATATTCCTTTAGCACATTAACAATTACAAATATATTACAGCATCTTTTGAGATGTTTTCAGAAAGTTTGTTTTTAAGAATACTTAATATGGTTTACATGTGTGAAGTAAACAAAACGAATAGAACAGGCTTCTTTGAACTTAAAGAATTTTATCACAGATGACAATACTGGTAACGTACTTTAGAATGTATCAGTAAAACTTAAAGAATGTAAGCAGTGAATTATCCCTCTATACTGTGATAAGGCTTTTTTTTTTTTTCTTTATCTCCCATGGTCACGTCTGAGGATTTAATTCACCCACTTTATCCACAATGACTGTTAAGTCTGCCTCTTCTCACTGTGCGTTAAAGGGAAATGGAAAAATCAGTACAAAGAAAACAGTAACTGTATACATCAAGTGTGTTCCTAGCTCTGCACTGTGACCTACAGACCTTGGTCAAATACTTTTAATGTAACCCACAGATTTTTGTTCACTTTTCAACCTCAGGAAAGCTCTGCTCTGTATTACATTCTTTAAGACTACATAATCCAAAACAAGGGTGTAGAAAGCCCTGTCGCTAGGAAAACACTGATAAGGGAAAGAACTAGTCTTGTTAGGTGTGCAAATGGACTCAGGATAAAAAGCTGACCATAACCAGATCAACAGAATTGCACTGACCTTCATCTCTGTTCTGAACTAAACTGTTTCCTCAGGACTATAGCCATCTAGTATCCAAGACTGAATAGTGAAAGTAATGTTGAAAATAGATTGAATGCAAATTTAGGTATATGCAAATATAAGTTACTGACTGAATGCGCAAGACACCATCTAGTCTTCAAGAAGCACAGATTTGCTCTAAATAAGACATTTCAATTAGTTTCAAATGTTAAAATCCCACTGTTATGCTGAAACATTTAGGAATGAGAAGTTATTGCAACTTATCTGGAAGTAGGTATTTCCTGAAGACCTATACTGGATAGAGACAAAGGCTTAGTATTACAACACTTCAAGGCAATATAATTACCTTACACGTATACTACCAACAACTCAAATGAGAGTAGGAATCTCACAGTACTACTGAAGGAATATTTAATCCATTATAAGCCAGAACGGAACTTCTGTTCTTAATACACAGGCTGAGAGCAAGTGGGATAGCGTGGTCCTGTATTGTTTCCATGTCTTAACTCAAATTATGGACAGAGGTGTTGGTAGAATCACAGGTGCTGGCTCGTAGAACAAACACTACAGAGGGGGAAAGATCTTCAAGAGGCAGGTCAGATAACCGAATACCCTTTGAAAATCCTGACGGAACTACAAGACAAAGAAAGTGTATCAGTGCCGCTTCCTTCAGAACTGTTAAATTTACTGAGGGTTTACTAAAAAGAATGAAAAGGTGTTTCTACTTGAATATCTGCTAGCTTCAGTGAAGAATGCTGAAAACATGTTCATTCCAGCTTGCTAAATATTCAAAATGTATTGTAGAAGTTCCCTTCTCATTCAAATTGCAGTTATCCTAAGCAGGACTAGAAAGGTGAAAGCAGTTAATAGCCATACCAACTTGGAACAGCTTCATGTAAAAATGGGACTTCTTCAGCCAGAAATAACCTGTACTTACCTAAGAACCTGTGTGATCTTTCAGGAGATACTTCTACAACAAAACTGTGCGTATTACTTAGAAAGAGACCAAGCTGGAGGGATGAGATCAAGAAATGCAAAAGCATTACACTTAGATAAGGGCTACAGGGATAGGAAGCCAGAAACCTGATGTTGTTTTCCTGGCGGCTCTAGCTACACTGGATTGAAGGGATCATCTCCATGGCCAATGCAATTACCTGCCATTTCTCTGGTAAGCAACACTGGTTAGGAAACCTCATGGATGAAGTCCCAGTACCAGCAAAACTGGCATTATATGAAAAAATTAAAAGGCACTCACATGGCTGATTGAGCTGAAAACAATTACACATTCAAAATGAACTTTACATTTTACTTTAGAAGACCACAAAACAACTTGCTTCTAGAGAAGTGGTTCCACTTGAGAAGACAACAGTAGCCCTGAGAAAACCTCAGATTTTCCCTACTGTAGCATATTACATTGAATCAATTCACCCTAAAGCTGCTTCAATCAGGTAGCTTTGAGGAAAAAAAAACGGCAAGGGTGAACATTAAAAGAGAAAATCAGGAAAAAGCAAGTTACTTAAGTGATCTGCATAAAGGAAACAAGCCTTTTCAACCTATTTAGATGAAAAGACTTTAAGGCTTATCTTGTAACTGCTTATGATGCCTACGATGTCTATTTGTGGTAGAGTCAATCTTTAGACTCTACTAACAAGTTCTATGTTGAGAGAAAGTGAGATGAAACCCAAAAATGAGGCTTAAATACAGGACCCCTGGGATTTAAAGTAGGGTTTGACAACTTCTCTGGTTGCTCTTGTAATGAAGTAACAATTATGCTGATAAAACTAGCAAAAGGAAGCCAATTGTTTTAGAATCTCAAGGGAAGAGGTAGGGCACACGTTTTGATTCTCACAGTAGTTTCTATACAGCACAGCTGCTCAAGAATTACTCCATTAATTTCTTCTGTAACTCTGTACAATTTACTTAAAACACATCCTAGGTCATATCAACTTCAAATGGTTTAAGTGAACCATGGTCATAAGGCAATCATCTTCTACATGCGCTTCTGGTTAAATATACAAGTAACTTCTAACTACTGCTTCAAGAGCAGCTCTCTTTCCATATCACAAAAAGAGAAGTGAAGTAGCAATAAATACAGTCTAAAGGAACTGTTTCTAATCAAACTGTAGTACATTGTCTTGAAGTACCTCACCTTGCAAGAAAAATATGCAGTTGGTTTGCAAAATTTTCAGGAGGCTGTCAAACCATTCAGAAAGCTTTTATGAAGTTTTATAACCAAATAAAGGTTACTTTCTATAGTAACTTAAAAGGAACAGTATACAGCATTTATAAGGACATTCTGTAAAAGCCATATTCACTTATTTTCTGAAGTGCTCTGATTTAGCATTAGATCAGTTGAACTGTGAGTGTTACTCTTGTTTGGTTCTTTATGTCTAAAATGAAACATCAAATCAAGCACAATGGAAACGTAGTATGAGTACCAGGAAAAGCAACAATAAATGGAACTGCATTTGCGATTGGCATTGGGCTTAATGAACTGGCTACTCTTTAAGTTACTGTACTCTTAAAAGATCACAGAATATTAAAAAAAACCACATTAATATGGGGGTTTGAATTTTAAGAAAACAAAGAGAAGACTGAAAATAGCACATAGAGGTTTTTAACACACTGGGTGGATGTGTCTGTGAATACAACACAGCCATGCTGTGGAGTACTTGAGCAATCAGTTTTAAAAATGCCTTAAACCCGAGGATATGAATGTGTTCTAGTCTGGTTGTTCCTCATGCACTTATAGGAAATATTTAACATTAAAATGATATCATAAAATTGGGTAGCTCTTTAGTCCACAGTCATACAGCTAATGACTGTATAATATTTTTACAGGTTTAAGATCTCATGCCCTGGCTTCAGGACTAAACTTCCTACAATAATCACAACTGTAAATTTTTAAAGTATACAGAAAACCTCAAAGATCAGTTCCAGAGTATGGATGTTATCCCAAGGCCACAATTTGATGAATGGTTCCATATTGCAAGTACACTAAATATTGGTCCATTTAGTGCTGCAATACAAACTCTGATGCTGTCCTCAACTTTGAAAAACAAACTTCCAAACCCAAAAGCAAGCTAACAACCTTCCATTTTCAACACCTAATTAGGCTCTGATCAACTCTTATAAAATTAAGGAGAAATCAATTTTCAAATTCGTATGATGGGGCAGAATTTTTCTAAACTTCCACAAAAATGAGCCAAAGCACCAGAATTATGAGGTCCCGTATTTAGTCTATTTGATAAGGATTTCTTCAGTTCTCTCAGACTTTATGGTACCTCTACAAATAATGACTTATGATGGCAGAATTTAAGAGACAAATACCTCCCCCCCCACCTCCCCCAAAACAGAAGGCATTTTGGAAGTCATGTCCTCAAACAAAAAAACACCACCACAAATCAACCCCAAAATCTGCCTTCATTAATCACTAAGTTCTTTTCCAAATCCAAAGATGGAGGTGATCTTCCCAAAATACCAGCTGCATCTTCAAACACATGAAGAGGGCAGGTGAGTATCTTCACAAAACCTTCAAAACATCACCTGCTTTATCTGCTGCTTTGGCTGATCTTTTGTGTTTCAAATCTTCCCACTGAAAATTAAAGCATTAATATTATTTCCATTACACATAAAAATGAAACCATTATTCTCATTGTGGGAAGCAAATGCCTACAGTTTCTTCATCTTGTAGACAGTACCTTCCTGTTTTTGAAGTTGTTTTCTGTAAGTACACATGGGAAATTGTGCTTATAATATAGTATAACTAATGAATGTAATTTTTCATTCACTAGTTATATACAAAACTGACAGGCTTAAAACCTAAAAAAAAAAAAAAAAAAAAAAAAATAGTAAAATTGCAAAATTTTCATGCCGAGCACTTAAAGGTTCAGCATTCCTTCTTCTGGAAGCTTGTTTTCAGAGGTTGTATTGCATATTCCAAGTTCAATACTGGCCACATGTACCAAAGAACATAACCAGTATCCCAAGTGTTTCGCTTTCCAATGCCCCGAGTGAAAACCCCTCCCTTAAAATGGCAATATTCAGTAGCTAATCACTTCTTAAAAACAGTTACAGAAAATGTGCTATTTTCATCTCCTCGACCTAGATTTAGTTCCCATTGCCGTAAACAAGTGTCATTCAGGTGGAAAATAGTTCAGTACAGTGACATCTGGTACCTCAACTGAAATTTGGCAGACCAAGAAGAGCACCAACAGCTCCAAAGTATCCCTGTTCAAAACAAACAAAAAGAGTATTTCAGGTTCAAGTAGGGTATTGCATTCTGCACTAATCACATTTCAGTGACTACAAAGCATCTGGTGGAGCAATGCTACAGGAAGAACACCATACGCTTAATACATAATCTTTCACAGTAATTTTTTAACCTTCCTGAAACAAACATTTTATCCTTCTTATCCAGCTTAACTTTAGGACATTTCACCCCAAGCCTCCCCATGCACTGCAGGACTTTTAAGACACATATCAGTGGCTCCTTAAAACACTGAAATCAGGTTTGGCTTGATTTGTTTTTCCTAGAAGAACTGCATATTTTGGTTGTCAGAGGATCTTCAATATCCATAGCAACGCTATTCCTAAGGTGCAAGTAAAAAATTTCTTACACTGACTTCCCCTCATATTTTCAAAGAATTATGTTCAAGTTTCAACACCATTTTCTGGACTGTATACTTACCTGCATACAAAGAACCACGCTCTCCTTTTGGATTATATTTCCCCTCTGGGGGAGATGTTCCCCCTCCCTATAACTATGAAATAGAGAAGCATTTGGACACTACACTTGACCAAATGCAAGATTTTAAAATTAATCCAAGAAAAATCACAAGGGAGGAGAACGAACAAGGAACCGTTCTGCTGTTACTGCAGAAACTAGCACCAAGACAGGCTACTGTCAGTCTCAGGATAAGCAAGCAAGGAAAAAAGTTGTGAGAATCAACTGAAAGGAAATAGATGTAACATTGTTATCCGTAGTACTTACAAACCAACAGAGAACAAAAATTGCCAGCTCACTGCCAAGAAGCTACAAGCTTCCCAGCTGCTGCAACCTGTAATTAATACAATTCCCCGTATTTTAACCAGAGCAGGTCAACTCTCTCCGCATAACATACTGATCTAGATCGCAGCAGCTGCCCAAAAGCAGGTTAATCTCAGATCATAAAATCACTACAACAACTTCAAGGTGTATCTGTGGTGGTATGAAAGCTGTCCTTGTTAAAAGCAGTCTCCACTTCCAGGATGTTGCTCAAACTCAGTTGAGAACAATTTAAGTATTTCAAAGGCCCATGCTTTAGATTTCTCTGTAATCTTTTGAAATACAATACTTACTATTGTTTCCACCCAAACCCAAGGAAAGACTGTTGAACCTTAGCACAGAGCTTAAGATTTTCTTGTCCCCCTCCAAATATCTATAACGTGAACTGAGATACCCCAAAGCAACCCAAGTATTTCCCTGGCAGAGAAACCTGGCACCAGAGAACCAATACAGTAAAACAAACCTCTCACTTTAATGTTTACTGAGTACTTGGTGTCTCACGGTATCACACACACATGCAAGAGTTACTCAATACCTGTGGTTCTGATTTGTGGTAAAACAATACATACAATAAATGAACCATAGCATACCTCATGTTCTAGGAACAAGGCCTTCAGCTGCCCTTTCGACCAATAATCCAGTGCATATGCAAGAAGCTTCATTGACAAAGTATTCACACGTAAGAAATTGCCAACAAACACAACTCTGTTTATTTTCTAAAAAGAAGAGAAAACCAGCAAAGGATTAAGTCTTTTTCACTGTTTAACACAGCTTTGAAAAATTAAGCTATGAAAGAAAAGACTGTCTTGAGCAAGAAAAAAAACAACAAACAACCCACAATTAAAACATAGTTCCAAAATTTAAAACGCAGCATGCTTGGGGAAAAGGAAAAACCGTGCAACCCTCAACAACTAAGGGACTTAATTTACAGAGAAGTAGCATTTGTGTTTCAAATTAAGTGAGCATTTTCAGCAATTAAGCCAAAGAAACAGCCCAGCTAAAAGTGAAATTAAATGAAAAATACTTATATTTGGTAGAGAAGACTCAATGCCTTCATAGCCCTGTACAATGCTGCTTGATCCATATGCAACAAGGCAGCACTGTAAAGAAGCCGAAGACAGTAAGACATAACAGATGTTCTTTTCATCTTCAGACCTCAACACACCTCAGCGTAACATTAGACTAAGACTTAAATACTAGAAGTGAGCTGTGAATTTTAATCGTCACGTGTAAAAAAGTGAGAACTGTGTAATTTTCCCTATTCACTGAAATAAAACCAACATTAAGTAGAAGCAACAGTAAATACTGGTTTAATGATAATGAAAGCAAGAACCAAAGACAATTTAATTGTGTTAGTGCTTAAATAAATGCCTAATTATGTTAGATGAATATTCATATCAAGTTGTTAAAAAAGCTAGTATGACAATTCAACCTGTAGTCAAATGACTAACACGCAACTGTTTTTCACCATCTTGATTAGTCCACAGTGAAGACAAGTAAACACACTGTTAAGGCATCCAAACATAACTCTGCTCTATAGCAGAAAGCCAAAATAATTAATTCCATTTTATCTTTATACATCAGTTAGATATTAGTTTGTGTATGCCTATTAACCATTTCTTATGATTTGTAGTTCTGTGACATAGTTGGAATCAGACCAAAAAAACTTGGAATAAAGCTAACTTGCACAGTTTATGAGTTCCAATTTGTACTCATTTACTCCACCCTTAAATACAAATTGCATATGTTTGGCTCAGACTATTAGCATGTACTTTGCATTTCACCCTCAATTTAACTCTTTTGTCACCAAGCTTTGCCATAAAGCAATAGCCAAAATTAACTTCATATCCACAAAATTAACTTTCTCCTCCAAGACAAACATGAGAGAAAGAGAAGGAAACTGAGGGAGAACTTGCAATATTGAATTCAGAAAAATATATTAATCTGGCTCCTAAGCAAAAGAAGGGTAACTGCAGCTCACAAGGCTGTTGGTATTTCTGAGACTATCACATTCATAGATTTTAAGCACAGCTCTAAGTAGTTACCCTTAGCCTTCTCCAAGAAAGCTGTTACTAAACCTCACCTTATCCAAAGTTTTTGGATAATGAATGAGGAAATCCCTGCTGCTTAGACACCCGTATCTTCTACACCTAAATTCAGTATTCTTCCATAGGTTTTTGACTGTCCATGCTAATCGTATCAAAATTGAACACATACTGGTTCTGTTTAGCAGAGCTTTGAGAAACAGAGGATGACAGGAAACCACCTCTATCAACCAGTAAGATGACAGGTGTCAAAACAATCTGAAGTCTCAAGAGCTGGTAAAAATTAAAAATGCTTAACTACAAGCAAGGCTTTCTACAAGCTTTAATCAGAGAATAATTTCAGCTTGAAGAAACTGCTGGAGGCCATCAGGTGCTACATACTGCACAAAGCACATCTTTCAGCAACTTAAATGTTGAAGTTGTTCAAGGCACACATTTTGAAACATCAGGGCTTAACCGCTCTCATTGTGAGCATCTTTTCCGCCTTATACCAATCAGAATTCTCTCTGTTACAAGTTACATCCATGGCTTCCCACCCTTCTGCTGTGCACAGCTGTACCAGGCAGCATCTTCCCTGTAACCCTCTCTAGGTAAGTGACAACCATTCCAGGCTACAGCTTCTTCCTCAGGATTAACTTGGATCCCTCAGTGTCTGCTCATACATTAGGTACTCCAGGGCAGCACCCTGCCTTGGTAACCTGTTAGACTTGTTCTAGTTTGCTAGTGCTTCTCTTTTGGTGATGGTGGTGGCTGGGAAAGAGGGGGAAAAGTGAAGCCTAAAGTATCACCTCCTCTGACCTGCTGCCCATGTTCTTGCTAGTGCATCTCAGCACAAGGCCAGCCATCTTGACAGCACATGTACACTGCTGGCTCACGTTCAGCTCAACTGCATGCACCCTCCTCTCTTCTACAATGCTGCTCCCCAGCCAGACTGTACCCCACCTTTTGCTTTTGCTGTCAGGATGCTATCCTGGAAGATCAACAAGGTATTCTGGACTCCTTATGCCATTGGGGCAGCCTTCCACAAGATCCTGCTTCCTAAATTCCCCCCAAATCAGAGTCCTGCTCTACTCAAGCCTATCTAAAGTCTCTATTCTGCTACTTGCCTTCACTTTCCTCGGGATCTCAAACTCTATTGTTTCAAGGCTGTCACTGAAATCCCTGACCAGTTCTTCACTTGTGAACTGCAGGTCCAGCACCATGCTTGCTTGGTCAGCCTGCCTAGCACTTGTGTCAGAAAACTGTCCCCAGCACACTGAGCAGTACGAATTGCTTTGCCTGCCACATTACCCTTCCAATGGAGGTCAGTATAGTTCCTCATGAGACCCAGGACTTACAAGTCCTCTTGTATCCCACACTGCATGTGTTTGTGCAGAGACTTAAGTCAAGCCCACGGTCATCCTGTTCCCACAAGGGGACTTCAAGTCCTTACATCTCAACATCCTGCACTCCCCTCTCCCTCACCTGCCTGCAGGCTTTAGGTTCCATTCCCTAACAAAGCTAGTTTGAAGCCCTTCTCACTAGATTACCCTCCCCATTGGCAAAGATATCTTTGTCCCACTTTTCCAAAGGCAGTCAAAATATTCTGAACCAACTTCTTCATTTCATTTGGGAATGTACTAGAAGGTTTAAAATGATACATCATTTTAGCAGATGTTTAACTGGAAACCAAATAATAAACCTATAGCTAGATCAGAAGTTTTTACCTCATTTACTGCACACATCCGGGCAATAGATCCAATGTTATTGGTGATGGTGACCAATATGGCTCTTGCAAGATCTTCCTTGCTAACAGACTCTCTCTTCTCTTTGTAGATCATATTCCCAAAACTAGAACAAGAAAAACTTCCATTAAGTACAAAGTGATTCATATGCATTTGAAGTAATTTCAGAATGTAATTTTTATGCTGTAACAGAACTTAAGTCTCATGTTTGTTCTTAAGGAGCTCCCGTTTTTGATCTGTATTAAATACAGCAATTTGACTACTAACACTACAACATGCCTATTTATTCCTTCACAGGAAACAGTCAATCTTGTTACAATAATGACCCCCAACCAAATATTTTTCTTTAGACTGACTTGCATGAAAAACCATCTACAGCAAAAAGTAGTCTTATTCTTATACAAGGCTACACTGCAAATCTAGTCACTGTAAATTAAATCGATGCATAAGTCTGAATGGTGAATCTTCCAACTTGTCGTGCTTCCTTCCTCAATCATATCTATCCAATCCTCAATTCTCGAACCGGAAGTAAACCAGAGATGAGCTGAATGGTTTTAGGATGGAACGCAATCCTCAGACAGAAAATAAACAGCTGACAGCCTGTGGTGTAGGCCAGGGGTCCTCAAACTTTTTAACCAGGGGGCCGGCACGCGGATGAAGTGGCAGGCAGTCATCTGCGGCTGCTCGGTTCCCCCCCAACCCCCGGGGGGGCGGGCAGAGGGGGTCTGTAAATACCGGGGAGTGGATTGAGGACCCTGGGGGGCCGTATCCAGCCCACGGGCCGTAGTTTGAGGACCCCTGGTGTAGGTTATATAAATGAAGAGTTCTACATGAGAAGGATATTTCCATTACTATACACAGTAGATAATTTATTACAAATTACAGAAGAAAAAGCAAAACAAGAATCCATAGCTATGCATGATATTTTACCACTAAGGACTCTGCCATATTTAAGTCAGTTCAGAGAGCCAGAATCCTGATTATTCTAAAACTCAAGTAGTCCTTAAAGATCCTAACAGTCTTAAAAAGTAAACGAGAATAAAAAGTACCTATATACAGAGCGAGTTAAGATGTATTGACCGAAAGTGTAAAGTTTGCACATATTAAAACCTCTCAGTATATGCTCTCTCAAGAGGCTTGAACTCAGCTGGCCGGAAAGGGAGAAGAATTAAGTTACTGTGAATTAAGACCTCTTACTACTGAATAAGAATAAAGATTTAATGAACTCTTATGCACATATTAGTTTCACTCCCAGAGTTTACATTTCTTAAGGCTAAGAAGCTGTAATATCACCAATAATCTTCCCCAATGGAAAGAAAACTTGCAGCTATGACAAAACCCCTCTGTCACTGGCAGAAAATTACATTCATTCTCATGGCACAAACTGTTTGTTTGACAGCCTTCATAAGTGAGAAAAGTAGATAAAACATTATGCCAGGTGTGTGTACTGACAACTATGTACCAAAAAAAGCAGTCTTTCCAAAAATATAAAGAGATACTACGTAAGAGCAACACAAATGTCATCTTCCATTCACCTTCCCTCTGGACAACAGCCCTACTAAAAAGATTCTAGGAAGTCAAAAAGTCATCTGCTTTGTCTTTTCTCTTGTCCTGGATCCAGCTGGGATAGGGTCAGTGTTCTTCCTAGTAGCTGGTACAGTGCTGCATTTTGGATTTAGGATGAGATCAATGTTGAAAACACACTGATGTTTTAGGTGTTGCTAAGCAGTGTTTAGACTAAGTCAAGAAGTTTTCATCTCCCCACCCCACCAGCAAGGAGGCTGTGGGGCACAAGAGGCCGGGAGGTGACACAGCTGGGACAGCTGACTCCAACTGACCCAAGGGACATCCCACACCATATGGCATCATGCTCAGCATATAAACGAGGGGGAAAGGCAGCCATTGCCTGGGAACTGGCTGGACATCAGTTGGCAGGTGGTAAGCAACCGTGTTGTGCATCACTTGTTTTGTATATTCTAATTCTTTTATTGTTATTTTATTTCCCCCTTCCACTTCTGTCCTATTAAACAGATCGGGGAATGAGCAAGCAGCTGTGTGGTGTTTAGTTGCTGCCAGGTTAAACCACAACACCTCTGCACTTTGTTCTTGCCACTCCTACGATGACCTCACATTCCCTCTGACCCATGAAAGCTGTACGCGACATAAAAAAGAAATCTTGTGTGTTATCTAGCAAGCAGGCACCTGCAGCTGCATGTGGCTTTGAATCTTAAGGATAACAGAGTACATACACTTTTAGGATAAAAACTTGACTACAATAGTTTGCAAAAAGCAGTTTTATCTGCATTAATAGTTCAAGTCTTGTTTTTGAAGCCTCCCAAACCAGCAAAAGAACCAAATAAAAGATCTCTTGCTTACCTGGATGCTACAGCCCATCCTGGCAAGCCAAATCTTTCATAGTCTCCTCCATAAATATCTCGAACCAATTTGTCAGCATGTGTGCTGTCTCCTTTGGATGCCATTTCCAGAGCTTCTTCAAAACTTTCACAGCCCGTCAACAAACTGCATAAACCAAGAAAGGTCCCTCCACCTAGACTAAGAAGTAAGAAAACTAGTTGCTTTTTCATAAGATTTCCTCACATCAAAGATTCTTACATCTGATTAACAAAATAAAACAAATAAAGCCCTCCAGCTTAGCTACCAAGCTGTCTGCTTTCTTGCTCAAGTTTCACTACACAAACAGCTGTCAATCAATTTAACATTTATATAAGTCACTTACAGGAAGAGCTAACAAATAGTTACACACTCTCACAATGTAAGCTGGAAAACTTAATCAGAAAGAAACTCCCTGAACACCCACATCATGCTACTGACTCTGATCCTTGATCATTTACTTCAAGTTGTGTGGACACGTTTATTCTTACGGAGCAAGAGAAATACAAGTTTGCTGGACACATCAAAACTTCAGATACAACCTATAAAACTCACTACAGAGCACTTCTAGCACTCCTTGGTTGATAAATAACATACTAGTTAAATCTCCTCATTAACGGAACTACAGGAATGGACTTCAATGAATGCAGTTGTAAAAAAGTAAAATACTCTTCCATACCATAGAGTGAGGGAAGGGATAGGTGCGGGGAGTCAGGGAGAGGAACCCCTCTGAAAACAGAAGGCTCATTGTTCCATAGACTAACAACTCCAACATGGGTCTTTAAGTTACCTTGTTCCAGTTACTCTTTTATAGTTGTCTTTGGAATGGACTGATAAAATACTGACTCCTGAACCAATGTTAACAACCAGCAACGGGTATGGATCATCCAGGTTAAAAGGCATCTTTTGGCATCTCTCAGGATCTGAGGCATTTTCAAAATAATAGCACTCTGCCTGGCCATTGAAGCTGACAGAGTCTATATACAATAAGCCTTTGACAAGGCAGTCAAGCTCATCCAGTTTGTGCAGCTGGAGGTTTCCAATCTGTGTTCAAAAAGAAAGACAGTGTCAACGTGTTCTAACATTGCTTAAATATGCTACAAATTTATGACTATACTCGTACTGCCTAACTTGAAGAAGCTATCTCAGGTGACTAATTCAGGAACTTCAATCCCACTATAAAGCCAACAAAGAATTCAGGATTAAATTCTGAATACAACAATTAGCAAGTTACTCTGACTATAAATCTAGATCTCAGACTTGAATCAGGAATAGGCAGGTGGTATAAATATCTGCTGTGGTAACTCCAAAGATAACTTCTGAGATACTCAGACATTAATCCATCAAAAATTAGCAACATTTTTCATCAATCTAAGGAAAAAAAAAAAAAAAAAAAAAAAAAAAGGTCACCAAACACCCTAGAGGCCCCACTGAGCGTCATCTCAGTGAAACTTACATATCTGCACATCTTTTCAAGGTTTGTGGGTTTCCTTCCCCACCTTAGAAGTCCAACAGTCATTTCTAAGATGTCAGCAGATAAAAGCCTAAGGTAAAAACCTCAATGGCATCATACTAACTCTCCTTGCAACTTTATTAATGCTCTAAAGGTCATAAGAAGAATACAGGTCAGAAATTCTACAGGACTTCAGGGTCTTTCTCAGTTTTGCACAAGACATTTAAGCTGCCATTCTCTCATATGGCAGAAATACAGTTTAACAGGTGCCGTGGATTGCAGGAAGGCTGTAATTTCACACCATAGTTAATCCAATTTAACTCTGGGCTTTCACAAAAAAAGTGATCATGCTCTCTCCCTTACTGCAGCAGGGAGTTCCATTAGAGTCCAAACAGGCAGCTAACCCAAGAAAAAACACCCCTGAAGTCTATCTCTGAATCAGAGGAGCTCACATTTGGAAAGCAACCTACAGTTAGATTATGAAGTTGCACAATCAGACCAGACTGCACACTACTGACTGACATCGGCACAGATTACAGCACCAGCAGTCCCCTCCTCTTCCCCCAGGACCCTTCAGCTTTTCTGGCCATGGCACAACTGTGAAGTTTCACTGTTAAGCACATATCTCTAAACAATGCACTGGACTAAATTAATGAGGATAATCCTACCCACAAACATTGAAAACCTATCATCAAAGGCGGCTTAGGAGAGAAAATCTGAAGTGACTCAAGCACCTCAGTGGTTTAAGCACACCTCCCATCACAGAAAACAGATCAGAAAATGGTTAACTTCCACAAAGGTGTCATGCATTTCACTGCATTAATGGAAGCTTTTAATTAGCTGTTAGCAATAGATCTTTGTGTTTATGATGTCAGAAAGTGTATTTTTACATTATCATACTTAAGATTGAAGAACCAATGAATAAATAATAATTTTTGAGCATGCCCTTGTTTTGCAAAATACTGCTTATTTTAACTCATCATCAGCAATGCTTTTAGCATTGGCTTCAGTACAAGGAAAGACAGGCTACCTACTGTGCGAAAGTCTTCTTCAAACTTGTAAGCGCCACCACCAGTGGCACAGAGCACCGTATGTAGTGTTGAGAAGTTTTTATTTCTTCCCATTTGGATAAAAGTAGGCAAATCATGAGTTGGGAACCGAATAAAGTGCAAGTTTCCTCTTCGAGCAAAAATTGTTAAGTCTTTCAGCTCAAGGTGGACATCTCGAATGCCAGTGGATCCATAGGCTACATTGGAAGTCAGGTATTTGCGGATGCTCTTCAAGCTTTCAACTTCCTCCTGCTCCTCCTCCGCAGTGATATCAATAGGTTCAAAGTATGCAAGTTTCACCAAAGTTCCCCCAATGTCCATGCCAAACCATGGAAAAGCTGTGAAGATACAAGAATTAATTGATTAGCTTTGTTAAAGTGCAAAAGCAACACATGTAACTTAAGACTAAACCAATGCTATACTTTTTAACAAGAAAGCCATTAACAAAAAATCCTCACAGGAACAAAGAATTAGTGCTCATCTCCATGGCATGATCTTAAATACCCCTCTGGCCACAGGTAAAAATGCAAAAATGAGCAGCTCTATTTACATATTTAAATGCTGTCACATGTGCTCAGGAAGTCCATCTAAGAACTCCCCAAACCATACTGTATTTTTCATACCAACTAAAGATTCACCCACTTTTTTTTTTTTGATAACAAAGGATTGAAGTAACCTTCACTCCTAAAATAATAGTTTTGACATAGTTTAGCACAAAGACTGCAATGCAAACTCATGAGAAAGCAGGTGACACATTACAGCTGACAGCAGCAGGACAGGTATTCCTCCTCAGTTATCTTTTGCTCACATAACTTGCTTCATTTGAGAGGGAAGCATTAATTTATTTGCATGTATTTTAAAAACTGACAGAGTGTTAAGATGCCCAAATTATGGAGCTGAAGAGAGCTCTTCATATAACCTCTGAAGTTACAAAGGGCTAATAAAAAGTACTATTAATAAATACACATAAGATAAAAAATATTACTGAATCTAGGTTCTGTTTTTCTTCCTTTGTACCTTGGAAAGGAAAGGATTTCTGTAATATAGAACAATACTAAACCGCAAGTATTTTGTCTTTGTCACTTTTGTAGGATGACTGCAATTCCTAACAGGGATTCTACGGTTTATGTCATCTAGAACCATGACTTGGATATGCCTTTATCAATAAATCTTCCTAACTGTGTTGTGAAACAGAAACCCAGCAACCCTACGGCAAAGGCAACATCTTCATCAGAGTTTCACCACTCATCTCTCAGAATCAGTGTTTAAAACAATTTGTAAGTTTAAGAAAATCCTGAACAGCCAGCTGGGAAGCTCATATTTTTATGTCCTACCTGACAGTATAACTTGTTAGGTTGATTATTATTATTATTTTATATATATATTCTGTAGAGTTCCAATTTATTTCTTCAGATGCAATTCATATACTATAGAAGCATGAAACTTAGGGACAAAACCGAGAACACGTTAACATGTTCATCATGAGTAGGATGCAGTTATGTTGGATGTACATTACCAGTGGGATCTAGCCTTGAGAAGAATGGCCTACCGAAACACTTCAATGTATTTAGCCAAGGCTGGCTATGTGCCAGTTCATTTATGACATGAGTATAGAAGCTAAAAACAAAACGAAACAACACCCCCCCACCCCCCAAAAAAACCAAACCACATCAGAAGAAACTTACAATGTTGCCTCAACTCTCAGGAAAAGATGTCCAGAGAATATTGTCAGATATTGACAAAAATGATTGACTCAGTAACCTTACTCATTTTGAAAAAAAATAAAAAATTAAATACAAGGATAAATTCTGGGAGTAGACTCCAGCACCAAGCAGGAATAAAGATATTCTATAAACCTCATGTCTGTTCAATAAAGCTGAGATCTAAGCATAAGACTAAGCATAAAGTCACACACTAAGTGACTTCACAACTGCATACCCGACTTCTTTGCACTGTGACTCTGGACATCAGAAAATCTGTCATGTTACTGTTTGACCACAAATAACTGATGATCTATTAAGCAAGCTCACTAAGTTTCAGCCTCTTGTCATCAACAAAGTAACAAGACCAAAACCAAAGAAGGGCGGTTGATTCACCCAACAGGCCAGAAAGTGTCTGTGGGAGTCAGTCCAACCCATTAAGCACTTAACTAGGACACAGCAAGCCAAGAACTACCTAAAATACTTGGGATTTTTCCTGCTCAGTGGACCTACTGAATACCTAGGATCTCATTTTCCATAACAAGAAAGAGGGGGAAACCTCTGAAAGTTCAACTGATGACCTTAAGGAAGACTGGCGCAAGTCATGCCTGTTTGTCAGAAGATCCACTGCATCCCATGTTAAATGACCCAAAAGGCTTTTGAAAATATAGCATTAGCCACACCTCTTAAAATCTCAAGGTTTATATATCTTGTACACCAAGTAAAAAACAGCAGCAGTTGAACTTTAAGGGAGTTTATTCCATAATCAAAATGAGAACATATTTTATGTTGAAAAATAGGATCATGCTGTAGAACATCAGTTTTCTGGATTAACTGAGTGATCTTAACAGCAATTCAAGGATTTTGAGACTGAAGAAATAGGTCACAGTTTTCACCTCTGTAACAAATCCCAAGAAGTTTCATATTTTTCTATTGAAAATTTTTCAAGATTTGGCTGGTATGTACATTGCTCGGATTTAGTTTACAAGGTGGAGCAGTTCTGACAAGCAACCGGGCCCACGTACTGTTGACTTACTCCTCATACCAGCAACCCTGAAAAAGATATTACACAAGGATTCTTGTGTACATAAGCCACTCTTGATTGATTTATATACAGGTTAAACCAGGAAAATTAAAGCCATTTTGTTTTCCAAACACAGAGGGGGATACACATATGTATATATCTGGCAAGTGCATAATCAGTTGAACTGTAGCTATGATTTTGGGACTGCAAGGATACAAGATTTACCCATGCATAAGCTACCTCTAAACATTAGAAATACCCTGACAAGTTAGAACATAATTGTACATGGATGCAGCATGGAAACCTTGCGAACTCCCCTCGTATTGCTGCAGCCTTCAAACCTGTTTTGGGTGGATCTTGGCTCAGGATCCATCCTATCCTGGATGCAGGGGGAATGATGAAAACAGCAACCTACATGAAAGCACCAGTTCCTCTTCCAATTACTGAAAAGTGATTTCATTTGCAGGGTTGAGATTTCAGAATGGAGAACTACTTAGAAAATGCACAATGCGCTCAAGTTTCCTACAAGGCTTCCCCTCCAGAGGGCAGCCAGGCTATCTGTGGCAATGGCTGAAAACACCACTTATCCTTTAAGTCAAGCCATACATCCATGAAACCTGTGCATCACTTTACACCACATGAGCACTCTGCTTAAAGCAATGTTACTACCCTTTGAGGCATGTTCACAGCATTAGTTTTCAATCTTATATATGCAATCTGCAGCATATACCAGCACCTGTATAGTCTCTCAAATCCATGAAAAATTTAATTCTGAGGTACTCTTGTACTTGAAAGCTGGCTTGGAACGAGACAAAAATAGCACGGTATGTACCTTGAGCTGAAAATATACAAAATAAATATATAAATGATTCTATAAAAATTATTATTATAGTCTTATCTGTGGGTCCTGCTTCTTTTAGTGAGAGATTTAGGAGCAGAATGACGGCAGCACAATCTTTTGGAAAAAAAAAAAAAAAAAAAAAAAAATCCCCAGACATTAGCTTGATCCTTACAGCAGTCATAGTTAAAGAAACATGCCTGGATAAGATCAATACCAACTCCACAACCTTCATTCCAAGCTTCTAGCTCTGCAGATGCCAGGTTTGAGGACTTGGGCAACTATAAGCATCATTCTGCAGCTTCAATTCCTAAGGAATTGAATGCACCTGCACTAAAATGGGCCTTTTTCTGTTCTTTATGGGTATTTGGTCATTAGATGACTTTTATTGGCTGTTCCTCTTTCTAAGTGTTCTTATTCCTAGGAATACTCTACGAAGTGATGCACAGCTCAGGTGTATTCCTGGCTGAGAATTTAACTGCTGTTCACTGAAAAAAATCCAGTGCCCCATCTTTTCAAAGTTTAGCTCCTCTATGCAGAGGTCAGCTCCAATTTGGAAAAAAGAGAAGCAGGAACTGAGCTTTTTACTCAATGAGCCCAACTGCCTTGGATAGACCACATAAAACTGCTTCAAAAACATGCATTCTGCTTTTAGGAAGTCAAGCCAGGCCCTGTTTAAGAGTACATGAAACATGTATTTTCACTCTCTCAGAAGAAATAAATATGCAAAGTAGAACACAAATGGGAAGTCAAATCCCATACGGTTTAATGTGACACTTTGCACCACACTGAACTGTCTCCAACCGGAGAAGAGCAGCATCACAACGTCCAACCTCCTGAACTCCCAATCCAGATTTTCTTGCACCTCCCAGCACTGCCAGGAGCCACCGTGGTCCCTATGTAGACACAGCAACCAGGAAAATGCCACAAAGACAGCTTTGAGGAATCACCTGCTCGGAGCTAAAAAACTCAATGATGTTTTAAGAGGATTCCATCGAAATTGCTTCCTGCAATGTAGAAAAGCATTTCCCGCATGGGAGGAGTGCTGTCACAAGATGCTGTGGTCAAGGAATGATATAGCAGTTCTGCCTAGTAAGAAAACCCACGCTGACGGCTGTTGGTTTCTTTTTTAAATTATTTAGAGCTACACAGGGAGGCCTTATTCTCTTGTGTTGGCACTGCTCAAGTTAGTGGCGTACTTAGTTTCTGACAGCAACCTTAAGGTTACTTGTATCTTATCATATAAGGTCTTTATACGCCAAAAGGAAATAATTGCAGTAAAAAGTCTCTCCCATGCCAATACAAGCACAAAGGTTGAAGTATTTTCCTTTTCTATGGGTTCTGCTGCAGCAGAGCAGAGGACCTTCAAAGTTCTCCACCTGGACCACATACTAGTAATTTTAATGAAAAACAGATTACTGGTAACCTCTTTCCTATCAACATAATGACACATTTGAAACAAATACCTTTAAAATATCTCCTTCTCACTGTAATATAAAATAACAGTCTGAATCAACCCTGCATTAAGTTAACAAGAACTAACCTTTGAGGAAAAGTACCTAACTCCTAACTCAAGCAGGGAGCTTTGCACCATAAAATATCCCAACAAATTCACAGCTGTCAGTGAAGCAGACAACAGGCCGCCAGATTTTGTGTCATCCTTGGAAGAAAGCTTACGTATTATTAAGACATAAGAACGTCGCACTTTGAGTATAAACACATCTTGGGGAACAACAGCCAAAGCATGCTGCAGTTTGTGATTCTATACTGGCTTAAAATACAAGGAAAATGATCATGAAATCACGTGAAAACATAAGAAGTTCACTTCTGCCAGCACAGCAAAAATTCTTTATGAGTGTATGCAGTGTTATCTGTTCTGATGCACAAAACTTATCTAATTTAGCTCGGTACGTAGTCTTTGGTAAGAATAGGATCAAAGTTAGTTCTGCTATCTGATTACTGACAAACAAACAAGTTAACTAACAAAAGTTATACTGAACTATTACACTGCATTTGTAAACACAGCAACTTAAACTAAATGTATCTTGCGGTTTCTCCAAATGCATTTTCCTCTATGTACATGCATACATCGTTATGTTTCCGGTATTTCCCTAAAGCATCTGCATACAGCCGAGTAAAAATTAATGGTAAACTAACACCTAAATCAGCTAGCAGTCTAAGGTAGCTAACATCTAATGGGTCAAATTAAGAGAAAACACACCAAAGGCTGCTGAACTGCTAAATCAAGTGGGATTAACCCGATGGCTAGGCAGCAATGTGCCTTTGCTCTACCTACGTTACAGATATGTGTCAACAAGCCTCTACAGAGCAAAACCGCACATCAAGTGCCCTTAGCCCTGGAGACACAGGCGAGTTCCTCTAACTAGTTTTGTAACAGGTTTTTGGTTAAAATATCTGGAGTTCAGCTCAACATAGATTTGGGCTGGACAGAATTAACACCTGAATTAAATGTCATCTGACACATCTGTCTCATTCTCTCACTTCCCTCATGGGAAAACTTCTCCATCCAAACTCACCACACTTTCCCACTCAGTCATCTCTAACCACACTACGTTTACCAGTGGGAGGACAGGTAGTAATTGGCAATTACTGTAACCGCTCTTCATTAGGTTTATCACATCTACAAGTGGATACCATCTAAAGCTAATACAAGACAAATATCACTGCTTTCATCTTCTCCCTCCTTGCTCATTCTGTTAATTTTGTTGACATTTCAGCAGCAATCTCTTTGGGGATAGCTGTTTTTGTTATAGGAAGATACAGCATGCAGAGGCATAACCTAACACTGAGGGATGCAAACACAGTATAAACTCTGCCTGGCAGTATTAACCCATTATTAGAAATACATTTTCCAAGTGCACTGAAATGAGAGCCTGTAACATCTGCTATAGGCTAATAATCAGCTTTCAAGGACGAATAAGAAAATACTAGCATACGTAAGACAAAGCAGCAAGTTCTATGAACAGAAAAATCAGTTTAAGAGA
This sequence comes from Falco naumanni, assembly GCF_017639655.2. Taxonomy (NCBI): domain Eukaryota; kingdom Metazoa; phylum Chordata; class Aves; order Falconiformes; family Falconidae; genus Falco; species Falco naumanni. The sequence goes on from NC_054061.1 coordinate 16,874,287, forward strand.
GTCCTCAGCAACCTAAATGGATTTTTCATCAGTTTACTACACAAATCTTGCATGGGATCACTGTGTCCACAATGACTACAAGTCTGTAGAGAGAAAATAAACTTAAGATTTTCATCTTTTCTTTATACTGGTACAGCATTTTGAAAATCTCTACTATGTACTTTCACACATTAATGCGTCTCAATTCACCTCAAGGGAAATGCAGACATTTGTTCTCAAACTATTTTTAAAACAATTTAAAGTGGCAAACTGTAACAAGTAACATATACTGCATACTAAATAATAGATTTCTTCGCCTTTCCTTCAGCGGTCCATTACACTCCAGAGCCAAGATGAAGGACTCCACCTCCCCTGAAGAGCACAGTATGCTGGCATACTTCCCTCCTCTTGGTGCCTTGCCTTCCCCACCAACACGAAGAGCTCTCTGAATGAGCAGCTCCTCTTTCGTTTAGAGGAAGACAGCCTGTTCCTCTCTCACAGCAGCAGTTCTGCGAGACTCTGCTCTCACATTTATCATAATCTCCACACCCAAAATAACCTTTGCAAGTTTCTCTTGAAATTGCCAGCCATTCTTCCTGCAGACATTTCCTTAGAAGAGCCACCACGCAACTACTCATTGGAAGGGTCCTCCAGAGGTCATCTAGTCATACTAGCAGGAAAATTGCCAACTCTAGATGAGGTCAACTACGTTTTTTTCCAGGTAAGACCTGAAGATCTCTCAAGTTTTTCAAGAATCCTCCAAGGATGGTGACTCCACAACCTCTTCAGCTTCTACTGCAACACTAACTACTTAGTAGAAGATTTGCCTAATTCAAATTTGTTATCCTCATTTAAAATGCCTATCACGTCCCACCACCTGCACCAGAAATTTAAATGGCCCCTTACCAGCCTCTTTCAGAAGCCATGTTCCGTAAGTTCAGCTGCATTTCTCAGGTTTTACAACAACAAAGTAGCAACAGCACTAGTCAGGTAAAGATTTTTGAAAGGGAGGCCTGCGCAAAGCATGTCTAGACAGTTTATCCACATTAGAAATTCTGAACTTGTTAAGTGTCTTACCCTTATTGTTACTGTCATTTCTCTTATGATGGATATGGCACTTAGTGCAATTGCGCTTTCTGTCATGATGCTAAACATCACAGATAAAAAGTACAGGTAGGCTAAAGCAATCTTCTCAATTCCAGTTTGCAGGCTCTTACAACAGTGTAACAAACTCTTGTTAAACAATCATCAACCATTTTCCCCTTGCATCAAATCTGGCTCAAGCACAACAATAAAATACTCATTTTGCCTAAGAAACGTATACCCACTCTGCAATTGTATTGAAAAGTGTCTACGACTGCCTTATCTAAATAATTTTTAACTAGACTGTCTCAAAGTGGTACTTTGAGTCCAATTCAGCTTTCAGGCTGAGCATAATAAGCCAAATCACAGCAGTACAGGGCATCAAAGCCCCTGAACATCAGTGGCCTTTTCCATCCTCAGTGCTTTTGTGGGTCTGCTCCTCTTCAAATATTCAGCTGCTCTCCCACTGCAGTGCGTGTGACTAACCAAGACAGACATCTGCACAATGGGTCTGAAGTTCATTGCCTAAGTGCTATTATTTTTAAAAAATCCACTAGCTTCAAAATAGGTTAAAAAGTCAAGATGAAATAAACAATGTAGTTTGACACTGTATTCTTCCCTTCCACTGCTTGTGCAGTTCCAATTGTTACCAACTGACTCCCATCATAAAACCAACATCAAAGTTCAGGTTCAAGAACTGGAGAAGTCCAACTACAAATTTAACATATTTAATCAGTTAAAACTTCTTGATAACACTTGGCATTATTATTAGAACATGCGGTTTAAACCCACGACTACAGAAAACAAGTCTTCGAGGCTCAGCAGAGACACTCCTGAAATCAGCAGGTTTCTTGCAGCAGAAGCAGCCATACTGTCACCATTTTAAGTTGCCAAACCACTAGAACATCTTACAACCAACTGCTGCTCCAGAGTCTTGGTATCATTCCTCTAATGCTATACCAGGGGGAAAAAAATGCTGTCTGAACTGTATTCTTCATAAACATGATTACAGTCAATTCAGCAATTTCCACACCGTGGCACTAATAAGAGGTGACGGCTATAGTGTGCTCCAAGATGCGTATTTAGGGTTTTCTTAGCACACAGCACAAGAAACAAAGTATCTCCACAGCCAAACTCAGTTCCATGTTTATAGGTATTTCAAGAGCTGCGCTAGTACCTCCTGTGTTAAATACACCTTTGCTGATGATGATCTTGTTGGGCTGCTCAAACAATATATTAAAAACACACACTTCCAATATACTCTTAGTTGTACGCTCTTCATGAGACAGGCATGTCATATGACTAACAGCAGGCCTAGCTCTTTAGGACTAGCCATCTTTTCCACGCAGTAACCCACCCTGAAATAAGTCTTCAAGTATGATGACAAAAACCAGCCTAACTCAGCGGAGTAACCCCTGCATCCCTGCCAGCTCAGGTACACCTACGCAGCCCAACAGGTGTGCTGACTTGCACAGCTGGATCTGTTACACTGGGGAAACACCACTCTTACGGAACTGGCTGTATATGATCCGATTCTCTCTTCCCACAGAAAAGCAGTGGTAGCCTCAGACATCTGGTTCAGACCCAGGTGAATACAAACGTTTGCGCTCTCCGAAACAAATATGGCAGTCCGCATAATAAAATAGTACAAAATATTATTACAACTGTGCTTACTAACAGGGAGAATTCAGCACATTTTAATGAAAGACATACACCCAAGTATTATGAACTACTGTCTCTAAAAAAAATTGGAAGTTAATTAGCCCTTAAAAAATAAAACTGTAGCAACTGCAGCCGCCTGCGCAGGTGCTCAGCACACCACTTAAGTGCCATCTTCGTCAAAAACAGCACCCAGCCCCAAAACACGGGTTCCGTTACTCCCTGTTCAAAGAGAAGCCCTTCCAACGCCAACACCGAGGGTCGCCCGAGCCCCGACCCTCACTGAAGAGAGGCCGCCAAGGAGCGAGCGGAGCCCCGGCAGGCAGCGGCCGAACTCAGGGCTCAGACCCGCCCGCCGCCCCCCGGCCCCGCCGCCCCCCGGCCTTACACGGCTTCTTGGCATCCTTGATCTTCATGGTGCGGCGGCGGCCCGGTTCTCCAGCCGGCTGGGGCGGGCGGGGCGCGGCGCCGCGCTCGGGGTGCGTCTCCTGCCCCTCGCCTGATGGGGCGGGAAGCGGCGGCGGCGGCTCCGCGGGGCTGGGCCTCGGTCTCCTGATCCGCGGCTGGTGGGCGCCCGCCTCCTCGGGAGCGGCGCTGGCAGCGCCCACCGCTACGCCCGCGGCCCGGGCAGGGGCTCGTCCAGCGGCGGCATCGGCTTTCGCGCCGGGGCGGGGGGACGGGGACGGGGGCGGCGGCCTTCACGCCTGGCCCGGCGCGGCGGCTGCGGCCCGCCGCGAGGTGCCGAGCATCAGCCCCGGGGCCGCCGCGTCGCGCCGCGGAGGGCAGCCCTTCCCGCCGCCTCGGGGCACGGCAGCAGCCGGGGAGAGCGGCCCGGGACGGCCCCCGGGGGCGGAGGCGCGGGAGGAGGGCCCGCTCGGGTGCGGCCGAGGGCGCAGGGGCTGCCCGCCGCCGCCGCGGCCCCTCTCGGCAGGAGGGCGACCCCGGGCCCCCCGCGGAGGCCCCAGCCGAGACGGACACGCCGGCCGGGCGCTGGACCCCCTCCTGCACAAGATGGCGGCCGGCACCGGGGAGCCGCGGCCGCGCCACACAATGGGGCCGAGGCGGCGCAGCGGCTCCTGCGCGCCCGCTCCGCCGCTGCCGCAGCGCTGCCCCCCGCCCCGTCACGGGGCGGCGCGGAGCCCGCCGGGAGCCGCAGTCCCGCCCGGCCCGCACCGCCGCGCTCTGCCTACGGCTCCCGGCGTGCCGCGCCGCCCGCCGCTCACCCCACGGCTCCCCCGCCAATCGGCGCCCGCCACCGCCGGGCGGGGGCGGGGGCCGGGGGCCGCGCCGGGCTGAGGGGGGGCGGGGGCGGGCTGAGGGGGGCGGGGGCGGGCTGAGGGGACAGCGCCGGCCCGGCTTCGGGTGCCGCCCCGCCCGGCCCGCTGCCGCCACCCGGGCGCGCGTGGAAGCGGGACCCGCCAGAGCGGCCGCCACAGAGGGTCGGGGCGGGAGGCGCCTGCGCTGCCGCTGTGGGGCTGGGGGTTGCACTAAGCCTGTGCCGCCCCCGAGTGCGGCCGCTGCCTGGCTCATGAGGGGAGTACATGTACCGCCTGAATGCTCGATGTCAGCAGATTATTCGTCAAATAAAAAAGTTTGGTTTGGTTTTTTTTTTTTTTTTTTTCACCATTCTGTGACTGGAAGCACTCATGCAATCACACACATGAAGCGGTTTAGGAAATGGCTCTTTTTATTCGCTGCTGCTTGGACTCCCAGTAAGTGTACGGATAACTTCAGTCCTTGGCAGGTTGTTCCCTCACCCCGTGCAGACAGGCAACACTCAATGCCCGGCTGCGAGGGCTGTGGCGAGTCCCTCCGCGCTGGGGGCAGCGAGGGGCAAGCCTGCTGGGGGCACGACAGGGCAAGGCCTGGTCTCATACTGCTCACAACTCCCATTTTCCTGCAAGAAGTCCTAATGGAGCACACAGCCACCCACACCCCGTGCCCCGCACCTTTGTGATAAAGTACCAGGTAATTCTAGATCGATTGCCGTGATCTGGGATGGATCCAAAAGCTATGGTGCAGAAGGAGGATTTGGGCATCATGTCTTGGAACTGAAAGCCCCTGATGTGTCTGGAGTTTTGCTGTGGCAAAAGTCTGTTGCAGCCACCCTTCACAAAGCACGCAGACTAAACCCTCAACTTCCTGGGCAAGCGGTTTACTCACGAACCAGTTGTGTAGAAACAGGAACCACTGTCTCTTCATCCTCCATTCCCCTGCAGCCCCTAAACACGTACCAAAAAAACTTTTTACCTCATACCAACCGACCTTTGCTTAGTCCTGGTCACTACCTTCCTTCAGTAAAGGATTTCAAATGTCGGAGCCCAGGAAAGGACAGCGTTCACTTACAGCCCTACTACAAGGAAAGATTTCAGACGTAGACCTGTCCTCAGTCCCTGCTCAGTAGGTCCAGCAGAACTTTGCTGCCCGTGCTGGCCATCTTTGTGCACGATGAGGAGCCCAGCTGCCTCATTTTGGGGTTTTGCGGCTGCCCTGAGCACTGGTATTTGTTTCGGGTGTCATTCTAAAACCTGTCATAAAAGAATTTCTTCTTCATTTTTATCCAGAATCTTACATTTAAAAAGCCAAAATTCTTACGTGGATGCCAGCTCCCATTTATCATGGTTCCCTTCTGAAATGTCTGTATTTAGAAAACTTACTCCGAAGTCTTCTTAATATTTACTTCTTGCCCTTTAAAGGAAGATCAGAGTGTATTAACAAGGCTGCAGAACTTCTCTCTTCCTGTAAGTTACATGTGATTGTGGAAATTCCCATGTGATATTCTTAAAAGAGAGGAAACGTTGGTGTGGATTTGCAGGTTTTCACTGCAATGTAGTTCACTACTGAAATTTTAAACACAAGTATTTACATACATGTTAGGCAATACAAGAATTTAGCTGCTGCCTGAAAGTTAACTTGTGCCCATTCATAAGTATGCACTGTGATCATAAAATAGAGTCTTTAATTTCCTGCCCCTCACCAGACTATGCAGTGTGGAATGTTTTGTGTAAAATGAGCTATCGGTGTCAAGCAGCCATCTCTGATGGGGCTGGGGAAAACAGATCTGCAGTGAGATTTTTCAGTACCTTAATCCTGAGGCATTTTTTCCAGCGCCTGCATTCTGATACGTTTCCCACACACCTTCTGACTCTAGAGGAAATTAAATACCATCCCTGGGAAGTGCCAGCAATAAACATACACATGCAACCCAGAAACCCAGGAAAAATATAGTCTGCGGTCTGACAGCCGCCCAATGCCTGCTGCCTTGAAACGGGGACAAAACTGCCTGACCCAGCCTTTCACTGAGGAAATTATAATTCCGTCTTCCCAGCAATACAGATTTGGTGATTGCGTTCCTAGCCTCTCTCAGTCAGGGACAAAAAGTGACAAGTTCTGGATTTGAATACACTGGATGCCCACTTTAAGCTATTCGATCTAGCAAACCCTCTTAATTCATCTCCCCAGTGTAAAAAAATGGGAATAAATAAAAGGCTCTGTGATAGCTAATGAACTGAGGGCTGTTCATTTAAAATCAAGATCAGCAAATCTGAAAGTTGTTAGATACTGCTTCACAGGAAGGTGAAATGCCTTAGCTGAACATCATCAGCTAAAACAGAATATACGAAAAAAACAAGCCAAGATCAACTCCTAGATATCTTTAGTCCATTCTGAGTAGAGGTTTAGCTCAAGCTTCAACTTAGCAGAAGTTTAACACAGACCTGTGAGAGTCTCAAAACATTCCTTAATATGCAGGTCACATTTAGGTCATTTACAAGTTGTGCGTGCTTTTAGATTGGAGTTATTTGTATTTCAGCCAGCACACTGCTTTGAATAGCCGTCTTGGTTTCAGCTGGGATAGAGTTAATTTTCTTCTCAGCGGCTGGTGCGGTGCTGTGCTTTGGGTTTGGTGTGAGAACAATGTTGGTGACACACTGATGGGTTCAGTTGGTGCTGGGTGATGTTTATACTAAGCCAAGGGCTTTGCCATTTCTTGGGCCCTGCCAGCGAGAGGGCTGGGGGGCACAAGGAACTGGGAGGGGACACGGCTGGGACAGCTGGCCCCAACTGGCCAAAGGGATGTTCCACACCGTGGGACGTGGTGCTCAGTGTATAAACCAGGGGGAGTTGGCCGGGGCTGCCGACCGCTGCTTGGGGACCGGCTGGGCATCGGTCAGCGGGGGGTGAGCGCTGGTATCGTGCATCACTTAGTTTCTTTTCTCCCTTCCCTTTGGATTGTGTTCCTCTCCCCTTCTAGCTCCTTTTCGTTATAAGTAATCCGGTAACTAAAAATAAACATATCTGAAGGTGAATGTATGACTTGCTATATAAATGTGCGTATATATATATTTATATAACCAATTCCAAGTGACAGTTGTTAACAAATTCTCTAAAATACTATATACAGTGCTTGTGTGGGATGAAACCATGTGAGAGGATTCTATATGAATAATATACTTGAAGGCAAGAACTTTTTTTAAACCAGTATTACTTACAAAGATGTTTTGGGGCATGACAAATATTGGTTTATTGCTATATTAGAATCTCATTTATTTATTGGTATGACCAACTTGATTTCTCTGGTTCTTAGTGCCTTAAACCATATTCTGGTATTTACCTTATAGTAAAAATGAAAAAAAAAAGAAAAATTAAAAAAAACAACATCCCAAAAATTCAATGACTGCTTTACCCAGAAGAAGCTAGGGCAGTTCAAGAGATGCAAAATGTGCTGGCATATAACTAAGGAAGTTTAAGGTCCTCTATAGTAACTGTCTGTTGCGCATGCTCTTACCACATGCTAGGTGAAAGCGTGATAGTATCTTATGTGTTGTAAAATCCCAATGTAAATTACTTTGTGGTATTTGGTTGCTGTAACCTTGTTCTGCATGCAAAGTATGTCTAAGGCAGGGCTAAGTCATTTGCCTGTCATTAACAGCCCTCCCAGTGGATGGCCATGGCTTCAGCGGCTTGTCACTTCACAAAAATTCAGTTTCCTCAAGTGAAAATTTCATGTTTATTGTCTGCCTTGTGCAATTTCTTCTGCCTTATTTTTAAGTTCCAGATGTTTCCAAGGGTGAGGCTAGGCAATAGCCCTGTGCTAGATCAAAGCCTCTTGCCATTTTGCCAGGGTGGTGAAATCTGTGACTAATTTCTGGCTTTTTCTGTCTTTGCAGAAATTCATCCACTGTGGTAGTGCAGGATCTGGGTCTGAGCGTTGGAGACAAGGCGGTGGGGCAGGATAAAGGTGCTAATGCAGGAGGACGGGAGAGCAGCTCATGGCCAGCAGCCTGGAGTGGTGCAGGGCCCACGTTCACCTCTCTGCAGGTGACGCATGACAGAGGAGCTGCCTGGTTACATGTTGCTGGTGGAAGATTAGCTGGAAGACTGGACGACTGAAAATGTAATGGACGGATCCCCCGTGAGTTTTGAGCTGTCCCCTGAGCACAAAAGCCATTGACCCTATGAGACTCACATAACCCTCTTTCCTCACTTCCACACATCTCTGAGGTAGGATGTGTACTCTTCCTCCCCAGGTAAAACAAAACAGTTGTAAAAGATTATTTTTACAGAAAAGGGGTGATCCTGGTGCCATCGGGACAAGCGTCATAGACAGTAAGAGAAGGCAGTGCCATCCCAAGACTACCCTGAGCATCACTTTGAAAGCACAGAAACCCTGAGAAAGGAGAAGGTCAAAAGATCACGTACAAACAAGATGCGAAGCTATGCAAGTCTCACACTGTGTTCCTCCTTGTGAGACTGTGGGATGCCCCTGTGCATCATGGTGTAAGTTTAAGCTTCCTCATACTAATAAGCACTGCTTGTACGGGGTGTGTCCTCTGTTACGTGCCCAAGGAGTTTCTTGCTGTCTGCAGGGCTCTCTGAGGGCTGGGGGTGCTCGGAGGAACAGCTGTGCTTTCTTGCATAGACAAGAGGTATTGTGGGCTGCAAGGGGTGTGCACCTACCAGCTCGGAGTAGAGCCCTGTTGGGTAATAAACTCTGTAAGCAGCAGAATTAAGGTAGAAATAGCAGAATCATTTGTTATTCCAAAAGGTGCTAGTGCCAAAGTAACAGCGGTACCATTAACAGCGGCCTTGTGACGCTGCCGTCATGACGCTGTCCTGAGGCCACCGCAGGGCACAGGCACAAGCTGTCCCTATGCCAGCATGCGGAGCCATCGCAGCCACGATGCGGAGGGTTGGTACTGGGGAAGTGTCAGACACCCTTGGGTCTCACACGTGCCCTTCCGGGGCTCGCCAGGGTCATCTTTCTGCTGCTGGTTCCTGCGGATTCCTGGGATAAGCTGTAGGCTCCTGACCACAGTGACCCCGTGCCAAGCTCATGGGGATGGCAGGGGCTCCTTTCCTAACAGGGCCAATGTGAACAACACTAGGAAGCTGATGGCGTAGGATAATAAAACCTGAGAAACTGTCATTTAAATCTCTCCAGAAAATCCATGTATCACATACACAGATGCTCCTGAGGAGCAGCTGAGGAATTTGGGCTTGCCTGGTTTGGAGAAAAGGAGGCTGAGGGGCGACCCCATTGCTCGCTACAGCTCGCTGAGGAGGGGACATGGAGAGGGAGGTGCTGAGCTTTTCTCCCTGGGATCCAGTGACAGGACGCGTGGGGATGGTTCAAAGCTGCGCCAGGGAGGTTTAGACGGGATGTGGGGAAGCATTTCTGTACCGAGAGGGGAGTCAGACGCTGGCGCAGGTGCCCTCAGGAGCCGGCCGATGCCCCACGCCTGCCAGGGCCTGAGGCACCTGGACAGAGCCCTCAGCAACGGCCTCGGGCCCGGCCAGCCCTGCCCTGCCCAGGCAGGGGGCTCGGCCGTTGCTGTAGGGCCCTCCGATGGGAGCAGCCCGTGCCGTGCGGTGTGCCCTGCCCTGAGCCATGCTATCCCGTGCCGTGCCGTTCCTGCGCCCTGCCCCCCTCCCCGCTCCCCCGTGCCCTGCCCCCTCCCCGCTCCCCCGTGCCGTGCCCCCTACCCGCTCCCCCGTGCCGTGCCCCCTCCCCGCTCCCCCGTGCCGTGCCCCGCCGCGCTGTTACAGCACCGCCGAGCGGAGCGGGCCGGGCCGCGCCCTGCGGCGCCACCTGCTGGCGGCATCCGCGCCTCTGCCTCCGCCCGCCACTGTGGCGGCGGCCCGAGGGGACAAGAGCCGCCTCCGCCGGGGACCCCGGCACGGGTGGTGGCGGCCACCCCAGCGGCGACTGTGGCCGTGCCAGGGCGGGTCTGGCCCCGGCACGGGGCAGGGGCGGGCGGGCGGCTCAGCGCCGGCAGGGCTGGGGGTGCAGTGGGCGCCGCGGAGCCGAAGGCCGCTGCCAGCAGGACGCCATGTGAGGCCACCCGGCCGTCGGTGAAGGCTACGGGGCACGTCCTGGGAGGCAAAAGAGATTCTGGCCCAGGTCACACCGTGCCCACCACCCAGTGGATCCAGTCTGACATCTCGCTGAGCCTTAAGCCGAAGGGATTATTACTCATAAGTACCTTGGGCTGGGGAAACGAAGGCACTTCTGGGAGTCTGGCCCGCTGAGCTGTGGGGCTGGCTTGTGTCAGCTGCAGGAGGAGCTGGGCGGTAACTCCTAAGGGAGGTCACAGAGACCAGAGGAGACAGGACCCCCAGAGAACAACATAAACCCCACAGCCAACACCCTGCAAACAGCACCACCAGCCAGCCCTTCCCTGCTGGCTAGGAAAACCGTAGAGCAACGTGGGGTCGGCAGCGCTCCGCACTGTTTGCCTCAGAGCGATGGCGAAGAAGCGATCCCTGCAGCGCTGCAGCTGGAGCATGGGCAAGAGCCTTTCATCCCTGGGCTGCGGTTGCTTGAGCAGTGGCCGAGGAGCCTGTGTGCTGCGAAGCCACGAGCAATACAAACAACTGTTGTGCAAAGCCATTACTTCAGCCAGTACCTAGAAAATTTTGACCAGTTCCCGCTGGCTTTTTTAGTAGGCTCGGCTCAGTTTGCTTTAGGTGAAAACGCTACCATCTGCTACAATTATATAATTAACCTTCATAGTTCAGGCTTAACGATGCTCATTAAGGTTGAGTGTTTCTATTGGCTGGGTGCTGTCGCCAGTTTTGCATGGAATGGCAAAGGCAACTCTAAGGGCTGCAGTTCGAAGCATAATTAGCGCTATGTGAGGGCTTTGCAGGGGCATGGGTGAGGGAAGGCTAAGGAGTAGGTGGGAGCTTTGGTTTATTCTGTGCTAAGGCTGGAATGTAATGAGCAGAAAAGGCCTGTTGCACCTGGGTCACTAATAATAACCAGCTACAGAGGTGTGGCAGCAAATTTGGAATGCATGTCAGGAGATCACACTGTCATCCACTGTTGGCTAGGTGACTTCCATTTCCTCAGCCAGACCTCCTCTGACCCCAATTCCCAATATTTCTTCATTTACTGAAGAAATTTCATTTCTTCTTTATTTCTATTATTAATTAATTAGTGTACTTTTGCTGCAGGCCTTCCTCAAACAGTTTATAAAATAATAAAAAAAAAAAGCTGCAAATAAAGTATTTGATTGAAAAAAATGCCCAGGCTCAAAACCTATGTAGCTTAGTTCATCTGTGTGTGTAATACTCCTAAAAGATTAGGTTGTGATGCCATAAAAATATGTAATCGCTGTTCATGCTGTGTTTAACTACAGCCATTCTCTGACTAGATTTGTCCAAGAGGATCGCGTGTGGTTCCCCCCATCGTTTCCCATGAGCTACCTCACATACTCTAAAAGGTCAGACTCAACACCTCAAATACACGTAGAAATAATCTGCATCACAAGGTATGTTACAATCTTCCATAACCCAACAATTTATTTAAACTTACATCACAATGAGAATCTATTAATAAAATACATCAGTTCACACCAGTCTGCATTGCCATTTTTTAAGGGTAGGCATCTTTCTTCACTTTATATTAAAACTTTATAGAGGTAAAAACTACTGCATTGTACCCGCGGTTCTTGAAATTTATTGTAACATTAGGCAGGTTACAGAGGAACTTTCAGAGCTAATTACACTTCAGTTTACCTCACATTTTTGGCACATCTGAATGCTTTTTATTTTCTTCTTAACATAAAATAATTCTATAGCAAGTCAGAGAATCATTGACATAAAGCATCACTATCCAATGGCAAGTGCTGCCTAAAAGCGTACAAAAATTGCATCATTTGGTTACAAAATAGATATTCTTAGTTCTTTATCCCAGCGCTTAACAATGAAGTGCCATGACAGAAAAGGGCCAGGAACAGGGCCAGCCTCGCTGAGCTGTTGCTGGTCACTTTGCTGCAAGGCTTTGCTTAAATAAATCCCAGAGTGATGTGTTAGTAAGATGTTGATGGCTTTGCCCAGCCAGTCAAAATCATTCCTTTTAAAGCACCCTCCAGCAGGTGCGAGGCTACGAGTAAATGTCACCTTCTCTCTCACACACGTTGCTGCTCAAGGGACAAAGTGAACACTGCTTTGGGTGTTGTTCAAGAGCGGCCGTGTTTCTGCAGGCCTCGACAGTTCAGTGGTACAAATTGTGCAGTAGAGCACACAGAGGGCTTGCAAGCCACTGCTTGGTCTGGATCTCTTCCGCCTGGCACCATAGCAGCTGCTTCTTCAGAAATTAAAGTGTTTTAAGCAGGAATGAAATATTAACGATAGTGGTGTGCCAGGCGCATATTTGCACAAGTCTCTTTGTGCAGTTACTTGCATGGATTTTTAAAACCTGTAGGTTGTGGATTTGGGTGATTTTGGTTGCACACTGCAAACACCAGCTGCTCCGAACTTCTGATGTGATATCCAAAATAAAGAGCAGTTCACAGTACTTGCAACTAGCATTAGTTTTTCCCTGGCTCTTGAGCTGTACAGTTTCAATCAGTTTGGTACATTTAACTAGCAATTGTTTTATGTTTCACTGATTGCAGGCTCCACAAACTGATACTTATTTTGTGGGACGGCATTATATTGGCAATGTCCCTTCTGCTCAAGTTGCTCTGGAAGTAACAAAGAAATATGAATGAACTGCTGCAGTTAAGGAGAGATTGATGTAGCAGAATGCTAAGCATGTTGGAGCCTCCCGGTTGCACGATGGCTAGATGGTCACTTATCTTTAACGGGAAGCAAACATTTATGCTTGTCATGGCAGGGCTGCGTTCTGTGTAGCTTTCCCAAGCCCCAGTCAACAGCCCTGTTTGCTTGATTCCGCTTTCCTACTCACCCTTTGCCGAAGCGCCTGATCCGGAATCTTTTTTGTGAGACCAATGAGCATTCTCAAAAGGAGCTTACAGCTGCTAGGAATCATCTCTGGCTACCTCTCTTAAAGAAAGAGAAATTGAAGAAAGGACCATAGTACTTGCTATTGTAGGGAAAGAAAGAAGTTATGCTGATAATGGAACGCTTGATGGGGATGTTTGGAATAGAACAGTAAGAGAAAATTCAAGGTATCCACGGTGCTTTTTGCATGTACTTACTGACCCTGAAAGGCAGCCCTGCCAAAAACCCTCCAAAAATCAAACTCGCTCCCAGAGTCAATTTTTGCCTCACATTCACAGTGAGAATTTATCCCTGCATTGATTTCCATTTCCTGTTCAGCGCTTGCTCTGAACACAGCTCAAGTTAACGGGAGTCCTTTGGGAGACACAAGTGTAGGATACGAAGCAGTGCAGAGGGAAAAGCTTTGGCTGATTTGGTCAATCTGCACCGAACGTCAGAACAGGACAGGATGGAGCTGTGATGGCTCTCCTTGTGCAGAGAAAAGAGTGCTGCTAAGGTGGACAAATGTCGGCTGAACACCTTCACATGGATATAGTGCAACTTCTGCTCATTTAAAAAGCTGTGGAAAAGTAGCCGACTGCTCGGCACCAGCGTGTGGATGAACAGGCAGCTACAGCCCAGCTTACACCCATGGCTCAAGTGACAGTGGGAGTCAAAGCCGTTACGCTGCAGGTACGTTCTGGCACCTGCAATATTTTCATGCGCTTTACAACCTTTGCAAGTTAAAGTGTCAAGGCGTGACAAACTATGTAGCAGTGCATTCCTTATATTTCATATACAAAAAAGGGATCAAGGCTGGGAGCAAGAAGGCACAAACTTGGGAAATAACATAGCTGAGGAGCTTACACAAAGGTACTATGTCATTTATTAGGCATTACTTAGCACTTATTTCACATTTTGCCCCCAAATTTCCCAAAGCGACATATATTTCCCCACTTCCTTTCCCTTTGTCCCCTTCTTTTGGATAAAGCTGCCTGTGCTCTATAGGTACAGTTGCTGCAGAATATAATGTGAACACAGATAAACACAACATACACAGCAGAAAATGTATTATAGTATTACAATAGTCAAATAATGTAGTTAGCCTCAAGCTACGGCAGTGTCTACGTGCTATAGGGAACCAGTTCAAGAACAGCAAGCGGAGCCACTGTACAGGAACAAAACGGCGTCGGCAGTGTTAGGCAGAGCAAGGGACCGAGGGGGAGCCTTTCTCAGGGTGCCCGAGCAGGCGAGATGGCTGTCAGCCGGGGGGATCCGCTCTCTTAGGAGACCCACCCAGAGCTTCAGAGATTTCTTCAGCCTGTATCGGTTCTGTGGCGGGTCCTTGGAACACCTTTACATTTTTTCATTGTGCATACACATAAAGTCACCCCCACACTTCTCCCGTTAGGCTATGTTTTCTTTATATTTTTTTTTTAACTTTTAACTTTTGATTTTTTTTTCTTACAACTGTTAAAAAAGTTTCATGGTAAAAATAACTCACTATATGATACATATACCCAAAGTGGTGCGATACTTTATATAATAAAAGATGAAAATAGTCACTTTCCATAATAAAAATAAGTTCTATTTTTTGCTTATTTTACAATATACTTAATAATTTTCTTCTTCTTCACTCTGAAAGTAAATAGGTCCCATTTTGATAGCGCTTCTGAGTCGATTAAAGTGGCAAGAGACTGGAGAATGGCTTATAAGCATTTTGAGCAGCCGCATTCCACGTGTCTCTCCAGTTCTTCCGTGAAGGTGGAGCCATCCACGCACTGGAAGAAGTATTTCCGCCTTTTGCTCCGGAGAGGAACGCAGCATTGCCCGTTGCCACAGCTGCCGCGGCATTCCAGGCGGGGTACTTTGGAGGCAGTGGCACACGACGTGTAGCCCTGCTGCTTACGGACTACTTCTCGAATTATGTCTCCTTGGCAGAGGTTCTCTGGTAAGACAACAGAGACGTAAAGGAAAAAAAAAAATGTGGTAACTATTTTGCCAGATATTCTCCAAATGCCAGTGATCAGCCCTGTACTTGTATAATATTCAAGGCAAACAGATGGCATGAGAAGGACCTTAATCTTTTACTGCTTTGTACCTGCCATCAAAACAGAGCTTGTGTTACACAAATGTGTAATATCCGCCACAAGGCAGAGGCCAAGCAGGCCTGCTGGCTTTGATCAGCAGTTCTGGAAGTGCTTTAATGAATGCTGAGTGTTGAATCCTGCAACACTCCTGCAAAATATGAATTACTTTTACTGTGTCTGCTTCCCAGGATCAAAGGTCAGGCTGCTCTGCATGGCATTAGCAATCTGGGATACCTGCATGTGTCTGTGCTGTTCTGCAGTCACTCTGAAGCAGCCAGATACATTTTGGTGAGGCTGTATATGTGTGTAATTCGGAAAGTCTGTGATTCATTCACAGGAAAGGCACAACCTAAATAAAAATCATACAAGCCAGCTCCTTCCTTCTGTACAGCAACAAAAAAAAGGCAGAAGGGATGAAATTAGACCTTACTGAGTTTCCAGCCAGTCTTTTGAGGTCAGGGCGGAAGGATTGGGCCCCTGCCCTAGCAGGCAAGTCCAGCATGATCTGTGGGATTCCCCAGGAAACCTGCCCAGCTGCATCAGAGGGAGCAAGCTGAGAATCTTTACTGCCACTTCAGATGAGCAGTACCTCCTTGGTTTGCAGGGTGGGACCTCCTTTCCCAGCACTGCAATTAACAGATTATGGCTTGCTCTCGGTAAACCTTGCAACAACTTCTCCTTTAAGCATCCCATCACAAGCCTGGGAGCAGCAAACCTTAAGGATTCAGGAGACAGAGAAGAAAACTCTGCTGCACGTGTCCCCTTTTCTATATGTTTGGATAATAGCTAGCTAGCTGTCGTGTGGTTTGTTTCTCCTCCCTGTATTGCTCTGTAGAGGCTGACTTAGCTTTATCTTCTACTATTTGCCATTTACCCCCAAATACAGGTCACATGGAAGAGACGTCAAAACAAAGGTGTGAACTAGCAGACCAGCATCCTGGGCCCCAGCCAAGCGTACCTCTGTCACAATGTTCTCCGCTATAGTTAGGATCGCATTCGCAGTAGGGTTCCCCGTGCTCGGAGATTTTACACTGCCCATGGTTGCATTTCAAAATCCTGCAGGGATTTGAGGAATTGTTCTTCTTGTCACAGTACATGCCGGTGTAGCCCTCCATGCACTTACAGGTGTAAGCCACATTGGCCACCATGCACTTGCCATGCAGACACCTGGAGAAAAACGAAGCATTTAGAGCTGGACTGTGTTTGACGTGAAAGTTCCCTTTCCCCAGGCACATTTCGTTTTGGCACTTCTGCCCATTATTTCCAGGATACTAACCCTAAACCCAGCAGTTCAGTGTCAAATGCTCTGAAGAAACTGAGTTTTTGGTGAGTACTGGATAATGTTCAGAGAATACATTTAGAATTTGCGATCCCAAGTGATCTCTTTGAAAAACATTAGGCTCCTCCCTGAGCATGGACCAACACTTGGCATCCACACAAGACAGCTCACATTTACAGCATCAGCACATGGAACTAAGTGCCAACAATCAAGCTGCACGCCCAGGCTTCCTTAGCAGAATTACTCTACAAATAATACCAGGTGATGAAAACTTGTGTGATAAATGAAGGTGTTTGTGGAAAAGTTACGCACAGACTTATTGACAGGCAGCTGTAGTTGGGTTCACTGGCTCACGTGGCCTGCAGTGAGCTTTGATATTTTCTGAGGAGTACCACAGGGAGTGGTGCTGATCCTTAGCAAGTTCTCTGACACTATCCCTACTGCTGGGACAGGGACAGGGTTGAAATAGACTGATGACAGGCAAGAAAGCAACACTGTCCAGCCAAGGAAAAACTGCTTAGGGATTATAAACCTTTGCTATATCAGGTCCTACTTGGCATAAACCCACGTCTTTCTCTTATTTTTATTTATTTTCTTTCTGGTACTTTAAAGTTGTTCCCTGCTAATGTTGAATCCTTGTAATTTTATTTTTAAGCTTTGAACTAAAACCCATAAATAATAAAAGCAGTTTCAGTCAGGTCAAGACATGCAAAATACTGTAAGAAAGGGAGTTACAGTCTAGATGAAGCAGTATTTTCTGCCCCACTAACTACAGCTGTGCTTGGTAACTCCTGTTATCATCAACTACCTGCTCTTTATGCTTTTCCTCGCTGAGGTTCATCTGTGCGTGTTGAAGCAGACACCTGCCAGAAGGCCACCATAATCCCCTGGACACAAAGGGCCTGGCTTTAAGGAGGCAACTCCAAAAGTGATTTAATGGAAGGTGGGACAGTATGCCAGCATCAAAAATATGCTCAGCTACCTTCCTTAGCAAGCGGGCTGCGCTCAGGATTGCATCATCCTCCTTAGACTATGAGAGAAACAATCCCTCATCATGTAAACATCTGGAACTCCCCTTATTTTTCTCTGTCCAACCATAACAGCTTCATGTTGATGTTGGAAATTCAAGGAAACATTTGGGTCTCTGAGTGTTTCTTCACTTGGGTCTTCATACCTTTGGTCTGTAAACTCTCAGGTGCTTCTCAACACCTTCCAGCATTCGGTACTTTGCAGAATTAGACCCAGAAGCAAGTTTAAAATGGTACCTCTGCCAAGTTAAATTTCTGCCCTTCAGAGAGTGATTATTCACTGTGTCAATTTACCTGTCAAAAGTATGTGCTTGTGGAAAGCCCCTTCCACAGACAGAAAAACCAAAGTAGCTTCTAGAACAAAAGTACTTCCATCTGCTCATGAAACAGCACCAAATTATGCAGACTGCTGGTCTGCGTTGGACTGTTTCCTTGTGTACTTGCCATCAGCAAGCTATTTACCCACTGTTTCTGATAGAGATGTGGTTATTGAGCCTTTGAACTGTGAGTGCTTTACACTCATGCTCCCTTCGCGTGCAACTTTTCGCTATCCTTTAAACTTGCACTTTAAAGGGGTGTTTTGGAATGTAATATTTAAGTCATCTATTGGGGAAATTTAAAACTGTTCACATCGGTGTGCATAACGGTCTTCAGGGAGTCAGTTTGAATACTGGGTCCAATGCTGCTGTGGGCATATCCCTAAAATGCGTACGTCCTGCTCACAGGCAGCTCTGCTTTGCTCTGGGTAAGTGCAGGCACTCACCACCTCAGAGGTAAGCCATACCCATTAATAGGAGTTTTCATATTTTAATGTGTAGAGTCACAGCTGAAAGTATGACCTGCAGTATCAACACCATAGCTCCTCCAGAACAAAGACCTCATTTGGAGAGCGAGCAACATCAGAACAAGGAGTGGAAATTGAGAGTTGCCATGGATGCTGACTCATGACTGTCAATAATTTCATGTGGGAGCCCAGCACCTCCAAAAATAGTCAGATGTGGTTTTACAAGATGAAATGTGAAATATGCATTAGCTCTAAAGCTTCCACCCTCCCACCAGCATTCATTTGAGCTTACTTGTGGTTAAGACATGGGTCTCCCATTTCCTGGTCACACAGGGGGCCCGTCCAGCCTGGGTGACATTCACAAATCACACTTGTTTTCTCCAGGGACCGGCAAATACCATGCTTGCAGATGTTACAGGATTTGCAGCCAGGAAGGACTCCTAGTGACTGCTGTGGTAAATCCTTGAAATCCTGCAGCTCATTATTGATGCGGACGTCGTGAATACATCCATGAAAACCGTTTGGTGTCTTATCTGCACCCTGGCGCAGTGAAGATAATCCAGTAGAGGTCGGGATCCCTTCAGATAAAACCAAAAAGGGAAGGTTTACTCACAGTTACAATGATAATACATAAATTATAATTGCTAATGTTTCTTTTGTCACAGCCCCTTATAATCTTTAAAGAATTAATTTACATAGGACCTTTGTGAGGCAGCACAGTCTCATTGTCCTCATTCTGGAAATGGAAAGAAACAAAAATAAAATCACTTGCTCAAGCTTACGTAAGAGGTATATGACAAAAATAACCCCACCAAAACCCAACCAGTGTTTTTTCTTTTTGGCTGATGACCATGTATTTTTGATGACCTCAGACGATGCTCCTCCTGTCTATAGTCTAATAGCAATTATCCTTCTGAGAGGTTTAAGAATATCTTTACTTGCCAGCAGGTAGCTACCACCTCTGGGATCCAGCGAGATAGTTAGGCGCTACTAGATCACTGTGTTAGGACAGGGAGTGGTAGCAGTGCACTCCATCAAAACTAATGCAGGAGAACTCTAGAGACAGGGAACAGCAGTTCAGGAGGCCAGGCCAAGTCTTTGTGGCAAGCACCTTCCACCTTGTTCAAGCGCTCGGAAGAGTTCATACGCTCAGATGGCCAGCAGATTCTTTTGGATGTTGTGTTATGCCCTCCCCACTGACATCTGCTTGGGCTGTACAGCTGGTAGCATAGGCAAGTGCTTCCATTTTCAGCTGTGTAAGGCCTCTGAATTTGCTATCCATAAGTAACTCCACCGTTAAAGATGGTCTTAAAACAAACCCTGCATCTTTGTTTAACGGTGCATTAGGAGGAAAGTTGCTAGACCAGGTGATGTAGTTGGAGAAAGGGACAAAAATTGTGGGCACATGAAGGCTCAGGTCTATCTTAAAGCTTAGTGCAGGTTAGGAACAATTGCTCTGGGGCGATTTATTCAATTACTCTAACTAAACAGTCTGCAGTGGAAGGGCAACTGGCATCCATGGGAATGCTACATGCAGAGACGCGGGATGTGCAGAACAGTGAAGGTTTAGAAAGAAGCAAGAAGAATTTTAATGGGCAATAAAAAAAGTCTCCTCTGAGCCCATGCGTTCTGGTATTCAATAGTCCTTCGTTCAGGTCTCAGGTTTGTCCTGTGAATGCTGTTTTGTAGGTACCTTTTGAGAATTAGTATTGATCCACAATGCTCATCCATTAACAACTTTTCCATGTGATTACTTCCCAAGCGCCCTGTGTATAAATTGCTGTGGGGTTGGTATCTTTTATGCTGTGCTAGAGGGAGAAATTGTGATGTCCTCACCAGCAGATTATCTTTGATGTGTAATGCTCTTTAATAGTCTGTGACATTCTTAATAGGAGCCAATTATAAAAGTTCAGCTCTGTACAAAGCAAGATTAGCCAGTTTTCTGATTTACAAGGGCAATATTCAGGGTTCTTTTAGAAAAGTGTTATCAAAGGGAATTATTTACAAAAGGCTTGACCAGCACCAAGTGAAGTTAAGAGTTTCTACTATTGGCTTCAATGATCTTGTTAGAAAAAGCTCAAAGACTTTCAAAGTCTATTATTGTTCTGCTGACTTTTGTATTTAGAATAGGCTGACTAAAAATTCAAGAACTCTGTGTCACCGAAAGGGACAGATTTCAACATTCAGTTCAGAATAGAGCTGAGGGCGGTTCTGGCAAAAACAAATCTGTTGGGTAGAGTACAGCCTTCATTCTGTCTCTCATATCCAGACACCTAATTAGCAGGATACTCATTATTCTGGGCATCTCTACCCCACACCACTTGTCCCCTCCTTCTCCCAAAATTCACTACTGAATGTGAAAAAACTTCTTAACTGAAGTTTGGTCAATTTTAATATCTTTCTAATACTGAAGCTCTGGCTTCAGTTTCCAGTAAGAAAACTATTAGCCAAGAAGTTCTAAGTCAGCTTGTGTGTTAATATGGTTTGTTTAATTTCTGTCCCAGACCCCATACCCCTCCCCATTTCCCCCCCCCCCCCCCCCCCCCCCCGCCCCATTTTTAGCATTTCCAGCAGAAATACTGCTCATTTATGGTACATTTAAACCTACTGACTATTGATTTGCTTTTTTGCTGTGACTGTGACACTTCCATTGTATTCAACCATGACATTTTGGTGCCAGCCAGTTCTGAAAGCTTTAGAAATTACAAACTGATTGTTCTTGCCGTGGCTGTGTAACAAACACAGAAGCAGCCTGTGCTGTGCTGAGGTTAGCTTCCTCACTCTGGCATGCGCGGCAGTGCTGGCCGTGCAGTGGGGTGCTAGTGGGCTGAGGCGCACGAAGCAGAAGAGCAGAGGTGTGGTTTCCCGGCTCTCTGTTGAACAAAGCAGCCTCTGGCAGAGGGGGAAGGCAAACTGCTAGTCATTGCCCCCCTGGCCCTGAGAGTTCTCTCTGTAGGATGGAAGATGATTTGCTTCTGAGAACACATGTCAAAATCTCAAAGTCCAGCGCAACTCACTGTACCTCCAATGTAGAGGGGTGTATTGAGGCTGACAGAGGACTGTTTCTGGAGTTTTCCTAGACTCTTGGGAGTCCCCTTGTCCACCACCAGGTTCAGAGTTTGGTTCAGCATCATGAGTTCCACACTATGAAACTGCCCATCATTTACTGTTTCCACACTAAAAATAAAATTAAAAAAAAAAAAGAGAATTAGAAGATGATGTTAACAATGAACAGTCTCTGCTGCTGTGACATCCTATGTCCCGGTGTCACACCTTGTGAGGCACAGTTCCCATTCCATGCTCCTTTATGGTCACTGTGTTCTCAACATTTCCTTCAGCGTGAGCCTCCAAGGCACAAACTTAAACACTGCTGATGCCTGTGCAGGCAGTACCTACACATATATGACACTCGACAAGACAGCTAAGCAGGGTAGTGCTACTGTAGTTGTGTTTCCCAGGGCAGAAAAGCAAGGGCGTAGTTACATGATAGATTTGCTTTGGTGAGAAAAATTTTAAATCCCCCATTCCGTGCTCTCTGCAGCTTGCAGCCCCTCTGTCACACTGCTTGATGCTTATGTTGCAAGCCAGATCACTGAAATGATTTCTTCTTGTATGGTTAGTTTAAACTCGAATTATTTCACAGGGCAGGGAGGGACTGCAGTTTGGGGTAAGAGACAGCAGGGGCCTCTGAAACCAGCATTTCCTCACAGCAGAAGTATCTTGTAGCTACATGCTGAGGCATGAGGACAGGCTGAGTTTCTCAAAGCCAGAGAATAAGTTCAGGAGGTTTTGGCTTACAAACGACTGGGGTACTTTGCTCGACACAATACAGTCCTACCTGAACACAAGGAAAACTGACACATTGCTACTTGTCTTTGAGAAGCATTTACATGTTGATTGAGGCTTGAGAATAAGGCAGCAGGAATTTTGGGGGTGGACAGGGAGCAGGTAGCTATCTGAGCAGACAAGATATTAAATGCACCATGTATTTATTGCTCATGTGTTTTTAACACTGATTTTTCAAATGCATGAAGCCAGATAACTTAACAGCTCTTTGCTAGTCTGCACCACACACAATCTTCACCTTCAGCTCAGTCTCCCAAAAATAAAAAGGTGCAGTCATACAATTCAATTCGCATCACACTATCATTTTTTATTTTCAGGGCAGCTTCAGCTCTCAAGGCTTTATGCTGCATGTTGAAATTCTCTAAAATGGCCCAATACCTTCATGCACTCCTAAAAGCAAGGAGGGACAAGGGTGGGATTACCTGCTCTTGAGCAAAGAGGGTTTCAAATTAGGCTGGTAGTTATAGACGTGATGGGACCTTTCCACGGCTGTAGATGTAATTAAATGGTACAGCCACTGTTCCACATGCATGCAAACACCAGTGCATAATGAGAATCTAATAGCAGCAGCGGTTACAGCCGAAATTAGACTGCGGGCTGTGTAAACTGCCCACATGCACAGTGTTGCCAACACATCTTAAGCTTGGCCTGCAAGCACCCTTTTCCAAATTCCTGCTGGCAGGATTGCTGGCTGGGTAGTGGTTCTGTTACGTACAGATAAAGACAGAAAACACCAACTGTGGGATTTAGGCATCTTGAGATACTGCTTAGCCAACAACCTGGATCTGCGATTGCTGCACAAGTGGTAAATACCGTATTAAAATGTAAAAGGTTAGTTTTAAGAATGGGTTTCTGCTCATTCAAATGGCCCATAAGCTCAGCATCCTCTCTCAGCAAGTTACAAAGTCACAGGTCAGATTCCTTTCAGGTGTTTTGTAAAGCCACAATGTAGATGTCTGAGATATTTAGCCAGGTTTTCTTTATCATCAGTGGAGAGGAAGAGGCACACTTAAGAAGTGACTCATCTCTAAGGATGAATCACCTTTTAGATGTGTCCACCTCTCAACCTGGATGACGTGCTGCCCATCTTTAGCACCCAGTCCTGCATAACTGATGTGTAAGGCCCTTGTAGCATAGAAATTGGACCCCAACTTCAGACATAAATTACTTGACTTGGAAATTACCAGAATTCAGTTGTCCCTGGAAGAAGTTTCATTTTTATAGTGTTTTACAGTAGAGCTGACATAACCAATTATACATGAACAATGTCAGGCAGAAAGTCAGCACTGCAGGCGTTTCTGAGGATGTGCTTGTTTAAGAAGAGCACACCGCTGTTTCCAAACTGAGCTAACGTGCCTCTGCAGTGCTGCTGTCCCCACAGGTTTTGGGGATTGATCACGAACACATATGCCTTTAGAAGTTCATGTAAGATTACATGGACCTTAAAATGACAGCAGTATATGAGCACCTTTACTGCGTGGCTTTACATAAAGATGAGGTAAGTTAGTTCTGCCACAGAATGGCTCCTGGGAAAGCTCTGCTGGATGAACCGCTCATTCTGGACCTGCATGAAAGTGGCTGGGTTCCAGTTTGTGCCCATCCTCAGGTTGGTGAGAGCACCCTGGGGAGCCAGGTCTCAAGAACCTGGAGCTGATGACACTGTTTGAAATGGTTTTAAGAAAAAAAACCATAATGGCTTGACATTGTCCAAAAATCCAGATCCAGTTGATCCAGTAGATGTTCTGGCTCGAAATACTGTTACATCAGGGCCATTGCAAGGGCAGCGAGCGGTGTGTCTGGGGTAAGAGGCTGAGGGCTTATGCTACACTCACTGCTGAAGGTGATGCAGTATGTGCATCTCAGAAAAGCAAGCCTATCATCACGGTACCTGAGTCCGCTGTATTGGGGCCCACACCTCTAGCAGACTCCTTTACGGATTACCAAAAATAAGTTTGAAAACAGCTGGTTTAAACTTTCTGTTCAGATATTCTTGAATTCTGCTAAGTATCTGCCACATTACAAGAAACAGCTGTGTTACGGCAATGTGCCGTCTGGGTGATCCCTCTGTACTCCCTGCATATCTAACTGTTGTGTTGCAATGCTTAATTTGTATGGGTAAAATGCTTAGACATCCAGCTGAAAGGTGCGAGATAAATAGAAATGCATATTTGTAATTGTTAGCCTGTGCAGAAGTGCCAATGAAAAGAAGAAGTATAGCCAAACCCCGTCGGCTCTGAGAGCTGAGTATTGAGGTGGGATGGATGGCTGTGTGACAGGGAACCCTTCCCTGGTGGGATCAATATCTGAAGCTCACACACAAAACTAAATCGTTATCTGAAGAAGGCCAAGCTATGACCATTTGTCAGAGGACAACATTATCGCATCTGGCAGGGCTGGCTCTTCCCCGGGCCAGGATTTCACAGGCATTAATCACCTACTCCTCCACTGCGTGTGCTCCTTCCAGACAGCGCCTTGACTAGCAGGCAAAGTCAGTGTGCCCTGGCGATTGAAGCAGCCACCCCAGATGGTGCTCACACCTTTCAGCATACCCAGGGCTGGGTTTTTTTCTGGAAAGGGAGTGAGAGGTCCCTTATTGTAGGTATGTGTGGATGAGTAATCCTCAGTTCTAACTCTTTCACTTTTAAACTTGGAATTAAAATGCTCCATGCCTGGGCTTTGAGAAACAAAGTAATGTACAGTCATCACCCAACACTGCAGTTTTGTAAAAGCAGATAAAGTCAAAACAGGGAAAGCACTCATTTTCTTTTACAGAAGACACAAACATATGATAGAAAAGCTGACTGTGGACAGCCGGGATGGCAGAAAATCCCTGGCCAGGAGGTACTTGTGTTAAAGTACTTATTGCTGCTGCTGACAGAAAGACGTTAAGATGCCTTTGGATACTGGGAGAGATGGAGACAGCACTGGGGGAGAAACCAGCAGCGAGAGAAATGCTACATGAACTCTCCTCAGAGCCTCTTACGCAGCCGGGCCTTTAGGAGACTCAGCAATCGTCTGAGACAGCTGGAGACAGTGGCTTGGCTGGAGATGAAGGGAAGCAAGCCACAGGCGCTGAGCAGCGCATCACAACGCAGCTCGCAGCACAAACTTGCTGCGCTCGGCTTTTTTTCAAGGGGCCTCTTCTTGACCCAGCTCTCTGCAAGGGTTTTATTAAAATCTTAATTGAATTCTTATTGGGGATCAGGTGGCCTTACCGAGCTCTTCCTTCTGAAACAGCCTGCGGTACGTAAATACCTGCCCCGGAGTCAGGGATTTACTGCGCTTCACCGGGGCCCTGCGCTGTGCCCCGGGCCGCGCCCCGCACCCGCACCCCGCACCCTGTGCGCAGCGCTGCGGCGGGGACACCGGCCCGTCAGGCAGCGGCCCCGCACCGTGCGGGCGGGGCAGGGCGGGGCAGGGCAGCGCCGAGCCACGGCGGGGGCGGCGGGCGGGCAGCAGGGGGCGGTGCAGCACCGCCGAGCCCAGCGGGCCGGCCCGCAGCGGGCACGGATCCCTCCGCGCGGCCCCGCCCGGCTACTCGCTCCGCGGGCACCCCGGCTGCGGGGCCCGGCGGGCACCCTGGCTCCAGCGGGCACCCCGGCTCCAGCGGGCACCCTGGCTCTGGTCCTCGGCGGGCACCCTGGCTCCAGGCCCCGGCATACCGAGTGAGAGAACCCCGCGCGCCCATGCAGCAGGTTGATTTTGGCTCGCTGCTCGGAATTTATTTACTGAAACTGATCTCGGCATGTCACACACCTGCCATCTGACCTGACCAACTCCTTCGTTTCCGCGAAGATTTTCATGCTTTGCGGTTAAATCAAGCCGTACGCCTGCCCAGAGCGGGCGGAGGGGCTGGCAGGAAGGAAGGGGCCGCAGGGCTGCTCGGCCTGAGCCAGCCGCTTGTCTCAGGGGCACCAACAAACCGCCGCCCCGCTCTGGAGATTTTTTCCAAGCTATTAAAAAAGGCAGTCATGAATTTTTAGCCAACTTCCAACTGCAGTGCTTTGGGCCACCACTACTGGGTATTACATAGTTTACAATATATTCTTATTGAAGAAAGGGAGGAATTGTTTGAAGTGTAAATATTGGAAGTGCAAGCAAGGATTTTCAGGAATTTACTAATTAAACTTGTGAAAAAGTAAGCAGTAAAAGGAATCAAAATCCCCTTCAGGACCCAGGAACGGTTGCTCGTCGCCTGCTGAGGGCCCATCTCGCCAGACACTCGATGGCCGGTGCTCACAGCCCCTGCAGGACCCTCACTCCAGTCCGGTTACAGCCTGCGTGCTGGGGCCCCAGCTCGGTCCCCTTCCGAGAGAAGGATCTCCCACCTCAAAGCGCGCTTCCGGAGGGAGAGGCAGCAGGGCAGAGCCGGGTGCCATGGGTGGCGGGGGCACTGCTGCAGGCAGCGTCGCAGTGGCAGACCCATCGGCTGCTCCGAGCCCCTGGGCACTGGGCAGGGGCAGCCACCAGCCCGCGGTACCGGCCTCTGCCTCCCCAGCAAAGGGCATGCGCTTGCTGCTCCTCACCCAGCAGCACCCCTCGCCTTTCTCCTTTGCACTCATTTTTTCACAGCCCAGGTTACGTGCCTTGCACAATCATCACTCTCATCAAGGTTACCCTCACTGAGAGCTAGCTGGCCGTGGCGTCTCATCCCATTTAGCCAAGAAACCAAAGAGGAAAATACTATGTGTGTGAGGAGAGCCCAGCTTCCAAAGCTCGTGACAAGGCCTGGGGTCCGGTACCTTCTGTTCCCCCTGTGCGTGGGTGGGAAGCTCAGAGCTACCCTCACAGGGAAGGGAGGCAACTAGAGAGGGCTCTATAAAAGTCATTAAAATTTCATATTGCAGGGAGCTGGCCTCATCTGTCAGAGCAATTCCAGCAAGATGAGCCAACAGACCCATTGCACAGGGCACTGTGCACACACCATGGGCATGGCCTCCCCTGAGGGCTTAGACTCCAGAACACAAAGAAATGAAGGGAAAAGGATGTGTATTAAACATAAAACCCGAGGGAATATATAAAATAACTGATTTCCACTCTCATTTTTGATCTATTTCTCTTCTCCCTGCTGTATTTTCTTTCCCCACTACTCCAGCCCCAAGCACACACAGATGTTATAAACACTGACTCCCCTTGCGCTAATATCCATGAGAGATTTAGAGCTGAGCCACTATAAATATGCCAGTGAACAGAAATGCATTAAAGGATTAAAGCATTCAATTTGAACTTGTAAAATTTGGGCTTTGGGGTTAGTTTTTTTCACTGACATATAATATACCTTTGGTGTAGACAGCAGAGAACAGCAGGACAGATAACTCAAAAACCAAAATAGCTTTAAGTATCACAGCAAACCATGTCACTGAGGAAATGTATAACCATCAATTATGCAAATGAGGACATCAATTCATTAGCTACAGTCTCCAGACTTTCCTGACCTCTGTCTTAATGGGGACATGCCTCATTTGAAGCACAGAACAAAGCAAACACAAGGATGGTAAGCGACGGGGGAGTGAAGGCCATGGGGAATACTGAACTTGGATAATCTCTGAAAACATTCAAAGTAGAAGGGAATAAGCGGAAGTACATGTCCAAGAGAGCCTAAAGAGCTTACAAGACATGGGAAGAGCAGGCACTGGAGAAAAGGTACCAAAATCAAGAAACACAAGGTGAGACCTGCAGGGAACCGCACCAAGATGTTAGCAATTTGGGAGGGGTGAAACTCATTCTGTGCCAGGCTGACTTCAGGTACCAGTGCTGATGGTTTTTCACCTTTCCAAGTTACAGTTACCTCCTGCCCTTAGTTCCAGTTGTAATCAGTCCTTGGCCTAAAATAGATTTAAACTTCTCCATGGCAACAAAGGCAAAATCATAATTGGAGTAGTGTTTGTGCTACCTCTACAATAATACATCACTTCAAGCACTCTATCTTCAGAAGCCAAATAAAAACCACATGTTGAGAAAAAAAGTATGAAAAATGCTAATGAAACACAAGACTAGGGAAATAAGAGGTGAAAGAGATATTAAAACACTCAAGTTCACTTTCAGCTTAAAATATACTCTCCTTTGTTGTGTTCAATCCTGTTTTACATGACTCAAGCATTAGGTCTCCTAGGCTGAGAGCACTGACAGTAAGATATTTTTCCTTGATACCTCCATTTTAATTTGCTTGGTTTTATACCTTTTCTCCTACTTACAACTCTGTAGACCACCCAAATAAACCATCTTTCTCTTCTTGGTGTTTACAGCCCTTAAACACTGGCAGCTGATTACCATATCTCCCTTAATGATCGTTTGGCCAGGCTATGCATATCTAATTTCCAGTCATAATTCAATTCCTGCAGCACCCCTGCCAACAGTGAAAGTTATTGTATTACAGACCTTCTAAAGGAAAAGCAAGAACATTTTTTACACCACTACAACATGCAATTAACACAATGCTGACCTCTTTCCCTATATTATTCGTAAAAGGGTCAGATTCACGGCCGGGGTAAACACCCCTTGTTTGCAGCAGATCCTCACAGTGTCCCTGACATGGGCAAGAGGTCTGACACCTGCCTCCGACCCCACTGTCCAGGAGTGAAGCTGCGCTGCTCTCCTGCAGTATCACCATGTCTCTGCAGAGCTGAATACTTCATTCTGCTAACTGAGAACTTGTTAAATGCAAGCGTAATGGCAGTAAAACCAGCCTGAATGAACTCTTCAAGTCCAAGGCCTCTCCTGAGTGACGGATCACAGCGTTCCTGCCTCCCCATCTTACTCCACCAGAACAATTTTGCACATCACGGCACACAGTGTATCGCAGTGCAATGAGCTATTGCATCTCAGTGTCTTTACTGTAACATGCATCATATAAAATAAAAAACCCAGTAAATACAGAGTATAAAACCAATCACATATAGATTCTGCAATGCTGGCAGGACTCATTAAATCAGATAGCCTTAAAGAAAATGGCACTGCAAACAGCCCAGAGGAAGGCAGTTGCTGGCAGAGCAGCGAGTGCCATGTCCTGCCCAGCGCAGGGGTGGTGCTGGTGTATGGCTGGGTGGCACACACCAGCACGTGCTGCAGCACAGCCCCCTGTCCCACCAGGGCTAGGAACAGAACAGGGTTCTGGAGTTTTCTTTTTAGCATGAGCATCAAACACTATTGAATGCAGCTCTACCATTTAACTGGGTATCAAATCTCACGTTCTGATGAGGAAATCCATCAAGTGTCTTCACAGAGTCATTTCATCAGGGGGAATACTTTACACCATCTATCCCCTTTTCAGCTCTGGAAAATATGAAGGTATCTGCTATTTAGCAGCAGGGAGCACAGCCACTACAGAATGCAATTAAAAGGCTTCCAATTAGAATGACAGAGAATGATGGGTTGTATCTGAAACTGCAGGCTAAGCCCCAAGAAAAAAAAGAGCTGTGTCTATTTAGAAACCTGATACATGGCCAGGAAATGAAATTGTTTCCACCTCATTTGTGGCAACACACCTCCAGTTGTATGCCTCTTCTTCCACAAAAATAAACAAAATCCACTGCTCTGACAACCAGAATAGCAGCTGCCATACCCACCTTTTCCAGCAGCATTGGGGCATGCTGGCAAACGCAGAGCTGTGGGTCACGTTTCTCTGCTGGGAAGAAGCAATGAAATAATTGTGCACAGAACCATGCCGCACCTCTGTGATTGCCCTCGGTGCCAGCTCCGCATGCACTTCTAACAGAGGCTGTATCTATTGAATCCAGAGCCTGGCGCTTGGTATAAATGGGATATAAATCCATCACACATGGTACACATCTAAACTTTGTGTTAGTCATCATGTTTACAAGAAATTTACAGGCAGAAAAAAAACCCACTATGTTATATTAGCTTTGCCTTACAACATGCAAAACCCTCACAATTCAAGACATGAGCCAGTCATTAGCACATAGGAAGTTTATAAAGTCATTTTGACTACGATTAGATTTATTCCAGCATTGTCTATTATGAGCATATTTCAACCTTCCTCTGATGTAATCAGTATTAACCAACTCTGGCAATATACCTCTGGACCAATGACCTGAAAATACTATTTAAAATCCATCTGCACACCTTTCTTCCAGTTACTCGCTGGAAACAGAGTGCAGCACAAGAGTGTGTTTCCAACATACACCAAATTGATTGCTCAGAAGGTGGACTAACTTTAGCACTAATTTATGAGGGCTTGGGAGCTGCCAGGACCACTCTCATGGTTTCACTGATGCTCTCACTAGAAGAAACAGCAAGACCATGTTATGGACAGCCAAATGACTAAATCAGGTTATCTGCTGGGGTGGAAGAAATAGTTATTTCAGAATTACTTTTGGTTTGGCTGGGCATTTTTAAGGTTTGAATCGAACTGGCTAAATCTCAACGCAACTACTAAATTTAACAAACAGGTGAAAACCTTAATTTATAATGTCAGTTTCTTTTTTTCCAGCAGCAACTTTCTTTTGATGGTAGAGCTGTATTAGTCACAGTCAAATCACTGTAGAGAACAACTTTTAGTTTCACCATTAATTTTTACATAAACTCAAGACTACTTTGAACATGAAAACCAATAATATCTGCAAGGTGCTGAACTACTTCTAGAGCTCAGCAAACTTCTAAGCGCAAACATCTTCCTTCTTGATGCTCTTGAAAATCCTTAATGGTATTAACTGAATGGTTATCACTTTCTACTGTAAAATGTTGTAACTGTGAAGGATTTGCTTTCTATCTTTAGGTGTAATCCTCTGACATGTCTGATACAGTCAGGAGAGAGAGGAGCTGCATGGGGCCAATATGTCGTGAAGTTAAGACTCTAACTAGAGGCTGACCTCAGAGTATTTTAACACATTGATTTATTTTGTGTTCCCACCTGCTTTTGTTTAGTTATGCACTATCCCTATCTCATCACCTCTCATTTCTTCTTGGGATTAATGCTTGCATCTTGCTGACTTTATTACATTTTTATTATTATTCTGTGCTGAAAGAAATCAGCATTATAGTGTTATTGCACTAAAGTTCCATGTACATATGTGTCCTGCACTCCTCTGCTTTGCATAAGTCTTCCTAAAAGGCTGCTGATCAACAAAGCAACCAGTGGGGTTGGACACAGCATATCCGCTCTGGCTTCCCTCCTATCCCCTTCAGATGGGAAAGAGCTGCCAGGAGGTAGAGGTGGAGCTGTGCAGAGGAGAAGTACACAGTGACTAAAGTAACAGGGTACAGACCAGCTAATGGGTGTCTGTTTTAGAAAATAACAAATCAAATTGCTTAACAAAATACACAGACTAGTGACAATTCACTCGTATGCTGTCCGTGCATTAAAGCCAGCACAGTCTGCTTAAAAAGTGATTTGGGAGGAGGAGGAGGACTGTCTTCTGCCACCTGCTTGAAATTGATTTGGGTCTACAGTAGTATTGTGATTTTTTCAAACAACAATGATAAAGGTGACAGTGATGGTGTGGATGGCCACATTCCCGATGAAAAGGATACAAATAACATCTCTGCTTTAACTTTGAGGAGTCACAATACAAGTTAATTCGAAGAATGAGTTAAAATGGCAGAAACCCTTTATGGCAGGGGAGCAGCTACTGTGTTTATTGCTTTCACAGACTGTGGCATAAGTTCTTCAAACTTCAGTGGTGCATGCTCAGGGGGAGCCAAAGCCAAGCATGCGCCTGCCCCAGTCATGGGTTTGCGGGCAAGCCAGCAGCCTGGGCACACTGGCAGCACCTGTACGTACTGGTGCAGCCTGACCTCAGTTGACAGGGGACATATGAGTGTCACTCAGACTGATAGCCCCAGATTTTGGGCCCTGAAGGTGGTGACCTGGGAGTCCGCAAATGTAACTTCTATTGCTGTCACTACTACCGGGCAAGTGGCTTTAGACAACCTGTTCCTAACCTCCCCTACCTGGAACACAGACACACCGATGCTGACTTGCTTTGTGAAAGGTTTTGCCACCTTCTGATAAAACATCTTACCCTGAAGCACCCTACACATAGGTATAAGGTTAGAAATAAGGCTGTGGGTTCGCAGCGCAGTGTTTCTGGGTACTCAGCTATTACGCTAAAGAGAATGAGCAGGGCAGAGGTGAGGAGAGAGGGGAGAGATGAGGAACTATCATTCTTGCAAGAGATACTGAAGAGATTTACAAAGAAAAAACTTTAATTCAGCTTAACAAAGTTTTGCCTGCTAAGTCCTCAGGCAGCCTAAAAGACAAACCTTTACCCTTCTTAAGCTTCATCTCAACAGAAGGAAGTTTCTAAATTTCATGAAAACACATACTTGATTCCGAAAAATAATGACAAAAGTTAGATGATATTTTAAGGCCTTGGCCTTACATTTTCACACAAAAATCCAAGAAAAACTAGGGAAATGCAATGTCTGTAGTTTGACAAGAACTCACACACTTGTCTTTTTTGTCCTATTTAAATACACCAGAGCCTTTTATAAGGCAAAAAATAATTCATCTGTCCTTCACCTTGCCTCATGCAAGATGTATAAGTACATTCAAATTTTACAACTTTTACTGTGCAGGTCAGAGATTAATACTGGGTCCCTTCATTATATTTGATGCAAAATCCCTAAGGAGTACCTGAAAAAATAAGTGTGTGTGATAGAGAGAATAAAATGAATTGCAAATATGCAGAATTGTTAGGAGCTCAGTGATGTCTCACAGGAATCTCTGAAAAACAGTTTGCGCAGAGCCCATCCAGAAGTATCAAACAGCAATCCCACCAAGGACAGGCACAGCACAGGCTGCAGACTTGGCAGGTGTTAGGAAGAAAAGGACCAGTCATGTAGTGAGCTCTGCAAAGAGACTTTTGGTAAAAACTGAGTTTGACAAGCTCTAATAATGTTCCTAAGAATAATTAATGCTTTCACTCCTCCAGCACATTCCTCCCTAGAAGGCAGTGAATTAATGGTGAAGCCTCACCGGCTTTTTTGCAGATAAGCAATTGCAGCTAAAGAGAATCAGTTACACAAAAATCCCATCTCCCGTATCTTTGGAAGATGTGGAAGTTCTTCCATCACCAAAGCAACTGTTCAACCTCAGCACCAGAAGAGTGGAGAGAAGTCTATGAAATGTGAGTAGAGGACCAAAGTCCTTGAGCACTACTAAGTTCAATTTGGGAGCGCCATGGCCAGGAACCTGTTTTTGGGCGATGGGTGCCAGTAGCCACCCGGGCTGCTTGCTCCCCAGGCCCCGCCACGGGCAGAGGCTGTGTTGGTGGAATGGCACAGGCAGTCTGCAGATGCTGCTGGGGTACAAGCCTTGTGCTGCTCCACAGCCTGGAGGGAGAAGGAAGCTCACCCTTTGGTGACCCGCAGCACATTTCTGAAACACTTTTTTCTGGGTTTTTTTTGTGCATTTCTGTACTTTGTGTGCACAGACAACCAGATTTAATTTGTCATCCCACAGTCATCACATAAGAGGCAGATACAGTAAGAATTTAAGCTCCCTGATTTCAGGCCTTTTGCTTTAACCACAAGAACATCCATCTATGCTATGCAGGAATTAGCCAAACCATGAGAACTGCATGATACAATCTATGGGAAATACCTCTAATAGCGTAGCATTTTTGAAAACAGATTCTGAAATGATACTTTTAAAAGGAATTATAACGTAATCTGGGTGTAGGCTCTCCAGAAAGACAAATACAATTAATTCTTATCTTTTCCTAACTGCATCCTTTTTCACTGCTGTCAGGAAGCCTGCGTGAACACATGATTTTACACCAATGACGCCTGCATCTTGCTCTTTACAAGATATGACAGTCTGTATGCAACATGGCAATCTGGGAACTCTGGAGGGAATTACATCAGTAGTACATGTCAAATTTCTATTTTCCATTTCTATTAGGAAGGATTAATTTAGCATCCAGATCAATATGACTGCATAGTAGCATAAAACTTACCAGAAAAAAAAAATAATTACAAGTAAGTTCTTATCTCTAGTTCAAGGAACAGATGTAAGAAAAAAGGCTGAAAATAGGAAGTCTCCCTATAGAGTACAGTTACACAGATACCAGTATCAATGGCTGAATGCTGAAACTGCAGAATTTTTAAAATTTACTAATTCAAAACTTTCAGTGATTAGAGCATGGTGATAACTAAAACCAGCACATTCCTCTTCAGCTGGCATATTTAAATTAAAGTAAGGGGCATATTTAAATTAAAGTAAGGTATCTGTGTAAATGATTTACCTTATTTCAAGAACTCGCCGATGGCTCTGTACTAAGGGCTGTCATGGCATTGAAGAGTAACTCTCAACAGTGCAGAAACCAGGAGGTCAATAAAGCACTCGGAAACAGATTTCTGTTCTCATTTGTGCATCTACAGAGCAATTAAATAGAATAAAAGAAGCAACAAATAGGAATCCTACTTCACAAATGGATCTTCTGTAAGGTGTTTATTATGACATCCAAGAAACTGTTACTCTGCAGTTTACAGGTGAGGAGTTCCAATAACAGACCAGTCAGCTTTTCTTTTAAAAAGGTGAGTTCAATCATTGCATATTCATGCATTAACTTGTATTTCTTTCTAACTTAACAATAAATGGCAACGTAATTTAGGTAGTCTTCCATTGGACATTTGCTGACCTTTACCTGACGAGGATGAAAGAAAAGTTCTATGTCAACTTTAACCTTTCTATCCAAACATACCACAGGAATGAATACATGTGACATAAATCTGAATGTACAGTGAGTTGATCTTGGGCTTTTCCAGCAGTCTGCAGCTCTACTTCAATCTACTCAAAGGAGCAACTAAGATATAAGAAGAGGTCCACTCCAATAGCCAGAGATGACCTACTTTCCCAGAGTACACAAAATGCTTTTGCCCGGCACGCCAGCAGTCGGGTATTATGCCACATCCTTGCCCTCGGTCACCTACAACAGTTTTGCGAAGCAAGGCCACCCGCACAATACACTACAATAGCGAGTTCAGAGCACACACATCACAGGGCTGGTGCAAACCTTCACCCTGGCTGTATGCTGAGGGCGAGTTGTGCAGTGTAACACACTGTGTACTTTGTCCTTCCAGCACCCTTCTGCTAAACACTATTGAAAACTACCACCAAGTACGCCTTACTCACTGCTGGCTTCCCAACTGCCTGACAACAGGTTTTATCTTATCCCTACAGGATATTACCTGCATTAGCCAAGTACTTTGCTAATTTTACTGTTCTGAAGTACTGTTAGTAAATCTTACAGAGACTCTGACAAAGGATTACAGATAATGTGGCTTGCCAATGACTTCCCACATCCCGCCATGGGAGTACCCATATTTCATAGCCAGCAAAACATCTCAGTTACAACACAGGACCAGGTCAGTTACAGATTTCCTGCAGCTGTAGCTGGCAAAGCTCCCACCAGGCAGAATTTTAAGGCCTCCTCCTCTTTTGGCAGACTCTTCTGAGGAAAAACAAGAGCCAAAGCAGTGCTCATCTCTTCCGAGAAGTGGACCCCTTTGGAGGATAGCAGCACCTGATATTGCCTGTGAAAATTAATCTAATAGTCTTTCAACAGAGCTTCTCAAAGGCAAACAGTCCACTTTTGCTGAGACTGAGATTTAAGTGAGGCATCTAAACAAGACAACAAGGAGTAGGCAATAGGGAAAGCAAACTTTTTACCAACGGCGAGGCTAAGATTTGAATGTTACAGGTTCTCCAAGTAATCCTATTTTAATGGAAAATCGTAGAAGTTGCAGAAAAGGGTTCCCCAAATTCTTAAGGTTTAGGGAAAATGCATCACATGAATCAGCTGTTCATTTCATCGAAGTGCAAGTTAGGAGACAATGCAATTAAAAGGACAGATAAAACTCATGGGAGCCAGTACCAGGTGTAAAAGGACCTTCATTTCCCTGGAGGAAGCCTCTAAAGCATCCAAAAGGTATTAATGACACAACTAGGAAATTATGGCCAGTGCCTGAATAATGGAAATGTTTGACCACTGTCCAAGCGACTAAAGGAAATGGGGTATTTTCCATTATTTGGTGTTTTCCTGTCAAAACTCGGTGCCAAACTGGAAGTCATGCCTTAGCCAAACAGAGTTTATGCTTTAGCTAAAAGTCAAACAGGATATACAGGGAGGTCAAACCAGATCCACTCACACCTTCTACCCTTAAATCCCGCGACTGTAAGGAGAGAAGCAGGTTCCCTCCCCCTTCCTCAGCCCTTAAGGAAAACAAGTCTTTTAATCTATTTAGAGGCCCTTTTTGACATTCTTTAGCTGCAGTTTTTCTCAATCAACCTAATCTCTTCCCATCAAGCTCCATGCTAATCCCATTTTGCTCCACTCCTTAAACCAATAAAAGACTAGAGTGACATTTCAGAAAGGGCATCGTATTAAGCAGCTTCTTTCCCATCTCAACAGATCACACAGTACAAAATGTAGAGAACAGGCCATTAATCTTATGGTAATGAGGTGTCAGTCTGAATGGAGACCTCCTCCTTGATCAATATGAAGGGCACAGGAATAATGAGGACACTGCTGCTCGCCATCTCTGGCAACTTTGCCAGACGGCAGCAGATCCATAAAGTGTTGTGATGATGGCAACAGCTCTCATCACCACACCACTCTGCCCTTGACAATGCAGAGCAAGCATCCACACCGACCTGTCACCCCTTGTGCTGCCCACACGTAACGAGCTTTTGCCTATGTTCTAATTATTGGCATAAAACTGTTTAACAACTTCAGCTTTGCTCAACCATGAAATCAATTAGGATTAGCAGCCACACACAGAGAAATTTTTCACACCTATCCAGCTGGTGAAAATCACTAACAAACTACTTTCATCATTCCTACAGTAGACAAGCCATTGCTTCTCCTGGTATCAAGACTGCATTGGTATTATCTAATTTGCTTTTATACAGAAATAATTTTTTCATTTTCTTAAACAAGTCACCATTCCCCTTAAAGAAAACTCAAGTTTTACCAAGTACTGAGAAAACTTTCCATAAAAAGTACAAGGCCCATCCTGGCTGGTGATACTTGGTGGCATCTTTTCACTTGCTCTAATAGGATGCTCCTCCTTAAAGAGCAAGGTGGGCTGGGAAATCCACCTCTTCTCCATCCACAATTGCCATGAAACTACACTGAACCCAAAAGGGCTCATGGTGGTCACAACTGCATGTTTACACAAAAAGAACTGGAGTAACAGGGCTTTAATCAGAAGGGAGTTAACCCAGGGAGAGGGCTGCTAAAGGGGCAGGGGAAGACATGAGCAGCAATTCTCTCTTTCCTAGGGAAATACCTCTGTGCATGGGTTTCACTTTTACATTTGCTTTTCTTTCTTGTGACTAATGAATAAAACCCGTGGGTCTGGCATTTCCAAGAAGTCAGGTGTCTGAAGGTCAAATTGCCCTACAACTTACCTTTGTAATCTGTGCTTTTTCATGGTTGTGTAGTTACTACTGATATAGGTAAGAGTTCTTCCAAAAGCAGTCACCCTGTAGAGGAATTCAGCCCTTCTCCTCCTATTTGACACAGTTTAATCCTGCAGTTGCACAGTCCCTGTTCTATCTTGATTCAGTAAATTAATGCTAAATATCAACATCAAAGAAAGTGATTATTTGGAACTATTTGAAGGACGACATTCACCAGAAACTAAATCTTTAGAGTAGATAAGAAGGGACAACAGTATCACAGTAGGACACAGTATCACTGGCATTGCCAAGAAATGCCAATTTTTAACCATGCAGCCTCTAGCTAAGTCTTTATTCTGATTTTCTTACCTAATTACAAGAGATACCTTGAAGTAAAATAAAACATTCTTCTCCCGTGCACGTTTCTTAGAAAAATCCTACCTCTCCATCTTTTTTGGAAATCAAGCTAAGCTTGGTACAGCTTAGCTCTTTACCTGTATACTGTGGTAGGTGGAGAATTCAGCGTGTCATAGATGAGCCTCACGTGTCCTTGGTACAACTCCAGAGCCAAAGGATCATTGTCTCC
This sequence comes from Falco naumanni, assembly GCF_017639655.2. NCBI lineage: Eukaryota > Metazoa > Chordata > Aves > Falconiformes > Falconidae > Falco > Falco naumanni. Next base: position 16,912,218 of record NC_054061.1, read on the forward strand.
TTTGTATAATAAGATGCCATTGTCCTTGTCTGTTGCTACCTGTGAAACATTAATAACCAGGTGAAGTTGCTTGAGAATGATTGAAAAAGAAATAAACCTATATTAAAAATCAAACCAAAATAATGCATGCAATTCAAATATGATTTAATAAATCATATATATGAGTAACAACGAGAGCAAGAGCTATGAGACACAAAAGGTCTTGGTGACATTGAGTGGGCTCTTATACAAACCAGTTGGCCTCCCACTAAGGGCCGCCTCCCTTGTTTCAAATGAGAACTAGTTTCCAGGAGGTGAAAGCTGCAATTTATATGATCCCTGTCAATAGACTGTTGCTGTATTTTTGGTGACACATGAATATATTTCTCAGCTACTACACCAGCTTGAAGTTGAGGTTTAGAAAACCAGCTCTGGCAGTGGGAAGAGTGTGTGTCACAATTATAAGCAAACAAATTTCAGCAGGCTCTGATCTGTTCACAGACTCTGTGAACACAATGAAGGAAAGAAGGACCTGTCCCCACATCCAGCATAATCATGAGTTATGCACTCAATCCAAATTATTAGCAAGTCACGCTGGTTTCAAATGGGACATTTAGAGAGTCAGGCAGAACAGAGTAGCCCTTGTCCCTCTAGCTTTGATGTACCTCAGGGAAAAATAATCTTGGAACACTAAATCAAAAAACAAGGACTCTGCTTTCCCAGTCTCCAGGTCTCAAATATCCCTATAGTACAAAAGAAGAAAAGAAAAACAACAAAAAAGAAGGGACAAAATGGGATTTTTGGATACAACCTTGCTGTTTACATTTGTATTTATTGAGATTTCTTGGTTATTCTTTTATAGTGGCTATTAAATGCCAAACTAAACAGTTAATTTAAAAATCTGTTTGCATTTATATGTATTTAAATACTATCCTTTTGCCCTTAAAAGTTTTTTTTCTTGAACACTTTTTAATAAGATTTCCTCTCTCTGTTCTCAATAATCAATGTATTCTAATTTTAATTCACTAGCGATTAATTACTGGATGCAAGAATAATATTCAGCCTGGGAAACAAGAAGTGAGAACATCATCTGCATGTGCTTTCTGTAATAATCAGTTTTATTATACAAGCTATGGCTGATGTAATGTGTTTTGTATACTTAAGAAGACAATGTCCACATTTTCAGCTTTAAAGTTGACCTATAGCATTTGGAGCCTTTGGGGAGCCATATTTTAGAGTGCCCATATTTAAGAAATCTCTTTTGTGATATTAAATAAAAGGGGATTTTGAAGACAAACCAGAGCTTCGAATATACATGAACCAGCTTCATTTTCATGTGAACTGTATACTCAAGCTATTAAAGAAAAGACATAGTAATTAAGGATTTTTTTTTCATTAGAATGAACTTTGCAGGAACTACCCTTTAAAAATCTATTCCTAATGTGGAAATTTGGTCCTCTTTCCCATGTCTTGACATTGGTATTTTAATTACAACCAAACTCCATCGAGTAAGTCTAGGATATGATTTCCAACTGTGGAATACAATCTTTTCAAACTGAGCAAATAAATGCAATAAAATAAACATACAAGGATGATTTATCTTCTCACAACTTTTGAAATGTTATGCTTCATTTGCAGGGTGAATCTAGCATAGAAATAGTCCAGATTAACAATTAGTGGCCTAAGAAAGAGATCTATCATGTCATATGTGTGCTCCACACATATCTCTATTAGAAGACATACAAAGCTAGAAATTATTTCCTCATTTCCTTTGAAATATTAGGGGAAAAAAATTATGATCAGTTTAATGCTTACTTTGTGATTGCGAATGCAAATAACTTCCAAATCACTGAAAAATCATCACTTAAAAAACATGACTAAGTATCCAAAATACCTTAGATCCACAGCCACAAGATGACAGTAGGGGCACAGCACTTTTGATACCTTTTTTCCACTGCCTTCTGAACCTTAGACCTCAAACCAAATTTAGGGGTACCTACAGGGTTGTAACAAAGTCCCAGGCCTTTTATGCAGTGACTATGCACAGTAGAAGAGTAAGCAAAATACTGTCTGGGAGGGCCATTTAGACCAGCCCTTTCACTAAGTCCTACTATTAAGCACTACTTTCTACAGGATGAAACACAATGCTGTAAATCAGTAAGAAGACAGGTTTCCTGAATCATCTCTAGTTACATTGCCAGCCTGCGAATAAGACAGTGGTGAGATTCTGGAGGCAGGATATGTGTCAACAAAGGCACAGTGGTGCCTTAGTTGCTCCTCAACGTTTCAATAAAGTTAGAGCAGACAACTGGCTTACAAGTTGACTCTATCTTTGTCAGCATCTTGGCCAATAGATCCTGTTCCTTCAGAATGAAAAGATATATATACCTGTATATGTGTTATTGCTTAGAAGAGCACTAGGCTGGCAACTGATGTTCTGCATGACATACCTGGAGGGAGATGTTTGCCTGGGGGCGAATTTTGGCTGATGGCAGCTCCACATAGGAATCCTTCCCAACAAAGTTGACTGTGATGAGCTTCTCACACTTCTGCCCAGCAAAGCCAGCGAGGCAGCGGCAGACAGGCTCATGGTGCACAACAATGCACTGGGCTCCGTTCTGGCACTCGTAGTTATCACATGGGCTCGTCTGGAGAAGAACCATCGGTGGAGGAGTTTCACAGAAAAGCCCACTGTAGAAGGTAAAGGAAAGAAAAAGCGGTCTTAATTATCACTATTTTTTTAAGCAAGCAAACATTTTCAGATGCTGACATTATACTGCTGCTGTGGTATGGCGACTGTGAGATTCAGCTACCACGTGCCTGCTTTACTGTGTGAAAGCTATACAGCGCCGTGCTGTACAGAAATCCCCATGCTGGGTCTGAACGAGCCAGTTTGAATACTGAAAGCAATTTTTACTGCACTTTGCACTGTGATAAAAAGGGATAAATCCAGATTATTTAGCTCTGGAAAGTACAGCAGTCTGTCTAAAATAGCTTCTGTCCCTCCCTGTGCCATGCAGAGGTTCCCAGCAAAAACCTGGAGCCATTTAAGCCCTAACCTGAGATCCCCCCATCCTAGGCTTCGTGATTTGAGCCTACCTCTGCTGTTGTAATTGGCAAGCAAGGGGAAAATTCTGTATTTTTAGTGTTTTTTACAGCTACCTCACTTGCTTTACTGTCCATCAGAGAACGTATCATCAACAGATGGGCACCGCTAAAAAGTCTCAGAAGCAGTGCACTGGTACCACACTACTTGCTGGGCAGTTTCCCTGAACTGGTTGTTTCTAACAGCATCAGGATCGTTAACTTTATTTTAGCTGTGTTTGTGGTTGGCAATGTCCTGGATGAGAAGAATGCAAAGGAAAGGAAGCTCTCCCAGTCAGAGGTAGCTGAAAACCAAGTGCCAGATCTGAGTTCTTGCAAACTGAAATCGCATTCAGATCTAGAGGAAAGTGCTGTGGTTTAATCTTAACAATAGGAGAGGCTTAGCAAAAGGCACATGTAGGAAGAAGCTCTGACTCCTGAGGCTTGGGCCATGTCACCCAGGAGCAGCGAAGGCTCAGTGCCCAGGCTGTCCTGGGTTCAGCAGGGCTGCACGCTTCACAGGTTATTTGCTAGAATGACTCAGCTACACGGAAATAACGACAGCACAGAAGGAACAGGGAAAAGGGAGAAAGTGCAAAAAGCTGGAGTCACCTTCCACAGCGATGTCATGTGTCAGACTAAACTGTAAAAAGTAAATGAAAAATCTTTGCCCAGTGCACCCACTGGGCCTGTGCAAACAATGGGTACTGCAAAGGGACCGGGCCAGGCTCTCTGGCTGGCTGTGCACGGTACGACCCTGCACCTATACCCCAAATTTCTTATTACAGCCACTGTCCAAAACCAACAAAACTTTTTTTTTGTACTGATGCAAGAAGATAAACTCTCTTTGCATCAAGTTCTGTGACAGTTTGAAAACGCGTAGACAGTAAAATGATGAAAAATTGGTAGTTGGTGAGTAGGGAGCACGCGCCAGGCTGTGCTGCGGGAAGGGCTGCGGGCTCAGGCTCCTGCACCACCGCTCAGTTACACACTGCTTGTCAGCACAGGGGCAGGGGGCTTTCCCGGAGAGGATTGTGGCAGACCCAGTCGTGCATTGAATAACCCACCAGCCCAGTCCTAGAACAGTGAAACCCCACTTGTCCTGCTAGGAATTTCCTGCCATTCAGGGTGCACTTTGTGGAATAATAGCACTCTTATAAAACCAAAGCAAAATAAAAATAATGCTAAAACCCTCACTCCTCTCTAGTAAAGCAGGTGAGACTTGGAAGCTCAGTAAATTTCTAGGCAACCTTCCTAGATACAATTAGAATAGAAACCCAAGCCATGACCCTACATGATACCACATGTGCAAGAACAGCAAATAAAACAGCCACAACATCCTCAAGACCAATATCTTGCTTAGCCACAGCGACCAGAACCTGCTGCGTCTGTAACAGAAGGCAATGGAGATGGTGGGTTTCCTTTCCACATTTTCTCATGTGCAATTTTGCACAGTGTACCACAGCTCTACCTTCAGCACTGTGTGGAATGAACTGAAACCTCTCCCTGTCCCTGTTCTCCCAACACGCACCACTCTCTGGTCTGCCTCTGGGACACACGGAGAGAGAGAGAAATACGTAACAAAATATGGATGGGCTAAATCCTGAACTGCATCAAAAGCAATGGAGTTGCTCTGTTTTTCAGTCATGTCTGTGAAGACACACACAGGGCTTTACATTATTACTTTTATAAAAGGAAACCTTGAAGAATGCCTTGAAAGATGCAAATGTTTGGGATTTGTGCCTGGGAGCAGGTCAGAAAAGCTCTCCTTTCCTCACAGCCACCATGCAGCATGGAACACCTTAACCAGCTTCCTAACTTTGCAAAAATCTGTTTGTGGGCCTTGCACATGGTGATGTGGGTATTGCAAACAAAAATCTGTTCTGCAGGAATAAGCACGAGGAGGGTGAGAATCGCTGCTGGGAATTTCCAGGGCCTAAAGCACTGTCCCGCTCCAGTCCCGCAGCACTTGGGGTCAGCTGTGCTCACATACACAACCAAACTGATGTTTCCTTCTCAGCCAGAACCACCCTTTGGTACTTTTCAGCATAAATTGCATTTCAACACTTCTCTCATTGCATTGCCCTAAACTTCCTTTATTCACTGCAAGGATGGAGCGACATTTCACAGCCAGGCTCCCCACGCCCATCCCATCACTACCTTGCTGCTCGGAGGGCAGGGAGCTGTGGTTAACTGGGACCCCTTATTGCCCAGGTGACACTTAGTGCTGTAAGTGGACACAGTTGTAGGCTGCTAAGACTATCAGCAAAGGGTTCGGGGAGTGGAGAGCAAACTACTGCCTGTCAGCCAGGTGGTAAATACCCTCTACCAGAAAAACATAATCTTGCATTGGGACAAGCCAATCTATTCATTTAGACAAATGTATCTCAAAAGTGTAATCTGGCAGGCAATACTGCTGGCAATCAATAAACCCCATTTACTTTGCTCCAAGGAGTATTTGGAGGAGTTGTACAGGGTTAGCATAGCAGGCAGCACTGGAAATGGGAGCACAGACAGCAGCAGTACAGTGTGGGGGAATAACTGCATATGGGTCTATTGGATTTGCATCGCAAGGTTTTGGTAGTGGGGGGCTACAGGGGTGGCTTCCGTGAGAAGCTGACAGAAGCTTCCCCCATGGCCGATGGAGCCAATGCCACTGGCTCCAAGATGGACCCACTGCTGGCCAAGGCCATCATCGGCAATGGTGGTAGCGCTTCTGGGAAAACGTGTTTATGACGGGGGAAAAGAGCAACAGCAGCCAGAGAGAGGAGCAAGAGTATGAGAGAGCAACAACTCTGCAGCCCCCAGGTCAGTGCAGGAGGGCGGGGGGCCCCAGGCACGGAGCAGAGACCTCCTGGCAGCCCGTGTGGAGCCTCTGGCCAGGCAGGCTGTGCCCCCAGCCCATGGAGCTCCATGGGGGAGCAGCTCACCCCACAGCCCGGGCAGGGCCCCCCCGGGGCAGGGGGTGCCCGCAGGGGGCTGTGACCCACGGGCAGCAGCGCTGGGGCAGCTCTGGGCTGGGCCTGTGGCCCTGTGGGGAGGAGCCCGGGCTGGGGCAGGGCTGGGGACCCCCTGGGGGGCTGCACCCCGTGGGGGGACCCACTCTGGGGCAGTGCGTGAAGAACTGTGCCTGTGGGAAGGACTCATGTTGGAGAAGTTTGTGGAGAACTGTCTCCCATGGGGTGGCCCCACGCTGGGGCCAAGCAGAGGGTGAGGACCCTCCCCTGAGGGAGAAGGAGCAGCAGAGACAGCGTGTGAGGGACTGACCCCAGCCCCATTCCCCGTCCCCCTGCACCTGGCAAGATATTAAGTGAATTTCCCCAAGATGAGTCTGTTTTTGCTCATGATGGTGACTGGTGAGTGATCTCCCTGTCCCTATCTCAGCCCAAGAGCCTTTCACGGCATTTTGTCTCTCCCCTGCCCAGCTGAGGAGGGCAGTGCCAGAGCGGCGCTGGTGGGCACCCAGCCAGGGCCACCCCATCACAGAGGGAAATGGTTATCTTTGCTCAGTCTGTATTTCTGAAAGTAAATTTGTTCTTGGGAACATTTCTTCGTGAGCACACCTGAACCACTGGTTACAGACTGAGAGACCTTCCCTTCCAGAGCGAGACCCTTTGCTGCAGCTTCTTGGCAAACACCCACAGGCCAGCCCGTTCTGGAGGGTGAGCGCACACTTTGGAGGGATAACACCACTCAGCAAGCAATGGTCTGGATCCCCCTTTCCAAGAAAACAAGGGAATATTAATAAAAATAGCAACAACCTCATAGGAAGATAGATCACAGAAGGAAATTCTTGCCAGTTTAAGGTGGTTACTGCAGATCAGCACAGCAGTCAGACCCAGGCAGATGAGGACACAGAAGCACCACGTCCTCAACTGCCAGCCAGGCACTAAGTGGACTGTCCGACTGGAGCACTCTCCTGTTCAAAGCTGCTTTCATTAAGCGTGTCATCTCTCTCTCCAGTGCAGGGCTTCGCAGCTGGCTGGCAAACATGTCAGGAGAGCCAGCAATGGGATCAAACTAGGGTTGAGGCCACAGATGACTGTCACCCCTGGCCTAATGTCAGGTGTAATCGTTTTCCAGAGGTGACCAGCAGAAAGGAGCACTGCTGACCCAGCCTGTTAGCTTTGTTCTACCTAATACAAATCATTTTGTTTTGTCTGTGAGCAACAAGTAGAAAGCAGGAGGAAAATCAGTGTATATAATTCTAATTTCATGGAAGTTAAAAATAATAATAATAAAAAAATCCATGCGACCCGCAACAGCCTCCACTAACAGAAAGCAAATGTTGCAAGAAGCCAGTGTGTCTGTGCTTGGTGCTGCTCTCAAAGATTCCCTACGCTCCCAGCAGAGCTTGTGCACCACCCTGCCTTGTGGAACCCCTTCAGTGGGTGGCTTTACAAATGCAGCTGTCCTGCTACTGCCATCTAGAAGTCATATGAGCAACACTGTCTGTCAAGGCTTTTTCCTTTTTAATTTAAACATTTTTTTAAAAAATTAGAAATAATTAATACTATTTGGTTCCCTGGCAGTGGAGTGTGGACCACAGCCTGACTTGCATAATTTGGCCAGGTCCATTCTGCGTGGTACAATCTCATTTATTTTAATAATCACTGCAGAGTTTCTTGCAGAAACTACCCCAGTGGAGAACGCTGAAGCATCCACACAATGAAGGAACAGTGCTTTCTGTCAGGCTCAGCAGCCTTAATGTGTGCTTCCCCCCTAGAGCAACATTTATCAGGACAACACTACTGTGAGGCTGATGGCTAGAGGGAAGGTTTGAGAAGTTAGGTTTTATCCAATGGGGCTCACAAATTCTCAATAATGTTTTCATCTGCATGGGGTAAACAAATGTTATTTTGGGAAAAATACACTGAAAACTTTCCAGAATGAAGGCACATTATGGAATTGGAAAGGTTGCTGAGTGATAACGAAAGGTGCTATGTGGGGCAAAACTACACACGAACAGGGACTAGGAAATGCTAAGATAGGAAAATGGGTACAGTGCACGTTAGTACTATTGCTTTTAGGAGCTGACATCAGAGGTGCACTGTTAGGGTGCACAACCCTGTTGTGCATATGAGGCCCTACATTATTACTACCAGAGTGCCATTTGTTCAGCCGTGCAAGGATGTAAGTTTTAACACGTGGCTTTGACATACAGCGTAGTGACAACCACAAAATTGTTATAGGTCTATGCATTTATTACAACAGCATAAGCTCCAGATAACTGGCAGGTCACTCTGCACACTCTGCTGGGAAACGATTCCTGATACTTAGCCAAAAAATTTTATTAATCATCATATTAGGTCTCCTAGTTACCTTTGTCAGACCACCCCTTGTGCTCTCTCCTGTTCATCAACACTTGCAGTCTTCAAGCACTTGAAAAGTTACCTCCCTGCCACACAGCCCAGTGCCTGAGGCACGCTTCGTGAACAGCTGAGTCTATAACCCTGAACATCAGAAGGCTGAACTCTGTCAATCACCATCTTTGCAGTTGCAATGTTAAAAAGGGGGGAAAAAATATATCAGAACCCCCTTCAGAGCAGCAGGCCTTTAAAATACTAAAGGCTGGAGTCATGGAAAGAATGATGAGCAGATCATATTTTGTTAGCAGAATTCTAATTCTGAAATCAAACAAGGTCAGGGACTATTCTGCACGGAGAACACAAGGGGCTCCAGCTTGCTCTCCACCTTAGCAGAGGGAGCCTGTTAGTGCTCACTGTGGTGTTTTTCTCCTAAACAGCCCTTGCTCCCTTGCATCTTGAACAGGAAATTTAGGGAGGTGGCATAGACTAGTGCAAAAAAACAGAAAGAAAATGGTTAATCCTGCTCTGCTGTTGTCAGGCAGTGGGATTACTTTGCTTGCCCAAGTCCACCTTGCACTATGAATAACTAGCTAGTAGTTGAGTTTTGGAGCCTTGTGTAGAAAGTTGTTTCCTCTTCTTGGAGGACATTTAGTGGGATGAACCCCCCTCATCTGAGCAAGGGAGCAGGCTGAGCTGTTCCAGGTTCTACTCTTGAAGTCCCTGGTGTGAGATTGGCCAGCTAGGGGTACTGCCTACATTGCCAGCAAGGCTGCTTGGTACACAGGAAGAGACCCAGAGCAGTTTCCCACCTACCCCTGCTGCTCTGCTCAAATGTGTCACAACTCTGATCACCTCTGCCAAACACTGTGACCCTGCCTTCCTGGAGAAAACCCTCACATTCATCACTACCTAATACTGGCACGCCTTAAAAATCAGAGGACCTGCAGCAGAAGTCTCCCAGTCACTACCATCTGATGACAAGCTCAAGTTAACCTTAGACCCCAGATATGGCTTTGCAATCCCATTTCTCACCTCTAACATTTAGATAACATTGAGCATTTACAATTCCACTGTGGGACAGCCACTTGTTATCCTTACTGGTCATGAATTTGCAAGATCCCTAAGGCCATCAGAGGGATTGAAGCAGAGAATGAAACGTGGAGAAAAGGGTACGACTTTGAAATTCAGCGATATTTGATAGCCTGTAAATAACACATCTGATTCTCTGAAACCACGGGCTGACATCTTGTTATGTATGAATGCCTATTCAGGGAAGGCTGTCTGCTTTGCAACAAAAATCTATGTTGAGAGGGAAAAAAACCCCCAAAACCAGCAAGGATGAAAGCAAGAAGAATGAAAACAGTTGCAGATACAAAGCAGAGAAAATGATTTCTAAGTGTTCATGCAATTTCTGCTTTGTCAAGACTGATCTTTTTAGGTATTCCTTCTTTGTCTCGTGTGTATTTCAAACACAGAAAAGGTTTAGCTGGAAGGAAGCCAGTGTCCAGCCTCAGGCAATGATTAGTGAATCCATTTGGAACAGCACACTTATCTTTGACAGACAGAGAGATTTCCAGGAGTCAGATATATTGGCAGCTGTCAGAATGAGAGACTGGACATGTACAGCCCGAATCATACTGAGACCATCCACCAACAGGCACAGAGATATTGGCACAAAGTCTTCAAACTCATGTTTTCTTGCAGCCAGGTCTGAGGGTTCATATATGCATTTCCATTATCCTTTGCCCACGCTTGTGCACGCAGAGCTTATCTCCATATAATTGATTGGGTGTATTACCTAGTGTTTTACCAGGAATGGCTGAGGCAGACATACTGGCAAATGAATGCAGCACTGCACAAAAGGCAAACTGCTGTTTTCAAAGCAAGAACTGTCAACCCCCTGTATTCAGTTCATTTGCTAAGACCTACTTCAGGTACAAGATTTGAAGCACTGAGCCATCTGTTCAGGCAGGAATGACAGATCGATACCATATCCAGAGGCTGATTAACTCTGCGGATGAAAGCAGTTAAAGAAGTGCCCCAGCACTACGTACAGAAGACGGTCTGGGGGAGGAGCTGACTCTCACGTACCTGAACCCCTGAGGACAGATGCAGGTGTAGCCATTGACTGCATCTACGCACACAGCTCCATGGCGACACTTATGGCCCACACAGTCATCGTCATCTATTTCACAGTGTTTTCCACTGTAACCTGGCAAGCACTCACATCTGAAATACAAGAAGATCGCTGTTAATAGCTTGTTTCAACATTCACAACAATAGCACACACAGGCAGCCTTGCACCGATCTGTTTTGAGATGGAAAGGTGTTAGCAATTATTCCTGGAAACATCAAGCACAGTTCCTGCCATCAGAAAAACTCAAGTCGCTCCTGTCTGTCTGCAGCTGAGGTTCTGCAATGTGCTTAAATTCACGCAAACCAACACCGTACTACTGCTTTTCCTCAGCCAAGTCTGTGGAGAAGAGTCATCATATAGTGGTCTACCAATTATGCTAAAGATGACGACATCGTCCCTAACCTTACAGACTCAAAGGGCAACATTCTGCAAGAGCAGTTGCTCTGATGCCTCAGACGATGATTCTGCCAGTGTCTGAACACTGCTGAGTGTCTGAGGTTGGCCCTGCGCAGCTACACAGAGCACAGCAAGGTTCCACCTTCCAAATGGAAGCAATCTGCAAGCAATCTATAAAACTCAGCAAATCTAAAGAAAAAGACCATCAGTTTTGAGACCACCACCTGTTTGCCATTCATTTGCAAGGCACAGCAAACCTTGCTGCGGCTACGGAAAGCTGCCTTTGAAGCCCATCCTTTCCTACGGTGACAAAGGCGAAGTGTGTACCTGCTGCTATGGGGTATTCGCAGGAGCAACACAATAGGATGCATCCGAACCTGCAGACATTGGCTTTTTATTGTGTTTTATACAATTCTCAAGTTTGTTGTACGAAGGCTGCATCAGCATTTCTATTATAAGCCTTGCAGAAGTTTATAACCTGACAATAGAAAATACATCCCGAAGTCTCTGACTTGGAACAGATCTTCTGGGATTGCTCAACAGCCCTCTTTTTGAATCTATAGTGTAGACGATGTTTAGTCATGAACATGCTTTAGTCCATAAAACACGTTTTACTCCTCCCAGCTGGATGTTAGTGCACATCTGGAAAACAAAAGGCATATCACTTCAACCAAAACAAGGGAAGAGCTACAGTTAACTTCAGCAATAAAAAAAGAGGTTTGTGCTCTTGCTAGAGACTCTAGTTTGGACCCAGCATGCTTGCTACTGAGGGCTGAAAGAGGAGAGACATTACAAAGCTGAGGCAGGCAGCATCAGGAGAGAAACTACTGCTCCACCACCTGGCTGCTGCTACCTCCTCCCTGCCAGCAGCCTGGTGGGGTAAGTGCAGGAGGAGGCTCCTTGTGGAAAACGTCTTCAGAGGAACTGGACACATAGAAGCCGATGAGAAGAGGTATTTCCACTTTCCAGGCAGCATTCACTGTGCTGAATTTGGTTCCGAGTGACAGTGTATTTCAGCTCCTGGCCACTCCCCAGCGAGTTGGGTGAAAGTTGCCCGAGTGCAGCAGCAGGTCCTGAGTGTGCTAACGAGCAGTGAATGGTGCCACAGCACCAGGGCTGCAGCAACCACCTAGCTCAAGCAATGAGAAGAATCTGACCTTCAATCTCTTTTTCAAAACATGGCTTGTGACTGGCTAAAAAAGGAGGAAATGGGGCAAAGTCTATTAACCTGCAGGGCGCAGGATGGATAACATTATGTAGATGCATAGAATTTCTCTCTCCATCCTCCCTACAGGAGAGGCCCCCATCATGACCCTCTGCAGCCACAGGATGGTTGATGTTCCAGCTCTGCATGCCTGAATTGCTTTTTTACACCTTGGTGGCTCAGGGAATACCGTGATTAACATAACGGAGATTGCAAAACAGAGCAAAAAGCCAAAAGTGCTCCTTCCCCAAACCATAAGAAGCGGGCAACATTTTCTGGCAACATTTTAGTCACACCTGCAAGCAAATAATGTCAATCAAAAGACTTTGTGGAGGGAATTGGCAGCATTTAATCCTGTTGCTTTTTATTGATCCCTGCAGTCCTAATATAAAGTGATGTAATAATGAACGATGTGCAGTTCCTTATTCAGGGCTGCCATGCATCAATTTTATGATGTGCATTGGCTATCTCAGTAATGACAGAACCACCACTTTTCTCTGCAGGGCTGCATTAAATCAGCATTTTAAGCTGTCAGGTAATAATTCCAAGGTTTAGAATAATAAAGTATATTTTATACCATGCTCCAACATCAATACAGTGAATGGAAAAACATGCTCCTTTCCTGAAATTATTTTTTTTAGAACTCATTTCATTGTGTTACATGGTATTTTTTTTGTTGTTTTTTGTTTTGTTTTGTTTTCTGGCATACAGAAAACTACTCTTCTTCTATAGTAACAGCACAATAAAGATGTGGAGGCTGGAAGTGAGGAAAGCCACCTGCAATTTTAGCTTAGAAAGCAAAGAGTTCTGTGCAGCCAAACACACACTGAAATAGTCCAGTTTGCTTCCAAGCTTGGCTTTTCCTTTAGAAACATGGAATTCCTTTTGCGTCAGTCATCTCTGAGCTCTTCGTGTGTCACATGTAGGCTGAAGCTACCTAAAAACACATGCGTGGAGTATAGCAGGTGAGAAACCAGCCACGTGAGTGCCTCATCCAGCCTCCTCCTAGAAACCCAAGGTGTCCCCAACCAGGGAATGATGGCATGTTAGCTCCACCCCATCCCCCCATACTGCCATCAAGTGACTGAGTATCAGTAAAAATATGGTGCAGTAAAGAAGGTGGCAAAGAAACTTTCCTATTCAAATTGTGGTAAAGAGTAATTTATGTGATTAGAGCAGTTATCCCTTTTCCCAGTGACCATCTGACATCAGTACAGTTGAAATCTTGTTTTCTGCTACAGCCTTGTAGTGATGGCAACATTCCTGGTATCAGAGAGAGCCTAAAAACATGTCTACTAATATTTAAAATGCTGCCTTATCCAAGGGGATTTGCATCTGCATGCACTCAATGTCTATTGTATTAAAGCTGTGAATCATGGCTTCTACTGCAGGGCCAGAAGGGAGTCCTCCCCGTATCAATAAATAACTTGGCTTCCTACTTTTTTTCCTGTCCTTGTCATCTCTTCCTCCCTCTGCAGAGTTTCAGACTGACTATTGCTGACGGCAGAACAGACTGACTGGTGTCCATGCTGACATGATGTTCTTCACTGGTGTGTCCTATGCACATACCCAGGGCACAAACCCAACAAGCGGATGGTCAGTTCAGGAACAAGCCTGAATCCTGCCGTTACCACTCCCCGCCTCTGCAAGCGGAGCGGAGGGCTAGTGCGAAAGCCTGACTCATTCTGCGCGTGGCGTCAGGCTGCACAATTACCTGCTAAATGCATGGTGCATCACAGGTCAGGAGATCACACTGCTCCAGGGATCAGCAACAGCAGAGGACCAGAAGCTGCTGTTTTTACTGAGACCCATCAGCAACCACACATGACTGCAAAAGTTGCCCAGGGCTCCTAGCCCATTTCTGAATGGCTTGGTGCAACTGAAGTATGAAAGAAAAAGCAAGATTTCGACGAAACTACGTACAGGGCTGGGCAGGCTCCTTCACCTATGAAGTCTGGCCTGCTAGAAAGCAAAATGGGACAGAAGTAGTAAAGAAATTCTAGATTTTTGTGTAGCACTCTGTGAATACTGAGAAGAATAATGCAACAAACAGTAGCAGAAAATACTTACAAGTAGTTATTTAGGCTCCCCCTCAAGGGTTAATGGCCCCGCTGTGAAGAACACTTTTCTAGCAAGCAAGCATCTTATTTACTCAAATTATGTGGGTAGCAGGTATGAAAATGCTTCCAGCAAGGGTAAAACCATTCAGGACCACAGCTGTCTCCATTCCTTCATACATCTAGCAACATACGGTAATTTGAGTTACAAGCCTTTGCCTCATAACATGGTGTAGCTACTGGATTAGCCGAATGATGGATTAACTAGGAATGAAAGCTGGAAAGAACATCAGGGACTATTTATGTACTGGTACACACCTCCTTATCCAGTCCCTGTGCATCGTTTCAGTAACTGTCTGAATCATGTAGAAGTTTCCTCTTCCTCTATAGTTGGAAACATTTCTGTCTGGAGGTTTTTCACCCAAAAGGCAGGCTTGAGCTGTACAGACTGACTGTCTAACACAGATTCTGCTCTCCTTAAGATATCTAGCAGCTCTAAAATTTTGGGTCACTTCCTTTTAACTATCCTGAAATGTTCTGTATATTATTTTGCACTATCCTTACACGCCATTGCTTCGCAGGACACAACCTGACCCCACCTGCAAGTTACCAAGAAGACCAAAGAGTGCTGCCATCTCTCCCCTGTGACATGCTGGGTGTGCTGGGTGAGGGTGTCCCTTGCCAAAACCACAGCCCTCCCTCCCAGGAGGGAATCGGTGAGCATCCAGGATTGCACTGGGGCTGTGAAAACAGCCTTAGGGGAAAGTGCAGAACACAGCTCACCCTGCACTGAACTCTCTTGAATTTGTCTTGCTTTCTTACTTCTTTGATTCAAAGATCTTTTCTCGACAGGCTTTTCATAGAGCTTGACTTTCCAATTGCCTGTCTCTATTTGCTAAATTGCTCTGAAATTCTCTCTTCAGACAAGTGATGAACAGTGCTACTGTGCACCTCTCAAAACACCCCAACCTCCAAATATCCAGATGTTTCACTGCCATTTAAAACACGAGGCTTTATTTTGCCCCCGCGAACAGTCAGCGTCATTCCCAGGATGCAAACGCAAACACAGACTTCACAAAACCTAACAGAAGCCAAGCAAGACATGCCTCTGTGGCCAGCAGAAGACTGCAGCTCCCGTGTGAGAGCCATCCAGTTCAGCTGGCTGCTGCTGCTGCCCAGGCGAGGAAGCATGGGGAGAGCGGTCCCACTGCGGCCAAGGCTGGCCTCTGCCAGTGCACCCCAAGGCTGCCAGCCATCCCAGAAGACAACAGCTACAGTGGGAGTACAACAAAAAACTCCTGTCCTGCAGCTTTATGCGCAGGCCACAGATTTATCCTTCCCACTCAGCAGTATAGAATGGATTTTAAACACTGAGCCAGCATGGGCTGAGGAGAGCCGAGTTACATCTGCTAATGTCCCCGTTATGCTGCCTGAATTGATGGATGTCCTAAGGAATGCGTAAGGAACCTGTCCTTAGTTTCCGATGCAGGATCACATACTTTGCAGTAACTGCTCCAGAAGTACTCCTTTTGCCATGCTCTATCCCAGAATAATTTCTTTGCTCTGGGTGTACATGCACTATTTTCTAGTAAACCACAGAAAGCTAGAAAAGTATGTATGGTTGTATTAAAATCAAACTGTGACATGGTCTGAAGTAATTTACTCTTGCACTATTTGTGTTAATTTCGATGACTTTTACCCCAAACTCACTGCCAGTTCAACCCTAGTCAAGGCAATGGATGGATCTGGCCTGTGTGTGGAGACCAACATACACACATGCTTACCTGGTTCCTTTGTCAAGGGGAAGACATTTGGACTCATGTTGGCATGGATTCAGATCAGGAACACAGTAGTTAATCACCTCATCGCACAGTTCACCTGAGGCAAAAGAAAAGCAATGAAGCTATAACACTTCTTGGACAATCCTGATGCAACTTCAACCACGATGTTCAGGGATGGCAAATCTCCCTAAATGGAGAGCGCTCAGTAGTTCAGAAGGAAGCGACAAAATTGCTTGTGAGGCCACATGAGACTTCATTAAATTGGGCTCCTTTGCCCTATAGTGACTGTACTGTTTCTATTACATGAATTTGAAAGGCTGGTATAAAAAGTACTGACATATAGACTCCACTTGGAGACAGGCTAAGGATCAAATGGGCAGTTCCTGACCCAGAACCTCTTCTATCAAAGCAAGAAAGTGACACAAAATCAAAGTGGCTCATTAGACCGTAACATTTTCACACTGAAAGATATTTTAGCCATAGTTAATACTCTGCCAAAGCAGCTGATTGGACATCATTCTGGAAAAGAACAACAACCCACAAACCCTTCCCCCCAAAACCTCTGTGACTCTCAATAATAGGAACCAGCTTTAGGACTGCATGCAATTATAAAACATTCACCATTTATAAGAAACGTACTAGCTCTATTGTGCTCACAGGAGATGATGTCTTTTCAGAAAATAATCCATCACACGTAAGCTCAGCTCAGCTGTTCCTAGGTATGGTGCGTTACGTGCCACGCACCTCCCTGGATTTGTATAAATTTTAATAATTAATAGTTTGAGAATGTTCAAACCCAGATAGTTTATTTAAATACCACCCTTCTCTGAGTCCTAAATTATTAGGTCACACTTCAGTACCCCAGGATTTGAGATGCAGCCAAAGACCACAGAAATCTTTGCCTTCCCAAGAAACCAGAAGAAACCTACCCCACACCTCCCAAAGCCTTGCAGGAAAAGCAAAGGTCAGCTGCTCTCAACATGGAAACCCCCAAAAGCTACAGTCATAAAGTCCCCTATGCAGCTTTATCAGAAGACTGCATCTACAGGGTTTCAAGGTTATGCATATTTTGTGTGCCTGTACGTGATATATACCATCACATGAGTACCAAGCCAGTGGATAGTGTGAGAAAAGAGATAATGTGGGAGGCATGGGTGGGCTGGCACTGTTTTAGCAGTATTTTTATGAAGCTGCAGCTCCACCTGTCTTGGAAGAAACTCCATTTTCAAACATCCTTACATTTCTGACTCTAGTGGCTACAGAGAAACACTTGAAAACAGAAACCAAGCAAATTACAAAGATCAAAATTCAGTTGGAAAATGCAAATCAGAACTCTCCGTCTTTTACCAGCTTGTGATCTGGCAGGGATGACAGAGCACAATTTTGAGGATGACCCTGGTGGTGACAGGTATGGTTTAAGTTGTTAACACCCCCAGCTCACTCCTTCAGGTTATTTCTCCCACATCTCCAGCCTCCTGGCAGTACAAGCTAAACACCTCTTTATTTGACTCTTTACATTAGAATAGAAGCATAATATGTGATTGCAAAAATCACTCAATTTTTTTGTTTGTTTCAAACACAGAATATCTAACATATCTGCTTTGAGAGCTGTCAAGCACACGTGAGAAAGTGAAGCAAGAATAAAAGCCCTAGACGCACGAGAGAGGGTACTACCAGCATAAACCGCGTATTCGCGTGCCATACACATCCTCATGGCTTTTAGGGGCTGGGTTTGGCAATACCGGACAAGTCTGGCATGGCCATCAGCAGTGGACACTTTATTGTTCGTAGTGTCAGTTATAAGACAACCAATTCCATCTAGAGCCAAGGAATCCCAGGAAGCCACCACTATTAAATACTACAAAGTCTTTATATAGCCCTGCACAAATCTTGGGCAAATGCAAGGAGTGTATCCAGCTCAGGAAGGGGGGCATGCCAAGGAAATTGAATGCCGCAAATCCATGGGAACCAGGGAAACAGATCATTCACTGGACTTGAGGTTTGCCATTGTACTTTGTTAGTTCTCAAAAGCAACTAGAGACGCTCAAGTCTTACAAATATGAACACAGTTGTCATTGGGGACGGCTATTAACGCATTTTTGAGGTGGCAGAACTGGAGAAAGGTCTGCTTACTAAGCAATCCGCAAATCCACAGCCCACCAACCCTCCCAAATACTAACAAAGCAAAGTGATTCCCTCGGCCTTTGGGCAGACATGAACGTGAGCAGGTCAGAATTTGCCATGATGCCTGGACAACTGCCAGTTCATCATCTTGGTATTCCTCATGTCCCTTGTGTGCTACAAATCTTATGTGAGAATAAGCATGGAAAAAAGTAACTGGCTGGTGACATTAAAAGAACTCAATGATCTAAAGCCAGAAATATTTTTGGAAGACCATTTCATAACTGAATACAGTGTAGATAGATGCCTTCAACTACTCTTTCACTAAAAATGGTCAATACATACTTTTGAAGTTTCTATTTCTTTTTTCTTGTTTGTTTTGTTTTGAAGAAAAGGAAACAGGCTTAAAAAAATAAGAACATTTTCATTAACTCTCAAAGGAAACCATCATTCTTCTCCACAGTCTTGACAAGTGCTTAGACATCCAGTAAAAATCTCCCCAAATGTCAAATATTATGACTCACTGTGTCACTCTGAAGGCACCACTATCAAAAGGTAGGAGAATTCTAGGCTAAGTACCAAACATAGCATCCAAAAAAATTTATCATTTTTTCATGCAAAACTTGGAACATTTAAGGATCCTTCCTGTTATTTTTCCCATCTATCACTCATTAGGGAGCTCATTTGGGAATGCCTTGGAACTAGAGCAGCCTCATCTCAGGAAGAAAATTCTTCTTGATACATTATTTCAGGCCCCACCAATGTTCAGTAGACATTGCAGAAAGCATGCCAGGGAAATAAAACACTTTCTGAAAAGCAAAACCCAAGGCACCAGCTACACAAAGACTTTCTCATATTTTATTCACTCAGAAAGTATCTGGGCCAAAAAATCTGCCCTCAGACCTGAGTGTGCAATATTCATTGGACGCTTTAATGTCATTATCAGAGGAAAAATCTGATCCTCTTTTCTTAGAGTGACACAGGGCTACTTCTCTGTGCAGCAATTAAAGGTCCAGTCCAAATTTCTCATTGAATAGCTATGTGAACCTAAAACCAAACTGGACATTAATGTTAGGCCAACTTTTAGCAGCACTGATCTCTTTGTGGAAGGTATTTGATCATGCTAAAACAACAGAAAACTTCAGGGTAGTGCTTTCCCAATTGTAGAAAACAATCCAACCTCCCCATTTTCCTCTCTCCTATATATTCTCAAATCAGAGCTCCAATGTGGGTACACAGGGGTTTCTGAAGTGCTTATATAAAAGACAGGAAAATAACAACTATATTTCCTTTCCCGTCATTTTTTTTTTTAATCCCAAATGATATTTTTGCTTTCATCAAGGCACATGTATTCTCTTTCATCAAAGATGAAGAGAACAGATTGACATGCAATGAAGAACAGGTTAAGACTGTGTCAGATTTACAAGAGAAAAACCGCTTGTGCCAACAGATCCTACTTTTCATAGTAGCCAGAGTTATTAGGTCTACAACGTCCAGTGAGCGGTCTGTAGAACTGAGGTATGATATGGAGAGGGTACCTTCATAAAGGTAGGCACATCCTCAGCTGTGTGGGCACTGCATTTCAAACTTCTTAAGGCTGGTGGTAATGTGCTAGTAATTAGTGCTGTTTAGGAGAGGGAAGCATTAGACAGATGAAGGAAGTGGTCTGATCTGCTGCAAAAAATGCAACTTTCAGATTAGAATCAAGTTATACTGACAGGTGGAACAGTAACAGGTGGATCTCCCATTGCTGCTGTCCCATGCGTTAAAAAATAACTCCAAGCCTAAAAAAATTTACATAATTTAAAAAAATTCTCCAAACGCTAGAAAAGCTATCCTGCCCCTTTGAAATGGCTTCCCTTGTTCCCTTCACCAGCACTGAAAGCACAACTTTTTTTTTTTTTTTTTTTGTCTCATGCAACATTTTCCTGGTCTTATTTTTTCAGCAAAATCATTAATTTCATGGGGTTTTCCACATTCACTTTTCACAGGGCTCACTGCTTATGAAGAGCTGCCAAGAAACATGCTCAGGCTTTTCTGTAGCCTTCCACACATCTCAGAATGAAGCCAAAACAATAATAGAGCAATAAAGATGACTTTTACACACCGTTTAATAACCATCTTCCTTTTTTTCCGTTCTATGCTGTCATGAGAGCTATTTATTTCATGCCACATTAGACTTTTAAAACCAGGACCCAAGTTACACTATTTCTCCTGAATCAGTAAAGGAGATTGGATGCAGTAACAGTATTTAACCTATTTATCTGTAAGGAAAACAGCAGTTCTGAAAAGACAGTCTAGATCACCAATTTACAACCAGTAAGTTTGATGATCTTTCTTTTGTTTGTACATCCGTTGGGTGACACTTTGTTCTCTCATTCAGAGTACTCATGAAATAATTGATAATGAAACAGAGAAAATAATATCATCCTTAATGCGAGAGAACTTCCATGGGTCCAGGAGGGCTAAAAGCAAAAATGCTGTCAGGAATTTCACAATATTACTTGAGAAAAGGAAAGTGCTTACAATGAAGAAAGGATGAAGGAAGCCTGGCCTTTACCCACAGAGAAAACTTTTACAGGCTGTGCAGGGAGAAGATATATATATTTGAGTAGTTAAACAGTATGTTGCAATTTTCTGAACGTTGCCAGGTAAGTCAGAATAGAACTCTTCTCTTTATTCCTAATAAAAAAAAATACTGTACTGTTTTTCTCATAAAAGATTACTCTGTATCAAATAACTTGTATCAGAAGAAAAGTTTTTTTGTATTTTGTTTTCCTCTTCTCTCCTTTCAGTTATTAAAAAGAAGTCAGTGCCAGTTGGAAATTTCAGGAGAACACTGAACCTAAAAATGGTTGGGTGGAACAGACATAGCATGTTCCTCCAAGAAAATAATTCAGTTAGGAATGTTGTTGATGTTTGATGAAAAAGATTTGAGGCTCATCTTAGAAAATTAAAAAAATGATTTTTTTACTTCTAAACTGTTTCAACTTGCAATGAAGAAAAGAGAAATGTGAAAATCCTTCAGAAGCAAATGCACTCAGCTGCCATGTTAGATACCAAACCTTAATAAATTACCTGGAATACACAATAGCAACTCTTTCTGCATTATTAATGAACTTTGCTGTTGTTTGACAAACACTGCCCACAATACTTACTAGGCAAAAACCTAAAAGTTACTTTATGCTTTTTATTCTGTGTTAATGCTTAAACCCCTCACATTTAAATCTTCATCTATTAGGTTTTGGCCTATTAAGTGGGAACCTGAAGCTACACTCCACACTAAGATTCCCAAAGTGGCTTGTTTTTCAGAATGAAGGAGCAATTATCTCTAATCTTGAGATTAAACAAAGGGGTAATGGATTAAACAACATCTGGGTAGAGTAGTAACGATCCTTTCACTATTTCTGAATCTTGAAGGAGGAGTAAGTTTCAGATCTGTGCACTGCCAAAGTACAAAAAATAGTATTCAACATCACAAACACCACACCACCACAGTGTGTAAAACGCGAGCTAAACCAGCTTCCAGTGCTCACCTGCATATAGCATCATCCCTCAGAACCACTGTGTCTGGAATAGATCCTAATTTTGCTGGACCCCCTACGTTTTTGAGCCATATTACTTCATATGGATGTTTTCCAGTTATGTGATTTGTCTGGAAACTATTAGGGATCGATTTATTTATTTACACAATCTAGTGCATCCAGTCACATCTGAGATGCTATACATTTTCTGAGACGTCCTTTCAGGGCTGGCAGTAGGACACTGGACACACTGTAGACTCACGTGTCTGAATCTGAACTCTCATGGTCTGAACGGAGAGATGGGGAATGGGGGTTGTGGTCCATTCATAACACTTTATCTCTGCCACTCCTTCCTCCTCATGCTGGTCCCCTGCTCCAGTGTGGGCTCCCTCCCATGGGATACAGTCCTTCATGAACTTCTCCAATGTGGGTCCTTCCCATGGGCTGCCATTCTTCAAGAACTGCTCCAGTGTGGGTCCTTTCCATGGGATACAGTTCTTCAGGAACAGACTGAAGGGACACTGTTCCTGCCAGAAAAGCTGCTCCTACACGGGCACCTCCTCTCCATGGGCTGCAGCTCCTGCCAGAAGCCTGCTCCTTGCTTGGGCTTTCCATGGGCTGCAGCTTCTTGTAGGGCATATCTACCTGCTCTGGCATGAGGTGCTCTGCAGGCTGCAGTATGGCTGTTGGCTCTGACATCGTCCTTCATGGGCTGCAAGGGGAACAACCTGCTTCAGTGTGGTCTTCCCCATGGGCTGCGTGGACATTTCTTCTCCAGCACCTCAAGAACCTCTTCCCTCTTCTTCTTCACTGACCTTGGTGTTTGCATAGTTGCTTCTCTCATGTTTTGCCATCAGTGCTGCTGACAGGCTCAACTTCAGGCAGCAGCAGGGCTGACAGGAGCAGCTCCTCACCTCTTCTCACAGAAGCCCCCCCTACAGCTGCCCTCCTCCCCTTCTACCAAAACCTGCACGCATGAACCCGTGCAGTCCTTGAACCAATAGAGGGCTCCAAAGAATACTTTATATGCAGAAAGATTTACTTATTTCCTCCTGACAGTTGTGCCGTGGCCATCACTGTGCTGTTGGAGTGCTGAATACACCAATTGCCCATTGGTGGACTCAGCTCCTCCCAGCCTGATTAACTGTGCAGTACACACCACCTGCCCATAAGCAGGTGAGTAACGGGCTTGTGGTTAATGTCTCATCCCCTGAGGCTTTTCTTCACAGATTGCATTTAATGATCCATTTGAGGATGATATTCACTCCACTCATCCTTTAAGACAATAGTAGCTGATCCATTTTCTTAGAGATACACTGTGGTCCTGGTGAACAAAGAGAAATTCTCCAGTCGATCTGGTTCCCCAAACATGACACATTACATTTTGCAAATGGAAATATGACCAAAGGAAATCCTGGAGCTGAGAGCTCCAACATAACAGGACACCCATACTGAGACCAAAGACAGGCTGCAGCACTGCCAGTTACTGTGCTATTTCCTTCTTCAGTCCCAGTACAATGAGATAAGAGAGTCCAATCTGATAGCAATGACATGTGGTTCTCTCTAAATAAAACAGGGCTGGAAATGGGCTTAGGCTCCTAAACAAAGCTAAAACTTCCAGCTCTTCCAGCACTTCTCAGTCATAGTTAGGCAAGTGGGAAATGTGGGTGCCTTTTTATTTTTTGCACTGAAAGCCAACATACTTCACATTTGTCGAGTAACTAAAACTGAGAAACTTCCATGTAAGGCAGAACTCCTTCAAATAAAAGGAAGAAAATATCCAAACTTTGACCACATTTTTCTCTGCTTGTCTTGAGGAAGTTATGGCTAAAGTTCCGGAATTTTAGAAGAGGCAGATAGCTAAGCTTTCAGTGTTTATTAGGCAGCTAATAGCCTTGTGGAACCACAAGGCTGAACCACACTACCTAGAACCTTCCTGTTCCTATATCAAACATGTAATTAAAAAATCACAAGGGGGAAAAAACAACCTACAGTGCAATGATCAACTGCAGCGTCATTCAGCTGTCACTGGTGCCCACCTCAGGGACTGCTGCAAAGCAGCCTCACAATGGTTAGCGATGGGAAACGGGTGGGAGAGCTCCAGCAGAAGAGTGTCAGCCACAAGTCACCACACAACTTCTTTCTTCCAGAGTCGTTTGGCTTGACTAAGTGCTTGGCTTTTGCCATGCAACATTACCACAATCAGATATGCCAGAAAAAGAGACCATAATCACTAACAGTGAATAGTGTTCTGTCTAAAAGTAGCAAAACTGCAAAAAATCTCAGATACCATCTACCACAGGACACCACAAGGTCCCCTTAGGTAAAATAGAGCTTAGCCTTCTCTTCCAAACACATAAAACCAGAAATAGTTTCAAGCTTTTTTTTTGATTGAGAGAGATATTTTTTCCCCCTTGTGATACAAAATGCTTGCAGCTTTTTCCCAGGGAAACAAACTATTTTAAACACTTGCTCTCCTCTCTCCCTGCCATGGGATGCAATGTATTTTAGAAAAGACCTATTTTCAGTAGTAGAAGCCACTAATTTTTTATTGTTTCAGAACAAAGAGGTCTGGCTATTTGCTGAGGCTTTTTAGGATCCTTAGCAAAACCTGAAATATTTACCAGTTTTGTTGTGTGTAAGCACTACATAGCCCTGCTTCTGCCTAAAATCAAACAGATGGGAGGAAGGAAAAATTACAGCAAACAAAACAAAATACACCAGCAAGTAAAGCATAAACCCCTTTAAAGTGTGTAGTATATGTTTGGTACAGCCTGTTTGGTCCTTTAGCTATGTTCGGACACCTCTTCAAGTGAAAGCACAGAGGACAGCGGGACGGAGGGAAGGATCTCTTTTTGGAGGTAAGGAATCCTGTATTTGAATCTAGAACTATAAGCAAAGCAGTGATGGCTCTCGAGAACACCTATGACAGTAGTGAACAGAAAAAACAAACGAAAGGGAGAAATGGTATGAATTTTGTCCTACATTTCTAAGCCACAAAGCTAGGGAGACAGTGGAATGTTTATATTGATAGCTGGAGATAGAACATGTTAAGCCAACAAGAAAAAAACTAGAACAAATACAAAAAAGGAAATGAATTGGGGTGACTGACCTAACTCATAGCTTTGTCTTTCGAGGTTCTTATGTATGTTTCTTTTTTAAGAGAAGGAAAACCTTCAAAGCAGTAAGAAGCAGCTGTAATCTATGAAGGGGTCCCACCAGTCTGTAAACCAGCCCACAGACTGCTCAGGCTTTACAGCTGTCTGGACTTTGGGTACACAATTTTCCTGGAGGAAATACATGTTTATAATTTAGCTTCAGGATTAAAATAACCAGTCAGGGAGAGGAAAAAATAAGACAACAGCTGACAATAAAAGCCATCAGGACTCTGCTACACAGCGTAAGTATTGGTTTGGTTATGTAAATACAACCAACAAACATTGAAAATACTGACTTTTAAGAATGCTGAAGAAACCTGGTGGTGCAGGTAAGGGCTTGAATCTTTTTTACAGCAATCAGCCATCTGCCTATCCCCCCTTCCCAGTTTCACCTTCTTTAACTTATGCTTCAAAGAATCCATTTGTATTTCCACAACTTTTTAAAGTTATTACATGGAAAGGAACTAGGAAGGATGTTACTGTGACTGTGGGTCATTTTTTGGTGTGTTGTTTTTGTGGTTTTTTTAAAATGAGAGTGAAATGGAGCTGGAGTGTGGGAAATTCGTTGCCTCAGCAGTCACTTAACAAATCGGCCATTTTTTATCTACTTTGAGTAGGGGAAAAAACTGTCAAAGAATTTTAAAGGAAAACACTACAAAAAGTTATTAATTGAAGAAAGATCTTTGGCTTTCACTATTCCAACCAATGAAAGCAAAATTTATGCATCATTATTGGGGATATTGTTTCCTAAAAAGGCTACACAAGTAAAGCTAGACAGACAGAAGATAAAGCAGGAAAATACCAAGGTACGGAAAAAACCCAAACCCTGGATACTGCAACTCTGTCAATAGCCAACATTTCCAACACATGCATTTTTAATTTGCATTTCATTTAGGAACATAAGATTTACTGTCATGATTTAACTATTAGTCAACTAAACCAAGGGGGATTCAAAATATTTCTTACAGGACAACACACATAAATGTGTGTTGTAATACACAAGAGCATTTATTTCATACATGCAGTGCTTACTGTAATATCATTGCATTCTTACAAGTATTATGGCATCCAAGACCAAAAGATTGATGAGGGATTCAGATTACCTACTTCACAGTGCTACCAGAGCCTGCCTGCCTCTACAGTCAGGAAAAGAAGGAATCTGCAAGAGCTGTGCTGGGCACCTTTAACTAACAGCCTGAATGTTGCTCAAGACATCACAGATTATCAGTACAGAAACATCTAGTCTGATCTTCAGTGTAACACAGACCACTCTAGAAGTAACTTGTGTTTTAAAAAAGCATCTGCCAAGAAACCACATTTGTATCTAGAAACAACTCTTGTATAATTACAATGATAAAAATGTATGGTCTGGATTTGTTCAGCCACTAAGGTCAGCCAACGAACCTTTTAAAGAAATTTCTATTCTCCATACAAGCATTTGTGGAAAACAAACAAACAAAAGTTGGAAAAAAAAAAAAAAGCAAAAAAAGCTTGCTCTGTCTGCCTACTCTTTGTTAAGCCAATTAAGTTTTTTCTTGAGATCTTCAAGATGTATTCTCAATTCCACAATGGTTTTTTTTTTTTTATGTTTCACCTCTAATCCTCTTTCTCACCTCTCAACTTGGTCCTTGAATTCTGAACAACAGAACTAAGTATAATATTTGGGCACATGAAGAAGATATATTACCTACACTTTCTGTCCTGCTAGATACACCCTGCCTATGGATAGCACAGCCCTTTTAGGCAAAACACCACGCTGTGAGCTCATTGTCCCCCAGACTACTTCACAGGAAAAAGGTTACCCTGGAAAGTACCCTCCACGATCCATTCTTTGTTCATATAAATACAGGTAAAATCCATGAAGCAAACACAGTTTGCTAACACAACGTTCAGCACAGCCAGCACCTGACAGGGGGGCAGGCACCTCAGTGCACAAGTCTGAGTACAGGAATAAGTATTCCCAGCTCCTCCAGTGACCCGCTTTCTCTCTGAAATATTAACATTCACTATTCTTAGTACATTCAACACCATACTAAAGTAATCTACTTTTTTTTTTTTTTTTTAATAGATACTGCCATAGTAATTTCAGTATTGCTTCAGTATAAAAAGGTTTATTTGAAGACAATATACACAGAGATGCCTTGGACATCACAGGAGACTTCAGTCAAACTCTTTGGTCAATAGATCTCCCTCTTTTCAGGTCAGGCACGCATATCTTTTCAAAGTGCTCCTTCATGACTTGCCTGTTTGCTTCCATGGCATTTCCTTAGCTGCTGTTCATTCAGTCAAGCAATTTCAGCTCATGTCCAATTTCTTGTGTTTGGATTCAACTCTTAGAAGACCCTCAAAACCATGGCTCAGTTTTTCTTAGCTTATATGTAACTTTTGGTTTGCTGATGGCTTCAGTTCTTCCAGCCATTTTCTGCTGTTCCCTGCCTTTCTGCTCTGAGAAGGCCAGGTGTACCTCTCAGGGGTATTTCAGCCCAGCCAGCTGCACTGCAGTCATCCTTCCAGGTGACTGATCAGGTTTGATGAAATATCCCTCTCCAAAATGGAGGCAAAGCAGGTTACAGCAATTCTTTTATCACAGTTCACTAAACTCTTCCCATTTTTAAGCAACACAAACTATTGCAACCCTTTAGATTTCTAATTTAAGCAACACCCCTATTTTTCAAACCTTTTTCACTTATAATTCATATTCTATTTTCCAGAAGTACTTCCTGCTCTTCTTCAAAAATGCAGTTTGTTTCAACTGTAGTCAAAGCTATTGCCTGCACTGTGACAGCAAACGCTTACTGTATGGTATATACAACGGTGTGTATCTCACATTGCCAGACTGGGGTCTAGTATTCAACAAATTCCTGCTCATAACCATAAGCACAGCATGAACAATATTCAGGTTAGGAAAAAAAAAAGCTGGAAGTCGATTAAAAATATTTCAAAACTGATTCTAAAGTATCATATGAGTTCCCTGGCCCCTAGGCAGACTGCCATTTGAGAAGAAATCCCAATCTTGCCTGCCTTTTTGGTCTGGAAAAAAAATAAAACTGCAATATGCCTGAGAAGAGGAAAGCACATTTGCATATATACTGGATTCAGTTCCCTACTAGACATGTCTTTTCTTGGCTGGGCAAATATATTTCCTCTTGTAAATGTAAAGGCTCTGCCTCCTTGTATAGAGTTTTGTTTGAAACCACCCAAGAACAGCTGACATAAATAGTGCACAAGTAAGCACAATGGGCTCAACATCCTATAAGCAAAACTCTTTACTCTGCTAAGCTGCAGTTTTTCAGTTTTTGGCAGAAAGATCATTTTAGGACTCCAATAAATGTACATTCAAGCCATAAGGCTTTTCTCAGCTAAAGATTTACATGGGCCTCCTTTGTATCAGCCACAAAAGTATTTTAAGAGTTTGGAAATTCTAGAAGCTTTCCTCCTGCCTTACTCAGCCACTCAAGCTTGATCCTCATTAAATCCCCCGACATGTAATATATTCCAGTGTACAAGAAGCCCTTCATTACTTCTCCATGCTTAGAAGGTAATAAACCCATTTCAAAGGATGGGAGCAGGAACTGTTGCAGGTGTTTCCTTACCACTCCACGCTGGGCCAGGAAGGCTGTGCTAACGCAGTTTGAATAAGCCAACGGTACGCTCCAGTAACGGCTTGGGAAACGGCACTTTTAGGTTCCAGTTAGGAGGGTTTCTGCTCTCGCAGAAGGCTTAGGAAGGAATTTATCTGAAATGCAGGATGGGTGCTGGAGATACTAATTCCATTTCTAACTCAGTTACCAACTTCTGTCACTGTGGACTTAGCAGGTGACTGCACATCTGCTGGGCTGGGCTCACTGCCATGGGTGCACACTGAAGGCTACAACTGAGATCACGGTTTATTATACAGCCTTTGCTTCTTCGCTTGTGAAATGGAGATAATGAATTTAAAAAGCGCATTGTCAAGCTAATTTTCTTTAATAAATGCAGACCTCTGAGATCTCAGGTGAAAGCCACGCTCGAAAAGCTATTTTCCAACCATTTGAACAGACACTTTTTTTTATTTTCCAGGATTCAGAACTGATGTATATCAAACTCAGCTCATGACTGGGAATATTTCTGCAATACATTTTGAGAATGTGCATGCAGAAGTACAGATTTCTCTGACACCTCAGACCTATGTTTTAATGCATTCTAAAATGAAGCATCAGTATTTTGACTCAGAGAAGTGGCCATTTTTGTGACATGTATGGCAATATTGGTAGAACTAACATCTTGCCAGTAAGACATCCAGGTTGCTTTAAAATGGGACTAGTTTCCTGGTTAATTATATGCTCATGGATAAAGTAAACATGCATTTGGATCCTTCCCTTCAGGCATTGAAGGAACTCCTCATGGATTCCTGTTCTTTGGTTGTGGCCCTTTCTTACCTGTGTAATTAGGAGGGCAGAGACAGACATAGTTGTTGATCCCATCCACACACGTCGAGTTATTCTCGCAGTCATTATCTTCACAGTCATCTGGGTTTATTTCACACCTCTCCCCCTCATACCCAAGGAGACAAGAACAGCTTTGGAGAAAGAAAAGAATTAATAAAAAGTTAGCATGGATCTGAAAGGGCAGGAGGTTTGAGGTATAAAACTGAAATTAAAAAATATGAAAGTGCGTTGCTGGAGCCGAATTCACTGCTGCTGTGAAATACAGAGCACTTTAATCCTATGTGTTTGGTAAAGGATGCAGCCTGATGGTTCATGGAGTCATGTAATTATTTACATGAGACATAAAAGCATCAGCAGGAGACAGCCTCTGTCGTGCTTCCCTTTGCTTTCTTTGTCGAGAACCCTCGCCTTGAACTGAAGTGAGCAACTCCAGGGCAGGAGAGTAAACACTCATCACAATATTCAAATTCTTGGCTTTTCTCTTAATGACTTTGTGAGTATGTGGATACTTGCCTACTGAGGGCTGCACAATCACAGGGCAACTTGGCAGCTTTTAGATAGTTCGCTCTCTTTAAAGAACAACGGCTTGAATTGAATTTACAGACATGAACATTTTCTTCTCATTACCACTTTGTCACTTGTCCAAACAAGAAATGTTTGGGAATGATTGCTTTTACAAGTGCAGTAAGGTTTCAGTACTTCTGCAGCTCCTCCAACATCTATTTGTAGAAGAGCTGATGATGTCTAGATAATTCAACTAAAACACAAACAAACAATGGCAGAGCTAGTAATGGTTCTGTGATGATGTGGACACTAGTGAAGAATAATTGCACTAAATATTTTATCTCACAAGACTCTGATGTATGGTCCCTAGAGGGAGTGTAAGAAACAAAGTGGTTGAAGAATGACTTCAATTTTTTTTCAATCTCCATTTCCTTTCTAGATCTAGAAGTTATGGTTGCTAAGAGAACCTTTATATTTTAAACTAGCTGTAAGTGATGAAGAGGTGGAGGACACAGTTTTCTAAAAGAGAGTCTAAAAACATGTGTTAAGTGCTCCAGTCATTTCAGTGGCTTTTAAGAAGCCAGCAATGATATTTGAAGTGTCAGTTTTGAACTGTCAGTATTGCTGTTCACTAGTCACAGAAAGTGTGTGCACAGAAGGGAAGGGTTGTTTCGAGTCCCAGTCCAAACTACACATTCACTTAGCTGTTCATTTCCTTTCCCATACAAGTTCTGATGGCAGAAAAGGAACTGAACAAATATAAAGCACTACTGATTGATGAGGATGAAAACCAGAAAGCACCACAGCAGTCACACTAATTGCCATCCATTGACTTCTGAAACCAGGAGAATTTCAATGCAGAGATAGCTGCAGGGTACTTTTTCAGGTCAGATGGACAAAGTGAACATGGGGTCGTTATCCTCCTTTATGTAGGTGTCATGGAGATGAGGTTGGGAATGCTCTGGAGAAATAGGAGAACTTCAGAATCTGTGAAGAAAACTGCAGCACTTCTGGGCTGGTTGCTCTCAGCATGACATTTGCTTTTCTTCCTCCTGTGTCCATAGACTGAGCAGAGCACCAGGGCTCCCAAGTGAGGTATGGCACAGAGCTCTGCATCAACCCTCAGCAGATCCTAGGTTGGACCCTCAGGATAAGGTTAGATTCTTCATGACATGTGCAACCTCAGAAACTAAGGGAATAACAACTAGGAACAAAAAAGGGTAGGCAATGTGTCTTGAGCCACCACAACAGTAAGATCTTCTAGATGGGTACAGAACAGGCATACAGGTCACATGCTAACAGTCATCTTCACTGAGCTCTGCAGGCACCACAAAAACAGGTCATGAGAGTTAGAAAACCTTCACCATGAATAACCAAGACCAAACTGCCCAAATAAATCCAATTTAGGACACAATAAATCAATAAGAAAGATCTTATTTTCCTGTCTCAATCTCATTATTGCTAATAAAATATGTCCTCTTGCTGACCCTGCAATGATCCAGAGGATCACAGGAGGCAGATAAGAAAGAAAAGCTGGCACACTATCTTTTGTGGCAATGCAACTGTCGGGGAGGGGGTTAAAGACATCTAATTAAATACAGTGACACATTCATCATGTCTCCCCTTTTGATTACAAAACCCCATTTTCAGGGGTTTATAACTCAGCCATAAAAATATGCTCCAGGCTGCAACTTGGCATCCAAGGTCTTGGTTTGGGAGCGCAAATCTTTCTCTCCATTTAAAGAAAGCAACAAGAGTGGCTTTGTGCTGGTTATTTTTATGTGAATATAACACCATTTTCCTTCCACAAAAGGACTGGGACAGCTTGGATGTATGCAATTAAAAATGACATTATTAAATACTATCACAGAAATGGTTCAACTCAGTAGAGTTACCATCAGTAACAATACATATGGGATTGTTAACATACAATTGCTCAGTATTAGGACACATTCCATACTGAAGGAAATGTCAGCATAATTGATGACATTTGGCTACTGGTCCCTATGTATTATAGGGAGTCTTTACATTATTGCTTACATATGATTCTTGATTTTGATTTGCATTCAAAAGTGCCAAATATGAGGACTGAAATTAAAAGATAAAACATACAATTTGGGACCTGGATTGAACTGTATGTTGAAAGAGTTGCAGTTTGGGACTGTTTGTATGTATTTTCCCAGAAAAAGCTTAGAAGAAAAATGAAGTTTGCAGAGTGACTGGAAGGTCATCAAACTTGGGTTCCAGCTGACCGAGAGAGAAAATTAATTCCAGAGACAATGATGAAAACTTTGTATTGACTAAATAGTGAAGCAGTGTGAGACAGCATTTCATTTGGACCTCAGAAACAATGGAGCCATGCAGGAAAGAGCTATTTTCTAAAATGCTGTGATCACATAAAGGTCCAAATTCCCTGTTCCTCCAGTTTAGGGATTTTCTGTTAAGTGTTGTGTTTTCCTAAAAATAAAGAAATAACTCCTCACTATGCCCATGAAGGCATAAGGGAACACAGAAATTAATGACAAAATTTTGGGGGTAAACTTTTGGAGCTGAAGTATACTAACAGTTTTGTATGTTTACTATATTAATATTTTTTTTCATAAACTAATGAAAAAGTTTAGCGCCTGTTTATTAAAATAGGCATACATACAGTGTATCACATTTCAAAAAAATCAACTTTTAAATAGAGATAGTAAATTCTTTCAGGAATATTACAGTTTCTCTGTAAAGGAGCTTTTTACATATACATCCCTATGGAGTAGCCTGTAAGTCTGGAAGTGCAATGTTTTTCCTTGAACTAGGCAGAATTAACACCAGGGAGTTAATCAGTTCCAGGATTTTACATTTATAGGGAACTTAAAGTTTGTGCAAAATGCTAAAGAAAATGCTCTGGAAAATGGAGGGGGTTTTATATGGAGAAAAGTTAAAATAATCCAGAGACTTTGTTTCCCAACACTGTAGGTTCTCAAAGATCAGCTGGTTGCCTGTGAAGCAGAGCTGACAGCTCTGCCTCCTTTGTCAAAGTCTCACTCACAGTCACGCTAGATGTCCAGGACATGCCTGATTGACTATATTTTTTTTTTATCAGTCTCAATAAGCACTTTTTTTGGCAACCTTTTGTCAACGAAGACAGATCAGATTAGAATAAGCAATTCAAAGGGAGGAAGAACTTCATGTTTCTAATCCTCTGAGCCTCATGATGTCACTTAACTATTCTTTAATACAGAAGTTGCCCCTACCTGAAAAAAGAGAATGTGAATATTACTCTGAATTGAAAAAGGTGCAAGGATAAAGGATACCACGAAGGACTGAAGAACTCCAGCTGAACCTTTGCCCTTTGCTGTCCCACCAGGACCTGCTATTACAACAAATCCGTGTGCCTCAATCCCCTGCTGCTGCAAGCCCTAGTGGGTACCAGGCACAGCGGGCGAGTCAGGCTGGAATCTCAGTCATAACTATGAATTTCCTGTCTTTGCCTTGGGACATCACCCTTTTAGCATTATTTAAAAGGTAATTTTCTTGTCTAAGGCTACAGAAACTTGAGAGTTAAACTGCTTGGCATTTCATAGGGAGAGAGCTTTGGCTTAAGTTTCCTTTTTACAAGAGTAAAGATTTGACAAGTTTGGCAGCAGAGCTTGTGTATGAATTTATTTCCCTTGGGAAGAGAATATACAGAAGATATAATTTCTTTTACAGGCCACACAACAGAAAAATCCAAGGAGGCCTCTGATGAAAAGGTTTTTGACATCCGCTTCCTCACAGTATATAATCTAAGGCAACGTTTTCCCATCTTGATGAACATAATTTATATGCACGTAACTCTGACTGCTGCCATCCAATGGAGAGGAGATATCTCACCAAAAAACCTCAAGCCAACCAACCAACCAACCAACCAACCAAATTCAATCTCAAAATGTTTCTTTTTCTTTCCTGTTTCTGACTGTTCCATCCCCACACCACATTTCTCTACAACGTGCTAAAGCTCCACGCCCTGCTTCTCCACAGCAGCTGGGTCTATGGTCTGACTGAATTAAAAACACAGAGAGAAAACAGAGCAATGCACAAGCTGAACATTCAATTTTATAAAGCAAGATTTTGACGAGATATGGGTTTTCGGGTCTTTTATTGGACCAACTGAAACTATATAAATAACTATAAAGGCAGAAACCCTCCCTAAAAAGCCTCAAATGTTGTTAAGCAACACAACCACCCCTGCAGTTTAATAAAGGATCTCAAAAATGACGTTAATTTGGAACTGAAGCAAAGCCTCTGAATTTGTAATTGAGACTTCATGAGAACAATGCAGAAGTAGCTTTCATTTTAGGTCATTCAGAACTTTTTACTTTCTACTATAGAAGAAAACAAAAATGCTAAAGAAAAACCTGGTCTAAAATACAAGCTGAAGCCTTTCATTCTACTAGCACATTTTTAGTATCAGCTAGATTTTTGAAAAATGAGTACTGAGTGACAAAACTCAGATATTCTAATGTGGTACAATTTTGCTTTGGCATAAGCTGGGAAAAGTTATCTAAACAGTATTACATGAGGGTGACCAGAAGGGAACCTGAACTGAAGACCACTAAACCTTTATTTCTCTCAAGCAGAAACTGAACCTGAACTTTTACTCCAGAAATTGCTGGGCCTGCTAAAACACGAATCAAGAAGAGGTATGTCAGTGGTTGGAGCAAAACCTAGGAGTTCTGTCAAGCAGCAAGACCAGTTGTGCATGCTGAGATCTGCAGAGCCTCCTCATCCTCTCCCACCACCACGCACCAGCGTGACCCTACAAACACATCTCTACTCAGATGCGCTCTTCTACTCCGCTCACAGCCTTGCTCAAGCTGAGCTCTAAACTGTACCTCATGGAGACATGGCTATGTGGTTTATTCCTGTTCTCCCAAGCTGGAAAGCTTCAGATTGTTACTCATAACAGAGCCTGACAGTGTCGCTTCATCCCCATCAACCTCCATTTCTCCATTGCAATATCATCAGTGTCCTGTATCCAGCATGTGCTATTTCTCTTTCTGTAAGGGGGAGATTCTTGGGGGTGGGCGGGCACAGAGCCAGAGAGAAGCTTTGGGGCATTTCTTCCATTGTTTGTTTCCCCAGTCATCCTACCAACAGGGCAAAATGGAAGCTCTTATGTGCTTCATTCCCACATGAAGGATTTGGGGAGTCAAAAGGAAGCCACAGTGTTTTTCTGGAAATATCAAAGGCATCCTACCACTGGTCGGGGAACAGGAGGTGGGTGCTAACCTCCCACTGCACCTGAAGTCCTGTCAGTCACCCAGACTTTCACCTGGTCCTTTCTATTTTGAAAAAATCCTATTTTCTGACATCAGATGATATGGGTTTGCTGACTTGGTTAACAAACAGTTAACCTCAGTTGGAACGGTCCTAATCACAGCTGAAACCAAACTGGAATCAAACTGAAAGAATGTACTGGTTTGACTCCCAGCTTACACCATTTATAAACCTTGCAATTCTGTGTCTCCATCCAGCTGTCATTGATAAGAAGCTATATATATCAGAGAAGACAAAACAGAAGACTCAGTAATGTGTAAAAGCTTTTAAAAGTGAGGCTTTCATATATGCAATTGAAACAACAGCATGGTGTACTTTTGTACGTATTTTGTTCAAGAAACAGCATAAATACTAAGGAGAAAATCTATGAAGGTTTCAGCAACTCTTTTTTTTTTTTTTTTTAATTTTTCTATCAATTTTAATGACAACTAGTGGCCAAAGCCTCAAACTTGTATTTTCTTAGCTGTAGAACAGTGTCTGTGGCAGCACAAATCTCCCAGTTACCGCACGAAAATTTCTGGGCTTCTCTTGGAGTATCCCCACCTATACTGCGTCTTTCTTATATAGGAAAACTGAAATCCTTAATGTCCAGCTGCAAAAGTTATTCTCTTGCAGGCACATTGCTCAAGATGTGGCAATCTCTTCATGTCTTTTAATTGTTTCTTTAAAGCCTGCTTGTCTACAAGATTCTTCAGTATAAAAAACATTTTGCATCTGGTTGTCAAGCAACAGTTGCTTACTTTACTAATACAAGAAAGGGTCTATGTGAGTTTGAAATGCCCCAAGGAAAATTAGCATACAGATAACACAGTGCAGATCAGGGAGACCACTCAAAATAGTTCTTAAGGGTATATTCCATTATGAGAAAATAAGGAGGCCTGTTTCAGAGGAAACAGCATGTTACATGAATGAAACCAGATTAATTAGTTTGTATGGCAAATAGAAGTGTCACATGCAGCTGCTTCTATAAAGTAGCTATTACAGTTCATTAATGCAAAGTAGAAACATTTAATTTTACTATCTCATTTAAAATGAGCTTTGGGTTACTACCTGAATCCATCTTTATTTGCCTCGGTGAGGTGGCAGGTCCCTCCATTCTGACATGGATTTTGAATGCACGCATTAATGGGCACACTGCAGTCTCGGCCCTATTTGGGAAAATTCAAAAGAAACAACGTTAGTAAGACTCACATCATCTGAATCAACTTCTCTTGCTCCCTCTCCCTTCTGGTGGCACCATTTACAGGAGGTCTGTGGTCTTCAGACCCTTTGCATCACCTTATGTTCTTTATTGATGGTCAGACATTTTTATCATTTAGGTGAGAATCTGGGCAGGGCAACTGTTCTGACCAACGGGACTGGTGGGTACCTTGGTATCATTCCATTTTCAAGATTTTAGTTACCTCTTTCATTTGGCTGTTTTAAAGAAACACCTGGTTTCATCATTACTCTAACACACTTTAATCTCTAATGTTAGTTATAATGAAAAGAATTAATCATGACCAAAGGTAAGTAGAAGGCCACACACAGTCAGGACAAGACCACAGTCAGCACTCATTCAACCGCATTTACCAGGTGCTCAGTTAAACACTGCAACAGTACACCATCACCATACTCATTACTACGCTTCGTCCAAACCTAAAGGGGAAAATTCGTTTTTATTGTGGGAACTGAGTTTGAATTTCTGTACAGAACACATCGAATCCTGCTTGAGATGTCATCATTGAGTCAGTCCCCTTCTTAAAGATTGCCCTAAAATATACATCAGTCCCAGCTGACCTTCATGAGCTTGAACAACCTCCACTGTTACAAACTGAGTTTTTATTGGCTCTTCAAGGCATAGAGATATTTCTCTGGTCATTATATGCTGCTGGTTATAACAAGCTATTTGCAAAATCAGCAAATACATCAAAGAGCTTGGTCTTGCTTTTCAGTTACTCACACAGTAAGGTGGAATAAAGACACCTGAAAGCCTCAATACTCAAGGGATCTGTGCAATCACAAGAAGTTCAAGAGATCGCTCTACTCTTCCTACAGAGGATCCCGTTAGCAGTGGCGCTCTGCCAGCTCACCTACTGGAAAGCTGATATATGTCTGCAATCAGGATGAGAAAAATACCTCAGGAGATACATTAATTTAATCAAGGTCTCTGGGTTATTTTGCCTTGGCTTAAAAAACATTATTTACATTGTACTTTAGAGGAATAACAATGGCAAACTACTTGTACGTTTCTAAAAAAAGGGCAGATGCCAACCCATGACATTGCTTCCTAACAGCTGTAACTTTTGTGCGTCGATATTGAACACTACCCTACCACTGCCAACTTTCCTTGCTGACAACACTCATCAGAAGTCATTCCTTTCTCCACTGAATTTTCAACAGCTTCCAACCCTTTTCAGACTGAACCTACTCAGTGTGATGTACTGGAGGGGTGGCACTCAGACAGATTCTATAGTCTCATTTTTTTATGATGGCCATGTTGCCAAAATGA
This sequence comes from Falco naumanni, assembly GCF_017639655.2. Classification (NCBI taxonomy): domain Eukaryota; kingdom Metazoa; phylum Chordata; class Aves; order Falconiformes; family Falconidae; genus Falco; species Falco naumanni. Next base: position 16,949,694 of record NC_054061.1, read on the forward strand.
AGCATCTTGATGCCTCAGCCATATGCTGCACATGACAGCATCTATTGCTAGTTGTTTTTCCACCTAGCTTTGAGACTTTGTTGTTCCCACTTCAGATATACTATTACATTTGAATTAAGAATGGACTTTGAGAAGCCTAACGCTGTACCTGGCAGATACCTGACGACAATTTCGTTGCAGCAGGATGAATGCAGTGGGGTTAGAAAAGGCATAGAAAAGGACTACCAAAATGTTCAAGGGGATGGAGCAACTACTTTAGAAGATGATACTACAAAGACTAGGACTCTGTAGTCTGGAGAAAAGAAAACTGATGGGGGTGATATGATTGAGGCTTACAAAATCATGGAGGTGGTGAATGCAGAATTGGTCACACGCTAAATCCCTCAGCAGTAGAGGGACACTTAGTGATGTTACAAGACGAGCTTAATACTGCTAAAAGAAAATCCTTCTTCCAAAGTATGAACTTCTGGGATGTTTTTGCCACAAGAGGTTGCAAAGTCAGACAGTATAAAAGCCATTAGATAAATTCATGTACAACAGATCCAAATCAGGTATGAAAGGCAATAGGCAGACATTGACATCTCTAGTTGGATGATTGGTGGGCATTGGGAGAACTGGAGAGGAGCGGTGGCCAGGCTTGTGTACTCTCCTCAAACAGCAAGGATTTGCTGCTGCTCCTTTGAGAGACAGAATGCTACAGTAAATTCACTACAGCCAATTATGGCATTTCTCATGGTGATATGTCAAGTTGTCTGAAAAGCTTATTAGGCTCTCAGGAAGGAAAAACGTTCCCTACCTGTTTTTCAAAAGAACCTAGCTGCTCCCTGAACCAAGACTGCACAGCTTTGTGCATTAGAAGGGAACAGATCTCTCAGAAAACCCACACCAGGATGGGCTTGATCAGTCTGTCTATGGCTGCATACCTGTTTGGGAAATCCTGCTCTTGAGTGAAGGACACATAGGCTGGTGACCTCTATCTAACCCTTGTTAATCATTGCCCGCCTCTCTCTTACCTCCCACATTGATCAGAAGTGCATGCTCAGCTCTTGACTTGTGTGCTCATTTCCAGCAATGTGCACAGCCTGGAGGTGACAAACCAGCAGGACAAGGAGTGTGTGGGTTCTGTGACAGCTCAAGCTACATTCATGCTTTAAGTACTGTATAAAAACTAGAAGCAAACTTAATTTGTCTCTGGAGTGCTTATCTTGAACTGGTGCAACCTCAATTAAGCCTAATCAAGGCATTAAAAAACCCAGCTCAGCTTCTAAATGTGAACTTTGCTATAGACTTCATTCAGTCTGGTCTGTCTGCTCACGGTGCCAGGCTCATCCATTCACACCATACAGTCCAGTCCTCCAAATACCACTGAAAGCTTCAGTATTTTGTCAGGTAGGACATATTGCCATTGTACTGTGAGAAGAACTGAGACACACAGTAATTATATTTCTGTCCAACACCACAGAGGAGCTTTGTTACAGAAATGGGAAAGCTGTATTTCTTGAGGCTCTGTCCCCAGCACTCCCCTAAGAGAGGAGCAGCAGCTTTGCATTTTAAAATCTGTGCAAATACAAGGAAACAGGGACATCCTTTTCCTTGGTTGAATCAGAAGAGAAACATTTTCAAAAAGCAACAGAAATACCTGGCCCCCTGCCTCACTGTGAGTTCATTCCCCCAACAGCAGTGCAGGCAGCATGCAAAGACCTCACCCAAGACCTGGCAGAGAGGGTTTCTACTTCATCCCCGCGGCATTTGCCAAGCAGCCTGTCCTTCTCCATTTGAAATCCTGAGCCCCCAAATGTCTCTGGGAAGAATTGGGAAAGCGCCGAAGGGAAGCTCATGCAGGTTTTATTTTGGCACCATGTGGTCCGCAGCACTTCACGGATACGAGCCATGCAGCATTAACACTAATCCGCTGCCACCCTTCTGCAACATTGCCTGTGTTCTGTCCATCTGCGTTGTGAAGCCTGTGTGTTTACCATGTTATCCTAGTGAAGCTGGAAGATGTAATTTTTTGTATTTCCAAGATCACAAATACTTTTCCTGTGTTCCTGTAGTATTGACTATTTTATAGATACTTCACTAACATCAGTTACTTCTGTTTCACATGAACTCCTCATCCCTGTATCACTAAAATATTAAACCCTCTGCAGATAAGCAAAGCAGAAACCACAGCATCTGTTTTTCTGAAGGTTTTTGTCACAGTTGAACACTGTGTAAAACAGTCACATCACTTCTACTGTTGTTACTTGGATAATTTTGAATGTTCTTGTAAAAATTTAATAAAGATAAATGTTAAAATAAGAGCAAGGCATTTTCAGTCTCTCTCATGGCACATGAAATTTCTCATGACTTAGACACAGCTCTCATTTTTGTACTGAACATGGCTGAATTATTGGCTTCTTGGGCCTTAGGCACCATGGAAACCAATTAGTATGTGTTGCTGAGTCAGACTTAATTACAACACTAAGTTGCTATGTGGCTTTAGGAAAATGAGAGTCTCTCTGACTCAGTTTACTCATTGTAATAAATGGGCAAACAGCACTTAATCCTTCTCTGAGGATTATCTTCTCTGAGTTGACTTTATCAGTAACACACTGAGAGCCAACAAAACAAGTACAATTTCTTGAACACAGAAGACTGTGAAAAACAAAGAATTGTGAAAGGAGAGAAGCTGCATAAAACATTGGTACTAATAAATCTACAGCAAAGCAAGGCCATTTTATTTCTGTATAAGACTGTCACTACCCAGAAGAGCCTAAAGACATTCCAGAAACATCTTTCAAATGAATAATGCAATTCTCTAGTCTCAACTTACAGTAAGACTGTTCTTACTGGAAAAATGGAATTGCTGTCAAGCATCACTAACATTATTTTATCTGTGAGTTGGGAAAAACTCTTTGAATTACATTCCCTGGAAATAACTATTGTTACAAAGGAGAATATTGTACATTTGCTTCAAGACTGAACAGCCTTTTAATGAAGGCTGAATCAGAAAAGGAGGTGCAGACTTTGTTTCAAGGACAGGTGAGAAGACATGACTGTCTCAGCAATTCACAGAACAAGGATGAAGGTCCCTTTGTGTGCGATATTTTATTTCTAGAGCTTTTTTAAGCTGCAATAAAATTTTCTCTAGTTCAATAGGAAAGCATCAGATCCAAAACACTTTTATACATTTTCTCTCATCTTCTGTAGAAGAGGAAAGGATGAGGTGCTGAAACAAAATTTCTGCAACTAATCAGAAGACATGTACGTTCAGAGTCCAGCTGCCTTTTTAAATCTGAAGTACCTCAGCTGGTCCAGATTTTATTTGGGCTGCTCCAGCTCCATATTTCAGTGAATGAGAAGAGAAACTATCCACCATGCTTAGAAAGTGTCAGTTCTTCATTTCATACTCAACAGTAATTTACCGTACTGGGCATTAGTGTATATACAAGCTGTTCCTTGGTACTGCTCTGCCAAATTCCAGCCTTTACAAGTATCCAATACTGGAAAACATTACATCATCATTAGTAAAACACCCAAGAACAAGTAGCAAAAACTAGTTAAGACCCTCAGCAGGAAGAACAAAGGACAATATGATAAAAAAAGCACTCATCTGTTTTAACACCATTTCAACCACTGCAATGATTTTTTTAAAAATTAATTTTCACAAATTATTATCAGTATTGTCTATGGAGACTGAAAGCTTCATTCAAGATCACATGGCACATATTTGACCTCTGACCATTTTAATGTGTTCTTTCACCTGTTTCTAATGGGAGTGGGCACCTATTAGAGGTGGCAGCATGGAGCTTGCCACAAGCACAAGGTATAAACTCCCTGGTGTATAAAACTATCCCTGCTGACTGCAGCAGAAACATGATCCAGCCCATGATGAAGGCACCTGCAGACAGGCAGAATTCTATCCAAGTTTCATGGTTTGTGAATAAGGAGACCTCTTTCCAGCCTTGTTCAATGACTACAATGTTTTAAAGCATGCTGGAAAAATGAGCTATACAAAAGAAATACTGAAGTTTATTCCTGTTGAAAACAATATACGATACATTCATAGTAAGATTTATTTAGATGGTATATGTAGAGAACAGATGGTAGCATTCATGTGTTTAGTAAAAATACTAGATGAAGACAAATGTAGTTGATAAAGACTTTAAATTAAGAACTAGGAAATTTTCATAAACAACTTAATTATCAAGCTCTAAATAACAGCTAAAGCTTTTCCGGAAATCAGAATTACCAGCTACAAAGATACTATATTGCAAACCTAGTCCTTTACCTTCCTAATAGTGGAAGGAATGTATCTGCATCCAACTCTCAGTCTCACAAACATTTATACACTTGTCTTATGGGTGTCCTGCTTAGATATTAATAAGCGGTCATTAAGGGAAAAGGCTAGGTAAATCTTCCACTTCATGCTAGGCTTGAAGGAAAATTCACAGAAAGAGAAACTGAGAAGTACACTGTGTTCCATAAGTGTGTATTCAAGAATGATATTCAAACTTACAAGTATCTGCCAGCTTTAAAATTTTAACCTCCTAATGTTAAGAAATTAAGAAAAATTGACATTTACAGCCACTCTGCTTCCACAGAGCTTGGGAAGTATTTTATTAAACACAGTCTTCTGAAAAATTCTGGCATATGCTGATTTCTTGAGTATTAAAAGTACATCTGTGCATGCCAGTGGGACTCGTTCTTATATTCAGACCTGCAAAGGACTAATAGCAGAGTGAAGGTCTAAATGTGTGTAAACAAGTTGTGATTCCTGATACTTGTTATAAAAGAATGAGATGAGAAGGGGGGAAGAAAAAACATACAGAAATAATAGAAGACAGACACTCAGCACAGAAAGAGAATTCAGTTGGAACTCCTGAATAGATTTTTTCACTTGAGTTTTGCTTCTTTCACGCTTAGTGAAGTGAGAACTATGATCAAAGGTTTTCCTAAAGTTATGGCATACAGCTATCCAATAAGGTATAAACTGATGCTACAGTCTTTTACCTAGTGGCATCTTTACCAGTGTCTTCCTTCACCATTTCAAACCTTTATCTCTTTGTCATAAATAGTGAAAATTGGAGAGTAAACTGAAATATTTCCAGGGCAGGAAGGGAAAGAGATGTCTCATGAACAAAGTTTTATCACATAAGCCTCAATTCCACTAGAAAATTAAGCTAGGAAGTAAGCACGAGGTATTCAGCAACTCGTCTATAATAAATATATTTAGCAGCCATAAATACAAAGGAGAAACAAGAATAATTTTGCATAACTGACCAAGGAAACACTCGCCACAAATTCAGTTACACAGCCCATACACCAAGTTAAAAGTTCATTAGGAAAAATTCTCTCAAGTGTATTTCAGAGCCTTTCATTGCAAAGAAACCCAGCATTTGCTATAATGACATTGTGAAAAGTAAAACTTTTATGTGTACTGCAAAACTTAAAGCAAGTTACAAATGTTAGGATGCCATTTTATGCTAATTGCGGCATGAAGGACTTGATGGATACCTTGGTGATAACTGCAAACACAGACAACTTTGTGAAAGGGATACTTCAAACAATTATAGATGCTGCAAACTGAGTGAAGAATGAAACTAACCTTAAAATATAAAATTAATCTAAAATCCTTTTGCAAGAAGGGCTAAAAAATACAGCACTTGGAATTTACAATGGAACTATTTTAAACTCATTTCCTAATTGATTGCACTGATATTAAGAGATACGTAGACAGCTTACACACTGATATCTATATACAGCAGTCTGAAACTCTTTAGTAGATCCAAGTGATACCGTTCCCTTGTTTATGCTCTTTCTGGCCATGGACATAATGGCTAAGCCTCAATCTGGAAAAGATGTAGATGACGTTCATTGGCAAGGTCAAACAACTACAAGAGCTGGCAGGGTGTATGTTAGATCCATCTGTTTAGGCATATATACAAATTATTTGGCAAGGCATGGATAATACCACAGTAATTTTGGATCAGATTGC